>NC_141544.1:21580274-22805274 GCF_021556685.1 Rattus norvegicus | reverse complement strand
TATTCCGAGTTAGAAGTAGGAACTGACAATCATTGCAAATGAACAAAATTTTCTTAGCTAACGTCAATTTTATAAAACTAAATAATAACAGCGAAGGCAAAGCTTGGTGTAGAAACAAATTTTACATCTCCATAAATGTTTTCTAGGAAAAAATCAAATCATTGCCCAGTTCATATCTTCTCTGCAGATAAGTTTGCATAGCCCTTCTTATCCAGCGATATGATGCTGTTTGAAAGTTCTCATCACAGCAAAAATCAAAACAGGCAGTCTGAATCTAAGAGAAGAAAAATTGAATATAAGACACTGTAACAAAGATTCTAGAATTCTGTTATTAGTGTTTTATATCCTCTATCATGAGCAACTGGAAAAATGTCAAGAGAATAAAACATGTGAGTGTGTGTGTGTGTGTGTATGTGTGTGTGTTTACGTGCATGCTTATATGCTTATGTATGTGTATGTGTGTGCACATATATTTGTGTATTTGTGTGTGTACATATATATATGTGTGTATATACATGTGTATGTTCAAGTATGTGTGTTTATGAATGCATATGTGAGTATGTGTATGTTTGTGTACATGTATATGTACATATGTGTAAATATATCTATGTGTAACAATATATGGTAAATTGAAGTACCAATGTCTCTTCAAGCCTATTTTAAGTAGCAATAATATCTAAGATTTTTCAATTAATTATTATTGAATTTTTGTATTAAAATACATTTGTAGCTTTCAATATGAAAAAAATGTAATGCTTTGTATTGTCTTAAGTAACAGGTGCATCAAGAGTCAACTTTCCCTTGTAGAGCTGTAAAGTTCTTCCTCCACAAGGTTATATCACATTGTAGCTCAGAAGTACTGTTTTTCATATTATCTTTCAGCCTTAGAATTACTGTTTTGAAGATGTGAAGTGTCCTATTTGTTCATCTCATTTGTTGCAGATAATCCATTGGCCTGTTTCCCTGAATGTTTTCATGATTCTACTGTTCTTTTTCATTGTCATTAACTTAACTATTGGAGAATGAATGTAAGCAAATGATGACCTCCTGAAGCAAGAGTTCTATTTTAATCTATTCAGCTATTGTAATCATACTTTATTAGAGAGAAACATTGTGACACGGTGCCTCATCAGAAAATCCAATACTATGCTATCTTTTGTATATTTTTCCAATTCCCATTTCCCACTGCACTGTTTTTTGATGATATCCTTCACACCTATCTTATTTTCAGGCTTCGCTTATAAGTAAGTATCTGCACCACCTGCTTCAGTAAATCATTTTAAGTTTAAAGAAATCTGTGCTTCTGTAACAACAAAATTATCCCTTCCTGAAAGAATCCTAAATAAGGCACAGAAGAGATTTTAAACACTGGCAGGCTGGAACTAGAAATATAACATGAAATCTACGAAAATCACCAATAATTGCATACACACAGAGGCATGAAATAAACACTGTATTGTGAGTTAAATAAATGCAAAGCTTAGGAGTATAGATGTGGGATCTACAGGATACCCATTTTGCTTCTTGTTCTGCTAGGATTGCGTTTTATTGTAATCCTATATAAGTTATTTATCTTTTCTCAGCTTCCATTTTCTTGTGTGGACATAAAATAGTGCCATAAGACACTGTTATAAATATGTATTATAAAACAGGATGATAAATATGTGTTCAGTTGTTAAGATATGCCTGCTTTCAATGTTAGCTGTGGTTATCTTTTAGATTAGTCATTTCTAGTTTGGGAAAAGACACATAGATTGGAATTACTAAGCAAGATTTGTACACATTTCCCCTATGCTATCCCACTCTTAAGCTCTGTAGTTAGCATGTGATGAGGACTCTAAGAATTTAAGCAAGGGGGAAAAAACGCATAATCTTCCTAGACAGAATCTCTCCAGGGCCACTGAAGACAAATCAGGAAGTTGATTGCAGAAATCCAGATGATGTTGTATGAGAAACCTGCAATCATGAGAAAAGAAAAGGCAAAATGTGTATGGAATGCAGTTATGAAAGTTAAAAGACTGGAGTTTAGTCCTTATGCGACTACAGAACAATTCCCAGGTTTCTGCCTTAGGGGTCAGAGCAGAGAGCAAGCGCTCGTCAAGAGCAATTGAGGCATGGAGGAGAATGCACAGCACCCGTCCTCCTCCTCACTAATAAAATCATAAAAGATCCGCTAAGAAGTGGTAAAGCAGAACTCGACAAGAGCAGGTGTGAATCCTGGTACTCGGAATGGAAAATGCGTCCACTTTGTCAGTATCTGGAATTCCCCTAGTTACTCCTCTGTAAGATCCGAGAACATATATTGCATGGCTGCGTCCATTCTGTGACTCTGAGTAATGTCAAAATTCAGTGACATCAATGATTCTTACATTATTTGTTTCCTAAGGATGTCGACATCCTTAGTGTTTCACTAATGCAAGCTACTCAGTAATAAGCCTCTGAATTAGTATTCTCAGCTGCAGCTGAAAACTGGAATTCAAGACACAAAGCAGGATGGACGATGACACTGAAAACATGCACATGGCCTTCCTGTTCAGAACTAGTTGGCTTATGACAGCAAGCTTTGGTAAAGAAGGTGTCTTACACAATGCGAATGGTCAGTTCTCTCTCAGCGGACCGGTAATGTTTGTGAGATGGGAGATGAATCACAATCGAGGCCTTCGAAGATGTAGGAGAAATAGGTCATTCCAGGACCTAAGATTGAAAGAAAGACTCAAGAAATAATATATCTCCACAGGTCACACACCATGCCACAGTGTACAAGATCATTTCATGCAGCAGGGTAGCAGGATGGATCTAAAATTCCAAATAAATCCACGAGACAGTGGCACCTAGAAATTGTACCCGATTCTTGGAGAAAATTGATGTAATGTGGCACGTGGATAGTGAGGCCAACGAAGTTCTTATTGTAATGATAGAACTGAATTCCGAAATTAAGCACAGCGGGGGAGAAATGGATCTAGCACAGATGTCAAAAGCTATCATTGGCTTCTGTGATAAAACACTTTTTTTTTCTCTCTTAAGCTCAGGCCAGTGGCCTATGTAGGTCAATGATGTTGAGCAGGGAAAAAACAAACATCACAAGTGTTACTGTCTTTCTGAGGAAGCTTTGAAATGTTACAGACATTCGAAGATTCTTTTCTTTTCCTTGCTAGCAAATTTTTCAATTATCAATTGAGCCCGGAAGCTGCCATGTTTTTCAATAATTATATTTTTCAGAAAAGAAAGAGATTTTTAAAAAAGCCCCCCAAACAATAAATAGTTCAGCTTGGCACCAGTTAACATAATCTTCCTGAGTGGGTAACAGGGTCCTAGATGGTGGGTAATAAAAGAAGCCTGAGAGCCAATGATATGCATGCAGAGTTCTCTGTGCGGTTGCTTTGTATTTGTTTATAATTCATATTTCTCTTGTTCATCTCTACTTTGGTATATGATTTAATTATCCTGACTCCACTTTTTCTCTAGCATGTTCCACCTTTCCACAGGAAAAAAGGTAAAGAAATTTGCTGCTGATGTTTTAACTGATTTCTGATTGATTCCCTTCTTATCTTAGCACCACAAGCTCAGTTTTGTATTGAACGTAGACTGACAAATTCTTCTGTCATCTATAGTTGTGTCCAAAGAAAAGATGAGCACAAGGCTGAGATTCTACCTTTTTAATAAAAATGATATGTAGTCACAGATAACCCATGCATCTTTGTGTTTATTTATTTATAGTAAAGAAAGCATACATAATTGATATCTCACTTTAGAACAAGTATTTACCTGTGTAATGTAATTTAAAAGCTGTGCCCTTTGATCTCAAATGTTGAAAATCTTTAATAAAACCCTGAGACATTTCATAATTAGATGTATTTCCAAGTCCCCTTAGGGTCTTTTTCCTTAAATGAAATCTGTGAAATATAAATAACTATCAGAGAGAAAATATGTATTAAGAGAGCTATTCTTGGATATTTTCCTATGAGCCACTGAAATTACTCCTTGAACATAGAAAATTGAACATATAAAAAAGGTTGTACAAATAGGATTAAAAGTTTCCTTGTGTTTTATTATTTTTGCATCTTGACCAAAGTTCAGTTAGCACTCAAGTCAGCTCCATGAAATCTCAATTATCTGTAGAAGCAAATTTGAGAATCGGTATGAGAGAAGGACAAGGAAGAGCAAGGTCAGATTCTGAGAACGGTGCTGTTCATATATTGTAATATTCATCTTTGAGCCCATCATTGGTGAGTTCATTCAACAGGGAATGAAGGTTCTGCATATTTTCTATAATATGAGAAATAATGAAATTTTTATATGTTGAATGTATTTTTTTTCAACTCTAAAGCATAGTAAGAATGCTATGGTCACTCTAAATGAGTAACAAAAATGAAGTTACACAGACTTGACAAGATGGAGTCATAGAGACAAACAAAACTAAGTCCAAAGTATGGACAATGTTAAATTCATGGGAGACTCTTGCTTTGGGCTAAGGTTCTGCCCCAAGGCCCAGGAGACCTCATCAGACTAGAGGGAAGTAGCCATGTTGACCAAACAAACTAAAAGAACTCTGTAGCGAGTCAGCTTTCCAAGAAATTGGAGATTCACAGTTGCCTATCAGCAAGCAACAAAACAGTGTCCTGATTACTTATTCCGGGTATGAGTAGACAGGTATCAGTGCTTTAATCTGTAAAGAACGTAGTTGAAATGGCCCTCCCCTGCTCTGTATTCAGTAATTCTGTTTCTTGCATCATTTTTCAAAGACTTTTTTTTCTATTTAAAACCTAAGAATTTCTGTTTAAACAAAAATATAATAATAGTAATGCCTTTGTCCGGTAGGAGATCACATCATTCACACTTAGAATCAACTGAGGACCTTCATAATTTTACTGATGCTATACCCACTAAGGTTGCAATTACAGGATCCTCCTGGATGTTTGTTAGAAACCAGCACAGAGGCAGGCCCATCGGAGATGATCAGATAGGTAACAAAAAACCTCCAGAAGAAAAATAAAAATAGGAAAAGCACACAGAAATGAAGTATCACAAATAATACAGCCTAAATAACAAAGCTCGAAGCATAATAACACAAGACTCTCATATGGCCGTACTGCCAATGTCTAGTTAAGTTTAAATGAGTCCAACTTTTTAGAAAGTAATTCAACCATCCCCTAAAATCCTAAGTGTTGATATTCTTTTACTGGCTAATTGAATGGGAATTTATCTCACAGAAATAAATGTTTAGATGACCATTACGTCTTTAGAGTAGAAGTAACAAATATCAAGGCAAATGTCTACCAATCAACTGAGAAATAATTCATGGAGCATCTACCCAAGGAATTAATATAAAGGAGTTCAAGAATGTGTAATAGTAAATGTATAAAGTGAAAGGTTTTAAACCTTTTAAAAAGTTATAAGTTCATTTTTAGAAAGGACAGAAAGTGTTGACTGTAAAGACAGATGGAAAGTTGCTCATTATCCACTAGAGAAATTTAGTTTTTATTCACTTGACACTTTTCATTTGATTTTTAGCTGGAGTGCACTAATACTTCTGTACACTGCCTCTAAGAATTGGCCAGCATCTTAGACCCACCCTTCTCTATCCAGTAGGAAATTTCATCTTAGAAAGCTCCACAGAAACAGGCCCATCCACACAATTCATTAATTAATTTGCTACTAGCAATGACAGGTTTCACCCTCATCCCTAACAATATTGGTCTGACTTTCCTTACCAAGACTCATAACTTCTCTTTCAGTGTCAGGGGAAACCTGTTACTAGATTTATCAATAAGCTGAAGTGATGAATCTACTGTCTATAGTACTACTTATGGGATAAATAGGGTAACTGGTCCCATGTCTGTGGGCACTACTATTCTCATGAACACAGTACAATTCACCTAACCTAAGATCTAAACAATAATGACCCTTAGCATAATCATCAGGCAAATATGAGTTCTTTCCCTTCCACATAACTGCCATCGGTGTCTGGGAAGTATAACTAAATGCTGACAAGGGTAGTTAGTTCCCAAGAATAGCATGGGGTCTAACAGCTCTCCTTGGTGTTATCTCTAAGGATATTTTGATCATTCATAGTGACCTTATATGCAGCCTCACTGAGCTTAAAAGCTTGCCAACTCTGTGTTTTGTTCTCCAGTATGAGTATCAGACAACCATATGGTAAAAATCTAGTCATAGATAATATTATGTGAATTATAAAGTATATTTTTGAAGCCCGTTAGATTGAAACTGTTCTGAAGTCAGGTGTTTGGAGACCTTGACATCACCTAAAACCAATGTATTTTCTCTTATGTTTCTTCAAGGTGACAACAGCCTTGTTACTCTCACCTGGACTACAGCTTTGCCCTTTGAGCTTCATAGGAAACATAGAAGTCTCTGGATTTGTCCCAAGTCTGTGACTACTGAAGTAAAACAGCATTTGATGTTTTAAGCCTTTTAGAAGGCTTTTCTCTCTGTCATTTTTGTGCCCTAGGTTTTTGCTATGAAAATTTTTCTTCTAGGAGTTTCATGGGGTTTCTTCAGGAAGAAACAAATAGCTTAGTTTCATCTTTCTTTTATGTTTTTTTTTAAACATCAAGAGTCTTTTTACTGATATTATCTGTTTGTTTTTAATACCAGAGTATTTGGTTTTACTCTAGGTCTCTGGACTATCTACTCTCCTCTTCTTGATTCAGACATGGGTTTCTTCTTATGGAGTAGAGCTTAAGTCAAATCAGACACTGGCTACTCTGTCAAATTCTGTGCAAACATTGCACTAGTATATTTTGTAAGCAGAATATAATATAGATCAAAGATTTTGTGTCTGGGTTGGTGTTTATGTCTTTTTATTTTTTTGATAGTCTTCAGAGTACACTCATCCCGTCACCACAGAGAGGACAATATAGGGATGATGGGTCCATGTAACCCCCAGTTCAACTTCTTCATATTCAATGAATTCTATGGGTGTTGTCCCCATTGCCAGTTTGTAGGATTAACATAGGAAAAATGACTATCCTACAAAAAATGACTTATAGATTCAAGGCAATCCCCACCAAAAATCCAACACAATGCTTTATAGACCTTGTAAGGACAATTCTCAACTTCATATAGAAAAACAAAACAACAACAGTAAAAACCAACATACCTGAAACAATCCTGAACAATTCAAGAGCTGCTTGAAGGCTCTACAAGCTTCAAGTTGTACTTCAGAGCTGTAATAATCAAAGCAGCATAGTATTGGAATAAGAATAGATATATTGATCAATGAATTAAATTAAAGACAAGACACAAATCTTTTGAGAAGCCAGAAATACATACAGAAACAGGATAACATCTTCAACAAATGACACTGGTCGTACTGGCTGTTTGCATGTAGAAGAATTCAAAAAGATCCATACTTATGACCCTGCACAAATGTCAAGTCCAAGTAGATCAGAAGCCTTAACATAAAATCAGATATACTAAAACTGATAGAAGACAAAGTGCAGGAATAGCCTTAAACTCTTTGGCCCAAGAACAGACTTTGTGAACAGAACACTGATAGTACAGGTATTACGATCAGCAATTAGGAAAGGACCCCATGAAACTGTAAAGCTTCAGCTCTTTCAGTTCAGATTATTATCCCTTGCTTCTAAGGTTGTAGTCTACCATGTCCAGACAGCTTTCCTGACCTCAGCCCAAAATGAAGGCCTCTCTTTTCTTACCTGGGCTTTCTCTTCTCTGCCTGAGATGGGGAGCCCTACCCCCAGTGCCCTATCTGAGAAATGTCACGTAGTCCTTGGCAAAATAACAGGTTCACCTTCCTCTCTCCAGATCAGAACCTGCTCAGCAAGCACCTGGGATTTCTGGAACGTTTCCCCATGCAAATTTGGTTTTTCCAGAAACTTCAGCCTCAGACAATGAAACTTCACTATAAAAAGAGCCCCATTCCATTTGCCAAGGTTCATATATACCGCCCTTGATTCACCCTGAATAAAGAGCATGTGCTCAAGCTGTTTCATTGAATCTCATCTAAGAGATCTATGACCTTTTCTCCTTGGTTGTCAACCATGATCCTGCTGACCCACCCATTCAGGACTTTGGTTCATTCTTTTCTGACTGGTGTACAGCAATGGCTGGATTTTCCCAGGAAAGAAGAAGACAAACCTGCACAAATAGACCATAGCATCTAAAGAAGTTACACTGGACTTTGCTGAAAACAATGTTTTAAGGTTTCAGTGTTGTAGTCCTCCACTGCTCAGAAGATCAATAGATTCCCTTCTTTCACAGGACTTTCCCACTCCTTCTTGATTTTTGCTATTGTTTGTGAATTGGGAAGGGTGGAGTGGGTTGTTGTTGTTGTTGTTGTTGCTGCTGCTGTTGTTTGTTTGTTTGTTTGTTTGTTTGTTGATGCACATAAAAACTAGACGCTGCTACATTCCTGCATCCTGGCACCTAATCTCTGCTGCTCCTAATACTGTGTCTACCTGCATTGCAGACTAAACCTCTGTCAGCCCTTTCTGGCTATAAATTCAAGCATCTGTCCTCAGCTCATTAGAAAAAATCTTTCCGTTTTAAAAAATAAAAATATAAAAATACATGTTCATGGGCCAGTGAGATTATTTGCAGCACTGTGACATTAAAGAAAAAGTCAAAATTTCAGACTCATTTAAATCATGAGTTATCCCAACCTGAACTGTTCTCTTCTCCCTTGTTCTTTCTTTAAATGGAAGACTGTTCTCCTTATATACTTGACAGAACATTAAACACAGTATAGGAATGAGGAACCTTTGCCTAAAGACTCTTTTGACAGTTTTACTCATAAGTAGTTATTTTATTGACCCAGAATAGGACATAAAGCCAAATATTTTCAACCCCCCAACATATTGGTTTCAACTTTTATAGTGAATATTTATTCTTTTTACAGCTGCTTTAAGCTTACTACACTCAGAGAATTGTATTAGACTTAGACCCAATTATCAATACACACATAAACAAACAAACAAATAAACTTTTAAAAATAAAAATTCAGTTAAGAAAATTCTTGTCTTGTAAGCAAGCATGAGGTCATAATTTCAATCTTTAAAACAGCTAACTGTGCTAGTCCAGGTTTTTAATCCTGGTACCCTGAAAGCAGAGACAAATAAATCCCTGGGGTTCATCAGTCATCCAGTCTAGCCAAGTAGGCTTACTTGGTGAATTTCTAGGCAGCAAGAGTAACTGTTACTTTGAAAACGATGGATATCACCTATGGAATTTTGACACCAATCTAGACCTCTGCCTTCTACTCATGTGCATATATAAGCACATGCACATGTACACAAATGATATTGTGTATCACACACCCACAAAACAAAAGGATTAGACATAAAAATAGGCATTTTAAAAACAACATAATGGAAAAAATATTTAATAAAGACAGAAATTGTTCATAAAAAATCAAGGGTTCAAAAATCGTGCTAGCCTGATTGAATAGCTCCAACTCTGTCTACATGCAGGTGCTTCTAGAAGAAGGCGTAAACACACATATTAAAGGTACTAAGTATACAAACTATTCAAAAACTTCTAGAAGTGTCTGGAAAAACAAAATATACTAACTAGCATTAATAGAATACATATTTCAGTGAACATGTTTAATAAGTATTGAAACATACAAGTTGTAATTCTGCCATATGAAACACAAAAGGACACAAAATATGTGGCTGGGCACTGAGGAGTTGTGGGCCATCTTGAAGTCATATTATGAAAACATTAGAGGTATCACCAAGGTATAAAAAGAGTGGGAATACCAAACAAATATTAGCAGAAAGAATAACTAATTTTGTGAAGTTAATTAAGTACAAATATATAAAAGACAAGGACTCAAATACCCTCGAAACAAGATTAAGAAGCAACTAGAGGAGCTATGTGTGGCAAGGACCTTCCCCTAATGAATAAAGATTTCACGGGACCAATCGCAGATCGAGGAGTAAGTGGGACTTCCAGATTGGAGAGGGGCGTGGTAAACTGAGAAGGAGAAAAGGGATTGGCGGCTTTTTGGACAGAGAGCTTGGGGTAGGAGACGTAACAAACTAGATCAGATGTGCCACCAGAGGATTTAATTTAGTATAGCTTATTAATTAGGATGCTAGTTGTTGCCCTCAGCGATTATGTTACCTGTTGATTCTGAACTAAGATTATGTGGTGTTTTCCTTCATGCAGTGACTCAACTGAATTCCAGAGAAAAATATGGGATAGCCCAGCCAGCCACGGAATTTGCATGTGTGGGGCTGGCTTTGTAGTGACCCGCCAATGGGAGCAGGGAGTTGGGTGGAGAGATTTTGGGGGTTCCAAGCCAGAGAGTCTGATGAGATGAGATCACCCTGCTGATGCCATGTGGCCTGTCAGTGCCCGGAGTAGTGTGGGATGGTGTCCCTGTTGTCTTTAGTATTTTCAGCAACAGCTGTGAATCATGGAAAAGGCAACTACAATGAAAAAGACAGCAAGGCTATTGTTGAAATAAGTTTAAGTCAAAAGAGAGGACAGAAATAATACCTTTAAAGTATTTTTAAAAATAAAATTAAAAGCAACAATGACATGGAAGTCTGGAAGTCTCTGACAACCAAAATCTCAATCTCAGCAAAAACTATACTTTTAGTAAAACTAAAGTTTTATTTTTCAGATACACAAAAATGGAATGGATTCATGACCAGCATTTCTTTACAGCAGGATATGATATAAAACATCCAACATCCAGCATGATGAGAACTCAAGGAAACTAAGAATGACACTAATATATATTGTTAGAAAATGAAGGGGACTGACTATGATATTAGTGAAAATGTATAGGTGATAGTTCTTAGAGTTTAAAGTTTAAAAGATCTGTCATTTAAAGCAAAACTACTAATTCATTGCAGAGTTTGAAGAAGTATAAAACTTACTAAGATACTATAGTGAACAAAACAGTTTGGTAGTCAATTAAAGACACATAGATAGACCAAAATAGAATATCCACAAGCAAATTCACCCAGGCACAGTCTAGTGATTCTTGATAAAATTACAACACAAAATCTCTAAACCTACAATCAATCGGGATATGCTTAACAAGATTTAAACCTTAAGTATATCTGTATCTTCTTCCAGAGATATTACTAAACATGCTAAGAAGGAAAGGGAAAATCTAATAGAGATTCAACCTTAGACAAAGAACTCAGACAGCTAAGGAGTAGATGAAATAGTTTCCCCCAGAAAAGAGCTTGCAAGTGACATCATATGAACTCTTTGTTGTATCTGTACATTTAGGAATAATTATATACATATAGATGATAGATAGATAGATAGATAGATAGATAGATAGATAGATAGATAGATAGATAGATAGATGAGAGAGGATATAAGATATATAGATATATAAATGTGTAGACATATATATAGATATTGTAACACACTATATGTGTGTACATATACATACAGAGAGATATAGTGTTCGTGTGTTTAATAACAATTAAAGTAATAAAGGCTATGAATTTGAGAGAGAAAGGAAATGAATCGGGAGGCTTCAGGGTGGAAAGTGAAGAAAGTAAATGATCTAGTTACATTTTAATTTAAAAATTAAAAACAATACTTTTTAAAAGAAAAGAATGAGCATGGCAGTCTCACTTCTATGAATATGATTCTATCCTAGGTTCCCGAACTACCTATGCTCTGCTTCCTGCCTTCCCAGTCAGTGTCAGGGGTGGGCTCCCTTTCATGTCATGGGTCTTAAGCTCCATAGGTCATTCATTGACAGCTCCCACAATTTCTGTGACACCTTTACCACAGCACATTTTTGTGGTAGGACAAATTGTATATTGAAGGTCTTGAGTCTAGGTTGATGTTCTAACTCTTCCCCTGGAAGCCTTTTCTTATTACAGGAGGTGGACAGTTCAGGTTCCACAACTCCCCTTACTAGAAGTCTTAGCTAGGTTCATCCTCAGATCCCTGGGAGTTTCAATAACACTAAGTTTCTACTTCACCCCCGAAATGCCCCTAATTCTCTCTAGTCTCTCCCAGTGCTCTTTCCCTATCATAATCGTCATCAAAGAGGCTCCATCCAGCACAGAATCAACTAACCTGGGATCTCAGGGGCTCATACAAACTGAACTGACAAGAGTGTGCCTATATAGACTGAGGTAAGCCCTCTGCATACATGTCATACTTACATGGCTTGGTCTTCCTGTGGGACTCCTAACAATGGAGGCAGGTGCTATAGCTATCCCTTTGTCCTGCTTTTGGGACCCTTTTCTTCTCCCAGGATCCTGTCATTCAGCCTTAATATGAAGGGCTATGCCTAGTCTTATTGCATCCTGATATTCCCGAGAGGCCTGCAATACCATGATGGCTATGACATAAATACACAAGTTATAATTCTTCAGCCCCATTACAGCCTTACATGACCAATTGTAATATATATATATATATGTATATATATATATATATATCATTGACTAATGTAGAGTCATGCCACCATGACAGTGATTTCACCATAAAATGAGATCCAGTTTGTGTATCAATAGAAGTCAGATCGATGGTTGTCTGAGATAAAGGAGAATATGAACAACATAGCTGGTAGGAGATAGTATATACATGTGTCAAAATTTACCAATGTATACTTTTTCAATATGCCATTTCCTTGTGCACACACTATATACACTTTATTGAAAACAAAGATACAGAAAAAGAGCTCAAATGCTTTACAAACCTAAGCACTACAAAATTAGAAGAATTTTAAAGATTCATAAGAATCACATATGATGGGAGTGAGTTTCGGGTCTGAGGTGACTGCACATGGACGGTGCCCTGCTTGGTGCCTGTGAGGTCATGGAAGCTTATTTTAGCTAGGCTCCAGATGGGTATTCCACTCAGACAAAGCAATAACTGCCCCTGTAATGGAGTCTATGTTTGAACAAATTGAGTGTAGGTAGAGCAAATATAACAAAGAAATGTAGTGATCAAAAATATAAGTATTGTCCTGCCCATCATGCTTCTGTGACATTGTGAACCTCAATTTCTAGGACACACAGCTGCCATTGAGACAGAAATATAATCTCAGATGGTTTGATAAGACACACTCAGCCCATAGAAAGAGGCGGATGTGCATGGGGTGTTCACATGAATTCTACCAGTAAAGACTATTTCAGCCCACGATCACCTCTGCCTTCACATTATTTATACACCAGACTTCTTTTGAAGGGGAAAAAGAGTGGGAGGTTGGGGAAAAACATTGAACCCAGCTTGGGCTATGTGATGGATGACGGTGCTGAGAGACCCAAGTGTGCTCCAGTGCTGAATGTGCGATGTAGCATTTCAGGACGGGAGATCTGTTTGTGGCTCATTGGTCTTCTCTGCAAATAAGGGAGTGGGCAAAAGACTGAGTCAGGGACAACCCAACTTACAGATGGCTCCAGTTCTGCTTTTCAGTTACCAGAAAGCACATTCCAAATATTCATTTTTGCTAATAAATTGCATTAGTGCACCAATGTCATGAAATATCAGGTTGCTTATAACAGGTACAATAATTCTGGCAAGCAATAGTAAAACAGAGCTTCACGACAACAGAAGTGCGAATCCTTTCCATTGTACAAAATCCCTGTCATCCACAGGCCTCGCTCTAGAGAATCATGCTACAATTTAGTTTGCGATGCAGTGAGATCACCTGAATTGGTCAGAGTTCTCTGAAATGTATATTTTACAAGTGCTGATTGAGCCCTCGTGACTGGACTCAGAAGAGAGTGGTTTTTATCTCTGACTCCAAAATAGAAACCACTTCCAACCGACATTTTTATTAATAAATAAATAGAGATTATGTGCAAGAATGAAAGGAAAGTTTGAAGTTGCAGTTTTGTCTTTTTTTAACAAGCCATTATTATAAAGGATATCAAAGAGCTTTTCAGAGCATACGAGATCTCCTAAAAGTATTTTTTTTTTTTTGAGAGAAATTTTCCTGGCTCTCAAAAATGTCAGATTTGGATTTGTATGTACATAATGGTAGACATAGCAGTTTATCCCATGGGAAAACAGGTCTAAAATACATGCCAACAATTACTGAAGTCGGAACCAATCTCAATGTTACTGCCTACAAGTCCTTGTACACAGGCAAACGCACATTGAAAATGATTCAGAAGACAAACATTTGACAAGGATGGCTAATGCAAACTGGAAGCTAATTGCTAATGTTTGTTTCCAGCCAATTTTTACAAATTGAAATTCTTTTTCAGCCAAGAGCGTGTGTTTTAAAATAAGCCGAATTATCAATATTTATAAGTGAATAATGATTAGAATTAATCTAACACACTTAAACTTCTTCTCTGCTAATTTTTGCCCCATTTTCAATATACAGAATTTATACTCTTCCCTAACCACTAGAAGAGACAGAAAACAATATCCTCAGCTCAAAAAAGAGGGCTTATATCTAGTGAATCAGTGTTAATGTTACATGGTCCAAAACCAAAATGCAAAAATTCACATTTGTTTTAAGGCACCCTGTCATTTCTATCCGTTGTAAGCTCAATTCTGTCATTTATCTGTCAATATCATGTGTAATTTCAAAATTCCCATTTTCAGTAGAAGTCCTAGGTAGGATAGCTGCAGATAAACTCCATGCTTTAAAAGAAAAAAACAAAAAACAAACAAACAAACAAACAAACAAAAAAGTGTGTAGGGAAAGGCTATCAGAAAAGGGGACAATAACATATGTAAATACTAATGCACCATTAATTCCTCTTTATGTGGTGTCTTAAGTTAGATTTTAAGGGATGAATATAAAAATTTTATGCCCAGTACCATTCCTCCTTTACATTTTACTAAAGGTCTTCAAAAACCCAACTATTCTGGATTGTTTTCTGTTGTTATGATAAATAAAGTGAGCAAAAGTAACTTGGGAAGGGCAAGCATTGTTTCATCTTAGTCTGTCACTAGGAAACATCAGGGCAGGAGCTCAAGTTGTGAACCTGAAGACAGGAACTGAGTCAGAGACAAAGCAGGACTGATGTTTACTGGGTCTTTCCCTCTGGCTTCCTTAACCTGCATCTTTATACAACCCAGGACTACCTGCCAAGGCGGGCACCACCTATAGTTTCTGGCTCTTTGAGTATCAATTATTAATCAAGAAAATGACCTATAAGCTATCGCTGGAGCTGTTTTTCTCAACTGAGGCTGTTTTCAGATTACCCTATCTGTGGCAAGCTGAGAACAAAACGAACCTATCATCTACTCGAAAGACGAACAATATAATCATGAACTTGACACTCGAAGCTAATTTGTTGGAGATTATGGTTACATCCCTATACCGATGTTCAAATATCCGTCCTGCGATTACAAAACCAGCGATTTCCATCTTGTATCTAATTTCTAATAAACTTTACCGCTTGATTCTATGTCCCAACACAATTTTTTTCTTTTACCCTTTTAAAGTCTAACGCTAAAGTTAAAAACAAGGTTTCTCTGGTTTGAGAAGATCAGGTAAAAATCGGTTACGTACACCTTCCAGCTGTCAGAACGATTAACTGGTAAACGTTCCAGCGACGGTGAAGTTGGGGCATTGCAGGCTTGAGCCTAACGGTAATTTATTTGGAAGCTACGTTCACGCATTCATAGCCATTCATTGCCCACCTTTACTTCTGACCCAATATCCTTATAATTAACACGCAAAATCTTTTGGAACGTACTAATAAACCACTGCTTTCCACCAAGCACAACACTAAGGATACTGTGCCCATCTCTGTTCTGTAATTTCCCAACTTTGCGGTTAAATGTCTGCTTGATGCTTCCACCAGTGTACTTGAAATGTGTCTTGATTCACGATTTTCTCCGTTCCGTTACTATAAAAACTTCACGAGATGTGGGAATTTGTAATTGGGGCTAGCCTACACCTCCCAAATAAATTACTGGCCATGATCATAAATATTTGGCTCCGGGTTGGGGGTGGGATATTTCTTACCTTTTCGGAGGGACTAAAGCGTTTTTGTGCAGATGGATAAATAAGTATGTTACTTGCAAAATGAAATCAAAACCCTGTATTTCCTTTGCTGTCTTTGGACGCTGTGTATGCTGAGAATGTGTGCGTGCGTGTTTCCATAAGTAGGTATGTACTTGTGGGGTGCATACGCATGTGTGTGCCTGTGTACAGGTCCATAGTACACATCAGGTATCTTTCTTGATTGTTCTCTAATTTGTTGACACATTGTCATTTGCTGAATCTGGAGCTCGCAAACTCAAGCCTGTCTGACCAGGAGACGGCCTCCTTCTGGGTACCCAATATTCAAAGTGGTGGCCATGCTTATCCAATTTTATTTTTTTTATTTATTTATTTATTTATTTATTTATTTATTTATTTATTTACATTTCAAATGTTATCCCCTTTCCCAGTTTCCCCTCCGGAGACTCCCTATCGTTTTCCCCCTCCGCCTGCTTCTACGAGAGTGCTCTCCCCCATCCTCCCACCCACTCCCACCTCCCTGCCCTGGCATTCCCCTACACTAGGGCATCAAGCCTCCACAGGACTCAGGGCGTCTCCTTCCACTGATGCTTGACAAGGCCATCCTCTGCTACATATGTGGCTGGAGCCATGGGTCCTTCCATGGGTACTCTTTGGTTGGTGGGGTGATTTAGTTCCTGAGAGTTCTGGCGTGGGGGTGGGGTGGGGAGGTGTCTGGTTGGTTGATGTTGTTCTTCCTACAGGGTTGCAAACCCCTTCAGCTCCTCCAGTTCTTTCTCTAACTCCTCCATTGGGGAGCCCATTCTTACCCAGTGGTTGGCTGCGAGCATTTGCCTCTGAGTTCTGGGAACTGAATTCCAGTTCCGTTTGCAAAGAAAGTTCATTATCCACTATGTCTTCCCAAGCCAAAAATACTAGAATATATTCTTCTGTGAAGTTTGCTCAGTGTTAAAGAGCAGAGCTATTTTGAAAGTTAAATGGAGACAATGGTAGAAAAGACTCCCATTGCCAAGTCCTTCACGGCACACCCTAAATGTGAATGCAAAGTGCTCTGTTTTAAAATCAATCAAGGTGATGCAAAGCTTAAACTGCGATTGATTTTGGCTAATTTGCAAGTAGAAAGGTTTAGAACTTGAATAATTTCTTTCCCACTTTAGCTGGTTCACCAACCTATTCAATGACTTGCCTAATTATTAGTCTTGCTTGTTTGCTTATTTACTTTAGATCATTCCTGACTGAGATAACTTTTGATTTATTTCAACTGTCCTTGGCTAGGTGAAAAAAACAAAACAAAACAACAAAACAAAAAACAAAAAAACATACAAACTTAATCAGGAGGGAGGTGAGAGCTTTTTTAATTTAATTTTTATTTTTTTGTTGTTGTTGTTTTTGTTTTGTTTGAGAGAGTAAGTAAAAAGCAAAACCCCAAGCATAAAACTCGAATTTTTAAATTGTTCATTTTTTAGAATTCTGCTAAAACAAGCATGCGCACATGTACACACACACACACACACACACACACACAAACACACACACACACACACACACACATACACACACACACACGCATGCGCACACACAGACAAACCAGGAGTACATTTTGGCTTCCTTTTAGCGATTTGACAGGAAAACAAGAATAAAAAGGAAGAAGACTGCAATCCCATTAGGCTGAGATTAGAAGGGTGAAAAATCGCTCTTTTTGTTGGCAGTCCTGTTCAGAAAGCCTCAAGACCTGCTGCCTTCCTAGGAATAGCATGCACTGTTCTTTTGAAGAGCATTTGTTAACGGTTTTTAAAAATGTAAAGTCAACATATTGTCTGAACCATAAGGAAGCAGCGTTTCAAAATTATTAAGACTTCCTTTCATTGATTTCCCAAAAACTGTTCTACAAGAGCAGAGGCAAGGACACTCTCAATGCTAATAAAAATAATCATGATAAATACCCCACATATCCCAACAATGTGTACTACATCCATCTTGTCAATACCTGTATGTGCCAATGAGTCAAATATAAAATGTTTAGATAGAGCCATGTATAAACACACATCCACGCCAACACAAACATTTGCAAATTTGAATTTTTGTATCAGGAAGATGAGAACTCAATAAAACTTTTTTTTTTTTTAGCAAAATAAGTGGTTGAAAATGTCTGCTGTTTTCAGAAATACCTAATTAATCGGGTATCTCTTTTCTCCAAATTGTACATTATGCAAAGTAATTGGCCTACTTTCCTTTGATAAAATTATTGGTTTATCTGAATACAGTTAATTTAAAATCTGCTAGTAGTTGGGGAGTTTCCACCTTACTTTTCAACTTAATGAGGTTTACTGAATATTCATATAAGTATTAAAATATTGTGCGGAATTATACTTAGTGCTGTTGTAACCAAAGTTCTAGCTGCATTTAAATGTGTTTTTTTTTTCCTTATAGAAATTTCAAAACCTGGTGCATTGTTCGAAATTTCCATGCTGAAAGACAGTCTGTCAAACTGAAATAGCAACACAATACAAGCCATTTTGTGACTCAGTTCTTGATTGCAGACAGCTGAGACTCAATAGCTAAGGGGGGAATTGAGGACACCATCCAGACGTCTGTAATAATCCCCCTGGCTTTTTTTTCCCTTGCTAACTTGAAAGCTGCATCAGTGTGTCTGCCTATTTCTTGGCCCTATAATTAAGCAGGACAGCAGCACTCATATACATTTTACTCACTCACAGAAAGAAAAAAGAAACCTACTAAGGAATATATCCACTGCGCTCTCTGATTCCAGGACTTTACTTTGATGACTCCTAGGACTCTGTAGCTGATAACCATAACAATGAAGATATCCTGGATCATGGAACTTCTTTAGTGTAACCATGTAACCAGAGATCACCAGAAACACCAGAACCTTCTACACACACACACACACACACACACACACACACACACACACACGCACACACACACACACCAGGCACATTGGCACACACACGTTCATAAATGATGCAGAAGCAACTCCCTGAGATGACTCAACTGATTGTACCTTAATATAGATGGCCCATTACTACAGCACTAGGCTTTTTACTGAGAGAAAAGCAGCAAAACCAATGGCATATTCTGCAACACAGCAGAATACAGATCAGGCAAAGGAATAACAATAATCCTCGGTCTTAAAAACAGAACAAAACAAAAAACAGTTATAAGCAAATACAAGAATGCATCCCAAAACTCCATAGAGATGCTAGCACATGAAATCTTGTCTGAAATCAACTTCACCTATTTAATTACACCAATTACCATGTACTTGTATTCATATTCATCAGTTTTCAGATAGGTCCTCACAGCCCAACATTGATTTGCAAGTCTAACTCTAGGCCTTAGAGCTGGCAATTAAGTAGTCCTTCTTAGCATTCAGGCCAATGGTTTTGTTTCTCTGTCCATGTGGGCCTCAGCGCCCAAGGCAATCTGTAACTTTGAGAAAATTTGTTGAATGCTAACCTCCAAACCTTGGGAAGGAGCATAGATAGAAAGGTTACTTCACGGTGATGTCATGTTCAAACACAGTCTTCTCTAAGACTCCTCCCAAATCTTTTGGTGGTAAATCTTTCAATGTTTCAGACTTTCTTATGTTGCCCAACCTTCCATTCTGTGCCTTAGTAGAAATTAAACCTTTGACTCAACCCTGACTCTAATCCCAGTTTTCTACATAAACTGTCAGACCCTATAAGGCTTAGAGGTCTTAAAGGATGGAGCCAATCCTTCATAATCAATATAGGAGCCAAACCTTCTATCTGTTAGCACTAAGAAAGGGAGAGTAAAATAGTTGGCCTGCTTAGATTTGAAATGCTGTATAAAAATAGGGAGAAACTGTCACAATTGCTACTGCCACGACCCCTGCCCTGTTGAGATGGGTCTCTATGTAGCTCTGACTGTTGTGGAAGTCTCCGTAGATCAGGATGGCTTCAAACTAACTGAGATATTGAACACTGGGATTAAAGTCTTGCGTCACTATGGGAATATACCCTTCCCATATAAAAAATCCCATGAAAGGGGGAAAGAGGTGACGGGAGAACTTTACCAAGGTAAAGCTAGGTTTTTTGGGATTTATTCTTCCTCCCTTTCTTAAATTGTATTCAATTAATGCTTTGTTTTGTTTTTGTTTTTGTTTTTTTATGGAAAGAATGAGACCTAGTAGTACCTCAGCCCTGTCTGAATGAATATAAGATATTTGGCATTTGTCCCTTCAAAAGGAATTAATCCAAATGGGTCTATTAGTCATCCTCAAGGGAAAACATGTATTTCAGAACCTCTGAGAAAAATTGGTATGCCTGAAAACAGGCTAAGGAGATAGAAGAAATAATAGCATTTTAAATAAGCTATATGCTTATAACCCACCACCCTAGTCAGCTGCCTGCCTGCTAAGGCTCACAGCATGCCTAGATGCTGCATGTGTTCTCACTTAGAAAGTATACCTTTGTTGGTGGTGATCTACGCTTTGTTTGTTTTTTTCTCTTTCTCTTTTCCTGTTTGGACAACAACTTAAGCCTTAAGTCTGATCCTCCTGAGACTCTGGTCAATCTTATTCTTCCTGAAGAAAAAACACATGGCCACATAAGATTCCCATTGATGAATGTGTCCACTTCATTCATCTCTAATCCCCAAAATGTAAATTTATATCTTTTCTCTTACTCATCTCCTTCACAAGCTACCAAGACCTTTCCGTACCTGCCCTGTTGATTCTCTACCAAACTCCAATAAGTTTGTCTTCAAGTTTTTTTCAAGTTTGTCTATTTTTAAATTCTTTTATATAAAATACTAAAGGCCCACAAAAGGAATCATGTTTATTTGAGAAACAAGATCATGCTTCTTATATCCTCAATTGTGACATCTGAAAAACATCCACTGATTGTTAAATACTTTCAACTTTTCCTACAATCAGCACTGTGCCATTTTGTCATTTGTCAAACGTGCTAATCAGGTTCAAGAAGAGATGGAGACTTTTCAGAAACACTGGCAGCAGATTCATTTAATCCCATTTCTGAAAAGGAATAGCAAGTGCATCCCCCATATTATGAAGCATGTGAGCTCACATTAGGGCTCCAGCAACTTGAAATAGTATTAGCCAAATATATAAGCACTCTAACCATTCATGTGGAAAAGGACTTAGCAAATCCCTGGCATTTTTCTTGCCATCTACTGAATGAGGTCTTCGACTGACAGATAGAAATAAAGAACTATGTCTACCCTTATGTCTCAAAATCATTGCAAACCCCCAAAATATATAGAATGAGAAACTCATCTGCGGAAAAGGGTACAATTCTACTTACACGATGACGTCAGGATGGCAAACTACTTTGCTTCGGTCATCTTTACTGCTTCAGGTCCATTGCTAACATCCTAACACTATTTTTCCATTTATTAATTATTAATTTATTTATTCACTTTCCACCCCAGTTGCAGCCCCCCTTCTCCCAGTGCCCCCAAACATTGTCCCTCTCCCATTCGTCCTTTCTCTTCTTCTCTGAGAAGAGAAAGGGTTGTTCTGGGTATTCACGCTGGCACATCAAGTTACCATAGGACTAGATGCGTCTTCTTAAATCAACAGTCAGAGAAAGAGTAGGAGGCAAAGTCCAGCATATCTTTTTCCGTATATATCTGCATATATGTATATGAAAAAGTCAGATACTAGAAAAAATTAGACACAGTAAATAGCTAAGTTAACATACTGATAAACGATATGAAGAAATAGGAAGGTAAGTGAAGAGACAATGTACAACAATTTTAATATTCTCCTGGATATCTGACAACCAAGCCTTGTCTTGCATGAAATGAGACCTACAGATATAGAGACGGGTATTTCAGATTAAAAAAAAAAAAACCTGTTCTGCAAGAAAGAAGTCCCAGAGACATGTGGGTTATACATAAAAAGCTTCACCAGAGGTGGCTCTCATGTCTAATTCCACTCAGATCTCATAATACTTACACTCCAAATAATTGCTCTAATCACATATTTTAAAATTAAAAAACCTCATGTTTTAAAATGTTTCACTTCTTCATTTCCAGTACCGTTCTACCAATTTCATTTTTCATAGCCCCTTGCCTCATGTCTCAAATCCAGTTCACCTCTGTAAAAGTCTTCTTTTGAAAACAGTGATGGCCAACAGCAAGGCACCTTCTCTCCAGGCCAAGGCAACTCTTGAGTAAAAGTGCCTTTGGAGTGCCCCTGCCAGGCTGTTTCAGTCCTCTGACAGGCCTCTTTGCTGAGGTGCCTTCTAGATGTCAGCCTGCCTAGACTGTCACTGTAACCCTGTCAAAGGACCCCTCTGCAATATGACTCCAAATTTCAGTTTGTCATATAAGGCACCTACCCATGATTTGGAAAGCAGATAGGAAGTTTAGCCTCTTCTTCTAAGGCCAGTGTACTAAGCCATGAGAATAAACAGAAAAGTGTCCAGAGGTATCAGGTTGCTAGATCTTCCTGTTCAAAACAGAATGCTCTCTCCCAAATACCAGTTTGGTGTGCTCTCAGCCTCCTCTTAGTATGTGATCAGATTTCGGCAGCACACAATGATCAGACAGAGGAATTGAATTACACTGATCTCTATGCAAGTTTGCTTGATAGACTCACAGAAGTCCTAAGGACCGGACTTCCTCTTGTCAGGACATTGCTTCCCAAATGACTTCTATGATATGATCTCACTGCTTCAATAAATCTCATTCCACACTGCTCTGCGGATGCTGTTACTGAGCTCATGCCCACAATCCCTCCTTAAATGGTTTTTACATCAGCATGTATTGTTTCACCATAACTAAAAATGTTCAGCACATTATCTTAGTTTGACTTCTTTTATTCCTTTTGAGTTTAACTCTGGATATCAGTAGATATTTTTAGGGACTGCAAGTCCAATTCCTCATGTTTGTTCCACTCCTACACAAGTAATTCTAACACTAATAATCGACCACTGTATTATACCATAGTATATAATATAATTACAGCTTTTTATAAGGCAGGAGGCCTTAGTTCAACCATTGAGAGAAGCTCTTCCAACTATACTTTACGAAAAGTAAAATAGTTCAGTCTGAAGGTAAGTTCCTGCCTCAGAGGCCCCACTAAGACTGCACAGTTTTCAGCTCATGGTAGTTTTCCTTATCCACTAAATCCCTGGCTCTGAGCTCAACTTGAACAGCAGTATCTTAATTCCCACAAGGCAGCATTTCTAGTTTGCTATCCTATGACTTTTTTTTTTAAATTTTATCATCCAGGATCCAAACGGACACACTGAATTATATGCATGTATGAATTTGCTTTTTAGCTTTTTAGATATCCAACTAGTGTTTTATTTAACACTCTAGTTAACAATCACAGAAGTTTAATTTTTGTTTACTTCTATTTTTTCCAGTGAGGACTGTTATTCTTAGTGGGCCACTCTTTTATTTTTTTCCTCAATCTTTATTAAATTGGGTATTTCTTACCGCTTATTTACATTTCAATTGTTATTCCCTTTCCCAGTTTCCAGGCCAACATCCCCCTCACCCCTCCCCCTCCACTTCTATATGAGTGTTCCCCTCCCCATCCTCCCCCCCTTACCACCCTCCCCCCCAACAATCCCATTCACTAGGGGTCCAGCCTTGGCAGGGCCAAGGGCTTCCCCTTCCTTAGCGGGACACTCTTAAGAACAAAACATTAAAAATTTTTGTGTGGTGTAACAGCAGACGTATCTGTGTATGTTGTATGTATGTCTTCATGAGTCTCCAGTGCATTTAATATTGGTGCTATATTGATTAATGATCGTATTTCTGTCCATGCATCCATGTAGTCTGCATACTTATATAATGTCTTCCATACATGTTAGAACCTTTTTTCCTAATTTAAGGACAAGCAATATTTAGTGAATATCTTAGTTAGGGTTTTATTGCTGTGAACAGACACCATGACCAAGGCAACTCATAAAAACAACATTTAATCTGGGCTGGCTTATAGGTTCGGAGGTTCAATCCATTTTCAAGGCAGGAGCATGGCAGCATTCAGGCAGGCATGGTTAGGAAGAGCTGAGAGTTCATGTTCATCTGAGGGCTGCTAGCAGCAGAATACGCACTTTCAGGTAGCTAGGACTTGGATATTAGAGCCCACACCCACAGTGACTCACCTATACCAACAAGGTCACATCTACTCAAACAAGGCCATACCTCCCAATAGTGCCAATCCCTGGCCCAAGCATATACAAACTATCACAGTGAAGTGACCACAACGTAGAGATTTGGGTTATTAAAAACTAACTTGATGTGATTGTGGAGGCAGATATTATAGGAACCAGCTTTTCAGGGAATGGCCAGAAATATCTTCTTGAGAAATGTCTGTTTGTAAGATATGAAAAATCAGGTCATTCTTAGAAAAGTAAGAAAAGAGTAAGGATAAAATGAGTGAGATGGTAAAAGAAAGGAATACCAAAAAAATTAGTTGAAAGAGGAATATTTCAGGCATGGCTGACAAGACAGAGGCAGTGGTGACCACAACTGTCACTGTACCACAGTGACAGTAAGGAATTCCTGGAGGCCACAAGGATAAGAGAGTCTGAATTGTTTTATTTCCTTATTTTCTGAGATCAGGTTAGATTGACAACAGATTAAGAATGCAAAATACATGGCACCTGAAGCATTTCAAAAGGTAGCATAGAAAGTGTAAGAAGAGCACAGGAAAGTAGCTTGGTGGAGAGCAGCAGAAAAACATGGAAGACAGAAAAACTGACCTTCAAAACAGTAGAATCCAAAGGCCTTCACTTCCATTTGTTGCTATTCGGGGACTGAGGATGAAGGCCAGAGAGGGTGAATCACCTATTGCTTTTGGGTATTTCTGTCTGGATAACTAGTAACTGACAAGATGAAGAACCTTAATAAAGGGGGAAAATAAATAGAAGGGAAAATTGGAAAAATGATTTCAAGGCATAGGAGAGCTCTCTAAGAAGTCTAAGGGGAAATCTGGCCCACCGTACTTATTTGGTAGCACTCAAATGTTGATGGTTTTTAAATGTATTTCATAGATGCCACTGATTTCCAGCCTCACTCTCAGACACCTCCAATGTATATGGAATAAGAAAAGAAGACATTTTAAAAACTGAAGTGGTAATAATTAGGAGGGTATTCTAGCAGGACAGGAATGGTCCTGGAGGAAAAAAATGGATTTGTTTTTCTTTTCATCTGACACACTCAGACAAATCTAAATGAAGTGTGTTTTTCAAGAGAAGAAAATTGGCTTCTCTAGTCAAAGAAAAATTTGAATGTTCGGACTTTATTTTGTAGTAATTTCTGTTTGCATACGGACTCAGCAATTTCAAGGGGTTCCTTTTTAGAGGGGCAATGTAAGAGGCATCAGAACACAGTGCCCGTAGATTGAGAAGGGAACCCAACTCATAAATGAGTTAACAAGTGACTGGCGTGCCTCACTCTGAATGAGGAAGGTGGATCATGTGATTATACAGAGGTCCTAGGAAGACAGGAAATGTCCCCAGACACGAATGTCTGTTTGCATCAACCCTTCATTTGCCTGCTACACTTCCTGGTCGTACTTCCTGGAATAGTAATGTTAACTAGGATTTCATCCACCTCTGCAAACTTCCTTTCCTTGGAATTGTGGCTCCAGGTACCAGCAACCTCACCAGTTATTTTCTGTGTTCTGTGCTAGTAGGTTGATCTAAAAGCTGCTCTTTTCACAGCTTCTTAGATTGGTCTTTGTAACATTGGTGGCACCTCTCCTGTGATGGATTCCTCCAACATTTCATGATCCTTTGGTTACTGCCACTACTATCATTAAAAAAAAAAAAAAAAAAAAAAAAAAAAAAAAAAAAAAAAAAAAAAAAAACCTTTGGTCCCCTCTTTCCTCCCCCCAAATCTGAATAAATGACCCTCAACACATCACAAGACCTTCTGTTTGGAACCTGAAAGATTAGATTGGCATTGATAAGCACTGCGTTTCAATCACGGCGCTTAGAAGGCAGGCATCTGAACGTTATCATCCCAATGTCCTTTGCATGAGGATGAGCTTTATCGCTACCTCATCACACTGACCCGGATACCTGGAACTCTGTGTTTCTACTTCATCTATTGTTCACGAATCACTCTTCCTCTCCTCAGAATGCTCAGTGGGTTCGGAAATAACTAGATACGTCCAAGGGCAGCACGAAATTAGCTGTCATTATTCTCACTAAGCCCCTACACATCTCTGCTCCTGCGCATGAAAGACATATGCCAGCTTTTCTCTCCCCCTGTTATCTGCCCCCTAAAATGAACTTTGGAAATCTACTTTTAATAAAACCAAGAGCAAACATCGCTTGAAAAAGAGCAGTGCAAAACGTGCGATGTATTTCTGAGCATCTCATCATAGCACAAAGTAATCATCAAAGGGAAAAGCAGTCAAGGTTAAACGCGGCACTGAACAGTGATTCATTTGGTAAACAAGAGTAGGTGTAATTATCACAAAAGCAAACTTTGCTAAGGGGATAACTGTCAACGCTCTCACAGTAAAAGGTCTCTTTACCATTTTAATCCGACAGCCTGAGAGTTCCCCAGTGAAAACAACTCTCAATAAAATCGCAAATGTAACTATGGTGTTCTGTTAAACTTTCATTTCAGTCATAGCTACCAAAACAAGCTTAATATTTACAATTCAAATGACCCTGGTAGGTTGGCTGATAAGGCTGAAATGCAGAATACATATATATCTTTCAACTCCGCATTTTTATGTATTGGGCAGTACTTGCTATCAGTATCAATACTTTAAAACACTTTTGTTTACTTGTTATGAGAGCCCATCCCGTGCAAAAAACTATAAAGTTTAGGTTGCAGCCCTGCATTCAGAAACTTAAAAAAAAAAGTATCTGCTCAGGCAACCCCAGGTGACTTGGAGCTGCATGTTGTAAGAAAACTTTCCTTCCAATGTATGCACCACTCTTGAGCAGACTTCATGAATTTTCATAATATCTCATTTGAAAAAAAAGAAGGTTAAATTTAAAAAGCAAGGAACCTGTTTATAAAGCAAAGAGGACAGCGGTAAGTCTCAACTCTAGCGGTGGATGTTAGACTTTCAGAAGGCTATCCTTGCATATTCTAGGGAAACCGTCAGGGATGCCCCTTCAACTGTCTCTAAGGGAAGGTCATATTTAGTCTCTAACCTCTGTGCTACACGTGCCACTAGTAGTATGTGGTTGCTAAACATTTGAAATATGATTAGAATGACTAAATTAAAATAGAATCAGCCGTTGTTTGCAACCTTAAGAAATTTATATTTAAATATCCATGCTTAATCGTGGCGAGCAGCTGTGTTAGACAGATTAAGGCTGAGCCTGTAGCTTGGTGCAGAGCATTCCCCTGCACTGTTAAACAGCCTAGCCAAGTCAGAAGGTAATCAGACTCAAGTGTCCCTAATCTCTGTTTCTCTCTTTCTGCCTCTCTGTCTCCCTGTCTGTCTCTGTCTGTCTGTCTCTGTCTCTGTCTGTCTTTGTCTGTCTCTGTCTCTCTGTCCGTCTCTGTCTCTGTCTGCATATCTTTGTCTCTGCTCTCTCTCTCTCTCTCTCTCTCTCTCTCTCTCTCCACACACACACACACACACACACACACACACACACACACACACACCTCGCTCTCTCCTCTTGCTCTCTCTCTCACTCTCTTCCTCTCCCCTTGTCCCTGGTTAAACTGAAACAGATAGAGAATGAGAGCTGAACGCTGCCTCTTTGAAACAGGGGCAATAGCGTGTGTTTTATTTCCATAGCCTCTTGCACCTGGCTTTATAGAGAGTAGGCATAAAGCAATCTGCTGGTGCTAAATTTACTTGCCTTTAAAAAAGTGCCGGATATAGGCAAGAAAAGCTTAGGATTTGGTTTCCCAAAACTGTCCTACTCGAACTTTTGTACATGGAAGCAAGCAGAGCAAGCCTTTCCCATAACTGATGGGGTCTCCTTCCAGCAGGACTCATAGAGTTAGCTAATATGAATCCAATTTACACATGCGCCACCTGTTAACTGCCCTCTACTCAGAGAGCAAGAAAGTATGAATCAATCAGCACTGAGCAGCTCAGCACCGCTGCAGTCCATGTAATGAAAAGCAGTCCTATCTTCACGAGAAGCCATTTACCTCAGCCTCGAAAAGGAGCCCGGTGAGGTCGATTCACTTTTTGAAATGGAAAAAATAATGGAAAATATTATTGATTTTACTTTACAGGTGACTATTTCGATGTGTTAGTGTAAGTTTTTCATGATTAAAAGCAAAATGGAACATAGTGGGCAGGTTCAAAACAGGCCATTATGCTAGAATGACCTTCAATTATCATTTTTTATCATAAAGTTATTTGTTTTCAAAAGTTCTATGCAGCTTCCTTTTAAAGATTTCTCAATTACACTCAGCTTTCACTGCGGTATCATGGTTTTTCTTAATTTGTGTTATTTGTATTAAGTTTATTTACTTGTAGAAAAGCAAGCAAATGAGTTTGTGAACAAATGAGTACTATTTCCCTAGACTAAGCCTTCCCCTTCCTCCTGTTTTCATAAATAAAAATACTCTTACAGATTTACAGAAATGAATGTTACGTCCATCAGTCAAAAGCGCCTGTAGGACGAACCACAAGGGAACTACAATAGAAATCTTTGCTATCCATGTCAAATTCAATCCACTTCTTAAGAGGCCAAAAGGTCTTTTG
Organism: Rattus norvegicus; assembly: GCF_021556685.1. NCBI lineage: Eukaryota > Metazoa > Chordata > Mammalia > Rodentia > Muridae > Rattus > Rattus norvegicus. The sequence continues at coordinate 22,776,697 of NC_141544.1, read as the reverse complement.
ACAGGGGCTCAAAATTGTTTCATCTCCTTAAGCTGTCCTCTTTGAAAAGAAGAGTTTTGATGCTCAGGAAAGCAGCATTTATATCTATTGTTCCAGTCCCTAAGGAAGGTAATTTCTTTGAACTGAAGAATCAGTGATCTTACCCAGGTGGTTTACACAAAGTCAACTTAGTGGCTTCTGGGTAACCTTACTGTTGTTTCAGAAATTCGTCTTTTATGTCAAATGACATTGTTTTACCGTCTCACTTTCTGCGTTTCATCAACCCAGTTCTTCCAAACTTGGAAGGACAGCTGATCATTAGCTGGAAATTTCCCTCAACACTCGGTCTTCTGTCATACTCCATAAACAACAGGCTTTTAAAGAAAGATATTATTAAAAACTAACTTGTCTCCAAGCACCAGGGATAAAAATAGAACTAACCTGGAGTTGCTGAGCAATCATTTAATTAATAAAATATGGAGGGAAATTCCTAGCTCTGTTTAAATGCCACTCTGTTGCTGGTGGCAGTAGCAATGGGGTTCACACTGTTACATTTGAAGGTGATCTAAATTGCAGTAGCAATTATTGATATTTTGAGAGTCTGTAGTCTGTAATGCCATATTTTTCACTCAATAGGCTTAAAAATCAGCCTATTATCTACTCTTCAGAACTTTCAAATGTAACCTCTTTAGAACCTTCAAATACATGATGTAACTCTAAGATATTACCCTTTAGATCTTGGTTCTAGCCAAACAGAGAATATATACACACCAAGATTTGGGTGATTCTAAGCTTCTGCTTAGCACAGTTTCTAAGAAGAACTAACCCTGCTGAGCTTTCCAAATCCCTAAGGCCCAATTATATTTCTTTACCTCTGCATTGCCTTTCAGGCGTTTCTACCACTCTTGGTAAACACAGATAACATTAGGGTCATCAATGATGGGAATTTTCAAAACAGGGGCCATGAAACATTCAATTAATTATGTTTTAGTGATCATCATTATTGCTTACCTGAAAAGGTTAATGCTGGTCACCTAGTCCATTAGTTGAAAGGTCAAAGGCTGATACAAAACTCTGAGACACTTGCTGAAGTTTAATCTTGACTTTTTTAAAATATGTTCAAAATTTTCAACTATTTTAAGACAGCTGTCATATCTGCCTCTAGAGTTTTCCCTCCTCTAAGCTAAGTATCTCTTGCTTTCTTCGGCTGCTTTTTAAGTATGATTCTCCCACCCCCACATCCATCTGATCTCAGTCACTCTCAGAGCGAACAGTCTTCAAAAGCATTAGCTCGTAAAGGCAGGTACATCACACCTGATTCACCTTAGGCATACAGTCACGTTGACGTTCACGAGTCTTTGTGTATGTGCTTCTGTGCTAACATTTATCTCATCCTTATCTATTAGGCACTTTTAATGGAACTGTACTTTGGTAGTCTTTCTCTGCCACTTTGCCTCTCTGTTACTGTGATAAAATCCTATCCAAGAGCAACTCAAGGAAGGGTTTATGAGGCTTTCATTCAGTCACCTTGGGAAGTCAAGGCAGGAACCTGGAGGCAGGAAACTGAAGCAGAGACCACAGAGAAGTACTTTTCTGGTTTTCTCAGTTTTTATATTGCCCAAGCCCACTTGCCTAAAGATGTCACAGTGGACTGGGCATGTGCCACATCAGTTATTATACCAGAAAGTGTCCCACAAACATTGCCACAGGCAGCCTAATTGAAGTAGTCACCCATCTGAGATTCCTTCTTTACAGGCTTTGTCTAGATTTGTGCCAAGTTCTTAAAAATTAGACAGCCAATTGAAATATCTATGGATTCAGTGTGCTGCTGTCTTTCTTTGCCTTGATTTGAATAAATAGTCACAGGAAAATATTCAAATTATGATATCTAACAAATACTGGTATGAACAAAACCAGAAAAAGATGTGAGAGAAAAGTTATCAAAGGATACAAATATTTTTCACTTACACTTTTCCTCCTCCCAGATTATTAACAAAGATTTATAGACTAAATAAATAAAATTATATGTAAATATAAATATAAATTAGAATTATGTATAGGCATGTTTAAGTCAGAAGTTTTGCCAATTATAAAAACAATAATTAAATATCATTTTAGTTGATTTACTCTTCCCTAGCAAAACTATAGTTTTATAGTTAGGAAAAACATGCACACAATTATTTAAGTAAAACAATACTGACTAAAAGGGCACCTGAAAAATCTAAATTTAGGTTGCAAGTATGTCTGACAAGTAGACTTTGCCATTTTGGAATTTACTGGTTGTCTCTATTAAAATCATTGAAGACAATATTTTTGCAAGATGTCAAAATTTAAAAGGGTGGAATGTATATTATTTCATCTAACAAAACAATCACATATATCACAAATAAGACATTCATTAAAAATTTATATGAGAAGTCAATGAATTAATATATTTACTGATTTAATATTATAAGAACCTCATAATCATTTTAATTGAAACAAAATTTTAAAGTGTTGAAATAAAAATACACATAAAGTAAAATGGCAGATTACGTATCATAAATATCTGCACATTAGAAATTTGAACTTAACTTTACATATACTAATGTCTTTGTCAGTACATAAGGCTTTAGATAAAACTTAAAATGGAATGTTCATTTATCTAAAAATGTATGTTTCATTCCTCTTTCTCTTAGTAAAATATCAACCATAACTTTTGATTTATATATCCCTAGTGCAGAATTGTACAAGATGGTAAGGTGTTACTAAAATTTCACTGTATAAATATTCCTAACTCTCAAATGGAAACATGGCCCATGAAGAACAGATCCAAATTTTATAAATTAGCATATGTTTGTGGGAAGTACATGGTATTTTGTCAAACAGCAACACTTTCTTTGAAAAGCCAATGATAGTTGCTTTTCCTAGTCATTTAAAATCTGCTCTATTCAAGTTGATATAATTTATGCAATGTTATTTGCAATATCCAGCTGCTTTGAAGTTCCTTATATTTAAGCAATATGAGGAAATTTCCAGCAGCATTCTCACTTTTAGAAGTGCTATACTGCACATAAAGGACAAATTTTTCAAAACATCATAAATCCCTAAACAGCCCTCCTGTTTGGGTTGCATTTTGAGGCAAGTAACATTCATAGTATCTGCAGATACAATCTTTTGTATTGCTTACATTTGGAAATGAACAGGCTTAAGTGAGAACGACCCCTTCAAATCCTTTTCAAAGGTGTAGTGGGACATTTAGGTGACCTGGAAGTTTATTTGGAAGCAAAAGAAAGCTTATGAATCATGAGGGTGATCGCTCATGCACATTACAGAGAAAGACAGTCACACAGTAAGCTTTATACCAGGTAACTATAATGATATTCTGCTTCCTCCTTTTAAAGCTAACTACTTTGCTCAGTATTGCTCCCAAATAGTCTATAAACAAATAATACCAAACTCTCCCACTCAGTGCCATAATACTGCAGTAGCAACCTTAGTCCATCCATGCAGATGATGGTGTGATGGCCTGTTCCCCTCTTGGAAATCTTCCATGTCACCTCACACATACGACTATGTTTTAGAGAAGGCATTAAGCCCATAATCATTCATGGTGGAACAATAGCTCATTACATGATCTAATTAAAACTAAGATTTATTACAAATTTACCAATAATTTATCTAAGACAAAAAGTAAGTATATAAACTTAAACACACACACACACATACATACACACACACACACATACACACATATACACACATACACACATACACACACACATACACACACACACACACACACACACACACACACACTCACTGAGTGCTCACTATGCACTTCGCTTGAGACATGATCTATAATGTTGCTCAGTATAGGTCCCATAAGCTACTGGTATGAACTTGTCTCCATCTCCAGCCTCTGAGTAGAGACTCAGTAACAGTGCAGATGACTATACCAGTGCACCTGGCTTTTATCTGTATTCTGGGGATATGAAATCAAGTTTCCAGGCTTGTGCGACAAGCACTTGATTGACTAAGCTAACTCTTAGTCTGCAAACATGTTTGATAATAAATAATATACAAGATGCATTTAAAATCTCCAAATATTACTATCTTCTCCAAATGTGGTTAGCTATATTTTAAGAAATGTCTTATAAATTTAGGCCGGCTGATATCTTTATCCAATATTTGAATCTTAGGATCTAGCCTTCAATTTAAAATAACATATAACAACATTTTATTGCCAGAATTTCTAATTACTCATTCATGGCTCTGTGGCAGAAAGTAAATGCATGCTTAGATGGAAAAAGTTTTTAGAATAGTTTTAGTTGCTGTTTCAAAGTAATGTATTAAGCATATACATATACATATATATATATATATATATATGAGTTTATCTGGGTGTGCAAACATGTATAGATTAAGCATGATTATTTTGTTTGTAATGATTGTACTTTCTGTATTTTTAAATCCCCTACAAACCATAAATCATGTTAAATAAGAAAAAACAAAATTGCTACTAAAGCTAATAACCTAGTAATAGTAATAATTCTGAAAAAAACAACAATGAAAATACTAAACATAAAAATTAAACAGTGTCTCTCCCCTGATTACATCCACATAGTAGCTGAACAATAAAATAAAATATTTCTATGTGTTTACAAACAAGGAGACAGGTAGCTTATGCAATGTTCTATGGAAATAAAATAAAATTGCCTACAAAAGAATCACTTGTGATGTAAAACAATATTAAGATTGTTCAGCCCTACAATTTTTTTAATAACAATCTGGATAACATTAATGATGCTTCAGGTCATTGAAGACTAAAAGCAATGCATATAAATGTTAGTGTTCAACATTTCAAAACCGTTTGCTTCTGAAATGACATCTTATGTTGAAACCACAAGAGACCCTATCTAAAGACTGCTGGTCTCTTAGGAAGAGGGAGGAGGCCTGCTATACATAGCAGAGTTGATGGAGTGATTCTCACCTGTGATCTATAAATGAACTTGTGCCAGATTCTCCTGAGAGGGTGTAGACAGGGCAGCTGGGGATCAAGATCAGAGTCTTATACGCAAAAGGACAGTTTGATCACAACGCCTATGTCTGACTAAACTGGACTCTTTCAGCAGTGCAGAGATTCAAACATGGAAACATGAAAGCCAGTGACAATCACCAAGGGACAAGGTACAGAGAGAATTATTCAAAAGACAGGTCAAAGAAAGAAAAAAAACTCTCGTTATTTCTTAAATGTTACACAAGCTTTGGGATTAAGAAATGTCCCTTATTTCAAACTGAATATTTTGGATTTGAGATTGGCTGGCTACTTAGTCTTCTATTCAGTTGATTATGGTCATAATGTTATATTCTGATGATGCAATCTGCTTGTAAAATGCTATTACTTCAGAGTACAAATTCCTCCTTTTATAGGCATTGAGTATAAAAAGGGAAGTCTTTATTGATCTGACCATGTTTTTTTTTTTTTTGGCAAGGTTTTGTTTTGTCAATATTAGCTCAAAATATAATGACATACACATCAGACAATGAGCCTAATGTCACGAATAGATATCACACTCCTTTATTGATGGATGGTTTTATCTCTCAAGATTATTACATTGAAATTCTGTTCTCCAAACTGATAGATCAAGGATAAGAAAGGGGCTTTGGGAAAGCAATAAGGTTACATGAGTGGATCCTTCAAGGATGGGTTATTGCCCATCTAAGGAAATGGTAGAGAACATGATTGCTCTTTTGTACAGTATGAAAATATAAGACTACAGCTATCTGAACCTTGAAGAGGATGGACGCTGTGCACAACCAGAACACTCTGACACCTGAATTGCAGACATCTGTATGGCAGACGTCTGGTCTTCAGAACCTTGAGAATTGAATTTCTATTATTTATTAGGTACATACTTTATAGTGCTTCACCACTGTAGCTCCAGTGAATTAAAATAGATACACATCCTACCAGTGTAGTTTTCTGCTTTGTAGTTATGCAAAGGCAACTGAAAGTCATGGTTACAGACAAAAATAGAATTGTTTTAAGAGAGTGTGAGAGAAAAGATTTGTAAAAAAAAAATTCGGTGATTTTTACTGAAAATCTTAATAAGGAAATGGAAAAATAGTTGGAAATCTAACATGAAGATAAATATTTTTCTTTTCTCTTAAATGTTAATTACATAAATTTTAAAATGTTAATTACATAATTTCTCCTTCCAAGCCCTTCCCAACCCTCTTCTTCTGGTCCTTCTCATAAGTATGGAATCCAGTTTTACTCCCTCTCAAACTAATGATCATTATTGTTACATATATGTTTGCATAAATATATAAGTAAAACCTACTGAGTCAATCTAATTTTGTTTATAAACATATTATTTCAGGGCTGACCATTCATACTAGGTAACCAATTAGAGGACTCATAACTAAAGTTTCTCCCTCTCTCAGCTGTGATTAGTTACCTCTAATTCTTTGCGTAGATAAGGAATCCCCTTCCTCATTAGTATGTCCATTAATGTTGCCCTTGTTTGGGTCCTGATAAGGCCTGTGGATTGTTGTTGCTGTGTTATGGTTGTATCTTCCCTGTCATTTATAGGAGGCAAAAATCTCACCGCAAAATTATTTTAAGACAGTGCAAATTATAGTATATACGTATGCTAATAGAATGGACCTGATAGAGAAAAAAGTAACAATGTGGAAAGATTTCTAGGCTAGTAAAGTTAGATAAAAGGGAATAAAGGTAATTTCAGAGGGAGGGATGGGACATAACATGAACAACTGACTCTTTACAAAAGTAGGCAAGAAAAGTAGATTATACATACTTAGTCACTCATCATATAAGAAAGGCTGGTGACCACAGTCTAACAATCATATACCTTTCCTGGGGAGACAGGAAGTAACGCTATATGCTTAAAATGGGGGAGGAGACTACATACTGAGAATCAGGAAAAGGACTGACTGTAAGTAGCCACATGGAAGATAAAATGGCTGCTCCAAAGTACTTAGAGGCCCGTTTCAGCTTGGTTGTCTGAGAACTGAAGAAAAGTAAAGTGTACCTCGTAGAGGAGTTCATACAAATCTTTTTAGTTTCAGGAATGCTGGAACAGAGCTGGAGAAATGGCTCATCTGTTAAACACTCACAATCAAACTGGCAAGGGTGCGGGAATAGAAAACAAATTTAAGTGGAGAATTTCTCTTATAAATCATAGAAAGTTCATGTAGTTCATAGTTTATGAAGGGCATGATATGATATCATTAAAATTGGTGGGGTAAAAGACGAGCCAAGATAATTGGAGGTGAGTATTAGAAAAAAAGTCAAATAGATGGACATGTTTATGAAAGGACTGTCTATGTTGATATTGAAACCATTAGGACTTATTGAAAATATATTGCAAAGAGTGACATTGCCCTTGAAGCTTAAGTCAAAGAAAGAAGATAAAAGAAAAAAGGAGAGAGTTAGAGAAATATGAGGTATAGAGACACAAATCCTAAGGGCTGAAAATGACCAAGTATATATCATAGGAGGTGTTCTTTCCCTGCAGGTGTCTATCCTGTCTTCAGAGCAGACTAGAGATGTCAGGGTTACCATTCTCACCTTGTGTTTCCAGTAAGGGAAACTGATTTCCCCAAGAACACATGGTTACTAACTAGAATCAAAACAATTGTTTCTGATGCTGAACTCAAAATCTGCCAACCCTCGCCATCTGATTAAACTGACAGTTTTCCTCCCCTCAACAACGGTAAACAAAACAGGAATTTACCTCCAAAATTCAGATATAAATGAAGCTGATGAAGATGTATTTCATTCATTAAAGCTACACAGCTGATATTCTTTCAGCAGAATCGATGTCGTACAAAAATGTAGATTTCTCCTCTTATTTTTTATGCTGTGAATTGTCACATTAAGAGCCGAGATAGCTCATTTTGAAATTACACCAATATTCTCTTTCTGGAGCAGTATGAAAACAGAAGTATACTTCATAAAAAATTGAGAGATGAACTAGATATTCTTTCCTCTATTCCTAGGACAACTTGCAAAGAAAAACAGTGGGAAGTCCCCATAGCTGTCTGCTTGCTATTTATTACTGGAAGCCAGTGACACTGCTTTCATTTAATTTATGTTCAGTTCTATAGGAACAGGTTTTCATTAGTTACTGCAGACAAAAATAACAGGAATAATGGAAGTCACCTTGATAACTCCACTTACGCTGTCACATACTTTCAAACAACTGAAATTTTATGAAATCCCATGGGATGTTATTTTGTTGAGAACTGTGATATTGTTCAACAAATTTACTGTAGAAATAACACAATTTCATAATAGAAGCAATAAAATTTAAAGCAGGATTTCAAGTATGTAATACTATTATCTCAAACATCCATATGATTTTTTGTATTTTAAAGGATTGGAAAATTATTAGTTCTTGTTAACATCACTCCCATATCATATGTTTATAGAAAAAGAAGATAAAGTACATTCTATAATAAATATTGTATCTGATCAACTCTAAGATATAGTATACAATAAATAAATATGCTCTATGTATTAGGCATAGGAGACATAGCAGGACCCAATCACTTGCCTAGCATGCACAACGCCTAGAAAAGGATCCTCATCATCTTTCACTCCCATACAGAGGTGGAAGAGTAATTTTTATTCAATTTTCTTTTATAATGAGTGAGGCTTTCTTAACTCTGGAGACAGCTCCTATTTATATCCTCTCTGGACAATGACAAAAACGTTCTTGCTTTTCACTTCTTTATTCCCTTTTCCATGAAGGGATATTTTGTTTTGGGATATTTTTGTTTGTTTGTTTGTTTGTTTGTCTTGTTGTTGTTTTTGGTAGGTATGAGGAACCATTCTGTCATCTATAATTACCCTTAAGTTTTTAGTGTTTGAGAATTCCATGCGTGAATTTAATATGCATTGATCAAATACACATTCCAAAATTCTCCCTGCTCCCTACCATTTTTCCTGTGCTTATGTTTTAGAAACCCACTGAGTCTGCTCAGTGTGGCTGCTATCTGTCCTGTGCATGACTGCTGGGCCATCTACTAGGTCATGGGTCACGTTTTAGGAGCCATATCCTTGAAGACAACTGATGACCCCTCCAAAAGTAGCCATTATTACCCTTTCTGTCTTTCCATAGAAAACAAACATGAACCTAAAGAATAATAAGATGCATAAGACAAAAGAAAACAAATCAGAATAAGAGAAAACAAACGAACAGAAGATGAAGAGCCAAATTTAAAAAAAAAAGCTTAAGAAACACAAAAACACATACAGATGAAGAAACATACACAGGAATCCCATAAAAATATAAAACCAGAATCCATAATGTATACTCAAAGGAACTGTTAACAGGGAAAGTAAAAATAGGAAACAATGTCTATGCTCAACTCAACATTACACAACCAAGAACCTCCAAAGACGATGTTGAGTTTGTTTTGCATTAGGCAAGTATTGCTGGGCATGGGCCCCATCAATCAAATTTCTCCATCCACGGTTCATAGATCTATGCAGGAAAGAAGGTAGAAAGAGTACAAGGTCCGGGGAAGATGGAGGACACCAGTGAAACAAGGCCTTCTAGACACAACATGACTGACTCACATACAAACTTACAGAGGGTGTGGCAGCATGCACAGGGCCTGTACAGGGCAGCTTATTCATTCTTTTTTTTCTTTTCTTTTCTTTTCTTTTCTTTTTTTCGGAGCTGGGGACCGAACCCAGGGCCTTGAGCTTACTAGGCAAGCGCTCTTCCACCGAGCCAAATCCCCAACCCAGCTTATTCATTCTTATTCCATGCAATTATTATGCACCATTTTTGTACAATGGGGATGAATAAGAAATTACTGCAAATTAGTGCAATGTAAACATCATAGCATATTGTACCTACTTCCTGCCATTGACCCCTCTTTGAATATATACCTGCAACTATACCTATTTTCATTAATTAGCGATTGTGTTGCCTTCCTACCTACAACAGGTAACTCACCATTTGGAAAAAAGCTTCTATCAACTTTTTTAAAGGGGTCAATTTGTAACCCCGGAGTTTAGAGTTCTGAATTTTCTCACTATGGATCTTCTTCCATGCGTGGCAATTGGAAAGGCATTGGGGTTAAATAATTCACAGTTGCTCACATCACTTACCAAGACCTTAGCCACTTTTCTTTCCAAAGAAATATCAGACACTGCCAAATTAACAGTCTTAAAATTGCTCTGGGAATAGTAATTTTAAGAAGCTTTTAATATCCTTCCTTTTATTATCATTTTTAGTAACCACTCTTATTCATACAGAGACGTTGTTAATACGCAAAATTGAAACTTACTAAATAATGGCAATTGTGTGAAATGAGTATCCAAACTATAATTTTGATACCGTGTGGTAAGCCAAGGATAATAAATATTGTAATAAGAGTCAGCATGCCAGAGCCAGTCTCTGCACAGCTCTACAGAGGCCAAACTAACTCTGTAAGGATGATAATAAATGGTACACGCATGATCTAAAAGTGTCTTTCACACACATCCCCATACTGTTATCATAGCTTACTAACGTTAGAAGGGAAACCTCTTTATGTGTGTTATTGTGTACCTGAAAAAATGGAAAACGTATTCATAAATAGCACAATATCATTTACTCAAAATCTACTTTTCATAAATTCACAGTCTAAGATGAAACACAGATGCAGATGTATACACGCATACCACTACGAGACAATTCAATACATAAATACAAGATCAGCATCATTAGTGCCCGTGTGTGTGCATGCGTGTGCGTGTGTGCGTGTGCGTGTGTGTGTGAGTGCATGTGCGTGTGTGTGTGTGTGTGCGTGCGTGCGTGCATGCGTGTGTGTGTGTGTGTGTGTGTGTGTGTGCACCCAGCACCTCTGTATGGTTACTTACATAGGCCAGAAAAGGTGCTGTATACCCTGGAGTGGAGTTACAAGTGGTTGTAAAACACCCAAAGTGGGTGCTGGGAATCCAACTTGGGCCCTCTGAAAAATACAACTCTTTGCAACCTCAGTACAGAGTCATCACTCTAGACTCTGTTTTTCTTTTATTACATGATTTTTGCCATTTTAATATTTCTTAATAAACAGAAACTCATAACAAGAAATCAGCTAAACTGATTACTTCTATAGATCAAATCCTGTCAAGACAGAAGCAAGTTCAATGAAAGTTCCCATGACACAGAAATTCTCTATCAAATTAATCTTTATTTCTGAAAATATTTCAACAAAATGTAAGTACAACAATCAGACACCTCAGAGTTCATTGTGCCAGGACCTGAATTGCTATGAATCTATGAATATCTTTATTCATAAAACCTATTCAAAAGTAATCACCTGTTTTCAATATTGATGGTTTTTCTATCAGGAATAGATGACACTGAAATTATTATTCTCTTTGTGTGTTACTAAAGCTCACAAAATTCATTGTTTTTAATCAAGCCATTTCACTTTCCAATTCACAGACTCTTATTTGCTGTTAGTCATTAGTATAAATTAGGATAGGTCTACAATTGTAATGACCCATGCCTTATTAACCTCCTTCCTTTAGCAGCCACAGTGATTTAAGAGATATCAGTTCAGCCTACACAGCCTGCAAAATTAACATCAGTCACTCTGCAAATAATCGCAGGGATTTTAAAAGGGCTTTTAACACAGAAAGAAATTATTAATCAGATGAGATGATTATTCATAAATTTAAAACCTATGGCAAGCTATAGAATAAAAGATGTTTAGCAAATACATATATTCACCAATCCAAGATGATGCAACTTCAATTGTAGTGAATAGATTCCTCTAAATACTGAATTCTAGGCATGAGAACAAGCTGGTAATAGGTTTTAAATGGAGGCAGCATGACTTAATGGACTAAGCTCCAGGACTTAATGGAATCAAGAGGTGAATTTTAAAATCTGCTCTGCCACTAACAGGTTGTATAAAGTTTAGGAGTTGCCTAAACTTTTAGTGCTCTCGGGCTCAGGCTCATTACATCCAGTCAGTGGCATCTGAAGCACCTTCATCCAAAGCCTGACTTACAGTCAATTAAGAATTACGAGAGCATCTGTCTGAATCTAGACATCGCCATGCGTCTAGTTTCAGTCGTCTTTTTTTCTTTTTACCTATTGGCTTATTGTAAACACAGGTGAGTGAGTCTTCCTTTTCTACTTTTCTGATCTTCCACATGGCGCTTTTGTGGACATACTGCATCTGATACAAGGTGACCGTTCTCAGTCTTCATATTTTCAAGCACTGGTTGCCTGTGCGACTCTATTGAAAATGGCTCAAAAATGGGTATGGCGTAAAACTTCGATAAAATTATATGCTGGATCATCTTCTAGTCACAGTTGTTTTGCTGTTTACTATTTCTATAGAAAAGTTCCTTGGAGATGAATGTAATTAGCAAAAGCAAGTTTTAGACATCCTGTCCATGGATGGATGCTTCTTTGGTTTTATAATAATATTAATGATTATTATTATTGTAAAAATAATATAAATATTATAATAATACAAAGTATAGTAACTTAATAATAATGTTATTAGCATTTATTATTACTTGTGTGTGCTATGCATATCAGTGTTGTATGACTTTGTGGAGTTGACATTCTTTCCCCACCATGTATTGGAGGGATTTCTATGTCCTCGGGTTTGTGTGGTGAGGGTTTTTAACCCACTGAGCCTGAGCCATCATCACTCTGGCCCTGATACTGATGTGAGTTAGCATATGTTAGGAACAGGAAGGTGCCCTACTTGAGTTTGTGCTACCGATGACAATGGACATTTTCCTCCTGTTAGTACTCTTAAACCAAACAAGCAGAAGATGGGAATTTCTGAAACAAAGCATGGATATGAGATGGAGACAGTTCCTTCTTTATTTATAATTAGCTCCAAGTCAAATATCCATCATGGAACCTATGCCCTTCTTGTATTGCACCTCGCATGCTGGAGTATAAAATCTGCAGGGAAGGACCATGTGCTGGCTAGCTTAAACAATTTTCTTCATTCTGTTTATGAAGATTGGTGTTATAGACGTGAATAATTTTTCCCTCTGATTGATGTAATAAAACCGGACTTGCTTCTTTAAGCTCCTGCTGTCTTATCTCCAATGCCACAATAGGATGTACTTTGAATGATGAACTAAAATAATAAACTCTTCCTTAAGTTGCTTTCATCAGAATAGTTTATCACAGCAACAGTAAAATTAATATAGTACAAATAACTACTAGTGGTTGTTATGTGTTTGTAATGATTTGAATAAAAATGGACTTCATGGATTCATATATTTAAATGCTTTGTCTCCAGGGAGTGGCACTGTTTGAAAGAATCAATAGGTGTGACCTCGTGGGAGGAAGTGTGTCACTTTGGGAAATCTTTGAGGTTTTAAAGCCCATTCCAAACCCAATGTTTTCCTCTCTGTTTCTGAATAACGATGTAGCTCCCAGATAATTCTCTAGCACATGTCCGCAGTGAATGCTGCCATACTTCCCACCATGATGATAAGAGACTAAATCTGGATTGTAAGCCAGCCCCCAATTAAAGGTTTTCTTTTATAAGAGTTGCCTTGATCGTGGGGTTTCTTGACAGCAATGAAACAGTGCATGCTACCTTAGCAAAGACCATAGATCCCTACCATATTTAATACAACGAAATAATGAGTGCCTTTTCACCTTATAAACAAAAACTCAGACATAATCTCTTCCCATAACAAACAGAAAGCGCTGAAGCTATTTTATTTAAACTCAGTGGCTTTGCTAATTTTATATATTCAATGGAGTTATTTTGAAAGGATAATTTCACTACTTAAGATGCATCTCAGATTTCTAGTTATGAAAGAAGCCAAGGTGAGGGTTACGAATCAAGAGTTCATTTGACCATGTAATCCGTGACATCTATTAAAACAGATTACATAAACTGCACTCAATAAGACAAAGATTTACCATTATTTGATTTGTAACAACAACACATGTTCACCCTTGAAAACACAAGAAAGATGGTCCCAGTGCTAGCAGTATTAAGTGCACATACCATAGCTAATCCTTTGAAAGAAATTCAAATTGTTAAAAAAAAGACTCTTATGGAAGGTAAAGAACTAGAGAAAATTGTTAAGGAAAAAGAAAAATATGCTGCCCAAATTGTCTCATAATCAAACATTTAGTTAAAGAAAGATAGTAGCAAGTCTAAAAACCAGTTTTAAAAATTAGAAAAGAAAAACAGAGATGCAAATTCATAATAATCATAACAAAAAGCATTTTATTTAATTCTTAAAGTAAAACATCAATCATATTTTATGTCTACTGTATCCTGAGAAAAAAATTATAACAAACTAATTATTTTAATTAAATGTGTGCCTGGTTGATGTTCTTGTTAGATTAACAGTGTTCAGTTTCATTTTCATAAATGAAGCTCAAAAGAAGTTTATGACTATTTTCAACATAGGAAATTATGATTGACATTAGAAAATGATTTCTACGCTAGGCACATCCCTGTAATTTTAAATCGTTAATAAACCCTCTGACTGTCATTTTTGTTTGGGAAATTTTGTATGGGGAAAAATGAATTTAAAGTTTTAGTAGATTTATGTAATACATGTCATTTGTGATCCAAAAGAAAAATATTTCATATAAAAAGAAAATAAAAGTTACAAAACAGGCAGGAGCCAGACCAACAAATGTTTGAGGCACAAGGATCCCTTTCCTCATAGATGAAGCTTTGGTTGGTCTTTTATATACAGCAGGGGAAGGGAGTAGTAAAACATTTCACAGACCAAATTGTTGGAAGTTTTATTGGAGCATCCAGGCTAAGGTGAAGTAACTGAGAAAGCCCAGAGTTAAACTTGATCTTTGTTATACATCAGCACCAAGACCATGCTTTAGAAAAAGTAAATTCTTCCTTGAAGACTTTGGAAAAATACCTTAAGGGAATTTAAGTGAGATTCGAGTAGAGACGCCCTTTTTGTAGTAGAGTAGGACACGATGTGAGCCTGAATAGATGTGAGAGTTACATGTTTACGTTGTTGATACATCACCGTAAAGGTGATCATCTGAAAAAGGAGAAAGAAAACAAGCTAACCTATTGAATTTAGATTGAAACCATTGTCTCCAATATACTATCTAAAGGAAATAGAAGAAATTATGAGACTGAGAGATACCCTGGAAATGTAGATAAATAAGAAAGAGTAGCCAAGATTGGTGGAAGGTGACAGAGAGACAGAAAGAAAGCTTCAAAGGGAGAATGAGCTTCAAAGAGAAAAAATATATCAAATAAAGTTATTAAAATGGCAAATATTTTAGCAAATAAGGAACAATTATAGTTCTGCTTCAAGGGCTTTAATACAGTTTATTAAAGGGAGCCAGGGGTTTTTCTCAGAGATATTCCCAGCATGTGTAAAACCTGGGATTCAAAACTATGAAAAGAATAAAAAATGGAGGAAAAGAGACAATGGAGAGGGAGAGGAAAGAAAGGCAATAAGGGAACAACGGGAGATAAAGAAGTCATTTGCCAACAATTGCAGGGTTTATATGGCTCTGATTTCTTTTTCCAATTATTTGGCTATCATTATTTATAGATCTTTAATGAATCATAGCTCTTTTACCCTCTCCTTTTGTCTTTTATTTCCCCACCTCCCTTTCCCACTAAAATCTTTCTTTCCACACCTATGTCCTTATATATTTAGGTGGCTTGGAGCTATATGCCTGAGTGTGGGTGGGTGGTTACTTACTGAAGTGTGGGCAATGTATCAATGCTTGCACTACAGAAAATTATGCACCCTCTTCCCAGCAAGCATTAACTTCTACTAGTTTCTTAGAGAAAACTACAAAATTATTGATGATAAAATGTTGACAGGCTCAATCTTGTGTGGGTGTTGGGCAGATAACTATACAGAAGACATAAAACATGAGTTCAAGAGTACAAAAGATATGTCCTTCATATTTGATCCTCTGGATTTTACATTCCTTTCAATCCCTCTTCTACTATGTGTCCTTAGCCTTAGAAGGACTGATATCCCATTTGGAGCAGAGTGTTCCCCAAACCCTTACTGTCAGCATTTTGGCTAGTTATGGATTTCCATATTAACATTAACCAAAAACTGTGATGTCTGTTTGTTATTTATGATTGATGATTGACAGGTAAGTGGTTTGCTGCCATTTTTCATAGACTATATAATTAACGTGGGCAGCCACATCATGGAAAATGACTCTAGATGCTAATTGGATACTCTCTTTGGGATGCCAACAAGAAGCTTTAAAATAGTCAACATAAATTTCGATGAAAAACAAGTAAAAGATGTATCCTCTCTTGGAGTGTTTGCTGAAGAGTTAATATTGCTACTCAGTTTGTCCCACTACACATTCATAAATTCCTATGCTTTTCCTCTCTGTTCCAGAATATTTAAGAGTATCAGCTCACAGCTCCAGTAGCTGTTTACTTCAAGAACCATTATAGTCTTGAAGTATGAGACAAGTTGGAGTCACTAAAACCTTTGAGAGCAGCTCATTGTTTGGAGGTCTCTTGACCTATTCTCTATCATAGTATGCCCTAAAAAATCACATCTGGCTTAGCGCCCACTGTGCTTTCTTTGTGTGGAGAGGGTGACATCTTTTATTAGACTCTATCCTCTCCAACAAAGCTTGAAAAGTGATTCTACATTAAAAGATAAGGTGATTGTGACCCTATTTTCTGGGTTTCCTGTCTCTGATGAATCAAATACACATGCTGGGGTGTTTTCAGTGCACAAAACACTACTTTATATATTTTTCTATTTTCCTTGGCCATTATGGCAGAGTGTAAACATATTAAGAAATATTTTTGAGAATTCTAAATCATATAATTTTAAGATATAGATCAACTTTTCTTCCACAGAAGTTCACATTATCTATGTGAGCACAGTTTTTAAATGCAAGAAAGAAATTATATACAAAGAAAACTGTGACCGTGTTGATGATAGTATTCCCTTGGAGACATAGACAAATTGTCTTCTCAGTGACAAACCAAAGAATAGAATAGATATGACTCGTGCTGCTAGTTTTAAATTAAATTGATAAATTGTAGAGTCATTGGGTAGAAAGAATGCTAATAGAGAAAATGCTTCTACTAGATTGATCTGTGTACAAACCATTTAATTGATTAATGATTGATGTAAGAGGGTCCAGGTCACTGTGGTTTTTCCACCTCTAAGCTGGAGCCTTGAGGGCTATGAGAAGGCAGGCTGAGAAAATTACAGAAAGTCAGAAGGCAGCATTCCTATATGGTTTCTGCTTGAGTTCCTTTCTTCAGATTCCTCCCTTGAGTTTCTGTTCTTTCTTCTTTCTACAGTGGACTATGGTGTGTAAGTGAAATGAACACTTTCCACTCTGTTACTTTTTGTCATGGTGTTTTTTTTTCATATCAACTGACACATTAGATAACACCAAAGTATGACTTGGTAAAACACTGTATATTACACCTTCGGGTAACTCAACAAGTAACAGAGTGTCCTTTCCAGGCAGATAAGCTAGTCTGACTTCTAGACAGTTCAGCTGCCCTCTTGGCTGTTTTGCTTTTTCTAGAGGGGCTGATGGTGTCAGGGTCTTTCTGAAGTCTTTACTCTTTAGGCATGCTTGGCAATGGATGGGCTTAGAGAATCTGGTCAATGTCAATGACTTCTGAAATCTATGTGTTGTTTTCTTCTGGAACTTAAAGATTTCCCTTGCAAGATGCAATATGTCACCTCCCCTTAAAAAATCCTATTGTTTGACATCATTCTAAAATCTTATGTGGTAACAACTTTTTCTTAAAGAAAGGTTTTAACCTCAAAGGAAACTACTACATAACAAGTCTGGTCATTATCTTTTGTTTATATAATACTATTTTAATAGTAGTAATATTTAACCTTATTGGGTTTTTAACATCAACATTTCCTTTGCTTGACAAAGAAAAAGACAATGAAAGAGGTGTGTTTCAGAGATGGAGACGTGTCAAAGCAATATTTATTCTGTTTAGACGGAACAGCTCTACACCAAGTGATGTGAAGAAATGATTAAAGAGAGACAGATACAAAAGCATACATGGTAACTGACGAACACAGCATGAGATCCAAGTTCCAACCCAGAATGTAATGGTGATATTTTATGGGATTACTTTTCTATCTTGTCTTATTACTAGAACATCCCATCTAATCTAGGGATAGAAGAACAAGCTGACTAGAAAAAGCTTCACTTAAGTCCTCTGTGTTATGTTAGAATGGAGCTTGTGAAGGAAAAAAATGACACAAATATTTCTCTGTTTGTTTTGTAAAGGGAATGATGCTCTTCACACAAGTTTCTAGATTTTTACAAAAGTCGATTATGAGAAAGATCATGAGATGCTTCATGATACAAGAGTGTAGTTAATCTAATCTTGTGTTGGTTAGTATTATTAAAATATATGAAACATTCACTAAAATATATCTATTAATGTGATCTATATTGTGAGATGACATCCCAAGTGAAATTATTTTGAATTACTTTTCTAAGTTATCACTTGTATTTTTAAAGCACATCAGTATGAAATCAGTTTTGTTATGCTTGTGATCACCCTACATATAAATCTTTCATGCTCTTCATAATACAACATCACAAAAATATTTCCCCACATCATCAAAACTCTTTAGTGCATATTAGAGTAGGTATTTATTATCCTATTAGTAAATTAACACAAGGCTAGTAAATTCTAGAGCAAAAAACCCAGACATATATCTTCTAATGTTTTAGCCTATATGTTCATCAAACTACATTATAAACAGGGTAGGATAGATTCTATTTATAATTTCTTTATTTTAATTGAAAATAGATTCTTCCTTTATATATCTACCACAGTATACTCTCTCCACTCCACCCAGCTCTCTTCCCCAAATTTATCCCCACTCCTTCCCCTCCAGAAAAGAGCAAGACTCCAAAAGTCAGCAAGCGAACATGAGGAAAAAGATGCAGTATGACAAGGCAAAAGCCCTCATATTGAGGCTGGGAAAGGCCCCCAAGAGGAGTCAAAAGGATCAGAGATATACCCACTGGCACCAGTAAGTATCCCACGAAAAACCATTATGCTAATGGCCATAACGTACATGCAGAGGACCTGGTGCAGACCTATGCATCCTCCATACTTACTGCTTCAGTCTCTGTGAACACTTAGGAACACTGCTCTGTTGATTCAGTGCCCTGAGCTCTACTGATGTCCTCTGTGCCCTCTGACTTTTACAAGGCTTGATCCTCTTCCACAGCGTTTATCTTCTTTACAGTCTAGGACTCTCTGCAAATGCTCCCATTTGCTACTGAAGGAAGTCTCTCTGATGATGACTAGACAAAGCACTAATCTATGATTATACCAAACGACTGTTAGGAATAGCTTCTGCGTACGTGTGTGTGTGTGCCAGTCATGTTTGATTCTACCCGAAGTCTTTGGGCTAGCTAGTCTCCTATTCCTGGCTATTCAGGCAGTGTAGGGTATAGTCTACCTCTCATGGCATGGCCCTCAAGTTTAAACCAGACAATGATTTGCTGGTTTCCCCCAAGTTCTGTTGCCATTGCCCCAACACATCTTTCAGTCAGGACAGATTGTAGATGGAAGGGTTTTTGAATGGATTGGTGTCCCTTTAGTCTCTATATTCTTCAGAGCACCTTCCTGTGCTAAACAGACAAGAACATAGGAGCGAAAGCTCCATGTGGGGATCAGTGCAACCTCTCTAAGATCAATGAGCTTTGTGGATATTGTCCTTGACGATGGGCCTGTTGGTTTCTGGAGAGTGACCCTCTGTCCTAGCAGCAGCTTGAGTTGTATAGGGATCTTCATAGGATGCCAACAACTCAACCGAATGCAGCCCAGTTCTACCACTGGAAGTTTTGCGTGACCACAAAAGATGGTTGGTTTAGATTCCATATCTGCTACTACTAATAGTATTCACTAGAGCCATCGTAGATTCCGAGAAGTATTAACTGCAATAGGCTTCCAGGCAGATTCCAGTGCCCTCATATTCCAACTATCTCCATCCTTCCTACCCGCTCCCTTTCACTCCAATCCACACTTGCCCAAGTCCACCAAAAAAAAAAAAAAAACTATCCGATTTCTCTTTTCTGGTGCAATCCAGGCACCTCACTCTAACCTTCCTTTTTATATAATCTCTTGAAGTCTATGGGTGGTAGCTTGAAAATCATTAACTTAACAGCTAATATCCACTTATAAGTGAATGCATTCCCTATTTTCCTTCTGGGTATAGGTTACCTCACTCAGAATGATTTTTTTCTAGTTGTGTCTATTTGCCTGCAGATTTCAAGATGTCATTTTTAACAGCTGAGTAATACTCCATTGTGTAAATGTGACACATTTATCAGAATAGCTAAGATCAATAACACAAGTGACAGCTTATGTTAGAGAGGATGTGGAGCAAGAGGAACACTGTACCAATGTTAGATGGAATGAAAACATGTATACCCACCAGAGAAATCAATATGGAAGTTCCTCAGAAAATTTGGAGTTAATCTACCCCAAGACCCACTATGCCACTCCTGGGCATATATACCCAATGGATGCTCCATCCTACCATAAAGACACTTGTTCAACTATTTTTTAGTTTAATTAATAGGAGGAAGAAACTGGCAACTGCAGATGTTCATCATCTGAAGAATGGATAAAAAAATACACAGTGGAGTATTTACAATTTCTTAAAAGGCCTTTTAATTGACAACCAGAATGACCATAGCCAACAGAACTGGGCTTCAGCAGATGAAAATACTGGTCTCAGAGGAAGAAGTTAATGGAGATTAGAAAAGTCAGTAATAGGGCACATTATCAAGGGTTCAAAGTATAAAATATAAAATTGTCGTATTCTGGAGGAAGTAAAGCAGAATGCATATTGGCTCAGCAATGTTCCAGCACAGGGGAATGCTGAGTGGGTAGGTGGGGGAGCACCCTCATAGAAGCAGGGGGGAAGGGAGGGTAGGGGTTTTCAGAGGGGAAACCAGGAAGGGGGATAACATTTGAAATGTAAATAAATAAACTAACCAATAAAAATTAGAAAAAACAATGAAAAACACAGAACAAGTGAAGGAAGGTATCAATGTTGCAGTGGAAGGAGCAACCTACAGATATTTTGAGTTAAAAATAGAGAGCGACTTAGGGGAAAGATTATGAAGTAACTCTACATGTCTTTCAAAGAACTACCTTAGCACACATTACAACTAACCAGACATATATCTATCAGTAGAAAATAGTCAATCTTTAAAACAAAAAATAAAGGGGGTTGGGGATTTAGCTCAGTGGTAGAGCACTTGCCTAGCAAGCGCAAGGTCCTGGGTTCGGTCCTCAGCTCTGAAAAAAAGAAAAGAAAAAAAAATAAAAAATGCATGTGGTTAAAATCAGAAAAAAATGTTTTCCTTCCTAAGAATCTGTATGACAAATAGTTAATCAGCTGACCATGCAAAATTGACTAAATAAGGAGTCAAATCAGGCTCAATTGTTTATATGTAATCATTTGCAAACATATTGCTTAGCAAATTGAATCATACAACATTTGTTTTCTTACATTTATTGACCAGTAACATGTAATTTTGATATAATTCTTATTTAGGGTGAAATTCAAATGGATATATTTGAAAATTGGTTAAAATTAACATCATGATCCTATTGCTTGACTATAAATTTTGAGTCTAAATAATAGTCTACCACGAAGCCATTCTATAAATGATTTCTAACTTGCCCAGTGTGTGTTTCACACGGTGCCTTCAGACTGTTGATACTGCTGGTCTATTTCTAACAAAATTAGCTTTTGAATTATTTTCTAGCTGGCATTCTTATGCTGAGTTTTGCATTCATGGGCAAAAAGCAGAAGGTATAAGTTGCCTACTACATTAAAAAGCTAGACCCACATTCCAATTATTATTACGAGAAGCCAAACAAACATAAACCAATATAACAGTTATCTTCCCGGAGGGAAAGCTGTGCTTTCCAGTAAATATGTGTTCAACTTACATTTTTTCTTTGATATTTTTTTTCTAGTTACACCTGTTATACAATATAGAAGGAAGTGCTATGTTGGCAGTTTAAAAAATTTCAATCTGGCTTCATGTATCTAGAATATTCATAAAATTAAGCTTTTTCAGGCTAAAAGGCTTGGTTTCCTAAATTGTTTCTAAGAGTGACTCTAAACTGCTAGAGATATTTTGAGCACAAGGTGCAGCAGAATTTTAAGCACCCCTCCTTTCACTCCTCATCAGTATCTATATGATTTCTAATCATTCCTGTACACATCAGCTGTGACGAGAATGAAGCCAGGTGTGATGAGCGCGAGGCCCTGTTTTTCTGAAGGGCATTCCTTTTTATTGATGTCACTGTGTTTAGGTCCTTCGAGTGTGATTTAGAACAAATAGATATATAGCACTTCCCACTTAAACCTTCTGCTCTCGGCATATTGGGAGAGGGGAAGGATTTCTCCCTGCTTGAATAACGATCTCCATTTGGAATAGTGCATGAGGCAGGAATGCTAATTCTGACATTGCTCTCGGTCTGCTCTAGTGCAGGGGAAGATTTTTGTGAGTGGTAGCTCCGTCTGAAATTCAAAACCCATTACAAAAAAAAAAAAGCAAAAGCCTATATTTCCCAATGTCAAGGTCTATGAAAAGAAAAGCTTGTTAAGTCAGATATCTGTCCATAGATGGTGTCACGGTACAAGAAACGTTCTGTAATTATAGGTAAACATGTAAATCTACCTAGGAGAACAGATTTTCCTCATCGCTTTCCTCTTGAAATTGTAGACACATGAGAAAAGGATTTTTTTCATTTTGTCTTTAATGAAACTAAAAGTAGATCTGAAATCCTTAGCACTGAGTAAGACTTTTCATTAAGTGTTTGCTGAAAATGAAGTAATGACTCTTTATTTCCACACAATAATTTTGAAGCTCAACTCACTCTCAAGTCTGCTAATGGTTCATATCTGCTGATCTGCAAATGGGAAAAATACACCAGAGCTAACTATAGCTTCATGTTAGGAGCCCACCTGATCACACCAAGGAAATAGCTATATTTGGCTGATATTTATGAATGCTGCATATTTAAATCTATTAAGATGCATTTCATTACTTCTGCCAAATGCAAGTAGGCTTTCAAGCTTCTCAGAACAGCAGGATTTATTGTACAGTTCAAAGAATGATTGTATCTGCCTTCTGGGCTTGCTGTAGTCTAATTCTATAATATACACACAAATAGGATTTGTTCTCCGAGTCACATTGCACAGTTTCAAAGCTGCAAGTCAAGGGCTCGATGAGCTCCTGAAAATATTTGCTTAGTATTTTAAATAATGCATATAATTTACAGTGTTGTCCTGAGATAACCAGTAAATGTTTCAAATAACAGCTTCCTTAGTAAACACAGTTTCTAATGTAGATACCACCCAGCTATCATGAAACACCATGCACTCATTGTAGGTAAGCTCATATCTTTACTCACGTTTCAAGAAAATTATGAATACTACAGTAAATTGAATGACATTCTGCCAAATAATATTCCTCTAGCAACAACAAAACCACAAATGGACTAATGCAAGTTAATTGCTTTGAAAATGAATTACCGCACATATAAAAATTACATTTTACTTGAGCTAACAGGAGTAAGTTGTACTCTAAAAGCCACTGGCAAAATGGAATCAAAATATATTGGAAACAATTATAATGAAAAAAGTGTAAAAAATGTACAGAATCATCAAAGTTAAGATTGTGCACATTTGTTACTTGAATATGTCAATCAAACTTTAAATATTTTTCTTTTCATGTTTAACTTATTCTCTCCTACCAAATAATGATATATATCTAATAATCCTGGTACACTTGATTTCAACAGTTATGGAAATCTAAGTATCTGAGTGACTTCTACAATTAAAATATGCATTAATTATCACTCTGCAGTCATGATTTTTTCTGCTCATCTAAGGTTTTTATGAAGTTATAAGTGTTCCAAATCTAATTATAATTATTTATTGATTGACTTGCTTTAGAGTTATCTGTTTAGAATGATCATGCAAATGTGTTAGTCCACAAAATATGCATATGCTTATTTATACATCTAACCTTCTTGCATAAATATTGACAGTGCATGTGAGTCATAAGAACAGCCTTAATACTTGGACAATTGCTACCACACGCAGAACCCTGCATGCCATGTTTGTGGAATCTCAGAAATATGAAAAATGAGGTCTAATTCCTTTTATTACTAGGTTCTTAGTTGCTTGTCATTATTTTAGAAGATCATTTTTTCTGGTTAAGTACTGTGATGTAAAAGTTTTAAGAGGTTTTGATATAATAAAATTAATTTAGACAGTTATAAGGAAACCCCCCTCTTTCTTTTTCAAAATATGAGTTTTAATTAAAGGCTATGACCTTAAATGAAAGCCAACTTTGTCATTGTTTGTAATGTTAAATGTATTGAAAATATATTACCTTAAAGTTTCATAGTAACTAAAGATTGAGTTCTATATTTTAAACCTTGATGTTGAAGCAGCTGAATTTACTTTGTGTAAAAATAAGTTGACAGCAGTATTTCACTTTTTTATTTATACATAAATAGGTACCATCATTCATATATATTATATATATATTATATATGATGTGTGTATGGGTCTGTATGCATGTATACGTGTATGTATAAACATATATATTATTTCAAGAAAATGTAAAAATGAACCATAATGAATTAAGATTATGGAAAATATATAACCCACCAATAAGAAGCATTTGCACAGTTCTTAGGTTATATACACAACACACACACAAACACACACACATACACTGCAATGTCATAATGATATCCCTTATTTCATTTTCACTCATATGCAATAGGTCATCATTATTGAACAATAAAATCTAATTCATTTCACGAATTTTGCTACGGAACAAGCAATTGAATTGAATGATCTATGTCCACTTCCCAGTGGATAAATCTCATATCTTCAAATCACTGCCTTCCTACCCTTCCAATAGCCTGAACCTCATCTACCTGCCAATCCTGGTGTTGGCCATGTACAAAATTCTGTAATCATCATCACTGGGAATATCCAATACAAATATTTAAGATATTTTATATAAATGAATGCTCCTTGAATAATGCTACTCTACTGCTATCCATGTATCATTTCTATCTGAGAATTAGGCAGAAATGATTTAGGAAAATTCAAAAATGTTTAGTTCAATTCTAATGTTTAGTTACAGCTACCATGTTTAAAATATATTACACACTCAGATATTCAATAACTAAGAAAATCAAATAATTTTTCACTAGAAATCTAGGATAAAGAGGTAGAAGTTGGGGTTGGGGATTTAGCTCAGTGGTAGAGCGCTTGCCTAGCAAGCTCAAGGTCCTGGGTTTGGTCCCCAGCTCCGAAAAAAAGAAAAGAAAAAAAAAGAGGTAGAAGTTTTCTTTTTTGTTTGTTTGTTTTCTTGCAAATTGAAAGTTCTCTGTCTCCACGTAGCTACATAAAAGGAGACCTCTCACATGTCATCTGCTATATACTAAGTATGTAAAAAAACATGGAGGATATCTGATGG
Source organism: Rattus norvegicus (assembly GCF_021556685.1). Lineage (NCBI taxonomy): Eukaryota > Metazoa > Chordata > Mammalia > Rodentia > Muridae > Rattus > Rattus norvegicus. Next base: position 22,751,189 of record NC_141544.1, on the reverse strand, counting down.
GTAATGGCTACTCAAAGGTTGCATTTCACAGTGTCATTGATGAGACTCAAATATTACATCATTTTCAAATGCTTGAAGTGAATTCCATGTGATTAATTCAAATTTACTAGAAAGTATTTCTGTGACTTATATCTACTTATATCTTATTATATCTTATTTATACTTATATCTTTTATCTTATTTCTATTACTTAGTAAGAAATTGGAGCACAATGATCAACTATGTTGTCCCAATCTTTCTAGACTGTCTTAAGCCCAAGGAACTCATTAGGCAGAACTGAGCCAAAGTGTTAGATGGTGATGGCGTGGAAACCATATGAAGGATGAAAAAAGTTCAAAAGAATATTAGGAATTGAGGCTAAGGGTGAGGATAAATGTACATATCTGGTAGCTAGAAAATCATAAGTTTAGAAACTAATATTTGGAAACCACCATATTTAAAATCATGAGAGTAGGAAGGTAGTCTTCTGTAATCATACCTAAGCGGATTGCTAATGAGAACAGTCTGAGGCATTCACACTGGACATAACACAGTTACACCTCGAACAAATGTTAGCTGCCACTATTATTTTGCATCTTGCTCTATGTGTAACTACTTTTTATTCATAATTGCCATATAGTTACTGACGACCAGAAACCGTGGTGTCAGTTCTCATCAAACTATGTGAATATGCTTCTGTTCAAGGTGTTTCTTTTACAGATCACAAAGGATACAGGAAGCAAATGGAAATAAAAACCATCATATGCTGGATAGGATAAAAGGCAAGCACTACCAAGACAGTGATTTAAAAAATGATTCTATTCATAGTCAAGTTCAGAACAAATGTGACATGCTAGACAGGAATTAAGTTTCAAGGTCTGAAAAAATACAGAAAGTGAATTGGGGTACATTTTGTTCCTCTCTGTGTAGGTCTTTTTTCTTTTTATTGTATATGCTTGTATAACTGTGAGCAAACTTTATGCCTGGTACACACAAAGGCTAAACTAGGGCATCTGATCCCCTGGAACTGGATTTACAGATGGTTGTATGCATGATATAGATGTCGTAAATCAATCCCAGAACCTCTGCAAGAGCAACAACTGCTTTAAAACGCTGAGCCTTCTCTCCAGCCTTGTACATGTTTCTTATTTAAGCAACATTCTTAACTAGAAAGGACAAGAACGTTTAAGCATTTTCTAGTGATTCAAAAATTCAGCATTTGTTAGATTGTTTTAAATCATAAAGTGATTGGACTATAATTAAAATTAAGGGGAGATATTAAAAAGTAAGTGTTCCAACAATCATGTTCCACTGATTTTAAAGCATATAATTTTAGAGCAGCAAGGGATTAAAAGTGATGTAAGTCCCACCCATAAGGAAACCCTGATAGAATCTACAATATTTTCTGGTATTTATATACTTTGTTTTTATCCACACCAAGTTTGGCAAAGTGAACTGTTTATATTCAAGAACACATTTCAAGTTGATATCAGAGGTTTTTCTCATGTTTTACAGTAGAGTCACTGTTGACTTGTAGAGCAAAATGAAAATTAGTATTTTCTTCATCAATCATTATGTTTTTATAGAACTTGAAAGATGCAAGATATAAATAGTGAGCTGTATAGCTCTAAATAAACCCTCCCAGGACATCACTTTCAGCTTGCCTGCACTTAAGTTCCATTAAGCTGAGAGTATCCGATGTCACAATTATTTTTTCCTTCCTTCCTTTCCCTCCTTCCTTCCCTTCCTTCCCTTCCTTCCTTTCCTTCCTTTCCTTCCTTCCTTCTTTCTTTATTTCGTTTTAATTAATTATTTCTTTTATTTATATCCAAAATGTTGTCCCCATCAGTCATCCTTCACAGAGTTCTTCCGTCTATCTCACTACCCTTCACCTGAGAGGGTGCTTGCCACCCTCAGGGATCCTCCTTTCCTGGAGCATCAAGACGTTACATGATTAGGCTCATCTCCCACTAAGGCCAGACAAGACGTTCTTCTGCTACACATATGCTGGGTCCTTAGACCAGCCAGTGTATAGTCTTTGGTCAATGGCTTAGTCTCTGGCAGCTACCAGGAGTCAGGGTTAGTTGACACTGTTGGTCATCCTATGGGGTTGCTGTTCCCTTCAGCTCCTCCAATCCTTCCCTTAACTCATCCATAGGGGTTCCAGACTTCGGTTCAATGGTTATATGTAAATATCTGCATCTGTCTCAGTCAGCTGGTGGTAGGACCTCTTAGAGGACATCCATGCTAGGCTCTTGTCTGCAAGCACAACATAGTTTCAGTAATAGTGTCAGGGTTTAGAGATCTCCTACGCTCAAGGATCAGAAGGATTAACAGTGGCAATGGCCATCCTACGAAAAGCAATCTATAGATTCAATGCAATCCCCGTTAAAATTCCAACTCAATTCTTCACAGACATAGAAAGAGCAAATCTCAACCTCATATGGAAAAACAAATAACCCAGGATAGCTAAAACAAGTCTCAATAATACATGAACTTCTGGGGAAATCACGACCCCTGACCTCAAGCTGTGTTACACATCAATAGTGATGAAAACCATATGGTATTGGTAGAGACACAATTGGGGGTTTAAGAAGAAATCTATACCTTGATGGATGCTGAGGATGTGCATCTATTGTGTTGCATAGTGGATAAAGGAAAAATGAACATGGGGCAATGAAGTCAACTTATTTTCTTGCATGTGGTACTGGATGAGAGACAGAATAAATGCCTGTGGATAATGAATGTCACAATTTCTTGATCTTATGAGAAATGAGTCATAATTTAAGCATAAAGTTCTCTCCAGAAGTGAGACAGATAATAGCTGAGAGTCAAATCATTAGAATAAAAAGAAAACTTTTCTGATTTACACAGAAACTAATCTAAGACCTATCTAAAGAGAAATGTAAAGATATAGAGAAATAACCATAAAAACACTTCTGGGTTTTAATCACAATGTGAGTTGATATTATTGATAAGAACATCATTTTTTTATATTTGACAGGTAAGATTTATTATTTCCTTAGGAAATGAGACGGCAAGACCACAGCTTAATATAACAAAGTCATGTACAGACATGTGGTTTGGGAGTTCTGGGAAAAAATTAAAAAGCTTGCAAGGCAATTTGGAGATTATTCAAAAATTCAATTACTCCCTGAAACAAAGGTAACTAAAATTATTGGCCATAAGACATAAAAACATGGCTAATCAATTTCAAATGTGAATTTCACAATCACAGTTATAAGCCCCAAGATTTAACTACTGGTTAAATACTTATCTTCCTATTGAACCCGATTTTAATAATCTGTGCCTCTGAACTTAGCCCGAGCTTACACTTTCTTCACAGAAGCTTCTGACCCAGATCTGCAGCTTCACCATTGCATAGCATAATCCTTAAAACTGACAGATCCATCTTGCTGTTTCATATTTTTTGTCTTTTAAGTACAAAGATACTGTCGTAGGAAAGCTTTGCTTACTGGAGAAACAACCTGTACATTGGAAAAACAAAGCAGCAAAATAAAGCTCGTGTACTCTTCAAGTGCACCAAGAAGGAAGATGCATGCCTGAATTCTAAGCAATTTGCATGAACTTCTCCCTTCACCCCGCTGATGAACAGTTATGCCACTGAAAGGCAGGCACAAAATCTGCCAAGAGTTTTAACATGATTAGTTAAGGAGAACGGCTGCTAGTTCCTCTTACACTGATCTGAAGCATTAATATAGTTAGCTTGGGCAACCTTGTCAACCAGGTCATCTGCCTTAGGCACAAACTTAGCATCCCACATTTTTGATAATTCTTTACTGGATTCCAACTGTCAAGGAACTCCAGTGCTGTTCCTCTGAGCTGTCAGTGTAATTGCCCCTGACTGAGAACTGACTTGGTTTCTTGGTGTTCCACATATCTGTAGCTTCTTGCCCAAGGGACTTGTCCCGGGCTCCACTCATGTCATGTTCTATTAGCTGTGGTTAACTAGGGGTAGACTAAAACAGCCTGAATATGTTTTCTAAAATGGAAAAAGTTAAAAATTGAATTGACAATTATTCACAAAGGTTTTTCAGGTGTAAGGACAGGTGGGAGTTTTCACGTGCATGCATGCCTTGTTGAACACCTCTTGTTGACTTGCTTAATCTTTTAAAATATTTTTTACAGTCATTTCAGCATGATCATAAGACCTTAAAGTCTAGCGATAAGACTTACACTCTTTTTCTTTCTTTTATTGATTATAGCAGAAATTAGCATACAACAAAAATAACCTTAAAAATCTGATAAAATTGTAATACTATATTTACAAAGACTCTGCAATTTTTGGAGTAGTGGATTGAAAACAATTACTAAGAATCTTTTAAATGTTTAAAATGTAAGAAAGATTTCATTTAATTAGAAATATTATGAATTATATTGATTGATGAAAATGGGTCTTTCTAAAACTACATGTAATGTCACATTTATTAGAAGGTGGATATTAAATTTACCACAAGTGATTGTTTAAAAATGGAAGATTATCTCAAAGGTGATACTCCAATTGTAAGTCACTGTGAAAGACTTTCAGTTAAAACTTTGTCTCTTCAGTTTAGAGGGTTAGACCACATTGAAGAAACAATAGTGTCTTCACACTCTGAAGTGCTTCCTACTCAGCAAAAAACTGGAATGGATAATTTAGGAAGATGAATGCCTCTCAAATACCATGAAACATATGCTAGGCAGTCTAATTTACTATTCAAACATGTGAACACTTTGTTTAGGAGTGTTAGTGTATTTGGAAAATGTCCATTTTTCACATCCCTAGATACAAGGTAACAAGACTTTAATTCCATTTTATTGATAATGGAATGCCATGTGTTCTTTAGAAAAACATAGAGAATATGACACAAATTTAACATTTTCTTCCCAGACAACACAAATGCGAACATTGCCTGAGTCCTGCCCAAGACTGTGAAATAATACATATTTCACAAGACCAAGCAACATGTTGTATAGAATATCAAAGAATTCACGAGTAAATCATCCTCTATTTCTTTCCTGTTAAAAATGTCATTAATATTATATAAAACTATTTGATAATTATAGATTTAAGTATATTTAAATATGGTATCATTTGGTTCTACCATTAAGGCATATCATTACTAATATTTCTGGGGTATTATAATTTTACCTTGGTGTGAAATTATTAATATTAGAGAAGTCTGTGAATTGAACATTATCTTTTATTTTAGGACTAAAATTTGTCTATATGTACAGTTTTAAAATTAATGTTTGTGTCTGGAGAGATGCGTAAAAGTTACAAGCTCTTGCTCAAAACCAGGATGTAACTCCTAGCACCTATATAATGACTCACAGCTTTCTCTAACTCCTGTTTCAGGTGATCCAATATCTTCCTGTAGCCTCTATCAGCGCCATACCTTAAGGCAAAACACTCATGCCCATAACTAAATAAAGATTTAAAAATAATAATCTTTCCAAATGGTAGAACGCGACAAAGTCTTATTTGGATTGAGGATGGAAGTCAGTGGTACAACATTTTTCTCATATATGCAGGGTCTTGGCTTCAATATTTAGAAACACACACAGATACATTCATGCACTCACTCATACATACAGCCATGCACACACACACACACACACACACACACACACACACAACATATAACATTCCATTATATATTTTTTCTGAAAGTATAGATACCTATAACAATGGCAAATGATTTGATTTTCTGAGTCTGGATGAAAATAGATGTAACCTATGAAAACAAAGAAGAATTTCTTAGCAGTGGTAATGGAAAAGCTCAAGAACTGGGTCACTATTCTCATTATTCAGTCACACACATGATTAAGTATAAAAACCATACAAAACTATATGAAAGCACACCATTGTGGAGCTGAACTATCTGTTCTTCATTTTCTTCTGCCCTTGGCACTCTTATATGAAGGCTACAGAAATATGTGTTTTTTGTGAATGATATTTTTAGCACTTTGTTTTATACCCTAACAAGGGTGGTCTATTTGGTTTTAAACACAGTTTCAGTTAAAAGGTTCAAAGAAAGGAAACAATTTAAATTAAGTTCAATAAAGTATAGATTCTTTCACTTAACCACCCAATGTGTCAGTCCTAAAGTAATTAGGGCTTCTATTTAAAATGGTGTAGTCAATTGCCAGTGCTTGCTTCTAACTCTAGGAATGTAGCATTTCTTTTCTAACATATCTGTATAAAATTATTGCTGCATTTAATGTACAAAGGAAAAGACTAGCTCTTTCCATGTTTAACAGATTTTATTTTAAATATTTCTTCTCCATTTTCCTCCACAAGTCCCTCACTGGACTATATTTCTTGCTGACAGCTCTGATGTGATCAGTTGTTTACTTCTCATCAGATAATGGACTTTGGGATCTGATTAACCTTATTCTTGAAAGAAAAATGTCATCCTCAGGCTAACATATCTTACTGAGAGCTGTCTCAAAATATCCTTTAATGCCTTCTCAAAACTAGTCTAAGAACTTCCACAAACCATACTGCAAACAAAGCCAGCCTCATTCAAGAAGTGACAAGCATAATTAGAAAACAGATTCCAATAAACACAGTCCACAAATGTACCATCCATTACTTATAAAAAAGAATTTCCATCACTTATCAATCATTTTCATGAACTAGCTCTTATAGCCAGTACTGCTACCTCAAAAATGCTCTGCTGTGACTTCTCTCTAGTCAGCTCTCATGAAAAAGAAATATTTTTATTTTGAAACTTCTTGTCTGAAATTGTTTCAAAGAGTCTGATCGTTTGCACTAATTAACAGATGATTTCATGGGTTTATATTCTTTTTTATAAATTTGATAATCTTTAACCAAATCTATTGCTACTCATAATGGCACTGAAGACACATTACCCTAACATAACACTCCTTAATATTTGAGGCAGGAGCAGAATTAGGAGGACTGACCACTTGCTTTTCTTCTTTAAAGCAGCTCAAGGAAAATCTTCTGATCACAATCTGAGAACTATCTTCATTCTAGAGAAGTCCTCATAACACGTATAGGAAATAACATTCTAAGACTGAAAATAGAGAGAGGTCAAGAACAATCTCTCTCGCCTCCCTCCCTTGGCATTCTCCTACACTGGGGCATCAAACCTTCATAGGACCAAGGGTCTCTCATCCCATTAATACCTGACAAGGCCCATGCTTTGCTACTTATGTGACTGGAGCCATGGGTTGCTCCATGTATACTGTTTGGTTGGTGGTTTAGTCCCTGTGAGCTCTAGGGGTTCTGGGTTGATAATGTTGTTCTTCCTATGGGGTTATAAAACCCCTCAATCACCTCAGTCCTTTCTCTAAGCCCTCCATTAGGGACCCTGTTCTCAGTGCAATGGTTGGCTGTGAGCATCCACCTCTGTATTTGTCAGGTTCTGACAGAGCCTCTCAGAAGATAGTTATATCAGGCTCCTGTCAGCATATACATCTTGGCATCCCCACTAGCGACTGCATTTGGTGACAGCATGTGGGATCTCCAGGTAGAGCAGTCTCTGGATGTCCTTTTCTTAAATCTCTGATCAACACTTTTTCTCCAATTTCCTCCTCTGAGTATTTTGGTTCCCCTTCTAAAAAGGACTGAAGCATCCACACTTTTGTCTTTCTTCTTCTTGAGCTTCATGTGGTCTATGGATTGCTTTGAGCTAATATCCACTTATCAGTGAGTACATATCATATGTCTTCTTTTGGGTTACATCACTCAGGGTGATATTTTCTAGTTCTATCCATTTGCCTAAGAATTTCATGAAGTCATTGTTTTTAATACCTAACTAGTACTCCATTGTTTAAATGTATCACATTTTCTAAATCCGTTCCTCTGATGAAGGACATTGGTGTTCTGTTCTGGACATTTCCCCCTGTACCCATGTTCAAGGCACTTTCCCACTTTCTCTTCTATTAGTTTCAGTGTAACTAGTTTAATTCAAATTAAAAAACCACAAGACCATCTCATTAGTTGCTGAGAAAGCATTTGACAAATTTCAACATGGCTTTTCATAAGTCCTGGAAAAATCAGGAATTCAAGACCCATTTCTAAACATACTAAAAGCAATATACAACAAACCAATAACCAGCATCAAATTAAAAAGAGAGAAACTTGAAGTAATTTCAGGAAAATCAGAAACTAGACAAGGCTGCCCACTCTCTCCCTACCTATCCAATATAGTACTCGAAGTCCTAGCCAGATACATTAGACAACAAACGGAGGTCAAAGGGATACAAATTAGAAAGGAGGAAGTCAAAAAATCACTATTTGTAGATAATGTTATTTTACTTAAGTGACCCCAAAAAGTCTACCAGAGAACTCTTAAATGTGATAAACAACTTGAGCAAAGTAGATGGATATAAAATTAATTCAAACAAATCAGTAGCCTTCCTCTACTCAAAGGATAAATATGCTGAGAAAGAAATTAGGGAAGTGACACCCTTCACAATGGTCACAAATAATATAAATAATACCTTGGTGTGACTCTATCCAAGCAAGTGAAAGATTTGTATGACAAAACCTTCACGTCTCTGAAGAAAGAATTTGAAGATCTCAGAAGATGGAAAAACCTCCCATGCTCATGGATTGGCACGATTAATATAGTAAAAATGGCATCTCGCAAAAAATCAATCTACAGATTCAATACAATCCTCATCAAAATTCCAGCTCAATTCTTCATAGAGTTAGAAAGAGCAATTTGCAAATTCATTTGGAATAACAAAACCAAGGATAGTGAAAACTATCCTCAACAATAAAAGAACTTCTGTGGTAATCATCATCCCTGACTCCAGTTGTATTTCAGAGCAATAGTGATAAAAACTGTATGGTATTGGTACAAAGGCAGGCAGGTAGATCAGTGGAATAGAATTGAAGACCCAGAAGTGAACCCACACACCTATGGTCACTTGATCTTTGACAAAGGAGTTAAAACCACCCAGTGAAAAAAAGACAGCATTTTCAACAAATGGTGCTGGTTCAACTGGTGGTCAGCGTGTAAAAGAATGCAAATTGATCCATTCTTTTCACCTTACACAAAGCTCAAGTCGCCTAAGTTTTTGATCTTAGCCATTCTAACTGGTGTGAGGTGGAATCTTAGTGTTCTTTTGATTTGCATTTCCCTGATGACTAAAGACGTTGATGTTGAACATTTCTTTAGATGCTTCTTGGCTATTTGACTCCTTACTCCTCTCTCACTTTTGTATGTAATATTAAGGCAGAAGAAATAAGCAGTATTGTATGACATGCTAGTTATATTCTGGTATATACAGGTAAGTAGTCAAAGAGTAGAAGGGCAAATGAATAACAACAATGGCATTACCTTCAAATCGGCTGCTCAGAACACTAGGGTTGAAATGTCACCCACCAAGAAAGTGAATGTAAATTTAAATTTCATAACTTTTTTGATGTTCTTGTTCTTTTTGCCACTTATCTTCTTAGAAGGGTTATTCTGTTTTCACTGATGATAAAACAAAACAAAACAATGAAACAAAATACCTTACCAAAATGGTAGGAAGGTAAAGCCTTTTGATGGTTGAGTGCTCACTAAATACTCATAGCCTGTAACCTGAAGCCATCACCATACACATATCACATATGATGTGAAACTTTAGCTGTGAGATCTAAGTCTGGACTTTTCCTTGGTCCTTAGTGAAGAAAACTATCTTCTACTATGGAATATGTAAGAAAGAAAAAAGCAGATATACCCAAGAAAAAATGATTCAGTAATATCTTAAATTCATTTTATTTTTATTTGTACAACAGTACAATAAATAAATGTGTACATTAAATCAAAAGTGCATCAAAATACAAAATAGAAGACTTGATTAGAAGCCACCATGGAGTTCCCCATAACCTTATCCATAAATCCTGAAGGATAAATGGAAAAGGTCTATCCAGGTTCTTTGATAACAATTCCTTTTAACCTTCTTGTTAAGAATCATGTCCTCAACAGAATATGAATTTAAAAATGAGTCAACACAGTATTTTGAGGTAACAGCAAAAAAAAAAATCCAGATCTGACTTGATATTTTAAAAGAACACACTTTTTAAAAGGTTATAGGGAGTTAACTGGGGCTAGGAAGTTCACTTTGTAAAGTGCTTACCATGCAAGCATGAACACCTGGGTTCTATTGCCAGAGGCCATGTAAAAGCTGGAATGTTGGTGCAAGCTTGCAGTTCCAGTGATGACAAGGTAGATACATTCATATTCCTGCAGATCACAAACCAGTCAGTATGGCCTAAGTGGTGAGTTTCAAAACAGTGAAAAACCTTGTCTCAAAGGAAATAAAGTAGATGACACCCTTGAGTATGGATGGCAAGGCTGACTTCCAGCTTCCACATCTCTACACACACACACACACACACACACACACACACACACACACACACACACGCATACATGCACGCATACATGCACGCATGCATTCTCACATATACACACATACACACACTTTCATACATACAAACATGCAGACACTCACGCACACATTCATATACTCACACTGACACACAAATACATAACACAAACACCAACAAACACTACATTCACACACACACATACACACTCATTCATACACAGGTGCACACACATTCATACACACATACACTCATATATACACATACATTCATACATACACAGGTACACACACAAATCACAGAAATGTCATAATTTATATAAACATATAAAATGCACATGTCCCAAATATTTTAGCTCATTCATTAGGGAGAAAACCAATAAGACTGAACAACTGGTTCAAAGGAAAATTCAAACTATTCACACATGCATCAGGCAATCAAAGACACTGAAATCAGTTTGCAAATGGTTATAAATCTGATGAATATTCACATAGTAATAAGTCGCATTCTACTAGACAAAGTTAATTTTCATTTATATGGATAAGAACCATTTGCATTATTAAACAATGCAGAAAGGATAGAAGATGCTGAACCAGACACAATCTGCTCAGCAGGAAAGGTCTGCTGTGGAGGATGCTCAGTAACCTTTGACTTTTGCCCACTCTAATTCCCTTCACAAATTTTCTATATGATGCTATCAAGTAGAACCATCTAACTTTATTGCATGTTCTAAGTCATGTCATGTTGTTACTTCTTTTCAAGTAATCCTAACGTAAGAAGAAAGAGCTAGCCAAGCTTCCTTAAAAATGGCACTTCACAGAACTCTGCTGCAAGACATTTGAGGAGAGAATGCATGAGTTCACCCAACTCCCTGTGCCTCTCACCATTGGCTAACACTTAGAAATAACTATAGGCTGTGTTTCAAAGTTGCTTCCAATTGCCTGTGAAGAAAATGCATGTGTTTTTAATCCAGCACCATTTACCGGCACTTAGAAAAGTGTGTTTGTCTCAGGAAGTCTATTTGACAGCCTGTGGTGTGGAAGAAAAATTCCATAGACTCTATTCCACTCTGACGGCAGAGTGCAGAGAGAGCACACAGCCTCTCAAGTTAGTAAATGGGAGTGTCGGCAAGCAGTGGGATGTTTAACCAGCAAATGGCTTCCTCAGAGGAAGCCCATGCCTTACTGTGGCTACACTGCCTTACGCTGTCAATTTAAAGCTCAGAGGGAACAGTTTCAGGCTGATTGGTAACCTCTGAATAGGAGTTGGTCCTTTCCAGAAAGGCCTTATTAGGCAGGCATCAATGCTGCCTGGAAGCTTAAAAGGGATATCACAAGCCCGAGGGGCTTTCTCGCTTACTCCTCTGAGCCTTGTTGGTTGATTAAGTCTGAGGTTCTTGTATGAAGTGCTTTGGGGGAGTCCGCACTGTGAGGTTGGCAACACAATGCTTCTCTTTGTGATTAACTTCCCCAGGGCTCTCAACTCAAAACCCCACACTTGCACTCACTTCACTTAAAATTTTACAAAAGCCAGAACCCCAGAGGTCCCATTGGCTTTGGCTGAAATTTGTCTTTTCTGCCAAAAATTTATCGTTTTCAACAGAAGCCCGTGTCTGCCCACCCATGCTCCCCTTTGGGAAACCCTCCAGCTGTGGATCAGACCTCATATGCTCTCTTTCTGATATCCAAGATGAATCTGACTTTGGACGTACAATCATTCTGATTCACATAATTATATGCTTGGTTTAGTAGTGGGTGCCAGTCACAAATGTGATAATTTCTTTTTCCTGCAGCCTCACACAAAGAGGTAATTTGTTCCATGCCCCCAGCAACAGGTGAATGGCACAAAACATGAGCAATGTGTGCATGGAGAAAAAGCCACATTTTATGGATGGAATGGGTGACAGAGAAATGATCCATGCGCACAATTACTAAATTTGCATTAATCGTTTTGGGATGGATGCTCTCATTGTATGAGTCTTGGGAAATTTGGCAGAGGGAAACTGTTGCCTAGAGAATAAAAATAGCTTTATTCTTGCCATTATAAGCCTGAGCACTGGGGGATTCAATTCCCTTGCCAACTTTTTGAAACTCCAGCCTAAGGCACTGGAGTGACACTTCAGCCCTCCACTTCTTAATCAAATTTCAAGTTTTCTTCTTTCTAATATTTCATTTATGCTCAAACGATGCTATCAAATAAGCTTGGCTTTCATTTTACAGTTTTGTAATGCCTTGATACCAGTGAGAAAAGCTAAAACATACCCATAGGTAAATATATAGAAGGTGAAGTTCAGCTATTAACTTTTAAAAGCTTTTAACCTCAACCTTTTTCTTGCAAGGTCTTCCTTTTAGTTCATAAGTTGGCAGAAAGAAAGAGTCTCTCACTTGAATACTAAAAAACCAGGGGTTAAATCATAGTTGGCAATGAGACAATATGTATGCAGTATCAAAGCAGTGTGAAGAAAGCTATTGATTCCCATCAGTAAGATAAGTTCACATTATTATGAAAAATGTTGTGTGAATACAAATCAAAACATTATGAACCAAGTGTGATGGTGCAAGCTTGAAATACAAGCTCTTCTGGGGTAGAGACAAGAGGATCAGTAATTCAAGCCCAGCCCCTGCTACATAGCAAATTGGATGACAGCATTGAATATACGGGACTTTCTCTAAAAGAAAAGTCATAGGTAGTGAATTAGGGCAGCGGTCACTATTCGTGTACTCATATGTAACAAGGTTTCAATGGGTGAGCTTTGATTGCATTAAATATCCCTGCAATTGGGATCTTCAGTCTTCCATACTCACAATCTCAGATTTAAATTATGGAGGGATTATTTCTCCATCATGTTTCTCCAACACTAACAGTGATGCATACATTACCATGGCTCAGTTCTTTTCTGAAATCCATACTCCTTTAAGACTATCTAGCCTCTACATTATACAAATGCAGATACCAATTTTCTGAATACTGCTGTCAATCTTCAGACTGCTTCCAGTTCTTTTTCTACATGGATATTCTCATGGAAAAGCATGTGTTTGAACTGAAATTCTTATTTATAGGCTACCCTAATTGAAAATTGGTCTTTGCATCTTTTTTGTTCTATTCATAGATAAATTTTGAGTCAACCAAACAGAATGGCATTGCGTCAGCCTCACTCACTAGCACTTCCAGTTCCAGTGTGTTCTTTCATTCATATTATTTGAACCTTTCAAAACCTTTTCTCTCATGAAGCTAACCAAGGTAAACATACAGAGTATATTTGTTTTGTAGGAAGAATTGGTTAGTCGAAAACCAATATCAACATATTGAAGGAGATAGTGAACTTTTGAGTCACTGTGGTAGACAGAACAACAGCTTGAAGTCAGCTTAATTGTTACAATGAACTTCACATTTGAAAGCACCTAGAGAATCAGTAAAGATGATTACCAGTGCAGAAACAAAGATGAGTGACAGGTCTCTAAACAACTCAGAAGGGGTTGGGGATTTAGCTCAGTGGTAGGCCCTGGGTTCGGTTCCCAGCTCTAAAAAAAAAAAAAAAAAAAACTCAGAAGACCTGCTCAGCCAAGTCTCATCTAAAGGATCAGACTGCAAACCCAAGACATAACTATTTGCTATGAGTCACTACTGGGTATCTAGTTACACAGCAATCAGTTGATATATATGCACCAACCAAAGAAAAAGAATGTGCACACTGTATAATTGTATAGTTCTTCTTCCTTGCATTATTCTGTCATAAAATGAAATAAAATGTATTTATTTAACTTTCAAACATTTTCATCTAAAATATTAAAAGGTATTCTGATGTCAAATATAATTATATATAATTACACAATTAATACTATGCCTCTTAGGATAAAAAGAGAATAGAAATTTTAAAATACTTCATTTCATTAGAACAAATGCACATACAAAAACTGTATCAAATATTAACTTGAATTTAACTTAGAGACCAAAATTTCAATAACTCTTTGAATTAAGCTCAAGTTAAGTCTATGCATTTACCTCTCACCTACAGTTCTCTTTCATACACCCTCGCAACAGCGATAGCATAAAAGTCATGATCCACTGTGAGGTGCAGAAAACCTTGTCTGTCTAAATCATAAAACCTTAGGCCCTAACGCTAGTCCTTAATTAGGGAATAGCAGTATTCTCTCCTTCCATAGAATACTCATTGCGATTATACTTTTTCATTGAAAACCCCTAGAAAGTGGCCATATATTCATATATTTTCTAAAATAGTAACTGATTTCTTTTAAATGTAAGACAAACTGCATTTGTGTGCGCGCGCGCGCGTGTGTGTGTGTGTGTGTGTGTGTGTGTGTGTCTGTGTGTGATTACCAATTCATGCTTCTAAGTTCCTAATACATGCTTTGACTCTTTTTGTCACATTGAAGCTAGACTCAGACATTTTCCCATGTCAGCTAGTACATGTCAAGTTTGGTCAATAGAGGGTGCAGGAGGAATACTGAAATACTAAAACAAAAAGGAACATCTTTTCCTGCTTCAGAAGATTCTGATAGGCTGCTAACCCAAGTGTAGTCATCTTCTGGCTAGTTTCTGAGCCACATGGGCCAAATAACCCATATGTAGTCACAACTGGGTTAGTTACTAGGCCATATGGGTAACTCCTATAGACCAGATCAGTCTATTGCCACTAGACAGAAGAGCCTCTTGTCACAGCAGGGTGCTTTCCCTGGAGAGATACACACAGTACTGTAATTTCACATTGATTCTATTTGATCCAAAGTCAACTGCATTCCTATAGTCATTAAATATGCACAGAGGTTACTAAATTAAACAATGTTTTTGACAATCCAAAAATGTTTTTTCCAGTTTTATGAAGAGAACAACAGAACCACTATCAAGTACTAAATAAAGACAGTTACATTCAGGCTACCATCTTTTCAGGAGAATAAAACTTCCTCAGCAACAATGAGAAGTCAATAATATTATTAGTACTATAGAAATATGAGTCATAGTTATGGGAAAATACCAAGCTGAAATATTATCAGTAGTGCAATTGCTATAGAGTTTTACTAAAGTAAGTTATCTTTAGAAATCTGTTCTAACTCTAACTAGAACTTAGCCATTTGGCTTATGGGCAGCATATAACAATTCTTTGGTAATGACAAAGAATGCATTTCTAGGAGAAATCACTAAAGGGGAAAAAGGAGTACAGGGCAGAGAAGAAAAAGCTAACAAGGGGTTCAATTGCAGACACTATTACAGACATGTGTCTTCACACTGATACTTCAGAGCTCTGTCACATTAATTATGAAGCGATGAACCACACAGACTACATAATCAACTAGAAACCATGACATGAGATAGCACCCTTGTAAGAACTTTGCACTTTCTGCCTATATGAACCTAGCAGCTGCAATAAATTGAGGTTGGATTTCCAAATAAAAAGCACAGTCATGAAGAGAAGGATTGCAGATGTGAATGAGGCTGAGAATGGATAGAAATACAATTGAGCAAGAAAACCCATGAGTGTTTGTGGCTCAGAAGAAGGACCAACTGGTCTACCCTTTTAAATGCCTTTATTCCCATAATTGACAAAACTACCCCAAACCCCAATTAAAGTAGCAAAGCTATGAAATCAAAGGGGGAGAAATTAAAAACCTCAGTTGTGACATAAAGTGATTATCAGGAATAGTTTAGTAATTCATGGCATTCTACAAGGCAAGTTTTGTAAAAATAAACTTATTTGTGGAAATGGCTTGAACCATTGGAACTTAAAGCTAACAGGGAGCTTTATTTCACTGTAATAATTGCTATTATTTGTGTTAAAGCAGTCTCCAGGGGATGCTCAGGTCTGCTGCTCCTTCTAACTATGTCACCTTCTGTATTCGTCTGAGACACAGGTATAGTTTCCAGTTGGGTTCAGATTATTTCACTTTGCTTCAATGCAACATGAATGTCAATCATACACTTCTTCTGAAAAACATATAAACAATGATAACAAAGGAATGTACAATATACACTGAATGCCAAGAGGCATATGCTGTGGTAGCAAATGTTTTGCTTCTGGCAGATTTTACTCGACATAAAGCAAAGGACAAAAACTATTAATTGGATTTCATTCTTTCAAAAGAGTTGAAGATATAGCAAGATTGATCAGTTAAAACAAATTAACGAGAAAAACTCACTTTCAGACTCATGAACACAGAACTAAAATACTTAAAGAAGAAAAGATTGAGTTTCAAAAGAGAAGGGATAAGAACGGCAAATAGAAGTGTTTGTTACATAAATGGGAAACATGTATTTGTCCTTCCTCTGTCTGTCTTCACTAAGTATTGATCCCACTCATTTACATAAAAAATTACCTAGTATAATAAACTGAATGAATTTTTACATAATCCTCAGTGCCTGAAGTTACACATACACACACACACACACACACACACACACACACACACACACACACACACACATTTTCAGCATTCATACTTGACACGGCAATTTTCCCAGATTTAACAGTCATTGTAATTCCTATCACCATACAGTTGTCCAGTTTCACTACTGGTCAATATACCTAATCACCACAATTTTGTACATCATGTTATAAAATATACTAGAGATTTTATGTGTTTGACTATACTGTATAATAACTACTACTTAAATATTCATTCTGTAGACTGTTTCTCCTCAGAAGCTGTTTGGAATAGTAATGAAACAAGCATTTTCAAAGATATTGTTGGTGTATGATTCATTTTAGTGGAGAAATTGCCCCATAGTGGAATTGCTGAGACAAGTTTTCAGAGTGGCTGGTTCTAACTATAGTTTCTATGGTGGTTTGAATAAGAATGACATCATAGGTTAATATGTTTAAATGCTAGGGGCCCACTGGTGGAGCTTTTTGGGAAGGATTAGGAGTTGTGTCCTTGGGGAGGAAGCACGTCACTGTGGGTGGACTTTGAAGGTTCACCAAACGCTAGCCATCCTCAGTATGCCCTTTGTCTCTGGCTTGTGGTTTGAGATGTGAGCATCAGTTGCTAAAGCCACGATGGCAATGCTTTCAATCCGACATTGTGAACTAGAACTCTTTGGAAAATTAAGACCAATTAGATGCATTTTATAAGTTGCCTTGGTCACGTTTTAATACACCAAATAGAAAAGTAACTAATGCAGCTTCTTTCTATTTCTAAAGCTGTTTCCCACCAGTGACAGATTAATGTTCCAATAATATGGTTAGATGAAAACACTTTATATTCAATATATTAAATTTTATGTAAAAAGCTGGACTGTGGAGTGAAAGTAAAAGACATGCATTAAGAACCAAGAACATGTTATGAAACTTTAGAGTTTAAATTCTCATTGTTTAATGTTAATTAATGTAATTTAGTAATTTCTAGAATACAGAATTTTAGAAATGGATATTAAACCATTAAACCATGTACTCTTATCAAGATAATATGTATGTTCATATTATATTACTGTTAATTTCAGTTCAATGTCTAAAACAAATTACTAAATATTCAAAGCTAATATATAAAAATACATGAAGTTTATTCTATTTAATAAAAAATAACAGCAAGTTAATAAATTAAAAGTTGACAGATTGAAATACGTCAAAATTTCAGGATGTAATAACTGAACACACTGGTAATTAAAATAGCTGATATTTGTCAAAATGATGATAATGAAAACATGTAAAAGAATTTTGAAACAAGCACAGCATTTTCATTTTCTCTTCCTTCCTTCTTCTAGATACCTGTAGGTTACTCTGGTGGTCAGTTTTACGTTACTGTGCCATCTCCGAGTTAATAAATTTATAATGGTGAAAGTTTTATTGCTTCCCACTAATTCGGAGCTTTCTGCCCATGGTCACTTGACCTTATTGCTTTCTGCTTAGAACTACACAGGACTTGTGACAGAGGAGGTCTGCTCTCCCCAGGGTAATATAAAGCAAGAGAATACAAAAGGGGCTAGCAACTCAATTGTCCCATTACGCCTTATCTCAGATGGGACAACTTATTTCCTTGCATAATCTCCCTTAGCCCAACAGTTCCACTTCCTCTCTATGTACCAAACAGATCCTGAGCATATAGTTATGACCCAAAACCATCCAAATAAAGTACAACTATCATAGAGACAGTGCACGGTGCGTGTGTGGGGTTATGGGTGTTTGTCTAATGCAGAAAACTAGATAATATAAGATTTATGAGATTACATATTATATTCAAAGATACATAGTAAAATTTACAGCAGTATATGGGATAAGAAGGAATGTTTATTTATTTGATTTAATAAATTTCTAATGAGGAAAGTTTTATTGCTTTCCATTAATTCATGGTCACTTGACCTTATTGCTTTGGGCTTAGAACTACACAGTAACTTGTGACAGAGGAGGTCTGCTCTCCTTCCATAGTCATTTTATATTACTGTTCATACTGTTGACAACTTAAATCAACTACATTTATCTCCTGTTTGATGAATTCTTGTAAGAAAAAACAAGTTTAAAATGTGAGAATGTGTGTGTGTGTGTGTGTGTGTGTGTGTATGCTTGTGTGTTTGTGATGTGGTGTGATATTTCAAAAACGACCTGACCCTTAGGTACTGGATTTATAAAATCAAACATTGAACTCTACTTAGGGATTTAAGAGCCTATTATTCATTTTTTTCTAAGCCTAGGAAAAATATTTTTTCTTTTTCCTTTATAAGGGTGAGAGGTGGCCTTTTTACTAATTTCCAAGAGCGCTTATGAATTAATTCAAACCTGGTAAAACCTTTTCACTTGAAAGAACAGAGGATGTTATGTGATGGGACCTCTTTTAAAGAAGCAAAGCTTTGAAGGCACTGCCCTCTCTTCGCAGGCAAGTTATTTATTCTCAGGAAGAGGACATCAAAACTGCTCTCTTTTTTTTGGGGGGGGGAGGGGTGGCAGGGATGGTGTAAGTGCCTTTTATGTGTTTTATTAGGAGAACCAATTTGCCAGAAATACTTTAATCTACTGTATTACTCTTTAAAAACTATAGAAGTTAAAATTTTAAAGCACTGTCTTGTAGAAAAAAAATTCCAGATATAGTAGAAATACATGAGCCATCAAAGAATTTCTAAATGAAAAAATTGGAGCATAAATTGAAACCTGCTGTTCAAATGAAACTTACAGACTTAGTAAATGTGATTATTTTTAATCTATTTATGAATTTTTTACTAAGAATATACTTCAGTAGAATTAAGAAGATTGCCCTCTAAAAATTGACAATGAGTCCTATCGCTGAAGACAACTCCCACACAACTCATGAAGCATAGAGAGGTGGAGCTAGTGAGCTCGACCCTTCACCTCACCTACATTCTAGTCTCATTAATATGTCAGATGGTTTGAATATGCTTGGCCCAGGGAGTGGCAGCATTAGGAGGTGTGGCATTGTTGGAGTAGGTGTGGCCTTGTTGAAGTAGGTGTGTCACCATGGGTATGGGCTTTAAGACTCATCCAAGCTAACTGGAAGCCAGTATCTGCTAGCAGCTTTCAGATGGTTAGCTCTAACTGCACCATACCTGTCTAGATGCTGCCATGTTCTCACCTTGATAATAATGAACTAAACCTCTGAACCTGTAAGCTATTAAATGTTGTTCTAAAGATTTGCTTTGGTCATGGTGTCTGTTCATGGCAGTAAAACCTTAAGATAGCAGTTGGTACCAAGGACTGGATAGTGCTATGATAGGCCTTACCATGCTTTTGTTTGAAAGAATGTGGATTTTGAGACACTGAATTTGGAAAGCAGTGGAATGCTTTTAATGGGGTATCCTAGTAGAGATATGCAAGACTGTTACTGAGAGTGATTTGAATTGTGCAGACCTGATCCAAGATGTTTCAGTGGAGAATTTCACTATGTTGCCTAGAGACTGTTTTTGTGGTATTTTGGCAAAGAATGTAGCTACTTTTTCCCTTTGTCTGAAGAGTCTTCCTGAGGCTAAGGTGAGAAGATTCAGATTAATTGCATTGACAAAGGAAGTCTCAGAAATGCCCATCATAAACTTTTGTTCTCTGGTTAAGTCTCATGAAGAGCATTTTAAACAAGCATAACAAGCTGACAAAGGAAAAATATAAAATATATGGTCCAAGTATTAAAGGGCCACCAGGAAGTGAAATGGAACTGAATCCTGTGTTCAAGGAGATAAAAACTAAGGGAGTGGGCCTTTAGAGCAAGATTCTACCCAGTTAAGTTTAAATCCAGGCATGGTGGCACACACACCTTTAATCCCAGGAGACAGGCATGTAGATCCCTGAGTTCAAAGTCAATTCATAGAGCAAGATCCAGGACATCCAAGCTTAGGCAATGAAGGAGTTGGAAAAGAGGAACTTAGTAATAAGGGAACTATGTTCCAGCTCTAGCAAGTAGCAGAACTCGGCAACTTTGGCCACATGTTTCTGGCTTTATAGTCAAGAGGATGAGACTAATAGTACAATTTATGCTGTTTAGCTAGAACTAAGAAATTAGTGGTACTTAAAAAGAGACCAGTATCACTGAGATGAAATCTTCTGGGAAGTGTTTTCTGAGAGCACAAAGAAACTGTGTTCCAGAAATAGCCAAGGTTGTACCTCCTGAAGCAGCTGTACTTGATGATGTATAAGAGTCACCCAGATGGTACTGGTTTTAAAGGTGTGAAAGGGGTCATGAAGGGCAGCTGAGCCTTGGCACTGTGAGAGGCCATGGAAGGCCATGGGTGATGGTACAGTCACAGTTGCAGTCTCCAGATCACGACTGAAGGGGTCATGCAAAGAAGTTGAGGCTTGTCACCATGAAGAGAACCTATGAGAGGCTATTGGTGAAGAATAGTTGCAGCAGAAGACCCCAGGGTATTGCAGATGCCAGTATCTTGGAATTATCACCAAGAACAGCAGTGGCAGAGGAGTAGATCAACTTGAGCTTAGAGTGCTACAAGTCCTCAACTTGCTTCTTGGTCATGATGTTTGTGCAGGAATAGAAATTCTGACTAAGACAACCCCTTTGATGTCAGACATACAGATGCACTGTTTGGAGTTTACCTGGCTGGTTTCCTGTCTTGCTTTGGGGATTACTGTTAAGTGATTGGATGAAGCTCAGAAGAGATTTTGAACTTTGGATATTTAACATCGTTGAAACTGTTATAGTCTATGGGGATTTTGGAAGTTGGGCTTAATGTACTTTTTTATTATGCAATAGCTATATATGACCCCCAAAGACTTGTGTTTAGACAAGCCTATGGGGGCAAGGGAGTGGTATCTTATGGTTTGTATATGCTTGGCTCAGAAAGTTGCACTATAGGAGGTAGGGTTTTATTGGAGGTATGTCACTGTGGGTGTGGGCTTTAAGACCCTCATCCTAACTGCCTGGAAGCTAGTATTGAAAGATAAAAGTTTTAAAGTTGCCCCCCTAGATACAAAGTTTAGAGTAGAAAAAAAAAAAACAGGTTAGGCCCCAGAATTGTATGTTCCAAAAAGCCTCTCCTAGGGCTATAGAATAGATAATTACATTGGCCAGCTCAACAGCTTTCTCCCAGAAACTAACTGACCATAAATCTTAGAGAACAATCTTTTTTTTTTTTTTGGTTCTTTTTTTCGGAGCTGGGGACCGAACCCAGGGCCTTGCGCTTCCTAGGTAAGCGCTCTACCACTGAGCTAAATCCCCAGCCCCCTTAGAGAACAATCTTGAGAAGCAGGAAACAACTTCTCCTAGGAACTAGCGGACCATGAAGTTAAACAATCTGAGAAGTAGGAGACAGCTTCTCCTAGGAAACAATCTTGGGGGACAGAGAGTCCTTCCTTGTGACTTTTCACTGTTATTCTACACACTTTCCAATGACGCCATCCCTGCCCCCTCGGATTGTGGTTTCTCCCTTTAAATACCTCTTCTCCCAGCCTCTTGGGGTCGAACTCCACTGCCCCTGCGTGGGATACGAGTCTCGACCCCAGTGCACTGGTTGCTATCGATAAACCTCATGTGATTACAAGGACAGCCTTGTGTGAGTTCTTGGGGGGGTTGCGTCATCCCGAGACTTGAGTGAGGGCCTCCCCAACTCCGGGGGTCTTTCAGTATCAGCTAGCAACCTTCAGATGAAGATGTCGAACTCTAAGCTCTACTTGTACCATGCCTGCCTAGTTGCTGTCATGCTCCTACCTTGATGATAATGGACTGAACCTCTGAACCTGCAAACCAGCCCCAGTTAATTGTCCTTTATAAGACTTGCCCTGGTCACAATATCTGTTCACAGCAGTAAAATCCCAACTAAGGCATGTGGGAACGTAATATGAAGATTACAATAAGAGAAACCTAGACACCAACCCAATCACAAAACCTTTTACCTACAATCTATCGTGCCTGCAAGATGTGCTAGAGAAATGGTGACTCCACCTTGTGAGAAAAGCCAATCACTGTTTGGTTTAGCTTGAAACTCTTGCCACAAGCAGGAGTCTATGTCCTACACTCCCTGGATGAATAGAAACAGGAGAGTAGAAAGTCCAGAGACTGGCACAAAACAAAAACAAAAACAAGCAAAATACAAAACAAAAACCAATGAAATCATTCCTAAAAAATAAATTGATGTCTTGTTCAGTCATCATCATAAAGGATTCTGCTGGCAGCAGATGGGAGCATGTACAGAGACCCACAGCCAGACATTGTACAAAGAGTCTAAAGTGAAAGTCTCCATGAGGAACCTCTCCTAGAAACTCGGGAATGATGCTAAAGAAGGGGAAAAATATTGTAGGAGTCAGAGGGGATCAAGGACACTGGCAAATATGGCCCACTGAATCAATTAATAGGTTCAAATGGTCTCACAAAGACTCAACTTGTGACCTTTGGGCTTGCATGGGTCTGCACCAGGTCCTTTGCCTACATGTTCTGGATATTAGCTTGGTGTTTGTGTGGGGCTTCAAACAGCGGGAGTGGGTGTATCTCTGACTCTTTTGCCTGCTCTTGATACTCCATTCCTCCTGTTGGGCATTTTGCCTTATCCAGACTTAAAAAGGGATTTCTCCTTGTCTTATTCTGTCTTGTTTTGTCCTATTTGGCGACTGTTTTTTGGATATCTGCTTTTTTCTGGAGAGGAAATGGAGGCGGGGTGGGGGGAGAGATGGGTGTGAGGGACAGATAGGAGTAGTGGATGGAGAGGAAACTGTAGCTGGCCTCTATTGTATGAGAAAAGAATATATTTCCACTTAAAAAAATTTGCAAATAATATGAAGGCAAACTTATACTTAAAGAAATATCTGAAATTTGGGGTAGTTACTTTTCAGTGTTGCCTCTGATTGGCATTGAAGTTTCCACATGCTTAGTGGATCTTATTAGGAGAGAGAGTTAATAAACTCAACAAAGGGTAAGAACCTACTATTTTCGACACTAGAAGTATCTTTACAGTTCTGTCAAGTGTTTTCAGCACTAAATCTGCACTCCTTCTAAAGCTGAAGGCACTATGGTCTCCTGAGTATTCATTGTAATTGTATAAATGATTGCAGTATTAGTTGTAACCACACTAATATGTACAATAGAAACTTGGTGATTCTTGTGGGAAATCTTACTCTACTGAGCAAAGAAAGGTAAAATTCAAAACCTGTATTGAGACTTTCCTAACTTGTTCAGTCTGTTAAGGGAAGGGAAAGGATTCCACAAGTTTTCACTACAAAAACACATCTAAGAAAATCAGAGAATAAAAGGATCATTTTTTAATCCTAAGACATTTTCAGGTCATGTGAAAATTGTTTGTCAAATATAATTGTTCTTTGTCTGTTTTAAAAATCACGATGCTTGGCCTTGAAATGTATTTCACTATACAAAAATTGACAGTACATAGCAATTTACATAGATTCCAAAAGAGTGAACAGAGGCCAAAAACCTCAAAGAAAGCCTGAATAAAACACAACTTTAAACTGGAATACAAATTATTTTGAGTTTTAAGAGCATACCAGGTGATGTCAGTAGGAAAACTGAAATATAGGATATATTAAATACTCTAACCACTGCTCCAGAACATTCACTTAAGAGTTTAAACTTCCTTTTTAAATTATGGAATGAATAATTGCTCTGTAAACATACATTATTGCTATTAAAATAATGCCCCTTTATGCTGAATATCATTTAATGATTTACATATTACATTTATGCTTGCATTTACATGTTAAAACATTCACAAACATTGTTTATGAAAAAATTTTTAACTTTGGGCCAAATTCTTTGTGACTGATATTTTTCTTAGTAACCTTAATGTTACATAAGTAAAACACTATATGCAAGTAAACGTGGAAGAGAGATGTTTAATTTATGGCTTACAATTTCAGAGCATCAGAGCCCACATAGGACAGGAAAGGCATGGTGACCGATAGAGCTGAGAGCTTACATTGTCATTCACAAGTTAGAGACAGAGAAAGAAAGTTAACTGGAGCTTATTTTGAAACTTCAAAGCCTGACCCCAGTGACATATCTTCTCCACCAAGGCCACAACTCTTAATCCTTCCCAAACAATTCCACCAACGAGGGACCAAACATTCAAATGTATGAACCTATGGGGACCATTCTAACTCAAAGCATAATATTAATGACATCTTCAGATTATGTTATAATATTATCTTAAGTAACATAGTCAGCAAATGGTAGACCCACATACAGACCTAATCCATCAGAGGATAACCTGCATGTATCATGCAGTCAAATAAAAAAGAAAAATTAAAGTCTCAATATTATCATTTAGAAAGACATTAGACACAAGAAGGAAACAGAATATTCCCACCTGTGGTTTAAGTAATGGACGTTAAAAAGTAGTTTAGGCATTCCCACTGCTCAAGTGTCCCTGAAAGGGTCACTTTTTCTACTGATTTAGTGACATTAGCTGCAGCCTAAAGCGATTAAACCAAGGCAGAAGTGAGGTAAACCAGAACTTAAAACAAACCACTGGGTGAGACCTCATAAGGAGATAGTTTCAAAGGTTAATTAACCTAGAGATAGACACTAGTCTCAGAAAGAACTTGGATACTCAAATATATCACAAAGTAGGTTCATAAATTCTTATATTGAAGTGGTTTTCTTCTTACCCAAAGATCTGTTAAATGGAAGGACATCAGAAGAAAAGTAGAAACTAAAAACATTTTTCTGTTTGTCTGTTTTGTGAAAAGATAAACACGGCAAGCCTTTTATTTAATCATCTCTTAAGATGAAGCTCTGAAGTGCTGCACAGGGGTCCTAGACAATGAACCTCAAATGCATGCTGGTTTCAAAGCATTGCATGGAGTTCACAGCACTCATCCTCTTTGCTGTCAGATGTTCCCTTATCTACTGGATCATGAGTTGAGTGATATGAATCACTCCAAAATCAGTCACCCCTCAGCACGAACTTCCCTTGGAACACTTACACATTATCTGTGCCAAAACAAATCTGTCCATTTGGAAGAAAAGACTGAGAATAATGCATCTAAAATGTACCAACAGTTTCACATTTCATAATATCATGTAAAATGATTCTGGTAGCATCCGACTCTATCCCCAGTGGAGGGGTTAGAAGGACTGAAGAAGCTGAAGGGGTTTGCAACCCCATAGGAAGAACAATAATATCAACCAACCAGACCCCCCCCCACTCCCGAGCTTCTAGGGACTAAACCACCAACGAAAAAGTACACATGGAGGAACCCTTGACTCCAGCCACATGTATAGCAGAGGATGGCCCTGCCAGGCATCAATGGGAGGAGAGGTCCTTGGTCCTGTGAAGGCTTGATGACCCAGTGTAGGTGAATGCCAGGTTGGGGAGGTGGGAGACAGTAGGTGGGTTAGTAGGGGAGCACCCTCATAGAAGCAGAGGGGAGGAAGGATGGGATAGGGGTTTTCCAGAGGAGAAACCAGGAAAGAGGATAACATTTGAAACATAAATAAAAAAAACTATCCAATAAACAAAGAAAAATTACTCTGCTAATGGTTAAATGTTTAGATTGTAGTGATAATACCACAAAGCCATAGGCTTCAGAATATGAGAAATATTAACACAGAGATCAGGGAATTCTGTCAGCAGTTGAGCAAGGTCCAGCATATCCATGATGTAATAGGTTTCTCCATTTTACACACAGAATATGATGCGTATAAAGTGGATAATAACTTAATATGAAGCAGATTGTAGGCCTTTTCTAGCTGATCCGAAGACAGAGCCTCCAGAACTCTGTAGAGGGTACAGATAGCAAAATCTCCCAAAGAAACTCCATTTTTAACTTAAAGACACTGGAAGATAGGGTCTTTTCAGCTACAGGAGGTAGCTCATTTTGTTTCAGGGTTTCATTTTCTTCTTTCCTCAAGTAGCTACAGTTTAGCCTTACAGTTCCGTAAACAAAGACACATAAAACATTAGAAGAATGAATCATTCATTTACTGCTGGTAGGAATGCAAAGTAGAGTGATGTGTCTGGAACACCATACATTCCATTCTTCTTCAACTAAGCACATACTGCCCACACAACAAGACTGTTGCTCTTGGGTAGCCATCCTATAATAATGAAAACACATGTCCACACACAACGTATGTATAAATATTCATTGCAGCTTTATTTCTTAGTAGTTCTACACTGTGAGCAACCAAAACATTTTTCTAATGACAAATAAACCCTCATACATATATACTAAGTGCACCAATCTCTAATAAAAATGAGGAGAGAGGACTGACAAATATGACAACCTGTATAGAATAAAGGCCATCCTGCTTAATGAAAAAGCCCACACTAAAATACCACACGTTGTATAATTACATTGCATAGACAGCTTTCAGAAGTGGAGAGTAGATTAGGGTTTGTTACAGGTTAGGAGACTGCAATGGGGCTTGGACAAAGTTACTGTACATAAGAATAAATGGCAGGGGCTTGCAAATAAAATTGACCTATATTTTCAGTGTTAGATTGCCAAACTTGAGTGTGACAATAATCAGTTGAAGTTCACTAAACACATTAATGCAAATAAGGAATAAAACTTAATAGCTTTAGAAAGATCTATCAGTTCCCTGATATTGCATTATCATGATATAAGATATTATTGGGGCAACCAAGCAGAAAGAGTTGCACATCTCTGCATATGACTTCTTGTGTCTTTATGTGAACATGTCTCAAAATACAAAGTAAACACTAACACACAACAATAAGTCTCAGAGAAACCCTGTCTTGTCATGAATACTTCAGATTACCCTCTGAGAAATGCCTTGGTTCATTGTAGAGACTTTCATGGATATGTTTTCTACCTTCCTTCCTTCCTTCCTTCCTTCCTTCCTTCCTTCCTTCCTTCCTTTCTTTTCTTCTCTTTCTTTTATTGAAAATAGATTTTTATACAATATATTCTTATTAATGTTTCTACTCCCCATACTCAATTATAAGCAACCATATCAAAATATGATTAAAAAATACAAATAGTTTCCTTCTCCATTCATCCTTTTGTGTTTTCTGATTTCTTTCTTTAGTTCTTAGAACCACTGGTCACATAAGACAGTTTCCAATTTCAACTTTTTGTAATTGCCCGATTTTCTTTATTTCATTGATTTATCTGCTTGGTCCATTGCAATTAGAAGAGATACATTTATTATTGTTATATTCAATCTATTGCATGAAGCCCAAAAAAGAACAAAACTGAAAGACCCAAGTACCTTAAATTCCAAACCTACTTCAAAGCTACAATAATAATGTACTCTGAAGTTAACAATAATGTACTATGAAGTCAACAGCATAAAAACAGATGATCGAACTCACAGAATAGAATGATGAGTCTGGAAATTAACCCATCCGTTTGTGCCCAATCAATTATTGACAAATAGCTGGTTTTATTTAATGAGGAAAGGGCAGCATCCACAATAGATGCTGCTTTCCATGTATAAAAGAATGAATGTTAACTGCAACTTCAAAATATAGACAAACATTAACTAAAATTTAAAACATGATAAATATAAAAGGTACTAGGATAAAATTCTTTTAAGAAAACCTAAAAGTTGTTGTCATAGAAACAGTTTTTACCAACAGTTAATGAAATTACCAAAGGTAGAACATATAGGTTACCAGGGAGTGGGGAGAGTCGACTAAAGACTCATTCCAGATCTTCTTGTAGGACCAGGAGGAAATTTTAGAAATAATGATGATAATTGCACAATAGTATAGGTATAATGTCACTAAATTGTAAGCATAAAATGAATAAAATAGCAAATAGCACATTATTTGTATTATTTTATTATTTTATATATACATATATATAGTGTGTGCGTGTGTGTGTGTGTGTGTGTGTGTGTGTGTGTGCATGTGTGTGTGGGTGCATGCACAGAGTGTGTGCACATGCATGTAGGTTTCTGTGAAGGAAACTGACAAACCCCCGGAAGTGGAGTCAAGGTACTTATAAACTACCCAATAGGAGAGCTGGGAACCCAACTGTGGCTGAGAGCTGTATGTGTACATCATCTCCGAGTCATCTCTTTCAATCCATTATTTAAGCCTTCTTTCTCATAGTGGTACATAACCAATTTTCTCTATAATCTTATACACCAAAATATGTGAATTGCATTGTATGGAATTTTAATATATACCATAAATTGCAGAAGTGTTTTAAAATTATGGCATAGACCAACCAGATAAAAAATTGACAACCTTCAGGAGATCTGGAAAGCATTTTCTTCATGTGCTTTTGCTGGTTTGTTTTCTTTTAAATTTAAACAGTCAGAGTGGACTATCCTACCATTTAAAAATAGTTCAAAATGATTTAAGGAATAATGTTTCATGCCTGGTACTTGAATAGAAACTTAGCTTATGACCACAATTACCAAAAGTGCACCCATATTGCATGTAAAAATAAAACAGGAATATTATTAAGTACTTCATCAAGTGGAAGGAATTTTGTGTTTCTGTAGTGGAATGGATTGACTCAGGCATAACAAGTAGCAGCCCTGAGCTCACGATCGTATATAAAACCTCACTTTGTCTTGGGTTCAGTTCTGTTCCTCTTATAGGACAGTAGCCACTGGTCCTCAGGATTTTGTCATTAATCATTTCTGAAGTTATGCCACTAAAATTTTCAGTAATTTTCCTAAAATTGAAGAAGTGCTCTATTTTTTCACCATGATAAAACTGCAGCGATCGTCTTTTATTCTGTTTCTTCCTAAAGATTCATGAGCTACATTATCTGCGGCTATTTCTGATTTTCCATATTAGGAGTATTCATTTTTCTCCCAATGTATTTTTAATAAGTCCAATAGTGAGGAACACTGCAATTTCAGTTCCTTCAAAGGATGTAACGTGCGTAGCAGCTATGCCTGTCATAACTGCCTCTAAGACTGCAAGAATTTTAACTGACTAGGAGTCGGCTCCTAAGAACTTTCAAGACAGTTCCTTTTGCAGAGACTGCTTCATGGTTGTCTTTCTTTTCTTTTTTTTTTTTTCTTCTTTTTTATTAACTTGAGTATTTCTTATTTACATTTCGAGTGTTATTCCCTTTCCCGGTTTCCTGGCAAACATCCCTCTAATCCCCCCCTCCCCTTCTTTATGGGTGTTCTCCTCCCCATCCTCCCCCCATTACCACCCTCCCCCTCATAGTCTAGTTCACTGGGGGTTCAGTCTTAGCAGGACCCAGGGCTTCCCCTTCCACTGGTGCTCTTACTAGGATATTCATTGCTACCTATGAGGTCAGAGTCCAGGGTCAGTCCATGTATAGTCCTTAGGTAGTGGCTTAGTCCATGGAAGCTCTGGTTGCTTGGCATTGTTGTTCAAATCCTCTAACTTACCCTGACTACTCTCACTGTTATGCAGAAATCCTCGGTAACGTGCACCTTGTGCTTGGTTTCACTAAACATGTCAGTAAATGCAAACGTTCAAACCACCGTAATCCATTCTTACTTACGATGATTTCTGAGCTCTGAACACCACAGGCAAACTTTCCTAAGGCAGAATTTCTCTAAAGTCATACATGTTCCATTCAGTGGCATATGGAAATATCAATTTCATCGTTGGGCTCACAATAACCATGCAAAATAGGATTTGTAGTTGTAGGTGCAAGCTTGGAATATTGCTAGTAAGTTTGTTATCTTTATGGAAATCTCACTGGGAAGAAAACTCATGTGTATGCCTTTCTGGTGCCTAACATTGCTTTCACAGGAAATAGTGTTCACCAAGCTGAAGCTCTTGTGCACCGTGATTTATTGTATTTCATACATGGCTTTTGCCATTACAATCTAATGGTAATAGAACCAGAGTTATCTGGATGCACTAAAGGCCTCATAATATTTTTCTCTGTCTCCTAGGCCCTATTACAATGTATTTGCATCTTACATTTGAAACCTTTTAAGTTAAGTGTTACATATTCATTGGTTGTAAATTATCTGTATCCACTTCAAATAATATGGACAAATCTTATGGCTCCTCTTAGCACCTTAATATATCTTCTTCCTCCCTAGAATCAGGCTAAGCAGTGGTGTATGAGTAGAAACAAGGTCTAGCTTTACTGGGCATTTTTGCACTTGTCATACATGGTTACACACTCACAATAGCACTGTAGCTGTAAAGATAACATAAGCAAGGTTTATTGGAGACTGAAAAGCAGAGATACCTCCAAGTGCATGCCTCCTTCTTTGTCTTGGCGCTGACTAGAAAGGAGGGACGGCGAGACCACAGCTGCGGCTCCTCTGTGCTCAGTGCCTGCTATCAAGTTGGTTTCCTCCTCATCTGATTCAAGATTGCTGGGAAAATGGCTTGTTAAATGACCAAAAATCAATGAAGCAATAAACTTTTGACCCTTGCAATTTCTTCTCTCCTCAGTATACCCCTTGACCTTTGGTAGGTTATTTAGTATTTCTTTCCAAGAGAAATTATGGATTTGGTATGAGGGCGATTCTTGAATAAATGCCAAGGAGGTGTCCTGGTAGTGGGACAAACAACAAGTCACTCTTTGAGATGCTTTTGAGAAGATGGTGACTTCTGCATTCATTTGTAACGTAGGAAATCCAGACTGACTATTTACCATTAGCGGTCTGTGGTAGACATGCCAATATGAGATGTTTCACTGCACTTTGTTTATAAATTAGGCTATATGCTATTAGCCCATGTAAAAGACACGAGACAGATCTAAGAATATCCAGATTTTATTAGCTGTACAGATAATACTGGTTTTATGACGTGCCACTTGGCAATTTTGGCCTTGATTTCTTTTGTGAGTCCTTTTCAAAAAGCCCTTCCTATACCTATATCCTGTGGAATACTGCCTATCTTTTGTTTTGTTTTTCTTTTTTCTAGTAGTTTCAGTGCTTGGGCTTTTATATTTAGGCCTTTGATCCACTTGAAATTAGTGGTTGCACAAGGTGATAGATACAGTTTCAATTATCACATTTGCAGGTTAATGAAATGAACTCAAAAAGATTACATAAGTGACGTAACCCAGACGCAGAAAGAAATATCTCATGTTCTTTTCCATCTGACCTTCCTAGTTAGCATGTAACTACATAACCTGGAGTAACCATAGTAACTTAGTTAGCGTGTGACTACGCGACCTGGGGTGACCATAGTAACCTAGTTAGCGTGTGACTACGCGACCTGGGGTGACCATAGTAACCTAGTTAGCGTGTGACTACGCGACCTGGGGTGACCATAGTAACCTAGTTAGCCTGTGACTACGCGACCTGGGGTGACCATAGTAACCTAGTTAGCCTGTGACTACGCGACCTGGGGTAACCATAGTAACCTAGTTAGCCTGTGACTACGCGACCTGGGGTAACCATAGTAACCTAGTTAGCCTGTGACTACGCGACCTGGGGTAACCATAGTAACCTAGTTAGCCTGTGACTACGCGACCTGGGGTAGCCATAGTAACCTAGTTAGCCTGTGACTACGCGACCTGGGGTAACCATAGTAACCTAGTTAGCGTGTGACTACGCGACCTGGGGTAACCATAGTAACCTAGTTAGCCTGTGACTACGCGACCTGGGGTAACCATAGTAACCTAGTTAGCCTGTGACTACGCGACCTGGGGTAACCATAGTAACCTAGTTAGCGTGTAACTACACAACCTGGAGTAACTATAAAATCTAGAAAAGAAAGAAGAGACCATTTTCAATGGAAGAAGATGGAAGTTGAAAGAAAAACAGAGTGTAGTAGCAGGATGTAAGAAATCTGAAAGATCAAATGGGAAATAGCTTATAAATGGGGAGAGAGATGAGTATAGAAGAGAGGGGAAGGTGATAACTGTACAGATGTCTGAAAATCATACAAACCCACACTATTAGCTACTTAAAATAGCTATAGTGCATGTAAGTTGATGTCTAAATATACATGTGCACATATATTTTAAATGAAAGCTTTATTATGTAAAAGTTTAAATGAAAATTTTCCATCTGGGTTGACAAAGCCATAGACCATCTAACAATAAGCCCAACATTAGGCACGGGAAGCCGCTTTTGAGATATTAGTCATGGTTGTCCAAGATTTTCTTGTCAGTATGTAACGGAATAATTTCTATAGCTGAATAGATCACACATTTTAAGCACAGGGCCTAGAAAATCTTGAGCTGGTATTGATCTGAAAACTTCCCCCTTGAGGACTGGCTTTCATACCAGAAGGTACAATGAAAACTTCCCAGTTAGGTAAGCAACCAACAGTTACTCGCAACGATGACGTCAATGGTCAAGAAAAAAATGATATAATATAACTCTTAAGAGTGCAGTGGCGGCACAGATACCTGGGAATAACCAACAGTTCTCTAACTGGGCTTAAGATTCACTCATCAAGAAGCAAATCATACCAGGTACTAGAAACCTAGTTAACTAGCCAGGGTTAAAGATGTCATGGATCTAGGAAAGAGCCTACACATGCCACTTTCAAAACCAGCATAATCCCTAACTACAGTCTGAGGAATTGTCCCTGTAACCACAGACAATCCTAGTCTCACAGTAAGCAGAAATAGAGCTGATGCCCAGTGAGACCTAATAGGTTGTTTCAGTATAAATTAATTTTTATAAATGTGGGCAGACTCATGTGTAAACTTACAATTAGGCTTACAATCATGTTTTCCTACATTAAAAAGATGTATCCCTGTTGTGGTAAAAAAAAAAAAAATGCCGATCCCGGCCCGCAGCAGCTCTCTGCTCCCAGACCCGGTGAGAGAGAGACCCAACCGCCTGGTCAGGTGGGCACTCCTGAGGCTGCAGAGCGGAAGAGACCACCAACACTGCTCACCCCTGCCCACATCCCTGGCCCAAGAGGAAACTGTATAAGGCCTCTGGGCTCCCATGGGGGAGGGCCCAGGAGCGGCAGGACCCCTGCCAGAGACACCGCCGGACCCTGAAGGATACAGACCGGATAAACAGTTCTCTGCACCCAAATCCCGTGGGAGGGAGAGCTAAACCTTCAGAGAGGCAGACAAGCCTGGGAAACCAGAAGAGACTGCTCCCTGCACACACATCTCGGACGCCAGAGGAAAAAGCCAAAGACCATCTGGAACTCTGGTGCACTGAAGCTCCCGGAAGGGGCGGCACAGGTCTTCCTGGTTGCTGCCGCTGCAGAGAGCCCCTGGGCAGCACCCCACGAGCGAACCTGAGCCTCGGGACCACAGGTAAGACCAAATTTTCTGCTGCAAGAAAGCTGCCTGGTGAACTCAAGACACAGGCCCACAGGAACAGCTGAAGACCTGTAGAGAGGAAAAACTACACGCCCGAAAGCAGAACACTCTGTCCCCATAACTGACTGAAAGAGAGGAAAACAGGTCTACAGCACTCCTGACACACAGTCTAGCCTGACAGTCTAGCCACTGTCAGAAATAGCAGAACAAAGTAACACTAGAGATAATCTGATGGCGAGAGGCAAGCGCAGGAACCCAAGCAACAGAAACCAAGACTACATGCCATCATCGGAGCCCAATTCTCCCACCAAATAAAACATGGAATATCCAAACACACGAGAAAAGAAAGATCTAGTTTCAAAATCATATTTGATCATGATGCTGGAGGACTTCAAGAAAGACATGAACACACTTAGGGAAGCACAGGAAAACATTAATAAACAAGTAAAAGCCTACAGAGAGGAATCGCAAAAATCCCTGAAAGAATTCCAGGAAAACACAATCAAACAGTTGAAGGAATTAAAAATGGAAATAGAAGCAATCAAGAAAGAACACATGGAAACAACCCTGGATATAGAAAACCAAAAGAAGAGACAAGGAGCTGTAGATACAAGCTTCACCAACAGAATACAAGAGATGGAAGAGAGAATCTCAGGAGCAGAAGATTCCATAGAAATCATTGACTCAACTGTCAAAGATAATGTAAAGCGGAAAAAGCTACTGGTCCAAAACATACAGGAAATCCAGGACTCAATGAGAAGATCAAACCTAAGGATAATAGGTATAGAAGAGAGTGAAGACTACCAGCTCAAAGGACCAGTAAATATCTTCAACAAAATCATAGAAGAAAACTTCCCTAACCTAAAAAAAGAGATACCCATAGACATACAAGAAGCCTACAGAACTCCAAACAGATTGGACCAGAAAAGAAACACCTCCCGTCACATAATTGTCAAAACACCAAACGCACAAAATAAAGAAAGAATATTAAAAGCAGTAAGGGAAAAAGGTCAAGTAACATATAAAGGGAGACCTATCAGAATCACACCAGACTTCTCGCCAGAAACTATGAAGGCCAGAAGATCCTGGACTGATGTTATACAGACCCTAAGAGAACACAAATGCCAGCCCAGGTTACTGTATCCAGCAAAACTCTCAATTGACATAGATGGAGAAACCAAGATATTCTATGACAAAACCAAATTTACACAATATCTTTCTACAAATCCAGCACTACAAAGGATAATAAATGGTAAAGCCCAACATAAGGAGGCAAGCTATACCCTAGAAGAAGCAAGAAACTAATCGTCTTGGCAACAAAACAAAGAGAATGAAAGCACACAAACATAACCTCACATCCAAATATGAATATAACGGGAAGCAATAATCACTATTCCTTAATATCTCTCAATATCAATGGCCTCAACTCCCCAATAAAAAGACATAGATTAACAAACTGGATACGCAACGAGGACCCTGCATTCTGCTGCCTACAGGAAACACACCTCAGAGACAAAGACAGACACTACCTCAGAGTGAAAGGCTGGAAAACAACTTTCCAAGCAAATGGTCAGAAGAAGCAAGCTGGAGTAGCCATTCTAATATCAAATAAAATCAATTTCCAACTAAAAGTCATCAAAAAAGATAAGGAAGGACACTTCATATTCATCAAAGGAAAAATCAACCAAGATGAACTCTCAATCCTAAATATCTATGCCCCAAATACAAGGGCACCTACATACGTAAAAGAAACCTTACTAAAGCTCAAAACACACATTGCACCTCACACAATAATAGTGGGAGATTTCAACACCCCACTCTCATCAATGGACAGATCATGGAAACAGAAATTAAACAGTGATGTAGACAGACTAAGAGAAGTCATGAGCCAAATGGACTTAACGGATATTTATAGAACATTCTATCCTAAAGCAAAAGGATATACCTTCTTCTCAGCTCCTCATGGTACTTTCTCCAAAATTGACCATATAATTGGTCAAAAAACTGTCCTCAACAGGTACAGAAAGATAGAAATAATCCCATGCGTGCTATCGGACCACCACGGCCTAAAACTGGTCTTCAATAACAATAAGGGAAGAATGCCCACATATACGTGGAAATTGAACAATGCTCTACTCAATGATAACCTGGTCAAGGAAGAAATAAAGAAAGAAATTAAAAACTTTTTAGAATTTAATGAAAATGAAGATACAACTACTCAAACTTATGGGACACAATGAAAGCTGTGCTAAGAGGAAAACTCATAGCGCTGAGTGCCTGCAGAAAGAAACAGGAAAGAGCATATGTCAGCAGCTTGACAGCACACCTAAAAGCTCTAGAACAAAAAGAAGCAAATACACCCAGGAGGAGTAGAAGGCAGGAAATAATCAAACTCAGAGCTGAAATCAACCAAGTAGAAACAAAAAGGACCATAGAAAGAATCAACAGAACCAAAAGTTGGTTCTTTGAGAAAATCAACAAGATAGATAAACCCTTAGCCAGACTAACGAGAGGACACAGAGAGTGTGTCCAAATTAACAAAATCAGAAATGAAAAGGGAGACATAACTACAGATTCGGAGGAAATTCAAAAAATCATCAGATCTTACTATAAAAACCTATATTCAACAAAATTTGAAAATCTTCAGGAAATGGACAATTTCCTAGACAGATACCAGGTATCGAGGTTAAATCAGGAACAGATAAACCAGTTAAACAACCCCATAACTCCTAAGGAAATAGAAGCAGTCATTAAAGGTCTCCCAACCAAAAAGAGCCCAGGTCCAGACGGGTTTAGTGCAGAATTCTATCAAACCTTCATAGAAGACCTCATACCAATATTATCCAAACTATTCCACAAAATTGAAACAGATGGAGCCCTACCGAATTCCTTCTACGAAGCCACAATTACTCTTATACCTAAACCACACAAAGACACAACAAAGAAAGAGAACTTCAGACCAATTTCCCTTATGAATATCAACGCAAAAATACTCAATAAAATTCTGGCAAACCGAATTCAAGAGCACATCAAAACAATCATCCACCATGATCAAGTAGGCTTCATCCCAGGCATGCAGGGATGGTTTAATATACGGAAAACCATCAACGTGATCCATTATATAAACAAACTGAAAGAACAGAACCACATGATCATTTCATTAGATGCTGAGAAAGCATTTGACAAAATTCAACACCCCTTCATGATAAAAGTCCTGGAAAGAATAGGAATTCAAGGCCCATACCTAAACATAGTAAAAGCCATATACAGCAAACCAGTTGCTAACATTAAACTAAATGGAGAGAAACTTGAAGCAATCCCACTAAAATCAGGTACTAGACAAGGCTGCCCACTCTCTCCCTACTTATTCAATATAGTTCTTGAAGTTCTAGCCAGAGCAATCAGACAACAAAAGGAGATCAAAGGGATACAGATCGGAAAAGAAGAGGTCAAAATATCACTATTTGCAGATGACATGATAGTATATTTAAGTGATCCCAAAAGTTCCACCAGAGAACTACTAAAGCTGATAAACAACTTCAGCAAAGTGGCTGGGTATAAAATTAACTCAAATAAATCAGTTGCCTTCCTCTATACAAAAGAGAAACAAGCCGAGAAAGAAATTAGGGAAACGACACCCTTCATAATAGACCCAAATAATATAAAGTACCTCGGTGTGACTTTAACCAAGCAAGTAAAAGATCTGTACAATAAGAACTTCAAGACACTGAGGAAAGAAATTGAAGAAGACCTCAGAAGATGGAAAGATCTCCCATGCTCATGGATTGGCAGGATTAATATAGTAAAAATGGCCATTTTACCAAAAGCAATCTACAGATTCAATGCAATCCCCATCAAAATACCAATCCAATTCTTCAAAGAGTTAGACAGAACAATTTGCAAATTCATCTGGAATAACAAAAAACCCAGGATAGCTAAAGCTATCCTCAACAATAAAAGGACTTCAGGGGGAATCACTATCCCTGAACTCAAGCAGTATTACAGAGCAATAGTGATAAAAACTGCATGGTAGACAGATAGACCAATGGAATAGAATTGAAGACCCAGAAATGAACCCACACACATATGGTCACTTGATTTTTGACAAAGGAGCCAAAACCATCCAATGGAAAAAAGATAGCATTTTCAGCAAATGGTGCTGGTTCAACTGGAGGGCAACATGTAGAAGAATGAAGATCGATCCATGCTTATCACCCTGTACAAAGCTTAAGTCCAAGTGGATCAAGGACCTCCACATCAAACCAGACACACTCAAACTAATAGAAGAAAAACTAGGGAAGCATCTGGAACACATGGGCACTGGAAAAAATTTCCTGAACAAAACACCAATGGCTCATGCTCTAAGATCAAGAATCGACAAATGGGATCTCATAAAACTGCAAAGCTTCTGTAAGGCAAAGGACACTGTGGTTAGGACAAAACGGCAACCAACAGATTGGGAAAAGATCTTTACCAATCCTACAACAGATAGAGGCCTTATATCCAAAATATACAAAGAACTCAAGAAGTTAGACCGCAGGGAAACAAATAACCCTATTAAAAAATGGGGTTCAGAGCTAAACAAAGAATTCACAGCTGAGGAATGCCGAATGGCTGAGAAACACCTAAAGAAATGTTCAACATCTTTAGTCATAAGGGAAATGCAAATCAAAACAACCCTGAGATTTCACCTCACACCAGTGCGATTGGCTAAGATCAAAAACTCAGGTGACAGCAGATGCTGGCGAGGATGTGGAGAAAGAGGAACACTCCTCCATTGTTGGTGGGATTGCAGACTGGTAAAACCATTCTGGAAATCAGTCTGGAGGTTCCTCAGAAAATTGGACATTGAACTGCCTGAGGATCCAGCTATACCTCTCTTGGGCATATACCCAAAAGATGCCTCAACATATAAAAGAGACACGTGCTCCACTATGTTCATCGCAGCCTTATTTATAATAGCCAGAAAATGGAAAGAACCCAGATGCCCTTCAACAGAGGAATGGATACAGAAAATGTGGTACATCTACACAATGGAATATTACTCAGCTATCAAAAACAACGAGTTTATGAAATTCGTAGGCAAATGGTTGGAACTGGAAAATATCATCCTGAGTGAGCTAACCCAATCACAGAAAGACATACATGGTATGCACTCATTGATAAGTGGCTATTAGCCCAAATGCTTGAATTACCCTAGATCCCTAGAACAAACGAAACTCAAGACGGATGATCAAAATGTGAATGCTTCACTCCTTCTTTAAATGAGGAAAAAGAATACCCTTGGCAGGGAAGGGAGAGGCAAAGATTAAAACAGAGACTGAAGGAAAACCCATTCAGAGCCTGCCCCACATGTGGCCCATACATATACAGCCACCCAATTAGACAAGATGGATGAAGCAAAGAAGTGCAGACCGACAGGAGCCGGATGTAGATCGCTCCTGAGAGACACAGCCAGAATACAGCAAATATAGAGGCGAATGCCAGCAGCAAACCACTGAACTGAGAATAGGTCCCCTATTGAAGGAATCAGAGAAAGAACTGGAAGAGCTTGAAGGGGCTCGAGACCCCAAAAGTACAACAATGCCAAGCAACCAGAGCTTCCAGGGACTAAGCCACTACCTAAAGACTATACATGGACTGACCCTGGACTCTGACCCCATAGGTAGCAATGAATATCCTAGTAAGAGCACCAGTGGAAGGGGAAGCCCTGGGTCCTGCTAAGACTGAACCCCCAGTGAACTAGTCTATGGGGGGAGGGCGGCAATGGGGGGAGGGTTGGGAGGGGAACACCCATAAGGAAGGGGAGGGGGGAGGGGGATGTTTGCCCGGAAACCGGGAAAGGGAATAACACTCGAAATGTATATAAGAAATTCTCAAGTTAATAAAAAAAAAAGAAAAAAAATGCCATAACCGGTTCTCTTGAGAACAGCTCCATGCTGGGTTCTCTCTGACCCGGCGTCCACAAGCCCTTCCAACATGGCACCTTGGTGTTCTAGCACTCATGGGGCCAAATAGAACTAACCATAATTTATCTCTAATTAGTATCTTTCCCTGCAGCTCTCTGCTAGCCGTGAACTCTCTGGTTCTAGCTACTAGGCAAAATCAGGGCTCCAGAAGTCCAGCATGGGTGGGCCTATCTCAGCTCCAAATCACCACAGACTCTGCTCAATTCCCAACAACCCAGTGAAATCTATACTCAATAAAATGCTACCCAGCAATCATATATATATATATATATATATATATATATATATATATATATATATATTTAAATTCTCAATCCAGGATATATCCACACAATAAACTCACAACCAATTGATAAGGATATAAACCTCCCACCTAGATAAGATAAATTTGCCTACAGAAATCCGTCCCAACTACCTTGGCAATCCAAAACCACCTGACTCTGGGTCATCCTTCTCCGTCTCCATCTTGATTCTCCCCTGCTTCTTCCTCTCCTCCTAAAATCTCCATTCCTGCCTCCCTTAACTTGTCATTCAATGACAGGCCTAGTTTAATCTTGTCTGCCTTCACCTGCATAATGACATCAACTTACAGATCCCCTACATTTCCTTAACCTTCAGGATTCGGATAATGAATTATCCAAGGCAGACAATATATTTAAGCCCTAATGATGCATCTGGCTTCTGTAGAGATTTACGGTGTTAGTTTTGTCAGTTTAACCCAAGATACAATCACCTAGGAGATACTCACTGAGAAACTGTGTACATCAGGCTAGCTATCCCATGAGCACATCTGTGGAGCTTGTTAGCCTTAATTGATGTAGAAACAACCACCATTAATGATGGGAACACTTTCTGATACCAGTTCATATAAATAGACATACAAGAGGGGGAGCTATACAATATTCCCTTATTCAATTGATTTTTTTATTTTTTTATTGGATATATTTCTTTATTTACATTCAAGTGTTATTCCCTTTCCCGGTTTCCTGTCTATGAGCTCCTATCTCCTCTCGCCCACTCCCCCATAAGGGTGTCCCCTCCAAGCCACCCCCTTTACCACCCTCCCCCCCTATATCCCCTGCACTGGGATTCCTACCTTGGCAGGACTAAGGGCCTCTCCTTCCACTGGTGCCCCAGAAAGGCCATCCTCTGCTACATATGCTGCTGGAGACATGGGTCAGTCCATGTATAGTCTGGGTAGTGGTTTAGTTCCTGGAAGCTCTGGTTGGTTGGCATTGTTGTTATGGGGTTGCAAGCCCCTTCAGCTCTTTCAATCCTTTCTCTAATTCCTCCAACAGGGATCCCACTCTCAGCTCAGTGGTTTGCTGCTAGCATTTGCCTCTGTATTTGAATCCAAATTAACAAAATCAGAAATGAAAAGGGAGACATAACAACAGAATCTGAGGAAATTAAAAAAATTATCAGATCCTACTATTCGATTGATCTTAACATTTGACCATGAGTTTGTCTACTCTGTTTCTGTGGCTCAAAATTCCCTCATTAATGACATAACCAACTTCTTCAGGCTTCTAACATGGACTTAAGACTATCAGCTCTCTTGAAATCATCTAGCCTTTTGATACCAGACAGAGACTGCTGAGGTATCCAGTATTATGGACTAAGAAAATACTGAATTCCCATCCTCCCCAATATGAGTGAGCCATTGCCTACTGTTCTGACATTATGGTGAAAGTTAATCTTATAATTCCATTTTAATATAAATTAATTCTATCTATTCTGTTCTTCTACAGAACTCTAATACATGGCATTTGATTTCACTCCAAGAGATCTGCTCCTATGTGACTATACTTTAAGTCCTTGCACAAGGCTACTGATTCTGTAGATTATCACTGATTTACTGTCCAATATTTTGTTTAACATGAAATATAGTTTTTCACAGCATCTATCCTCCTTATAGAACTTTTACTTTCTACCAGTGACCAAAAGAGAAAAATATCATAGACTATTGAAATAGGAGCCTAGATGAAGGTACAGTGGATTGACTTCATAGAAGTGAATAGAAAGTAACCTGTTGATAAAATTAACCAAAATTCATAAATCAACACCAGCTCTAGATTTGTTGTATCATGGCATTTTTTGAACTGATTATTTTTAGGCTTACCTTTTCTATGGGATCTATAGCTCAAGAAGCTTAGTAGGAAAAAGCTATACAACCTCTATTCTAATGAAAATCACTTGCTCTTATTAGGGCCAAACTAAAGGGTACTGGCTACTGCTAAACAACTAACTAAAACTTGCAAGTCCAAAGGTCTAGAGGCCATTGGATACCAGTGGAGACTTTAGTTTATTTCTTTTGCTTCTAGTTCTGTTTTGACTCTTGCTTGTTTCCCTACTGCTCTCAACAGAGAGGAAATTAATTTCAAGAATCTGACACTTGTGATCTGAAGCAATTAATACAGTAAGATAGGACTTCTTTCTTTGTTTGGGAAGCTGGTCAAGATGGCACCCTGTTAGTTGCATTCAATAATAAATTTGCTACATTGAGAGGGAGACAGAGACAGAGAGACAGAGAGACAGAAATATTCAGACTTTAATTAAATTTGAAGTATACAATACATTTCCTTAAATTTTCAAGAAGAGTGAACAATTGATAGGACTCCCTATTTCCTGGTAGAAACAGGAAATAAGGAACTTTTATTTAATGGACCATGGATGTCTCTAAGGCAATAGTACATTATTAGCTCTCGTGGCTGGTTGTGTGGCAATGCCTTATTTAGTCACCTGTGCTTAGATGTCAATATTGTAGTGAGAAGAGGTTTGTCAAGGACAACCACTCTCCAAAATCACTAATATCCTAGAATGCTAAGACTTCATCTATCATACTCTATGTCATTCTCAAGTTATCAGACTTTTGGTGATACTTCTGCAAAGCTTTGTAGAGTAAAAATATACTATATAGTTTATTAAGTAGGGCCATCTTGATTTTAAAAATATTATTATTAAAGAATATGTGTAGAAAACCCAAAGATTACATAGGAAAAATCTTTTTGGTACCTGTTTCTTTTATCATTTTCATAAATGCATCATCACATGAACAAGAGTCACTCCTGTATACGTTTTAGTAGTCTGCTCTGTGTCTTCCAATACCATTGGTTAATGACTTTTTAGCAAACCATTGATCTCAATGTCAGATAACTTTTATAGTGTCCTGAATTCCCAGATTCTTTGATGAAGAGAATACATTTTCCCCATTATAATGGGAGGTAACATTATTTTGATATTATTACATTAATAAGTTATTTTCTGATTCATTCATTGAGCTACTAGAAAATGTACCAAAAGACTCACAATTAATTCATCTGATAGTGTGTCATGTAAATACACATGAGCACATTTTAATTAAGAAATGGGATAACGTAGAACAAACCTAGTACATAGTTGTACTTTTCCCATTAGAATGATTAGCCAATTAAAACATGAGTTACTAAAATTCCCTTCAAATATTACCATCTCAGGTTTACATAGACACATTTTTGTTGTTTTTGTTTTGTTTTGGATTTTGTGGGTTTTTTGCATTGTTTTTTGTTTTGTTTTCACTAAAGAGGAAGCCAGATATATTGCAGTTATTCATATGAATAAATTAGACAGAAGGGATGCATTTCTCAGAAACTCCCATTAATCTTATTGGTACTTTCATATTCAAAATGCTTTCTGAATTCCCTCCCTCCATTAACATGTTTCTAGCTTGAGAGACATTTCTAAATTTCTTCTAAGTTTCCTCAAAAGTAATCACTACACGCGGCAAAGTTCCTCTCTGCAATCACACCATTCTTCACTCTGCTTCTTAGATTTTTATACTGTGTGAGATTTCGTAATCCCCTGTCTTCTGTACACATCCATTTCTCAGTACCTCCTTAGTCCAATTTCTTCCTCCTAGTTACTGACAATGTCTTTCCTAAGGAATCCATCACTGTGAGATTTTAATCATGGATTAATTTATTTTTCTGCTATATGCACAAGAGC
This sequence comes from Rattus norvegicus, assembly GCF_021556685.1. Classification (NCBI taxonomy): domain Eukaryota; kingdom Metazoa; phylum Chordata; class Mammalia; order Rodentia; family Muridae; genus Rattus; species Rattus norvegicus. The sequence continues at coordinate 22,707,376 of NC_141544.1, read as the reverse complement.
TGAATGTAACTGAACAGTATCCCACAGTAATCACCTGCTTCATAAAGCCTTGGAGCACTGGCTAGGTGACACAATCTGAGTCATCAGGATATGCACAGACTCCCTTTTTTTCCTTCCTTATTCTAGGGAAGATTATAGCTGAATTTTTCTGTTTCCAATGAGCCAAAGCTTGAAATAGAGTATAATGTGTCCATTCTTGTTTGAGAATTATTATAAAGAATAATTAACCCAACACTATGAATGTAAGAAAAATAAATATAATATTTCTTAAGGAAACTTGAAGGGAGAAAGATTAGCCAAATGGGGCTTATAGGCCATATGTATTTAGTTATCTTTATCCAAGACATGAGTCAATGCTTCACATCAGAAGACAGCTTTTCCTCTTCAGGACAGTGTATCCTGACTAAGTTAGACTCCTACCCTACCAGAAAAACTGAAATACTGAAGTCCTCTGTTTTTTTGGACTGTGTTTAAACTGAACAAACTGAACAAACTATTGCTAGGCTATAAAACTTGTGTGATTTTTTAAGAGAATTATAGTCCAAAACCACAGCAAATAAATTTGCAAGTTAGTAATTAATGTTAATGTGTAAATTCTCTAAGATGTGGGAAGCCATTGTCTGATCCTAGTATTAGAGAGATCATGTCTAAAGTAGAGTTAATACAAGGGACTAATCTAAGAATTATTAATCTCAAAGAATCCCTAACCTCGAAGCCATGAATTAAAGCTCTGGTCCATATCAGGTAGCCATCTTCTATTCAGAAAGGCACTACACTTGGAACCATTCTAAGAAACAATGTGGATAAACAGAAAGGTAACCAAGAAATGTGGGAATCAAAAATGTTTTCTTTGTATAGTAATTGAAATATATGGCAGTCAAGGAAGAAAAATACCGAGTGTGACTGCTCCAGAATGAAGCAAATTCCTTCTGCCACTAGTCATTGAATAGCAGAGTTTGTCATATTCCTTCAAAGACTCTGTTAACAATCTGTTATTGAAAGAGACCATAGAAAGGAAACAGGGGATTGAAAAGGTGCCGTCTTTTGTCCCTTGCCTCCCAGGCACTTTTTGGTACACATTAGTAGATGCGCTCCATGTCTGGTAGATGGTCAGTGTAATAGGTTCTTTATTTTAAACAGTGGGTGCCAGCAGGGAATCCCCCTTTCTGATTGAAAGACCAGCAGTCACAATTAACCAGGATCCCTGAATTCTCTCAGACACTGAGCCACCAACCAGGCAATATATACATGAGCTGGTTTAAGCCTCCCTACACACACACACACACACACACACACACACACACACACACACACACACACACAAGCATATAGCAGAGGACTGTACTGACTGACCTCAGTGGAAGAAGATTCACCTAATCCTCCAGAGACTTGAGACCCAAGGGGAAGGGGTAAAGGGGCAGGGAGGGGGGTGAGGGAGAGCACCCTTTTTGAGGCAAAAGGGAAGGGAATGGGGTAGGGAAATGTGGAGTGGAGCAATGACTAGAATGCAAATAAATAAAATAATTAAGAAAATAAAATAAATGACTGTTTTTTTCCTTTCATAGTCTGATTTATTATCTAAATACCAGTTTCCTCTCTGAGAGGAAATGAGCTATCTCTCTAGACATAACTCACTATTTAAGAGAAATTTCAGCCACTCAGGACAAGTTTCCCTTCTAATCTAGCTTTTAAACAGAAACTATGCTCTCTGCGAAATAGACATGCAGACTTCATGTTTGTTTGTTTTGGCATTGTATCTAGTGCAGACGCTGGCTCAGAATTGACCCTGAAATTTGTGTGCAAAATGAATAAAGTATACACTATGGACGTGTGATTGAACTGAAAAAAAATTCATAACATCCCTACAATTCTGCAAAGAGCAAAACAAATATTTCCTCTGAGGAGTCAAAGGACCAAAGCTAAACAGCATTAAATCCTCTGGACCACTGAGGAAGTGAAACAGAACAACCCTGCTGGATAGCACAATGCATGTCCGTAACCCAACGTCAAGGAGCCTCGGACCTCACTCATTTCCTTTTTGGAAAGCAAGAAAAGGCAATCTATTTCCTGATTTTTTTTCAGTCTCCAATATTGATTGATCTCCTTCAATTTTAGCCTTGAAATGATAAAAGGGGGGGTGATACACAGACAAAGAGCTGGCTGTAAATATTTAGGTAGAGAACATCAGTGTGAGCAGCTGTAGACAAAAAGCATCAAGGAATAGCTCCCCAATATCCAAGTATCATTCCCAGCTCTAATGAAAATGAGACGATTAGAACTAAGGCTCTTGCTCGCTTCAAGTCACAATTCATCACTCTGTCAAAGACAATAAAATGCCACATCTCTAATCTTTCCTGTTAACCATAATGGAGGCCAAGCAATTACACTGTTGCAGCAAATTGGCAAGAATTAAAGAAGGAATTAACGGGAATTTTTTTTCTGTTCCAGTAAATGGTATCATTCATATTTTAAATCTGATAAATATTAAGTGCATTAGTCATAAATACTTCTTATTAGGCACATTTTTGTTCTTAAGGTTTTAGCGAGTTTTTAAAATATATATGGAAGCAGCAAATCAATTAATAACACCGAAGTTGACAATTAAAATAACAACCAATGAATATTTTAGGTGAGATGAAAAGTAAAAAAAAAATCAAATATTTTGTAAAAAAAAAAGATGGAGAACACGTTAATTCTAAAACTTCTCAAAACACTTTAAGAATTCCTATTCTATCAATAGTAGGTATCTATGCACATAGAAGAGAAAATTGTACCCCATATGAAGTGATCTAATTAAATGTAAAGCACATTTTCCAAATGACCTTTGAAAATCTCAGCTGTTAGCACCAGAACAAAATATAGAAAGGTAGAACACAGTCTTTCTCTGATGGTACAAAAGTTAACTATGAACTTTTAAGTTCCAGGCTGATATCTGAAAATAAGGAGTAACGATGCCCAATCTAGAGACATCTAAAAAACACCCCTAGCTGAACAGGAAAAATCACAAGATATAATAATGATTTTGTATGTGTGGTGAGAAAAAAATCAGGTATTCTATTTAAGAAATTTCAAGGATTTTTAGAAGATCTTTATCAGAAACACAGAACAATAACCAAATAAATAATTATTAAGCACAATCCCTCCAAGCCCCTCTCAGAGAGGAAACTGGTATTTAGAAAATAAATCAGACTGAAAGAAACAATGGAGAACAATTATTTTCCATTTTTAATTAATTATTTTGTTTATTTACATTCTAGTTATTGCCCCTGCTCTCGCCCCCCCGTTCCTCACACCATCCCCCCCTTACCTCCAAGATGGTGATCCCCCCACGCCCCACTGGCTCCTTCCTACCCCCGTTTCCTGGGGCTTCAAGACTCTGGAGGGTTAGTTACATCTTCTCCCAAAGGCCAGACAAGGCAGTCCTCTGCTATGTGCTGGGGGTGAGGGTGAGGGTGAGGGTGGGGACTCAGACCGGCTTGTGTTTATTGCTTGATTGGTGTCTCGCTGTCTGAGACAATTCAGGGATTCTGGTTAGTTGAGAGTGCTGATCTTCCTATGGGGTCGCTCTCACCTTCAGCTTCTTCAATTCTTCTCCTAACTTCCCCCATAGGGGTCACCGACTTCGGTCCAATTGTTGGGTGTAAGTATCTGCATCTGTCTCAGTCTGCTGACGGTAGGGCCTCTCAGAGGACAGCCATGCCAGGTTCCCTTCTGTAAAGCCATTATATCATCATAATAGTGTCAGGCCTTGGTGACTCGGCCCCCTGTGAGATAGATCCAAGTTTGGGGAGGTCACTGGACTACCTTTCCTCCAGTCTCTTCTCCAGTTCTTGTCCCTGAAGTTCTTTTGAACAGGCACAATTCTGGGTCAGAAATTTTGACCTTGTATTGATAATTTCATCCCTCCCTCGGGCTGTGTCTATTTATCTACTGGAGATGGACTCTTTGAGTTCCCTCTCCCTACTGTTGGGTATTTTGGCTAAGGTCACCCCCATTGATTCTTGAGAGTCTCTCATCTCCCAGGTTTCTCAGACTTTCTAGAGGGTTATCGTACCTCTCACCCCCAGAAACTGCATATTTTCATTCATTCTCCTGGCCCTCTAGGCATTTATTTTCTTATATCCCTTGACATTGCCTGGAAGTTTCCATCCTGGTATGTGCCAATGGGAAGACTGGCTTTCTTATTTTGTTTCGCAGCTTCATATAAATTCATTAAGTTTCACTATTCAGTTTTACCCTCATCAGCATCACTTCTCCTTCCACTCTTTTTCTTACAGGAAACCAATCTGTATGGGGAAGGGCTAGTGAATCCAGGCTTTCTGCCCTGTATTCTCTCCTCTGGATGCTGGATGCTTTCTGCTTTCACTGTAAAAATCAGTGAACTCAAATCTCCTTTCTGTCCCATTCTTCCTTAATTTTTCTGCTATTCTTGATTTAGGCCTTGTTAGGTCTTGGCTATATGAGTACATTTGCTCTATAGTCAACCAAGTATTCCCCTTCATTCTCTGAAATGGGAACTCATTAGCTACCAGTATCAACCCCTGTATCCTTCAAGAATCACAAAGAAGCATTCCTGTCTACCCTGCCTACCCTTACCACTAACTAAGGTATGTCTTGTCTGTCTATAATATAGATAGATAGATATAAATATCTACTTATAAATATATTATCTATCATCTAGATAGGTATCTAGCTATCATATATCATATATCATTATGAACATCTTTATCATCTATATCGATCCTGTTTATCATCTATCTATATCTATAATCTAGATAGCTATCATTCATAGATAGGTAGAAAGATAGAATCTATCACTACCTAAGTATTTATCATCTATCTATATCTATCACCTACCTACCTATTTATCTAACTATCTATGCATGTATGAGTCATCTAACTCTCTTTGCCTTTCCTCCACTCCCTTCCTCCCTCCCTTCACTGTCCTATACAGATGCTGTATGTGTTGGTAATAGATACTCTACTTGCTTCTGTTGGTAAATATGCACCATATGTTACAGTCTTCCTATATTCATCCCAAAAGTCATAAAGCCACACACTTTAGCTATAATTATGGACAGGTTGTAGGAAGAGAAGCACTTTCTTGGCAGGTAAAGGACACACAGAAAACTCTCCTAAGTGCTGTATCATTAGATTCCTAACTTCATTAAAATATGCATAGAAACCCAATGTTAGTGGAGTGTATGTACAAAGAAGAAGGATGATATTCATTTCCGCAGACTGAAAAAAGTATGGGGAAGAGGTTCAATTGGTCTATTAGTAATAAACAGACTTTCCAAAAGGTGAAAAGGCAAATATTAAAAATCAAAGATTTAGTAATATCTATAACAATGTTGAGTGATTGATGAAACAAAGGTATCCAAGGATTCTCTCTGATCAAATGACCAATGTGGCACTCAGATGTCATTGTCATCTTATTCAGTATTGAAAGTCATACTTTTCTATACCATATGCAGTGACTGAGCACAGTAAAGGTATAAACACCTAGAAATACTGGACTGACATGGTCATTCTTCACCCTAGAGAACCTTTCCAGATGAGGTGAGGCTTGGTGAAGTCTCCTTTGCTATTTACATGATCTAACTTTGCCTTTTTAAGATTATTTACTCATAAAACAAATTTTCATTACCACCTTGCAACTCCAGCCCCATCTCACCAAAGGGATTGCAGAAATAAGACATAAGAAATTAAGTCACCTCCTTCTCCCTCAGAAGAACAACGGTATCAACCAACCAGATCCCCATTTCCCAGAGCTCCCAGAGACTAAACCACCAACCAAAGAGTACTCATGGAGGGACCCATGGCTCCAGCCACATATGTAGCAGAGGATGGCCTTGATGGACATCAATGGGAGGAGAGGCCCTTGGTCCTGTGAAGGCTCAATGTCCCAGTGTAGGGGAATGCCAGGGTGGGGAGGTGGGAGTAGGTGGGTGGGTAGGGGAGCACCTTCACACAAGCAGGGGGAGAGGGGATAATATAGGGGGTTTCCAGAGAGGAAAGTGGGAAAAGAGATAACATTTGAGACGTAAATAAATAAAATGTCCAATGAAAAAGAAAGAAATTAGGTCATCAACTAGGGGTGAATTACTCAGCAATCATCAAACAATGGTGACATCATTGCTACATGTCAGGTTGAGACTTTGGTCTCAATTTTGTCCAATGAAGCAGCAACTGCTGATTTGAAGCTGGAAGATTTATAAGTGAATTATAGGATAAATTGGTACAGCTATCAGTCATTCTGATTCAAGGAGGAAATACTATATATAATGATAAAGGGATGTTATGAATATGACCAAGAGTCATTAATTCCCTATTTTGGAAGATGATCAGTTGCTAAATTAATGAGGAATTAAATGATTGACAAGTGTCTTTCTTTGACCATCCACAATGAAGCTCCTGCCCTATTTCCTGCAGAATCGTGTAGAAAAACACATTAAAAACGAACAATCTAGATCTTTTAGAACAAGTAGTTCAATGCCCAAGAACAAACAAGAACAACAAAATGTCTAATGATAGAAAAACAAAGTCTGACATCTGCTTGTGACTACTTGAAATGCTGAAATATAATATATATATATATAATATATATAACCCAAAGAGAGATAAGTCTATCATACTGGTGACAGGAGTTTCCTGTAGTAAGCATGCAGATGTACTTTTAAAGGAGGGGTCTTCTGTAGTGAGTGCCCACACTCCAGTGTTTGCCTCACTTGTAGAGAACAGTTCTTCCAAAGACATGCTGCATTTGGTCTCTGAGTGAGATACAGATGGAAACTTGCACAGCTTCGCTTGGTGTAGAACAATCAATGAGCAAACGGATTCCAAGGCAACCTGCTCTATTGCTGAAAGCCATACAAAATCTGCCCCACTCTTTTCTCTGTCCAAACATGTTCTCTCTTCCCTTTGCAAGCACTGATCCCCAGTAAGCATCTTGAACTTCACATTCCAACTACTGTTATTGGTGATACCAGATGATGATTCAAATAATTCAAAGAGAAATTATGGTGCAAGACTGAACACATGGTAAGAAAGTATTTGTGATGATTTTTGTCAAGGAATCAGTTAAGAAAATAGTTTGGGAGGTGACTTATCTTGCATTTCTGAAAAATACAATTTCTGTCATCTATAAAATCTGTCAAATTATTCAAGTATGAAGACAAAATGGTGTCGGGGGCGGGAGCAGGTCACATGAATGTCTATGTGTGAACCTGTGTGTGTAGAGGTCACATGTGATATGTGTCTGTGGGGATTTATGAATGTGGAGCCAGAGCTCACCAGCAGGCATCTTCCTCAGTCGCTCTCCATCTTCTTCTTTCGAGACAAAGCTTCTCCCAGAGCCTGGAGATTGTGTGCTTGTTAGAGTGCATAAGAATCAGCCCCAAGAACTACCTTCTTCACTTCTTCATTGTTAGGGTTATAGGCACATACCTCACTCATCTTTATATGCGAGTTCTAGGTACCCAAGTTCATATCTTTGTGCTTGTGTAGCGATCACTGTATAAACTGAGTCATGTCCCCAAACTCCAAACACTATTCGTTTCAGTTAGCATTGAAGTTTTCCATATCCTTTATTCATTGTTAAGACACTCATTCCGAGGTATATGGCCTCTGCTGTACTTTAGTGAAGTGAGATAACATTCATGTTCCTAAAATAAATATTGCATATGAACCGAGAAGGATACAACATTTGTAGATCAAAATAAAGCTAGACTATTATTTAGTAGCTACTGAATACCAATACATTATTTGGGGCTAAAGGAAAAAAGCTATAAAATCAGAAAAATCTCCTAAAGTAGTGAAAGTGGAAAGAAACATTTTGTAGATTCCTATGTTGGTTGTAATTTTTTTCTTATAAGGTACCAGAGAAATGTAGCTTCTGAAAGAAACTGTTTGTTCTCCCTACAGCATTGAGAACTGGACAGTATGGTGAACACTAAAGCCTGGCGGAAGGTGTGGCTCACAGACGTAAAAGTGGGATCGTGACGCAGTGGGTTATATCTATAGCAAGGAAGCATAAAGCTCCCAGGAGAAAAAGAGCTGCTTTAAAACCTCGAACTCTACTTCTATAATCCTAAGTCTGTCAGATGAAGCCCCATGTCTAAAAGACTTACAAATACCCAAAATAATAGTGCCAGCTGAGAGTCCAGTGTTCAGACCTGAGTATATGGGAACCTATGGCCCTCCTATAATAACCTGACATTACAGCCTCATGAGCATGGCTCTGAGGGTGGAAACACTTCCATGCATGTATGTCTATCTGCCTGACCCTTGGATCCACAAAGTAACAAGAAAGAACCTGCTCCTAAGAATTGTCCTCTGTCCTGCACATGGGGGCCATCACACGCACATGTATGCAGAGATACACATGAGTTTACCAATACAACGTGGTCAGCCTTGAAAGCATACACACATAGATAACAAAAGCAGATTCAGAAAGTTTATGTCTATATTTTTACATCTATACATGTGCTGCAATAGTGTTCGCAGTAAAAGAAACTATCAATTAAGGACAGGGGGAGGGAACAAGGGAGGAACTGAGGCCAGAAGGGAAACAGGAAGTGATGCAATTATATTTCAATTAAAATATTTAAATAAAATGTTAAAAAAACAATAACACCAATTAAATGAATGGAAAATGTTAAACAAAACTTCATGAAAATGAGAAAGTGGTAGCTGATGAGAAAAGAGCATGAAAAGAATGTGTGGATCTTAAGCCTTGTGAACAAAAGGAAGAAAGGAAAAAATACTCTTCATGTTGACTCGGATAAGAATTATGATGAACATCTGGATTTCCCCAGGTGGAGGCCTTTTTTATGATGCCATAGTTTCAGCTTGGAAATTGAGAAAGGGTGGGGAGCAAGAAAATCCTCCTAACTTCTGCATTTTTTCGTTTTGTAAAAAATAAATATTTTTTTAAAAAAATCTAAAGAATGTGGAGATGTGGGAAAGTTGAGGAGCATGCCAAAACATCTTTAGATGATGTATAAAAGATTCCCTGAATGAACTCTACATCTCTTTCACATGTGGGTTATGAAGTAAGAGCAGCAAGGGACCTGAACCCTTACGTCTTTCAGTGCTTAGACTTCAATACCTAAATGTCATTTTAAAGATTCTGGGTGCTTTTTTTTTTATTCTGTCAAGTACTTTAAATTATGATCTGCTCTCTTAAACACCTGCTCACTTGTAATACTCTTGAAAATAGCTCATTGTTAAACACCCAAGCTAACTTAGACTCTCTTAACAGGTTAAACACTGGCACTTAACTCCTGAAGCATATTAGCTACAAATTGAACATTAGTAAAAAGCACTCAAGGCTATTTAAGGCTTTAGTGACTCTTATAAAGGTATGTTATTTGCAATCAGATATGGTTTTATTAGCTATTATGGAAGTAACTACGGAGCAGTATTTCTAATTGGTATAAAAAATATTTCTCTTAGGTCAGGGGCTGAATCTAAGCAAAGGTTCAAATTAAAGTAAAAGGATCCTCTTAACCTTTGGGACCATTTTTTGTCTGTATTATTAATCTAGGAAAAAGCAGGTTTCTGGAAGGCATGTTGTATTTACCTGGACTTTCCCATCAGTACTCAGGTTTCTGGCAGGTACCTGTCCATACACCGGCACATGAACTGCTCCCACTGCTGGAGTAAGTGGACATCTGTTTCCACCCTGGGCTCCTGACAGCAACTGCATTACCACTTACCTTTCTAATTCCCCACCCTGCTGCCCAGAGATGAGTTTTAAACGCCCAGGGCTCAAGGTGAAGAGATTGAAGCTAAGGCGAAGAGTTATCCCAATTTCCAATGAATTTGTATTGTTAACAATTTAACTTTTCAAAGGATTTTGTGCTAAAGCAATCAACCCTCTGCTGGAGCTGGGCAGCACACGAGACCGAGATGGCTGAATCAATATGTGGAAACCTGACTGACAACTTGGGTAATTTGATGCAGGATTTGGGACAACAAGTGGAGATAAATTACTTAACACAGTTGGGAACCAAAATTGTGTTCAGAAGGAGAGACATGTTTTCCTGAGAGGAGTGAGGAGAATTGTACTGACAGGAATGTGATGGACACAAACAGAACACTTACAGACATTATCCCATATGCAGCTGTGTGCGTTCTGATAGTTATTCCTCGATTGTCTTTGTAGGGGATGGGGGAAGTGTGCTAAAATATGTAAATCGGCAACGGTATCATGCTTTCTCTTACAATAACATAACTATAGACAGTTGGGACTGAAATATTAGGAAAACACCATTTTGTGGAGGGAAAACTGAAATACATAAAAGTCATATTTTGACCAAAACATGAAAGAATAGTTTTAGAACTCAACTTGATTTTTAATAACTTGAACTAAATTTTTATTGAAGATTGAAATTTTAACAAATGTGTAGTTGCATTTTTAACATATTTAACTTACCTTGACTGTAAACTAATATCTCACTCTAAAAAAACTACATTTTGGTTATTTTCTGTGTCTGTGTTTCTCTCTCACTGTCTCTGTTGTCTGCCCCCCCCACGTGTGTGCATATGTGTGTGCGTGCGTGTGTGTGTGTGTGTGTGTGTGTGTGTGTGTGTGTGTGTGTGTGTGTGTGTGCAAGTGACATATCAATCCTGTAGACATCACAGGACAACTTGGGAGACTGGGCATATCTCTTCCACTATGTAGGGTACAGAATTGAACTCAGGTTGTCATGTTTACTGACAAACACCTACACCTTTTCTTACAGCATCCTCACATGGGCCTCTACGTGTATTATTCTGAATATTCTCTCGTTATAGAACCTATGACTTATAGATTGAGCATCCTGATCAACCCTAGAGATTGAGAGATGGGCAGGGTAATGAGGACACAGAGAAAGCCAAGCTTAATTATACTGACTATGTCATTATCACTACCAATCAGGAGGAGATTTTTCCTATGCTTGCATGCATCATGAGAAAGGGGAGTTTTGCTCTATAGAGTTGCTTTCTTAAGGGTTTAACAGAGAAAGGCAAATGTCTTTCAGGATTGGCGAGTTTGCTTCATAGCCCTGGAGTGGTTTCCTTTTTGAACAGAGTCTCTGCATACCTTTGAAAAGCTTTCCTCGGTATGGTTGGAAGCTGCCATATTTGTGGGATTAGAAGCACTCTGAGCTATGTCTGTCAAATACTGCTTCTCAAGCAGAAAGAAAAAATATGGGATTCAGTTATGACGGACTTGGGTAGTTACACATCCAAAGCTCCGTCTTGCTTCTGTTTCAGCTTTATAGTTAAGAATTATCACAATTGTGTTTGTTTTCATCAACCTGTATTGTATTTGTGGAAAATGGAGTTACATGAACCATTGCAATAAAGAATTTATAAGGCTCTAACTCAGTGGTAAAGCACTTGCTTTGAGTACAATAGGTTATGTTCAAACTCGAGTAGTGGCAAAACAAACAAAACTGGTGAGTTTATAAAAAACGGAAAGAATGACTACTCCAAAACTACATATTCTAGTTATCCCAAATAAGCATTCAAAATGATGGACAAGAGGTAGTATGTATGTATGTATGTATGTATGTATGTATGTATGTATGTATATACATATATAAAAAACAGTGGGGGCAGTTGTGCCTCTGACTCTTTTGCCTGTTCTTGGGTCGCTTTTCCTCCTATTGGGTGCCTTTTTCAGCCTTAACGAGAACTTTTCCCTTGTCTTACTGTATCTTGTTTTTTCAAATTTGAATATTATCTCTTAGAAGTCTGCTATTTTCTGAAGGGAAAACAAGGGAAGTTTATTTGAGAGAGAGGGGAGTGGAAAGAAGGAAAACTGTGATCAGGCTATATTGTATGAGAGATGAATCAATTTTTAATAAATAAAAGAGAAAATGAATGCATCCTAGCAAACTAATCAATATAGCTTCATTAGGCGACTAGAATACCATATGCCATTGATCTCTCATGCTATATATTGCAGTTATGATTTAATAGTGATGTTGGTTAGATGACTCAGTGGTTAAAGTTGTCTGCCGGGGTTGGGGATTTAGCTCAGTGTTAGAGCGCTTGCTTAGGAAGCGCAAGGCCCTGGGTTCGGTCCCCAGCTCCGGAAAAAAAAGAACCAAAAAATAAATAAAAATAAATAAAGTTGTCTGCCATTAACCGTACTAACCTGAGTTCTTTCCTGATATGGTAGAGAGAATAAAATCCCATAAGTTGTCCTCTGACCACATAGGTACCCACACACGTACATATACACAAATAAATCAATAAATCAATACAGGCAGGTGTAAATGATATGCAGAACCCAAGTCAGCCAAGCCTGGCAGGGTTTTGCAGACCCACTTACTTTTATTTTTTTTCTCCACACTGGAGGATTATACAATTAATTATGATTACATTCTATCTGCCTACAAGACTGTCTTGGTGTATACTTCAAAGGCATGCATAAAGGATATGGAAATGAGCTCTATTCCTCTCTTACAGATAGGAAACAATCACTCCGATAAAAAAAAAAAAAGTCTGTGTTTGACAGCCTGAGGCTAACCACAGGTACGAACTATGGAAACAGTGATTTTATAGGTCTACATTTATTTTTACTCTTTGTTACTAGAGATAAACAAAGTGGATGTATTAAAGCATCAGGAAAAGGGTTTGCACTTGCAGAAAATAATATAGAGGCAAAAACTTCACTACCAGATCCTCTGGGTTTTTTTTTTTCATTGTTTTTATATCAAGGCATACAAAATTTATTTGGGGAACTGGAAGTGCTATAAATTATTGTTTCTGAAAGTGATGATAGTCCCCAAATAAAAGACCAAAAACAACAGGAGTTCAAATTGGAAAGATCACATAATCCGTCATAAGATTAATTTATTCATAGATCAAATTGTGATTAGATCTATGCTATACTGTGAACCAAAGGTACTTCTTACTTTCTTCAATTTGGACTGGTGTTTTAACTCAGATCACTGATTTACGGTTTACCTGCTCTGACAAGAAAGACAACTGTCAATTGAGTAACCTGTGAAATGTGCTATCACAGAACTCTTACTCATCGTTTCGGGAACACAAACCCATCAGATTTTACTAAGGAACACAGTGAAAGCTGTCTGTTCCAAACACTTGAAGATCACCAGGTGACATAGTATCAAAAAAGACTGACCCACCTTCCCCTACAGTTAATCATTTCTTATTAACCCTGATGGTGAGGAGTAATTCTGGTGATGAATTATATTTTAGAATATTTAGGTCTCTTCCTACAAACACGTTACTCTCAGCTCTGAGGTGGTGACTTAATCAAAGGAAGAGGTGTTTTTGTTTGGTTTTTGTTTTGTTTTGTTTTACACCATTTAATTTGAAGATCCCCTGAGGGGTAGTGGCTAGAGTCTGAAATCCTGAAGAGATCATAGACCACCATAGGAAAAGATGTGGAAGAAGCTAAGGCTTTAAGGTTAGGAAAGGAGACACAGGAGAAGAAAACGGTTTGAGAGTTCTCCTGAGTAGTGACCATGCAAACGAAACCATGTTTGGTATCATCTACCCATCTCCACGCGCATCTACCGGTCTCCACGCGCATCTACCCATCTCCACGCTCATCTACCCATCTCCACGCGCATCTACCCATCTCCACGCGCATCTACCGGTCTCCACGCGCATCTACCAGCCTCCACGCGCATCTACCAGCCTCCACGCGCATCTACCAGCCTCCACGCGCATCTACCAGCCTCCACGCGCATTCCTTTTGTGAAAAATGATTGTTTTTCCTCTGTTAACAGATTGATCCTGTGAAACCTTTTAAATTGTGTCAGACACTCCACAGAACGTCTAGAAAACAAATAATCCTGGATTCTGTCTAAATGTTTCTCTCCATTTTTTTTTATCTTGACTCTTATTTTTAACTCTCTCTGAAGGTTATTTTGCCTTTTAAAAAATAAGACATAAAGATTTATGTCTAAAAGATACATTTTCAAAAAACTTTTAAAAGAAAAATCCTAGTTTTTTTTTAAAGAAATATTTTGCTGTTTTGATTTTATTCTCTCTGGTTGTCCAAATATCAACCAGATGTCAAATATCTACCAGATCCTTCCTCATTCAGCAAATTAAGAAAACAAAAACACTTTGCTCTGTTTTGAACAAATTACTTTTTACTCAGAAGTTTTCAAAACACCCCCTCCAACTCCTCCATGCACCTTTTATGACATTTCTGTATAATTTCTGTATATTCTCTTGAAAGGTGTACTCAGATAATCATTAGATATTATTGGGCTGAACCTTAGTAATTACTAAGGATTAAAAACCAGGCATAAGTACAATGTCTATTAATAGTACAACATTTAATGAACATATTCTAAAGCAGCTTCTTTCCAACGAGCAATAAAAGTTTATATTCTAGTAGAGTCTGCCAATCCATAAAATCTGGGAGTGACGGATCCCAAGTGGTACTCTATCATCTTCCTGATCTAGAGGGATGCTGCTAATTGACCAGGACAAAAAATGAGCTGGGGGAAAAAATACCCAAACAACAACAACAACAACAACAACAAAAACAAACAAAACAAAAAACAACAACAACAACAACAACAAAAAAAAAAAAACTGCTTACCCAAAGCAGCCAGGAATATGTGAATGCTTTTGGAGTTTTTCCAAATATCTTAACCAAGTACTCAAACCATTACAAATATCCCCTGTAGCGTCATTGAAGCGTGCCGCAGTTACACATTATAAATGGGAGCCAAATCACACACTCATGTAAAACGCCTGGCATAGCAGAAGAACAAGTTATGCATTTAATAAACAGTCTCAAGCTTCTAATGTACTGAAACCCACTTGTAATTTCTCTTGTAGGCTCTTTTCCCTTACACATACTGTTCATTTTTAAAGCTCTCTACAAGGCTTTTATAAAAATCAACTTAACCGATATACCATCACTTCAATTTTCTTTGCTCATTCCTTTGAAAAACTGTGCTCCCGTTCACGAATATTTGTCATATCGAAAAGCATGAAATGTGTTTGCACGGCATTCCTGAAAGCGTGCTTGCAACTTATGAAATATGTATGTTAAGGAAAGAAGCCCTCAGTATGTGTTTATACTCCACAAAAGCATGCCTTCTATCTTTTCCAACCTGTAGATAGATTTACAAGTGAAAGTCATTCATCTGTAGTGTGCCTACAAAAGGAAGGCCATTACAGTCCCCCACAGTGACAGTTAGTATCCATGATTCTGATTGCCTTAATGAAGTGGCCAAATGGGCATGTCTGTCAATTAAACATAAAGTTACATATAAAAATCCAAACACTGGATATGACACTTAATTGCAAAGCAGCCTCTTCTGAGACCCTACCAGAAAAGCAAATCAAAGCTGTTTGTTTAAGGACGAAACTCTCCACTGTTGCCTTCAGCAACTCTTCAGTAGGTTTCCTCTGAAATAAATGTTTATGGATCGTAACGACACTTTGCTTTTCTTTAAATTGATAATCATCTAATACAGTTCCCTCTTTTTCAATGTGTTCTCATAAATCTAACTTTTTAACTGGCGTCCAAATTCATTGTTCTCTTTCAGGCAAGGAATATTATGCTGATAATTAATTTTCATATACGATAATGTCCTAAGACTATTTTCCCCTGCAATCAACTTGGATTGAGAAGAAAAGGCATTGTAGTGCCAGTGTGTGCGTAGTGGCTTGGGTTTTTTGGTACGTTTTAAATTTATTTTTAACTTGGGTTTCTGTTTGAGCCAAAAAAGATCATCTTCTTCCTTTGGACTTTTCTCCTCTTTTGCTGATTAGCCATAGAATAAGGCAAAGCACCTGATGGGCCACATTAAGAAGGATGCTAAGCGGTTTACAAGTCTCAGTAATTAATGCCTATTTTTATCACAAAGAATATAGACTGGCTCCTTCCATCTATCTGAAACGCAATGTAAGCCCCTATAAGCTTCAATGCAGCATAATTGGTGCAATAGAGCTGAAAATGAGATGGGGGAAGAGTATAATGCAGCTTCAGTAATCCTGCCTTCAGCTAAAATGGAACTGTAGAAGTCCTGGCAGCCTCCAACCAAAGGTTTCAAGTCAGCCAGCCGTCTACTGTTCCTTGAGAAGCCCTCACCATTGCATAAGTCCTTAACTACAATTCAAACATTTTAAATAATTATATTTATGGAATGATGCACTGTGATCAAACATTTGTTTCACAGCCTTTGGGTCCTAATTGGATGTTTTCTTCAGTTAAGGATGATCATGGGTTATGTTGTTGTTATGACTTTTTATTACGATCACCCTATTTTTATTATGTGCTCTCAAACCTCTTGGGATATACAAACAAATTTTGATTTCTCAGTGTTGCTATTAAAAATCTCACTCTCCTGTAAATTGTACTATGCTAATAACAGGTCTGGGAACTCAACTGGAGAATCAAAAAAAGCTTTGCATTTACGAAGGCGTGCTAAGAGAGACCACAGTAAGTGCTAGGTAATGCTTCAAATTTGAGACCACCCCTTTCAGCAGCCTGGATATCACTACAATGTTTAAACCAGCCATAATCAGAAATAAGCCCCGGGTAAGTTTGTACAATATGGATGAAAGGAATACTCAGAACAAAAGCAAACAGAAAGGGGGGCTGGGAATACCTTCCAAAAGTATGAGACATGTCAAGGTTATTTTCAGCAGCTCTATAAATAGCGTGTAAGCATTTCATCTGTGTTCTTCCTCCTGGAGCTGGCACATTTCGCCATAAAAGTAAAAGTCTGCCTTTGTTTGTTTGTTCATTTGTTTGCTTGTTTTCTTTTCATTGTGGAATTTGAGCATTTCGTTTTTATTGGATATTTTATGTATTTACATTTCAAATGCTATACCTTTCCTCTCCTCTCCCATCCCCCATCCCCTCTCCCTCTGATCCTATTAGGATGCTCCCACTCCCACCTACACACCCACTCTCACCTCAACACCCTGGCATTCCTCTAAACTGGGAAAACTAGGCTTCACAGGACCAAGGGGTTCTCCTCCTATTGATGCCAGACAATGCTGTCCTCTGCTACCTATGCAACTGGAGCCATGGGTCCCTCTGTGTACTGTTTGGTTGGTGGTGGGAGCTCTGTGGGATCTGGTTGATTGATGTTGTTGTTCTTCCTATGGGGTTGCAAAACCCTTCAGCTCCTTCAGTCCTTTCTCTAACTTCTCCGTTGGAGTCTCTGTGCTCAGTCCAATGGTTAGCTGTAAGCATCCTTATCAGTATCAGTAAGGTTCTGGAAGAGCCTCTCAGAAGATATCCATATCACTCTCCTGTCAGCAAGCACTTTGTCAAAAGAAGGCTATGTTTGAATCTTGTCCCTTAGGTATTGTCTAACAGCTACATGCTCCTCTGTGCTGCTATCGAAGTTACTAAGTCAGTCTAAAAACATCTCTTGAGCATACGGAAGATATTCAGAAATCAAAAGACTCAGTGAAAACCAAATAAATTGATGTTTACCAGATGTGATGGTTTGCACATGCTTGGCCCAGGGAGTATCACTTTTAAGAAATATGGTCTTATTGGAATATGTTTGGCCCTGTCAGAGTGGGTATGTCACTTTGGGCATGGGCTTTAAGAAACATCATTCTAGCTGCCTGGAAGCCAGTCTTCTGTTTGCCTTTGCAACAAGATGTAGAACTCTCAGTTCCTCCTACTCCATGCCTACCTGCACACTGCAGGTAAGCTACCCCCAATTAAATGTTGTCCTCATAAGAGTTGCCTTGATCATGGTGTCTGTCCACCCTAACTAAGGCACCAGAGATGAGGTAAGCTGTCCTAGAATGTAGGAAACTCTAGTGAGATAGGAAAAATCAATTGTAGTTCTAATTGTATAATATTTTAAGATGGTGGAATCCTGTGCTAGAATAGGAGTCTAAACTAATATGCATCCCATCACCCCCTTACACAAGATGGCTGGGTAGCAGGATAGTCTTCTAAATTGTCTATCCAGTTCTGAGCTACAAAAGTCTTTACAGGGGTGAATAATTTCAACAGGGGTCACCATTGAAGGTCAATGAATAGCTCCAACTGTTGAACAGAAGAGAAATAAAACAAAAGTCAAAGTGTTAAACACTTATTGTAAGGAGCACATGCATCATAACAGGTTTCATATTCTGTGCTATTTTCCTTGGCTGTTCTCACAAGGTTAAATACTTTACTAATTAGACCATGAAGTTTCTTGTAACTTGACTTTAAGCAAGCAGAATTTCATTCCCTCTAAACACAAAGTACTAAAATTTAAATGCAACATTTGTTTGGAACCCTTCAGCCAAGCCAGATGGAGAAGCAGGGAAGCAATATTCAGATCTTTACTCTGACTTCTCTCTACCTTCAAAGCCCCAGTTTCACACCCAGTCCTATAGCAGACTGCCTGCTGGAGTTCCCTTTCCCCTCTGACCCCACATCCAGGTGTACTCAGTTCACCCCCTAACAGCCATTACTACCCCATCCCGTGCAGCAGGGATGGAGGATGGGGAGTAGGGGGTAGAGTGTCTCAGCTGTTAACTCCCAGAGACACTTCCTGAAAACCCTGAAAATATTACCACTATGTAGCAGACTAATAGATGTGGTCTCTCCTTTCTTTCTGACCTCATTCTCAGAGGACTGAGCATATTCTCATGGCATAACCTGATCTCCTCCATTCTATGGACTCCTATGGACCTCCTGTAGTCTCCTCTGGGCCCCACCGCTTAGCCAATCTCCATCTCTAAACGTCAGTTCCAATTCCAAGAAACACATTCTAGTCTGAAGCCTCAATTTCCATACCTGCCAGGATCTCAGAAACATTTCTTACCAGGCAACACAGAGCTACACACTCTCCTATGAAACGGAGAGGCCAACAGTAATCAAGAAACAGAAAGTCTGCCCAACAAAACAAGACCAGGTGTTACTATCTAGAATTAAAATTACTCTAAACCCAGTTGCCTGGGAGATATATATATTTCCCAGGCCAATTTGTCTCTAGAAAGCCCAGCCACTCTACTACTGAAGGCCCTGAAAAATGAAATAGAGCTGAAACCCAAGACTAAGATTTCAAAATAGTCTTTATGATTGCTAGAGGTCCTTAAGAGGAAATCAATAAATCTATTAAAGAAATCTATGAAAACACGATCAAGCAGCAGAATGAAATGAACAAACAATGCAAGACTTGAAAGTGAAAATGGAGTCAGTAAAGAAAACCCAAACATGGAAAACTGGAAAGGAAAACTTAAAAACTCCAACAGGAAACTCAGAAGCAAAACACCAACAAAATGTAAGAGATGGAAGAAAGAACCATCTGTATTGAAGACAAGACAGAAGAAATGAATACTTTGTTCAAAGAAAATGCTAAATCCACAAAAGAAAAAAAAAACAAGCACAAAACATCCAGCAAATTTTGAACATTATGATTTTGAAAATAATATAGAGGAAGGAGAAGAAACCCAGGTTAAAGGCACAAAATATTTTCAACAAAATCTACATGGAAATTTCCTCAACCTAAAGGAGAGGAAGAAGCTTCCACCGTTGTGTCTCAGCTGAAGCCATCATTTGCTTAACTTGAGCCTTACTCTCCCTTTTCTATCACCACCATGAGAGGTATGGGAAACTACCCAACCTTGTTATGGAAACGTGGGGGTCACAATACTCCACTAACTGCATCATTTTCACTGTTTTTAAACTGCATTACTTCCCGTTGAAACTGCCAAACAGGATGTAGTTTTTCTGTTTTCTTTGCATTTAAAAGTTCCCTGCAAAATGAATTCAAGGCTTCTCTGTGAGAATTGTTTCTCTCCAGGCAGTAGCTGCCCAGCTTAATATAGACTCTCACTTTGGACTTTGTTCATGCTGAGTGGTCTTTGGGCCTTTACCCCACAACAGGAAGTGCCTATGAAGGTCCAAGAAGCAAACAGAACACCAAATAGACGCGATCGAAAAAGAAACTACCCATGGTACGTGATAAGCAAAACACTAAACAGTGAGGTTGTTAATGTTGCAGGATACTGCAAATGGATTTTCTAGGAGCAGTTCTAAATTTTTCTACATACCTATGACTAATTTTTTGTCTCTGTAAGATACAGCTGTAGGCATTTTTAAATATAATTATTAATAGTGGAGGATCTAGCCTATTGTATGGTATCCTATCTCTGGACTGATGATCATGGGTTCCATAAGAGAGCAGGCTGACCATCCAGTAAGCAGCACCCCTCCATGTCCTTTGCATCAGCTTCTGATTCCAGGTTCCTACATTGAATGAGTTCCTGCCCTGACTTCTTTTAACGATGGGCTATAATGTGAAAGTATAAGCCAAATGAACTCTTTCCTCTCTAGCTTGCTTTTGGATGAAGATATATATATATATATATAGATAGATAGATAGATAGATAGATAGATAGATAGATAGATAGATAGAGATAGAGATAGAGATAGATAGATACAAGATATATATATAGAGAGATATAGAAGATATATATATATATATATATATATATATATATATATATATATATATATATATATATATATATCTCCACAACATTAGTAGTCCTAACAAGAAAGGTTGGTACCAAGAGTGGGGTATTGCTGTGACAGATCTAACTATGTAGTTTTGGTGAGGATTATGGAAAGAGTTTGTGACTTTGGACTAGAGAATTCACTAATGTTTGAAGCTCAATTGGCTATTCTACCGGAACTTGGAGGAGAATGTGGAGAGAAATGCACATTATGGGAGTCTGGCTTATGAATTTTCAAAGGAAAGCAAAGACTCCAGCAGGACCTATGTGTGAATAATCTGTAGTGACTGGTCAGCTGGGGCTGAAAAATCAGCTGTTAGCAGAGAGCCCTTGGGCAGCACCCCGCGAGCAAACTTGAGCCTCGAGACCACAGGTAAGACCAACTTGTCTGCTGGAAGAGAGCTGCCTGGTGAGATTGGGACACACAGAGGCAGAGTTCATCTAGGACCGGGCACGTCCTGTGTTTAAAGGGTAAAGCCCAACATAAGGAGGCAAGCTATACCCTAGAAGAAGCAAGAAACTAATCGTCTTGGCAACAAAACAAAGAGAATGAAAGCACACAAACATAACCTCACATCCAAATATGAATATAACGGGAAGCAATAATCACTATTCCTT
The DNA here is from genome assembly GCF_021556685.1 of Rattus norvegicus. NCBI lineage: Eukaryota > Metazoa > Chordata > Mammalia > Rodentia > Muridae > Rattus > Rattus norvegicus. The sequence goes on along the minus strand of NC_141544.1, from coordinate 22,686,277 downwards.
AATATCTCTCAACATCGATGGCCTTACCTCCCCAATAAAAAGACATAGATTAACAAACTGGATACGCAACGAGGACCCTGCTTTCTGCTGCCTACAGGAAACACATCTCAGAGAGAAAGACAGACACTACCTCAGAGTGAACGGCTGGAAAACAATTTTCCAAGCAAATGGTCAGAAGAAGCAAGCTGGAGTAGCCATTCTAATATCAGATAAAATCAATTTTCAACTAAAAGTCATCAAAAAAGATAAGGAAGGACACTTCATATTCATCAAAGGAAAAATCCACCAAGATGAACTCTCAATCCTAAATATCTATGCCCCAGATACAAGGGCACCTACATATGTAAAAGAAACCTTACTAAAGCTCAAAACACACATTGCACCTCACACAATAATAGTGGGAGATTTCAACACCCCACTCTCATCAATGGACAGATCATGGAAACAGAAATTAAACAGAGATGTAGACAGACTAAGAGAAGTCATGAGCCAAATGGACTTAACGGATATTTATAGAACATTCTATCCTAAAGCAAAAGGATATACATTCTTCTCAGCTCCTCATGGTACTTTCTCCAAAATTGACCATATAATTGGTCAAAAAACGGGCCTCAACAGGTACAGAAAGATAGAAATAATCCCATGCGTGCTATCGGACCACCATGGCCTAAAACTGGTCTTCAATAACAATAAGGGAAGAATGCCCACATATACGTGGAAATTGAACAATGCTCTACTCAATGATAACCTGGTCAAGGAAGAAATAAAGAAAGAAATTAAAAACTTTTTAGAATTTAATGAAAATGAAGGTACAACATACCCAAACTTATGGGACACAATGAAAGCTGTGCTAAGAGGAAATCTCATAGCGCTGAGTGCCTGCAGAAAGAAACAGGAAAGAGCATATGTCAGCAGCTTGACAGCACACCTAAAAGCTCTAGAACAAAAAGAAGCAAATACACCCAGGAGGAGTAGAAGGCAGGAAATAATCAAACTCAGAGCTGAAATCAACCAAGTAGAAACCAAAAGGACCATAGAATGAATCAACAGAAACAAAAGTTGGTTCTTTGAGAAAATCAACAAGATAGATAAACCATTAGCCAGACTAACGAGAGGACACAGAGAGTGTGTCCAAATTAACAAAATCAGAAATGAAAAGGGAGACATAACAACAGATTCAGAGGAAATTCAAAAATCATCAGATCTTACTATAAAAACCTATATTCAACAAAACTTGAAAATCTTCAGGAAATGGACAATTTCCTAGACAGATACCAGGTACCGATTTTAAATCAGGAACAGATAAACCAGTTAAACAACGCCATAACTCCTAAGGAAATAGAAGCAGTCATTAAAGGTCTCCCAACCAAAAAGAGCCCAGGTCCAGACGGGTTTAGTGCAGAATTCTATCAAACCTTCATAGAAGACCTCATACCAATATTATCCAAACTATTCCACAAAATTGAAACAGATGGATCACTACCGAATACCTTCTACGAAGCCACAATTACTCTTATACCTAAACCACACAAAGACACAACAAAGAAAGAGGACTTCAGACCAATTTCCCTTATGAATGTCGATGCAAAAATACTCAATAAAATTCTGGCAAACCGAATCCAAGAGCACATCAAAACAATCATCCACCATGACCAAGTAGGCTTCATCCCAGGCATGCAGGGATGGTTTAATATACGGAAAACCATCAACGTGATCCATTATATAAACAAACTGAAAGAACAAAACCACATGATCATTTCATTAGATGCTGAGAAAGCATTTGACAAAATTCAACACCCCTTCATGATAAAAGTCCTGGAAAGAATAGGAATTCAAGGCCCATACCTGAACATAGTAAAAGCCATATACAGCAAACCAGTTGCTAACATTAAACTAAATGGAGAGAAACTTGAAGCAATCCCACTAAAATCAGGGACTAGACAAGGCTGCCCACTCTCTCCCTACTTTTTGAATATAGTTCTTGAAGTTCTAGCCAGAGCAATCAGACAACAAAAGGAGGTCAAGGGGATACAGATCGGAAAAGAAGAAGTCAAAATATCACTATTTGCAGATGATATGATAGTATATTTAAGTGATCCCAAACGTTCCACCAGAGAACTACTAAAGCTGATAGACAACTTCAGCAAAGTGGCTGGGTATAAAATTAACTCAAATAAATCAGTTGCCTTCCTCTATACAAAAGAGAAACAAGCCGAGAAAGAAATTAGGGAAACGACACCCTTCATAATAGACCCAAATAATATAAAGTACCTCGGTGTGACTTTAACAAAGCAAGTAAAAGATCTGTACAATAAGAACTTCAAGACACTGAAGAAGGAAATTGAAGAAGACCTCAGAAGATGGAAAGATCTCCCATGCTCATGGATTGGCAGGATTAATATAGTAAAAATGGCCATTTTACCAAAAGCAATCTACAGATTCAATGCAATCCCCATCAAAATACCAATCCAATTCTTCAAAGAGTTAGACAGAACAATTTGCAAATTCATCTGGAATAACAAAAAACCCTGGATAGCTAAAGCTATCCTCAACAATAAAAGGACTTCAGGGGGAATCACTATCCCTGAACTCAAGCAGTATTACAGAGCAATAGTGATAAAAACTGCATGGTATTGGTACAGAGACAGACAGATAGACCAATGGAATAGAATTGAAGACCCAGAAATGAACCCACACACCTATGGTCACTTGATTTTTGACAAAGGAGCCAAAACCATCAAATGGAAAAAAGATAGCATTTTCAGCAAGTGGTGCTGGTTCAACTGGAGGTCAACATGTAGAAGAATGAAGATCGATCCATGCTTATCACCCTGTACAAAGCTTAAGTCCAAGTGGATCAAGGACCTCCACATCAAACCAGACACACTCAAACTAATAGAAGAAAAACTAGGGAAGCATCTGGAACACATGGGCACTGGAAAAAATTTCCTAAACAAAACACCAATGGCTTACGCTCTAAGATCAAGAATCGACAAATGGGATCTCATAAAACTGCAAAGCTTCTGTAAGGCAAAGGACACTGTGGTTAGGACAAAATGGCAACCAACAGATTGGGAAAAGATCTTTACCAATCCTACAACAGATAGAGGCCTTATATCCAAAATATACAAAGAACTCAAGAAGTTAGACCGCAGGGAAACAAATAACCCTATTAAAAAATGGGGTTCAGAGCTAAACAAAGAATTCACAGCTGAGGAATGCCGAATGGCTGAGAAACACCTAAAGAAATGTTCAACATCTTTAGTCATAAGGAAAATGCAAATCAAAACAACCCTGAGATTTCACCTCACACCAGTGAGAATGGCTATGATCAAAAACTCAGGGGACAACAGATGCTGGCGAGGATGTGGAGAAAGAGGAACACTCCTCCATTGTTGGTGGGATTGCAAACTGGTACAACCATTCTGGAAATCAGTCTGGAGGTTCCTCAGAAAATTGGACATTGAACTCCCTGAGGATCCAGCTATACCTCTCTTGGGCATATACCCAAAAGATGCCCCAACATATAAAAAAGACACGTGCTCCACTATGTTCATTGCAGCCTTATTTATAATAGCCAGAAGCTGGAAAGAACCCAGATGCCCTTCAACAGAGGAATGGATACAGAAAATGTGGTACATCTACACAATGGAATATTACTCAGCTATCAAAAACAACGAGTTTATGAAATTCGTAGGCAAATGGTTGGAACTGGAAAATATCATCCTGAGTGAGCTAACCCAATCACAGAAAGACATACATGGTATGCACTCATTGATAAGTGGCTATTAGCCCAAATGCTTGAATTACCCTAGATACCTAGAACAAATGAAACTCAAGACGGATGATCAAAATGTGAATGCTTCACTCCTTCTTTAAAAGGGGAACAAGAATACCCTTGGCAGGGAAGAGAGAGGCAAAGATTAAAACAGAGAATGAAGGAACACCCATTCAGAGCCTGCCCCACATGTGGCCCATACATATACAGCCACCCAATTAGACAAGATGGATGAAGCAAAGAAGTGCAGACGGACAGGAGCCGGATGTAGATCGCTCCTGAGAGACACAGCCAGAATACAGCAAATACAGAGGCGAATGCCAGCAGCAAACCACTGAACTGAGAATAGGACCCCCGTTGAAGGAATCAGAGAAAGAACTGGAAGATCTTGAAGGGGCTTGAGACCCCATATGTACAACAATGCTAAGCAACCAGAGCTTCCAGGGACTAAGCCACTACCTAAAGACTATACATGGACTGACCCTGGACTCTGACCTCATAGGTAACAATGAATATCCTAGTAAGAGCACCAGTGGAAAGAGAAGCCCTGGGTCCTGCTAAGACTGAACCCCCAGTGAACTAGACTGGTGGGGGGAGGGCGGCAATGGGGGGAGGGTTGGGAGGGGAACACCCATAAGGAAGGGGAGGGGGGAGGGGGATGTTTGCCCGGATACCGGGAAAGGGAATAACACTCGAAATGTATATAAGAAAAACTCAAGTTAATAAAAAAAAAATCAGCTGTTATTAACAGGAAACCAGAAATACAAAAGTAAAACCTCTTCTTTACTGGAAAAATAGAGGCTGGTCAGCTGTGGCTGGAGAATCAGCTGCTGTTAAGAAGAGACCAGCGTCATTGCAACGAAATCTTTCTGAGGCTAGGAAGTGTTTCCTTAATAACAGAATACAAAAGCTATGTTCTAGAGGCATCCAAAGTTGTACCTCAAGCTGGCAGCTGAACTCAAGAGTGTAAAGGTCGTCAAGGTGGTACTGATTTGGAAGGCATGAAGGAGTCATGGAAAGTATCTGAGGCTTGGAACTTTGTGGTAGGGATGGAATAACTGAAGAGAGCTCAGGAGAGGCTGTTGGTGAAGGTACAGTGCAGGTATAGTAAGGGACGCCAGCAATCTTGAGGATTCCAGTACTGTGAAATGACCACCAAGATCATTTATAGCAGTAGAATGGAGCCAGCTGGACCCTGGAAGATAAGCTGTGTGTTCTTCAGAAAGAGGAGGCAGGAGTATGACCCAAGCCCTTGTTACAAAGACCCCAGAAGATCATGAGTGAATCCCACATCATTGGACATAGAGTTATGTACACGTTTGAAGTTTGATTTTGCTTTTTAGGTTTGTCATTGTGCTCTGGTTCTTTCCTCTTAAAGTAAGAGTTTAATTAATTTTTGATTTTATAGTAGCACACAGCTGAGACTTTGAATTATAAAAAGAATGTATATTTTAAAAAGAAAATTTTCAAATGTTTGAATATTTAAAGATGACATAACTATAAAAATTTTGAATCTTTATAATGTAATGTTGGTATTAATAGGTGATCTTGGGGAAAAACAAGAAAGGAAAGGTTAACAGTAATGTGTTTTGGGATCAAGTTGAGAAAGGGTCAATTGTGCTGGCCAATTTTATATAAAGTTGATACATACTAGTGTTATCTGAAAGAGAACCACAGTTGAGAAAATGACTTCCTAACCTTTGGCTATAGGGTGTTTTAATAATTAATAATTAATAGGGGAGGGCACAATTCATTATGGCTGGTGCCATTCCTGGGCTGGTGGTTCTAGGTTGTATAAGACAACTGACTGATAAATTAGTGAGCAGCACCCCTTAATGGCCTCTTCATCAGCTCCTGCCTCCAGGGTCCCTGTTTGAGTTACTGTCCTGACCATCTTGAAGTGATGCATGACAGTGTAATCCAGATAAACCCTTTCCTTCAAACTTACTTTTGATCATCGTGTTTCACCACGTAATTTAAACCCTAAGACTTTATCTCTATACAAATTTGAGTAAGTTCTTCATAGGAGGAAATACAGAGACAAAGTTTGGAACAGAGACTGAAGGAAAGGCCATTCAGAAACTGCCCCACCTGGGGATCTAGTTCATATACATACAGCCATCAAACCCAGACAATATTGTTGATGCCAAGAACTGCATGCTGACAGGGGCCTGATATAGCTGTCTCCTGGCAAGAGCCTGACAAATACAGAGATGAATGCTCACAGCCAACCATTGAACTGAGAATCAGGTCCTCATTGGAGGAGTTAGAGAAAGGATTGAAGGAGCTGAAGGGGCTTGCAACCCCATAAGAACAACAATACCAACAAACCAGAGCTCCCAGGGACTAAACCACCATCCAAAGAGTACACATGGATAGACCCATGAGTCCAGCTGCATATGTAGCAGACACTGGCCTTGTTGGGCATCAGTGGAGGGAGAAGCCCTTGATACTGCCAAGGATGGATGCCCCCCAACCAGTGTAAGGGAATATCAGGGTGGGGAAGCAGGGGGTGGGTGGATGGGTGGAGGAACACTCTCATAAAAGAAGGGGGAGGGATGGGATAGGGGGTTTATGGATGGGAAACATTTGAAATGTAAATTTAAAATAGCCAATAAAAAAAAGAAGAAAATCTGTACTATGTTTAGTGTTGAACTGACTAAAAAGGAAAATGCTAGCCACTCATGACTAAGATTGGATAAGCTATCAAGGGGCTTATATCTGGAGAAGACTGATCTTGTATACAGATACACACACACACATACACACACACACACACATACACACACACACACACACACACACACACACGAGTAATTCTGGTGACAGCAATTAAGAGAACAGAGGGACAAAGTGGGAGAGTATCATTAAACCTAAAACACCAAGAAGTAAACTGGACCAACCTAACATTATAAAAGAGAAAGAAAGGAAGGAAGAAAGAAAGAGGCAACTGAATGTTCAGTATAATGTTATACTGAAGTCTATCTGCCTTTGTGTCGTAGGTCTTCAATTCCTAATGAGCTATTTCCATAAATGGTATATGAATAACTACTCCATGTAAGCAGCATAGGACTCTTTCCTATATTTTCTTGTTTCTGTCCACAGTTCTATGACATCTTTTAAGTAGTGTCCTGTAAATATTAATTCTTCAACCTCCTTCTAGTGAAGAATAAAATCATTCAATTTCAAACACCTCAGTTCTTACGAAGATTTTATTATAAATAATAATACTAAAGAAACGCATACTTATTTTGTGCTTTCCTTCATAACAAATCATTCATTCAAAAGCAAGACACACTACAAGATACACACTTGCTATTCTGTCTAAGCATGTAGATTTTGTGGACCCTTATATGATACCTTTGATTTATTGGTCATTCCAAAAAAATAACTTTTTATCAACATTGTCAATGACACAAATATCTCCTTTATTGTTTCATTTTCTCCAAGTAATATGAGATATTTGAAAATATTCATTTTTTGCTGCTTGGACCCCAGCATCTGATGCAAAATGATTTCCTCACTGGATAACCTTGGCTGCACATGACTCAGAGCAATTCTCCACGTTCTCGATGGGATTTCCATAGTATTACATGGTTTTCTTGCTACAGTGCTATTGCATTAAAATAATAATACACCCATATAGAATTCAAGATAGAAAACTTTTTCAGGTAAGAAAATAAAATATTTTTCTCAGCCTCTCTGAAATTTAATCTTTTCATGAATTTACTGTTATTTGTACTTAGAATAACTACACACCTCAGTATAGTTTCACCTATTTTTACTCTACTCTCATATCTCCCATAAACACACCAGATTTTTTTGACTTTATTATCCTTGTAAGAGGATTATAATCAATGGATATGACTTAATGAAAACAAATTTCTGACCACAAATTGGGAATAAAACATAAATTTTAAAAGTACAAATGAACAGATCATATGTATATACATATATATATACACACATATACATGTGTATGTGTATGTGTATGTGTATATGGTATATATGTATGAGTATATTGTAGGTGTATTGCATTGTTTGTGTATTGTATATATATTATATGTGTATATGTATAGAATCAAGAACTCACAATGTGGGGATATTGCTCAGCTGATGGAGGGCTACCCTTGGTTTTACCACCAGCACCAAATGTATTGACCTTGACGGCACTGTAATCACAAGGTAGACTTAGGACGCTATCAGAAGGTCAAGCTTTCCCTATGAAGATATTTCACACGTCTTACTTCCTGTCCTAGCTCCAGAGCCTGAAAAGACGAACCCACTGGGGCTGGCTGGGGGAAAAGAGGACGTTTTGTTCCAGAAGGAACTGTCTAATGGATCTTTTGTATGTGTACAAAGGGAAGAATTATCACTTTGATTAAAGAGGAAACAGGGTGGTTTATCTGTTTTCCAGGTCTGAGGAAAGGGATGAGGTGTGTGTTAGAGGTAGGTAGCCCTTCAAGTCACTGTAATTAGGTGGGCAGGGCAGATTTTGCTTTCTACTCCTAATTGAAACTTTTACCTTACAGGAGCTGAAATCAAAGATTCGATTACCCAGGCCAGTGGCACAGCAAACTTCAGAGCTCATGGAACACAGTCTGTTGATTCTTTATGGGTTTTTAGCATCTGAGCAGTATCAGCGGCACTTCAAGTGAAATGGTTGATCTCTTCAGTACCGCTGGAGCAGATTAATATTTATTTCACTGCCAGAGGCTACATTCCCCCCCCATACCCCTTTCCTCTTCTCCTTAGACCACTTTTTAAAATTGATGAAATCTTTGCAATTCCAAATTTATCTTCCTTGCTTACCACATTGTTAATCTGATCCTTCCATGGTTATTTGTGCTGTGTTCTTTTTGTTCCTAGTAATAAATGCTTTTTTATCCTAAAAAAAAAAAGAAGTTCAAGTTTATCTTTGGTTTCCTAGAGGTACCCTTTACCACTGAACCATTTCAGCAGCTCTTACGTGTGATTTTTATTGTTAAAATAAATTAGATCAACAGTGTATAGATCAATAATATATTTTTCTTGGAGCCAAGGTAAGAATTGAGTGAGATAACACTTTTAATAAAGTTATAATTATTAATGAAATGGAAGTGTACCCCTATGAAATTAATGTGTATACTGTTATAAATAAACCATTACTTTTATTCTATTTATTTATATGGGATAGGGTGGGTACCTACATTGTATCAAGGTTTGTATGTAGAAGTCAAAGGTAATTGTGCAGAAATTCCCTTCACTGACTAGTCACGGTTTTCTTTTCACTAAAGAAGTATTTAAAGATATTGGTTCCATCATGATCACCTCACTCACTTACTAACCAGTCTTGCTACCAGTACACATACAGTACACATATAATAAACCCATAATACACAGGTACCCGTTACATAAGTTATATGAATGTTAACAAAATTAGAACTCAAAGGGAATAAATCAGTTCATTTTAAAGCCAAATGTTAGTGATCATGGCTTAGGAACACAAATTAATCTAAACCCTATATTCCAATGATTCCATGAAGTCTTTCTACTAAAAGAATAAACAAAAACAGGAAACGAAACAACTTTCAGACATTTTGGTGGCTATAGCAGGTGAGAGAAAAGTGGGAAAGCCTCTGCTATAGACTTCAGATGTTATATCATGACATTCTTAACTATGGAACTTAGTGGAAGCCAAGTGTAGCTTCAGATGTGCCAAACTACTTAATAGTCACAGAATGCTAGGTCACACATTATATTGGGCAGTAAGTCTCTTTTCACACATCCAAGACAGCAAAAATAAAATTTGCCTCTGGACCTGCGACACTTTAGCTCTCACCGTCACTGAAATTCTACGCACTCACTCAGCCTTTGTAGACTCTTCAGTGTAGATATAGGGTGCTTCTTTCAAGAAACTTGAGTTCAGAGTATCACGTAGGTTTTAATAGTTAGTGAAGAAGATTCATAGTGAAACCCTGTTATATTGGAGCAACAAACAAAAGGGAGAATTATAGAGTTATCTAGTGTGTGTGTGTGTGTGTGTGTGTGTGTATGTGTGTATATACATATATATTATATAATATCACATATCATGTATCATACACCATGTATCATATATGTCATATATCATGTATTATGTTTATATTTCCTGTATACTTTCCTATATACCATATATCATATTATATATTACACATTTATGTGTGTATGTATAATCTATGTATATATATTTATACACACATACACACGCACACACACACACATATATATACATATATACATATATATATATACATATACATATATATATACATATATACATATATACATATATATATGTGTGTGTGTGTATATATATATATATGTATGTTACACGCTGTGGTCCAGCAAGGCCAACAGTGGCTGACAACCAATATAAAGTCTGAGAATCCAGTAGTTGTTTAGTCTATAGGACTTAATGTCTCAGCTGGTCGTCAGTTTACACCTGAGTCCCAAAGAAATAGGCTCTGATGCCAGTGAAGAAACTTAATTGCTAGCAAGAATGAGGTCAAGCATAGCAAATAGCAAAGGTTTCCTTCATCTATGGCCTGTATATAGGCTGCCACCAGAAGGTTTAGCCCAGATTAATGGTGGATCTTCCCAGCTCAAAGGTTGTGGATTAAAGGTCATTCTTCCTACTTCAAGTGCTTTAATTTTAAAATTCCCTTACTGCTGTACCAATTTACATATGGTTTAGTTAATTACAGATGAAGTCAAGTTGATATCCAAGAATAGCCATCTCAAGAAACAAAATTATGTAGGAAAAAAAAACCATTAAATTTAAATAAATTAATTATGAGAAATTATATAGTTTCAATAATAAAATAATAATAAAAATGTAGCAAAAGAGATCTGAGAAGTAGTACAATACCAGCCAAGTTTATATCTTTGCACTCACAAAATGAAGAATGCCATAGTTACTCTAGAGCACTGTTCTTAACCTGTGGTTCACAACCCTTTTGTACATCAAATAACCCTTTCATAAGGGTTGCCTAAGGCCATTTGAAAACACAAATGTTTACATTACGATTCACAACAGTAGCAACACTACAGTTATGAAGTAGCAACAAAATTAATTTTTTGGTTGGAGTTCACCACAGCATGAGGGATTGTATCAATGAGTCTCATTAGAAAGGTTTAGAAGCAGTCCTCTAAAGCATAATGTATTCAGAAACATATTTTTCAGAAAGACTGTTCAGTGTAGACACCTCTCCAATTGTCCATGACAGCAGGACCATCTTTGAGGTAATACCTTCACGGCTTCAAACTTCATAATACAGTACAGTCTGAATTGCAAAACATCAATCATATCCACCCATAGGAATGTAGCTTCTGTACAGGTTAAATTGGGATTTGTTACAGACAAAACTAAATGCTCAGGTTAACGATAATTGAAGAATTGAGTTCATCTGTCAATGAGGTGAGCGCTGTGTATCACTTTGTATGGCCACTGATTCCCAAAAGCTCTGTTGCCAGTAATAAAGATCATGGAGTGGTATATATGAAATTCACCCGATTCTACTCACCAATGTCTCTGCAATAGGAAAGACAGGAAATGAAAAACTGAAGTCCTCTATGACAAGAGGTGAGAGAACTATTGAACTTGCTCCCCTTTCCCACCTAACAGAGCAGTGCAGACAGAGATAGAGCACAGGCATCCGATAAGAACATCACTACACCTCTACCATCTTCCTCCACACCCTCAACAACCAAATACTAGATGCACTGTGCTTTACAGGTTATGGGTAAACGTACTGGAATATTTGTGGTTTGTGCTCCAAGTCACTCAGTAAGTGTCTTAAAGCTGGGATTGAACTTAATCTAATGCAGCATTTTCTTTTTCTTTTCATTTTTTTTGAAATTTAACAGCATGCCACATATTTTTAGTCTAGTTTTCTTTTTTCATTTTTTCATGTATAGAAATATAGTTCCCTAGACTTTATGTTTCTCTCTCAAAACTACTGTATAAATGAGATACACTTGTTGAAATAACATACCTCACCTTTGCTGAAAAGAAGTTTACCTCTATATTTTACAACAAATTAATGTAACAAGCTAGTATTGTAAGGCCAAATAAAGAAATTTTAAATATGTGGGGTTTTTTCTTAATATTATAATTTTATTAATGAAGATTGTAAATTGAGGCAAGTTCCCTATAGTGCTTCAAAATCATTAAACAAAATTTAATGTATATTTATTATGGTATCAGTATTATATGCATTCTTGAATTATACTATCGTAAACAATTTGGCATCTTTTTAATTTATTCTTATACAAGTACATTCTTTTATTCATAATCCCCTGATTGTGACTTAGGAAAGAAAGTTTAATAGAACTATTACCATTGAAATCTATAGTGTCACTGAGATTTTCCATGGATTTTCTCTCCAAACATTCAAATTCAAAGACCTAGAAATTACTTTCAGAAAGACAAGAATCATTTTTTCAACCAGCATTGCAGATTTCACAATATAAAATAACAGGAAATCTACATAAATATGTAAATGCTCTCTGGCCTATTATTATCTTTGTGTTCCAAGCATGAGATTCGTCTATGAAAGAAATCAGAGGCTGAATTTAAATTGTAATTGCCTATTGCATCTAATTTTGATGGTAGTTTTTTTTAAATGATAGGTTCATTTTCTTGTACGGGATAGCTGTTAACTAAAATCAAGGTATGACCTATCCTGTCCTATCTTAAGATTAATTTCTATGCTTGCTGGTCTTTGTGATTGCTTCCTTCTGACATTAACCAATGAGTTTTCTCAATGTATACTCAGAAGGGGTGTCTATTTGCCATCGGACTGCTTCTGTGAAAAGTTACATGATCACGATTCTGAAATAATCCTGGTAACTGAATGTGGATATACCAGGACCCTCCGGTGATGTCTTTACAGTATTCTAAAGGAGTCTGAACTCATGGGCTTTTTAAGAATTTCGAATCGGTATCCGTTCCTGGATGCTGACTGCCAACTTCAATTTCTTTACTTCACAGGACTAATCTCCTTTTAAGGAAGGGCATTAACTTACTAAAAAGGAAATGGTGTGCTTGTAATGACAAATGAACGTGCCTCGTCTCTTCTATTTGATAGAAGGGCGCCTGTCCAATATAAATTATGAATTCTTTTATAAACAGACTAACCATCTAGCTAGAAGAACTTACGCCTGCTTGTGCAGATGGTAGCACTTGAGAAATATATGCATTTGGTTTATATGTTTACATGAAAGCTTTGATATTTAACCTTCTGTTTAAACCTTAAATCAAGGCCCCAGGGCAAGGACAAATGTCTTCATCTTTTTAAATTCAAAAGTCAGTTTCAAACTAGAGAAGAGAAATTAAACTCCCAGAATGATTTGAGTCTGTGAGCATAAAAATAAGCCTCTAGCACAGTATGCATTTATAACAAGAGTCATAATCTGAGGATCGGTCTCTTGAAAATGAGAATGAGGATCAAAAAGAATTACAGGAAGAATGTATGTCTTTAAAAAGACATCTATAAATTCCTAGGCATGTAAAAAAAACAGCCAAACAAATACAATTAAAATACGAGTTTATTTAAATACATCTCTATCACCAGTCCTCTAACATGCACACATATATACACATAAAAAAAACACTACAACCAAATTATGCTACTTAGCTTTTTGAAGTAATTATAGGACCTCAGACATACAGCAGCTAGGGAGATTATCATAGGTTGTAGCTACTGCCACCGTAAGAATTGGTTTCAATTCAGCCTTTAATGAGATCAGCAATTTCTATTCATTTTTCATGGGTACCTACTCCTGTAATGAAAAGGATTAATTTGAAGTTTCTAGAAATGCATCACCTAGCTCATGTTGGAGGGTTGCTAGTCTATGGACCATAAATATAATTTTTTCAAGTGCTAGTTTGACTATTTCATTAAAACTGATGATGTTTTAGTATTTCATATGCAAAGCCATTCAAGGGTTGTCTAAAGCAAGATTTTGATAAAGAATGTATGTGAAGAGGACCAGATGTCATAGAGGGTAATCATTATTTACTCATTAAACTGGTCTGGGTGGGTAAAGGCTTCTTTTGGGGGGACAAGAGGAAAATATTCTGAGTCCCATATTGAAGCTAGACAATGCAAAGGCAGAAAACACGTTATGTCATGACTACTCCTTAAAGCAAAAGATATTAATTTATTTAATATTTTTACCATGTAAAACACCTGTAATACACAAAGTAGTTTAAATGTCTGGGAAGACAATATGTACACACTGTAGATTAGCCTCTATTCTGGTCTCATGAGCTCAACCCTGATGTTCAGTGAACATTTTTAATTCTGTAGCTAGTTCCATTTAAGAAGATGGTGTTCAGTGGAAGGGAAAGCCCTTGGTCTTGCCAAGGTTGGACCCCCAGTGCAGGGGAATATGGGGGAGGGGAATAAGGGGGATGTATAGGGGGAATACCCGTATGGGGGAGGGGGAGGGGAGGGAATGGGGGCTTATGGACAGAAAACCAGGAAGGGGAATAACCTTTGAAATGTAAGTAAAGAAATATATAACAAAAAAGAATTTAAAAAAAGTAGATGGTGTTGACAATGGCAGTCTAATGCTGTATGAAAATGTGAGAGACACCGTAAAACTGACGAGGTCCCAGAGCACATGTCCTTCCAACTCACTACAGCCAGCCATAAGCAACACTGCATGTATGATATAAATGGCACACATAGGATGATGAAGCAACCAGCCATAAGCGGCACTGCATATATGATATAAATGGCACGCATAGGATGATGAAGCAAATACTCTATCCCAATTTGATCAAATCATGTAGAAAAAGGAAAAAAGGGTGGTCAGTTTAGTTTCTATTAAAATAGGGACAACTAGGGGTTGGGGATTTAGCTCAGTGGTAGAACACTTGCCTAGCAAGCTCAAGGCCCTGGGTTTGGTCCCCAGCTCCGAAAAAAAGAAAAAAAAAATAGGGACAACTGACCTCTCAATGTCTTTCATTAATTGGAAGTGTTATACTCCCGTTTTTCTGGATTTATTTTATGGATGAAGAGTTGATTCAAACTGTGAAAGTTGGCCATTAAAACTCCTTAAAATACCAAGAATTATTTATAAATCAGGGACAACGCATCTAATTTCTGAAAGTGGAAATCATGCAGAAAATGATTAAGTGTATATGTCTTTGAAAGTTATTTCCAGAATCTGTTTTGAATCTTAACACAGTAATCATCATCTTTCAAGCAAATAATAACATATAATGATTCTTGGCCTTTCCACGGAAATCTTATCCTTAGACTGGTATCTTCCATGACATCTGTAAACCAATGACAAGAGATCAGCAATAATGATGGACCAAACAGCAGTCATCCATAATGTACTGAGTCTGCTGAGGGTTATGGTCTCCCCCTGCAGCAGACAGGTAAACGGGGATTCATGAATGATATATAAGCTCTTCTGCTGTACCAAACAAAGGCAGAGTGTTTATCTTCCTAAACACTTATAAATTTCATGCAGCATAGATATATGATGCCCTCAAAGGACAAAAACAAGAGTAAAAATGGAAGTTTAAATTGAAGTACCTCATTCCTTGTGGGGTTCTGTGACTGACACTGCCCAGTTTGAGCATCTGTGGTTCCTCTAGTGAATGATTTTGTACAAATATCATTCAATGAACAAAAAAAATATTTAACTTATTTATTTCTATACTGTTTATTTTACAAACTCATAATAGTTATTTTCTTCTCAAATTCTCACCTGGCTGTTGAGTGAACATCATGTTAATCAAAGCCAACAGAAAAAAGACATCAGATTATCAACCTTTTTTTAAAATAGCTAAGTTGTTTTGGGTATTGACTTAGAATATATTTGTTATACATGTTACAAAGTAAAGTCATTTTATTTATTGACAATTTAGACTTAAAATTTTTAGAGATTAAAATAACTGAGAAATCCATCATTCAATCCTTTTCCAATATCCAAAAATCTGTTAAGAGTACAGGCTAGTATAATATTTTAAGATATGCTGTAAATTTAAGAATATGGCTTCAGCTATGATATACTATGCATCAAGTCAATGAATTTTGCTGGGTAATTACTGTATACCTTCTTGCAAAAGAAAGCAGCATCACATTCTGCCCTCAAGTTCCAATTGAAAGGGAAGAAGATTCCGTTCTCTTCTTTAGTCCTCATACAAGCCAAGAACCAATTAGTAAGAGAGCTGTTTTGAAAAAAAAATGCATAAGGGGTTTACTTAATTTACTTATGCCTGGGGATCTTCATAAGGGAATGAAGCTCAAAGAAATTATCCAAACATGGTGTTGGATAGAATAGCAAATTTCAGGGACACTGCTAAGAGATATTAGGTATGAGAGTAGGAAGAAGCTAGCAAGGATACGGGTTACTTCAGAGTTCATTTATTAACATCCAGTGCTGTGGTGGACCAGGGAGTGGCCTTGATGAAGGCTGTGTGTCACAATGGGGGGGAGCTTTGACTTCTCTGTGGAAAGCTCCACCCACTGTGGAAAGAGAACCTTCTCCTGACTCCCCGTGGGGGAGAGACTCCTTTTTGGATGCCTTCAGATCAAGATGTAGAACACTCAGTTCCACTTGCAGCACGCCATGCCAGCTTGTATGCATGTTGCCATGCTTCCTGCCAAGGGACTGAACCTCTGAAACTGTAAGCCAGCCCCAATTAAATATTGTCCTTTATAAAAGTTGCCTTGGTCAAGGTGTCTATTCACAGCAATAAAACCCTAACTTAAGATAGAGTTTGGTAAGAGAGACTGGGGTATTGCTGTGATAGGCTTGACCACGCTTTTGTTTGGAGAAATGTGTCCATTGGGGAACTTTGGAACGCAGCAGGATGCTTTAAGTGGGGCTTAGTGGGCCATCATAGTAGGGAATATGGAAAACATTGTTGCTAAGGGTGATTTGGACTGTTGGGGGTTCAAGAGGTTTCAGGGGAAAAGAATGTTAATATGTAGCCTAGAGACTGTTTTTGTGATTTTGGTGAAGAAGGTGGCTGCTTTTTGCCTTTGTCCAAAGAGTCTGCCTGGGGCTAACCTGAAGAGATTTAGACTAATTGCACGAGGAAAGGAAATCACAAAACAGGCTGGTATGCATTTTGTTGTGAGGTTACTAAAGTTAACTCTAATGAATAGTAAGTAGTGCTTTGATGAAAAGAACTAAGCTGAAAATGTAAAAATACAAAATAAATGCTTTAAATATTAAAGGGGCACCAAGAAATGGAATGGAGCTAAATCCTGTGTCCAACGATATTGAATGTAATTAAGGGAGTAGTGACCTAGGGTCACAATCCCACCCAGCTAAACTTACTGTTTATACTTTTGCAGTTGAACAAGGAATAGTTGTATTATGTTAGTCCTTATTTTGAACTGGTTACTGCTTTCATTTGGCCACTTAACCTAGAATGAACTGGAATCCAGAAATGGAGGGCATACCTGTGATCTAGATCATGAGCTATAAGAGGCGCGCTTTTGATCAGGATCTTGAGACATAGTGGCCATGCAAAGGTTAGACTCAAGCTTGGTGGAACACACCATTATTTTTTTTATTTTTGGTTTGATAGAAGTAATCTATTAACAAAAAGTTTACTGACCAAAAATAACACTATAGTTTCTGAGTGCTACCACAATAAAGGGGACAAAAGAGTCTTCTTTTCTCCATACTGTACAATAGCAATGCATTATATACATGTCCTAAGAGCCTGCTCTGTCACCATCTCTTTATTTTCCTGCTGTGCTATTCTGCTGTCGCTGCTCTGCCAGGGTTTGCTGAAGATGCATCCGCTTCCCCAAATAGTGTGACCAGTGTCGAATCTGCCGGTTGTCAAGAAATTCTACACAGTGAGCATTCCCCAACTCCTTTTAAAAGTGTTGGAGCAGTTCTAACACGTAAACACTGAGCAGTTGTAACACGTAAACATTGAGCAGTTCTAATACGTAAACACTGAGCAGTTCTAACACGTAAACATTGAGCAGTTCTAACACGTAAACACTGAGCAGTTCTAACACGTAAACATTGAGCAGTTCTAACACGTAAACATTGAGCAGTTCTAACATACGTAAACACTGAGCAGTTCTAACATACGTAAACACTGAGGGTCCTTTAGATATTTGGCATATTCTGGCCCTTTCCAGGAAAGCAAGTACTTAATTAACAAAAGCTTTGTCTTTGAAATAACCTCTTTGGGCAAGAAAATTAAGGCAATTTGGGTTGGCTAAACACTACACAACTTCAAACTCCAGCTAAACCATAGTTGATTTCCAGCATCCTCTGTCTTCATAGCGACGGCCACGGCCATAACAAGCAGAGAGGTGCAGACTTAACTAACGCCTCCTAGCAGCAGCCGCCAATCAGTGGTACACACCTTTAACCCCAGGAGACAGAGGCAAGCCGATCTCGGAGTTGAATGCCAGCCTTGAACAGCAAGTTCCAAGTAGAGAAAAGCGTAAATCTGGGTGTGGTGGTATAAACTTTTAGAAACAGGCTTGCAGATCTCTGAGTTCAAAGTTACTCTGCAGAGCAAGTTCCAGGACAACCAATCTTAGGTAGTGAATGAAATCACTGAAAATAGAAAGGTGGTGAAGACGTCATAGAACAAAGGGAGCGTGTTCCAATCCTCGGATGCAGCAGAATTCGGCAGTTTTGGCCAGATGGCTCTTGCTTTAGAGTCAAGAATAGACGTAGAACTCTTAGCTCCTTCTCAGCACCATGTCTGCACAAATGCTGCCATGTTTCCCACCAATGCACTGAGCCTCTGAAACTGTTAGCCAGCCCCAATTAAATGTTGACCTTTATAAAAGTTGCTTTGGTCATAGTGTCTATTATAGCACTAAAACCCTAGGACATGTGCAACTAACTAACCAGTTCCCGGTAGCAAAGTTTGTTTTCCAGCTTTGCTGTGTAAAGGAACTCTCTCCACAGTATAGCGTTCAGAATGCAGAGAAAAATGAGGGAATCTTTCTAAGTCAACACAAGTAGCATTAGTTTGAATTAATCAGTATGCCAATTTTGCAAAAAATCTTTGTGACACAGGGTCTCACGATGTAGCCCTCTGTTCTGAAATTTGAACATGAGACCAGGATGGTCTTGAACTCACAGATGTCTGCTTGCCTCTGTCTCTGGAAGTCTGGAGATTAAAGATTGTGCCACCACTTTGGTCCCAAGTTTATATATTTTGAAAGGGCATGGTCATAATTCCTTTATCTTATGTATGTTTTGGTTTTTAGTTGTTAAGGGCAGCATGCATAAGAGCCGGGTTGATATTAGATCAAGTGGCCACATACAGTGTTCCTACTTTCTAGGACTATAAACTCAGGCTGTTCTTTATCACTCTGGTACTTAGTTTCCATCCATAAAATGGGATGAATAATTCATAGGGTAGCTATAAAGATTAAGCAGAGCAATATATGTGAAGTGGCTAGTACATTGCAAGCACTCAATAAATATTAAATGTCAGTATATTTTATTTCCGCAGGTACAAAATAATTCAGTGAATGAATCAGTAAAAATTAAACCTTTCCATAGTTTCAAAACTAAAGCAAGTGCCAGTCACAGTTTGGAAAAAGGAGAACAAAAAGATTAAGAGAAATCAAAGATACAGATAATTGTCGTTCACTACCATCGAATGCCCACATGTGATAAACTTCACTTCTTAATGGCTGATAGTATAATAGACTCACAGGCCATAATATTTGTTGTGGAACACACTTAGTAAAGAGGCTGCTTATTTCTGGCTGCCGGGCACCAAGTTACATACATTTCACTTCACACTTAGAGGTTATGTGTGACGAAATAAGTCAGCTGCTGAATGGCACAGCTGCGGCTTCCCTCACTGGTGCGCTCGCTCCTTTAAAAATGGTGATCAAAATCTAGAGTAGAACTTACTAGAGGCTTGGATGGGCTAGTGGAAGGTACACAGATTTCCTTCCTGACAATCAAGACAGTTAAATAGAAGTGATAGGCACTTGTGTATGATAGAGCAGTGGGGAAACTCATTATTAACAATAATCTTTTACATATTTTAGGGATAAGTAGGAAAACTCAATCAAAGTCTTTAAACAAAAGCAACAATAAGGACATGAGCACATTACTCATCCTGATTTAATCATCACATACTATATGCATGTCTTGAAATAGTGCAGTGCATCTCATTAATATCTATAATTATTGTGTATTAATCAAAAAGTTTTAATTTAAGGAGATAAAAAGACTTGATACATTGATATGATCATTACACACTATATAAATCTGTCAAATTATTGCATTATACTCTGTAAATTTGAATGGTTAAAGTAATTTACAAGAGAAAGAGTATCATCCCTTGCTTCATAAGTGTAGAAAGAAAACCTGATTCAAACTGAAAGTCCATGTACAAACTCGATTTTCGCTGTTTTTAATAGCATATTGTTCTCATACTTGTTGATTCAGCAGATGTATCTTGAGCTCTCACAATATGCAAATTCAATGCTAATGAGTAATCACAAAGTTAATGAGAGAGCTTATGCTGATGCATACATTCACAAACAAGTGCGTATACTGACAATCAATTGAAAAACAAATATTGAATCAAATGACTAAAGTCAAGTGGATGTTGACAGGTAGATATGATGACAAAGGCTATCGTGGGTTAAAGGTAAGTAGAAATAAGTAACAATAAATTTCAAGAGTATAAGGACAGGAGAACTGGTATATCTTCTTGCTTTGTCCTACAAATCCCACCATTTTATTAAGGCCTAATAAAAATTAAAGGTAAATATCTACCCCCTTAATTATTTGTCCTTATTATGCCCTTTATTTCGTCTTAAGAAGTTGTCTTAATTGGGGTCTTATTGCTGTGAACAGACACCATGACCAATGTAAGTTTTATAAAGGACAACATTTAATTGGGGCTGGCTTACAGGTTCAGCGGTTCAGTCCGTTATCATCAAGGCGGGAGCATGGCAGCATCCAGTCAGGCTTGGTGCAGGAGGAGCTGAGTTCTACATCTTCATCCGAAGGAAGGCAGGAACAGACTGAGCATCCTCAGGCAGCTAGGAGGATCTCATGCCCACCCCCACAGTGACACACTTCCTCCAACAAGGCCACGCCTTCTAATAGTGACATTCCCTGGGCCAAGCATATGCAAGCCATACAGAATTTAGGAGTTTCTTCAGATCAGGGAAAAAGAGTCTCAGCGAAATTGACACCCTAGGACCTCATGCACTGTTTGGCATCAGTAGTCACTAAGGTAGTTTGTTTTTTACTATAGCAAGTAAGGGAAATTTAAAAAATGGAGGGGAACTTTAAAACTTCAGATCAATGACAAAGTGAAAGCACACAGAAGTGTAGAATCATTGAATAAGTGCACATCATAAATTTGGGGGATAAATTTGTGCACAGTATAAATTTAGTATTTAGTACTAATCGCAATGCAATGTCACAGATGAGTAGGTTATGGTCGATGTTTGCATATATGAGATTGAAAATGAAAAAAAAATAACGGGATTTAAAAGAGATTTTGAGTCATGACAGGTATGAATTTTTAAAAAAAAGCTTTCCTTTTAGGAAAAAAGAAACCCAGAAACAACCTAATGCAGGAGAAAGAAAGAAAGAAACTATGACAGTAGAAAACAGATCACAAGAATAGGAGTGATTTAGAACTTGTTATTAGACAATTTCAGAAACAAGTTAGAGAAAAAAGTAATGGAATAGAACTGAGGGGTGGGGAGAAGGTACATTTCGTGAAATGCTTGCTGCAGGTGTGGACCACCTAAAAACCCAGATGAGGTTAACTTACCCGGCAATACTAGTGCTGGAGACAGAGGCAGAAAGATGCTTGAGGCCAATGAGTCAGATCTCTCTCTCTCTCTCTCTCTCTCTCTCTCTCTCTCTCTCTCTCTCTCTCACACACACACACACACACACACACACACACACACACGCACACACACTGGGGAACATGTTTTCCATTTATAGCTTCTGTGGTTACTTAATACCATCAAAATTAGTTAGTTTTAGGGAAGAAATTAAGTCAATATTCCTAAACAATTTTTTCTCCCATCATATATTGGAACGAAACTCATTCAAAGTGATGGACTAGCACCTTTTTAAAGAAGAGTCTGTCTGCAGCTAATTCAAATGTAATTTTTGTATGAGCCTCATTTTAAGCAAGATATTAGATTATAACAAGCAATATTTTAAAGTTTATCCTAATAAGATCTCAAAATGTTTAAAATTTATAGCAACTATCACAAAATAAAAAATGTCAGTTAATTAATTAATTAATGAACTAATTCCTGTGGGCAAGGAAATGGAAATGCCATAACACATGTGTGGAAACCAGAGGAGAGATTTTGTGAAGTGAATTCCCTCTTACCACTTGTGCATGATGTGGTGATGTGAATGTGAAATGTTTTCAGTCAGTTCAGACATTTGGTGGTTTTGTCCCCGGCTGAGGTGCTGTTTGGGAGTCTTGGGAAAGCACATTGCTGGGGACAGTTTAGAGACGTCCAACTTGGGTCTTTGCTTTGTGTTTGTCACTGGGGTGTTGTCTCTCAGCTCACTTTTCCTGCTGCTATTTCTTGAACTGGCAGCTCTAGCTTCCTGACAAAATGGAGTTTAACTCCTTGGCAAGGTCAAAATAAACTCTTTCTCCCATGAGTTCCTTGGGTCGTGTTGCTTTAGCATACCAATAGAAAAGTGAATAATGTTCAATGCACACAGGTTACTGGGAACGTAAGTAGGCAGGCCTGGACATCTAGAACCTATCCCTGTTAAGCCATTTCACTGTCCAGAATCCATTCTTGATAGAGGCTTAAGAAGCCCACAATTCACTGTGACAGCAGAGGCCTATATCTGTGAAGAAAAAGAAATGATTTGTCTGAAATGTGGTAGATCGTGACTAACATAGGTAACTGGCTTATAGCCAAATAGTTTTGTTTTAGAATTTGTGGATAATCACATCAGCTAGAAGTAAGACATGAACATATATGAACTATAGAGATGATTCAAAATTACTTCTTTCTCTTTCAGAAGACACGGGTTCTGAAACGGCAGTTAGTACTATCAGTAACTCTCATTCCATGGCCTGGTATCCTTTTCTGGCCTCTGTGGAACACTTGTAAACATGGATCACTTACACAAATGCAGGCAAAAAAAAGTCTCATTCACAAAAGCAAAAAAAAAGTTAATCTTTTAAAGTGAAAACGAGAGAGAGAGAGAGAGAGAGAGAGAGAGAGAGAGAGAGAGAGAGAGAGCAGTTTGTAGTAAGCATGGGACCCGTGTTTAGATTCATACTCTTTTTAGATTCAGACTCTTGAGGATGAGGAGCGATTACAAATTATAGGATCTGGAGAACTCAGTGAGTTGAGGATGAAGAGGATAAATATGTATTTATGAGGAACTGTGCTTCTGTGCTGCTATATAATAACCCAGGGAAGCATTTCCCGTAGTAACACAAAGGTGAATGTATTTCATGGTAGAACTAAGTTAGTGATCAAAGTCAGTATCATCTCCTTTTCTCATTTGCTGTAATGATTCACCCAACCACCTATTATTTAGTCTCTCAAGAAAACAAGCGACTGCTCCTTCTATGCTGGCAGTGTAAACACTGGTCACACAATAGTAAGCCAGATACATCCCTCGATGGCAAGGAAACCTAGCATTCCTTATTCTTCCAGCTTGGTGACCTCTAAAATCATTATGGTTATCACACCCATACAGCTTACATGTTTCACCAGATTAACATCATTTGATCACATACGGTATATCATACCTGCTGTGATAGATAGATAGATAGATAGATAGATAGATAGATAGATAGATAGATAGGTAGGTAGATAGATAGATAGATAGATAGATAGATAGATAGATAGATAGATAGATAGATAGATAGATAGAGATAGAGATTTAGAAAACATCAATTTTCAGGACAATCCTGACTTTACATCTCAGAATTTGAATAACTCACAGTCACACATTTTACTATAACAGAAAGTCATTAAAGTATACACGAAAGCCAACTTTTAAATGAGTTTTAACTGCAGCCAACATTGTATATTAACTACCCTCCTAGCTATCCCACTAGTAAGGCCTCAAAGCCTTTTATTATGCAGGTCACAGGCTGATTTAAGGGATTCATGGATAGGGCCTAAAGGTGTTGCATACCAAGTGATGTAGATGGCTCTCATTCTGTCACGTTGAACAGACAACGTTTTGGCTTCTTGATTTAAAGAAATGTGCTGGGAAGAAGCAATTATTCACATTACAGAAAAGAACCCACAAGGATTCAAACTCCTTCACATAGATTCATAAGTCAATGACTGTATGAAAACTCATACATTTAACACACTATATAATACCTCCCAACCTCTGGGCAAACAACAAATGGGTTATTTAAACTCACCCTCTGCTTAAGGGAATACTTTCTTTTAAAGAACAGCTTTTACTGAGGGGGGGGCGGAGAGGTCATAACCTCACAGTCCTGAGGAACTTACAGCACTGCTGTGCTTGCTAGGGGCAGAATGCAGCTCCTAAGTGATGGAGAGAAACTCAGCAAAGAGCCTGAGTGGAGTAGCATGGCCCCAGAAGGAACTGATATGACAGTTATAAATTTGAGTTTTCTGCAGAAAACACTGAGTTATTGAGCTCTTGGTAATTCAGAGTACTAGTAAATTACTTAGTGTAAATATCCTTGAATTTTCTGAGGCAAAAATGCCCAGAAGATGACATCTGAACAAAGTCATTTTATATCATTATATACCAACACAACTAAGAAAAATATACATATTAAACTACTAAACTGCGAGGTCTTCAGTTGTCTGTGATTTTCTAATAGCCAACCTTTATTTCTCTCATTTACATGAAAGTTGCATAATGGTCCCAGTCAGCGTCATCCTTACATGCCCCCTGCACCCCATCACGCCACTGTTAATTGACTGAAAAGTAACAACAATGGGTACCACAGGCTCAAAACGCATAGAAGATTTTTCCTTTGTGAATCTCTTTGCAAGTTCTAGAGTATCCAGTCTCCTCAGCTGTTCATCCATGGAAAGAAATCTTGACTCCTGTTTCTAGACTTCTCTATATCATATCTCAAATGTGGGTTAAATTGATCACTGTCTAAATTAACTGTGTCTTCCATTTTAGTTCTGAAATTTCATTATTTGCCAAGTTTTCTTGGTGCTTCTTTCTATCTTCTCTGTTTGTTTTATTAAGTCGTTGCCTAATCAGAGCCCTCCCTATCTGATACTTGATGAGGACAGAAACATGTTGAGCGTTCACGCCTTATTTCCTTCTAAATTCTCACTCCGTAACACCTTACATGAATCTGCCTATTTTTTCTATCACTCAATTCTCCTCTTAAAAGGAAACAAATCAATCTGTTGATAACATCATTTATTAAAATGCCTTTTTTTGTTAGCCCATGTCTTCCATAATGTGTCCATACCTAACCTCAGAGTATCCCTTCTAATTTGCTTCGAAGTAACTGGGGGTTTTTAATGCGTGCATCGGCAAATTCAGCACAAATCACAGGTTAACCGCATTCTTATAAATTCTGGCCTGCGAACCAAGCCTGTCCCAATGCCTAATTCACTACATACTATGAGCTGAAGAAAAGCTGGAAAGTATAAAAATATGTTTAATATTCAAAGTTACATGAAGTTCAATTTTACACATCCATAAATAAGATTTATTTGACTGTAGCCATGCTTACTTGATTATTGATGTCCATGATTAACGTTATACCACAGTGACAACCAATACCAAGCAGTCTACTAACGTATTTCTCTGCTCTTGAGTTTGATCATGTGCTCTGCCATCTTTTATGGTCTTTTACCAAAGCAGCTGTACTAATCCATAGGATACCATAGAGGGGAGTGCCTGTTAGAATTCTCTTGGGAAGAACACGCTAAGGCTTACCAGTCCTTTCTCTTTTTAAAATTATAGAAAAGATAACTTAGTGAGTTAGATCTCTGTTGATGCAGCTTCTAAAATTGAACCATAATGTTCTTTAGTGATACTCCTTTTTATGAGTTGTTCATGCTGTGGAACACTTCAACAACGGTAACTTGCTTCAGGGACTCACTGGTGGTAAATCTGCCTTTGAGTCACCCATGAGTGTCTCTGCAAGTATGTCAACAAAGTTATCGAGCAGAAACCTCGTCTGTCCGTTGGTGCCCATCTATATGCAAATAAATATTTTCTCATATATCCTCAGAAAAAAATAAGAAAGTCTACAGTATTAAGGCATCCGTATCTGGCCTTTTACTGAAATTTTGATAGTTTCTGCTTTATATGAAACAAACTAATGGTGAACATTCACATAAATTAATAGAGGATAGATGGATGTGTGTGTGTGTGTAGATAGATGATGCATAGATAGATAGATGATAGATAGATAGATAAATGTTTTCTTCCAGTTATTCAGAATAAAAGATTCTAGTCACATTTTCTTAGTATACTTAATTATTAAAAATAAATATTGTTTTATTAAGCTTAGAAAAATTCTTCTAAAAACCTGTTTCTGCTTTGGATTTAGTGGGAAACAAAAGGGAAATATGAAGAGACAAAATGAGAATGTATAGCTCAGGAACAAAAGAGGAATTTAGCAGGCAGGGATATGATAGGGGCAGTGAGGAATCGTTTTTATAGAAATAGGTAGAAGGAAGCAGAATCAGACACTATATAAAAGTACGGGAGTGACCAGTGACACCTCTAGCCATTTTCTGCCTGCTGTCTCTCGTCTCATTAAAGAGAAGCAAAAATGCAATTATTGCCTCATACCTGTATGATTTAATTATATTAACAGAAAATCTGCATACCACCTCTAATTAAAGCAATAAAATTCTCCTAAGTTATAGCTGAGGAAAAAACCACCTCCCACCCCCCAAAAAATGTCTAAGTCCCAAATCTGCCATTGGTAAGAAGCATGACGCTGAAGCCCATAGTGTCAAGGCCATGCTGCCTACCATTGCTTTTCAACCATGTGCACTACATTCAAAAGAATCTCTTTGGGGCTTTAGGAAACCATGTGCTTTAAAAATTACTGTGTAATAGTGTCACATCAGAATGCAGATCACCTCTTAAAGGCCTCAAAAGCTTCTGATGAAATGCAGATGTTGATGTATACAGACGATTCTCTTGTCAGTAAGAGTAAAGGAGACTCTGCTGGCATGGGAAAATGTACCCGGCTGGCATTTATAAAGGCTGCGTATTGTGATTAAACATTAATAGTGACTGACTTATTAGATTCCTTCCTTTGGCATAACACTATAGTAAAGGTATACATAGCATCCTTATTGCTATCATAAACAATTGAAGTACAGACACATTTTAAGTAATGACCCAAGTTACAGCCTAGGCAAGGAGGAGTTCCAGAACATGGACAAAATGGTACAATTCTGCATCTGTTCTGTTAACTTCTTTGCTACAGTGACAAAATCTTTCTCCATGGAAATATACGAGTAACTCATTCTTCAAAGAAAATGAATTACTTTTCTTTGGTATAACAAGGGTTCGAATATATGAGAGGTGACTAAATTTGATTCTCAAAGACAAAGCCATGTACCATTCTACTTAAGAAGCACACAGGTGTGTGTGTGTGTGTGTGTGTGTGTGTGTGTGTGTGTGTGTGTGTGTGTGTGCATGACTACTCACTCACAGTCAAGGTGGGAAGAAGTGACTTTGTAGTCAGAAATATCCCCTGGAGGCTTCTCAACCTTCCAGTAAGTAGAAACCATCCCTGTGAGCAGCCTCCTGCTTTAAGCATAGAAGAATAGCTTGAGGTTCATAGAGTGTCTCTCCCTGAGCAACACTTCCATCCGTCCTTGTGTACACACAGATCATGGTACTGTTAACATAAAAGGTGTGCTATAGTTAATGTCCTGTCCATGGTGCTTAATGAACAAATACCCTCGAGTAGCCTTGGTTCGTGTAATCCCCAAGCACTGATGAACGCCGAGATTGAACTATCTCTTCAACCTTATTACTGTCTTTAAGTCGATTTCAAGATATGAGGTCTGTGGAATGAAGAAAAGAAACTTCACTGCTGCTGGCACGACATTTGTCAGTGACCTGCTGTGGATATATTATCCGGAGATGCACTGCTGTTCACAGAAGAAACACACTTCAAAAGACAAATGCTAGAATTACATTGTAATGTTTAGACACTCTTTTCTTGGAGGTCAGTGTAAGGACAGCAAGTAATTACACCATATCACGGGGCTCTTAATTACAGAGGTGCATATTATCTCTACTCAATAGGGTCATTTTTATATTACAGCAATTTCTCATCTCTAAGAAACACTTTGCCTTGCATCAGAATTCTGAAACCTGAAGTCGTTATGTAAATGTGTCCATTTAACAAGGTGATGCCCTCCCCTTAAATATTGCTCTTAACGCTAAAATACAATGCAAACATGAGGCTCCTTTTAAGGGGAAAAATTAGAGTGATTTTTTTTTTACCATGGCTTGGAGGAGCAACAGGAAGAATGATAATAATAATAAAATAACAATAAACCTTTTCTGTGTTTTCCACAGCTGTTAACATGAAACACATTTGCCCGGGTCGTTTGAGATGCCCGCCACACCTTCCTGACGAGTGAATGTGTTTCCTCTGAATGGCAGCAATCTGACATTCTGCCTCCCTACTGCCACACCCAGCACGCTGGGACTTAGCAAGCCCTTAAGATACACAACCTTCGACTCAGCTGCTTAGGAAGTTTTCCTTACAAGTAGCTTCTCTTGTGATCCCATAACTTACATTTCAAAGCTCATTTTCCCATGTTTTAGCAGCATCGGCGTGTGAAACACTCATGAAAACACAACCATGTTCTGGATAAATATTTCTACTGTGCCATCAGCTGTAGCAAGGAACATGACAGCGATGTATATTACAACTCCTTAATAAAGTATTAAAAGGACAAGCCTGTGTGTTTCCATAAGCACACACACGTGTGTGTGTGTGTGTGTGTGTGTGTGTGTGTGTGTGTGTGTGTGTGTGGTGTGCTCGCCTGCATGTTTGTGCAAATTATGAAATGGGATCTCAGCCCTCGTTTTAGATTGATGCCTTTTTCTTTCTTCACCGGGATAGTTTTCTTCCCATAGCCCTACATTGTTTAACATGAACATCTGCAGTACTCACCAGGAATACAGATAACCCCGACTGTCAGTCTTGATAGTCAAAAAATTGTTAATCATTAAAAGCACCATGGTACATTTACCAGTCTCTAATGTATTGTTTTTCTGTCTCTCATACAGTGTGGAGAAATTTGTAAACCAGCTTGCCTAAAAGACCTCTGAGGATGTCGCCACCAAAATGGCTGTCCACATAAAATTCGAAGCAACCTTGCCTGCACTTAGAATTAAATGCTCAAAATTGTAAAGTGCCATGTGTGCAGTCAGTAATCAGTGGAATATCCCTTTCTCCTGAGCCTCCATTTTATTTAATAAACAAAAATAATCTGTACTTTAGAGAAAAATCAATCTCAAAGTACTTTCCAAAAATATACTCCCATAGACCTCTAGATGGCGAACTTTAGCAAATTTTAAAGCTGGCCTGAATTCTCAGTTTCTTACTGATGCTGTGTGATCCACCTAGTGAAATGATTTCCGGTTTAATAAGCTACTCAATTGTATCTGTGCGTTTATGGAACAAAGCGTTAAAAAAAGAATTGTATTTTTTCTAAAAATTAATCTTTTTCTTTGTGTTTGCCTAATTGTGACAAGACGGTGCCCCATGTTCTCCATCCATGGCTCTTTGGTATGCTAGATGGCCTGGAAAACTTTTACACGAAAGGTAATTTCAACTGACTTCTTAAAATCAGCTATTCCCTTTAATTATAAAGATTAGTTCCAGCTTTTGTTAAAGGATTTTAGCGATCTCCAAGGATAAGCACAAAAAAATCCTTTGAGACATTTAAAGTAGTAGTGGTGTGTGTGTGTATGTGTGTATGTGTTCAAATGTGACAAGAATCCTCTTTAGATGCCTTTCACAGATCAATACCCAATGTGAAAAATCTCCAAAGAACATATAGATATATAAACTTTTTCCTTCGGCTCAGATCCAGCTGAAATCATCTGAGTCCTGTGTCCTAAATGAACGGTGTCTTCAGCCACAGGAAGCAGGGAAGAACTGCAGCCATTGTCCACACTATTTTGAGACTCACTTGGACTGTTCTGAACAACCATTAGATAGGAGATTCCTTGTGCCTGTTCTGTGTATTTTATTAGTCTATGGTTCTTGTGGGGAGCGTTCTCAGCCCTAGTGGCTTAACTTCCTTTAGGATGAATGTGTGTGTGTGTGTGTGTGTGTGTGTGTGTGTGTGTGTGTGTGTGTGTGTGAGAGAGAGAGAGAGAGAGAGAGAGCACACGGACGTGTTGTATAAAATTTCAGAATTTCAGGTAATTATAAAATACTATGGCTTCTGTAAGCTTTATCAAACAAATATGTTTGATTTGCCTCTTCTTACTCCTTTCTATCCTTACTGACTTTTCTCTCCTCTCACTGTTGGAGCCCAGTCTCTCTTTCTCTTTTTCCCATTTCATACCACCAGAGTTCTACTATTCCCCCCTCAAGGCAGACCATGCTCCTGCCCCACCTCTGCTACATGTGAGCCCTTTATATGTTCCTTGCTCCTGTGGTTAGTCCATGATATATACTCACATTTGAATATTTGGAGTTAGCACCTCAGATGAGGAAAAATATGGGACATAGTCCTTTTCTGTTTTTCTTTTCTCCATGGTGGGAGAAAATGGTATGCAGGCTGCAGAAGGAAGGGAGTAATTAAACAGTCCCTACCAGTGCACCTCTATGAGAACCAACAGTGACTGGTATGGTAAGCTGTCCCATCTGTACGGTACAATCAGTGACATTCACAACTGGGGAGCAGTGCATAACTGTCTCCTGGACTTAACACCCATTCACTGATAGGAAACCACACCTGGAGTTGAACGATTTAGTCATCTTCCTAAGAGTTTTGAAGTCATGGAGGCTAGAAAAGAATCTACTACTACCACTTTGATAGAGCACAATTCCCTGCTGCCTTCTAAATATTATCTTTATCCTCACGGATGAATGGAGCTGTGATGCCTCATCAAAAGGAAAAAGCTAGCTGTCTTTTTTGGAATACTCAGACCTAGTAGGGATATTTTCATCAAGCCCCTTCTCTTGAGGATCAGGGAACTGCCGAATAGGAGGTGCAAGGATTAGAGGGACCAGAATGTAATGCTTGCTTTCTAAAGATACAAAGGAAGAAGAGGAGGTAGGCTTGGAGTTGGGTGGGTGAGTAGGAAGGAAAGATCTGCAGGCATTTGGGGAGGGGAAACTGTTGGTTATTAGAATAATATTGTATAAAAAATGTTCAGTTAAAAAAAGCTTTCTTCACAGAGAATGAAGACCATCAGAGGGAACCACAACTAGACACAATGCAGAGGTCAGGAGATGGTGGGAGCCCAGCCCCAGCTGATACATCAACCCCACAGGTCCTACATCTATGGCTCAGGAAACATTACAGAAAAGGGGGCAGAAAGGTTGCATGACCCGGAAACCCAGTATATCTACAGTGAAACAGATTTTCTGAGAAAGTGGATTTATGAAAAACATTAAACCACTGGCATTTATCAACGTACACATAACCCAAGAAAGGGAAGTTATTATTTGAACCTACCATTAAATTAAAAACCATAGGCAATTATTGTCTATTGGGAAAGGAATTAACCTCTCCCAGGCATGAGCCTCCTTATTGTCCAAAATAGTCAACCTTGATACTATACACTCACAAGCAATGAAAAAACTCTCAGCACATTGTATTTATATATTTGTGCATATATTATTACTGTATACACTATAATGATAGCTTACATATAATATATATGCTACAATAATAATCAAAGGAAACTTGGTTATCAACTTGAGAGATGGGAAGACACGGGAAGGGGTTGAGGGAAGAGAATTTGGGAGGGAGAGCAGGGATCTAAATGTATTTTTAGTTAAAAGTATATCTAAAAAATAAAAATAAATGTTCATAAATTTTAAAATTTACATTTATTATTTTTTTAACTTTCATTTATCATTCAAAGTGTATGATATACATATAGGTAGATGTGCAACAGAGGTCTTAGACAGGTCAAAGGACAGTTTTCTGGTCAAAGCCAGGTTTTTCCTTGTACACTTATGTGCATTTGGGGGATTGAACTCTGACACTTAGACATGTATGGATAGTGCTTTTATTCACTGAGCCATCCTGTGACCCTGAATATATGTTTATAAAATTCTGACATGTCATTGGGCAGGGATGGTCCATGTCTCTAACCAACAGTCAGGAAACAGATGGCACTGGAGTCTCTGGTCTTCAGAGTTAGTTCCAGGATTGGTAGGGCTACACAAAGAAATATTGCCTCAAAAACAAACAAACAAACAAAAGAGATTAAAAAAACATTTTATTTATTTTATGTATGTGAGTACACTGTTGCTGTCTTCAGACACACCAGAAGAGGGCACCAGATCCCATTACACATGGTTGTGAGCCACCATGTGGTTGCTAGAAATTTAACTCAGGACCTCTGGAAGAACAGTCAGTGCTCTTAACTAATGAGCCATCTCTCCAGCCCCTAAAAAAGTTTCGTATATGTCTAACTCCACAGCTATAACTATTCCTTAAGTTCAAAAAAGTAAATTTGATTTTAGTATTACATAAGTAAGTATTATTGAATTTAACAAGTCCTGTTTTTGTTCATATTAACAATAATGTCAAAATAAAGGATGCAGATATAGGTAACAGAAACATACTATTTTCTCAATGAGTATTTGAATAATAACTCAAAAACTAGCAATGGATTCAATTGATCACTAGATGTATCAAATAGAGGAGAATTCAATTTTTCTCCCCTATATATTATAGTTATGAGAATGATATTTATGGGATGGATACTGATCACAGTTGGGCATCTGACTCAAATGTTGCAATAAGGCTTTTTTCAGATTACAACTTCTGATCACTAGACTGGGTCCCCATGGTGTTTATTCTTAGTGGCCAACTTGACTGGGCCTGTTGTCAAGTAGGAGACCTCTGGGAGGATCTGTAAAGGTACTTACAGGAAAGATTGGCTGAGAAAGGAAGACTGTCTCCAGGGATAGTGGCGACTTCACCATGGGGATACATGGGTCTTGGGAAATACCTCTGCTTTTTCCTGCCTGTTATGGTTGTTTGCCTCCTCTTGGTGAGTAGCTGTCCCCATCACTGCAAAAGACTGGGAAAGTGTAAAGGTGAAGAGGGGAGAAAAGGAAGGGTAGATAAGAAAGTGAGGAGAGAAGACTTCAGTGGTCAGTATGGTTGCCAGAGAACTGGATCTCTTTTCCACAATTTTGGTTTGGTTTGATTTCAGTGTTGAATATTGTACCCTCCGTCTACTACTGAGCTTCAAGTTTTGTTTTGTTTAAGTAAACCTTCTTTCCTTTCCATCAGTAAGACATTCTCAAAGCAATTCATTAAGTTGCCAACTGGCTTAAGCTTATTCAAAGTGTTTTGAAAACCAGATCAAGAGAACCTTAGCTAATAATATGTGTTCTTGTCATTATATCTGGGGACTAAAAGAAATATAAAATATATAAAATTTTAGAGTTAAAGTAAGTTGTTAGTTTTTATTTAAATGTTAGGTATTTACATAATCTTTAAAATGTCACAAAATATAATATGAATATAAGTAATATATAATCTTTTTACAATATCCAAGCACATTAATTTTTACTTACAATAATAAAATGGCAAGTTTAACTCAAGTGACTTCAATACAAAGAACTGTGATGATAAAGTGAACTAAAGATTTTCTTTCATTTACAGTTATAAGTATAAGCAATTTATTTTGGGGAAGTATATGTGTATTTACTCTCCACAACCACACTAACATGGAGATTACTTTTATAGTTCTTAAAAGATATTTTGATTAAATCATGCATATTATAGTGAAACGGGAAAGAAAGGTGAAGCCCTGCCCGAGGCTCAGCTCTCCTCACTCTGCTGCTTGACCTTTCAGAAAATGTACAACTCACTACCACATTCTTTTCTAACAATACACTTCCCTTTGTCAACACAAAACGTTGAAAAGTTCTCTATAAATGCTTTTAAGGTGGCTAGAGAACTTCGCTTAATTTTGCGTGATCCAAAATGATTTCCTCTAGGGGCTCCTAAAAGCCCGAAGCATGGAGGGACCAGCATGAGAATCCAGACAGCTCATTAGAGTCCCTAGCTGGTAACGAGAGAGGCATCCTTTTTTGAACTTGATCACTTTATTCGTTTACATTTCAAATAATACCCCCCTTCCTGATTACCCCTCTACAAGATCCCCATCCTATCCCTCCCCTTGGCCTCTATGAGGGTGATGCTCCACCCACCCACCCTCTCCAGCTTCCTCATTCTAGCATCCCCTATGCTGGGGCATCGATCCTCCACAGGACCGAGGGCCTCCTCTCCCACCGGTGTCAGATAAGGCCATCCTTTGCTACAGATGTATCTGAAGGCGTGAGTCCCTCCATGTGTACTCTTCTATTAGTGGTTTAGTCTCTGGGAGTTCTGGGTGGTCCGGTTAATTGATATTGTTCTTCCTATGGGGTTGCAATCCCCTTCAGTTCCTTCAGTCCTTCTCCTTGCTCTTCCAATGGGGTCCCTGGGCTCAGTCTGATGGTTGGCTGTGAGTATCTGCATCTGTATTGGTCAGGTGCTGGCAGAACCTCTCAGGGGGGCAGTCATACCAGGATCCTCTCAGCAAGTGCCTCTTGGCATCAGCAATAGTGTGGGGAAGAGAGATCCACTTATTAGTCACACCTAAACTCTGACCATACCTTATACTTTACATGTACATGATCTACTATTTCCCTATTTTTCCCAAACAAGTTTGAATATGGTTTTATTAAAATCCAAAGTCTTTAAAAATGTCAATCAATTCTCCTCATGTTTTTCAGCTATTCTCTTGTTCTTCATGGTAACAAAGGACACTGTCCCAGTTAGAGGGGAGCTATTTATGCGTTTCAATCACTCTCGATGTATATAGAATCCTTACCGTGGTACTATATGGGGAAATTACATATGTAGATACAGATTATATTTCCACCAGGAAAATGTACATTACACCAGAAAGTTTATTACCCAGGTGTTTTGTTCAGAATTATGCTGTTACATAAAGTGATTGACAGAGCTTTAGGAATTTTTAGAACCTTAAAGAAAGTGGGTCAAACTTTAAGATGTGAACTATCAAAGAGATTAATCTTTGAAACATAAGATTACTGCCTAATGCTCTTTCGATGGAAAACGTAGACAGTTTTCCCATTACTGCAGTGGTGTTCAGAATAATTTATGTGACTTAACTGAACTATACATTAATAGCACTAATGATACAAATTTTCCTGTTTCCCTGATTTTTGTTGCTCTTTCCTAGGCTGTTTTCTTTGTGGCAAAATATTCATAAAATAAATATTGGCAGAAAAGTGCCACCAGATCTTTGTACACAGAGGCACTTAGCTGAAAGCTGGAATTGTACAGGTTGAAAGAGTAAAAGACCATGGGAAGAAAATGAAAAGCACGCAGCCCAGATCTAATGTGCAGTTCTTGGACTGTCACTTGCAAGAAATCAGCTTGGAAACAACCTGATCACCTGAATTACAACTTCTTAGCCTAAGATTATACTGACAATACGTACTGTGGGGGTGTTGTCTGATTACCTTTGCTGAAAGGCATCTTATATGAACATGTGAGCAGCAGCATCTTGCCTTGCCTCACCTCTGGCAGCTGCAGGGAGAGGATTCTCATCTGTCTACCAAGGCTTTTTTTTTTTATTAGCAAACCCAGAAAGAACTCAGATGCTCTGAAATTGCCAAGGCTGATATATGACAGGTAAGAGGTTTCTGTTTATAATAATGTGTCATCAACAATGGCAGCCTGCAGCAAAGAAGAAACCGATAAATACAATTCAAAATTTCTGTGTCGTTGCATGTTCATCTGGGCTCTGCATTATGTGATGTTTGGAGACTCCCCCTCCCACTAGAATGACCCAGGGCATTCCTCTTTCTACCTCCCCTTTGAATGGAGCATCAATTCCTCACTAGCAAGAACACTGCTAATCAGATTTTCTAGTCTCATAAAACTTAGCAATATAGAATGTAGTAAAATTTTGGAGCCTTTAAGTCACTATCCAATCGTGTCTTTTACTATGATTTCAAATAGAAGACAGTTTACAACTGACTCATGATCATGTCTTTAACCAACTTCAATTGTTGTGGAACACAATATAAAAGAAAAAATTTGTATTTTCTAAGTAGGCTTACATGTCAGTGTCAGGTCACAGGTTTCATGAAATTCAAAGAAAAGAAATTTCGGTTGAGCATTAAAAAAATGAAGTTTAACACTGAATATTGCCTAGTTTGGGACTATATTGCTTTCAGCTCTATTTTTAATTTAAATTATTTTGTTTATTTACGTTCCAGTCATTGCTCCCCAACACAGTTCCTTATCCCCTTCCTCCACCTGCTTGGCTCTGAGAAGATGCTGTCCCCCTCAGCAAGCCTCCCCCTTCCCTGGGATCTCAAGGCTCTCTAGAGTTAAGTGTATCTCCTCCCACTGAGGCCAGCTGAGGCACACCTCTGCTGTATACCTGCCAGGGGCCTCGCTCAGACCAGCTTGTGCATGCTCCTGGTTGGTGGCCCAGTATCTTGGAGCTCCCTGGGGTCTGGGTGAGTTGAGACTGTTGGTCTCCCTATAGGGTTGCTGTCCCTTTCAACCTCTTCAACTCTTCCCCTAATTCAAACATATAGATTCCCAACTTGAGTTTAATGTATCTGCTTCTGTCTCAGTCAGCCGCTGGTAGGGCCTTACTGAGGACAGCCATGTGTAAGCGCATCCTATTTTTAGCTTTACTTTCTTCTTGTTCAGAGTCCCTCTCCATTTTTAAAGATAAAAATCACTTTATAATAATCAATTAACAAATAAAACTGTCCTAACAGCTAGATTAAGGTACCACTCACTTCTCCAGTCCCCAACTCTATGCATGGCAATGAATTTCTATTAGGTTCTGCTTTTCTCCCTTAACTCAATACTATCAGTGGGACATTCACACAATACTGATCAAGGTAAACTTCAAGAACCCTTCCGCAGTATATCTATTAAGTGAATATAGTAGAAAAATTATTTAAAGGATAGTTATTTTAAAAAATGAAAGAATAGAAAACAACTATCTGTATATTCTCTTTCCTGCTTCACGGATCATTTTTCCTATATTCTGCCCCTCCTCCTCACCTACCCTTGCCCTTTCTTGGTCACCTTACTAAATGTTATACTATACTGACACTTATTTCTATTTCTACACGTAAGTAGAGCTATGTGCCCGTCATATTTCACCCACCTAAGTATAAAATCAACCAAACTGTCTCCCTCCATCTCATAATCAATTTCCTATCTCCAGCCTTCACTTGTTTTTTAATAAACATTTACTATACTTTTGTTTCCCTTCATTATCCTATTATTACATTTATGAGATAAAACTAATTTTTAACATAAGCGCTAGAGAGATGGCTCCAGGGTAATGTTCTTCCTGAGCAAACCTACCATCCTGAGCTCTACACCCGGAACCCACATAGACGTAGAAGGAGACAATTGATCACAGAGTATTGTACTTATATCCTCACACCAAGGAATGGGCATGTGCAATTCATCTAACACTTGATAATGGATAGATTGGTAGAGAGATAGAGAGATAAAGAGAAAGACAGATAGAGTGATAAAACTTAACTGATAATTCTGAATTACTCAGATTGCCCTCTTAACTATCGCTTTATTTTAGCTCAATTGTCTATCAATAGACTCCTTTTACCCAAATACTGCCATAATGGATCGATTTGGGGAGTCAGTACATCAACAATGTTGAGACATTGAGCATTAGTGATCCTATGGCAGACCAGTAAGTTCATCTTATAATGCATTAATAATGTGAAGAATGGAGAGAAAGAAAGGAATGATTTTCCAACAGAATTTTTGAGAACCATAATTCGCACGGAGTTTCTGGAATCAGAGATGACGAGCTTAGTCATTGCTTGACCTACAAGCCTGTGTAGCCTCTTCAAGATAAAATATAACAGGTCCTGCTTAGAAGCCAAATATTAAAATAAAATATCAAAAATACAATTGTGATGAAAAAGGGCTTTTCAAGTAGGATTCTTGAATTGCTCACATCCAAATTATACAAAGGAAATTTGGGGAGCAGAGAGCCATCCCAACTAAATGCCTAACAAAACTTAAATCTGGAGGGCATTCGAGTTGGTACCGTGCTTCACCACCAACTAGAGCAATTACAGACCAGCAGAGCACCAAGGAACAGCAGTAGTTAATTGGGAAAAAGATAGCCAAGTAACCTTCAAAGCGGTAAGTATACCGAGCCCTAAATCCCTGTTGTCTCTGATACTTTCTTGTCAGTCTCCCTCCTTCTACGGTTCAACAAATCTGAAAGGAAAAATGTTCAGAGGGGAATGGATTTCAGGGATGTTACTGTAGTACAGAAACACTCTGAGAGGGATCGCTTTCTTATCACCATCTCAGAACACTGGTCCCAGTGAGAGCAAAACATGTAGAAACAAAAAATAATGGATCAAAAGCAGCCAGCTTGAATGTTGCATGAACCCACAAGCTAAATGTGAGCCTGGATCTCCAATGCGACTTCTGAAGAACTTTTACAAAGCTTTTGATTATCACTCAGATGTATTCTGAAAATATAGCCAGTAATCTTAACCATCGGTGTTTAGTTTTAGCATTCTCTAATAGGATATCACAGGGGCCAAAGGGCATGCTCTGTCTGACCTAGAAAAACACCAGAGAAGAGAGCGTTACTATTGAAGTCCAGCATCTTCCAGACATAACATTTCAATTATTCACCAAGGTGTATGGTTTTCTGGTAGACAGCTTTATTCCAGAAAATATAGACAACATTCATCCCTCCTGGCCTTTCAGGTCAGAGACTAGTAGCTAATAATAGAGGACTGGAGTGAATACTCAAAGTCCGTATGTTTTTTTAAAAGACCTGAATCATTTCTAACTAAGTAAACAGCTTGCAGAGTGGGCCTTTGAGTTTATGAAGAGGCCACTCTCTAATTGTAATATAACACACTAGGTAAATAAGCAAGATGTGTTTCAAAGAATCCAAACTGCTCAGGGTCTCCTCCTGCTGGTACACTTCTAACACCTTGGCATTAGCACACACCTTCCTCTGAATGGAAGAGAACAAAGAGAAAGAACAAACGAGATATGAGACAAAAAACAAAAATGCCCTAGGGTTGTTCTGAACTCCAGCAGCTCAGCATAGGTGAAGGATTAGCTTCATCAGCACAGTGGGAAGTTTGCAGGCGCACAGGTCTGTGCCCTAGAAAATGCCTCTGAAGTCTATTGCTAATCAGACTAAACAAAGAATTTTAAAGAGCAGATGACGTTTTGGTTTTTTTTTTTTTGTTTTTTGGTTTTTGTTTTTTTTTAAGTGGCATGTTCTGTGTGAAGAATATTACGTCACCTCACCTGCTCTGGAATCGGTATGCTGGCACCATGTACCTGTCTGGAGATTTCTCTCCCGGCAAAACAAGACTGGAATTATTTATGTTTTCATTGTGTCACATTACACGTAGCTACAACGCATAATAATTGGAAAAAAGAAGCCTCAGGTGACGCAGATGGTAGTGCCAATTGTTTAAGGGGGGAAAAATCCTGATCACAAGCTTTGCATTAAAACTACTCTGACAAATGAAATCATCATAGGGAGAAAATGGAACTGTGATTGAATAACAATTCCGGGTTCCTGTCACCTTCCTCCATATCGAGATTCATCTCTGCCATTAAAGTAGTTCCAGAGTAAAACAAGGACACTGTTTGTTTCACAGGAAAGAGATTAAGCACTGCCAGGGAAGAAAGGAGAATTCCCTGAACATTTATGAGGGATCTGGTTTAGAAAATGAAGATACACGCGTTCGCTGCCTCTAAGTACCCTTCTGTACCCATCATGCATGACCTGTCTCTGTGTTCTATCTCTCTGCTGTGTGGGAAGAGTAGCTGCAAGATAATAGAGGATCAGAAGAAAAAGGGTGGCTACTTTAAATGTTTTTCCATTTTCCCAAGGCCGCCATGGAAGTGTCAGCTTATATAAAAATAGCAGATACATAGAGCATTTAAACAACCTTTTCTGAAATGTTTATGGCTGTGATCTCATGTTGAGGGTGTCATTTGTATAACCTTAATATTTAAGATGTCTCTGCTGCTCTTTACTTCCTTGCCCTTTCTATTGAACAATGACACAGTTGACAAGGAGGGCATCAAATACAGCTGCCAAGTGTGATGCATAACCCAGAGGCTTTGCAAGCTGAGGGCTCGTGTGGTGCTCACCCTGCTGCTCATAGCTGCAGATACCCTGGGCAGTACGAGTCTCTGGGCTTGGCAATGTCTTTGCATTGCACACCTAAATCAGCCTCTATTATGTTTTTTTTTTCTCTTTTCTGCCTCTTGGCTTCTAGAGAGCTAAGCCAAAAATTTCCCTTTGTGAGTCTTTCGAGGTTTTATTGCCTGCCGCTCCCAGTCTGCCCCTTTCTCAATCTATCATGAGCTGCTTGGGCATCTTCCTGTCTCCTCTCCTCTGCACGTGACTTGCTTTAAGAGGTTCCTTACAGTTGCAAGCCTGCTATGCTGGCTGGCAGGCTGAGCAGCCGTAGGATTTCATTTTTAGGGAGTGTTTGGCTCTTGATGTCCCCTTTGATAGAAATAGAGCTCTGAAAAATTCCAGCCAAAAAGGGGAGCATTCCATGCAAAGCCTTCTGAGTAATGGAGAAGGCTCAAAGGAGATTAATGAACTAATCCTGCCAAGGAACTCTTCCCCAAGTGGACCCAGAGTGAAAAGTTGACATCGGTGACCTGCTCTAGTGCTTCATTTCTCACCATTTTGAAGGGTGGTCTTGGGAAAGGAGACCACACTTCATCACCTTTCAAATTTTTACAAACTATGGTAGAGCAAGAAGAAGGGCTCAGTGAATAAACAGATTTGCTTCGTTAGGCCTGGTGCCCTGAGTCTGATCCCCAAATCTCATGAGCGCACACACACACACACACACACACACACACACACACACACACATTTAAAAAAATATGCAGTTTCTTTTCTCAGCTTTTACTATTATTATCGTTTAGTTGTCAAAAAGCTCACAAGCTCTTAGAATATATTTCATAAAGACAACTTTTACTTGCACATCTCTAAGGATTGCCCACAACCATGTTGAGTGACTATTGCAGTGTACAGAGGGCAATATTTCAGTTCTGCTCCAGAAAAAGCCACCTGTCAGTAATTTTTGGTGTTCTGCTGGGTCCTTATTTCACCAAGTTATTGTATATGTGGAATATCTTCTGAAAGTTGTAAAGATCTCTACAATCTTTTGAGCTAAAACAGGTTCCCCAGAGGCCAAATTTGTATTCAAATAGCAGTCTTCATTTTCTCATTTCCCTAGGGCACCCTCAGGAAAAACATTACCTTTAAAGCTAACCTATAATCTATTCATGCCTTAGCATTAGAGAAATGTCTCTAACACATCTCCTCAGTTGTCACGCATATGGCAAATCCATTAATACTAACAGATCATAACTGTTTATACCCATTAATTTTGGCCTGCTAATTACTGAAAGCATAGCAATAGAAGGACCTGAGAGCTGTGTCTGAAAAGACTCCTGTTTGAGGTTGAAGAGGATCACTAGGATATAAGACATGTATTAAAATAGTTATCAATAACATAGGCAGATAGAAATCCAGCTGGTGAGACTATGAAGGGAATCCAGGTTTCAAAATTATGGATAAACAGATATCATGGTAAAGGCCCTGATGAGAGTTCAGGCCCACAAGGTATAGTGAAGGTGTGTTTTTATACATCTGTAAGGAAGAAGGAAGGCTACAAGTAGTCAAGGTATCCAGAATCCTCAGCCAGATTTTAAGGAGTACTCCAGTGTAGGAATGTACACTTCTGACCTTGAGGAGGAAGGATGATATCCAGTAAGTGTATCAACCATTCGGAGTTAGAAATGTGCAGCTACCAGCAACTGCCAGTCACCATTTGATGTCCCTTACTTGGGGCACTGAAAAGGATACATTCCATTCTCATGGAATCTGAGCATCCTGTGTTGGGAATTTACGTGCAGATTTGCGGTAGGAGGCATGTCGTTTTTCTGAAGTGGCTGTAGCTATAAGAAAGAGCCCGAGCTGCTGTCTGATCTGGAGTCTAACAGTGTTAAGACTATTCATACTCTCCCTGTAGTCCTAAGCATTGTTCTATATCATGTATGCTCAACATCGATATGTGCCTTATTTATCCAGGATCGTTGTTAGAAAGATCAATAGCATATGACATATGTATTAGGACCATAATATCACATCCAAAACTTCATACCATCAAGCAATGAACATAATCTGATTGAATGAGCAATGGTTCACCTGACCTATATGAGGCTTATATGGGATGTGGATGTATTCGTTCATTCTTCTGCAGTATGATTCTAATCCCTAAGTGTCATCATACATCCATCCCTGCATCTTTTTTTCTTTTTTGAAACACATGGTTACATAGGGTCCAAGAATCTGAGTTCAAAGACCCTCCTTAAGGTATGTGGCATGGCATATGAATTAAGAGAAAAATAAACAATAAGTTCTACAATAAGGGAAGTGCATTATGTTCAACACTCAATTCTATTATGTTGTAGTAAGTCAGTCATTGACCCATTATGTAAGCACTCATATTTTATATCAGAGGTCTTATGTTTATGACAGATCAATTCAATTTCTGTTTCAAAATGTCAGTAATTAATTATTTATGCTGACTAATTTTAACTGTTAACCTGACACCTTCTAAAATCACCTGGAAACAGTCTTACTAAAGAATTTCATAGATCAAATTGGCCAATGGCTACCTGAGTGGGATTGTCATGAATTGGATTGGGAAAACTCAGCCCATCGAGAGCTGCACCATTGCCTCCATAATATAGTCCTGGTTACTAAAGATAAAATATCTCATAGCTTCAAGAAAA
This sequence comes from Rattus norvegicus, assembly GCF_021556685.1. NCBI lineage: Eukaryota > Metazoa > Chordata > Mammalia > Rodentia > Muridae > Rattus > Rattus norvegicus. The sequence goes on along the minus strand of NC_141544.1, from coordinate 22,643,422 downwards.
GGTTTCAAATATTTTTTCTTTCTTTCTGCTCTTGACTGCAGAGCTGATGGGATAGCTGCTTGAGTTCTTATGTTGGCTTGTCTCAATGATGGGGTGTAAACAAACTCTCTCTCCCTTAATTTTCCCTTTTTGTCAGGATACTTCATCACATCAACAGAAATGACTCTAGAATGTCATGTTATTTTGAAAAATTATTTTGAAAGATCTCCAGAGTAGGTTTCTTGTTTTGCTTTGTTTTGTTTTACAGTTTTGACTTTTTGGTTGGTTGGTTGCATGCTTGATTGCTTGGTGTTTGGTTAGCCAGTTGACTGATTAGTTGGTTAGTTGGTTAGTTGGTTGGTTGATGAATTTTTTTGTTTATTTATTTTATGAGTGTGTATGTATACCTGTTTGTGAGGGTGCCATATTGTGTATGGGTGGCCACAGAGATGAGAATATGAAATCATATCTCCTAGAACTACAGTTATAGGTAGTTGAAGCCACCTTATGTGACTTTAGGGAAATGAAGGCAGGTCCTCAGAAAGATCAATAAGAGCTCTCAATCTCTGAGCCTTCTCCTTAGTATAGGTTTTAATTTCAGGCTAGTAAAAAAAGAACGATAATGATCACACCCATGAGCTAATGAAAGAAAGAGGTGTAGGATAAAAAGAGGAAGAAAGAAAGAGAGGAGACAGAGGGGAGAAAAGAGAGAGATGACTTAAACCTAGAAATGCATAGTGCCTGAAGATGTTTGATTAGTATTGCCTAATGTGAGATGGAGACTCTTATTTAAACAAAGGAAGTTTCCTTAACCGTAGATTCAGTTTGAAATTTCTAAGATTCTTTTTGTCCGTAGCACCAGATTTAGCACTTTCCTGTAGAAAAATCAGGAAGTGAAAGATTGTCAAACACTTACTAATTAAGATAGAGTTTGTTACATAGTTACTCACCACAGAAGACATCTCTCTTTGTGAACTCAGAAATAAATATCACACCAACTACAAACATAAGTGTCAACAATATTGACACCGTGTGTCCAAGTAGTACAACAATTGCTTACACAACAATCACAGGTGAAGTCTGTTTAGTTGATTTGCTGTGGAATATTATAATGATAAGGACCATAAAGCTGAAGCAGAAAGCCTAGGGAATCAGAATTCTTGAACAAGATTAATTCGACACTTAGTGGCCAAAGGCAATCATATCACGGCTTCCATTTCAGAATGGAACAGAAATACTGAGATCCAAACCCAAGATGGAGCTTTGTGAGTAGGATGTAAGTAACGTGATGTCTAATGACTAACCAGCTTGTGTTCATTGATTCTATGATCATTATCATTGAAGAAATGCATGACCCCTTTTTGTACTTCCGCAGATGACTGATGCTCAATGTGATACCTTTTTTGTATAAGATATTAATTCTTCAGTCAAAAGTCATTGGATCTTTGTAAGCTATCTATCAGTCAACTAATTTTGACCTCACCACTTATCTCTCTGAGTCAAGGATTTCCATCTTTATCAGTATTCACAGTATGTGTTCATATAGCCCTTAATACATTAAAACTAGACCTCCAGAATGTGAAGTCAATAGGCATATATACATATAGTTAAGTAAAAAGAAAATACTGTTTGATGTTTTTAATGACTGAGCTTCTCTGGTGAATTTTGATCTTAATAAAAACATGCAGGTTTTTATATAATATTAAATCCATATATTTAGGAAAACATATTTTTATTAACCAGAAATTTCAACTTCAAGTAATGTATCTTTCTAATTACATAGCATAGGTCAACAGATCCTCCAGGTAATCTTTGAAAAGAAGAAGAAACAATTTGTTTGTTCTCTGATCTCTCATTTATCTTTCTTATGTACTTTATTACTGTGGGGAAAATAGTTAAATGAGACAGAATTTTTGCTAAGATATCCATTTCTCTTAATGCTGAGAACAATCTTGACTTCTCACCAATACCTTGATTATATTAGGTATCTTCCTGACAGCAAATCACAGAAAGGGAGAAGAAGAAAACAGTAATCAAATTATACACTGATATTGAATTCATGTGGCTCCAACTATCCTGAAACAAGGTCATTAATTAAAATAAAATATTACATGCACCCACATTGTGCAAATTGACCACAAAATTAGAAAAAAAGCTTTTATCATTGTAAAAAATATTATTAATACTTGTTTTGGTTTTGACTTTTGTGGTTTTACATCTGAGAGATTGGAAATCAATGATATTGTGTTTATTATTATGATTTTATTTTCAGGTAATAGAAAACACGGCTCAAACAAGCTTGGCTAATCAACATAATTACACTTTTGGGACTAAGAAGTGTTTCAGATAGTTAACTGCAACTCAAAATATATTTCTCAACTCATCTCCCTTGGTGTTTATTTCATTCAATGGTAGCATCTCACCTCATGGTCAGCAATGTAACCCAATGGCTTGCAAGAAATCTTATATTCACAATCCTGTTCGACATAGAAGAACACTTCTACTACTGCCTACAAATAGATGACCTGAGACACAGATTGTGATTGGACTGGTTAACTCACTAGTTAATTTCTGCAAACTGCAGTTCCCTAGAGGTTGATTATATGCTATCTTTGTATCTTATAGTTGTGTCAGCTTTCTACAACACATGATAGACACAGATACATGAAGGAGTGCTCATTAAAACAGGAAAATGTGTAAATAGGAATGAAGAAATTTAGAAGTCAAGGAAATTTACATTTTGAGCTCAATGTCAAATGTATACACCAAACATATAAAGATATAAAGGAAATCTATATGACATATTGTAGCAAAAACATGTAAGCAAAAACAAAAAATAGATGAATAGGATCATTACAATTAATAGAAAAGCTATACAACACAGAGTGCAATAATAAGATGAAATCTTTGAAAATGATGACTCTAAGAGAAAGTTAATATTTAATACATATATGGTTTGCCACTAACTCAATAGACTAAACAAAGAATGGAAGAAAGAACAAAAGAAAAAAGAACTAATCTTATTTTAATATTGAGGACTTGGACAGATACTTCTCAAAAGAAGACATGCAAATACTCAATACATATATGAAATATGCTCATTATGACTAATTATGAAGGAACTGAAAATTAAATCCATAATGTGCTATCACTTCATGCCCATTAGAATGGCTATTATCCAATTGTGGAAAGATAAAAAGAACTGGTAAGGATTTAGAGAAAGGGAAGCTTTGAACACTGCTGGTGGGAATGCAAATTAGTGTGATCATTATGGAAAATAATATACACATTTCTCACAAAGTAAAAATAGAACTATGATATGATCCAATAATGCTGTTTTGGGGCATGTATCCAAAAATGAAATAAATTATTTTGGCTAACTGATCTAGTGCACTCCTGTGTTTTTTTGGAACATTATTTGTATGGAATCAGCCTAAATGTTTATCAGTGGATAACTGATAAGTTTATAAGGACCATCACACAAAGACACACACACACACATGCACACACGCACTCACACACACAAGCATGCACACATATGCACACACACACGCGTGTGTGCCCTACAAAACTATTCAGAGTAAGAAGTATGTCAGTCTGTGATGTATAATCCAAGGGAAATTATGTAAGGAAAAATAATGGGAGATATAAAAATGAGAGATATATTTTCTTCATATGTAGAATCTATAAAATTTAAGTTCATAGAACAGAAAACAGAATGAGTAACAAAGGCAGATGTTTGGCAGATAATAATTACAATTTTTAATAAATATGAGGAATACCTTCAAGCGCCTGCTTCATAGCATGGTTAATATAGTTATACTGCATTTTGAAAAAACTCTTGTAGATTTGAAGCACTCTCACCATCAAAAATTAGAATTATATGAAGCAGTGATTATGTTAATTACAGTACTGAGTTATAAACTGCTGCATAGATATTTCAAACTACTGCACTGAACATATATATACATATATATATATACATATAATTCTTAATTATCAATATAGTTTAACTTCTATTTGCTGCAATGTATTTGATAAATATGTGTAGGACACAGTAAGAAAGTTATTTTTTTTTGAGATTCTTCCGTATAAGAAAACTACCTAGATATAGTCAGCTAATATCTGTGCTAGATATCACCAAGTAAAATTCCATAGCACTTTTATCACAATGAGGAAATCCTGTGCTACCCTTACTGTCCCACAAGTCACAGCAAGCCGTTAAGTCCATCTTCCTCCTTTATCTCCTGTGGCGTCTGGATCCACTGTCTAATATTACTTAACATGTTCTGTCAACCCTCTTCTCTGCAGCACTAAGATATTAAATAATAGTATCTGGAGGAACCTGACTCCTCACTAACAAGAAACAAATGGTTGGCCCATCTGACAGTACTGAGGTTGTGATCCAGCTTGAAGAGCAGGACTAAAACTAGAAAGGAAATATCACAGGTTAGTGTATTTGTGCATCTGCATTGTAGTGTCCTGCTGCTTGTTGTCTGATCCACATCTTATTCCATTTTGAACTGAATTTATTGAGAGGTTTACACTTGGATTTGTTCTTAAAGACCTGCTGCTGATCCCCTAGTAGGGACTAACGTAAAAGTCTAGATGCCCTCTTCAGTGCATTTAAATGGCCTTGGAATGTTTTCATTTGTCTCCAAGTTCAGGGAGAAATTTGTTCTACTCTAGGTAGCACATAAAATTTACAGGCTTTTGAAGTATTTCCTTTGTTTTTTTTCCAATGTCACCTATAAATTAGGTAAAGTGATATAAGTTTCTTCTTGATCCCTTTTTCAAGATGGACTGGCATTTCCCGATATTAGCAACTCTGAGCTGAAATTTTTTTAAATGTTCACCTCATAGAATATAGACTTCACAAGCAAAACAGTCAAACTGTTCTGCACATTGAGTATGTTTTACATGGACACTAACTTATTCTCAAGCCAAGGTTGATATTATAAAGACATAAAATAAGGAAGCTCAGCAATAAAATATATGTATATAACCAACAGCCTTAGAAAAGAATTGGAGGAATGAGGGTTTAAAGTAAAGTTTTACACAATCTGTTAAATGTTTTTATGAATTACTAGGCATTCTAACCTAACAGAAACCTGGAATCTATGCTAAACAGCTAAAAAAAATACTGCGTTTAGATTAATATTTTATATTATGGAATTTAATTCACCTTCAGAACTACTCCTTTAATTATTACCAGTTTGTACATAATAAAAGTGAAAAATGTAATGTGAGTTACAGTTACCAGTTTGAACAGTGAAGTATTCCATTGCTTAATCACAATATAAAACTGTTTATTTATTTATGGTAAGTATGGTTGATTTCAGAAGAGTTGTTGATATTAAAGAACATTAAATTTTTTAAGGGGTTGAATACTTAGGTTAAAGAACAAGGCAGCAATGGATAAGAATAGTCCATAGTACACTTTTATAATTAATATTAATCTATTGGGGTCCTTCCTATTAAATTGCCCTTAATCCTATTAACTCACAGTGGAAGCCCATATAGTTGATCTAGGTATTTTGCTTTTGTTTACTGATGCAGTGTTCTGGTCCTTTGTTCCCTCATGTGACTGAAGCACTCTTGGTAGCATTACAGACAGTGACCCTCATTAAAAATTTACTGAAGCCAATGGACCTCCAGTTTTAATCTATAGTAGAACCACCGGAAGAACTGCTCAGTAAGTCTGCAGAGTGCCCAGTGGGTCTACAGTGTGCTTAGTATGTCTTCAGTGTACTCAGTGTTTTGCCTTTGTACTCAGGAGATTCTGCTGCTCTTATTTGGAGAACCATTGCCATGAGCTCATAGAAGGAGACATTTTTCATGTTGGAAATATTCTAGATCTCCACAGTATCTGAAATCAACACCTTCCTATATTAAACAGAGAAATCTATCAGGCCAACTCGGCTTCATCTTTCCTAGTGGGGTTCACTGAAACGTTTGTTTTCACCATATTGAATTTCAGCAATTCCCTTTATCCAATGCTATAATCTATCCCTTCTCTGTAGCTATTGATCCTGTGGGTGCTAAAAAACTATTGATCCCCTAAACATATCTACCTAACATACTTCCCAAAATCTCTCAAGTGCCATTCAAACTTGTATCAACTAATTTGCATTATCCCCAGACTAGATGAATAAAATTTCTTTCTTTTGCCTGCTGAATGCTACAAGAAGAAAAGGTACAGAGCATCATAATATCCTGCTTCCAACAAGTCCGTCATATTTTTCAACAGTACAAGAAGCTTATCTAAGCAGTTTCTCGCTTGGTCTCTGAATTAAAATATTCTGTATTTTTCCCTAGCCCTGCTTCATATCCTGGCATATTCAGGGAAGAAGGCCAGTTTATTGGATGGCTGTATATACCAGATGACAAAGCCATCTTCCACATTGTGCTTTTCCTTGTAATTTAAATCTCATTGATACCAAGTCCTATTGATTCTAGCTACAAAACATGTCTTCATCTTTCCACATCTCTCCTTCCCACAGAACCATTCATAAGAACATTCATAGGTACTAGAGGGTCAAAGAAATTTTGCATTTCTCACTCAGCTTCCTGACTCAACGACCCAGTTTATAAAACCTCAGAATCGTTTGGTGAGGCAGCATGATGGTATAGAATCACTGGTCCTGTTAGGCAGTTGCATGGGTAATGATCTCTTCATTCTCCAAAGCCAGAGAAAGTGGGATAAATAAATCCAAATACCTAAATATGATAGCTGAGGAGGTGCAAGTCTCATAGCTCTAAGACATAAATGTTGGAATCATGTAATATTGTGTACCTTGTATTAAAAAATACAGCACAATCCCCAGAAATTTCTTAATGCCAAAAGAAATCCTTCATACACTCCACAGAATATGGGGCATGTACAACAACCTGGCCTAAATATAGACAAAAAGATCTGTCATCCAAGATTTTGCTAAGAAAGAAAGAGATTTTGGTAGGAGGATAATGGAAACCAGTCCTAAATTTTTGATATGTGCCATGAATGTATAAAAATAGGTAGAAAGAAAATTTTTATTGAGCTAAAATGGCCTTTATATTTAATTACAAAGTTATTTTACTTAATATCTGACACTATTCTGCCTTTCATTTTCCACTCTCCGTTAAAATATTATGACTTGTCATTTTAACATAAGAGGATTATAAGGTGATTTCTAAAAATATACCATAGGTTATCATAAGAAGCTTGGGTCAAAAACAATGTGATTATGTGCTAATATTTTTAGAACAAAGTATTTAACTCCTCATTTCTCTTAGGCCAAAGATGATAGTAGATTGATCTGTGCTACTTGTCAATGTCACAAAGTAACAAAAAGAGTTCTCATTTAAATGTATTAAACTAGCGTTCTTGCATTTTTATATATTAAAATTATCTTACAGCTTTTCAAAATATGTAAAAATAAAATATTAACAAGGGATAAACATCTTCTAAACTGTGGTCCTTTCTGAAAGTGCAAATAAGAACTAAATAAACTCTGTGTGACTGTGGGTTCCTAAATTCCCCAGCCATTGTGCTATTGTTTTCTGTTATCAAAAATGGAAACATTAACTGTATGCATAACGTGTTTACTCCTTTGCTAAACATATGTTACAAACTGAAACTTGAACAAGATAGAATTCTTGCCATCTTATTAAAACTGGCTTCATAATCTAAGAGGAAACATTAAGCTATAAAATATTCATTGTGCAAGCTGTGATGTGTTCTTTATGTTTTGGAAGAGTAAGTCCTGTTTGCTGTAGTCGTGAAGGAGCCTGCACAGGAGAAATTGTGAAGGGTGCCTTCGTGAAGAAGTAACTGCAAGACCATACTCTGCCTTAGATTTGTCCCTCTTTTCTCCTTACAGATTTCAAAATGACTGTAGAACATGTGTGAGAAATAGAATGGGACTGACCAGTATGACTCAAGCTCTCTCTCAGGTCCTCTGTCCTAAGAAATTATATGTCCTTTAATGATTTATCAGAATGATTCAGACACTCCCTGAATGTAAAACTTAGCTACATTTCCGGGCACACCAAGGGAAAAAAGGCAACAAATTAGTCACAGGCTATACAACATCATCATTTACTACTTGTTGTAGTCATTGTACCTTAATGACTTCATTGAATGAAAATAATCAGTAGAATGTGAGTTGATCCTTATGCTTCTTTTCTATCCCTTATGTAGACAATTGTGCTAAAATTCGGGGTAATTTAAGCAGAATGACATGGTCCCATAGTTTTATGCATAATATTCAATATACGAAAAAGTTGTTCATTAAAATAATTTCCATGTTTATTATTTTGTTAGTAGAAAAGTTAAAATGGTGAAACTAATCTTTGAATATCGTTGAGATTATGATTATTTCCATCTGGAAGAGAGATTAAAAGAACAATATCTGAATAGCCATTTATTTCCAAATATTCCCATACACCGGGAGTCTGATTAGATTTTACTATAATTATCCAGATGTTGAATATATGTAAAATGAACTTTAAAAATAAAATTAGTGACTGACACTGAATGAGTCAGAGGTTAGGCCAGCAGTGGCAAAAGAAATGCCTTTGTAGAGACATTTGTGTGTTTAATGACACTGACTCTCATTATTGGTCACAGACTATCATGTACTGGTATAAAGTAACTGTATACTGGCTCTCTGCCACTGGCCTTTCTACGTTCCTTTTCTGATTAACTGTTCAAAAATTCTCTCACACAAAAGAGTTTGATCATGCTCAGAGTGAGCCCTCCCAAGAGAACTGTCATTTTAAGCCGTTAATTAAACAGAAGATCCTTTTACTTTAGGAGTTTGCAAATGTATTCAATAGAAAATGGAGGAAACCTTCCTGAGGAAGTGATTTTTCCAATATACCTCCATCAATGTAAACCTGTGAACCAATCTACTCTGTTTATTCTCCTAAACACATATGACCCCTTACTTTGCAAAACTGCATAATTCTAATCTTAATTCTTGCCATTGTAAGCACCATAACTGCCACTTTGTTACTTGGACATTTGTATTTTGTCATCCAAAGAACAAAGGAACAGGAGTAAACGTGTATGTGTTACTATGAACAAACCAAGGTGCATATATATATATATATATATATATATATATATATATATATATATATATATATGAAGTAATTATGTGAACAAATTATGTGTTATGATTTGAATGGTAAGTGTCTCTATACATTTATAAAGTACATTTTCTAGCTGTTGGAGTTTTGATAAATGTTTGGATTCTATAGTCTCTGACTTACTCATTGGATTAATCTCTGGACAGATTCATTAGATGATGACATTATTGGGAGGCTGAGTATGGTCCAAGAAGTACACGAATGAGCCGTGCAGCTACACAGCTGTGTGTAGTTTTATCCTTCCTGCTGCCATGAGGAAGCTGCTTTCCTCAGCAACACGGCGCTCATAGTGCTTCTCTGCCTCACCATGCACTCACAGCTCACTGAGGTGGACTGAAGCTAGGAACTGAAATGAACAGTTCTCTCTCTCTCTCTCTCTCTCTCTCTCTCTCTCTCTCTCTCTCTCTCCCTCCCTCCCTCCCTCCCTCCCTCCCTCCCCTCTTCCTTCCTTTCTTTCTTTCTTTCTTTCTTTTTTCTTTCTTTCTTTCTTGGCAATGTATGTCAGGTGTTGTGCCATGGAAAATAAGCATCTGGCTAACACCGTTCATGAAAGGAGACGGTTGTGGAAATATATTCTTTGCATTTTAGATATACTGCAAAATTCCATGTATACTCCCAATGCTTATAGCAAGTCATTCTGATAGAATGTGTGAGGTGGTAAGTGCTCCATCTGTCTGAAAGAGGATGGAAAACTCTAGCTCTCCCTGAGAATATTTACCTAGTGATTTAGTCCTACTAGCTATTGTTGAGAAAGTTAATTTCATGTGAGGCCTTCAGTAAGTACTATTTGATGTTTTGAATGAGCAACACTCTTCTACTGGGCCAGCAAGCTACTTGACTGACAGCTAACAAACTCTCTCTTTTCACTTGAGCCCTGAGCAGGAAGCTGTCAATTAGGCAATCTCTTCTTTGACAACCAGTTCAACTATTTACCATCATGGCAGCCTGGTTGTTCAGAACATTCCATAAAGTTTCTTAGGAAATGCCATGTCAATTGCATGAAACACTATGACTATGATTTCACTAAAGTCACAACTTCTACTTTATTAAACTACATTCAAGGCATGACCCTTATGACAACTTGCACCATCTCCTTGAGACTTTACATTGTATATGACAAGCCTCGGTTGACCACACTGCATCAACTCTCAGTCAGGACCCATTCATTTGAGGCTCAATAAAAAGTTTATGCTTAATGTATATATGGACTAGCCATTGATGTAATAAGAAGAAACTCACAAATTAGTGGGGGGGTGGTGGAATAGGAGGTATAACAGAATGGTATCTACTCTACTTCTGTAAGCAAGCTTTCTTTCTTTTGGTAGTTAGTCCAGGACAGCTTATTTCACCCTTTGCTGACCATACCTCCCCACATCACATCTCTAAATGATCTCTTAACACCTATAGGTGGCCTTTACCAAGGGCAGAGAGGATTTAAGGGCTGACAAACAAGACCCTTACTTTGCTCCTGTAGGCACTGGGTGTGAACAGCCAGAGGTTGGCTGGGGAGTTACTCTGGAAGTTATATAAACCTCTGCTCCACAGAGCTGCTGATGTCCTTGGTTCAAAAAGCTAAAGAGTTCCAGAAAGCAACTGAGAGAAAGGCTACAGAATCTGAGAAGGAATGAAGAATTGCTGAACAATGTGTTAGAGGCAGTGGAAAGCTAAATCTACAGAAAGCAAGTAGCTGTGAAGGTCAGAACTGCAGCTCTGACTCACTGGAAGAGCTCCAGAGATCCACCAAAGGTAAAATTGGAGGGTATTAACATTCAAACCCTGGAACTAGAATTCTACTTGTCAAGTCCAGGGTCTTTGGCATTTCCAACCTAGAACAATAAAAATCTAACGGAAACTGCTAGGGCTGTGTGTCTCTGTCCTTGAAAACCTGGCACAATGCACCCTTAGTTCTCAATGCCTAGACTCCAAATGGCTGTTTCTGTGCACTTGGAACTGTGAGTCTCTGGTTCTAGGACTTACAGATTTGACCTATAGGACAGTATTAACACCAAGTGCTACCCAGCTTGTTGCTGCAAAGCTGAATGGGACAATAATGGAGTGAGGACAGCAAAGAGAAAAGTTAGGATGATCGGTTGGGCTGGGCTTTCTCTGATGGAGCATCAGCCACTGTAGCACAGCAACCCAAAAGCTTAGCCAGTTTACCAGTCTACCGTGCAGCAGAGGGAGAGGGCTTAGCTAATGTAAGGTCTCTGTAGGGGACTACAGTCTCAGGTTCTGCTGATCCAGGGGAAAAAAGCTGCTATTGTGAGTTTTTACATACACTGTCAACACCTGCACAAGGACCAGATTTGTCTCTTCCCATGGGTCTGAGTCATTAGAGTCCTTGTCAACAATCCGCATTCATTCATTAGGACTTTTTCTACTTACAGACTGAAAATCAGTCCATAAATGTCAGAGCCCAAAGAAGTTTCTCCTTGTCTTTTTAAAGAACAAAAGAACCTACATTCATCTCTTTGTCCCAGTGGTATAGCTGAAGCAACTCATATTTCATGTTTATTATTTCTTAAAATAGATATGTTTGCAAGGTTGCCATGGAGATTAGCAAAAACTTAGTATTGTTAATATTACAACTGTAGAAATTACATTGGTTCATATATATTACTACAGTTTCCTTTGGAGAGAAAATATGATAAGCAAGACAAATAAGTGAGTCATTAATTCAAGGGAAGAATAAAAAAAAAAACAAGTTATCATAATGTTAGGACCTGATTTTAAAAAGCTGTTAAGAAAAGGCTGGGAGGTGCCTTTTGTTCAAACTGTCTCTAAAATCCTGGGTGAAAGAAACTGAGACAGTATTTCTAAATACTTCCTTCCAAACTCTACATGGAAATCATTATTAGGACATTTGTCAGTGGGAAAAATATCACTTCACAGCGACAAAACAAATGCTTCTCAAGAATTCTCACCTACAGCTTCATAGAACACATCTAAATAAGTCAGTAGTGTGGGTGGGTTGCTAGGAAATACTGCAGTTTAAAGTGCATATGTGATGGCTCAGAAAACTTGGATTCATCTAGAAAGTAAATTATAAAATTTAAATGGACAAACCCAGCCGTAAGCTTGCATTTTAAGACACTGAGAAATGTTATAGTTGTACAGAATAACACAGTAATAAACTTATAACAACCACATGCCTGTACTTAAACTGACAATAATAAAGCCAGGAAGATCTTTTCGCTCAACAAGAATATTCCTTGCCATCCCTTGATTTAGTTGCATTTTAAATATCCTTTAATTTAAGCAAAAAAGCAGAATGCTTCCAATGCTCTGAGCACCACAACTGTTTCAGGGATGCTAAGTTATAAATTAACTAAACTCAATTATTTTTATTCACTTTGCTAAGTATTTCAATTACTCCTCCTCCTCCTTGGGAATTTACTCTCTCCAAAATATTAATATAAAATAAGATTCACTTCAAATGTATGCATAGGAAAATAGAAATAGCTTCCTAGCTACCCATTTTGAACATACTCTAAACATGGGATGAGAAATCCAAAGGTACAGTTTGGATAAAATTAATTAGAATTTGGGGTGCTGGGAATGACACTTTGGTCAATGAAAGGCTTCACTTCCAAGCACAAAGAACTGAGTTCCTTCCCCAGAGTCCACAATAAGATAAATGCCAGAAGTGGTGGCATTTGCTTGTAATGCCAGCTCCTGGGAGGTCACATTAGTTGGGTCCCTGGGACTCACTGGCCAACCAGTGGGGCCTGCTTGATGACTTCCAGGTCAACCAGAAAAATTTGTCTTAAAGAAGCAAGGTGACAGCTACAGCGGGAAAAGCAAGACTGTCTTTTCTCATCCACGTGCACCTCCATACACATATATGCACAAGAGACACATATACATGTACTTGCAAGATGAACGTTCAAATGTGCACAAATAATTAGAGTTTTAGTAAATAGTATGTATTCCCTTCAACTATAAATGAATACAAGAACAGATGATTCTTTCTCATCGGATGGTTTAAATGTGATATTTTCCTTTTCATTCAAATTCCATTTTATGGCAAGGAATGAAGTATCCCTTCTACAGAAGACAGCACTGATTCCATGATTCCAGCCTCAATCACCTTAAGTCAATTGTCTTTTCAGTCTATAACAGGTTTCAATGAAGTTAACGGCTGAGGCCATTCAGAGTAAGGTGCATAAATCCATATGGAAACTGATCCAGTGAGCCTTTTCTAACTTACCTGGTAGAAAGCGACAAGATCGACAGACTTGCGCATGCGTACAAATTTGCGTGAGCTGTGCCTGTCAAGCTGGAAGTATTTTCACAAATACTGAGCTTCCCCTTAAGGCATTGACAGTTATTCCGTTTCCTTCTTAACTCAAAATAGTTAACCAAGTTATTTATTTCTCTAATTTAATATAAACATGCAAGAGAAAGAAGCTTTAAATTTTAAATTAATTTTATAGTGCTTCTATGACCTTAACATTACGTCAAGAGTACACAATTATGTTTGTTGAAGACATGGAAATAACACACTCTGGAAAACCATTCAAAAACAAAAAACACAGCATAACAAACAAACCCCAACTGTGCCTTAATGCTTTGTTGCTGGTATTTCATTGCTAATTTTGAAAACTGTGGTGAAGCCCTTTGGAAATCCAGACTTCTTTGGAACTCAAGAATAATTTTCAACCTCTACTTTTGTAGTTCATCAACCTCATCTGTCACGTATGTGTCACTGAAATCAGAAAAGCCTTAGAAGGCAGAAAAAAAATTAAAAACAAATTAATGTGGGAAGATGATATAAATCAAGTGGCAAAACCAGGAGTGAGTTATCAAAGGATCTTTCATCAGGAGGGAAAGCATTTGCCTTTCTCTCAAGAGGAGCCCATTATGTGTTTTTGTTTGCTCTATTATCCTTCAAGTGGCATATTAAAGAAATGGATTTGTTAGGATTTAGAATGTGTTTCACCCTGATAGGAAAAGTAGTGGGCACCTCAGATTTAATTTGAAAAGACATAAACTTTGAAAGACTATGCAGACCCTGGGTAGTAATGAATGTGAAGAAAAACAAATATTATTTTTAACTTAAGACATGAATGACTTTTCCCCATAGGAAAAATACGACCATGCTATATTTATTCTCTCTGCAGTCCTCAGAATTTATTTAGCTAAATATGGTGGTTTGATGTCTCTGTTTTATTTATGGATAATGCTTTGTTTATGGAGAGTGGAATCAAACAATTAAAATAAAAGGATTGCATGTGTTTCCTCTGCTTGCTTTCCTTGGGGCAAACCACATGGACATACCAATTGGTTTTAACAGACTCATCTGCTAAGCAATTGAAGGAGATCAAAGGTAGAAATTTAGGCATAAGGGATTACTTACATTATAACTTTCCAACCATTGTATCTGTTTTTCAGTAGAGAAATATAAACACCTATTTTATACTCTTCCAGGAAGAGAGTGATTGGGCATAAGTATGATATGTGTGTCATACAGTGATACAAGGCTTGGTTTTTTGCAAAAGGAATGTCTAGCTATTTAATTTATTGTAAGGTACCACAAGCAGTATAGACATAAAGTACTATAGCAATAGCATGAATGTCCCGGGCTTGAGCTCTCTCAGTGTCTCAAAACTTAGGCAAGAGAGGGCTGGAAACCATGGAGTTTGGGCAAGTAGAATAATGAGTCAGCAGGTAATGGATATCACAGGAAGTTTTACCCAGAGGTCAACTTATTTTTGGCAAGATCCTTAAGGATCTTTTCTAGTGGCTTAGGTTGAGGGGTAGTCAGAATTGGAGAGCTGGAGATAAGAGAAATTGGTCAATGGGTAATTTTCTCTGACTAATTAGTGGGTTGGGGTGTGTAGCTTATTATCCATGAGGTAACAAATGAAATTTTGGAGTGGCTATACCTCATGGGTAAATAAAAAGGGTCAAATAGGAACAGGTGGTTGTTTACAAGGAACCACTTCTGGAACACAACTTCCCCCCCAAAACTACAGGGCAAAGGTAAGATTCAACAGCATCAGGCATGACACCACCTCCCCAACTTCTGCTGTTAGTCATTCCTGTCTCTCCTACATAGATGCCAAGTAGAGTCAGATCTACCATAAAAAATGGAAGACAGACCAGGGGGTAGGATGGAGGGAGAATGACATTTTAAAGTCTTCAAGAAGCCCCACTTGGCACAACAGATTATGAACTGAGATTGAACATTTAAAGTTCAATCAGTTTGGGGCAGAGAATATGTTTCAGAAAGTAAGTATATTTTGTTCAAGCGAGAGAAACTGAGTTTGCATCCCTAACAACCGCATCAAAATGTAGGTGCAAAGAAACAACAGGCTTATGGCTGTTACTCCAGGGCTGAGTCAGGAGATAGGCCAAGCTCAAGAACTTGCTGACCCATTACCTGAGAGAGGAAGTTATGGGTTTAGTGGGGGAGCAGATCACACAAAAATAAGGTTTAAAGTCATAGCAGAAGCCAAATAGCAGACATTGACCCCTAGCCTCTCACGCTTCCTAGGGTAAGACACCAGCATACACACATGTGGTATCCCCCTCCCTCCCCTCCCTCTCCCCCTCCCCCTTCCTCCTCTCCTTCCATCCTCATATTATAAAAGTAACTTAGAGGGAAGTGTAGGACCAAGACTTCCCCTCAGCTGTGCAGAGTGTTATTCCTAGAGCATGACTGGTTTTTAAAACTCTGAATACTGGAGACACCTGAGGTACCCTGGCAGCAAGGTGTCTGGTAGGGAAAATATACAGACTGTTAAGTGTATGTTTGAACCTTTTTACAGCAGGTGTTCGCTGAGTTTCTCTGGCCTGAATAAGAACACAAAAGGCACATCTGACATGGCACTGAGCAAGCCCACGCCAATGGTTTTTATTATGTCTCAGCCGCTCAGGATGAGGAGGCATGTTAAATTAAGTAGGTGGTGATTTTTCCCTCCTGGGAAATGCTCCATAAATTTAAACTGTATAAACCTTTGAATTCTTTGTGGCTCATTGTCTTAATCAAGAGCACCACTTAACCATGTTATGACTGGGGAGATGGCTCAGTGGAAAAAGAGCTTAGGGCTCAAACTTCAGAACGTGAGTTCTGATCCCTGGTGCCATCTAAATGATGGTTATGGGGGTGTGATTCTGTAACTCGAAGTTGAACTGGTCAGCCCCAGGTTCAGGAAGAAATGCTTGCTTGAAAATCAGGTGAATAAAGCAAGACAGCTGACCATAGAACTCTGGTGTTCACACATGCACACCTTGGGCAAACAGGCACACAAAAATATATGTACATGTAGGCATGAAACACACACACACACACACACACACACACACACACATATGCACGCATAGTCATAAAGCACTATGTTGATGACTTGGAAGTTTATCCTGTGAGTTAATAAGCCAATAAGAGCTCAAGAAAATAGCTATTCAAAACAGAACAGCATGTATTATTCCTGTTATAGAACACCACTATCAAATATGGAAAAAATACATCATAAATTACATAATTAATTTTGTATGGCTGAGAAGAAAATGGTTCTGGTCCTAAGTAATACGATGCTGATAACTCTCATTCAATTTCATTGTTTAAGAAGAATGAGACCTTTTATCACCATTAGGATAAATTAGGAGTGGAATCGAGTCTGTGTCTTCTGTAATTTTGCAGTAATGGTGTCATTTCTGACACACTTTGTCTCTGTCATCAAGGTAATATGATTTGTTTCTTATTTACATTTCTGAGCGAAGGTAAAAATAACAAAGAACTGCAGTAGTAAATTCATCATCTTCCCACATTACAGTGAGCCTTGGTTAATGCTAAGGGGGACAGAGAAGAGAGGCTCTGCAAACCAGATAACTTTCGCCTTTCTTCTTCCTTGGCCTCATTTGCTGGGTGCTATTATTCTGCATTCCATAAATTAAATGTAATTACATTATCGTGTCATATCTATTTCTCAGAATGTTGAAGTAGGTATTGCAGTTTACCAAGAAGTCTACATTGGTCCATGGGAGGTGGGAATGAGCAAAATATATCCTGATTTCTAGATGCCATTATCAAGGCTCCATTTAAACACACAGTCTTAGAGAAGGGACAGTTATCCTTAAATTGCACCAGGAGCTAATGGAGACCACCACGGGGCCACCAAAAGGCTCACAGGCAGTGATATTTAGAACTTTCCCATTATCCTTTATTCAACAGTATTCACAATGTCCATTCTTTTTTTTTTTTATTAACTTGAGTATTTCTTATTTACATTTCGAGTGTTATTCCTTTTCCCGGTTTCCGGGCAAACATCCCCCTAATCCCTCCCCTCCCCTTCCTTATGGGTGTTCCCCTCCCAGCTCTCCCCCCATTGCCGCCCTCCCCCCAACAATCTAGTTCACTGGGGGTTCAGTCTTAGCAGGACCCAGGGCTTCCCCTTACACTGGTGATCCTACTAGGATATTCAATGCTACCTATGAGGTCAGAGTCCAGGGTCAGTCCATGTATAGTCTTTAGGTAGTGGCTTAGTCCCTGGAAGCTCTGGTTGCTTGGCATTGTTGTACATATGGGGTCTCGATCCCCTTCAAGCTCTTCCAGTTCTTTCTCTGATTCTTCAATGGGGGTCCTGTTCTCAGTTCAGTGGTTTGCTGCTGGCATTCGCCTCTGTATTTGCTGTATTCTGGCTGTGTCTCTCAGGAGCGATCTACATCCGGCTCCTATCGGCCTGCCCTTCTTTGCTTCATCCATCTTGTCTAATTGGATGGCTGTATATGTATGGGCCACATGTGGGGCAGGCTTGAATGGGTGTTCCTTCTGTGTCTGTTTTAATCTTTTCCTCTCTCTTCCCTGCCAAGGGTATTCTTGTTCCCCTTTTAAAGAAGGAGTGAAGCATTCACATTTTGATCACCCGTCTTGAGTTTCATTTGTCCATTCTAACCTTGGGTGAACGGTTCTGAGTCAGAAGCATCATTTTCTCTCTCCTCATGTAGCATCACTCTTGAAGATCCAATAAGCTCCGTCCTCCCTCAGGTCTCCTCTAAAAGCAGCCACCTCTTCGTACCACCTGCAGCATAGGCGAGCAAGTAACAGCCAAGCAAATGTTCTTTCTCCTCCTCCTCACTTCCAACCTGGCGAGTCAGCTGAGCACAATCTGGTGGATCAGGCTGACCTCAGCTGACACTCTCCAAACATTTATTTAGCACCATGCTAGATGCGAATAAAAATAAAAATAAATAAAAATAGAGCCCGAGGCCTCCCAACACTGACAATGTATTAATCCACTTGAGAAGACTCTCATAAGTGTATTCACACTGAACTGTTATTAGTTGGCAAGTGTTAGCTCCATAAGGTGTTATTACAACAGGTTCCTTAGCAACCCAGTTCCTCCTCCTTCCATGTTCTGCTTGTAGCTGAGGGAGAGTCTGACATCCTGGGGTATTGCTCTGCAGAAGGAGCTCTGGAGCAAATCTGTCAGAGAATTATAAAGTTGCCCAGCTGAAGC
This sequence comes from Rattus norvegicus, assembly GCF_021556685.1. Classification (NCBI taxonomy): domain Eukaryota; kingdom Metazoa; phylum Chordata; class Mammalia; order Rodentia; family Muridae; genus Rattus; species Rattus norvegicus. Next base: position 22,624,847 of record NC_141544.1, on the reverse strand, counting down.
TCTGGAGAATCACCTGCCATCCTATTTCACTGTGGGCCTTTTAGAGAATGGGCTCCCAGAAATGTCCCTTAACAGATTTTCTGCCAACTGAGAGGGCAAGTGTGCACGTCTGACCTTGGAGCCCGAAGCTTCAAGAGACTCATTTTCTCATTAAGGGTTTTATTCCCTTTAAAAGCACCATAATGTGGCTTGAAAAACTGCTTTCCTTTAAGAGATTGTTTTTCAGCCTGATGTCCTCTGCAGAGTAATGGCCACAGAATTTAAGTTCAATGGACAATGATCCTAAAGGGCACCATTGCAAGTGTTCAAGAGAGAGGAATTTTAGGTTGGAAATTAAGTGGTCTACTGAGTGAGTTTCACCTTTCCCTGAGTACCTAGGTGAGAGAAATCCTGAGGAAAATCCATAGCAAGACCGCTTAGATAGGCTATTTATAGCATCTGTGCATTTCCAAACTATAGTAGTCTGCATATAAGAAAGTGCAAGTATATAATTTGTTTATTGGATCAGTGATATTTTTAACAATAAACTGTAAGAAATTAACACTGTCATCCTTAAACAACTACATTTCATTTAGCACAAAATCACCCATGACTAAAAATAAAATGCAGATTTTATTTACCATCAAAAGATTATGACCTACTCTATATTTCGGCAGGGTAATATTTATAAATTTGTGTTTAAGATATATGAAACCAGACTTCAGTTCTAGTTAATTTTTATTTGTGAAACTTAAGATTAGATCGATGGCCATTAAGTGTAAAGACCATTTTGTCTTCATTTGTTCTCGTCTCCAGAAAAGTAATGACTTAATGATAATGTCAAGAAAACAAGAACAAGCCATGTGCTAGACTGTCTTAATGTCATAAAATGTCTTGCATGCTGACTAGTATGGAAAATCCAGTACAAGGTTTGGGATGCCCTCATCTCCATCACTCAAATAGGTGAATGCAAATGCTCTAACTGGATGTCCATATGGCCCATATCACCGCAAGAACAAAAATGATGGGTAAGCCAGGCCCAGACGCCAGAAATAGTGGAGGTATTGATGGACTATAAGCCATGTTTTTCTGAGAAGGCCTTGGGGTGGCGTGAGGAATCATGGCAACACTCATAGCCATTTACAACAAAACTTGAAGCTTCTACCCCTCAGGGCTAGGAAAAAGAAAAAAAATGTATGGCTATATATGAATATAAATATATCCTGAAAAGTAAAAGGTATTAGACTGAAAACCATCTCTTTACTGACAGACGATTCAACTCACACTCTTACAAAACTATTGTTGATCATGTCCTGGGGAGGAAGAAGGACCTCAACTTTCACCAAGGGTTTTCCACCAAACAATAATGTATGTCAAGATTAATATTGTGTGGTCAGTATACAGTAATGTTTTTGTTAACTAGTAAGGTCACCGATCTTAGAGATGTGAAGGAGGAACCACATGTGCATTGAATACAGAGCTAAATACTTTATCCAGTCTGCTTCTAGCTCTCAAACTTTTATTGTTTCTAAACACCTGCAACAGGAAAACCCAATTTAGTCTGAACTCATCTGTTACGGTTTGTCCTGATGCTTTTTGAATTCTGATGTTAATTCTGCTTCTTGAAGAGAGGTGGCACCTAGACGAGCAGTTGATCGCAAACTCAGATGATCTCATGTAAACCTTCTGGTCCATAAAGGCTAGAGCTTATGATATTAGGCTGTGGAGGGGAAAGGTGGGACGGGAGGTTCTTTGAGAGAGGGGGCAGGTAGGGAGAGAAGTATGAGAAGGGAAGAAGAGAAGACAGAAAAGGAGGATGAACCACGCAGCCAGAAGAAAGTGTAAGTAGCAAAGGGTCTCATGGCTAGGGAATAAGTTAGTATGTGCTAGTTCTGACCAATCTAGGCATATTGATTATAAATATAATAACTAGATTGTGTATTTTTTGTACAAGATTATTGGGGTTGGAAATTACTGTAATATTCACCTAACATCATAACTTGATATGAATGCTGCATGGCCAGCAACTTTATTCAGCTTTTAGGGAGATGTGTGTGTGTGTGTGTGTGTGTGTGTGTGTGTGTGTGTGTGTGTCAGAGAGAGAGAGAGAGAGAGAGTCTCTTAAAAATCTAAAAGAAGTTCTTTGTCCTATCCTAAGTGACAACCTGACCAAGAAGTTTAAAAGAATGGTTTATAGATCAGAATCTCATTTGAAACTTTGAGTTAGAGTTGGTTTTGTGTTTAGGAGAGTGGAATACTGTGAAGTTAAGCAGCTTTGTGGTCTTACAATTGACATCAGTTAGGAGCACGACTTAATATTTTTACTGGTCGCCACTTAGGGATATAATCTTAACCTACCACAATGAGCTGCTTCTTATATAGATAATGAAAACGTATAGATAAATGATCAAGTTTACACTAACATATTAAAAACACCTATATGTAAAAATGAGCAAATATAACATTATGAGAAGCAAAACCACAGCCTGTTATATATTGACTGAGAACTATAAGCCCAGGAAACTATATTGGATAAAAAAGAAATCAAGCAAGGACTCCTTGTCTGTTGTAGGAGATACATAACCTGTGAGAAAAGAACCACTGAAAATATACACATCTGTGACATTATACAAACTCAAAAGGTAGTTAGAAATATTTGTGTATATACATATACATGCATACATATAATAACATTTTTTAAAAGAGGCTATAAATTTGAAGAGCATGGAGAGTATATGGGTAGGCTTAGAGCAGTGGTTCTCCACCTTCCTAATGCTGTGACACTTTAATAAAGTGTCTCTTGTTGTGGTAATGCCCAACCATAAAATTATTTTTCTTACCATATTAAAATTGTAATTTTGCTACTTTCTGAATCATAATGCAAAGTTATAATGGGTAGGAGACCCATGGGTTGGAGACTGCCAGGTTTAGAATGGGGAGAGGAAGGGGTAAATTGATGTAATTATATTATAGTCTCCGAATTATAAACGAAGTAATATGATATATTAAGTACATGAAAAGAAACACTGTCAGGAATGTATGTCTGGAATCTTTTTTGTCAGGTCCACTGTGGCAAAGACTTTGGCACGGAAGTAAAGAGAGCTAGAGTTCTTGTGGATCTCAAAGGGAAATGCAAATCTGCTTTCACAGCCTTCCACCTTGGAAATGCCTTTACACTGACAGACAAATCCAGTTGGCTGCTGGAGTTCCTTCCATTTTACAATTTTTTTCTGACTGTAATGCAAATTTTGGAGTTAAACACTATTTTTTCTTTTTTCTTTTCTACATAATATTGTTATTGATTATTTTGAGGAATATCACATCATGCATCCTGATCACAATCACTTCCAAGTCCTCCCAAGTCGACTCCCACCCTTGTGAACCCCCTCCCCCGAAAATACTCACATGCTCAAACTCCCAGTGACCAGACCCTTAAAGAAAACTGAATCCTTCCTCACCCATACGCCCCACCAGAAGCCATTAATTATGGAAAGCCAAACTTGAGCATCCTTATCACAATTCATAAAGACTATTATTAATGTAGAATGGCCATCATTCTCTGAAGATAAATGTCAGAACGTGTAAATGTCCTCACAGAAGTCATTGGAAGAGAGCATGGAAAAGAAAGCAGAATGCCAATGAAAGAAAAGAACAAAGGAAAAAAGAGTGGAAGAAGGAGGGGTTAAAGGAAGAAAGTTTGCTGCTAACTACTCTCCAGGCTTGATAACATACACTGAAAATATGCAGCCCAATAATTTATGAGAATTACAGTAATTTAAGACATTAAGAAAGAAAATAGAGGAAAGGGAAACATTTTTCAATGTGATAAGAGAAGCAAAGATCAGTTTTACACAATGATTTGTTATTAAGAAAGAAGCTGAAATAGTTACAGAGGCCAAACCACAGGCATATATATGGGAAAACAAAAACAGAAAGTAGATAGGTACTAATATCAAATGAGTTTTGTCATGATGTGTTCCACAGTGGGAAGGGGCTAAGGTAAAGTAACTATGTGTGAGGAGAGGATAATTAATCAAACATTTTAGTTTCTGAGATAAATGATGGTCAAGACAACTGATTATTTAACATACCTTCTAGAAATTGATATCCAAATTTTTCTGTGACTTTCAGACCCGAGCCGTCAAATTAGGAAGGAGAATTCTTAAAACTAAGCTGAGTTAGCTGTTGAAGTATGCAAGGGTGCATTTCAGTTGACTTTACACTGTTACGATACTAGAACTCAGGTTCCAGAACACTGATACACTGTCATGGTCAAACGTGTACAGAGAAATGTTAAATCTCTATATCCACAGACCAAGAGATGATCAAAAAAACAAGCTTGTTTAACCTTGAGGTGATGCTGGAGTTGATTTATAGGTAGACATTAGGTGATTTGCATCAGATAATAAAAATGAATTCAACAAGATTTAAGAGCTCCTCTCCCTTTAACTTATACAATGGCTCTTCTCCAAAGAGGGCTGATGAGATTCTAACAGCAAGTTCTTACAAGGCTTACAAATCAGCTAAATGGACTTTTTTAATCACTATAAAAATGAAGCATACTAATACAGATCAGAATACCAATTATTTGATCTGACAATTCTACCAAAGTACCTAGATCACAAACTAGCCAAATGCAGTGTAGAACTGTTGACAGCAGAAAAATGCCTTTGTGTCATGATCATTTGTGGCTTGTAAACATTATTAAGAAATCAAAACATACTCAGTGTTTAATATCCTACCCTACTTGCCAAAGGTTTTGATATTATAAACATGGTATGGCTTCATATGGCTTTGCAAGTTAACTCCATGGACCTATTTTACTGCAGGAAACTTTTAGGGTCACTCTGTTAGAAGACAAAGATGCGAGACTGGACCAAGTTTTCCAGGGAGAAGAACCAGCCCTCTAAACTGTTAATCTAACTTAACGCCTTGATATCTCCAGTGCAGTGATGACTTGCTCTCATCTACCTGGTTTCTATTACTTCTAATCATTGGAACTCTACTCTTCTCTTAAAGTAATTCTAGTAAAATTTGAACCAACCTCTATTGCTCTAAGGAATGAGAAGTAGGCTACACTCATTCAAACACATTTACAGTACGTGATTCAAGGACAGGCATTCGACATTATCTGAAGTAGGAAGGTGACCAGCAGACCCTTCCAAATCACTGGAAAAAGAAGCTCAATTGATAAAGTATAAACCAACAAATAAGTGACTCTAACCCCTGATAATGAGTTTGAGCCAAGAACTTCAAAGGTCTTAGATCTCAGTATTGAAAAAAAGTCAACCAAACAAACAAATAAACAAATAAACAAAAGCCAACCAAATGTAAGAGCTGGAAAAATATTGAAGGACACTTCCGAAAATAACTCAACAGGCAATAAAGCACATTAAAAATCATGTTCCACTCCTCCATTGTTGGTGGGATTGCAGACTGGTACAAGCATTCTGGAAATCAGTCTGGAGGTTCCTCAGAAAATTGGACATTGAACTGCCTGAGGATCCAACTATACCTCTCTTGGGCATATACCCAAAAGATGCCCCAACATATAAAAAAGACACGTGCTCCACTATGTTCATCGCAGCCTTATTCATAATAGCCAGAAACTGGAAAGAACCCAGATGCCCTTCAACAGAGGAATGGATACAGAAAATGTGGTACATCTACACAATGGAATATTACTCAGCTATCAAAAACAACGACTTTATGAAATTCGTAGGCAAATGGTTGGAACTGGAAAATATCATTCTGAGTGAGCTAACCCAATCACAGAAAGACATACATGGTATACACTCATTGATAAGTGGCTATTAGCCCAAATGCTTGAATTACGCTAGATCCCTAGAACAAACGAAACTCAAGACGGATGATCAAAATGTGAATGCTTCACTCCTTCTTTAAAAGGAGAACAAGAATACTCTTGGCAGGGAAGAGAGAGGCAAAGATTAAAACAGAGACTGAAGGAACACCCATTCAGAGCCTGCCCCACATGTGGCCCATACATATACAGCCACCCAATTAGACAAGATGGATGAAGCAAAGAAGTGCAGACCTACAGGAGCCGGATGTAGATCGCTCCTGAGAGACACAGCCAGAATACAGCAAATACAGAGGCGAATGCCAGCAGCAAACCACTGAACTGAGAATAGAACCCCCGTTGAAGGAATCAGAGAAAGAACTGGAAGAGCTTGAAGGGGCTCGAGACCCCATATGTACAACAATGCCAAGCAACCAGAGCTTCCAGGGACTAAGCCACTACCTAAAGACTATACATGGACTGACCCTGGACTCTGACCTCATAGGTAGCAATGAATATCCTAGTAAGAGCACCAGTGGAAGGGGAAGCCCTGGGTCCTGCTAAGACTGAACCCCCAGTGAACTAGACTGATGGGGGGAGGGTGGCAATGGGGGGAGGGCTGGGAGGGGAACACCCATAAGGAAGGGGAGGGGGGAGGGGGATGTTTGCCCGGAAACCGGGAAAGGGAATAACACTCGAAATGTATATAAGAAATACTCAAGTTAATAAAAAAAATCATGTTCCTCCTTATCATTTACTTTAACTCTACTCTCTAACATTGTTCTTAGGGAGAAGACAGACTTATGTGGTGGAGCTGAGAGAAGGAGGCCCTATACAACATTCCACATTCTGTTCCTATTTGTGCCACCTAACAGACTAGTGCAAAATCCCTGGCCCCAGTTTCAAGATAAGGCCTCAATCTTAAAATCAGAATGTCTTAACCTTGAGGCAATGTCATGTCCTGAGAGAAAGACAGTCAGGATATCAACCATAACTACATCTTCAAAGGACTTACCAAGTTTTGGTACAAATAAACATGGAAATTGGAGAAGAAACAAATTTTAAACTCAATAATTTAGTGGGCACAATGATGTGGGTAGGATAGAAGAAGGGTAGAAGCTGTGTTTCCCATGGATCATGACTTGCCCTTGGGAGGGTACTCTGTTTCATTCTTTTCATGCTAACTGTCTAGGGATTTTAGAATGTGTCCAAATTAAAATTCCCCCTTTTGTCTCCATTTTATCCACCTTCCCTCTTTCCTTACCTTAAGAGGGTAAATGAAAGGGAAACAGAGAGTATTAGTTTTGTGATTAAGAGTTTCTAAGATGAAAGTTGTCCTGGCTGGTTTTGTGTATCAACTGGACACTAGCAAGAGTCATCAAAAAGGAAAGAGCGTCAGGTAAGGAATGCCTTCCTTAGATACAGCTGGGAGGTCCTTTCTCAACTAGTGACCAATGGGGAAGGGCCCATCCTATTGTGAGTGGTGTCATCCCCAGGAGGTAGTCCTGGGTTCTACAAAAAAGCAGTCTGAGCCATGTAAAGCCAGACTCTAAGCAGTGCCCTTCTGTGGCCTCTGCATTAGCTCGTGCCCCAGGTTCCAGCCTTGCTTGGACTTCCTGTCCTGACTTACTCCAAAGATCAGGAAGTGTGGGCAGAATAGACCCTTCCATCCCCAACTTGTCTTTTGGTCTTGATGTTTTGTCAAAGCAACAGAAGCCCTAAATAAGAGAAAAGGCAACATGAATTTCATTCTGCACTAAATATTTTGATTCCTCTAACCCCCTAGGGATACAGAAATACTGTTATTATTGTTTTTTCGGATGATAGTAGAGGATGACTATCAAACCACTGTCATATGGTATTAAAATTAAAAAAAAAATTAAAAAACTCAATCACCTGTTTGGGTAAAAGGTAATTTAAAGAAAACTCATGGTAAGTTTTGTGGTAGATAGAAAGTCCTTAGACCTTGAGAAAATGTTAATACATAAGGACATATGTCTTTAAACATACTGGACACCTCAGACTTTTGTTTCCGAACATCTAATTTTCCCTCAGTGAAAAAAATGAAAACTGGTATACAAAATAAGGTTCTTTGAAGTGTGGGGAGAAAGAAAAATCGAGCAAATAACCAAAAGATCATAAGGCCTCTAGGTCTGAGGACAGAGCATTGTGGATAATATGCTTGTCACATGACCCATGACCAAGAACTGGATTTCAGGTCTAGCACCTTCTCATGAGTGCCTTGTTGACCGGGTACCACACTTATAATTCCAGTAAGTGGAAGGCAGAGTTTTTAACCATAGTAACGGTATCTCTAATGCCAGTTTCAACTGAAAGACCATGTGCAGTTAATATGTTTGAGAGCAACCAAGAAAGACTCCCAATATCAGTTTTGGCCCTCTAAAATACATCATTGCTAAGATTCGGATACACACACACACACACACACACACACACACACACACACACACACACGAAAACAATAAAATTAGACTATCTCATGAACTGTGCTAGTTTGGTAGAAAGCAAACTGAAATCTAGGGAACCACACTTCAATCCTCACATCCATTCCTACTACATATTTTCTATAAAAAAAAATCTTGAGATGTTTGTGTTCGCTGCTATAGAGAATTATCTCCATTTTTTGTTTAATTGAATAGGATCTGTCTAAATTAGTCAAACTGACTTTAAACTCACAGTTTAACACAAGCTAGACTTTAGCTCACTGCCTTCTGGCTTCACCCTACTGAGTATTGAAAGGATTTAAATTGGAGTGGTCTGAAAATAATTCCTGGAAGTTATCACGTTTTCCCCCACTGAAAATGACTTGAAAGAGGTAGGTGAAAATTTCTCAGAGTGGGTTTATAAAGCAAAGAGATTGCAATCACGTTTCCCTATTTCTTACTCCATTCAGGGTATCAAACAGCATATGCATAGTAACTAGCTAGTACTTGGTCATAACAGTGAACAATAAACTTTCCAGTTTCTATTTCTAAATCTTTCCTTAATTCTAATTTGTGACATATTATTAGTGTAAGAAAGACTGACAATAATTTTGAAGTATGTGCACATATGCTAAAGTTCTTTGGTATAGGTTAAACTATGCATTTATTTTATCATTTTTACGTGGTTTTGAAGTTAAAATACTGCACATTTTGAGGACACTGAATCTGACCTTCTTGTTTAACTTCTGGGTGTTAATTCTTGGATAATTGCATCAAATAAAATGACTCTTCCCCCATAGAATATATCTAAGTTCAGTACTATGCTTACCACAAAAGCAGATGGATGGATGAGTTATTAGTAGATATCGATAATCATTAGTAGGTATAAATAAACAGGTTTAATAGTATGCACAAAAACTTTCCATATTCACTATGTCATACAACACTGATGGTAAGCAATTGGAAGGTTTATTATAAAGATTTATTTAAATAATTTACTATATATTATCTACTAAATAGCTGCTTAGTCATTATGGTTTATTATTTTCGCAAAGAAAAATGTGCACTGTTATTTCCTATTTTAAAAGTAGAATGATTATTAGGGATTAGAAAACCTAAATTTTAGTTTGCCTTCTAAAATCAGTTAGTTTCATTCCTCTTAATAAAATGTTCCTCCTCTGCGGGCCACAGTTTCCTAACCAGAGAGTTGGAGCTCTGCTATACTGTTTTACTAAAACCTACTTTCATTTTAATCTTGCATGAGTTCATTTTCTTAAATTCATTTCTAACAAAAGAACATGTGTAAGGCTTTTAAAAAAAACTGAGGAGATAATTTATAGTCACCAACTCAGGTTAAGAAACAAATGTTTTCCTAGACATTGAGGTAATGAACTTGTGCAGAACAAGTTAAAACCAGTTGGGAGCAGTTACCACTACCAAAGCGTTGTTCAGTGTGTATTGCCACCAGTGCTGTTTAAATGAGTAGGCTCAATGCTGGGACACAAAGGAATTTCTGTAGACTTGCATGAGTTGCATCTCAAATAAAAATGATAATTATTAAAGCTATATCTACTGCGAGCTATCTGTTCCATGTGTAACTTTCTTGGTGTAACTGTACTTCCTGCCATTTTTACTGCTGAAGGAGGTAAAGCTGAATGTTAGAATGAGCGTCTTCCCTGTCATGCTCAGATCCAAGTCTTATTGTCGATGGCCAACGCTGCAGCGGCTGGAAAACCTCCTTGGGAATCCTGACAGCTCCTGCTTCTGGGCGGGTTTCTAACAGATGGCCTACGTTTGTGAATTCCCACTCTTTACTTTAGCTCTTGTCTTTTCCACGACCAAAAGGAATCGGGGAGGCTGTGTGAGGCCAGAATATCCAAAAGATGAAAATATATCTAGATTAAGATTGTCTTTCCCACTGACATATAAAACCTTAGTACCTCACCTCAGATTACAAAATGTTTCCCAGGTGGGTTCAAAAGACCAGATATTTTGACAGATTCAGTAGCATGGCACTCAGGTCCCAGGGCCAACGGAATGATATTAAGGCTTTGTTTGAGATACAGTAACAGTCCTTCACAATTGATCACACAATACATTTAAGTGAGATTAAAAACTGTCCAAGGAAACGGTAGGAAATATTAATTGATGTGTCCTTATGTCCTCTGTAATCATACACCTGCCACCATGACTGCCACCATGACTCTATATTTAGGACAGCTGCGTTAGCATTATTGTGAGCCATATAATTTAAGTAATGTATGCTTATTTCATACGTCACATTTTTGTCTGGTTAAAGCTGTATTTGCCTATAGCTATACAATAAGTACAAAGCTAAATAGAAGTGGAAATTATTTTGTGAGCTTCCCTCTAACTTAAAAAAAAAGTGAAAAAGATACCTTGGGACTTATTTTTGAGACACAGATTCTTGGAATTCTTTATTCTTTTATCAGTTCTGATGCCCAAGGGAAAATCTGTACAACAGTCTTCATACGTCTTTAATAATGAAGCAAACTACAGTAGCTTAGGTCTATGTAGCAGCTAAGAAACACAATTGAATGTAGGAAATGCCTGAAGAGTTTGTTTTACAGAGCTATAAATCTATCAACATCCAAGGGATAGGTTCATTGCTGTCAAAGACAGCAAGGTGACAAGAGATGGAAACCATTTCGAGATAATTCATAAGGAAATCTGGGGCAGATTTCCCATGAAGCAAATTACTTCCTTGTACCCTTGAGAGCTCTGGAATTCTCCCTTGCCATTTTTGTGTAGGGATTCATACGCTAGAGAACTTCTCCTAAATATCACTTTCACCCTTCTTGAAGAAAGAGAAAAGAAAAATGTGGAAACAATTCTTAGAAACTTTCTCCAAGTGAAAGGTCTCATCTATGACCCAGTTTACGAATAATCTCCATTTCAGACAGAAGACCATGAAGCTTGACTTAGCAAATTGGATCTTGAAGATTTTGCTTCTAATGACACTTTGCAACACCAGGCAGCACTTTATATGCCTTAGCCAGCAAAGAACAGTGACTAAAGGCTGCTATTAAGCCAGCAGACACATTAAAGATGACAATAAAAATAATTGTATCGAAAGCATCAAATAAACATTGCAAGCATAATTTCCATATGGTCCTGTTTGGGGAGTCTCAGATTGATATTTATGCACTATCCTTTGATACTTAAAATAATCTCAGTCCAAGAATGCAAAGGCTAGGTACTCAGATTTAAAGAGTTCTTTCCTGACTGATCTTTCAAAACATTCATCAGCTGAACAATGTGTAATTTCAGTAAAAGAAAAGTAGTTTTCTGCAGATTTCCCAATCAACAGAATAGGGCGCCGTGGAGTGTTGGACTAGTAGATCAGTTCTGTCCTTGGCTGGGGCAACTCAGGAAAGCTACTAGAACAGGATCCTTATGAAAGTCCTTAGCTAATGAGCTTTCTAGTTTATTTTGTCGATGTCGGGTTCAAAGTCAGGGCCTTGTGTATGCTAGGCAACTGCCTTTTCTCTGACCTAAGAACACTGCTACTGCTTTCCCTCTGACCTATAAACCCAGCTGCTGTCGTTCCCAGTTTTAGGACTCATTATAGATCTACAATTTACATATAAATTGGAACATGCCCATGTCAGAGCAAAATTCAATTGAAATTTATACAGATATTGCTCAGAACAATCAATCCTTATTTTTACTATGTTTAACTGAAAAAGTAGTTCATGCCCAAGTGACGTGAAGTAATTAGGCAATGAAGAAAAGAGTAGAGGATTCACTGTCTTACGTATTTGATTAGTTCAAATGAACTAGTTCTATATCCTTATTCCAGAACCTCAGCAGACACTGTTCTTAATAAAGGCACTCAACAGCCGTTGTTTTAAAGATATAGCACACATATTTGATTTTGTAATCTAGACCAGTGTAGAAGTAGAAAATTAGAAGGGACATGACTGTATTGACAGGCCATCAAAGAACAGCAAGAAATGACAGCCTGCCACGAGGGGCAAGAAGAGCCATAAAGTAGACAGTGTGATTGTAAGAAGTAAATACAACACACTGACCCAAGACTGAAATGCATAGCTGCTTGAGGCAAATGTCTTCCCAAATAATTACACTAGCAAACACAGTACAATAGATAGGAACAATAATATGACCCCATGTTATCCAATAAGCATTAAATTATAGACCTTGTTTCAATCAGGCCAGAAGTACTTAAAACACTTCAGATAAGTATTCCCACCCAAATTCATTATTTAGAGCATTAGCAATCCAGGTAATTCATTTCACAGAATATCTTATTCTCAGTCGTGCCAGAGCACTGAAACCCAGCAGCAGTAGCAACAAAATATGAGACTCAGTATCACTGATAGCTGCCGATGGATGATTCGGTTATCAGAAAGCCAAAGCAGATCACTTATCTGTAAACCTCAAAGTAACACACTTCCTCAAACTGCTCATAGCCACACTGTTCAATGTCCACACAGAATTTCCTGCATATCCGCCCCTCCTCGTCAGTTTTTCGATTATGGTGCTAGTCTAATTAAAATTCCATGTATCGAAATATTTGGTACTAGAAAGAAAAAAGCCACCAATGGCTCAGGAAAGATGTGTATTTCTTTAAGCAGTAGTATATACAGACAGACGGAGCACCATGCCTCCGTAACTCAGCGGCTGTGATCTTCAGCAGCTGCCTTCCTCCCCGACTAACTTCCCTTATGATTTCGGCTGTGCCAGGGCTTCTGTATCTACCAATGAGGGGGGCTAACAGCGGGAGGGAAGCGAGCCTTACTTTCCTCGATCCTTGCCTTAAGTCATAATCCCGGCTCTTCCAAGCACCATAATCCTGCTGCAACCAACCAGAATCTCACAGAATGCCATTCGGTTCTCCGCTTAGGTTTGGGGAATGGTATCAGTCGTTAGGTGACACAGGATGACGACGAGACAGTAGAGCAGATACTGAAGGATGCATGGAATGGTTTTGGGAGAATGAACAGATATAAAAATAATGAGGTTATATTAGGAGGATACACAGTAAAGGGAATGTTGAACAGCAAGAAATGTTTATTTATGTATGGAGGTGGACATCTATACACAAAAGGTTCTTCTTTCTTTAGATTCCTCCTTTACTATAGTCTTTCACATATAAAATTCACTGTATTTAATAATTTAAACTCCTTTGATCTCAGCAGTTGAAATCCAAAACAACCAAATGAGGAGCATCGGAATATTCGCTAAGTATTTACTACCTCATTTTCCAAGACAGTGCACTGTCCCCAAAGGGAAGTATATTTTTAAATATTTTTATTTATTCTTAAAGAATTTCAGGGTTGGTTATAGTATCCACCCTACAACTTCTCCCAGATTATGCCCAGTTTCCCTACCCATCAAACACCATGTTCTTTTTGGCTCTGAAAGGTGATGTGAACAAAGGCACTGACAACTTCGGCGTCTCGTTTATGTTGGCTGACTACTTCTGACATAGGACTTTACTCCATTCTGGGATATTTTCTGTCTAAGCTTGTACAAGTCACGTATACTGTCACAGATACATGTGTATCTGCCCTTTTGAGTTTGGAAAGGTGCATTTTCTTTGAAGTCACCCACTACCTCTAGCTCTTAAATATTTCTGCCTTCTCTTCTGCACAAAGTCGTGAGCCTTAAGGAGAGAAGTATGATGTAAACATCCTATTTATCACTTAACATTCCAGAGTGGGTTATTCTCAGCTAGATAACCAGCTGTAGATTTCTTTGTTAATTAGTATCTAGTGCAAGAAAGTTCTTTGATAAGGGTTGAACAATGTATTGATCTTTGGGTATAGTAATATGTTATTAGGAGAAACTTAATTTCTAGTTTCATTTAGTATAGTGATAATACTTACCTTAGGGTCTATGACCTACCTAGTTTCCAGTCCTTAGCCTCACTGGCAATGTCAGATAATAATTCCAACTCATTGCAGAGAGAGGCCTTAAGTCAAACTTTTAAAAGCAGTTGTTTGCTTCTGTAACATCTGTGCCACTACTGCACCATCAGTATATTTTGCAGGCTGGTTGTTATTATGATTTTTTAAAGTTCATAGCTAGATAAGACAAATGATTACTTTCTACATCAAGTAGCATACAGAATGCATTTCAGCATAATTGTTATTGACCAATAGGAGTGAAGCTTCCAATTTTATACCAGGTAGATTGTTTTTCTTGTTTGATGATGTAATGCTTTGAATATGCTTGGTTCAGGGAGGGCAAATTCGAAGGTGTGGCCCTGTTGGAGTAGGTGTGTCACTGTGGGCATGGGTCTTAAGACTTTCATCCTAGTTTCCTAAAAGAAATAAAATATTCTGCTAGCAGCCTCCAGATGAAGATGTAGAACTCTCAGCTCCTCCTGCACCATGCCTGCCTGGATGCTGCCATGTTCCCACCTTGATGATAATGGACTGAACCTCTGAACCTATAAGCCAACCACAATTAAATATTGTTCTTATAAAAGTTGCCTTGATCGTCGTGTCTGCTCACAGCAGTTAAACTCTAACTAAGACCTAACAAAGTTTGTACCAGGTACTGGAATATTGCTGTGATAGGCCTGACCAGGCTTTTGTTTGGAGGAATGTGGATTTTGGGACTTTGGAAGCAGCTTTAAGTGCGACTTAATGAGCTATCCTAGTCGGAATATGGAAGAAGGTTGTTGATGTGAATGGTTTGAACTATACAGACCTGGCCCAAGTGGTTTCAGTGAAGAATTTCAATATGTGTCCTAGAAACTGTTACTGCGGTATTTGGGTGAAGAATTTGGCTACTTTTGCCCTTGTCTGAAGAGTCTACCTGAGGCTAAGGTGAAGAGACTCAGATTAATTGCGTTGACAAGGGAAGTCTCTACAATGCTCAGCAGAGACTTTGTTCTCTGGTTAGGTCACAGGAAAACATTTTGAACAAGCACAGTAAGCTTAGAAAGTAAAAAATAAAAAAAAATTATGGTTTGAGTATTGAGGGCACCAGGAAGTGAAACGGAGCTGAGTCCTGTGTTCTGGGAGAGAGCAGATTAAGGCAATTGGACATAGGGGCAAGATCCCACCCAGCTAAATTTAGATCCAGGCATGGTGATACACAACTTTAATCCCAGGAGACAGGCATGCTGATCTCTGAGTTCAAGGTCAAACTACATAGCAAGACCGAGAACAACCAAGCTTAGTTGAAAAACAGAAAGTTGGTGATAATGTAATAGAACAAGAGAGTAATGTTCCAGCCCCAGCAAGCAGTAGAACTCAGCAGCTTCAGCCATGTGACTCTGGCTTTAGAGCAAAAAATCGAAAGGACTATGGGAATAATTGATGGTGGTTAACTGGAACGAAGAAATTAGCAGTGATTAAGAAGAGACCAGCATCACTGAGGTGAAATCTTCTGGGAAGTGTTTCCTGAGAGCACAAAGAGTCTGTGTTCCAGAGAAAGCCAAGGTTGCACCTCTTGCAGCAGATGTACTTGGCAAATGTAAGAGTCACTCGGGTGGTCCTAGTTTTGAAGCATAAAGGTTCATGAAGAGCAGCTTAGTCTTGCCACTGTGAGAGGCCATGAAAGGCCATTAGTGAAGGTGCAGCCTCAGTTGTAGTTGATGGCCCAGAACTGAAGGAGTCACACAAAAGAGTTAGGCTTGGCACCATGAAGAAAGGCTATTGGTGACACGCAGCAGAAGACCCCAACATATTGTAAATGCCAATACCATGGGATGATCACCAAGAACAGAAGCAGCAATGGAGTGGATTATCCTGAGCTTAGAATGCTACAGAGTACAGAGCTGGAGAAGTGATACAAGCCCTTCTGGGGAGCCTAGATGACCATATGTAGATCCCAGACATTGAAACAAGAAGCTGTAACATTCAAGTTGCCTTTGAGCCCCCAAGATGTTTGAGATGCCAGAGCCATGGGCTATCTGCTGAGGAAAGCTGGTACCAGGGAGTGGAACCAGCCCAGGAGAAAGAAGTTTGTTGTAGTCAACAAAGATGAAAAGGGAGATGGAGCTCTGAAGACTGCTTTGACATCAGCCATCGCTATGCCAAGTTTGGAGTGTGCCAGCTGGTTTCCTGTCTTGCCTTGGGAATTACAGTTAAGTGGATGAGTCTCAGAAGAGACTTTAAACTTTGGACTTTTAAAGTTGTTCAGACTGTTAGAGACTATGGGGACTTTTGAAGTTGGACTAAACGTATTTTGCATTATGCTAGGTTTAGGTGTGCTTCTCATAGATTCATGTATTTGAACAAGCCTATGGGGGCCAAGGGGTGGAATGTCATCCTTTGAATATTCTTGGCCCAGGGAGTGGCACTATTAGAAAGAAGGTGTGGCCTTGTTGGAGTAGATCACTGTAGGTGTGGCCCTTAAGACACTCGTCTTAGTTTCCTAGAAAAAATATTCTGCTAGCACCATTCCGATGATGATGTAGAACTCTCAGCTCCTCCTGCACCATGCCTGCCTGGATGCTGTCATGTTCCCACCTTGATGACAATGGACTGAACCTGTAAGCCAGCCCCAATTAAATGTTCTTTTAAGAGTTGCCTTGGTCATGGTGTCTGTTCACAGCAGTAAGACCTAACTAAGACAGATGACGCAAGTATTTGATGACATTGGTATTTTCACCAATAGGGTCTTACTGTCAAGTTGGATAGGGAAATAAATAGCATTGACAATATTTGGGGGATATATACAATCCCACTGGCAAAAATACTCAGAAAAAGATGTACAGCATTCCTGGTACCTGGAATCTCATTAGGTAGACTGCTGTCTAAGTGTGGAGTATTGTGCTCCTCATTATGTGGTAGCTCTATTTGAACTCCTTTTGCGTAGGTATATACTTTAGAATGCTTCTTTAAAAAAAGACATTTGTGTCAATTCTCCCCTCCACATTTTCCCCTCTACCCTTCCTTACCATCATGTTCCACATTTCAAATTCCTGCTTAATTCTATTCAATTCATATTTTACATCACATTCTACTTCCCAGAACATTTTTTAATGAGAGCACCCTTATTTGCTTTTCTTCTCTGTTTGCTCTTTTCACAGAAACTTACTTTTCTGAAGCAAGAAGGTGTTTAATGATAAGAGTGTGACTCATGCGCTGTCAGTCATAGTTCCTACACCCTTCCCTAAGTCATGATTGGTCCAGGTTGTGGCACCTGGCCAGAGGCAGAGCTCACTGCTTTCCGAAGAGTTTAATGAAGAATTTTGGGAAAGCATAGTGAGTGGTTGAAAGCTGGTTTAATTTCTTTATAAAAGATACTGTGCTTGTCCATGGTTTCATCTTGTGGCGAAAACAAGGTTCAAAAAATAAAGCCAGAATATGCACAGAAAGAACACAAAGATGTAACACACACACACACACACACACACACACACACACACACACACACACACAGCATTTTAGCACCTGAATCTGATTCTTGTTTTTTCCTACAAACATTATAGACCTTCCCCTTTACTTGGATATGAAGCTCCCAGAAAAAAAATCTGTATGGGCTAGGTACTGCCAACTTGCTTTTTCAAAATGACATACTAATTTATATTACTGCCATATTTCATCAAATATCAGCAAGCACTTCTTTGTTGAAAACTACATGATGGATAACTCAAAAATGCATATAGAAACACAGAAAAGTACTACTTGTAACAAAAGATCATCCGGTGGAAGAAATATAGTCTCTGGGGTCAGGTACAACTGAATTAAAAAAAAGAAAGAATGTCCTTCTCCTTCTTGCTAACTAGTCATTTAAATTTTGGACAGCTGCCTGAAAACCAATCCCATCCATTATACAAAAAGGCATATTAACACCTAGCCCGTGTCTTGTTAAAAAAAATAGCATTTAATTAACATCCTTCTACATAAAGAGGTCTGCTTTATTTACTTAAAATTTGAACAAAAATTGTGATAGCTACAAAACTCATATTCCTAAGTTGTCCCTTAAGAAACTCAATTTCTCCATAACTGATTTTAAATATCTCTTTAGCATCTAACTTTCTGATAATGTTCTCGAGGTCCAGACTTGTAAGCATCATTGTCTTTTAATCCAGTTAAAAGTGAAAACTTATTTCAATATGAAAAATGGGTAGCTCTTAATTTTAAAATTCAAACAGAAAATACAATAAATAGCACCTTAAAACAAGATAAGTAGTAATTTTGACATAATTCTATCAAATCTATCTTTACTTCAATGATATTACCAATGCATGTACAAAGTAACAGACCATCATAGGATTTTGGTATTCCAAGAAAACTAATCTAATTTTTATATTCCCCATGTTTCCTTTGGAAATGCTTTGCTGCAATAAATGTCATTTGGGAGAATTTAAGAGTACAGTTAGGAAAAAAATTCCACCAAATTGCTTTGCAAGTTTCGCAATTTTACATGTATTGTAATGTATACAGCCATTCCCATTTTATGCATTAATGAATTTTAATAGTATAATCAAGAATCTGTAAGACATCAGAATTCCTGTATTGATAGATATGGCTTTGAAGGTTTCTCCATTTAATTTGCAAGCTATATAGAAAATATTCATTAGTATATATTCTTGTGGTTTGAATTATTTTAAAGGCTTAATGAATCATTTCAGCAAGTTCACTTTAATTCAAAGTGAATACTTGATTGCTTTCCTTAACTTTTAAATTTATATGTATGCTCACATCAGGAAAGTACCTTAATTATTTAAAGCTTCTCTTAACATATGCAGATATAAAACAATAAAGTTTTGAAGGTGGAGACATTTTATAAATCAGAGGAGACTAGAATAAAGGGATAGGAGTGGCATCATGGCTGTCTTTCATTTTCTTCCATGCATCTGTCAGCTAAAGGTCACTTTTCTGGTCAAGAAAACTTGCTAATCCCTTCTGATGAGAGAATCAAGGGATCATGTTGAGACTTAGGCTTTCGTAAGGAAAAGAGTATTGCTGGTAGCACATGTAAATATGATGCTACATTCAATCTGGTGTTTCACACCATCCAGCAAACATATAGCCCACAAACATAGAATTTTAACAGTTGTCTTCAGTTTTCTCACTTATCTAATATTTTGTAAAAGAGGAGAGCAAAAGTCCTACATCCTAAATGCATTTGTAATTCATCCACAATAATCAACCAGAAAGTGCTGTAAATATTTATTATAGAAGAAAAAAAGATCATATTCTGCATAAAACTAGAAATATATTGGGAACAAAGAAATAAATGATATATAGAAAATTGAAAGGAATATTAGGACTGTGTGTGTGAAACTTGTTCTGGGGAGACATAAATATTTGTTTGTTTGTTTGATTGACTGATTGTTTTGTTTGTTTTTATTTCTTCCAGAATGGGAACCAATGAAAAATGAAAGTGATGATTTCACCATGCTCTAACTTGGAAAACTAGTAGCTTATTTGGGTTACTTACAGAAAGATGAAGAGAAGTTACTTGCAACAGATGTATGACAAAGACAGCTACATCATGGACCCAGAATACACAATGCCAATCTTCCTGGCATGATAGACATCAGTGCAACAGTGGTGTGATGGTTAGTTCAACTGAGTATACGATCTGCTCTGTAGAAGGGATTTCATACCAGGTACTGTGAACCTGATCAAAAGCCTACGACTGAGGATACTACAGGCTTTAAAGGGCCACCAACTGCTGCTGGTCAGTTAAATAGTAATACTGTTAAACTGCATTCTCAATATTTTTTTGCTCATCTTCATGAATTTATGCTGTTATCAACTTTGGTCAGAGAAGCTTAATGCTGAATTCTGGATATGACATATCCATTGGATATATGAACTCAAAACAGCTGTGGTTAACTGTCCAAACATGCACACAATACAGTCATTCAAAAATGGGGAAAAGCCACGAGGGCTGCCTCTGGCTGAGGGGCTATCAGTAGTCAATGACTACTGAGGGAAAACATTAATTCTCCTTTTGGGACGCAGCCACTGTTAAGCTGCTCACGATTTTGTGAATGGTCATACACTCATGTACATTTAGGTAGCACTAATTGAATTTAGAGGTTATTAAATACAACAAAAATGTATACAATAAATAAAGATGGGAGGAAAACAGGCTGAGAAGCACCCAGCGGTTGGAGGGAGGTAGTGATAGATGGATATGGTCAAAATACTCAAAGAATATATAAACTATATTGTCAAAAATTTTAAAATAAAGATCATTTTACATGGAAAAATGTTTATATCTCTTTGCATTTAAACCTTACTCTTTACTGTAAAAAGCACACACATGTGGGTGTCTCTGTAAGTGGAATCCTATCCATGAGGAAGCTTACTGTTTCTACAGCCACTGGGTAGGGACAGTTAGCGTTGATTTGCAGAACGCAGTCAGCTTGCCAGGTGTGCTTTGCACCACTCTCATACTGCATGTCAGATAGGTGGAGGAAGTCAGTAAATTATAGCATGTGTTTAAGAGTGGAGATCTGCTTTGTTGCTATGAGTACTGAAGTCATTTCTAAGTGGTTTCAGTGAAGGAAAAAGCCTCTAGTAGTCACTATGAAGTTATTGACATTAAAACAAATTTAAGTACAAGACAGCAATAATGGATTTGAGAATTTCAGAGGAGGATTTTAACATTTCCTTTCAGAAGTTTTTATGTAGAGGAAGCAACAATTGTGGTATCAATTCTTCACAGTATTTTTTCCTTTTATTTCCTCTCCCTCTACTCTTCCCAGTTCCTTCCCACTTCCCCTCCCATTCAGATAAACTCCTTTTCTGTTTCTCATTAAGAAACAGCTGTCAAAGAGATAATAATAAAATAAAACGTAATAAGACAAAAACCAACACATTGGAATAGGACAAAACAAACATAAGGAAAAGAGCTCAAGAAGGGCACAAGAAGCAGAGATGCAGAGACCCACTCGTTGACATGCTCAGAGATCCCATAAAAACACTGAACTGGAACCCATGCTGCATATACTGAAGAACTGTATGAAAGAAAGGAGAAAATATATAATAAAAATATAAGAATTAAACATAAAAATTAAGATAGAATTTTAAAAAAAGAAAAAGAAACAAAAGCCCTGACAAGTTATTATGAAACATGGAACCTTCAAATATCCTGTTGTCTTCATTTCTTGCTAGCTATCTACTGCTACCCATGCAGCCTACCCTTAAGAATAGCTTGTTTCTGCAGTAATACTGCCTTGAGGAAAACTAGATTTTCCTTTACAAGTGGTTATCAATCAATGAATGCTTCTACATTGGGAGTGGTGTGATGTGTCCTCTTCTCCTTTTATCTCTAAGACCACATCTGGGGCAGATATGTGCAGGCGTGTATATGGTGCTTCAGTCTCTGTGATTCAATATGTGCCTTGTTCCTTTTCATTTTGAGGTCCTTGTTT
This sequence comes from Rattus norvegicus, assembly GCF_021556685.1. Taxonomy (NCBI): domain Eukaryota; kingdom Metazoa; phylum Chordata; class Mammalia; order Rodentia; family Muridae; genus Rattus; species Rattus norvegicus. The sequence continues at coordinate 22,603,282 of NC_141544.1, read as the reverse complement.
TCTTGGTGTCCTTCATCTCCTCCATCACTCTTTCTGCCTCATTTTCTACCAGGCTCCCTTATTACTGAGGGGAAGGATTTTATGAACACATCCTGTTCAGGTCCCAGTGTTTCCAGGTCCCAGTGTTCCAAGGTCCCTCATTCTTTGCATGATGCCTTGCTGTGGGTCTCTGTATTTTCTCACATGTGCTACAGAGTTAAGCTCCTTTGATGAAGGCTGAGGGAGGCACTGATCTGTGGAAATATCAGAATGCCATTGGGAGTCATTTGATTATATTTTTCTTTCTTTTTAATGATCAGTAGTGTTTGCATTACCCTAGATCCATGGTTTATTTACTCTCAGGTTGTAAATGTTCATTAATTCCAGAAAGCTCCACCAACTGGTGACAGTTTTCAAATACACGATATTTATTTATTTATTTACATAGCAAACACTGCTCACCTCCCAAACCCCCTCACAGAGTCCCTTCCTCCATCCTCCCTCCCCTTTTTCCTCTGCGAGGGTACCTCTCCCATGCAGGTATCCTCCCTCCCGGGCACAACAAATCTCTGTGGGGTTAGGTCAATCCTCTCCCACTAAGGCCAGACAAGGCTGCCCTGTTGGGGATTGGACTCCACAGCCAGACAACAGCTTTAGGGACAGCCTCGCACCAGTTGTTAGGGAGCCCACATGGAGACTGAGCTGCATGCCTACCATATATGTGCCAGAGCCTCAGTCCAGCCCATGTATGTTCTTCTGTCTGTGGCTCAGATTCTGAGAACTCTCAGGAGTCTAAGAAGTTGACTCTGTTAGTCTTCCTGTAGAGTTCCTATCCCCTTCAGGACCCTCAGTCCTTTCCTAGAGGATGGAGCCTCCCAGAGGACAATTATACTAGGCTCCTGTCTGCAAGCATAAGGAAATATCATTTATAATGTCAGAGATTGGTGTTTTCCCAATCTCTGTGTCTCAAGTTGGGCTGGTTATTGGTTGACCATTCCTTCAGTCTCTTTTCCATCATTGTCCCTGCATTTCTTTTAGACAGGACACATTTTCAGATGAAAGAATGAAATGTCCTACAGTGAGGAGAGGGAACTTGTAGCGCCCACCTCCAGTAGAAAGACTAGGAGGGATGGGGTTGCCATCCCACAATCAAAAACTCTGGCCCAGAATTGTTCCTGTCTGAAAGAACTGCTGGGACATAAATACAGAAGAGCCTGAGGAAAAGAAGGTCCAGTGACGGGCCTAAAGGGGGATCCAGCACAAGGGGAGGCCCCAAGGCCTGACACCATTACTGAGGCTATGGAGCACTCACAAAAGGAAACCTACCATGACTGCCCTCTGAAAGACCCAACAAGCAGCTGACAGAAGCTGTTGAACCTTGTGACTGAATTAGGGAAAAGCTGAAAGAAGCTGAGTAGAAGGATGTCCTCATAAGAAGACTAGCAGTCTCAACTAACCCCAATATCTCTCAGACACTGAGCCACCAACCAGGTACCATACATAAACTGAGATGAGGCCCCCAACACATACACAACAGAGGACTGCTAGGTATGGATTCAGTCAGAGAAGATGCACCTAACCCTCAAGAGACTGGAGGCCCCAGGGAGTGGGGAGGTCAGGTGGGGTGGGGTTGTGGGAGTGGGAACATCCTCTTGGAAATGCGAGGAGGAGGTATGAGATGTGGGAGGGGGATAAAGGGATAAAGTCTGGACGGTAAAAAATGATGAAAAAAAAAAAGAAAGAAATGTTCAACTGCCTTAGTCATCATGGAAATCAAATCAAAATGACCCTAGATTTCATCTTACACGAATCAGAATGACTAATATCAAAAACTCAAGCAAGAGCAAATGCTAGTGAGGGTGTAGAGAAAGTGGAACACTCCATTGCTGGTGGGACTGCAAATACATGATCTTCAAAGGACATATTTCATTCAAACCACCTCAGGGGAAAGTGAAGAAGCCATAGATTCTTTCCAAAACTTGCCAGAACTGGAAAATCAATTTTCAGTATGTTTATTAGCTATGGAATTTGATAATGACATTACTCTTCAGCAAAGATTGATTATATTGATTCTTTCAATTGATTAAAGTAAATGAGAGATGAGAACTGAAGAAAATAGCTAGAGATTTCCAACAGGACTATAACAGAGAAAAAAAGAAGCTAGAAGCGAGTGTGTAGGATAAAAGTCAACCCCAATTCAATGTTAGCCTTGGTCATGGTGTCTCATCACAGGAATGGAAACCCTGAGGCAGTCATAGTATTCTCTTACAGCAATGGAAGAGTAATCAATCCACTTCTTTACCACACTCTCCCATTCACAGTCATCTTAGATATGTTTAACTCTCTTTGTCCTCTGCCATGCTGTGTTCATGACTACATTTGTGTGCTTCCCAATGTTACTTCATCTGTTCTAATTCATGGTGATTTTTACATCCATGAATATAAGTTCTACTCTGTGTGGGGGCCAAATTGTAACTGTATCAACATACGGAAATACTCCTGTCTGTTGTGATGCTGCCTTTTCAGCTTTATACCTATAATCGTTTTCTTGTTTTGCCTTTTAAATTTTGGGCTATTTGAGGAATAATTTCATGCCATTAAGATATAACCCATTTCTTAATAAATTGATGCTGCATTTATCAAGGAGTTTTATCAAATCATCACTCTCTATGATATTCTTTAAATTGCTCAATGACTTCATGCCACATCTTCCACAACTCTGTTGTTTGCTAAATTCAGCTTATAATAATGACATCACTAATACCATCGAGGTCGAAGAATAAATGGACAATGATTACACGTGGACATTAACATCCAGACAGTAAGTTTAAATGCTTTGATTCATATATCTCCATTAAAAGATAACCCGAGTAATCTCAGCCTTAAGCCTCAGGAAAGTGAATTTAATTTATGGTTTATATGCAAGGAAAGACCAGAAACTAGTGTGTTCAAGTTTGTGGTAGAAGGCAATATTCCTAACCATCATCTGAAGGTCAATCATGAAAAAAACTGTAGCTCAATAAAAGAAATTTTAAAAATGAATAATTTTTAAAGTGGTGCATAACACACCGTTTCGTTGCAGTTAATTTTATTTTCCACCTCTTTCCTCTAAGACAGTCCAAACATAAGATATTTTAATTCTTTTCATACCCTGAAAAACACTTTTATGAAAAATTAAGTGTGAAAGTGACTTAGGTTCAAAAGATATGCAATTATCCCTATGCTTCCAACTCGTATTGTAGAAAAGCAGGACATACTGTGGAAGCAGCAACCTCTTTTAGGTGCACGACAGTACCACTGCCATGACGTCTGTTGCTATGTTTTACTTCCGTTGTCTTCAATGGACGAAAGTCTTCAGAGGGAGCGCTCTCTTCTTTCAACTGCAAAAGGAAATATCCAAATCTGTCCAACCCTCTGAGTTCAAGGCACTACACAGCTAAACCACACTTTGATCTCAGTATTTTGGGACCAGTGGTCTTCGCTGGAAGGACATGAAGAAACAGAGACGGCAAAAATCTGAAGAGGTAAATGATGTGTATAAGCAAACATCTACTGGGAATATCATAATTTTATCCAAATTAATTGAGACTGTTCTATGTATAATTGTTATAAAGTTCATTCTGCTTTGAAAAACAAAAGGCAAGATATGGCATATAATTCTCGAAGATTCAAGTTGTAAAGCTGTATAGTAGGGAATCAAAACATACATGTGTTATGGTAGCCTTCTAATCATGAAATAGTTTTAAATAAAGCTGTTTCTGAAGCATGTCACATGCTTTGAAGTCAGAGGAAGGGGAACCTAGAAACACGACTTGAGAAGTCCTTCACAATTGCATTAAGTCCGACCTACACAAATATGCTAGATACTTTCCAGAACCATCTTCTTCATGGTCATTTAAAGTGAGTTGTGAGTCAGAGACTTCTAGTGCAGAAGCAGATCTCAACTTCTAAAGTGGAGAATGTGAGCTGGTCAGCAGGTAACAGTGCCTAGAATTCAGTCGTCTCACAGGGGTTGCCTCGTATGTTTTAGTCCTTGAGTTCAGTCAACACACACACACACACACACACACACACACACACACACACACACACACACTTTCCTTTAAGTGATTCCAGAAGAATAGCAGATTAGAAATAGCAGATATGGAAATGATATGTGTATCACAGTGCTAAGCTAAGAAAACAAGGCGTAGAATCAACTCCCAGTTTGTGGTTCAGGAAGAACCATCTTGAACCAGTCAAGTTATGTGACAGAAGAGCCATCTTGATTAAGTTCAAGCTATATGACAGTAAACATATCTGCAATTTGTTTTAGTTCACTCAGCCAAAGTCCTCAACCTATTAGGCCTCACTGTCGTCTTTTGTCGACTTTGTTTTTTTTTTTTTGTTTTTTTTGTTTTTTTTTTTTTTTTTTTGTTTTTCCCTGTTAAGAGCCGATCTGTATTCTTACAATATCTAGATAGGAATTTTTCTATTTGATAAAAAAGAAAGAAAATCATGTAATAATAGTGACTGAAAAATCAGAAATAAAAAATCAGAATAATGTAGTGTGTATCTGGGGGTGGGGGAGCTTTCCACACACAAAGAGTAGACGATTCTGCAGCCTGACATAATTCTTTGAAAAAAAGATATAAATACATGCGAAACTGAAGAGGCACCCTACGGTTGTATGAATTTAATTACATGTTTGAACTGAAAGATAAAGTATTTGACATTGATGAACGTTTGTGGAGCACAGACATAGAAAATTTCTTTTTTGCACAAAGAATTGTTGCTACTCTTAGTAAACTTATTTTCTATCACTCTATCCATAGTAACTATTTTCAATTCGCTGAAATTTATTTTACTGTCCTGTCTCAGACAACTTCTTCAACAACGCTTTTTCTACCAAGAAAAGGTCACCTTCTTGATTTATGTCTTATGCAGCCCTATTATCTCCCCAGGAAAATTTCTTCTCTCCGTTTTAATTCTCAGGTAGCTAAGGAATATGATTTCTTTTTAAAAACTTCATGAAATTTGGCTCATCCGTAAGTCAAAATGATACGTTGTAATCCATTAGATGAGGCCAAACAACTTCTAAACAATGCTTTCAGACACATTCCCTCGTTTTCTGTAGAAGCTGTTATAAGCCACTCCCAGCCCTTCATGAGTGAGAATATTGACCTTCCCTATTCTTCTCTGTGGCGTGGTCTCTCCACTTTATTTCATGGTGAAGAGAGAAGGCTTCCGTCTCAGCACCCACCCCCACTCTCTGCTCTGTACTAGAGTCTGAGTCATATTTAGTCAGCTCTCTCCTCCTTTCTAGCTTCTCTTTCTGAGTGTATACAACCTCCCACTTTCTTTGGCAGTATCTTCTCTTCCACAGAACATACAGTTTTTTCTTAATAAGAGGGGACATGATTTTTTTTCCTCAAGGAGTTTAAACTTCATTAACAAACCTTAATACTATATCCACATTTGCTACCCATCAACTGTCAAGTGTCTAAGTCTTCTCATATCCCAGCACTCCAGTGTTACTTTTATTCCCAAAGATTTATTTGTCCTCTAAATGGAAAATATAATAACATTGCTTTTTGTGACAGAGTCTTCCTATGCAACCCAAGATTTCTACAAGCATTTATTTCCTAAGCTCATCTACCCAAAAGCTGGGATTAAAGGCATATACTGCCATACCTTACCTGCAAGTTGTCTTTACTTAGGATTTCTCTTATCTCTCAGCAACATTTTTTTCCATCTTTATTAACTTGATTATTTCTTATTTACATTTCGATTGTTATTCCCCTTCCTGGTTTCTGGCCCAACATCCCCCTAACCCCTCCCCCTCCCCTTCTCCATGGGTGTTCCCCTCCCCATCCTCCCCCCATTACCACCCTCCCCCCAACAATCACATTCACTGTTCACTGGGGATTCAGTCTTAGCAGGACCAAGGGCTTCCCTTCCCCTGGTGCTCTTACTAGGCCATTCATTGCTACCTATGAGGTTGGAGCCCAGAGTCAGTCTATGTATAGTCTTTGGGTAGTGGCTTAGTCCCTGGAAGCTATGGTTGCTTGGCATTGTTGTTCATATGGGGTCTCGAGCCCCTTCAAGCTCTTCCAGTCCTTTCTCTGATTCCTTCAATGGAGGTCCCATTCTCAGTTCAGTGGTTTGCTTCAGCCACATTTCTTACTATTGTATTATAGCTCTCCCAGATTCTGTTCTAAAGTCTCATTACCTTGTTACTGAACTACATGTTAGATAATTTATATGCTACTGTATGCTACCATGAAGGCTTCTCTTACTTGTTCATGGACGTATTTGGAAGAGTCTGAGTACAGAAATTTCTACTGTTAGTTTTATTTAGCTCTATTTTTGAGGACAGAACCCAAATTTCCATTGTATCTCTAAACCTCCTGAAAACCGATTAGCAGTTTTCCAGCCTTCTGAAGTCTTGTGCCTTTGAGGTCCACAGAGCTTACAGTAGTTCCATCTTGGCTTCTAATTTTTCTATTACTTCTAATCCTGAAAATTGTTAGCATCCTCACTTTTTACACTTTTTCTTTCTCAACCCTTATGTCCCACCCATTGAGGAGTCTAATTAATCAATGAGATTATCCCTCATAACAGGGCCTAATATCTGAGTTTCAGTTTTCATATTTTAGTTAAATAATACAAATTCTAAACAGCAACCTATTTCATATTTCATTTACCATGATGTATTAGATAGGTAGTACGCACAAATATTGACTAGCCACTAGCTATTTAATTGACAATTTATTATCTGAATGACAAGTGGGCATCATGATTAGCAACCAATACCATAACTTCCTTCAAAAAACATTGGTGGCTGTTCATGATGTCTGTATTTCAGTTTATGCACAGAATGTAGGACATGAATAACTACTTTGATTTGACCCCTATGTGACATTTTACAAAAGTAAATAACAAGAAAAGTCAACCATGAAAGTCAAGAACCATGAAAGTGTAGTAATGAAAAGTGCAATGGGATCATGCCGGAATTCAAATCCTATGCAAACGATACTATAGAAAACAAGTGTACCATGAAAAAGGTGTTACGCCCCATAGTTAAGAGACTTGCACCAGTCTCCCCCATGTGAGGTATATACACATAAAGAAAGTGAATAGTGAAAAATAATGTGTGATGAGGTAGAGAGGAAGCGATGCTAGGACAAAATGCTCCAGTAAAGGAATTCTGAGAGCTATCACACAGCACTACAACTTCATGATATAAAACAGCGATAGTTGTCTCCAACTAAGAAGCAATTGTGTAACTCACAGCGATATAGGGAAGACATTCTTTTGTCTGAATAAGCTATGTGATGAGAAGGCAAACGCTGTTCGGACTCCACCTGGCATACTTTACACAAAGGGGCAAATAGGTTAGCAGTAAATGGGTTTTGTGCAAAGAGGTAAACAGGTTAGCAGTACTTCCAATGTTTCAAATCACTGTGCTATACAGGAAAGAGATATCCGTGCAGCTGTTTTTCATTTGCTCATATGGCTACAAATGGCCAGGAGTTTACTTATTTGAAGAACTATCTTAAACGTTGTAAAACAATTCTTGTTTTTCTTGATTGCTACAATAGCTAAAACTGCTTTGCCTGGTTTTGCTCTCACAGAGTCATCTCTGTTTCTTTATTACTCTGCCAAGTGGAAAGTGGGTGTAGTGTCCACTCCTCAGCTGTCTGCACGTGTCTCATGCAGTACACTGGTTGCTTTCTCTCAGCAGCTTCCTTACTCTGCTTGGAGAAAGGGCATCAGCAGATGGCAGAGAGGGACTCTTGCCAGCAGCTTCTAGACATCCTCCTGAGAATTACCCATTTCTGTGCTGCAGGCAGCAGCAAGCATCAAGAACAACTTCCAGCAGTGTCTGGGCATCGGCCTGAGATCCACTGACTTTGGTGCCAGGAGTGAGTCCATGACCAGGAGATATCTCTAAGTCTGACATTTCCAGAACTTTGCAAAGCCACAAATAATCTTTTGACCTTTGCTTTGACAGTTCTTTAACATTTGTCTCTAGGTCCTTATCAAGTACCCTACGCTTGGAATATTCCTTGTGCTATCCGTTTCCTGATTGCTCCTGACCTAGAGGATTCGGAGTCAAAAGTACTTCATGGATGAAGAACTATGTAGGCATAAATTTTTGTGCTGTTCATATCATCTGGTTACATCGGAAGTCAGGAGCAGCCTCAGTGAAAAATGAAATGTTAGTCCCTAAGACAGAATGACTAATATTTATTTACCTTATCATTTACAGTCACCATTTACATAAAGCCTACTGAAAATATGGAAAACCAAATTGATCTTACGTGAATATCAAAGAGGTGGCAAGAGTAATTGTGGAGAAAGATGCTACATTGGGATTAATGAATGAACTTTCTCCATTCACAGAGTGATCAGAAGGGTGCAATGCCTATATTTAGACCGAAATAACAAGTTATCTCATGTAGCCTTCGGTTTCATGTACCCAAAATTCGGGCCCAAAACTTGAGTCTATACGTTACAACTTAAATTCACAGCTTTAATTATTTTCTTCAATAAGAAGTTACAGGGTATTGATCATGTATATATTCAAGATAAGTGGTGTATATATTTAAAAAAGTGGTCTGAGGATTTAAAGAACAAGGCCTAAGAGAAGATATTTAATTATGCAAACAAGGACTTAAGAGAAGTTTAATTATCCTATTGACAAAAGCAACTGTGGACCCTTTAGGAGTGACTAATTCATATCCTCACCTATGTAGTTCTGCTAAAACTTCCATGGCCTCAGGGTACCAGAATTACACTGCATAGCTAGTTGTTCAGAATCTGAAATGGTTCCCCTTTGAAGAACACGTAAGTGGAAGAAGAGGTTTAGAAGCACCACTCAGGTGTGCACCATTACATAATGGATAAAGCTGGACCATATCTCTTGACTTAAGTGTCAAGTCTTAATTCAAGATGGGATCATGGGCAAAGTACTCCTGAATCACAAGTTCCCCCTCCCCCAAAAAATTGCACAGAAAAATTAGCCTTGTATTGGGTAAAGGAAGCGCTAGTGAAGTAATAAGCAGGTGAAAGTGTGTGGGTGGGTGGGTGGGGGGATAAATGTTGAAATGTTTTGAAGGAGGATCTGGCAGTCCCTTTGAAAATTGGAAATAGTTCTTCCTGAAGACTCAGCTATAGTGCTCCTGGGCATAAACCCAAAAGATACCCAACTGTACCACAAAGACATGTGCTCCATGTTTATTGCAGCCTTATTTGTGATAGCCAGGAACTGGAAACAACCCAGATGTCCCTCAGCTGAAGAATGGATGTAGAAAATGTGGTTCATTTACACAAAGGAAAACTATTCCACTATTAAAAACAAGGACATTGTGTACTTCACAGGCAAATGGATGGAATTAGAAAATATTATCCTGAGTCAGGTAACCTTGACCCAAAAGAAGATGCATGGTATATACTCACTGATAGGTGGATATTAACCAAAAACGTACAGAATATCCATGATATACCCTACAGACCTTAAGAAGTTAGACAAGAAGGAATGTCCAAGTGACGATGTTTAATTCCCACTTAGAAAGGGGAACAAAATAATTATGGGGGGGTAGAGGAGGTGGAGAAGGGAGGGAGAGGGAAATAGCAGGGACAGGATCAGGTATGAGGGGAGACAACAGAGAGGCCCAGAGGGTCAGGAGAATGAATGGACATAGCCAGTTGCTGGGGATGGGCACCTCTAGGAAGTTGGGGACCTCTAGGAGTCCCAGAGACCTGAGATGGGAAATCTCTATGTGGATGCCTTAGCAGAAATGCCCAACAGTGGGGATATGAAACCCGAAGGGTCCACCTCCAGTAGTCAGACAGGACCTCTAGTGGAGAGATGGGAACACCAACCCACCAACAAAACTTTTGACCCAAAATTGCTCCTGTCTAAAAGAAATGCAGAGACAAAAATGGAACAGAGACTAAGAAATTGTCGACTAGTGACAGGCCCAACTTGGGATCCATCTCATGGGTGGGTGGGCACCAATCCCTGACTATTACTGGATCTATGTTGTGCTTGCAGACATGAGCCTAGCGTGACTGCTGTCTGCAAAGCTCTACCCAGCAGCTGACTGAGACAGATGCAGATTCTCACAGCCAGCCATTGGGCAGAGATTCAGTAACCCTGTAGAGGAAAAGTTAGGGGAAGGATTGAAGGAATTGAAGGGAATGGCAACTCTATAGGAAGACCAACATGAGTGCCCAGAAACAGCTACCAACTAAAGAGCATACATGGACTGGCCTAAGGGCCCTGGCTCCTTTTGCAAGTTAGCAGAGGACTACCTGGTCTGGCCTCAGGGGGAGAGTATATGCCTATCCTGTATAGACTTGATGCCCAAAGGGTGAGAGGATTCAGAGAACACCATCTCAGAGGCAAAGGAGAGGAGGGGTGGAAAGGGGGAACCAGGAAGGGGTAGCAACATTTGGACCTGACTCCAATCTCCTGACTCCAGCATCCTGCTCACTCTGTACTTCTTATGAGGATCTCCCAAGTCATGTGAGGATAGATCACTTCAAGTGTGATTTTTAAGGACAGTTCAGTTTAAAAAGATTTCTCTTATACTGCAACTATTTATTTTAATTTCATATATATATATATGTGTGTGTGTGTGCACGTACATATATATGTATATATGCATATATTTAGAATTTTGTATTTAAGTACATTGTATTGTATAATCTGTCAGAAATAAATCTAGTATCCTGAGATTAGTCTTTAAGGCCATTTTGCAGTGTAATGTCTAAATCATATACTAGCTCTATTTTTTTCTTGGTAGACCCATGAGCTTCAACTTCTCTGGAATACTAGTTTCTGTTGGATGAATCCTTATGTATTTAGGGAGTGTTCTACGTAATTTCCTACTCCTGCTATGCGACTGTGCTTGCTTCCTATCTGACCCCTTCACTCTTACTCTATTCTTGAACAGCCAGGTCTTCGATTTCTCTATTGAAATTATTCAGTTTCATCAGTAAGTGAATGATATATGTAGTGTTGGACTGACAATTCATAACAAAAATGTCTACATACATTAGTAAGTGTCTGAGTACTAGAAGTTTCTGACATGAAATAAATACAGAACATAGACAGTTTATAGATGTGTGACTGGGCTAACATTGTCAGAAGTTGAGTATCCCATTTTTCCCCCTCTAACCTTTACTATGTAAAGCCATGCTATGGTAAAGACAGGGATCTCCAGACATTTTGTCCATGTTCAAAGAAGCAAATGAGGTGGAAATTGACTGATATTGGTAAATGCCCCAGCTCTTTCCCTGTAAACGGCTTGAATAACAGTAAAAACTAACTTCCTTTTCGCATGGAATTTCATTGTGTGGCTGCAAACATGCTTTGCCACAAGAATAGTGGTTCTGTTCTTAAATGACAGAAGAATGGATATTAGACATATAATTTGTACATTTTTCCATGAACATAAATCTGCTTGCTTCATATCAACTGAGGTCAGGCCAGTACACTCTTTCATGTTTCTGTTACTGACACTAGTAACAAGAGTCTCAACACATTACGTTACACTACATATATCACTCACTTACTGATAAAACTGAATAATTTCAACTGATAAATAGAAGGTCTGGATGTGTAAAACTAGAGTAAGAGTAAAGGGGTCAGATAGAAAGCAAGTGCACTAGCATTAGCATATAGCAGATGAATGAATTATTATAGCAGTATATTTTATAAGTTTGATCAGGATATTGGAATATCGGGATAGGTCCTAACATTCTACAAGGACTGGTACAGTGAGAAGCATTGGGATTGGACAGGTGAAACAGGAAATGTTTTAATGGGGAAACAAAAGATAAAATGCTTGAATTACCCTAGATCCCTAGAACAAACGAAACTCAAGACGGATGATCAAAATGTGAATGCTTCACTCCTTCTTTAAATGAGGAAAAAGAATACCCTTGGCAGGGAAGGGAGAGGCAAAGATTAAAACAGAGACTGAAGGAACACCCATTCAGAGCCTGTCCCACATTTGGCCCATACATATACAGCCACCCAATTGGACTAGATGGATGAAGCAAAGAAGTGCAGACCGACAGGAGCCGGATGTAGATCGCTCCTGAGAGACACAGCCAGAATACAGCAAATACAGAGGCGAATGCCAGCAGCAAACCACTGAACTGAGAATAGGTCCCCTATTGAAGGAATCAGAGAAAGAACTGGAAGAGCTTGAAGGGGCTCGAGACCCCAAAAGTACAACAATGCCAAGCAACCAGAGCTTCCAGGGACTAAGCCACTACCTAAAGACTATACATGGACTGACCCTGGACTCTGACCCCATAGGTAGCAATGAATATCCTAGTAAGAGCACCAGTGGAAGGGGAAGCCCTGGGTCCTGCTAAGACTGAACCCCCAGTGAACTAGTCTATGGGGGGAGGGCGGCAATGGTGGGAGGGTTGGGAGGGGAACACCCATAAGGAAGGGGAGGGGGGAGGGGGATGTTTGCCCGGAAACCGGGAAAGGGAATAACACTCGAAATGTATATAAGAAATACTCAAGTTAATAAAAAAAAAAAAAAAAAAAAGATAAATGTAGGTCATTCCTAAATCCATTTCAATGGCTACCTATCAATAAATAACCATTCCTGTTCTCTTTAATGATATGGATACAAAAATAAGTGGAAATTAGATAAAGCCCAGATAAGTACTTGCTTTTGTCATGCATAGAAAATTCATCATTGTTTCTGACATATTTAATGTTTTACACATTACAAGGAGAGTAAATATCCTCCTTTTGTAATGGTGTGCAAAACAAAAACAAAAAAACTCATGAATCTTGCAAACCCTTGCTGTACACTAATGAAATATCAAGGGATATTCCAGGAGTCCTCATTACCTCTAAGTGGATCCTCAGCAACCAGTCCCCAAACAGAAAACACCTAACTGCAAGCTCTACTATTACAACCAGAGCCATCTGTAAAACATTCATTTATTATCTATATCTATCTAGTTATGTATCTATCCATCCATCATTCATTTACTACCTTACTCCAAAATTTATTTTTATGACTTACAAATACCCTATATTGATTCATATTATATTAAAATGTATAAGTATAGGCAATAGCAACAGGGCAGGGGAGATTAATCTAATAAGAAATAAGAATAAATAGATCAATCTATGTGATAGGTAACTAAATGAAAATCCACCATGACATCTCACTTTCTCCTTAGGAATACACTATTAGTTTGGTTATAAATTTTGATATAAGGCAGGGAAAATCATTCCTTGTAGAGATGTAATTAAATAGCAATCAGGGTAATTCTGTGCTTAGGGAAATAAAATTTGTCACAATGACTGTAAGTGCTGACTACTAGATTAGGTGACTTACAGGATACAATGAAATCACAGATACACACTCACTCAAACACACACACACACACACACACACACACACACACACACACACACACACCCCAAAAACCATACACACAAGAATTTTTTTGTAAAGGAGTTACAGGTCTCTTAAACATAGGATGAGATCAGTGTACCTTCAACTTCATGTATTCAAATCTTTTAGTCAAATACAATGTTTGTCAAGGAGTTATTAATGTTTTCAGTGGATCAGGATTAAGCTAAATAATATTTTAGAAGCTTGGCAAACGCCATGCTAAATGATGTTGTTATTAGCAGTGTCTTTAACTTGTATCTTGAGTCAGTGAAGTACAGCGCATGAGAGCTCCTGAACTTAGCTGACAATTTGGGATGGCAGCATGCTATGTTTTCATTACATCTTTATTATTTTATTACTCTTATGACTTCCCTGATGCAGCAAGGCCCATAGTCTCCCATTGTTAAAGTCATGACAGTGTTGGAGAGCTTTAGCTTGTCATGTGGGACACAAGGGAGAGTTTAAAGTACATAAACCAACTCCAAGCCCAAACTTTGTCTTCAAATTATTTTTATTCTTTCATGTGCTTGGCTCTGTATATTCCAGATAGCACAGCACGCTCCGCGATAGAGAGGGAATCCTGCTCCAGGTAGCAATGTGAATCAGAATGCGTTTTTAAATTGTTGCTCCATAATTTAATCTTCACTGCTACCTGAGTTAATTTTTAGAGAATACCTACAAATAATTTGTCATTTCAAACAACTCCTATTGGGTCAAGCTCTCATACTCCCAAACCATTTTGTTTTAGGGTTAGTTTGTTTTCCTGGAACAACAGATGTAGTTTATTTTGCATGTATTTGCTCTGTAAAGAACTGGACATTCAGGTATCTGAATATCTGTTTCATATTTTAAAAATGCCTGCATTGTGCACCTTTACTCATTTGCCACTGGTGCATACCTGATGTCTGCTTTCTCTTCTGGAATTGTATGTAGGGCGGATATTACATGCAGGGCGGATATTACATGCAGGGCGGATATTACATGCAGGGCGGATATTACATGCAGGGCAGATATTACATGCAGGGCGGATATTGCATGCAGGGTGGATATTGCATGTAGGGTGGATATTGCATGTAGGGTAGATATTGCATGTAGGGTAGATATTGCATGTAGGGTGTAGGATTAGCTGTAGTATTCATGTCCTTTGGTTTCTCCTCCTTCCCTCTCCCCCTCCTCTTTTTCTTTCCTGTGTCATTTTCTTGCCTAATCTAGTATTTTGCTGAATAGTTCTATAGTAATTACTCTTTGGTACCATTACCTAGATTTTAAATTACTTAGCTTTGAAATACATAGAAGTACATACTGCAAAAAAAAAAAAAAAGAATATGTAGTGATTACCATTTATAAAAAGTAAACTTTAAAATTACCTAGTATAATAGTGTGTGGATTTATCCAATCAAATTTAATACCTTAAGTGCAAGAACAAATTTCTGAGTAGAAGGAATTCTTCTTGAAAGTCATATCCATGCTTGCCCAAGCCTTCAGTATACCTCCCTGCTGCTCTGTGGGTTTGCGAGAAACATAATCACCCACATAAACACATCCATCTATAATCTTGTAATAGATTACATATTTCACCATAATCCCTCTAAAATGGTTGCACCAGAGAGCCATGATGGACATTGCTTCTCATTTTTACACATGGTTTTCTCAAGTCAGGTTAGTGGTATAGGACACAGTGGCTGTAGACCCATCATCAGCCTCATCAGCAACTTACCATGATGACAGTATGCACACTTAGCAAGCCAGGCAAGGGTTTTCTACTATGAATTCGCCCACTGAGGGTGCCACTCAGCTTGTCAGAAAGTAATCTTACACTCATACTGGTGCTGTTGGAGGAGGAGGGCAACATGATACTTTGTTCTTCTCTTTCTTCTTCTTCTCATGTTTTCAATTAACACTGCCTCCTAATTTCCACATTTCTTTTAGTATGGCTTTCTCTGTTTGTGGTGCTCAGCTTATGATGGAGATAAGGTGTGTGTGGTAAATGCATCAGGAGTTCACATCATTGAGAAGACTGACTCTCCCCTTCCTAGGAGCCATCAAAAACCAATAGCACCTCAGCTAGTGGTGAGATTCTATGACTGCCTTCCTTATTCTATCCTTGCATTTTGTCTGGTTGGAACATTCTCAGGTCTTGTACGTGCTTTCACATTGGTTGGAAGTTCCTATGGTCAACTACCCAGGTAATTTAGCTTTAGTGTTGGAAAACTTGGTAAGTGATATTTCTGGGTATCTCGACTACTTACAATGTTTCTTCTTTTTCTTTCATGAAGATCCTTGAGCCCTGGGAGGAGGAGTTGATATGTGTTTGACATTTAGGGCTGGAAGTGCTTCTCTCTTATAAGGAACAGGGAAAACCTCATTTAGCATTCATGTGCATGAAAGGCACATGAATGGATGATGTATTTTCTCCTGAATATACCTACTAAGTTAATAGCACCAGAAGGAAGTAATGCATATTTATTTGAGAATTTATGAAACACTCTCTCCTTTCATTCATTGTTCCCATTTTCCCAAGTGTGGCCATTGGATTCCAATCTGTATTCATTATAAGTAATTCATCCTCTTGTTTTTGGGACTCGTTTTCTGCTCCTGTGGAAGCAGAAGATTTACCTTGTACACTCTCACCCCAGCTCTCAAATTAGCCAGGTCTCAAAGGGGTGCTGGATGCTATGTCATTTAAAAAAAAAGTCTGTGATTTCAGAGTTAACAAACTAGGACTTAGCTCTTCTGACATTTTCATTTCTATGAACATATGTACAACAATCAAACAAACACCAAAAACCCAACAAATCAACAACATGGAGGCTGAACGTAAGGTAGAAATGGGGACAGCAGAATTCATGGACTACTCTTAAGTTCTTGAAGGAAACTGCTAGAGTAAGCTAACACTGTATGTAGCTAGTGGAATTTTATGTTGAGAAACAATCCACATTTTCAATGACATGCTCTCGGGACACTTCCCTGAGTCTCATCATAAGTGTGGAAATCAGAATCCTCATGGTTTCTGGGTAATGACAGGAGCGTCCATGTTATTCTGAAAGACAGCCATACCTAGGCATGAGAAAGCAAGGGCTGGGGCTCCCAATTGGCTGCTTTCTCCTCACCACTGCTGTGCCTGTGGCCATGCTGCTGGCCTGACATTTAAATGACAAAATCAATTGTACATGAAATAAACATTGAACAAGAGATATACTGTCTCTATCTCTCTTTTTCTAAACGAGGCAGTGATTAAAACAGAAATGTCAAGCAGCAATTAAATATGAAGCATGATACTAAAAGTAGATTAAAACAAAATAGGCTGAGCAATAAAGAAATTATCAGAGCTAAGGAACTAATGAAAAAGAACTACATTTTTTTTTTAAAATATTCTTGCAATGTTTTCCTATACAGAAAAGTATTGCAAATGCCTGTAGATCCACCAACCACTTCCACCAACCATAATAATTTACCTTTCCTCAGTTTTCCTCTGAAACATTTATACACTTCTGAGATATTGCATCATCCATTTATGAGTATGCAAATCTAAACCATACACGACTATCCTGGTTAACTATAAAGTACTTATCACATCATTAATTCTAATTCTTTATAATATCACAAATCTAACACTAATTTTCATTGTAAGACCTTCTTAATCAATATTTGTATTTTCTTGAATATCTAAAACCATCTCATTCATAGAATATTGTAGGATATTGTTTTACATTTAGGACTAAATGTGGTATATGGGAATTCCTCTTATGTAGCTTGTAATAGGTGGCATCTCACTCATTTTCCTGTCATATACTTGCTGACAACTTAGGTCAACTCATTACAGATTTTGCATGTGTCTGTTTTCTCATAGTGAAGTTTAATCTGTTCCTAACATCCTTATATATGTTTAGCATGAAGAGGAAATCCATCATAGTTTATGTAGCTTTTCTCCAACTTGCCTCACATCAAAAGAGGCAATATTTCTGTCCTGTTAGTTATGCTCAGAAAAGGAAGGGAGTGTTAAATTTTTTTCCACTGAAAGTTTCTCCACCTCCATTTGAAGATGGGCAAATTTTAAATGAGTGCAAACATTTACTGCCAAAATTTGGACCTCAGAAAAATATGAAGGTAACAGAAAAGCTCTCTAAATGAGTAAGATTAAGAGTTTAAGCAAAGGAAGAAAGACTGAATAGAAGTCAAGTGCATATCTTTAAATGATGAATGTAAGTAAGAAGCATAAACAATGACCCGGTATTCTCCTCATGGCAGAGACACAGGTAATAGTCGTGACAGTGACAGGCTGAGTCCACGAGAAAGCAACCTCAAAATGAGGCGACAGAGCAAAGGAGAAGGGGCAAGGTAAGCACATCTTGAGAAAACCCAAATCGTGTGTGGCTCTATTAGAAGATGGAGTTGAGGTAGACCCCACCCTGGGAACTGGAAACCTTTCTCAAGGCAGTGTGGCTTGCTGCCTCCAGTTTGAATTCAGATGCAGTGAAAGAACACTAATAGAAAGGAGAAAGGAAGCTTGTAATTTCTGATAAAAAAATCTGTCTAATTTAATGGGGGAAATGGCATGGAAGACCACAGAGCTAAAATGAGCAGCAGTCTTGGGTAAGAGGACAAAAATCGCCATTTTGCTATACTTGGAAGTACTCAGATTAAAAATACACAGAACACCTTGCTATAGGAAGTGATAAGAATCAATACATGCACAGTATACATTATGGCTAAAAATCTCTATCTGTATGAAAATAATAGATATTCTCATGAGCTTTTGTTTTTTGTTTTGAAAAATGATGCCCACTCGTGTTAAGAAGACAGGGGACTGAGTGTCACTCTGTGCACATATGTAGGAACCACATATCAGTTGGTCAGTTTTAGCCAGATAGTCACAGTATAGCTTGCGGTATATATGTAATAAAGTTGCACACACTGTTTCCTCATGCATCTCATTAGACTAGATGGGATATGACAGCAAGGACTCAGTAAAAGGAATTCCTAGTGGGTGGGAAAGAAGCAATACATATTTCAGTCCCCTTTGTCACTGTAAAAGAAAAGTAAGCACACATGTGGAGGTGAAGTTCTCCAGGGTATAAAGACTTTGAGACCTATCCTACACGATAGGAAACTTAAAACATCAATAAAACGACTCAATGAGATCTGATAGTTGCAATTAAACCAAAGATACATAAAGTGCAATTTGAATATCATACTTGAAATCAAATGATTTGTTAGTTCGATATGAATGCTGGAGCCAATGAGCTTATGTATGTTTGGTTGATTTCCTGATTCTATATGTCGCCCTATGTATATTAAACTATTCCTAGATATGGAATGGACACACATGTTGAAAAAGCCTATGGTTCGTATATATTCAGAATTTCTATGCATATTAGACAAGTCTGCACATATCATTTGAACCCTTACCAGTTGATTTACATTGCTCTATGGCCAAGTCAATCGGGATGATACCATGATACCTCTTGTTGAAGTTTGCTTTAAGTCTTGCTATAAATACTATATCACTGGCAAGATTGGGGAGCAAAACTTTATGTTCCAGCCTACCTTTAAGAACTTAATATTGGTATTTAAGGTTCAGTGTTTCTGAAGAAAGGGTGACTTTCCAGTCTAAAGCATGACAGAGCAAGCCTTCTGCGTGTGGCTTCTATAGATTTCTTAAGCTTCATTCTTCTCTAGTCTATTCTAGGCTGTGAGCAGACAGGCGGAAGGGAAAGATTACACTCAACAACTGGATGCTGTATCCCTCTGCAGGAGCCAAGCTATTTCCCTAGTATTCCGTTTATACTGACTATTGATTTCCCTAAACAGGCTGGGCAGGAATGCTTGGCTATACATATCTCTTGGCCCTTGGTTCGATTCTTTCTCTATTTAAACCTAGAGCTCAGGTCAGTCCACCAAAAATAGACTTGGGGTCACTGGAGACCTCCATCCATTCTGCACCGTGTGTCCAAATTGATTACACTTCTTCTCTCTGCTTATCAACAGCATTTGCCATTACTTTAGTTGGCATGTCAGGGTGAATCACTGATACTGGCCTGTCAGGGCTGCCAGGCCAGGGCATTTGTTCTAAATCTCTGGGCATACAAGAAGTCTATTACATGAGGGACCTGCAATTAATGGCTGGGAGTTGAATTCAGGTCTTTTGATCATTCTGACACACTGCTATAGGAAAATACAGTGCATGCTTCTCTGTATGAGAAACTGTGCATGGTGGCTAGCCTTCTCCCTGGGCCATCAGAAGTGACAAGAAACAGTGTGTCTTACAAGCAAACGCCCAGCATTGCATACTCTGTAACAAGAGCATGTGTATCATAAAGTGCCTTTTTCTTCATGTACATAAACGTTGTCTACATTGCATCCTTTGTGCCAAGTTCAGTCCAATGTAAACTTTTAAATTATAGAGGAAAAAAAGACCCCTTAAAGCTACTGTATCTAAATTTCTACACTACAATTAAGAATTTTTGCCCTAAAGTGTAAATGTTTTTCTGCAGTTCTCTGCAAACCAGCCTTAATAAGATAATAGAGCAGAAAAAAATTAGTAGGGAGTTCATTTGATTTTTCTTTTGCTCCTCAAAAGCCTGGCTTTAGTAGGAAAATTTATCTACATTTCAATTTTAATGCACAGTGAATGATACATGAACTGCACTGAATAAAGGACATGACATTGGCTGTGCCTTAGATTTCTATTTTCTTTCATCAGAATATTCTGCCTCACAAAGTTCATAGCTCAATGCCTGGTCCCTCATAAGGAATAGATAAATGAACCCCAACAGTCTGAAGAACTCAAGTTCAGGGCATGCCTCAAAGTAGGCAGAAAAAAAAAAAAAGCAATGATGTGCAAGGCGCAAGGCCAGCCAGAAGGCTGCTTTGCTGTTTTTCTTTCTATCAAGTTTATCTGCTCTGGTTCATTCTATACAGAAGAGCAATAGCAAAGCTATTTTACCTTGCTTTGATGGCCAGATTCAACGGCTGCAGGACCAGAAAGAGTGAAAAGAAATCTGCCCGAAAGCCGAGAACAGGAGAGAAAAACACATTACCCGTCACTGCTTCCTCCCTGATCTGTCTGCACTGGCCTGTGTACTGTTTAAAGAATAGGTTTCGGATTCAGACCACCTCCTGTATGATTCGCATAGCGATGCCTACAGCCTTGGTGGGTGACACATTTTGAATTGATACTACTAAGGAAGGGCTCGAATCAGAGCGGAGGGCGGGAGGGGAGGGCGGGAGGGGAGGGCGTGCATTCTTTGACAGTTGTCATAAAAAGTCAATTTGTTGCCACTGGTGCCTCTTTTGAACCAGAGGAACATGGCGACTAAATCCCTCATTTTATGTTAGAGATGAACACTTAGCCTAAAAAGAGGGCAGTGCGAGAGACAATGAATTTATGGAAAAGACAATATGAGCCGCATTGACTGTCAGCGGTCAAGTGGTACAGACTGAGAAACCCCGTGGAACGTACCGTGTCATTCTCATCTATTAAAACCATGGCTTTTCCTGAGCAGAAGAATATCAACCTAAAACATTAGTAGCATCAGGTATGCATTTTATTTTGGATAGTAGAGCCGTTGCTAGGGGACATCTGCTACTGTTAGGCTATGGTGCAAATAAATAGGAAGTTATCTCTGTTTTCTAGGACGTATGAAGTTAAAGGAGCAAGAAGATGCATTCTGGAAGATAATGAAGACAGGCTATTCTCATTTTTGATGTTGGGAATAAGAACATCATGGGAAAAGCATTACAAGGCACAAAGTGTGAAATTCTATACCTGTCGGTTGTGAATTTTGGAAACATTTAGCCAATAAAAAGAAAGATAGGGATGCCAGTTGCTCAATATAAAAGACTTACAGAGAAATATACTAGACAATTACCGGTTCTCTAAAACTGGTGTACCAAGACAGAGAAAGGGAAATTGTATTTAGTTTAAATGCTTAATATTTCATCTAGTTTTTTTATTTTTCATAATCCCCACCTATCCACATATCCACAGCTATTCTTGGTCTCCTGGAGCAGAGGGCAACGATGAATGGGTAAATAACTTAGACTGATAAAACCTAACTTCACACAGGGAGCCATACTGAATATAGAGAAACTTTAGCTATCATCACTGTGGTCATTTAAACTTTTCCACAAGCTCACGGGGAAAGAACAGTGTTTTTAAAACAAATGAAATGAAACAAATGAACAACACCTTCTGCAGACCCAAGGCCTGCAGCTAGGACTCAGTTGTTGATATCCCTGCTTTGCAAGCAGGAGGGGTCCCCAAAATTTATGGGTATGGTTGGGAAGGCAGAGACATTTAATTCCCTGGGGTAGGGTGGGGTCACTGGTCAACTTATCTTATAGATCCTGTAAATGGTGACTTCTGATGAAATACACCCCAGGCTGTACTCTAGCCATTCCATACATACATATGAAAGTGCACCCATACTGGAATATGTGCACATGTACATACAAAAGCACACACACATACAATTCCTGATGCAAAAAGGTCATCTTCCCTTATATACAACCAAGTCAATAGTCATGAATCTTATAGTAGTACAGGTCATGTCATAATTGCATATCATGTTATTATCCCTAGCAGCTAGCAGCTACAGAACACAAACTATGGCAGCACAGATCCTAATGCATTTATATAAAGGAAAAACACCAGACAACTTCAGTCAAGAAGTTGTGTGCACCACTATTAACTGTCCATGTCGAGTCTTAGGAAACCAAGCTATTAAATTTTTACAACTGCAGACAGGTAACATGTTTGAGACCTAGATCTCTGAGGTTTCACTCAAAGTTGTCTCAAAGAATAATGAACTAATGGCTAATGTACAGGTTTAGATGCAAAAGCAAGTCTATTGCATACATAGTCATTACTAAGTTTAAAAAAATTCTTAAATATAATAATGCTCATTTCTGTGAATGTCATCCATGCACAGGATATTTTGGTCCCATTTACTTCCCTTCCCCAACTTCCAAGCACTTCTTACTAGTTATGAATAATCAAGCTAAAACAAAATAGAAACCAAGAATTCATATTCATAAAAATATAAAAGGACTACACATTTCTCAGGAACGCATCATTACTTGTCATGCATAAATTACACATCAATTATTTGAGACTCAAAAGGCAAGTTTCAGAATTTGGACTGAGATAATGCAGCTTCTAAAGGTTCTGATTCAAAGCAGAATCGCTTAGATATCTAAATTCATTAATGTGGTTTTCGCTTCATAGTTGATAAATAGTGTATGTTTGAACGCTGTGTAGGGCTTTTTAGTGTATGTGACAGCATGTCCATTATCATGTTCCTAGAAGCCAGAAGAAAATGCTAGGGGCCTTCCTCTATCACCGTTCACCTTGTTTTTTAAGACCCGGCATCTCATTTATGAAGCCAACTCTTTGGCCAAAGGTTAGCCACCAACTTCCAGGGATTTGCCTGCCGTCTTTGCGTGAAGCGTGTGTTACCGGTGTACACAGTCACCTAGTTTTAATGGGGGTTCTAGGGATTTGAACTTTCACTGTCTCTTGTTAAAGGTTTTAATTTTTATTTTTAATTAGGTACATGTGCCTACATGTAGGTATATACATGTAGGTTGATTAGTCTTGGAGGCCAGGAAATGATATTGGAAACAGTGTAGCAGGAGTCACAGGCAGTTCTGATGTGGGTACTGCCAACTGAACTTAGGTCAGGTGTAGTACCCCATTAAATAATTGAACAGCCACTGAAGAATTCCCCCAACCTCTGAGCACAGATCTTCCCATTTCACAAGTGCTCTGGGCCACTGGGCCAGCTCCCAGGACCCTGGTTACTCTGATTTTAAGTTACACAATGCACCCACCAGAGAGAAAAGCTGCCTGATCCATTCTATATATGTGAATCTACATGGAGAACACATCAGGGCTGAAATAAAGCTCACTAGTATTTGTTGCAAATCATTCCTTATAATAGCACAATAAAAAGCACATTAGCCAATGCAATTTGGCATTTTTTTTTATTGACTGAAATGAAAGACATTTTCAGAAATGCTACAACGACCACTTCAAGCCTTCAGAAGATTGAAATATCAGCGTCTACTGGAACCGTTTATGAACAGGAGATTACAAGATAAAACTTAATGTAAAATGAGGCACAGATAAGAAATTTATATTCTCTTTTATGAGATTCTTATTTTCATATTAAAGCCACATATTTAATATAGCATTTCTAAACACAATTACAAAAGGTACAGCAGAGAAACAAGCTCAGTACCACATTGTTCATACCAGTAGATATTAGAACAAATAAGGCCACCAAATATCTACCTCAAAAAAACCGTTTTTACTACAGCCCAAATTATCATGCCTCATGAATAATTCAAATTTAAAATTAAAGAATCAAATACTTTGCCAGTAAAGTAATATTTAAAAATTATCATGTGTTACACTTCATTTGCAAATCCTAATTTCTCAAATGGCTCTGAAATAGACGTTGTTAATATTTAAAGCACATCCCCCCTTCTACTTCATAAGCAACTTATATGTTTACATATTCCAATGTTGAATTCCAGCCTGATGTTTTGGCTAGACAGCCGTGTTTTGCAAAGATCGCACATTATCAACACTGTGATGAGGCTCAGCTTCAACTCGTCCGGGAGAGATGGGCTGACTTCAGGTCTCTTCAGTTTGGCAGATCCACGTTCTGAAGGATGAGAGCCACTCGGCTTGGAATGTACACCTGTTAACACAGTCACAACGGTGTAATTAAAAGAAATGTGGAACACGCTGTCATAACGGCAAAGTGACATATGTACCATACAGTCTCTCATGCGATTAGGGTCACAGTAATTCATCTAATTCTACCAGCCATCCGAAGGCTCAAGTTCATAGTTGAAAGTTTTGGCAGCAAAGGCTATTACAACAGTAACCACTAGAGGGCTCCAAACTATTTACAAAAGATGAAGTTCCTTACAGAGATGAATAAATGGCTCTCTTAAACTACATTTCACTATTAGTTGGTGCACAAGGGCTGTGTGCAGTTCACAAGGTTGTTGTGATTGAAAGAATAAATACAAGAATTAGGCACTCAATAGGGTTAACCCAATTAAAAAAAAACGGAATAAGAAACAAATTACGGGACCCTTTCTTGAAGATAGGACAGCCCTTTACAGGTTGCTATCTTACTGCAATCTGCCCTTAAGGTCCCTATCACAGCCTCTTGCTACAAGGGGTCTACAGTCCTCTGAATCTTCCCTCCCCTCCTTCCTTCCTTTTTCTTTTTCTTTCCTCATATCTGTCCTCTTACCTGTCTAGGACTGTAGTCCATGCGTTAGGATCCTAATTACTGAGTTGGACTAGTAGGTAAGGCTCTGGCACAAACAATCTTATGTCAAAGAACAATCTAGATTTCGACCTAGCACCAGAAACCAGATAGTTTACACTCCTCTCCATTAAAATCATCCTGAGAAGATATTGTCCCATAATACAGGCGACAGGGACCTGCCAATTCATACTGGAGGAGTTGCCGTGGGACACATTAATCAGGCTGAGGACGAATAATGATCAGTTCTTGTCAGTGTATCGCACAGTGATACATCAGAAGAGTTTCGCTCAATCTCTTATTTGGATTCTAGGCAATTGTGGTAGCTACTGTTTGATTCATAGGTTCATAGCGATTTATTGATAGAATATCAATGATAAGTATCATTTGTAAGGAGGTTTTTTTTCTTTGGATCCTTTCATATTTTAGCTAGTTCAAATTTAAGAATCGAAAACAAGAGAATATAAGAACTTTAAGATTGCGATATATGCATTGACTTTTCCATTTTGGCATTAAATGATCAAAAATGAGAATTAAACAGTGATACTGAATGTTGTGTGTAAGGAAGTTTATGGCCGCCATTCTAGTTGCAATACTAACTGTTCAAAACCCTTCTGTTGGTAATCATATAATAATATTTTAACGGGGATATTATATAATTACACTTCTTGCTGCACTGTTGATTACCACAAATATGTTTATATTGCTTTGTGTTATATTGTTGTGTTATAAACAGCAGAAAAATTCTATAAGCAAGTGATTTTTCCCCCATTCTGGCTACTTAAGAATTTTTTGAGCTTTATTTTTTACTGGGTTTCTTTGTATGTAAATTGAGTTTCTTAGTCATTTGAAAATGACTGCCAATTATACTAAAGACTGAAGATAATCAGTGTTGGTCCTTATGAGATCATTAGAAATGTGAACAATTTGGGGCCTCTTGCTAAAACATAATGCCTAAGTACGGGCTCTGTAAGTCTCATCTCCCTATTTAAATTCCAATGTGTCTTTGATTTCTATTGCAAGAGGAGAGACACAGACAGAAGTGGGTTTAACCATAACTGTTTAAGTATGTTTAAATATAACTTACATCTTGGTATATATATATATATATATATATATATATGTATATGATTTATATGTTACAGACCATATGTGTTGTAAAACATATCTGATTAGACTTTCAACCTTACACATGTTACAGTGAAGGCAAAAAAGAGCAAATGAAACAATGTAATATAGGACTATGAACTTCAATGTCTAGCCTCAGTCAAAGTAAGTTTACTTTGTGTCATTTATGAAGTGTCAAGTACTTGCAACTCTACCAATGTTTGTGGCTAGCTCAAAAGTCTTAATTATTACAGTAACCCCTCCTGTGTCTCAAAACCACATGACCACATAGTGAGCCCTTAGGTCAGCCTGGTCATGTTATTTTTCTTTAGGATCATCAAGGAGTTACTTATATAATTTTGGAAAAGAAGGTGTCTAAAAGTTGCAATGACAACATTAAAAAAAAAGACATAATGCTACACAGGGCATTTTGAAAATATATTAGAGAGTGTCAAATTTAGTGACAGCCCATTCAGATATAATATTGACAGGATGAAAATATTCTTCACTGAAATATAGGCCAGACCTCTTAGTTAATATATTTCTTTTAAAAAGTATCTGTTAACATAATTTTAGTCTTCATATACGTGTGTTAGTTTACAAAGTACTTTCTAAGAAAAAAGTTTTAAGTAGGTCTCATTTTGTATTTAGAGCAAGGAGAAAACACACACATACCCATACGTTATAATTAACCCATATTTATCAATTTAAATTCTATACATTATATAATTTTATACAGGATTATAACAAGCACTTTACCCACTAAACCACTTCCAGTTCCTCTATAAAGGATCTATACAGGATTATACACAGGACACACTAATTTAGAAATATTAAGGAAACAAAACTCTAAGAATTTAAGTGCTTTTGTTTTTTAAAATAAGGAAATATTTCCATAGATCGTGCCAAAGACATGCTCCAGCTGTATTAAATTGTAGTTTTAATATTTATAGAAGAGTGAGAATACAAAATACATGCGAGATCTTCCATTTAAACTGAACCCTCAGTCTCATAAACTGAACCCTTATGAACCCCCAGATTTAGAATAGGTGTCAACAAACTCCTTGTTGGGAAGGAGCCAAGCTGACAAAGTAATTAATGCCCAGCATCCTCCTGAGGCCCATCCTCAGCATGACTGTTGTCTCTGTGGTTCTAAAGAAGCCTTGAGTCCTTGTGCTTTCCTTTACACTACGGAATTTGAACTTAGGAGTCAGAGAAGGAAAAGGGGGGTCTGTTCACCCAGCAAGGGACAGTTCACACACATAGTAGCAGCTTCTATGCCAGAAACTAGACTATGGAGAAATAATCACGCTAAATCATCGTGGAAGAAAAATGAAGCGTTCCCAAACCATCAGCTCGGCAGGGTGGAGGAGGTCCGCCCTACTACTTCAGTAGCTCTTCCGGTGCCCTGACTCTCCGATAGCGGTTCGGTGGTGGTGTGAATCCAGTTAGTTACCTCTGCTTTTCTGGTTCTCAGTGAGGAATCGCAGGCAGAGCCTGGGCAGTACCTGCTGATGCTGCAGGATGCAGGTGTATTTTAAGATGCCTCTGAGCTCTGTTTGTCGCTGTCTTTGAAAACAGATTTGACACCTACTCAGCAGATCCCGTGGATTACTGAGCTTGCACATTAAGCTTTGGCAAATGCTGTGAAGCAGTTATGATGGGCAGAAATTTCATGGGATGAGGGAAACTTATAGTTACTTTTCCTTTCATTATTCCAGGACTGCTGTACATAGAGCTGGTCTTATTGGTATGAGTCCTAGTGCACCGAGGGTCACTTGCAAGCACTTAATTGGATTCTAGCACACAGGAATCACGTTACAAAGGACTTCTGACTCTAATGAGGCATTCCTGTAACAGATGCTTTTGTTTGTGTAATTTCCTGTCCCTTGCCCTTTGCCCTCATTGCTTAATGGATAACTGGCAAGAAGGAACTTGTTTTCATATATATATATATGAAATCAAATGAATCATATATATATAATATATATATAATATATATATGTATATATATTTGGGTTTCTTCCAGTGATCACTTTATCTGGAACCTGATCTTATAGACAGATGCTTTCTCAAGCATCTCTAGTCTCTGAGAACCAGGCTCTGTGGTAAGAAAGGCAGGCTCTCCATCCCCTTCCCGACTGAGGTGGCTCACAGTTGTATTATACATGGTCCTTAGGACCTTTGGTATTTCTTCTGTGGTGGTGGTTGAATTACTAAACCTCCGTGTGTATGTGGGTGGGGGTCCCCATTCACCCTGACAACTCGGAAGCTGTGACACGTCTGCCCAATCACTTCAAGCAGTGCTTGGGAAGTAACCTGGTTGCCACCAACACTGGCTTGTTGACCAGATTTAATTATGTCAGAATTATTTTTCTCCCGAGAAATTGAATGAATGCCAAAGTGTTCTTTATCTACACCAAGAACAGTTGGGTGCTTATCCATGAAAATAATTCCTTCCAACTTGGGGAAGGTGTTTGTATCTAAACATTCTCAAGGCACTGACTGTCTTGATATGTTCAAGATATTAAAATGACGTAATGTGTCCGTACATGGCCATGAGGACTTAAAGACAGGGAGGAGGTCCTCTGGCAGTTGTTGCAAAGTCTGGCCACGCTAATGGGTTTGGCCTTCCTAAGAATCTCTTGTCACAGAGAGAACAGCACTCTATGCCCTCATTAACAATCGAGGAAAACATGGGGCAGGGGAGATGGCTCAGTGGTTAGAGCACTGGCTGCTCTTCCAAAGGTCCTGAGTTCAATCCCCAGCAACCACATGGTGGCTCACAACTGTCTGTAATGAGATCTGATGCCCTCTTCTGGTGTGTCTGAGAGCAACAGTGTACTCACATTTAATAAATCTTTAAAAAAAATGAGGAAAACAGGGGAGGATGTAGTAAATTACTAAGGTGGTCAAGTGGCAGCCAGAACACTGTATTCCAGGTCTCGTCCATGGGATTTTTTTTTCCTCATCATTTCCGCATAGCAACAAAGCCCTTGCCCTAGCAAAATTCTGTTCGGGAATGGGAATGTTTGATAAGTCTACCTATAAAAGACGTTTGTTAAATCTTTCAAACTCCTCCTGTCAAATTCCAGTGGATGAAGTTCCATTTCACTGGGACAGGCTGCAGCTTCTCGTGTTCCTCCCTGGGAGCTGAATCATCTCTCCCATGCCCTCGGGAGTCTTTTACCTTTTCGATTATTTCACATCTTTTAGGTAATTTCCTCACTCACTTATGGAACTATTTTTTATCAATCTTATTGCTCATGTCAAAATGGAATGCCCTGACAGGTTATAACAGTAGTTCTTCAAAAATGTAATGTGATAGTATGTGTGAGCCCTCTCTCTTAACCACAAGGAGACATTTTCCCTCTTTCCCCTACATCAGGGCTATCAACACACTCACACACACACACACAAGCACAACAGCTGGGTCTGCTGGCCAGTGAGCTAGCATCACTCCTCAACTTTCATCACTGCTGTCCTTTTATGTATTTTCTGGCTGACTGCTCTGCATAGGATAAAGTATTTTACTAAATTGGGGACTTGTGCTACTTCAAGTGGGAGGGTAGAATATGAATATGAAACCCAGGTTACCATACATATTTCAAGGCTTAGCTTATAAACTTTTTGAAAAATGAGTTAGAGAAAGGATTAAAGGAGCTGAAGGGGCTTGCAACCCCATAAGAACAACAATACCAACCAACCAGAGCTCCCAGGGACTGAACCATTACCTAAAGACTATACACGGGCAGACCCATGGCTCCAGCTGCATATGTAGCAGAGGATGGCCTTGTTGGGCACCAATGGGAGGAGAAGCCCTTGGTCCTGCCAAGGCTGGACCCCCAGTGTAGGGGAATATCAGGGTGGGAGGCAGGAGGCAGTGGGTGAGTGGGTGGGGGAACAGCCTCATACAAGAAGGGGGAGGGGGATTGGGATAAGGGGTTTATGGATGGGAAACCAGGAAAGGAGATAACATTTGAAATGTAAATTAAAAAATCCAATAAAAACTGAATAATTTATAAAAATGTGCTTATTTGATACGATATATCCACATGTTGGTCTGCTATTTCCTGATGGTGGGAGTGTAAGAAAGCAATGGAGGGGTGCATGTGTGTGTGTGTGTGTGTGTGTGTGTGTGTGTGTGTGTGTGTCTGTGTGTGGGGGAGGGGGAGGGAATGAGAGGGGAGAGGGGAGTGTAAGAGAACAATGGAGGGGGGTGTGTGTGTGGAGGGGGAGGGAAAGAGAGGGGGTGGGGAGGGAGAGAGGGGGGAGGGGAGGGGAGAGGCGGGGAGAGAGAGAGAGAGAGAGATGCAGAGAGAGGGCAGATAGAAAAACAGGCAAGATCAGCCAGAAAAAGGAAAAGGAAAGAAAATATGATTTATATGTAACCTAAGCCTACTATCTGGCCATAAATTAAATGCAAAATCTCCCCAGTCTAACATCTTGCTAAACTCTGCATCTTCTAAGAAGGGAAACAGTATTTGAAGGCAGCATCTTATCACCGACACTGCAGTGTAACAAAACTCAAATGATACAAAGCTTTTCTCAGGTGCATGAATAATTGAGAGAATTTATAACTACGAAGAATCCAGCTCTCAATTTACTAGTTGACAGAAAAGATATAAATCATGTATTTCTTCAAGATGTTTTAAATTAAACTTCATTACATAGACAATAATGTACAAATCCACTTAATGAAATATACTGCAGAGAAAGCAATAATTAAGTTGTTACATAAAGAATACACACGGTTGTAATAAAAAAATAAAGCAAATCTGTCCCCTCAAGCCCAGAGAAATAACCTTAAATTCTATCAGCATTTCTTCCAAATATACTGACATATCCTTCAGTCTTATTATTCCTAAGACCCAGTGTCTCTCACTACCTTTTCCTGATTTGCTTATCTTTTTGCTCCTGTCCCATTACTATTTAAAGAGTTGTTTCTTTGAACAAAACCATAACTACAAAATTAAAGAATTAAGTTAAAATGGAATGAATATAATCTAATGACTCTTACTTACCAAAAGGGAATAGGGGCGCCCATTATGTTCAAAAGCCTCGGCAAAGTAGTCGGTGCTGTGGTCCAGTCTCTGATGTCCTCCATATTCTGCTGCATCTGAATCTAATACAATTTTGAACGTATAGCCGTTAAGGAATTCACAACTGTATAAATGTGGAAGGAGACATCATAAACACACTCTAAATAACGTTAAATCATGATTTGTGCTGTGAACTTGTTCCTTCTCAAACACTGAGGAAGTTCTCCTGCTTGAAAGAGTTTCAAGATCTAGCATCCCGCCCCAGGTTTCATGTACCATTGAGAGATCACGCAGCCTGGAATCCCTACTGATGAGAATCTCCTTTGCTCTGGAAACAATCCATCCACTCTCTGATATTTTCCTCCTCTCTGAAGAGAAATGGGGCTCACTGGTAATATTTCTAGCTAGAAAAATCACAAAGAATACACTTACTAAATAGTTGTGATATGTAATCACTTGGTTAGTTACATCTGTTCATTAAATGCATTATAAAAGACACACATACATGCATAAACTGATCCTCATTTGGAAGACTTTTTTATTCCTTCCTTATTTTCGAATTCATTACTTTGTTTTTCAAAACATGACCATCAGAGGAACAAACAATGACATGAACAAAACATGGCTGGAAGATGTCTCAGTGCAGCCTTACCCCAACTTTCTGGTTCTAGACAGCACAGGCAGGTAAACTGATGGTTACTGCCACCGGTGGATTTGCGCACCAACCCTGGAATCTGGCATAAATTAATAGCCATTTCCCTCTTTACATTACTGAAGATTACATAGGATCTCCAACATATTATCCCAGTGTCCTCTCAGACTAACATGCATTGTTTCAGAGTGAGTTATCAGAGTGACTACACTTACAAAAGACAACTAAAGGCTATTTTATTAACTGGAAATATCTAGAAATAGTACTTGGCATTAAAGTCCACAAGTAAAAATTTCTCAGTACTTAGAGAGTCTGTTTTTTATCTAGCCTTATTCTGAATACAGATAGTACTAAGGCATTTCAGTTTTCTTTTCCTGGTATATAAATCTTCAGTACCAAGAATGCTTGTACATTTTTCATGCTGTAAAAAAGATTCTAATAATCGTGCATGTGAGAGATGATCAATGGGCCATCATTTTTATCCTTTTGAAACCTTGGTCTGGGTCAGAGATGCAGATGGACACACCACAGGAAATCTGCTGTAAGCGGTGACTCTGTCTAGATCAATCCAGGTCAGTCTCCTTGGATTCCCCCTGATGCTAACCATCAGGGTTCTAGTATGCTCAAAGAGGTGGGGTGGTGAGGATTCAAATGATGTTTTCCAGGCTAGAATGTACCAGCGCTAGAAAGTACCAGAATGACTTAAGTCTACTAGGAAGTGTTATGGGGAAATATCATTGATGAACATGACTGACTGTCAGCACAGTAAATCAGGGAAGCATCAAGGGATGACCAAAATAAAGTCTCCTTCTGTTCTCCATTCTAGTACACCGAAGAAGTTGCTCCATGTCTAAAGTCACAATTTTGAGAAGAATGCCCCAGAATATGTTTTTCATAACTATTGAATTAAATTACTAACAAATGACTGGTTAGCAAGAGGAATTTTGGTAAAGGCTATAGAAGGCAAGCATATCTTCACCATCGATAGCTCTCATCTCATGAAACTTCTGTGATTTTCTTACAAACTTTTCCACTATGGCTCCAAAATGGTAGCCACGATACAAGGGTTTCTCTGTGTGGACAGATGCATTATTTTAATGGACAGAGGATCCGTATGCGTCAGTCACTGTCTGAGCACAGACTTTTTGTTTTCGGTTGTTGTAATGCTAATCCACTGAAAAATTCAACAGTACACCTTTGCTTTTATATTTTCATAATCAGGGATACAGGAAGAACAGGCATATTTTTTTCTCTTGGAAACCGAAAGGAACTAGCATAATAAAATTGGTGTAGTCCACTTTATATCTGTGTAATTTGAGCCATAGTGGAACAGCTTGTAAAAAAAAGACAGAGACATTTCTAGATATCAACTTGCCTTTTTAAATTTTTTTCTCTTCTACAATTTTTAAGGAAAGACATCTGTATCCACTTTGGGAACTCCCCAGCTTGGTCTTTATCACCTGGGGAACAATTTAGCTTCCTTAAGGAACTATAGTGCTTAAATTCAGAAGTTTCTACAACCTGAAATACTAAGGATAAAGACAGGGAAGTCATTTTCTACTTGTTATTTGCTATGGCACGTTATTCAATCATCCAGAAACAGTCCCTGTACCAGGCTTAGCTGAAAACTTGGCCAAAGACCTTAAGAGGAGCTTATTAGAGCAAGTGACTTCATTTACTTACTTTAAATATTCTCACGTTCAGGAAGTCCCTTAATCTCTCTTAAAATCTCTCTCAAAACATATAAAAAGGATTTTTAAAAAAAAAATACAACTCAAGATAATTTTAACTTATTTTAAACTACCTTCTTAATGTGCTTTCAAATTGCACGAATGTAAACCTAATTCATCAGGGCATATCCTCAGTCTCCAACTGTCCACAACTACCACCCCACACCAGAAGAAGTCCCTTCCAAGATGTTCTACATAAACCATTTAAACTGATCCTCTATCAGATGCTAAACTGCTGATAGTAAGCGTTTGCCTTAGAAAAACAGGGAGTAAATTATTTTTACTATCTCATTCGTAGCTGTTTTTATAAAATCTACAAGACAGCAAGAACGATATACCAATCACTAAATACTCTTAGTTTTACACCATTCACACCCGGTTGTGGGGAGGACTAATCATGCATGTGAACATCTGTGACTAGAGACAAAAGACATGCAATGAGAGAGATTGGGGGAGTAAGAGAAAAGGGAGAGCTGCCAGTCTGTACATAAAGGGGGAAGGAAAGCAGGACAAGGCGTTAATATGTAATTTGCTGATTACGTCTGATGAACATTTTAAGCCAAACATGGTTTGACTATCAAGGAATTCAACCTAGAAGTCAGAACTCAAGTATAAAGGTCACCCCCCCTCCCAAAAAAAAAAGTCTGGGGAAATAATAAGGAGGTTAACTGTGGCCAAGGATAAGAAGGCTGGTGCACACTTTGTGAGAAGAAAGTGGAGGAGGACAAACTGGTGAGTGGTAGGGGTGGGTGTCAAGCAGGGTCAAAGGTGGTTCTGATGCTCCCATTCCCTGCAGCTGGTTATCCAATTCACGGGCGATCCAAGCCAAATAGTGATGAACGCCGTTTCTTGCTCAATTCTAAAGTTGGGTCCAAGCACAAATGAGCCGGAGTAAATACAGTATGAGGAAATTTAAAAAGTCATAAGTGGTGGCCCTGGAAGTTAGTACACTTGAATGTAAAAGATGGATGCTTTCAACATTGGGAACAGTTTACTGAGTTAGGTTAGATCCAATCTCATTCTCTTAACCCATCACTTGTGAACCATTTTCCCCCCTTGCTTAATTTTAGAAAATGCAATAAGAAGAGAATAATAGAATTTTAAATAGAGATTTCTCTTTTCTATGAAAAAGGGAGATGAAATAGGTTCCTACCAATTTGGATAGCATTTTAAAATATTATGACTTCTCATTTTAAATTCAAGAGCTTCCTAAGTATTTGATATATCTATCAACAGGTTGAAGTAGATAAGAAGTTTTAAGCATTATTTTATAATCTATGTCCTTAAATTTAAAGCAAGGAAGAGCCTATTCTGAAAGAGGCCTACACTAATAAGATTAAGGAACAGCGAAGGCACGAAGACTCTCAAATTGAATGGCTCTTCAAACACTTCAAAAGCTGCTGTGTTTGCTCAGGCACTTGATAAAGTGTCTGTTCCAAGTGTGAGCGTTTTGATGTAAGAAGAGCTATCATTTATATCATTCAGTGCCAAACTCACTTCACTCCCATTGATAGGGCTGAGGAAATTTATTTGTAAGGTACAGCCCCTGTGATTTCCAATTCAGTGACAGAAAGGGGGGAGGGGTCCGTCGATGATTTAATGACCATAAAGATGCCATAGCCAGTAACTTAGCATATATCTTCGAAAGTAAGAAATCTCATCTATTTAAGACAAAAATTTTATATATCTGTAGTAAAGAGAAACACATTACTGTGCTCTTCCTTGTAAGACATCCCAAATGAAGACGTAATAACATGTGAAAACATATAATAGGGCATTCATTTGAAATCATTTGTCTCATATCTAATTCATTAATGAACACACTCATTTGATGACCATTATAATTAACTCAAGTGAACTGAATGATATCAAGAAAGAGACTCTATACTCAAGAGAGAAAAACAGTGTCAAGACTCTAAGATCCACTCTAATTGAAGTAACCCTGAGTAATGAAATGTCTGGTAGAGTATAAACAGTTATTGGGAGGCAAGGAAGGTTGCAGGATCTCAGTAGTCTGAAGATAACCACCCAGGTTTCCCCATAATGTTCAAATACACTCTCCTGCTTTACATTTGTCAAGCTGAACTTTATCTGTTGACATGCACAACCCATAAAATCTAAGGTGATAGGTATATAAGGTCTTCATTTTATAATAAGTTACATTACAATTTATATGAAATAAAATCTGTATACATTGCATTAAAATGTTGTAGAAAGGACAACTTTACTTTTATTAAGCAGAGAGAGAGTAAAGGTTTGTGATGTGTTACTGGTATGTGTCACACATGTGTCTGTGTAGGGCGTGATGCATTTAGGCATTTCTATCTTTCTTTTTTAATATTTAACTCTTGCAACAGTGTTCTGATATTTTAACTACTTTTGAGACCTTTGATGACAATTGACAGGTATGATCTCATTTCCTTCTATAAAGTAAGCATTTACTATTCTCTCTCTTGGGCTTCAATGAAAAAAATCCTCCAGCATCCTACAATTTCTGCACTTTATCTTAGCCAAAAGACCGAGAGGCTATAGCATATCATTTCCAAAATGCTTGTAGAAGAGGAATGTGAAAACTAAATTGGAAATTTACCTCTAACTATGCTCAATGTTTTAAAAGATAATACATGTAAAGTGCAACTTTCCTTTGGGGGATACTTTCTTAGTCTTAATAGCGCCAACTAATTACGGAGTCCTAGCAAGAGAAAGAGCCTCGTGCATGAGCCACATAGACAATCACGTTTGAGAACGGCGTCTTTATCCAAAGTTTAAATGACAACTGACAGCCAGAGCTAATATGTGCCAAAGTGAAGCACAGTCCTAGTCTAAGCTGGGCTGTGCTTGCTTCATCAACAAAAATAAACTCCAATCCCTGTAAGATCGATGTCTTAGACATTTCTAGATACTGTGCAGTATGAATATCAATAAAACAAGCTCAAAGGACGTCTTGCTCAAATGTCATTATCTTCTGTGTTAATTAACGGATGAGTATGCTTTGTGAAATGCATTTTCATGCAGAATCTTAGTTTACTCTCGAGTATGCTTAAGGACGCACATCAGTAAATAGCAGATTGAAAGACAATACAAAATACGTAGGGCTACACAACTCTGTATAAAAACGGGGAAAATATTCTAAATACTCTACAGAATGTTTCTCAATAATCTATTTTCCAACGTTTCACTGTCGTGGAAGATTATGTAAGTTTTAATAAGGTCACCGCTTTTCAATAGCTCGAGAAAGGAGAAATGCAACAACAACAGCAGCAACCACAAGCGCCCACATTTCTAGCCCACATTCTCTCTGGAAATATGCCCTGTGATACCATCATTATCTGCATACTTATAGATCCAGCTACCTAATGAGCAATACCAATTATTTGGAAATGAAAAAGAAACATAAGTTATTCTTGCCTTCAAATCAGAAACCATATTATCAAGCCCAGTTTGTACCATGTACAGAAATTCTTAAAATACCAAATATATAGTGCCTCTGAACTAAAAACTAATTTTGATTTTGACCCCACGTTAAGAGTGGCTCAGTGGGAAAGCTTTCTAGGACAGCAAAAGGTATGAGATCGTATCCCTTGTATCTACTAGTCAACCTGGGTGTGGCAGCGTTCATCCATAATTCTAGTGTTATGGGGAGTCTCAGTGACCCAACCAGGGACTCCCTGATGGCACCTGGCCTAAAGGTCAAGCTCCAGGTTTAATGAGAGACCTTACAAAATGATGAGACAGGGAAATGGGCTGATGAAATTCCTGCAGGAACCTCTGGCTTCTAATGCACTTGCTCCAGTGCATGAATCAGATATGAATAGGCTTCCTGCTTATGAACTTCCCCGCAGCAAACTTACTCTAACCTTACATTGAAAAAGTCTGCAACAAAGTTGAATACATATGTACATAAATAGAAAAGATGCTTTGGCGCTTAAAAGTTTCTGAAAAAAAAAAGAAAAACGAAAAAAACAAAACCAGACAATTACAAGCACTAAGGTGTTATCACCACAGCCATTCAGACAGCCAAAGACAGGAGGCTATCTTTGCAAGCTCTCTGTGGGCTTTCTATCCGACAACCTGCTCTGAAATCAGTTCTGCCACCACTTCCTGCTTCTGAGCTTTACTTACCGGCATGAGCTTCCGGTTCTCTTTTGCAAATTAGGTAGGAAAGGAGACATGTTTGTCAGGGATTAACCTGGAGCAATCTACCCGAGTGCTTAGCACAGGGAAGCTGCTGAAGTAGCTCCCTGTGGTCGCTAAGGCTATCACACAGTGGGCAAGGCATACTGTTCTCTCAGAAGAGGGAAACGGTCAGCATAACCTACTTGTACTTTACCTGACACTCATCAGCAATTGAGCCAACTCTTTCCTCACAGGGGTGCGATTCTCTTCGATTTCTTCCTCTCTAACTAGAATGAGTCTAAGGTTTCTCTTCTCGTATACAAAACTTCTACAGTCAAGTTTTATCAACCAGCACACACAGATTTTTGAACATTAGATATTTAAAACTTTCACTTTTTTAAATTGGACAATGGTCTTCAACTTTCTGAAGACAGTGAATCATTTTAGAAAAGCCTATTCCAGCCACTCATATCCCAAACTAAACATGGCCCTACACTTTCTTGCTTTGATTTGTTTTAAGGATTTTCTATTGAAACTGTACTGATTTTTAAAGATAATATAAACTTTAGAATACTATGGATTTGTTATCTTTCTCATCATTTGACTCAGTCTCTGTGAGACGTTTCCATATTTCTTTCCTGGTTGTTGAGGATGGAGGTAATATTTATGAGCCCATCTTTTCCTTGCCTTCTTACCATTGCTCCCTGGATTCCCATTCTCAGTTAATGCTTGTAAAACTCCCCACTGCTTTTTCTACAAAACAACAGCCTGGCTTTTCTTCCCTCATGGTACTGAATTCAAATTTTGTATTTGTATAAAGAAGCTATCTACTCAAATGCTTGGCAAGTTTTATTTCATTATCTGTAAGGCTTAAATGTTTAAAAGTATTCTGTAACCTTTTAATAGATTTTTTTTAATAGATATCCTTTTGAGGTAACTCACCATAGTAAAACAAGTACATGTTAATGTGAAACTGTTAATTCTCAACAGAATAACTGAGTTGTATGAATCTTGGAAATAAGAGATTTTACATTATTCTTAGTTGATGGGGATAAATGTTAAGTTTATTAAAAATATGACAGGTGTAAAGAGCTTCACCAGCTTTGTTGGTTAGCTTTCTTAGTAAGTAATTAAACTTAAGCACAGAATTTCAAAAAGACTAGACAAAAATCACATTTTTTGACTAGGCAGAGTCAGAATATACATGCTGACTGTATATTTCTATCATTCTCCTTTAAAGTGTATAATCATCAAAATTCTTAAAAATGCTAAAATTCATTATTGCATCTATGGCATATAATGTTTTTTATTGTGTGAAGTAGCACAGAAATATATTAATCTTTTGTCTTCATGTTTCATTGCTCTAAAGAGACACCATGACCAAGGCAACTCTTATAAAAAAAAAAAAAAAACATTTCATCAGGGCTGGCTTACAGTTTCAGAGGCTCAGTCCATTATTATCATGGCAGGAAGAATGTGAACCTGCAGGCAGACATGTGCTAGAGAAGGAGCTGGGAGTCCTACATCATGATCCAAAGACAGCCGGAAGGAGATTCTCATTCCACACTGGGTGGAGCCTGAGCATAGGAGACTCAAAGCCCACCCCCACAGTGACGCAATTCCTCTAACGAGGCTCCACCTTCGCCAATAAGGCTCCATCTCCTGACAGAACCACTTCCATTGAGTCAACCTATTCAAATTAGTAACCACATTTCCATTAGTAATTTTCCAGAATATCACTATTTACTCTTACTCAGCATACTAGAAAGCTGATTGATTGAACCGGGGTTGAGCTAATAAACTATGGTGAAGAAATGTCTAGGTGTAATACGTGTGCTGGAGCAGGAGTGTGTACATGTCAATCATCACCCTAGTGATTACCGAGAACTTATGGGCATATAGCCCACACGTAGCGACCATCACACTAATTTGTGGAGTCAAAGTTCTTAATTACCAAGTGTGTATATTTTAAAAGTAAGACAGTTTAACTACATAAGTTTAAACAAACATACACTTGTGAGTTTTATAAAACATTTCCATGGGTATGGTACATTTGATACAGTAATGCTACCTTAAAAACAACCATAATTTTATTATATAGAAGTTGTAAAATAATACACATATCTGAGAAATACACATATCTGCTACATTACTTCTAAAAAATACATTCATTTGTCATTCATAATGACAATGTTTTAGCTATGATGGTCAAACACATGTTTACAACATTTTAAATCACCCAGAATTCTGGCATATTTTGAATCAAGATTTCCACACACATTTTAATCATCATTTTCATATTTACTTAATACACATGGGTCTTATTTAGACTTAATTATCATGATGTTTCAACCCCAGAAGTTTGTTACTACTTGTGTTATTCTTAAGGTAGGTTAAATGGAACAGCCAGCAGACAAGAATCATTATGAAAAAAATGTATACGGGCAAAGCTATTTAGGTCATAAAGTAAAGTATATGTCATTTAGTTCTCTTAAATTATATATATACTTACTATGTGAGGCTCTGAATCAGTAATGCATAAGCCAGTAAAGTGTGGGCAACATGGAGACCAAAACTTCTGCAGCTCATGGAAGAATATGAAAAAGAGCTAATAAAGAAAGCTTCTGAGACCAGAATTATTACATTTTACCTCTTCATAAAGAATCTTTGCGGGTTGGGGATTTAGCTCAGTGGTAGAGCGCTTGCCTAGGAAGTGCAAGGCCCTGGGTTCGGTCCCCAGCTCCGAAAAAA
Source organism: Rattus norvegicus (assembly GCF_021556685.1). Classification (NCBI taxonomy): domain Eukaryota; kingdom Metazoa; phylum Chordata; class Mammalia; order Rodentia; family Muridae; genus Rattus; species Rattus norvegicus. The sequence goes on along the minus strand of NC_141544.1, from coordinate 22,563,187 downwards.
AAAAAGAATCTTTGCTGTATTTAACAGAACGTTGGACCCTAAACCCCTTTGCCCTCTAATAATAAATGGTGAGCTTGATTATTTGATGTCCATCTATGAAGCTGAAATAACCTTGGCTTTAATATAAAATTGAATATAATAATTATGCTCTTAAAATTATTAAATTATTTTAAAATATGTTTAACACTAGTTAACTTATTTCAAACTATCTCTCATTTTCTATTTTTTTAAAATAGCATGGTTTTCTTAAAACATTTCAAGACTACATTTCTCACATACAGCTGCAACTGACTTGTATGTAATTTTTCATAATGTAAATTTATAAAACTATGTTGTTGATTCCAATAGTTCTATTTTCTATCTACAATATCATGGCATTTATATACTTAATTGAATTCCTTGCGATAAAGTTCAACTCCAGTACACTTCACAATACATTTAGGTATCAAGATACCCACTCTAGATGATATTTACTTGTCTTTTCTAACAGCAAATTCTTTTACTAAATTACATATGGATAAGGGACAGTGGATATCCTTATATTGTTCTTAGAGGAAAATCTTAAATTAGTTTCTCTTTATCCTTTTTTTTTTCTTTTCTATGAGTTTTTCTATAATTTTGTTTTATGGTTACCATGACATTTGGAGAAAGCATAAGCACATATTTCAACTGTAAGCACAGCAGCCAAAAGTACTTACATAGTACGTTATGACATACTCAAGAAATAAAAAGAAATAAAGTGATTCCCACCAGAGAGATAGCCTATTTCCAGGAATTAGAACTAACACTCCCACAAGCCATTAACAGCTACCAAGCAATCCCTATCAATTGTCCTTTGACATTATCCATATAAATATAAAAAAAAAAATCTTAACACGTATATGAAACCACAGTATATCTGGAATAGACTACATCAACCTGAGAAAGAACAAAATTGAAGCCATTAAACTCTCCGGTTTCAAAGCTCATTATAAAATTGTAGTGATATTATTACAGCATGTTAATGGCATAAAAACAGATATATAATCCAAAGAGCCAGACCAGAAAGCCTGGGGACCAAATCACATAATTTATCAATCATTGACAGTGTGCCAAGAGTACCCAGTAGAGAAGAATTTATCCCCAGTCATCTGTGGTGGGGAAGCTGGGTGCCCTTTTTGAAAAGAATGAAACTAAATGTGTTCAACATCACGATTCGGGTAACGGTAAGCAACAGTGGTGCAGTAGCACACACGTCATCGAAATGCTATCACCGAAAGAGTCCAGTGATAACCATTGGCAAGGATTTGGAGCAAAGTGCTGTGGCTACAAGTTTTTATATCTAATGTGGAAAATGTAAATATGACTCAAAGCCACAATTTTACAATCTCACTTTTAGGTATATAGCCAAAGTAAATTAATTCAACAGTTTGAAGAATATGTAGATGCCAAGAACCCATGCAGAACTGTTCACAATAGCTAAGAACATGAAACAACTTCAGTGTCCGAAATGGAATGGATAAAAGACACGGCGTTTATCTCTAATGGAGTGTTTGACATAAGGAAACTCTTTGCAGTAACGTATTCCCAGGAGCTATCATGGGAAGGGAAAGGAGCCAGCCACAGCAGAGCAAACACTACATGATATCATTTACATAGAGAAGCTAAAGAGCTCAATTCCTAAGAAAGACAAACAGGGATTGCTGTGGGCTGCAGGGCAAGCGGGAAACAGGAAAAATGCAAGGCTTTTGGTCAACAAACTCCAGAGGCCTAAGGCACAGCATGAGGACTCCACTTAGTAAGGAGAGTTGAGAGTAAACCAACCATGGGTCTTCATTAGAGGCGCTCCCCTCACACAGGCACATGGACATGCAGCAGGTAACTGTGCAAGGTCAAGTCTATGTCAGCTGACTGAAGCAACTGTTTACCATATATTTGTGTATTAAAATAGCATTTTGCATACTTAAAATATATACAACATTAATTTATCAGTGATACTCCAATAAAGTGGGAAACACTTCCCCTTCATGCTGAAATGTCATACTAAACGTTGCAAACTAGGATAACTTAAGACAGCCAGCTTCCAACTCCCCCGCCCCAAAGAGAATTTAGTCAGAGGAACCATTAACTTTTACAAAGAGGGTTGGAGAACACAATATTATCATTCTAATTAGTGAGCCACACTCTATGTACAGTAACTGCATTTCTGTAAGGCAACAAAAAGATGATTTGTTATCCAAATACAAAACTGTGCTGAAATAGAGAAACTCCATTAAATTTCATATATTCACTTACCAAGACTTTGACCTTTAGAAAGTTATGAATCTTTCTGATCCTCATATGTAGATTAAGGATAAGAACAGCGGGCCTGACCAGCCTTACCGACACAATGTGAGGGTTGAGTGGGCCAATGTAAATGGAGCTCTAGGAAGTGTTATGGAAATTTAACGTCTGACACTAATTTAAAATAAGCACAGAGACTTCTTCACCAAGGTAAGTTCTATTTAATTTGAATAAGCTGCAAAGGTCATGTTTGAGTTCTATGTCTGAAAATCACAGTCCATGCTTCCCAAAATTCCTTAACATTCCTCCATCACCAGTCATCTGTACAGATGTGGGCTAGTAGAGCAGAGGGAATCCCATCATAGTGTGAACTGTTGAATCTATGAGGATCTATGATTTCTTCGGGGCAAGGATGGCAAAGAAGAGAATTAACGAGGACAGACTTGGGTAGAAGGGGCTATTTCATAAAGAAGTTGGGGAAGGGAAAGAAAGTCCACAATATGATGCTACAGTATAGAGGAAGGCATGCGATTAGAAGCAAAACTGTAAAAATAGCAAAGGAATAAAAAGGGGCTTGGGAGAGAGCAGACAAGATTCAGTTATAGTTCTGTAAAGGAAGGGAGAGGAATTGTTATGTGTTAATAAACTGGGGAATCGGGTATGGAAATAAAGAATTCAGTCCATAGTGAGGAAGACTACTAGTGAATCCAAATATTCTAATAAATACAACATAATACAATAAGTTCACTACTCCCAGGACCTCCTCAGAACATTGGTTTTTAAACATCACACCAGAACGAGTAGGTGCTTTGGTAATGAACATACTGACAAGAAAATCAATTTTTCTTAATCCAAACAGGGCAGATATAGACCAGAACCTCTTAGACACTCATATATGAGACGCTCTTCTAGCATAGAGATCAGATTTATTAATAACTAAGTTAACAAACCACACATCTGGAGGCTGTAACAGTTACACGTGCCTTGGGGACATCAGAGTGCATTTTCTGTTGGTTATGTACTGTGGGGTATGTAGATGATTCCTAAGAGTAGTTTGTTCTCTCTGTGAGCCTCCCTTTTAGAAGTTGGTGACAAGCACCTCCCTAAATCACTGATAGTATAACAAGAATAAATATGTATTGCTTTTAAAGGATATTATATTTCTAAACTAATTTTCATACAGAAAAGCATGAAGTTGAGCATAGGAATCTAGATGGAGCTCTTGTGTATGCATCTGTATGGCCAGGTGATATTCAGTGCATTAGAGACCCATCAGAGAACAGTTCTTGAGCATATCACAGCACTGCAGTAAATATTCAGAACAAAGCAACCCCTCACTCCCCTATTATCACACCAAACCACAATTTAAAAAAATGTATTTACCCATTAAGTCATGCTTATTCATTACTGCCTATAGTCACATGAATATATATTAAGCCAGCCTAAAAATGTTGCATTAGTTTGTGTCAGGACTGTTAAAAAGTGTTTAGCAAAAAACACTTAGACCCCTAAGAAAAATTTAAAAGTAATATTGTTATCTAAAGACTGAATAAGGGAATGTGGTCAACTCAAGCTGTGAGCATGTATTTAAAACTAAAGATGAGAAAGAACTGCATTAAATAGTAAATTTCTGTTTGCTTATGCTCTCCTGCTCATATAAAAAGCAAGATAAGGTGATATACAGCTACACAAGAGGAAAGATGTGTGCATATGTTCTTAGTCACTGTCATGCGTTTCAGCAGGAATCCTTGTCTGGATGTTTTGCATTTTACCCAAACATTTATAATCTGTAAAACAAAAATCTAAACTCTATTTCTTTAGAAATTATTCTTTACATATTCTGTATCGTCTTAATGCAATGCAGCGTGTAGGTAATCCTAAATTAACTCCTTCGCTTTTACTTGTTTCACGAAGTCCTGGTTCTATATCACAGTGTTACATAACCACACTTCAAAAGCTTCTCTAAATCAAGCAGCACAGCCCTTAGCAGTCACATTCCGGTCAGCCATCCAAATGACCTTATTTGCTCATTAGAAAAGGGATATACTGGTTGCAAATGTCATACTCTGAATTTACACTTTGAAAGGTACATATTGCAGCAGTTTAATAAAAATATTTCTAAGATCTCAGGTAAAACTCAAGTATTTACTCATCTGTTCTCTTAGCTGTAACAATTTTGATTTGTGCTCATATACGCCTCAGGAGCCACGACTGTGACGGCTCCCTTCAGCATCTGACCTTGAACAGTTGGAATGCCATTTGGATAGGGGGATGCTATGACAGAATCATGACTACCTCCACCCTAGCAGCATACTGACTTAAAACCCTGTGACTGTTCTGGTGGTTATGCTTTCAGTATGATATTCATTAGCAGGCGATATGCCTTAAAACAATCTTTGAGGTTCAAAGTTGGCATGCGCTATTATACAATAGACTTGGATGTAGTAGAGGGGTTGAAATATACAACCATGGTGCATCTATTCTACTGCAGAGTACAGAACAGTAATGGAAAATGACCTGAATTCCTATATTTTACTTTTAAAAATGTTTTGTTACTTTATGTAAACACAAAGAAAAAGGAAGAAGTCCTTGGAAAGAATATAGAGGGGAAGAGGGGAACATGACCAGGTATTAGGTGGGGGAACAGGACTGAAGTTCTGAGGGCCAGCAGAAAGAATGGAAACAGGCAACCTTGGAAGATAGAAGGTGGGGATGGGGGTGAGCTCCAGAATGTACCAGAGACCTGGAAGATAAGAGACTCTCAAGACTTCAAGACCTTAGGTGAAATGCCCTACAGTGGGAAGAGGGAACTTGTAGGACCCACTTCCAGTAAGAAGACAGGGCATCAAGTAAGGGATGGGGTTGTCATCCCACAGTCAAAAACTATGACCCATAATTATTCCTATCTGAAAGAACTGAAGGGATGGAAATGGAGAGGAGCCTGAGGGACAGGAGGTCCGGCAACAGGCCCAGAGTGGGATCCAGCTCAAGGGGAGGCCCCAAGGCCTGACACTCTTATTGAGACTATGGGGTACTCAGGAAAAGGGACCTATCATGACTGCCCTCTGAAAGACCCAACAAGCAGCTGAAAGAGACAGATGCAGATACTTACACCAACCAATGGACAAAGCTGCTGACCCCTTTGGTTGAATTAGGGATAAGCTAGAAGAAGCTGAGGAGGAGGGTGTCCCCATAGAAAGACCAGCAGTCTCAACTAACCTGGACCCCAAGATCTCTCAGGCACTGGGCCACCAATCAGGCAGCATAACCAGCTGATGTGTGATCCCCAAAACATATACAGCAGAGGACTGCTGGGTCTGGGTTCAGTCAGAGAAGATGCACCCAACCCTCAAGAGACTGGAGGCCCCAGGGAGTAGAGAGGTCTAGTGGGGTGAGGGGTGGAAGAGTGGGGACATCCTGGTGGAGACCGGGTTGGGGGTATGGGATGTGAAACAGCGAGAAGGTAGACCAGAAAGGGGATAAATTCTGAACTATAAATAAAGATAAAAAAACAAACAAACAGAAAACAAAACAACAAGAAAATGCTGGAGTTGATCGTGAGTTGGGAAAGGAGAGGACTGGGAAAGCATGTAGTATGTCACTCTTTATTGGTTCAGTTTTCTAATACAACTTGTTTTCTCCAGAAATGTAGGAATGTAATTTTTAATATTATAGAAATCAATAATCATCACCAATCTCACCATTGCTATCGTATCCAAACACATGTGGAAAACATAAAAATAAAAATATATGCACCATATGCACCATGAGACAACTAGACAAGCATGGCCTCCGTGGTTAAACATATTGCTTGGTTTTACCAGCACAGCCAGAGGAAAACCCTCAGGTCCTCACAGGCTTCTTTACTGGTCTGCTACATGCAGCCAATGCAATTTCTTTCACAAGGTACACAGGGACATACGGCTAAATACTTAAAAAATCAGTAGGCTCTTGGAAGATGTACCACAATATACAACTTTCTCTCATATTACTTAGAAAGTGTCCCCCCACCCCCATTTAAGTTATAGATTAGAAAGAACAGGTTTTCCTTCGGAGCTCACAAGTTTTAATTTTGATTTGATACTCACTTGATAATATTCTAGGTGAAGAAATGAAACAGGGATACAGAAAATACAAAGGGAATTGATTTTTCCTCTTTGTAGATGAACAAAGTGAAATCACAAGAAAAATATCACACACTGGGGAAAATATATCCTCCCTTTCTAAGCATGAAATGTGAAACGTGCCTGTTTACCGCGCATACTTAGGTCTCAGCTTTACATCACAACACTGCTACTCACTCTATTGAGGAACCCTAATTATTGGAACACTGGACATTAAGTGTAAAAGTGACAACCAGTGTGCATGCATAAGCAAAGGCTTTTGCTGATGTTTTTGTTATTCTTCTAGATAGAAGAAGTGTTCATCCTTTCATAATAACTATAAAGATCACATTGAAAATCTTATTGATACAAATAAGACTTACTTCCCAATTTTCCAAATCTTGTATTATTGTGAAAAATAGCTAAAAGCATACTTAAAGTTTTCTCCTCGCTTGCTCCTGGCATTATCTCTCAAATAGCTCCATTTACAGCTTCCTGGGAAGAACCCACAGTGAATTCTCCAAAGATTGAGCCAGGTTGATGCCTTGCTACATAATATGCAAGACATACAAGTTTAAACATTGACAGTGCTGGAGAATTCAAACATGTTACCTATAACATATTGGTACTTTGTAGTGACAGAATAAATTCAAGTGACTTTTCCAGAAATGGGATCAGGAATTCAGAATCTGAAGTTTCTTTACTTGATGAATACATCCAGTCTTGACACTGAAGAATCTTTACAGATTCAATTTACATGTAGAAAAACCAATTATCATAGACCATTTTGGTAAAGACAGAAATGTAATAACAGAATCTTAATTTATTCATACTTTCTATATCTAAAAGCATGTTGTAACAGTTTAAAGGTGAGTAAGTAAAAGTGAGGAAAGGTCAAAATCAAATGAGATTTGCAAAATGTGATGGATTATAAAGAGAACATTAAGCTTGGAACAATAAGAAATTTGAAGAAGAAATCTCTCTGTGCTTAAGGAACTTGGCAGAATCTTAACAGATTAGCAGTGGAGAACTGTGGAGGAATTTTAATCCAGGAACATGGCTACTCTGACAAGGGATCATACCAAAGACTGTCTACATCTGTGTGACCCAGCTGAAATACAGACATGCCTTTAGTTCCAAGAGACAGAGGCAAGCAGATATCTGAGTTCAAGGCCAGTCTTGTATAGAGCAAGTTTCGAAAAAGAAAAGCTTAGGTCCAAAAATGGTGGTGCATGCTTTTAATCCCAGCACTATGGCAACAGAATGATGCAGATCTCTGAGTTCTGGTCAGTCAGTTGGGAGTCACTGCAGTGAGTGCAGTGAAAAGAATTGAGTTTGTTCATGAGTTCAACAGAGACAATCGAAGCCGTCTTAGAAGAATCCAGAAGATTAGAACATATTGTCAGAGGTAGTTTGAGGTTAAGCACAGCAACACAGTCAGAAGATGAGAGAAGACAGTTTGAATCAGTCTGCTTGGAGAAGAGTTTAGGCCAGAATAGGTAAATTGAATCTGACAGCTAGAGTTCAGAAAGAGCTAGAAAGGATGATCTTAATGAAAAGCAAACATCTGAGACAAAAAGCACCCCAGGTAACTAAAAGTTACAAATACAGAGAAGCACCCACTGAAGAATTCCTTTACCATCTCTTTCAAAAGGTTAGAAGGCAAACACTAATACCCACTGTATGGTTTCGTGGTCAATGTCACATTTAGAATTTTGAGTTAAAATTATTTTCTAAATAAAGCTTAAGAGATAAGATATTACACTGGGGCATCTGAAGAAAATCTTTCATTGAATGAGAGAGTACAATGGGAGAATGTATGATGTGGTTGCTGTTCGTAGAGACTATGACACTATAACTCCATTCATCAAACATCATCAGTCAGCATGGTAACGTAACAGGTGTGGCACCTGGCCCCACTCGTGCCTGTCCACATTTGTAAAACTAAGCTGCTAAATCTGACAGCTTCAGATGATCAGAGTCAGGCTGATGCCTTAGTTTGGATGGAGATAAAATTTACTTTTTAAAAGTAAAACTGACTAGTTCATGTTGCTGAAGAATACTTTGTGTGCTACTGGAGGAGAAAAGTAACCATGGGTATCACCTAGCTTCGAACTCTGTGACCACCATAGCATTCTGCCTGCAAAATAAACTGGTGCAATGGTGGCACAAGTGTTATGAAGTAGACAACCAGGATTTATTGTCTATAAAGCTCACCGGATGAGATAAAACTCTTACCTGACACTTCTATAGTAAGCAATAACCTGAGACTAGATAGACAAGAGGACTAAGGCTTGTTCTGCTAAAGGAACATGGTGATGAATTGACGCATACTGAGATATTGCTTTACCAATCAACTGAGTATTGTTCAAGAATCATCAGAAAAGTTTATTGCAGTAGTTGGAACTTAGTACAGGAATGCACAACGAACAATATGCAGAGACTGAGAAACTTTGGAGCAGTAAGCCCTAAATGTTCATGGAGCGCTACATGAGATGTCTTATCAAACTCCTCTTCTCAAAGCACAGAAGATTCTGAGTTCCAGAAATGGTAGATAGCTCTAAGGAAATAGTATCTTCTAATCAAGAAGGACTGAAAACTCACAGAGGCTGTAACAGAACACAGAAGTCCTGCACAAGTTCACAAAAGACCACTACCACCACTCTGCATTGAGAGGGTAAACTAGACACAAAGTCCCACCCTTAGCTACAGAGGTATTTTCAATTGTTACCTGCTAGGAAAGGAAAAATCAGTCCCCTCCAGTGCATTGTCACCTGTTATAGAAGTCAATGTCTAGGGCAGGACTCATGCCCAGGGGAAGTTACCCAACAAAAAAAGTGGACTTGATAGTATTTTGTGAGGTTTTGTTTATTTGTTTCTTTTATTATTTTTGTCTTATTAGTTTTCTTGTTTATAGGTTATCTCTTTGGGCATTTTGTTTTGTTTTGTCTTGTTTTTTAAAGAGAAAGAGGAGATGAGAGAGAGAACATCAAGTTAGGTGGTAGGAAGATCTGGAGTGAATTAAAGGAGGGGAAAGAATATGATAAATATTTATTATGTAAATCATGTTAAGATAAAAACTCAAAAACATGAAACTTTAAAATTCCCCTTACAAACAGTCACAGAGTCCATTCTGCTTCAGAATGAGCTCCATGTACCGTTTTTTATTCTGTTTCCGGCACCTTAGTTCATGCCCTAGTTATACTTAAGGTATTCTGCAATAGCCCATGATTAACACCGGAACTGGAAATCTCTCTCTCCATTGAGACTCAAGCATGACAACTTGCCATAGTACATACATTCTTATCAAGTAAATTCCTAGTTCAGAAGCCTTTGACAATGTGTCATAAAAATGTCAAGAAAAATGCTTAAACTAATTAATATGGCTTTAAAACAATCTTCTATTGCATGATGTGGATGGTGCTGTTAGCTTTACCTCTTAGTACTTCTATTGTGGTCACCATTCTTCAATTACTCTTTAGGACTGCCTATTATCTAAGGATGGTCTATGCTCCAACCACTGGGCTGGCCTTCCTTATTTTACTTTCTTCTTCTTCCTAATGCCCTGGGTGTAGGCCTCTCATTCTTTCCTCCGCTGTTTTACCCTGTCCTTGTCTTGTTTTCCCACGAACACTTTTGCTTCTCTCCCATTTATTGATATAAATAAATATCTGTCCTATCACACTTTTGTTTTATATATCTCTGCTCCAGTGAGGGTTGGGCAGTATAGCAAAGGTATCAGAAAGGACTGAAGCAGAAGCCATGATAGCTGTGAATATAAATTAGGAGACAGCATCGGAAATATTCTCCTTGTTCTGTCTCTTGCTCATTGCTCTCCTCCTGCCTCGCTGACAATTAGGATCTAAAATGTGAGTCATGCCCTAAATTTTAGAAGAGACACTGAAAGAAGATGGGGCATTGAATTATATCCTCCCTAGACAGAGAAGTAGGGTAAAGAGATGATTATCAAGGCTGAAGAGATGGTTAAGAGCACTGACTCTTCTTCCAGAGGTCCTGAGTTCAAATCCCAGCAACCACAAATAACAAAAACATCTAAAATACACACACACACACACACACACACACGAGAGAGATGCTTATTAGCTGCAACTATGAAGGTTTTTATATAGAAAAATGAAGTGCTAATTAATTGCTTATTAGAACAAAAATTTCAAATTTTCAAAATTCAAAAATTCAAAAATTTTCAGAATCTCAATTTCAGAGACTAAGCAAAGATCATGAATTATTTAGCCCAAATATGCTAGGCAAAGTTAGTTACCACAAGTCCCTCACTTTTCAGGTGAGGAGGCTGAGTTCAAAGTGGTATTTGGTCTTTTCCCATATGCTTATATTAGGAAATATTACATTATAACAGGCATATTCACTGGCAGAGAAAAGGATATTTCCCTGGCATGGCTGTCCCGACTCGGTAGTCCGTATAGCTCTTGCTTGGGTGGAAGTTGAAAATAAAAAGAAGTCCTGCTCTCTCAAAGGTGATTGTCTTATTGCCTTCGTGCTTTTCACTCACGTAGGCCTGCAACGATATCACATTACATTCACGTCACTCTGAGATGCTACTGCAAGCAAACGGTTTCCGTCAGGCTTCTCTTGTCATTCTTAATATGCATTGCTCATTATTACGCCGAAAGGAAATCTCTCAGCTCTACGGTTTTTGAATGTTACAGTTTCGACAAACAATATTAAAAGCAGCTTCAAGAATATAAAAACTCCACTGTTCATGTTCTACCCCGAGAGCACAAACAGAGGATCCAGTCAGTGCTGTGGGTTACTTTGGAGTAGCAAACATAGCATTTGTAGGACATAGTGTTTGTGTATATCAGACATAAGGATAAAATGCATTTTCCAGAAGAGTTTGTTTTAGCAACCAGATTAGTGAAGTAAAGTAAATACAATTATTTTTTCAAAGTCACTATAGCATTACATCCAGTTTTGAAATTGTTGTTATTCTAAAAATCATACTTTTTTTTTACATAACTCTGCAGACTGTCCATCACAAGGTAAAGTCCACTGCGGAATATTTCTTAATAATATGAAAAGGTCTAAAAAGTAAATTACATTTGCACAGACCTGGATCCTTGTTGCTAGCTGTCTTTGAAAGCCCTTGCATCTTCTGCTCACTCTCACCTAAGTCTAGAACTGTGGATTTAGTGCCATGTTGACCAGCAGCATGCCATAGCAAGTTAGCAGTGAGAGCTATGGCTACAGAGCAAATACTTTGTTCCTACTGAAAAGAAGCATCCTGTGGCCCTTTGTATCTGGAAATGGCGTGGCTAATAAACATGATTAAAGCATACACATCATGTAGCCTGTCACACTGAATATACAAATACCTTTGTTCAGTCACTAAACGAACCATAGGTGCCAAAGAACAAATTTATCGACAGTAATTTCAAACAGGACCAGCAGGAAGTAAACGGATTTGAACTAGCACATACCTACAATATGCTAATTTTTGCAAGGAGGGGGAAAAGGCCCATGTAAAATTTGCACCTGTTAATTACATTTTTCTCAAATTATGGAAAACTGGGACTTTAATAACAGAGGAGAATTCAGACTTACGCAAAATACCAAGCAACATGCAGGTATAATGGCATCTATTGAAATGACAAGTTAGAGACTGGTAAAGAAGGGGAAACTGGAATTTAAAAAAAAATAAATAAAACCCTCCATGTTGTCAACGTAGTTTCTCTTCGACAGCATAATTATTTACACAAAGGAAAACCAGTCAAAACAATTAAGATGTTTCCACAGCAATTTCCAAAATGGGTTTCATGCAGAGTGTCTGGCATTTATTTTTAACCAATTGAAATGAAAATTACTAAATTTAAACAACAACAACCAACTAAACAGGAAAGTAAGCAGGGCCGGCTATACGCCTAAGACTTCCATTATCTACTGGGGAGAATCCTGTGACATGTTTTGACAACCTACAGTACATTACAGGGCACTACACACTTGACTAATGGAGTGCCGCGTAGAAGGTCTGCATGCAGATGTAAACCAGTTGCCATTCCGAGCACGCCCGGCCCTGGTGACTGAAACATCACATTAGAGTGAAGATCTTACCTGCGGAGCCGAGAGCCAACCACATGTTTCTTCCAGTCTGTTCATATCTCTGTCAAAGTTATTCAGGAACTTATAACGAAGAAGGTCGTCATCGGTTAAGTTAAACTGCCTTCTGGCATAATGGTAACTCTCATTATTTCCCTTCCTTGGGAAGTCCAACCATTCAGGATGCCCAAACTCATTCCCTGTATGAAAACAAATAAAACATTTCTCAAATGCAGAATAGAAACAGGAACATCTCTCACTAGTAGAACACTATGAGTCCATACTTCCAAACTTATTTAAAACTAAATCTAGAGTGTAACTCATTAGAGAGGCCTCTCTAAACAATGGAGGCATCTACTCTACAAACAGAACTTACCAAGCCTGGGGAGAGTCTCAGGGAGGAAGAGCACTTGCCGTGCAATCATGGGTATGTGAGCTCAATTCTCTAAACCTCAGGCATGGCTGCATGTGTTATAACCCTGGCATCACAGACGGGAAATGGGCAGATAATTAAAGTATACTGGCCTGCCAATGTAGCCAAATCAGAGTGCTACTGCTTGAGTGATAAGCATGACTCAAGGAAGTAAGGTTGAGAACAATAGAGGAGGACACAGATGTGCTCCTCCTGCCTCCATTTGTATGCACATACACCTATATACTCACATGCATTACACACACACACACACAACACACACACACACACACACCACACCATACCACCACCACCACTACCACCAGCACCAGTACCACTATCAGTACTACCACCATTACCACAAATACCACCACCACCACCACCACCACCACCACCACCACCACCACCACCATCACCACCACAACCAACAACAACAACAACAGCAGCAGCAGCAGCAGTAACAAAACCAAGAAGCATCACATTCCGACTCTGAAACCCCGTGGTTCAGCTTCAGCTGACTAAAGCATGAAGATCATTCTACCACACTACAGTCGGCACACATGTTGTAAATTTTTGTACGTATTCTTTTCTCAAGTTTCCTGGTCACTTTACACATGTATCTATAATTTGGTGCGTGTGGGTGTACAACTGTGACACATGGATAAGAATTAATTTAAACATTATTTCTTCCTATAGTGATGAGAGTCAGAAGACAAATGCGATTTAAAATGATCTATCAGGGAATTGCTTTGCATAGTGAACTTGGTTAAGAAATTGTGCAGTTTACATTGAACATTATAGGTTTAGAGTAATAAAAGTAATTCTGCAAAATTGTATTATTTTCCTCTAAATGAAAATACTTCACATGCTGTGTTCATAGAATACCAGAGGAAAGATATGTTTCTGTCCTTATGAGCCAACTCTAAGATGCTCATATAGACAAGAGGCCCCCTTTTGGTACACTCAGAATCCTTCTTCGGGAAGAATGCGTATCAGTTGAATACACAGACACAAGGGGACATCCACACCTCACCTCCCACCAAGGCTCAAGGATCATCTCAGAAGACAGGAGAGAAAAATTAAAATACCTGGGGAGAAACACTGTATTACAGACAGGGCTGGGGTACTGCACTCAAAGTCAAAGCCTGTTCGAGATCAAAATAGTAAGCTGGACTGGAGGGGCCTTCACCCTACAGCGGAGCTACAGAAAGGGGATGGCTCTCAGTGAGGGAGAACAAGTTCTTCTTCAAGGGTGTGGACTCGAGCTCCAGCGAATGGTCCCATATCCAAGCTACATGAGAGGCCTGACTAGACACATTGGGTTATTAAATTAAAATCCCAGTCAAATATTTAGGATCATGATTCAAATTAAAATTGTCTTATCCGTTGTAACTTTTATTTATTGTATGTTATCAGACATAAATTTGCTTATTTAAAATACAAACTAATAAACCAATAAGCATACTTATTTAATACAGAACATGGAATCAAATTTCAAATAAAGAAAAATAGAGCCCTTTTTAAAAATGTGGTGACATGATAAAACTCTGATTAAGTAATCACATATTGATCTCAATTAGAATTATATCTGGTTGTCAACCTTCCTAATGCAGCAACCGTTTAATATAGTTCTCATGTTGTGGTGATCCCCAAACATAAAGTCGTTTTTGTTGCTATGTCATAACAGTAATTTTGCTACTGTTATGAGTCAAAATCGAAACATCCGATATGCAAGATATCTGATATGTGACCTCTGAGTAAAAGTCATTCAACCACTAAAGGCTTGAGACCCACAGGTAGAGTCCTACTGATTCAGATCTTCTGGAAAATCTTCCCCGAAGAGGCTTTAAAACAAACAAACAAACAAACAAACAAACAACTGCAACCATCAGAAAGCTGTACAACAGGAAGAGCAGCAACAGCCAGAACAAAAACATTTTTAGAGAAACCTGTATCAGTGACTTGACACACAACGTACTCCACAGGGTGGGTTTGGATGTCATCACAGTTGTAAATGTGCCGACCTGCAGCAAATGAAGTTTGATGCAGACAAACCCAACATGAAATTTCATACTTCTTTTTTTATTTGGTTCAAAGTCATAGACACAAGTGCAAAATAAATGGAAGTAAATTATGTGGAGGCTCTGAAGGTGACCTTGGAAGAGCAGCAAAGCATTCTTAGGCTGCCCTGCCAAACCTGCAAAGTGCCTGTTAGGAGTCCCAGCTCACAGCCTTAATGAAGAAAAATACTATCATTACAGGAAGGTAAAAAAAATGTTTTCCTCAGTTGTGGTCTACAAATTATTTAGGAAATATGGCACTGCTCGAGACAGTACAGTGAAATATGAACATCGAAATGACCTGATAATGAGGGGCTGGTGTATATTAAAAATGATGAGGAACATAAATGTGTTTTTTGTGATGGCCAAGAAGGTGGTGAATTTATTTTAGAATAGACAATTCTACGGGCTGGGAACAGCATGGTCTTAATAAGCATTTGAAGTTTACTCAATGGAAAATGCTACCCTAAACCGCACAAGGATGCTGTGTCTGGGCGTCATGTGGCATGTGGTCACGCCCTGTTCAGTTCCACAGGTAGTCAGAACCTGGGCTCAGTAGGTGCTGGGGACGCCCGGTCTCCTAAGCAATACACCTCAGGTGCAGTCCTATATACACCGTTCTTCAGTGGAAATGTTTTCTCCATACTTTCTAGGCATTTTAGCCTTCAATGTATTTGAAAAAGAAAGATTCTATTTGAATCTTGGGAATTAGGAATATGGGACACATGGAAAATTTTTCTAAGCAACACGAGAAAAAGAAAATAAGACAGAAACATTTTTTAAAACTGCTGGCTGGTTCCTTCAACAGATAAGAGGCTTAGGAAAGTCACATTTGAAATTACTGTGGGACCCAGAGGCAATGACTGCGACACTTGAGAACAGTACTTTTAGTCCAAACACGCATTACAAGTAACCAGGCAGTCACCATCAAAGCATCTTTCAGCTCGTTAAGTTATGATTATGATCCGTAGTATAGCACACAGGATGTTACCAAATTCAAAATGAAGGCAAGAGAACAATTTTTGAGTTCTCACTGGGGACAATTTGTTAAAAAAAAATCGCAGTTCATGTCATGATTCACTGAGTTCAACGGCGCACCAGACTTGAGTGTTTTGAGAAAAGAGATGACTGACATATTTGGCGAAACAACTTTAGAACAAAATAGGCAAGCAGGTGACTAATGCTGCTACAGTTAATGATTCTAGAAAATTCAACAAAGTTCTTTCTCTTCTTTTCTGTTTCCTTGGTACACGTTCCCATTCATGTCTGGTTAATTGTGAAAAACCTCTAAGCACAAAATTCCTATTGGGATTCCTTTCCCTGTGATTAATTTTTTTTTTCTGTTTGATGTAAAGGTCTAAGCTATAAATTGACAAGAAGCCAGCTGGTAGAGTGATGGAATTCAAGACAATATAACTAATGAAAAGCCCCAGTTCTGTTAGCTGAACATTTTGATTAGCAGGCGTGTGTATTTTGTTTTTCTAAACTGCAATGCATACTAATTTTACCTAGGAATTAATTAACGTCTACAGTGGCCTCAGTGCTCTAGGATATATATATATATCCCCCTCCAATACACAATTCTTTGTTGTTCCCCAGTTTATGTACATATGAAAATAATACACAGTCCTAATGAGGGGAAAAATTCTTTCTACTTCTTTGCTTAACTCTACTGAAAACTATCTTTTAAAAGAGCCTTCTATTTTAAACTACTTTATACTTCTGGCCTGTAATGAGTGGGTTCTTTACAAAGGGAAAAAATACAGGATAAAAGTTTTCCAAACTGGGCGCTGACAGTTCCCTTTGTAAAAAAATAGACTTGCAATTCCTACCCTCCTTCCTGGACAGAGAGCTGTACGCTCATGTGTGCTTCCTACAGCCAATGGTTCCTTTTAGCTCTGCGCTGGCCATGTGCACGACTCTAATTGATGCTTATCTATTCAATACTGTTTGTAAGCACATGTAGCATGCACCAACGCCATCTCTCTCTTAGGCCTAGAAGCTAAGGAGTAGGAAAGACAAAGTGGCTGGTCAAAAAGATGTAAAGGATCAATGATAACTATAACAAAAACAGTGGGAGAGAATAGCAGACACCCTACCGTGAGCAGGGATTCGGTGGAGAGAGGCTGGTTTGCATATTGGGAGGAAAAGGAAGACTGTTCAGCATTACGTCTTACAGAGGAAGGCAGTCCTCAGAAGCACTCTCAGAATTGTAGGAAATTACCTTTCTTAAGCAGGGACCCAAGTCTCTGTGGTCTAGGCCCAGGAAAAGCATAGAGAAACAGAGGAATGGATACATAAATCAGAGACGGAAGAGGATATAATAAGGCAGGAATGAAGAAACTTGATTTCCTGGGCAGAAGAGGAAGACTTGGAATAGGAAGCTGAAGTCCAGAGGGACGGAAGCTAAGCCAGTGGAACTAGGAAACTGAAAGCTGAGCTCAGGGAAAGGGATATCCCACCAGTAAGGATGCCCACCATGCAAGCACTACAGTGGGCATCCAAGTTGAGTAAAGTCTCATGGATGAGAATAATTGATTAACAACAGCAGATACCAATGAATATATCTGAGAATACACCCACATTACTGAAGAGTGAATCAAGAGACATAGCCATGCTGAATTTTCTATTTCTTCATTCAAGATATTCCTACAAGGACTTAAATACATACCGGACAAGGGTGACTCCCAATGGCAGTCATAAATCACATGCCTTCTATTTTACTTTATTAAAATAAAAAGAAGACTAGTGCCCTACTTAGTATCCACAAAAATTGTAATGGTGACTATAAAACTAAAATGCTGTGCACAACAGATAATACATTCTAGCTCTTTGTCCACCTAAAAAGAGGGTGGGCATCTGGAACAAATGCTGGGCGATTCCCCTTACACTGTCTAAGGATGGAGTATTCATTCATTTCCATTAGCAGAGTGGGATCAAGAGCCTGTGGTGTAGTGCTGAATGCTAGGTGTGTAGTAGCAAGGTGGTTCCATTCTGTTCTTCTGCACTGGCTGATGCTCTCATACCCCTGATCAATTATGCACAAAAAGTCCAGAAGGGATTGTAAAATGGGCTGTAGGCATTTGTTACACTATTACCAATTCAAAATTATTTTTGGACTTGGTCAAACCTATGAGTTAGGCAGATGCCAGTAGACAAAGTAAACACTTAGGTTAAATGTCTGAGAACGAAGTTTGTCAAAATACAATGAACTAACCAACAGAAAACAAAAACATAGCAGCACCTGACCGATACAGATGCAGTTACTCACAGACAACCATCAGACTGAGCCTGAGGACCTCAATGGAAGAGCTAGGGGAAGGACTAAAGGAGCTGAAGGGTTGCAACCCCATAAGAACAACGATATCAATCAACTAGATTTCCCCAGAGCTCCCAGGGACTAAACCACCAACCACAGAGTACACATGGAGGGACCCATGGCTCCAGATACATATGTAGCAGAGGTTGGCCTTATCTGGCATCAATGAGAGGGGAGGCCTTTGGTCCTGTGGAGGCTCCATGCCCCAGTATAAGGGGATATTAGAGTGGTGAGGAAGGAGTGGATGAGTGGGTAGAGGAGCTCCCTCATAGAAGCAGGAGGGGGAGGGGAGGGGGGATTGTGGAGGAGAAACCAGGAAGGGGGATATCATTTGAAATTTAAACCAAGAAAATGATTAAAACAAAACAAAACAAAAAACAAAAACAAGAATACCTCACAACCAGTGCTCGTAAGTACAAAATCAGATTAACTTTGTATTATGTATCGCTACAGTAGAACGAGCACAGCCATGCCTGCAAGCAAGGAGTTTTCAAAATGCTACACTGCAGAACTATTAACAGTGAAGGGTTACTATACAGTAATGCTGTTTTACTCACCAAATGGAAAACAATTCTAATACATGAGATCTATGATAATTAAAAGATATTAAATAAAAGCAGTTAAAACTTCCCAAGGGCCTCCAACATATGCATGTGTTACAGCGGCAGTTACTTTAAGGCTAACAAAAGTTATTCAATACAAAATCCATTCCATTTACAAATATTTTCTTTACAAATATTTCAGAAAGGTAATTAATGGGACCTTCTGAAGCCATTCAGGCATAAAGCACGTGGGCTAGCATTCGACTTTGATGTCTGCGTTCCATTCACTGTATTCCACCCCCAGTATGTGTTTCAAACAATAGACACGTAAAGCTCCCATGAGTGTGCAAGTGCTAGGAAAGATTAGGGGACAAGAGCTGTAAATAAAGCATATGGATTACTGCCCTGTCCTTCCTCTGCACTTTGCCTGCTCTGGGGCTGTTGCTGTTAATAGTATATGTTACGGCTGGTTAGTCTCCAAAAACCTTCTATTTGCTTTGGTTTGGCAGTCCTGGGGGCTGTACCTCATGCTTTACACACAAGCAGGTACACAGGTCCCCTCACTCAGTATGTCTTTGTCAAAATCCTGCACAAGGCCTCACTGCCTCCCTTTGGCTCACACTGCCATTTGATTGATTTATCATTTATTTGGGTTTGGTTTGTTTTAGTTTTCGTTGTTTTTCCTTTACTAAAGCAATCATTTAAATAGCCATTGAGTTTTTTAAAAATATTTATTTATTTTTATTGGATATTTTATGTTTACATTCCCCCCTCTCCTTGCTTCTATAGAGATGCTCCCACTCCATTGTTTTCTTTTTAATACAAAGATTGGTAGCGATTGGAAAGGAATCCTCTGACATATTTTAAGTTTATTTTATATTGTATGAATCATAATACCACTGGAAAACAATAAACCATGCAAAGAATAACAAAGTGGTGGGAGAAGAGGACACTACGATACCCTTTGCTGAATTCAGAACGTTGGCAGGTGAGCAGAAAGTACCTCAGGAAAGCATTCCCAAATGGCTGTCTTGGAAGAAAGGGCTTTAAGTATCTTGCAATAAGGCATCTACTAAACGATTCTACCTACTCTTAGGTGGCACGGAATAGTAGGAAAAGGAGAATCATAAAATGAAGGCAAAATGCTTGACTGAAAGATACACACACACTCTCACACACACGCTCAGGGATGTGGGAAGACTGTGTTTTGTGGTTACTACCATTTTAAGTTTAGACTCAGAGGATTACTAGTGGAGTTATGCTGTGCATATCCGGGATGAAATGCTACCACTGCATCGCCATTACATCTTTGTGAACACGTTGTCATATACAGCAATGGAAATCCCCAGTCATCTAATCTTGCAGTGTTAAGCAATGCCATACAAAAGGAAGTGGTAAAATACTGGAGAGGGTGGGGAAGGCTGGAAAGAAAACATTTCTTTCAAAACCAATACCTATTTCTTTGAATACTCATTTCACTTCAAGGTAGAAGAGTGCTTCTCAAAGAATGTTAGGATTTTTCCTGCTCAAGCTTGGCTGGACTGTCCTCTTCCATGGCCTTTCATCAGTGGGCAGTAATTCTAATACAGACTTTCCTGTGTCATATATAATATTTTATACCACATGACATAATCGATTGACCTGCAGGGGTGTGCCATTCTTTGACATTTCTACTGTCCAGTGCATGTGTCATATATAATATTTTATACCACATGACGTAATCGATTGACCTGCAGGGGTGTGCCATTCTTTGACATTTCTACTGTCCAGTGCATGCTCCTGATCAGTGTTGGTTGGGGACTTGCATATCAGCTCTTGCTTCATTTTGGGTTAGCAATGCCAACAGAAATAAGAAAGTTCGAAAGCAGCAGGACATCTGTGAGCAACGCGACTCCTCTTCCCTTAGGAAGAAGGTCCTTACTTTAGACATTGCCCTTGACAAAATTCTCGTGAGATTTTTAACAAAATATGATCTATCAACCAGGCTTGAAGGCTATTAAGATGCTAGACTGAAAACAACATAAACACTCTTAATATTTTCAAGATAATTGCATTGAAATCATCATACATAAATCATACATAAGTCTCCCTGAGAGGTGAACACAGCATGAACAGAAAGAAATAGCACTATTCTCCATTTGAGAAAACCATAAAATCTCCAATAATGTATTTCCACAAGGGACAACATTATAAAAGAGAGAAGCTGTCAATGAGAAAACAGCTCCTATAATGAGTACTTTGCTTGGTGGTGGGTTTGGCTTTGCCACTGTCCAACCATTTCCTTCAAATGTATCTCTCACTTCTATTTGAATAACTGGGATTTCTTACTTGTCAATTCTTCTTTAACTCCTAGTACACAGGACCAGTGCCCATTAACCAACCAGATCCTGACCCAGGAACCTCCTTCTGTATCTGCCCCCAGTTCTTTGACTTGTGATTGCTAATCATACTGCCTAGATTTTTGTTCTATGTTCATCACTCGGGTTAGATATCATCTCCTGTGATGGAGATACAGTTCCTTTTCACTTAGAGAGACTTAATTTCCTTTTTCTAGTTTGAAAAATTACTTTCTTGACAAAGAGGTACTTTCCCTAGCCTGTAGTGTGGTTTCCAGTCTAATGGTGGGAATGTGGAATTGAATCTTCCAAGGAGAACCCCCCATTCCTTTTCTTTCCCCCTGAGCCCATGGATGTTTGGAAACTTAGACCTGATGATGTAAACAGGACTGTATCTCGGCTTTGTGTCTGGGATCCATGGATGTGAATTCATGAGAACTCATATCATTGAACTGACCACATACTGCTTAGAGACACATCTAAATATACTCTTACTCTTCTCATTATGAAGAGGAAAATTTGAAGGGAAATATGATAAGGATCATGAATCAGAATTAATATTAACTATAACTAACATTTATTTTATGTAAAAATCGATGTTAAAATTTAAACAACGTAAAGAAATATATTCAGAAATAAATGTAGTAGAATGCTTAAAGAGTAAGGAAATATCCAAGAGACTAATTAATTGAACTAAAAAGAAGAAATCAGCCTCCAGAATTGCACCACATTACAGTAGCTATCTGGGGTCCTTCAGAGACTGAAATATGAATGTATTTCTGGAAAAAAATGAACATTTTACTCAAAGTTTCCTCCAAACTTCTCAAAACTTTACAAAGGATCATTAAATGTATCATGTGTTTGGGAGTAGAAAGGAACTTTTAACATTCCAAGTGACAGATGTCAAGACTCATGAGTAGCTAAATATTCATAAATTGGCAGACATTCTAGACTATCATTAAGCAATATATACATAAATAACTTAATATTATTTCTGAGATCCATTAAAATTGACCCCTTATGTGATTAGTGGGAGGGCAGGGTAGGAACACTAAGTGTGATGTCTTCAATGAGATGTCCTCCATAGGTCCCAAGCACTTTAATAATGGTCCCTAGTTGGTAGCCACTTGGGAAGTATTAGAAGGTATAGTGTTGCTTGAGAAAGTTGTCACAAAAGGCAGGCTTTTAGGTTTCAAAGACTCATGTTATTCCCAATGTCCTTCCTATTTTCTGCTTACAGTCCAAGATATGAGCTCTCAGCTTTTGTCCCTGCTTGATGCTAGTTCCACACACCTGCCCTGATCCTAAGCTCCTGGGACTGTGAGACCCTTCTGTAACTTGCTTTGAACCAGGTGTTTTATCATATCATTAGTAGAGTGACAAGACACTAAGAAAGAACTTATTTACTGCCAATTCTACTGTACAATTTTATGCTGTTTAATACATTTCTAACATTACTGGTGTAGTCTCGAAAATTTGTCTACAAATTTAAAAAAGGAAAAATCAAGTATACAGTATGGGAGTTAAATATAGATATAAAAATAATAAATTTCATACTCAATAAAATTCTAATAAGTTCAGGCTGTATGATTTTTGTTGTTGTTGTCGTTGTTAGTGCTATAGGTACTATAATGGATTGAAGATTTTCTTTGTTGGTTGGTTGGTTGGCATTTTGAGACATGGTTTCTCTGTGAAGCCCTGCCTGTCCAGGAACTCAGGCTGACTTTGAACACAAAAGATTCACCTACTTCTGACTCCCGAGTGCTGGGACCAGTGTGGCACCAGCCACGACAACCTGGTAACTAGTTTTTGTTTTTGTTTTCTTAAGCATAAAGAGTTATCCCAAATTTATCACTTACTCAATACTGTAATTCATACAATTGCCTTCTAGTACAGCAGACACAGTGATCCACTCTTTACCAACGATGAATAAGAGTTAGTGTGTCAGAGCCAATACATCTAGGAAGGTAAGGACCCTGCCTAGTATCTGAACTCAGAAGGCAGAGGCAAGGGGATTGTTGCTTGCAGCCAGCTTGGTCTACACAGTGAGGTTAAGGTTAATATCAGACTTAGCTACAGGATGACACCCTCACTTTAAGTATTAGAAGGGAGAGTTAGGGGTAGACATCAGAGGTCAAATGCCTGCTGGAGAACTTCATCTTTGATAGCTGGATTCTAGCAACCCTAAAGGAGCACCAATATCCTTAAAGGAAAAGATGTCAGTTCTGGAACCAATCGCTATGTAGTCACTTCAGTATCCAGGTAAGAAGGTCAGGTAGGAAGTTATAAAGCTTATATTGACGATTTATAAATCAAGGTTACACTTTGAAATATTGACTTGGGAAGTACTTTAAAGAAATGATCAAAATCTAAAATAAGTGAACTTTCTCCAAAGGGGAGAGTAAGGTAGTCACAAAAGAGGCTGATGGTTCTGATGAAACAGGTACAGTGTGAGAGAAGCCAGAAAAGGAGGAAAAGGAGACTAGGCAGCCATAGCTAAGAAACAAAGTAAGTAAAAAGAAGAAGATGGGGTGTAATCAGCGAGACCAAGGGGTTCATGGACAGGCTGCAGAGGTTAGCAAGCAGTACAACCTTAGGAAGTAAAATGTCTGACATGTAGATGAGCAGAAGGAAACTTTCAAAAGTTAGAGAGGCGAACAGAGAACAGACAGTTGGTTCTGACACCTTTAACTACATAATGAAGAAGACCCAACGGAGGGGACACAGATAAATATTAACAAGTTCTAAGGATCAGAAAAGTGTGCATTCTCAAAAGAGATTATAGTATCTCTGGTAGTTTCTAAGATTAGTTTCCCAGTTTCTGTTTGTAATTTTCATAATAATTGAAACACATAATTATCAATTAAAACATATGAAGTGAAAAGAATCGATTCTAGCTTACTGCTCATAGTGCATCCTTTAACTGCATCGAGAGTAAATACATTTGTTGTTTCATTAAATTATGCCTTAAAAAATACCTTTATTATCTCCATCAAATTCAAAGAAAAGGCTGTGTGTTATTTAAAAAATATGGTGGCCCAGGTAAGAAAAGAGCAGCATTACCAAGTGTGGCATACTATAAAATATGCAATAGTCATAATTATCCCTTCTAAATTACAATAAAAAAATCTTTGTCTTCAGTGCGTTCCCTTTGATGTTATATCTCCTCAGGCAATCCTGGGCCTCATTTAGTCAATGGTAGCTTATATTGACAAGAGAAAAAGAAGAAAGCAAACAGAATAAAATAATTAAGTTGGAAGTAGGCTAGTATTCATTTCAAACTTGTTTTTAACTTTCAAAGTATTAAAACCTGTATTATTTAACTTTCAGCTACTTTAGAACTATTTTCAATAGAATATTTATGACACACAACGAAATGTTCATTCATTAGAAGTGTTCTCAAAGTCGGAAGTGGGCCTTCATGAAGTGATCAGGGTGATAACAGTATGTGCAGTAGGTTTCTCACACATGGGGTTTGGCCTTCTTCCTCCACCATTGGCCCGATATACTCTCTTGGCCTTCCTCTGTTGACCACTCAATCTACCACTGTGTTCTATCTCCACACAGTTCCTATGACCTGGTGTATCCCAGCTTTCAGTACCATAGGAAAATCAACTCTACCCTCAGAACCTAAAAGCAAACAATGCAAAATATGAAGATAAAGTTCTTATTTCATCTAATAGTTCACATCTGCACACAGAATAAGAAGACAAGGACAAAAGTCTAGGCCATGCTAAAAGAAATCTACCCAGCCACTAAGCTTAAAAGCTGAACAGTTATTCTTGTAGCAGACTTTTGTACACAGAATGTAACACCCAATCTGAGAAAAGGACAAGATGGTAAGTAAGAGCAATGTAGGGGCTTTATACTTTCTTATTCATTACACGTCCTTTTGGGATCCCCCAAATCCATGTGTAGTTCCAGACATTTTCAGCTCATTATTTCCACTCCATGAAATTGTACTATTACATATAAATTCCATATGTTTACATGTTAAGGATGTCTGAAGAAAGTACCCTCCTCCACCCAAGTGTAAAATGCTGTCTTCCTGGAGAGTTCTGTTACTTCTACTGAGCCTGAATCACTATGGCATGGTTTAGGAAACCATAAATAAATTCATGTGTTAGAATTAGCTGTGCACATCATGTAGCATTTGAAAAAGGGTCACTGCTTATATCTCTGTAGAAACACAACATCCAGCTCTCTGAAGCAGCTCCCAGGAAATCCTTGTTTGAGAATTCGTGAACTCTTAGCGTCCACAATGGGGACATCCTGATTATACAGACAGAAGAATAGATTCAAGTATTCTTATTTATCTTCTTGACATTTACTTGGCCTTTTTAAAGTAGGGGAGCACATACTTAGGAGGAAGGGGAAGAGGACCAACATGGGGTTTGGGAAAGATAGAGGAGACCAACTCATTCTCTTACATAATAAGCTTCAAGAAACCTTCAGATTTATCCTATGTTATGCCTTTACAAAGTCAATGCACTGATTTTTAAGATATTCGAGGGATAAATGATTTTTTTCCAGTGGGTAACCATGAAGTTTGTCCACTACATCTAAATTTTAAAATCTATAGTTAGTCATAAAACCAGCTGATCCTTAATCATGAAGTATACAGCGATTCTACAATAAAGTAAAAGGGTAAAAATACAGAATGTAAAGTTAATTGCAGTAAATTATCTCTTAAGTGACAGAAGTGCTATTTTTATAAATCTATAGATAATATGTTGGAGAAAACCAAGGATTCTATGTGGTCGGTTGATTGGAGGAACTGTCACATAGGCTGAGTCATCCAGTGAGAGGGAGAACCAACAAAGTAACTGGGGGAGGTGAGCTCATGATAAGTCACCCTGTGCCTTCTAAATACTGTGAAATTTTAACCCATGACTCTGGGAACTTCTTAAAATCTTTGTGCAGACTATGAACACTTTTTTAAAAGATCATAAACTTTATTTTCTCATCTTGCAATTTGATCATGGAAGAAGCTCAGTCAATCCCCGTAACCGACAGCGATTTCCAGTATGTTCATAAACTCGAACAATTGTCACATGGGCACTGTTAAAAACATCATAAGATTAGTGCTGTGTCTGTGCATGTGAGTGCAGGAATGGCTGTCCCACAGCTCTCCTGTGCAGGGCAGAGGACGACTTCAGTTTTGGCTCTCTGACTGCTGTGGGTTCTTTGTAATGAGTTCACGTTGTCCAGCTTGTGGAGAAGCAGGTTTACCCACTGAGCCACTGCAGTGGGCTTTACTAAAACCGTGTAAAATAGTGCTAGGTAAATGATGCACAAATAAAGTTGAAAAGATATTCCTGGGCTACATGTCAAAGCCAATACATTTGCCTAGGAAAATCTGAAGTGGACTTATATTTTAAGATTGCACGTATACGCTTTTAAGTTAATAGTTAGATATAATCTGCTAAATGCATTTTGAAGGACAGAAAATAATTGTATCACAGGCATTACAATAGTGCTGCTCATACTTTTAAAAGTTACAATTATTTCACTTTTGCATTTTGTATTTATGGTTTCTATGGGTACAACCTACTTTAAGAAACGTGACTTATATAAATTGTGTTTACAAAAAACAAGTTAGGATTTTTGCTCTACTACTGAATTCTTTAAAGAACAATACATTTTACCATTCAAATTAAAGACAATGTAATTTTTTTTTCAACAACCTAACAAAATACCTACTGGAAGCAAATCAGGTTCTAAGTATCTTATGTTGTTGACTGTGGTAGGCCCAGCTGTTCTCTGTGGTACTGGAACTAGGTATGCCTTGTACATTTCCAAGAATAAAAGGAACTCAGACAGGATTCAGGAGACTGTCCACGAAACCCACTTCCTCCACTACGGCCCTATCCCCTACTGGTTTTCCTAAAAGCTATCAGAACCAGCACTCCCAGCTGGGGTCAGGTAGTGCAGCACATACATTCGATGGGGACATTTCACATGCAAACCACATAGCAAAGCTTTGCAACAGCTACAGGACATTTTTTTGGTACATTTAGAAATAGAACTCTTACATGCATAGACAAGAAGTACTCCAAGATCTGGTTATTTTGGATATAAATGTGCAATGGAAGTCTTTTAAGCAACGTAGTCCAGCTTGTACAAGATACCTTAGATAGCATAAAACTATAAAAATCTCCCTCTCACTCGAGTCAAGAAATAAATAGTTGCTGGTAATTGCATGGTCCAGGAAAACAGAATCTTTTCTTCATAATATTTATGGATGTCTAAAATGAAGTGAGTATATAACTCATCTAGGGTGGTAGGATATGTCCTATCACTGATGTAAGGAAAGAACTTAGATATATACAGTTTTAACCAAATTTAAAATTATCCTGATGGTAAAATCTCTTGCAGCAATGCCTAGTTTGAGATGACTACTCTTTGAATTCATCTTTCAGGGTTTTAATCAAGTAACTTATCTAACCAGTCCATTTTTCTATGCTGACTTGCTGTGCAACCATTCCATAACTCCCCATGAACTAGCCTTTGTTTCTATGCTCAAGTTCAAAGTTGTTTATCACTGTTCACATTCTAAGACAATAAATACCTCACTCTTCTTTACCTACTTAATCCCATGTAGCCACTATGCCCATGCTTAGTGCACAGATTTGGCTAGGAGCTGAAAGAAATGACATGTTAAAATCAACCCCTCCTTGTCAAATTGATATTATCAAATTGAGATTCAAATCACTTTAATTGTCTCAGACTTCACAGGAAAATACATTCTGATGGAGAAACGTTTTCTCACTTTGTTAGGAATGAAAAAGAAAAATTACTCTGTCTCCCAAGGAACCCAGATAATCCTTCACTAGTCTTCGATGAGAAATATACCATGTCACTTTTACCTGCTTTTCTTTATTGGGTTGGAGGGTTGGAGGAAAGAGGAAAAGATATAGTATAACTATCTAGGATTTTAGAAGCAGAAGCTCACCTTCTAAACTCCTTGTTTGCTGTTGGTGAGTTACTCAGTAGAAAGATTTCTAGACCATAATATCTGTGTTCAGGACATGCTTCCCAGCATTCTGTAAGGTGACAGACTTACAGCCCAGTAGCATGAGCAACATGCAATTAGTCACACTGAGAAGCCTGTGCAGCATTACAACCTGACTGGCTAATACTAAAGAGCCAGGTATCGCCTTTCAGTTAAAACTTAGACTCCTTAGTCAATTCTCTTCAGACGGAGATCTATGTTATTTGATTCTCTTCCAGAAATCCATAGAAAGGGCTAGAGGGAAAAAGATGACTTATGAAGAGTAACACTGAGGGGAGAACAAAAACAAGTGAGAGATTGCAACGTCCAGTGCACACCAGACACATGGAACCTCGCCCAACAGAATGACCCGGAATTGGTGGAAATAGAAAGCATGTTCTACCAGTGAGATGAGGTCTTACTGAGGAGGGTTCTTGGTCTTAGATCAAGTGTTACTGACATTACAACACAGATCTAGGGATTCAGCACTAGTGATGATCACACAGTGGAGTAATTTATCTATTTTCATTTCTGTGGGTAGCATTGTCACCTGTCCTCAACACACAAACCTTCAGAAGAGTAAGGCACGAGGAAGACCACATGAGTTGTGGCAGAGCCTCTGCATTTGCAAGAATCTTCTACAGGATTCTGAACCTCAGGGTTTGCCAGCAAGGCTTTATGGCTCTTCTAAAATATTAATAAATAATAGAATGTTGTTAACATTTCTATATACAATAAAATACATAGTGCCTCTGACACTTTACATCACAGAAGTCTTGTTCATAAGTTCTTGGGCCCTAGAATATGTCTCTTGAGAGGTGATTCGACCATTAGGAGGTAGGAACGGTGAGCAGGCCCTAGGCACTGCTCTGTAGACATGCCTTTGGTGGAGAATGGGGACTTTGACCTACTCTACACTATTTATTTTTAGCAGTGAAGTGACTGGCTTTACTTTGCTATGGAGCCTCAATCATGATGTTTCTGTCTAAATGTAAACCAAAGAAATGGGCTCCCATTGATTATTAACCAAAACTTTTAACACTAGGAGACAAAATAAAATTTTGCTATTTATAAATTGCAAAATTTATAGATTTTGATATAGTTACTGAAATTTGACAGATAAAGACTCTTTTGGCAAATGCAATAACTGACAGAGGGAGATGAAAAGATAGTATGTCCGTTCTTTTAATCTAGGGCTGCAAGGATAGTGTACTCGCATTCATAGGCATATACAATACAATTAGCACTAGATATACAAAACGTGTAAAAAAATGTACAGTATGTCCTGTAAAAAAGGGATAGCCAGTGTGCATATGCACAAGCATGTCTAAAAGGACAAGATTGAGTTTTCTTTTTCTACTTCTCAAGGTGAAATAACTGGCCAGGGGGAAATACCACAGATTTAAATTGAGATGCAAGCATGCTCTTTACCTTAGAGCATATGCTGAGATCTACACCTATTTGACCACTTGGTTACATTAGGACATTTGCTGTGCCATCTCCAGAGTTAAACTTCAGTGTGCAGAGATCTCATTTTAAGGAGGGGAGGGGAAGCCAGCCCATGAAATGCTCCTGTGCTTGGGACTTTCCCTTCCTGAAACCTAAATGGTGATAAGATCATATCCTTTCTCAAGGACAGAGACAAACGTTCAACACAGTAGGTTTCAGGTTTTAAATCTACAGCATATGAAGAATAATAATACATTGCTTAGTACGTTGTGTAAGGAAAAGCAATTTTATTTCTAACAAATTCTGCACTGAAAATAAACTACTGAGGCAAAACTAATAATATCCCTTCGCTCCTGACTGGGTTTCTTTAGTGCTAAGTAAAGGAGGATTGTGTTCCTGAGACTAGGGACCAAGGAGTGGAATGTCCTCTCTCAATATCTAGATGATAACATTTTCATACTGGTAATGTGTTCAACGTGTGCTATTCGTTTTTAGGAATGAAGTAAAGAAAATATATGTACAACATGCTTTTCTAATAGCTGGAGTTAAGTTTCTTTTATTTTTCAAAAGTGGTTATCATCAGCAAGGAGTTAGAAATAGAATCTTATTTGGAATGTGTACCTAGCACATGGAGACTTTTCAGTACCGAGAAAGAGGAGAAAGAAGATATCCCATGAGCAGGTTTCTGCCTCTAGACCAACCTTCACATTTCTTTTTCCCTTGGTCAGCACCTCCACAAAAGAAGATCATTTGGTGGGCTTTGTGGATTCTGAGATATCAGGACCCCACTCACATGGACCCTGGATTTCAGTGGTTTCAAGCTCTACTGCTTCACTCTTAAAAGTACAATAATCATGGTAGGTTCTCATCAAATGCCCCCTGAAATGAGTTTTCGGTGTGCTGTGAATCAAATCTGGCCCATTTCTTTTAGGTCTCAGCTATTTAGAATATGTGCTATTTGTGTCTCTGAGCATTTTAATGGCGCTCCAAGTCATGTGCAACTGCTCACACTGAGAATTTTGCCATTTTTCACAGTTCAGCTTTATAGACTTCTAGGAGTCATGTTACGTTTAGTAATCTTGCCTCAACAAGCTAAGAGAAAATGCCAGAAATTAGCACTCCTACTGTTCAGGAGAGTGTATTTTCTCTTCCTATAACTGCTTCAATTCCAGCACTTAGCAGGGAGACATTTAAATTTTTATTGTATTCCCTTCTATCAGAAAAAAAAAGAAGAATTTATAAGTTTGGCACTAAACAATCACAGAGGGAAGATGTGAAGTAAGGGTCCCACATTTTATACTGATGTCTAATGCCGCCATCAATAAATGCAGCCTGACACTTAGGACAAAACCCATCTACTTTCCCTGTGGCTTTGGGAGAATGTAACATACTCATTAAAAAATGTCCCACAGAATTTTCAAATGTCAAAATACAATATAATCATACGGAGAAAATCCTTCAAATTTAGTAATGGAAATTTCATAATACTGCTGAGAGAGAAAATTGCCAGTTTGTAATTGTGCCTCTTTCTCCACAGGTATCACTCATTACAGAACAAGAATAACATCACGATAATGAAATTCCTAAACAAGAAACATAGGGACGCATATCAGATGACCCACATTATAAACAAAGCGCTCCTCTGTCAACATTATTCTACCTTATAAACAAACCAATTATATATACTCTTTACATAGAAATATACAAATGTTTTGTGAACAAATATAAGGGAAATGCAAAGCTTGAGATACAAATTTATATACCAATAAAGGTACGAAGACTCTCAATAATACTCGGGAGCAGTCCATCCCATGATGCCTCGCATACCAAGGGATGTCAAAGCTCCGCCCACTGGCTTGGACATTTACTCACAGCTGAAGTTTTTCTGTTCTCTGGTCTGTCCCAGGTTCCCTTTTCCTCACAGAAAGCCTTCCTATTTGACAGGTACCAGACAACTCTAATCTCTGATCAACTGAAGCCTTCTAAGGGGAAAGAAACATAAGCAATGCTGACTCTGTGTTGTCTGAATTAGTCATCAAGGGGATGTGCATGGCATACAACACACCCCCTCCCCCCACTCCCAGGCCTGTCTTCTGCTATTTTCACTTTTATAGATGTCTCTTTATGGTCTCTGTTCTTTTTCAGACATCTTTTGTCTTCTCTATCACACTCAAATGATGATTTCCCTGAGCTATGACCATGACCTCCACCTTCACAAAATTTCCCTCTTAGCTGCACCTGAACCCCTTTTCTTCATTGCTTCAGGTCAAAGTAGTACTTCTGTACGAATACTAAGATTTCTACACACATTTGTGTACAATGTTAATTATAGCCTTTTTCTTCTATGTTAATCTTTCATTCCAAAATACATACATACATACATATATACATACATACATACATATATACATACATACATACATACATATATACATACATACATACATACATACATACATACATACATACACACATAAGAAAGAAGAGAAAAGGAAAAAAAAGCAAGCCTCCTTGAGTCCCATTGGTTTACCACTTGCTAGAATGTGTTTTGAAGGAGCTGACTTTCGCTCTTACGCCCATTCCAGTGTCCCTGTTGCTCCTTACCTCTCAGAATCCCAGTTCAGCTGGGCAGAAGCAGCTGTTTTGACTGACTGCACATTTGAAATTTTGTCATTAGTGAACATGACACTACAGTTCAAGTGTCTTTTCTTCCTTTCTCCCAAATGCCTTCTGTTTCCCCCAATGGGTCCCTCATGTTTGGGCACTGTTGCTCCTTAGGATCTTGCTCTGTGCTGTCATTTACTCTTGGGCAATGGGTCTTAGTTTTCTGATCTTGCCTCATGGCTATATCATGGTTCTAGCTGTAACTAGATTACATCTCTTGGCCTTGGTATTCTCTGAATTCCATTTGCGTTTGAATGTGGCTTGGTGGTTGTGTGTCTAGAATTAACAGTCCTTGATTACACAATAATCTGACTCCCCAACACTTTTTCCCAGTTAGTAAGGGAGTTACTGGTTGCCTCAGGCCAAATCTTAATTGCTGTTAGTCATATTTCCAAGCAAGTAGCTAGGCTGACTGACTCATGGTTCCTCAAAACTCAGAAGTTCTATCTTTGCTCCGCTGTCTCTTCTGATCTCATCATTGCTCCTAACTCCTCCTCCAACCTCCTCAGCACTACCCGTGTTCTCTCTCGACTCATTCAGGCTACCTTCCCCAAACCCAAACTGGATCTCCAGTTTCTCAATGCAATTTAATTTTGAATATAACGCCTACTTCTGTAGTAGGACTTATATCATCTTTATAAATAAACTTCTGGTCACCTTCCCAACTAAATGCTTTTATCATATACATACTAAAGCTCCATCTTAAAATTATACTAATTTCTTTTTATGTCTAGTAACCACCCAAGAGCACTACCATTAGGCCTGTTATCTATCTGAAAAGAGGTGTTCTCTGGTTTTTGCTTCAAATGAGTTGGCTCCTTTTTCATCAGCTCTTCCCACAGTATCTTCTTCCACGAAAAGTGATGGTGTGTGTAAGTTGCTATTTCAAATGATGCCTGTGTTACTAAAACAGTCTATTCACACCCATTACTGCGACTTGGACTAAAACCTTGATTCTTCCTTTCTATATTTCGGTCTCACAGGCACTTTCTTCTGCAGCAGCTACCTGAACCATCTCTGCTTTGTAGCGCTGATCTATACTACCAGGCACAATCAGAAGGGACCACTTAAACATGTTAAAACAAAGGGCATTCTGTGATAGGTCTACAGCACTTGACTTTTAGAAAACCTATGTGTGGCATTTAAAAAAAAAATGTCTCCACTCCAAATAAATTACCTTTACAAGAAGAGTCCCCAGTACTATTTCTATTTGTCTCAAGTCCTGATGGTCTGTAGGTGACACAAGAATACTGGCTGGTTTTGTGGGTCAACTTGACACAAACTGAAGCTATCACAGAGAAAGGAGCCTCAGTCGAAGAAGTGCCTCCATGAAACCCAGTTGTAAGGCATTTTCACAACAGTTGTCTTTGACATCAAAGGGGTTGTCTTAGTCAGGGTTTCTATTCCTGCACAAATGTCATGACCAAGAAGCAAATTGGGGAGGAAAGGTTTTAGTCAGCTTATACTTCCACACTGCTGGTCATCACCAAAGAAAGTCAGGACTGGAACTCAAACAGGTCGGAAGCAGGAGGCCTTGCAGAGATGTTACTGGCTTGCTTCCCCTGGCTTGCAAAGCTTGCTCTCTTATAGAACCCAAGAGTACCAACCCAGGGACAGCACCCCAATGGGCTAGGTCCTCCCCCTTGATCACTAATTGAGAAAATGCCATACAGCTGGGTCTCATGGAGGCATTTCCACAACTGAGGCTCCTTTCTCTGTTGTAACTTCAGCTTGTGCCAAGTTGACACACACAAGCAGCCAGTGCACAGGTAAAATGGCAGCTGAGAGATCCAAAGGAACTGTCAACTTTGCTTGTGGTTTCCCTTCCTAAGAATCCTCAAATCAAATCATATGTGGAATCCCTTCATACTCAGAGTAACTCACGAAAGGAACCTGGCCACTGGATTTTAAGTTTCAACGAATAATAGTATGTAATGAAACTGGTAAGGGGCTATTCTGCAGCTGTGAACCTGAAAGTGTTACCCTTTGTGGTCTCTGCCCACCAAGGTGATTTGAGGAATTCTTGACATCTTTGATGTTTTCCTTGTACACCTCTCTGTAAGGCTGGCTTCCTCTATGTGATGGTGACTGGTCCTATTCACGCCAATGGTGAATGCACTGTCAGTACCGTGGCTCTCTGGAGGAGTTACCTCCAACGGCTGAGTCGTCAATGCCTCTCTTAGTAGTGCCTGCCACCTTGCCCTTCACTTTGAGGTACAGACTATATGGAGTGTCCTGAATGTATACATGTCACAGAATATGTCTGTGGGGGAGGAGGTCCTGGCAGGCTATCTGATTGTGATAGTGGCTCCAGGGACACCGAGGAACCGTGAGCCTAGGAGCTCTTGGACAGGGAGGTGAGTGGAAAATTAGAAAGCAGCTCTTTAATTCCATTCGTTTCACAAAGACGGTCAAACTTTGAAAGACCGACTTCTGATCACTTTAACTTTGTCTATTTTTAACACTTTTTGATACATTTTTAAGCTTATAAACTTGTGTGTGTGTATGTGTATGTGTGTATGTGTCTGTGTGTGTATGTTTTGTGGGCGTGTGCAGTACAGATCAGGCTTGTGGCAATCAGAAATCACTTTTTCTTCTTCTATTATGTGGGTTGTTGGAGTTAGGAGCCAGGTAACTGGGCTGTGGCAATCTCCTTTACTTGCTGAGTCATCATGCCAGTTTAAATTTTAACAAGTGTGTGTGTGTGTGTGTGTGTGTGTGTGTGTGTGTGTGTGTATGTGTGTGTGTGTGTGTGAAATTATTCATTCGCACTTTCATGTTCTGCATTAGTGATTGGCAATTTGCATCTGTTACTCCTAAAAGAAATTAATACTGGGATTTCTGACAAGTGTTGTGTCTCAAAAACATACTGGCTGGACATCCTAGTTTGCTACACCTTTAAATGTAGCACTTTGGAGGCACAGGCGGGATTTTGGTGAGATCAGTCAGGTCTATGTATTGAGTTCTATCATAGCCAGGCCGACTGAAAAATCTCTATCTCAAAAGAAAAACAAAATAAATAAACAAACAAACAAACAAACATATAATGAATTAAAGTGTCAGATCTAAAATAACGCTCACGGTCAGGGTTACTTAGCATTGCACATGAAAGAGTTTATTGGAGGCGGATTCTGAAAGGTTCTAGATGCTTTCAGGACTGTTTTCTGTTTTTCAAAAAGAAAGCCCTGCATTCCCAGGGAAGCTTTCCAGGGGAAGGTTAGGATTTAGTCTCCACAGCCAGAATTCCAGAGAGCCAGAGAAATGAACTCTGTGTCCACGTAAGGTCCTGGAGTGTAAGTGGAGCAGTCGCTCCTGGCCACAGCTCCCAGCTCCAGAGCATGGAAAGCTGTTCCACACAATAATTCTCATCTAGAAAACAATCGGCATTTTTGTTCATTACTTTTTTTTCATGAGACAAAAAGTAAATTTTGAACACTAAAATTCAAATGTTACTAGGCACTCCCTTTCAGTGGTAAATTCTAATTAAATTCAAGAATAAAGCATTCAATTGGAGAGAAATGTTAAAATATGGAACTGAGACTTACCCTACAAAATCTTCCATGTGGAAGATTTGTTCTTCTTGTTCAACACACCCCTGTGACCAGCAAACGAGGAGCCCACAGCAAACATTCGATTTTGTTCAAACAATAAACATTCCACACAAAATTGGGAGTCAAGTGTTATAACCCTCTGGTGTGGTTTGAATATAAACAGTTTCCCTTGGGTGTGTGTGTGTGTGTGTGTGTGTGTGTGTGTTTTGTTTTTGTTTTTGTTTGTTTGTTTGTTTGTTTTTTCTTTTTTCTTTTTCGGAGCTGGGGACCGAACCCAGGGCCTTGCGCTTCCTAGGCAAGCGCTCTACCACTGAGCTAAATCCCCAACCCCTGGGTGTGTGTTTTTGAGTACTTGGTCTCCAGGTGATCCCCATGCTGGTCATTGTGCTGGTCACTATGCTGGTCATTGTGCTGGTCACTATACTGGTCACTGTGCTGGTCACTGTGCTGGTCACTATGCTGGTCACTCTCCTGGTCACTGTGCTGGTCACTCTCCTGGTCACTGTGCTGGTCATTCTGCTGGTCAGTCATGAAGATTATAGAGCCTGTAGGAGGGGAAGCCTTGGACTTTGGGATTTTCTAGCTCACCCTATTTTCTCCTCCAACTCCTCCTTCTCCTCCTTCTCTTCCTCTAACTTGTTCTCTTCCTTCTCCTCCTCCAACTCCTTCTCCTACTCCTGTTGCCTCTCTCCCTCTCTCCTCTCCCCTCCTTTTGGTATGCAAGCCCTCTCTATTTCATGTGTGTGCTTGAAAATGTGATCAGCCAAGTTCTGGTTCCTAACACCATGCTTTCCTTGGCTGTTGCCAAGACATTCCATCCCGAGGATTGTCCCTCCAAGCCTGAGAGCTAAAATAAACCCTCTCTACTCTGAGATGCCTTGTATAGAGTATTCTATTACAGCAGCAGAAAAGCAACTAGACAGAAAAAGGGTGTTGAGGCAGTGTTTTTTAACACCTCTAATTCCTGAGTATAGGAGACTACCAACTGGACCAACACTAGATTTAACTTCGAACTTCAGTTAGGATGGCAACGGTAGGGGTTTCTAAAACACTATAAAAGCAACCCATAAAAACATAAAAGTAACTGGATATATCAACTTGTTTATATATGGGAAATTTTAAATGAAAAAAGAAAACGCACAACTCTATTTTGTTTTTTGGAATGCTCTGTGAAAATAAATGTTTTTAAAGGTAGGTATTAGACTTTTAAATTCAAAAGAGTATATAATCACGAAATCAACTATTTAACAGAAAAGCCATCCGGGAATTTTATACAAGGTAAAACAGAGGAAAGAAATGGTAAATTTCAGGGTAGGGTCACTGTCTTAGAGTTTTACTGCTGTGAACAGAAACCATGACCAAGGCAACTCTTATAAGGATTTAATTGGGGCTGGCTTACAGGTTCAGAGGTTCAGTCCATCATCATTAAGGCGAGAAAGCACGGCAGCATACTGGCTGACATGGGTCAAGGGAGCTGAAAGTTCAACCTCTTTTTCCTAAGAAAGCAGCTAGCTAACAGAAGACTAACTTCCAGGCAATTAGGACAAGGGTAGCAAGGCCCACACCCACAGTGACACACCTACTTCAACAAGGCTAAACCTTCTAATAGTGCCACTCCCTGGGCCAAGCAGGTACAAGGCATCACAATCATGGAAACAAAACAGAAATTTTGGAGTTGACAAATGCTGTTGTTGTTGTGGGTTTTTTTTTTTGTTTTGTTTTTTTTCCCCCAGAAGTTTTTGCACATGGGCTCCTTGGTTATATTTTTAACTTAATTTATTTCTTGTTTTCCTTTTCTACGTCAAAGAGGCAGAGATTGAACAATGAATGAACAAATGTAACTTTTTTGGATTAATTATGTGAGAAGGAAGAAGTCAATAGGCCCACTTGATCCCAGATTTTGTTGGGTTTCCCAATTATGCAAGAGTTACTCGGTATCCTGGGAAATGTGTGTTTAAGTGGACAGCACAAATTTTGAGCTTCCTGGATCACCTTGATATATTACAGTGGTAAATCCTGCTGACTCTGCTGATTTGACTTTGCCAGATCAGGTGTTTTGCAGTTGCTGGTGGTGGTGGTTTTGTTTTATGAAAAATTTGAATTATTTATGCTTTGAGGTAGATCCAGAGATCACACGCCCCATTAAAATTTCAAGTCAAATGAAGGTGTGCTCATTTAACAATCACTCTTCTGTAAGGCTAGACTCTCTGACAGGAGCCAGTGCCTCCTCAGATCAAAGGTTTCAGAACTAGTCAAACATGACAGTCTCTGTCACCCTGCATCTCTGTTTCCACAGATGGTGAAACTAAGGATGAAGCCAAACCAGGGGCAACGAAGGTAAGACCCTTTAAAGGCAAACTGACAAATATGTAGTTTCGACCCCCCCAAAATAACTGAAA
The DNA here is from genome assembly GCF_021556685.1 of Rattus norvegicus. NCBI lineage: Eukaryota > Metazoa > Chordata > Mammalia > Rodentia > Muridae > Rattus > Rattus norvegicus. Next base: position 22,525,024 of record NC_141544.1, on the reverse strand, counting down.
AACAAAAATATAGTTTCCACCAAAATAAAAAAAAAACAAACAACAACAACAACAGAACAGACAAAAGCCAAACATTTTGCTGAAAAATAAAATAGGCTTTCATAAAGCTATGAGATGTTTGTTTAAATGAAGAAAATGTTTGGTAATACAACTATTTGGTATTAAAAACACATTTTAAATTAGAAAGTGTTTTTATATGAAAAACCACGGAGACAACAATAATATTTTTATCATAAAATTGACACTTAAAACAATAAATTTTCATTATTATTTCCCAATTAATGATTAAATATTTCTAATCTCTTCTAATGTCTTCCCCAGATTCTGTACAGATTCTGCAGATCAAAACTCAGTTCTCCTTCTAGCATAGTAAGCATTCTAAACTACTGCCTGATCTCTAGTCTCTACCTTGTTTTTTAACCATTAAATTTGGCTAAAAAAAAAAAAAATCAGACAAACAAAACCCCCAAACACTGTAAATCCTTTTGTCTAATAAGTTTTTTTGTTTCCTGTTTGTTTTACATTTAATGTTACCAATGAACTCTAATTTCAAAAGAACCTTCAACTGCCTTCAACATTTACTCTGACTTTAAACATGGCTTTCCTTAATCCTCCCAGTCCAAACTGTTTTGGTAGAAAAGGCTCAAAAACAAAGTCTCCTAACTCAGCTGGATGCTTGCTAAACACAGTGTCCTCGATTATTTACTGTCTCACTGCGTGTAGGGCATATCCACATATGAAGATACTTTGAAACATGAACCTGCAAAGAGCCAATTTGCCTTCTCATGTGTGCACATTTGAGTTCACGTATGTGTGTGTGTGTGTGTGTGTGTGTGTGTGTGTGTGTGTGTGTGTGCGCGCGCGCGCGCACGCTTGTGTAAGAGAGAAAGAGGAAGAGAGACAAAGAGGCAGAGAGTCACAGAGAGAGACAGAGACAGCACATAAATGATGTGGATACACTATAAAAACACATATGTTTTGGTGTTCTATATGATTGTATCCTACAGACACATAGATATCACCCAAAAGATACATAAGACATGTCAGCAGTTCAGCACAATCTGGCTTTGCCAGTAAATTTAAACAAGAAAGGCAAACTCTGACCTCCTTATACATAAATCTAAGGTTACCTTAGTAGAAATACTCATTATATATTGTATATGGGAAAGGTGATATTTAAACTTGATATTACTGACTACAGACATGTTCAAATATATTATACAATATAAACTGGGAAAAGATGAATGTCTTCTTAACAAATAATTATTACCATTTCTTTCTATGTAGACTTTCAGAAATTAGCAGTCTTAGAGACCACTGAAAGTATCTCCTTCATGATCAACTTTGGGCTGAACTTCTCGGTCTGATAACAAACTAAGTTTAAAGAAGAAAAACCTATCATCACTGCCCTCCTTATGATTTCAAATAGCATATGAGAGGAGGAAGTAGAGAAGCCCATTAAGGAAGCTTATCTCCTTTTGGGAATATGTGCTATTTTATAGATTTATTCATTTAATCTAGATGTATTGATTGATTGATGATTGATATTTTATGTGTATGTATGTGTGGAGAGGGTGCATCCATGTGTACCACATGTACACAGTTGCATAAGGAGATCAGAAGAGAACATGACCACAGTTACAGGCAATTTCAAACTGTGATTTGGTTTCTGAGAACAGAACCAAGTCTTCTGCAAGAGGTCCTAGGAACTGCTTTTAATGCTAGGTCATCTTTCTATTCTCTCTATTATTAATATTATTTTACATCTAGTGAGTTGGATGATTTTTTTTTCATTACACGAATATGGCCTGCATAGCCTCTCTGGCTCTGGATAGATAGGAGACATTCCTACCTGCCTCAGAGATTATATGATCACAAGGATATTCTACCCCAAATGAGCCTGTCAGTCACCTTGACAGGCAAATATTGCTCAGGAAAGCTGTCTATTATAGAGACTTCAAGTAACATGATATACCTGACTACATTAGAAAGACTGGCAGAGAACTTTCTCTTTTGCAAGATATGAATAGGTACCCCTACGATCCACTCCCTGGACTCGGCAGCTTGCAGATCCTTCTGGCTAAGTGTGGACTCAAAAAAGTATAAGGTTTTACTTTTCCTAAGACTGGCTAAAATGCTAAGGTTTTTTGCTTGGAATCTCAAGCATTCTTGTGCTCTCTGGATACACTCACACCCCCCCACCATGCAGTTACATATGGACCAGTTGAGTCGGCCTGCATTCATGACCTCTATTTCAGAAGTCATACCCTTTCATCCCATCCCTCTCCTCCTGCTGTGGCTAAGATCTCCAGTTCTTCTGTTCTTTTGCACTTATCTGTAAACTCTAAATTGTCCTTAAGCTTCCTTCTAAGTCTATTTTCAAATTTATCTGAGACTATGAACTGGCAAGAGTCCCTGTTCTCGGTGACAATCTGATATCTTGAAATATAAATGGATTGGATGGCTTAGAACAACTCATATTACTCAACGGACCTTTGAAAAAGATTCTGCAAAAAGTACCCTTATATGAAATTAAAACATTATGTAGGGCCCATACATTGACTAAAATAACTAATAATAGGTGAGTTGAATATGGTTGCATGTTTGGAGAGTTATGCATTAATTTTTCTCACCCCACTACACCCCAGGAAAACCCTGTGAGACAGGCACAATACATCCAGGAAGAACTGACAATACAGCATAAAGATTTCTCGTCCACAGTCATTCAACCAAACACCAAGAAGACTTGATTCAAAGTAGATCTTTTTTAACCCTCTAAGCTATTCCATCATTTGCCCCACATTTGCAGTTAATGTACAAATTGAGCAAAGTATAACTATTCTGTAATATTCTCAAGTTAAACACCATGAGAACGAACAAGGGCCCAGCTGCGGCCACTTCCTAGTTAGACACCATTAAAGCTTTACTGCAAGAGCTGGGATAACAGCAGCTGCAATTGGGGTGAAGCCTAATTTAGCATTCATCTAACCTCTGTCCCCAGACTGCTTGTGACCGAAGGTTTGGCAGAAAAAGAAAAGAAGGGAAAACAAAATAACATCAGAAAAAGTGAGATGCTTCTTTATTTTATCAACACTTGCTGGTGATTCTTTCATAATTGATAACACGATATTTTTTTTGGAACCCTAATCTAGAAACATTGTATCCAGAAAAACATGGAAAGCAAGTGGGCGGAAGTGGAATCTCCTAGGATCCTCAGACAGAGGTGGATGTGATGAAAAGCAGAGCACATATCCACATGCTCAAAGACCAGCGAATCATTGTACGGTTTTGTGTTCACTGGCTTTAATTGTTTTCCTAAGACTATATTTTGATCATACTCATGCTTCTGCCCAACTCCTCCCAGACGCTCCCCCCCACATCCCTACCCAGCCTAAGGTATGTACTTTGTTTTACTAAAACAAAATTAAATCAAAATCCAGTCAAAAAAATTGAAAGAAAAAAATTATCAAACTAAAATGAGACAAAAAACATACAAAGAACCTGGAATCATTCAAATTAAACGTACTATTTTCTAACTCTACCAGTGGAGAAATAAAAACAAAATGTGAATAAACAAGTGTATTCCTTCCAAATCTAACAGGTTTTCTATAACTGCTCCAACTAAATATTAATTTCTTAAATGTTTCAGAAATTCCTAGGTTTGTGCGAACAAGCTGTGTTTTCAGATCAAGAATCAACGCTGAACAAAACAAAGCAAGACTGAATCGCCATACAGAGTTCTGTCTTAGGACAGCGGGGAGAGCTCTGCAACCTGCTGCGTAGGCCCAGCTCACAGCTAGGCGAGTACGATGTGGATTCTATGTACATGTGCTGAGAACGAAGTTTATCAAAGACGCCACATAGTCAAAACGCACTTCTGTCAAGTCGCATGCAAGGAAATTAAGAAGAACTAGCATGGTGGGGCACTTAATAAACACAGTTACTAAGCAGAAAGACACAGAGGATAGAGTCTATTAGTGTAGTAATCCCAAGCAGAGAAAGAGCGAAAGTCTTAGGGTTCAGATGAGAAAGAGCCAGTGGCATTCAATAAACTGAAACGAAGTGTAGCTGGCAGAGCAGAGCAATCAGGCAAGAGACCCAGGGGTGGTGATGGGGTTCTGCTCTGTCACTCAAGGCTAACAGGTCCCCTAGAGGACACAGACACTGAAGGCTTTTGAAAGGTACAGGGACATGATGACAAAATAAAATAATAAAATATTTAAAATTATGACAGCAAGTAGGAAAATATTAACTTTTATAAATGTTTTTACTAATAGAATTTAAAAGAATTAAGAGATTATGGTTTAAAAGCAGAGGAATTCCATACTTAGATAAGGCACTAGATAGACTGATTCTTTTAATAGATTCATTAAAAGTAGAAGCTATCTGTTTTCAAAGAAAAAAGTTAGAATTAATTAAAATTAGAGAAGAGCTCTTGACCTTATATAAAAGAATAATTTCAAAGTTACATTTCCTATCACACGTATGACCAATTAATCAACCTTATAGAAAGGTACATGTTAGAAGCAATTAGTTGTTTATTTTGTTACAATTTACAATTTCATGAACAGGGTTTTTCCCAGAGGAAGAAACACTTGCCTGTCTTAGGTTGAGCACAATTAATGTGTTAAAATGACTGTTTTGGAAATATGATTAATAATCTAGGAACAGTAACCAATGTCCCATGTCTGCAGAAATTTCTCTACTCTGAAAAACAGTGAGAAACAGGGAGTGGTTAACCTTAGAAACCTTCTGGAGCCTATGTTCTAACTTACAGCTCTCAAATAAGAGAGGATATGGAATGTCCCGAGATTTCATGTAAAATTCTCAGAAAGACTGAATATCTCTAATGTGCAGAAGAGTATTTTTTGTGGAAAAACAAGTCAGGCTCCTAGACTTTTTTTGTAGTTTTATTGATTGCTCTACAAACAAGAAGCCTGACTCTCCTAAAACCCAAACTCCAAACACTCAGATGTTTGCAGTACAGCAAATGATATAGAAGCATATTAGTTAATTCTCTTGTTTTATTATTCAACATTCTTCAGGTAAATAACCTTATAACATCTTGTTGCTTTCAAAATTAAGTATTTTGCCCTTCACAAAGTCCCTTGGCCATGCCTTTCACTCTTGGGACAAAGAATGTTCTGAGCAACCAACTCAGAGGAAATCCAAACCACTTGCCTGACACATTGTTATTTGAAAACCACAGCTTTAGTACGCTTAATATTAAAATACAAAGATGAAAGAAGAATGAAGAAATTCAAGACTGTGGTTGAACTGGGGAAAAGGAGGAAGCTGAGGAGGAGGGCGACCTTATAGGAGGACCAGCAGTCTCAATCTGAACCCCAGAGATCTCTCAGACACTGGATCACCAACCAGGCAGCATACACCACCAGCTGATATGAGGCTCCCAACACATATACAGCAGAGGACAGCTGGGTTTGGGTTCAGTCAGAGAAGATGCACCTAACCCTCAAGAACCCTCAAGAGACTGGAGCTCCCGAGGAGTTTAGAGGGATGGGGATGTGGGACATCATCGTGGAGTCGGGGATGGGGGGGATGGGGAGGTGGGGGCAGTGTATGGGATGTGGAATATGAGGGTAGATCGGGAGGGGAATACAATCTAGAATGTAAAAAGAAAAAAAAAGAATAATAAAAAAATAAAATATTTTAGCATTCTGATTGACAAAAATATTTAATAAAATTCAAGGTTATATTTTTTAATCTGAAAAAACCAAATCACAATATTCTTCATCATTGATATTCGTTAACATTTTAAAGCACAGATTTAGTTTGTATATGAGTCACACTTACCCATAAAATTGAGATAGCCTTCTCCACCAAGCCCGTGAGTGATGAGTCGAATCATCTTGTGAAGCTGTATTCCTCGATCAATTACTGGGGTGAAAGGCGCCAGAACGCTCATGTTCGTGTACATCTCGGCGTCCATCAACCAAAATGCCAGTGTCTTGTCACCAACCAGTGCCTGCAAAACCAACTCACTGATGTAAATGTGGGGCACGGGCGGTGAGACTACGCGGTCATAACTAAGAGTAGCATAGGCGGGGTTACTCTTGATGTTTAGGACAAGTGACGCATTGATGCGCTAGGCTGCAGAAAAAGGGTTTCTGACAACACGAACTACTTAATACTAGAGGCTTTGTTTTTTAACTTTATCTGCATTTATTTTATGTTGAATTTAATCCCGTGCCATGAGTTTTTGTTTCTTTGGTTTCTTCTGGGATAGGGCTGGAGAGATGACTCAGTGGTTAAGAGTATGGGCTGCTCTTCCAGAGGTCCTGAGTTCAATTCCCAGCCACCACTTGGTGGCTCACAACCATCTGTAATGAGAGCTGATGCTCTCTTCTGGTGTGTCTAAAGACAGCTACAGTGTACTCATATAAAATGAATAAATAAATCTTAAAAAAAAAACAAAAAACTACAGACAGTTAACTAATGAAAGTGCTCATTAACGGCCATACTAGAGAAATCTGAAGTATGGGTCTCAGTCGCCGTACATTATAACAAGTTTCACGTTGGAATTACTCAAATGTCTAAACCTACTATGCCACTGAGCTATTTTATTTACATTGGTTTTTCTGAAAGATGAATACAAGATGTACAGAGATTCCTAAGCAACATGCCTTTCCTCCTCATGTCCTTACGTGTACCTGTCTGCTTTTGTAATCCCGATTCTGTGAAAGGGTTTTGATGACTGTAGTTTTTCACAGGGGAAGATTAGTTTCAAGTCAAGTGACCTTGTTACAATGCATACCACTGGGACAATCTCAGATACTGACCCTTGGGAATCGTTTACATACCCATACATACTTTAATATGTATGTTAATCTTCGTAGATGTTCTTAGATACTTAATAGTTAAGAATTTATGGAAATATCATCTAAAACCCTTTACCATGTATTGTATGTATTTGTACTTATCCACTGTATAAATATTTGTTTGAATGGCATTTTATAAAGTCATTGAATCAGAGCGCATTTGGTTCACTTTGACATGCCTGACCATTTGTACTCCTTAAAAGAATAAACAAATCCTTCAGAAAATCTACACCTCTTCCCAGACATGCTAAAAAGCTGACAAATCAAAAACTTTCATTTTCCCTTTTTAACTCTAGCCCAATGGCTTTTATTTATTCAAATGAATATTCCTGCTACATGTTGATAACTTGCAGTGTGCTGAGATTTCTACATGTCTGCAGTAGAATACCAATGAAATCAGTTTTAATTACACTGCTCTATAGTTGGTGAGAAGCTCCCACGCCCCGCTTCTCGCCCTCCACTCCTCAAGCTGTGGATCTTTCCTGGGCTGTGCTCTTACAGGTATGTATTCAATCTGTTACGTCCATCACAGAACTTACAACTTAAGCTGATAAGAAAGCAATGGCCAACTTGGAAGTTGCAAATTTAGTATAGGTAGGGCCTACTTTGCACTTCAACAAATTTCTACTTAAGGTTTTAAACAGTAAATATTTTTAGGTGCATAATATCACAAGTACTTAAATAAGTGACATTGGGATAAACATGAAATTCAGCAAGGTCAGCAGTGTTGAAGTTTAGTGTATGCACAGGCGACAGAAAGAGGTAGAGTGTGAGGCAGGAACTTTGTCAAAGGTCGATTTGCACATTCTTAACAAGAGGAGAAAACTGTGAAGCCATTATTTAGAAAACATGCCTAATTATACTACAATAACAAAGACATGTATTACCATAAGTTTCTTAATATAGAATTCTCCAAAATTTCAAGATATTTATTGCATCCATTTATAACCTATAAAATGGAATTTCTATATTTTTGATAAAATGGTAAAATTGATCCAGGCACAGTGATAAATGCCTTCAATTCCATTACTAGGGAGGCAGAGAAAGATAGAGCACTGTGAATTTCAGGCCAGCTTGGTCTACACAGTAAGTTCCAAGACAACTGGATCTGCATAGAAGAACCAGCCATGCAAACATAAAAGAAACTAAAATTGTTAAATGGTGTCTTCCACCCTGACTTCCTATAATTATTGAGAATTGTACGAGCAGTGACAGTATTCAAAGGTAGGGGTACAAGATGAATGGGAACATATTTTCTGCTTGCCCTAATGCTTGTCTGGAACATGGAGCACAAGGCAAGTAAGTCTTCCATGTTGAATTGTGGCTTCATAGAGAACATGATACTTGAGTGGGACCCTCTCAGGTGAAGCAGGTGAGAGGCAAGTGGAAGACTGAAAGAAATGGGCCTTTCCGAAACAGGCACAAGTTCTATAGTATGGGATAGAAGGCGTAGAGCTGGGTAAGGGAGGACATGGGTCCTGCATGGGTGCCTTTGATTGGCAAGCCTCAGCCAACAGTTCTTTGAAAATAGCGCATGCTACAACAGAGAGGATAGGCTAAAATGAGACAAGTACCATCTGGGTGATCAATGATGGGTGGAGACTTCTGTGTTTGAAGGAAAGGTGTGAAAGAAGAATAAGTTTAAGTAGAAACCTATCACATAGATTAAAACCACTATTCTTCTTATGACAAAAAATAGTTAATTCTTGCAACTTTAATGTGGCCAGCTGTACTGCAACTGAGAAGTGTAATTTATAGACCTGCAAAGCGATTTTAGGATGTTCTCCAAATGTGAATTTATGTATGTATACGCATGCCATGCACAAACATGCTCTAATACTCTACATAACTATAACTGTTGATAGTTAGAGATGCAACAGAATACAAAGAGTAAGAGGGAGATAAATATTGATGTGGAAGAATAATGACTTTACCCATAGACATTTACCTGATCATGGCTCTCTGCATAAGCCACGCATTTTTCAAGGTGGCGTCGATTGGTGAGCGTATACACTATATTGCCCATGTTCCAGTCTTCATCTTTGAATTCCTTAAGTAACTACATACAAGAGAGAAAACCAACTTCTAAGAAACACAGGTATCCATCCATACACATGAGCCTCAATCCGCAGGCATCCATATTAATCTAAACCATGTGACATAGAGATAGAGTGATGGCATCTTTGCTTGTAGTTGTACCAAAAGTAAAGCTTTATCTTCAAATGACATAAGCACCCAAGAGAAGTAAAGCAAATGGCAACTGGGCCAGGTAGTTATCTACCCATAAGGTATGAATAAATGCAAGGTTTCATTTGTGTTTGCTATATATCAGTCTATAAGGATTATCCATGTATTGAAAGAATATACCATGAATGTATTGTGCAAGAAATATGAGGATTTTTTACATATGTTTTAAATCATACTTTGCGATCAATACCACTTTTTTATTATCTGTGATACCTGCAGAACCATGATTGGCAGTCAGTTCTGGTCCACTTTACTGTTATGTCACACTAGGTTTTCCTATAATTTAACACACTAGAGATGCACTTGTTACATTTTTAGACTTGAATAAAAATGCCTTAGCAGGAACAGCATTGTATTACACTCATAAACAATGATAATTAAAACAATTATTCCAGAGTGGAAATGCTAATTATCCCAAAATAGTTATTATCTTAATAGAGCACACTGATTTTCTTTCCACTTCACTTTCTTCAGTGTGGCTTCTGCCCTTTGACCCTGCTGTGATGCCCCTGACCTACCGCAGACCTCAGACGGTCAGCTCTTGGGTCAGTAATTGCTCTTTTTAGATACATACTTCCTGTACATGACACTGCTGACCCTCTCCCTCGTATCAATTGCTCCCTAGTGGAGTCTACCACGGCGTACTTGATGTTTTATCTTTCCCAAACTCCATGGACATCATGCAAAACATTTCCCTGCCTAGCTTCCTCAAGGGAAGCTGCTTGAGCTTGTGTTCTAAATGTGCTTTCTCTATTATTCAATATATTCTTTCTGCTCAGGCCAACTCTCTGTTCAAAGGATCAAGAAAACTTGCTTCTAGGCAAAACTTCAAGAAGGCTGCCCGGTTCCCGTTGTCTCTGATTCGTGTCTTTGTGTCTGTCCTCATCTTGAGTGTTTTGGTATCTCAGAAGAGTGTGCTATGATGAATGCAGTCTGAGGATGAGATCATAACTGAGCAATGCAGCCAGTTTCCAAAACTGTGCCCAAATGGCATATAAATAGAAAACTAATGAAAATATGGGTAACAGAAAAATGTAGTGAAATCTCCAGAGGATTTTGTTATGAGAACGTGCTAATGCAGGAAATTACAAATTAAATCGTTCCATGTATACCACATTCTGTAAAATACACATAGAAGTAGAGACCACAGTAGTCATTGCTAGGGATTAAGGAGCGATTGGCAGTTGGAATAAAATGGATGTTTACAGAGACAGCATGGGCGTATTTCACAGCTGACCTGGACCAGTGCAGGTACATTCGTTATGGCATTGTACAAATTAGTAAATTTAGAGGAACTTATTACAAATCAAACATGAATTTATAGCTTTATCGGCACAAAAAAGCATAAGTAAGCAGAGGATGGCCTTGTTGGGCATCAATGGGAGGAGAAGCCCTTGGTTCTGCCAAAGTTCGATCCTCTATTGTAGGGAACAGGGTTGGGAGGCAGGAAAGGGGTGGGTGGCTGGGTGGGGGAACACCCTCATAGAAGCAGGGGAAGGGGGATGGGACTGGGGTTTCTGGTCAGGAAACCAGGAAAGGGGATAACATTTGAAATGTAAATAAAAAAATTCAATTAAAAAAAAGCGTAAGTAAAATCTATGTTTATATCACAAAAAAATGACACTGAATACACAAAGGATTTCTAGTAGGATGGGCAGAGAATAAGTTCCAGCAAATACATATGTCACCTTTATTTTTTATTGAATATTTTATGTATTTATATTTTAAATGTTATCTCCTTTCCCGGTTTCCCCCCCTCCCATCCCTCCTCTCCCTACTTCAGTGAAGATGCTCCCACTCCCTCCCCCACCTCACCACCCTGGTGTTCTCCTATACTGGGGAAACAAGCCTTCACAGGACTGTCACCTGTATCTGAGAACTTTGGTTATTTAATTCTGATCAGAACAAATCAAACCAGATATAATGAGTATTCCAAATACTTATAAATACTTAAGAAAATGGTTAAATTATGATATTTCAATAACTGAGTATTAAAGAACACAAAAGGAGCATCTTATCACACATATCTGTATGCATTATGTAAGGCGATCTAGCAGTGCTGTCTCATTCATATCGTTTGATCAGCTGATGGTAAAATCCACATGTATTCTGAAAAGACTTTTCCACTGCTCTAATATATTCCTCTGTGTCGCTGCTATTTGCAGACAATGACTGTCATCTGTTTATTTAAAAAGAAATGAAAACTATTTTTATGTGTTTGGTGTTTTGCAGGCAACACATGCCTGTGGACTGCATGAATGCACTGTCTGCAGGAGCCAGAAGAGGGTGTTGGATCTCTTGGGGCTGGAGTTGCAGACATTCACTCACGAGTCACCCTTCGGTATACGGAACTGTATGTATCCAGTCCTCTGGTAGACCAGCAAATACTCCTAAGGATTTAGCTTTTTCTCCAGGCCCTAATTAGGTTTTTAACAATGCAGCTCATAAAATCAGAGAAAAGTCACTGTATTCAAAGATTTAACGATATCTTAACTCTCTAGATTTATGAACTAAGGCCACAGATTTGGTGATGCAGAAGCACATTTGAGTAGCTGCATAAAATAGGAAATGTCATTTGCCTTCAGAGGGTTCCTGAGTTCAAGATGACCATATCTTAGGCCTTAGATGCTCTTCTTTCTATTTTCACAACACACTATTGTACAGAAGGTTCTAGAAGGTTTAGTAGACTAATTTTAAAGACTTAGAGAAAGAAAACACTGTCAACATTGTAACAAGATTATAAGCACTATGAGCTATGATTGACTGGGAAATAATTCCACGCCGATCAATATTTTTGATATATTCTTGAACCTAGACAAAGGATGGCGAAGAATTTAATAATAGGTTACAAAGTAGGATTTGGCGCTTAGGAAAGAAATATTTCTATACAAAAGACTAGAAGGCTTAAGAAGTTTGGGCTGACAACCTTATGCCAAAGGAAAGAATGTGAAAAGACAAACATTTTTTGTATAGTAACAAACTTAACTCATCTTTCAATGTCCTAAACCACAATAATCATGCAACCTAAGACACTTTGTGAAATACTTGTGTGTAGACCTGCTATAGTTTAAAGAATTATTAAGTGGCGCCAAGTTGGTATGACCTTAGTATTAGAGCTCAGGTTTACATAACCTGCCTAGAACAGAAAGGATAGCAAGTAATAATGCCAATAACATCCATCATGGATCCCACGAGTTCTTCAGCATCGCGAAACATTTATATTACTGTGGTCTCTTGGATGTAGTTCATATGCATTTAAGGGCTCATTGGGAAATTACAGTTGCTCATAGAGATGTCTTACTCCTTATTTTATTCAGACCATGATTATAGGCATTTGTTTTTCAATGTGTGCTTATCAAACCTAAGTTTATATAATGCCTTTAGTCCTTTAGGAAACTCATATAAATACACACACACACACACACACAGAGAGAGAGAGAGAGAGAGAGAGAGAGAGAGAGAGAGAGAGAGAGAGACAGAGAGAGAGAGACAGAGACAGAGACAGAGACAGAGACAGAGACAGAGAGGTACAGAAACATACAGAGAAAAAACAAAGAGAGAGACTGATACAGAGAGACACAGAGAGGGAATAAAGAGAGGGATGGAGGGAACCTAAATAGTTTCAATTTTTAGAATAAATAAAAGTATATTGAGAACAATATGTAGCTGCTATCTAGCTTATTCTATTTTACTGTTTAACATTTTGGTAAAGATTACTGAATAAAGGTATAAGTTGTCCCAGATCTGGTGAGTGAAAGAGCACATTCCACAGTAAGTATAAGAGATTAAGTAATTTCTACATCATTACAGGATTATGGATAGGAATAAGTGTTTTCATAAAGTTCAATGTGCTTTTAAGCACAGACTATTGCAGTTTCACTGATGTACACTTATAAAGCAAAATTCTACTCAATATTTTATTAATATTAATTTCTCTTGCCTGGATAATAGACATGTGAAAGCTTTGGAATATTCCTTCAAAATTTTGAGAACCATCTTACTAAAAAAAAAAAAACCCACAAAAATCATGCATATTCAGGAGAACTAATAGTTTACCTATGTCTACAATTAATGATCATGATTCATAAATAAACCAAACAACAAATAAATTTGTATATGATACATGGAGATGAGAAATCTTACTTGGATCCATTTATCCGGAATGGCCATTGCTAATCTGTAATCAAAACCACCTCCTCCCTGGGACGTTGGAGAACAGAGAGCCGGCATCCCTGATACATCCTGAAATAAAATACATTAGAATGATCAGTCTCCACACAACTGTCATGTCAGGAAAGCTTAGGGCAAAGAATTGAATATAAGAAACAGAGACATAGATTTCTGAGTCCTTTAATAAATATAAATATAAAAGTAGATATAGTGGTAAATTCATATCTTAGTTCCCAATAAGACTTCTGTCTAATGTTTACACTCCAGTACCACTTTCATCTAAAAGGCTTTTTGCTCCTTTCATTAGTATCATTCTGAGAACAGAAAATAGCAAAAGGCTTTTCAAAAACAGTTTAATGTTTAGGCTTAAGAGAAATGAATTTTTTTTCCTACAAGGTTTACCAAAAAACAAAATTCATATGCAATATATCTGATATAAATCTGTGTGTGTATGTGTGTGTGTGTGTGTGTGTGTGTGTGTGTGTGTGTTTGTGTGTATCCTTGTGAGTTCTACTTTCTTAAGAAATAGAAAACACAGCAAACATAGAATGAAGTAAGGCAGCTTCACTTCGGTGGGTTGTACTGGAAAGGGTCACTGAGATCAGCTCCTGGATGTTTTCATTAGCAGATACAGAAGCAAAGGCACACAGAGGTGAAGGAATCAAGAAAGATAGGGATTTATTAATAGTGGAGTCATGGTTCAGGCATCGAGCCTGTTGACAGAGTGTTTTCACCTGTCGTGATTCCCCTAGACTACCGATAAGCAAATATTAATCAAATAGACAACTGAGCTGAAAAATTGGATAGAAGGATACAGTTGTACCAGAAGATACTTTCGTGATAACTACAGCAAAATCCAGGCCAAATACTATCATTCTAACTCATTCTAGATTTCAAACAAATCCTTTTCATCTGTTCATTTCTGTGGCCAGGCTCATTAGCTCTTAACCACCTCTTCCTTAGACTGCATGCTTTCAAATGGACTTCATCTCCATTTACAACTGTTGGCACAATAACAAACAACATTCTATGAGTTCATTTTGCTTGTATTATATAAGATAATAAAGTTCAAAACACAATAGTAAAAATAGGATTATAATATTCGCTATTATGATTCGAATTCAATGATCTCATCAAGCTTTAAGCATTTGCTATACACCTTCCTACCCAGTGTTCTATTTTCCTACTGGATTTTGTAAGATCCAATAGTTGAAGAAGCTGCTTTTGCTAGCTAAGAATCTTGCTTCACAGATAGCACAAAAAAGATACTCAATAAATATTTGCTATGTGAGGGGCTTAAAGTTGCTTGGTGGTACAAGATAATGTATCTTTATCAAACTTATCTACATGCATAAATGAGGACATAAATAAACATACCTACACTTACCATGAAATGACAATAGGTACCAGCCCGTATATGACAATTGACAGAGACAGTAGAGAGAAAGACTTACACCTTCCCACCAGGGTCCCCTAAATCTTTAAACTCTATATATTTTGTCTCCTCTGAAATATGTATTCTCTAGGCTTGTGATAAGCTGTGTCATCGTTCAAATTCTTCAAATTTTATAAAATGATGTCATGCTCTGAAATCTGAGATAGCTAAAATACTATTGTTTTGATAATCTACTCACAGAAAAGCTTAGAGAAAGAAACAATTGAGTACTCTGGGCTCCTAACTAATGGATCTCTTAATTAGGATACCCCAATATAAATACATGTGTGATATGTTGAGAGACAGCCATGGGGAACTAGCATGCTCAACCATAACACTGGATTTCTTTGTAGTTGTTTAAAACTCAAGAGGGAAACATGAGGAACAAAGATCAACAAGGTAGACATTTTAAAAGTCATACTTAGCTAAACAGGAGTGATGGTTTTACAAATATTATGGGTGTTTAGTTCAATTTGCTGTTAAAAAAATGGGCTGTAAATCCATTAAATATCAAACTCCTTATTAGAAGCTGGAGTTACAGAAAAATACTTTGCAAAGAGTTACACTTTGATCGAATGACCTGTAAAGAATGATCTGGAAAGATTGCTAGCATCTAGGATTTAAATTCAAGTTAACTTTGCTTGAGAAAACAGTTGTAAATTTTGTATTAGATGTACCTTTTGAAGAAATAAGGTGTAAGGAAAACAAGGACATCGATTTGTCACAATCCCTAAGTCAGAATTCTAAAAAACTATCTGATAAGTTCATGAGTTATTCCAAGTTTTCTTTTGAAAGTGAAGTGCTAGTGCCCACTTTTTAAAATGTGAAATTATATATGTATGATATATATTCATAAATACATAATATATAATATACATATATAATTTCACATTTAAATATGTTCACACTATAAAAGATACATGTTCACTGATAAAGCATATAAGAAGAGTATGTGTTTTAAATTAATACAAATCTAATTCTTTAAAGATCTAAAAAGTACTATTCAGTTCTGACCAGGATATTAACCAATATAAAATATTTTAATTAATAAAATAACTGTACAATGGTGGGCCTTTACTTTTAACATTTTTATTATACTTGTTGTTAGTAATAAATTCATATTACTCGGGTAAATTTATATAAAGCTCCATCACTTACACATTGCACATTTCTTTAAAAAAAAAGTTCATGAAGATCAATTCTACATTTCGACGAGCCTCCCATTAGACAGAAAAGTCATGTATTGAAATTGAAGCAGTTTTCAATTTGAGTAGAGTAAATTGAAAGCACATCTTGTTTAAAAAAAAATCTAAAACCAAGTAATATAAAGTAGGCTAAAGTCTGAGAGTTTCATTGGTAGAAACACTGGTAATCAGGCAAGAGCTCCCTGGATGATGAAACTATTTTACCTGAAGTGAGTGGAAAGATCAATGTAACAATTTTACCTTTCATGTTCTGAATAATTGCTTCTTTTTCTTAGGTATTCACTTTTGATTTGTTCTGTCATTAATTGTTTGTAGTAATCTGTCACATATATTATCTCTGATTTGGATTGTCACAAATATAATTGACATAATATTTTTTGATGTTTGACAGATAAATTAAAATACTGTTTTTTAAGAAGTAAGGTGAAATTTAAAATGCCCTGCTGTGAAAAGGACTTGGAACACAGCAGAACCATCAGCTCTGAGCGGAGCCAGTGAAGTAGCCAGTGGGAAGAGCTCTGGGTGTTCTGTAGTTTTGAACTTGTGTATTAATTCTCTGTCACTCAGAAATATCTTCTGAGGCTATTCCCAAATGGCATTTAAAAGGCAAAAGGCCTGACAGAAATAGAAGAGTTTTCTATCTGTAGTCTAACAATAGAGTTACATGAACTGGCTGGATACTGTGGACCCGAGAAATGATGGACAGGAAGAGGGCTCTAGAAAAAATCCATGCTACAAGAAGGACACTCATCCCAGCAGATAGGAAGCCAGCAGGACAAGTGTACACCTTAATCCTGACTCTTCAACATCAGATTATTATCATATACGTCCACAGCTATGCTTTATATAGAAAAATGATCAACATGCTAAATTCAATTTTAATAGTAATTCCTACTTAGAAGACTCTGAAAACCAAGAGGGATTTTAATATTAAATCTAAATTAGCAGAAGCATTTAACAAACTTCTTAATTTATCACATTTATCACCAAGAAGGGAATCGCCAATTATGCCTAGACTGAATTATGTCGTTCCAGCACAGCTTTGGGACAGTTAATCATGGACTTTTAGTAATCACAAAGAACTAGGGAATATTTGGCAGCCTGAGAGCAGTAGCATAAACAGGGAAGGGAAACGCTCAGAAACGCGGGCAGGTGGTGACCCATGCCATCTCTAACGACTAAACCGGAAAATAAATAAATAAATAAATAAATAAATAAATAAATAGACAGATGCACATTAATATTTAATTCTTTTCACCACTGAAGGTCTCGGGGTGGGAGGACCTGAACGCTGATCAGGACATTTTACTTTCTAACCACTGGCATGTTCTTTCTAACAATGGAATAGTGACAAGCAATTAGTGTGGATTATCCCCTAACTAGGAAAACAGTGGATTCCAAATAATGTGTCATCCTTACAAGCCAGTTGGATCCTTGTCAGGGCATAAGTCCATTTTTGCAATTACTGATGACATGAGTCTAGCTATTCAAGTACTGTATGCTAACAAAGTATCCCGTATTAAAGGAGTCAGACAGGAGGACAGCGATAGAGACTTACCTCTGCTATAGTTATCGAGTCTGGGTACATCGTGTGCGTCAAATGATTTGCCAACATGAGGTAAACCAGAGCGTCTTCATCTACTTGGAGTCCAAAATATTCACTGTAGTCGCCTGAAAAACCTTGACCTGATACACGAGAAAAAAATGAAAATATATTATATAAATATGTAAATGTTTATCTGTGAAAACATGCCTCAGATAGGCAGGGAGGCATTACTCTAAGGAAGTGCAGTGAAGCTACCACAAAGAATGTAGTAACTCGGGATTTCAATGCCCAGAGATCAGAAAATCCTGCAAACCAGTTTCTGTTTGAAAGAAACAAAGCGAAGAGCACATTAAAGATGTGATTTAACTCTAACTAAATTCCACAGCAGTAAGTAAGGCGACACTGAACCTGACCGGTATACATCAGATTTACAATGTGTCTCTACCCTATCAGGAAACAGAAAAATAGTGGTCCCTGAAACAGTCAGCCATGGGTAGAGGAGGGCCTCAGCGGGCCTACCAGTCACTACTCAGCTACTCGCTGTGGGCAATCCAGAGAGGACTCATTCCCGGTAAGTCTGTGCCCGCACCGACAGGCTGCTAGCATGGGGAGGAGGTAAGAGAGCAGCCGAGGAGCTTGGTCAGAATGCACTCTAGACACAGCAAAGAACACATTTAGCTACAGATACTTTTTTGATAAAATGCCAATGTTAGGTTCTAGGTGGTCCCTCAGTGATAAATCAGAGGAAGTGTGAAAATCACATCGAAAACTAAGCATTATTGTTTACGTTAAAATGGCTGTGATTTGTACAATACCGATTTGCTGTGATGATGAATAAATTAGGCCTAAACTTCTTACTGCCTCCTCTGACCTACTTTTTATTTAGGTTAGCATGATTATACCATCCGCTATGTATTCACAATTACTCTTATCTTTGTACTAAATAAAATGAAAACTTAATACCCATCTTTCTCCCCTCCTCCCTCCCCCACCTCCACTCCTGGTTCCATTGTCCTAAGCACTGTGTTTTGATCCTTGTTTTGTCCTGTCCATCTGCTGGGTTGTGACATTTAAGGATAAGTTAACATGCGATTATAAAAGGTTATGCCTCAAGCTCTTCAACATAGACACCTTAATAATCATTCTCTGTCAAACTTCCGACTTACTGACAACATCATTCCTTCCTTTCCAGGACAAAATGGACAAAAAGTGTGTCAGCTTAAGTCAGCTGAAAACCTTTAAAAAGCTATTTATTATTACTGTGGTTGTTTCAGGGGGATCGTTAAGGGGAACAGAGGGGCAGAGGACAAGTCCACGCCATCGCTAACACAGGCCCATCAGACTTGCACCGGAAGCGCTTCTATCCGCTGACCCATCTCCCTGGCCCGAGATCACACTCCCATGTAGGTGTGCAGTGTTGCTCAGATCAATCCTGTGTGCGCTGTTAGTAGAATATGCCTGCGAGTTAGGAGTGCACGGACTGGGGGTGCTTTTCAAAAAATTCCTGAATTGAAAACCTTGACTTTCAATTAATTATATGGCAAAAATATAGTAGAGATCAGCACATCCGTCATCCTGGATGTTACACAGCTTCTTCAAATATATGTGCTCTAAGACTGAGAGTTCGCAGCCTTCAGCTAAAACCCCTATTTTCTCCAGCTCCCTGCCCCTGACGATCTTCAGCCATCAAAATCATAAGCTTCATTTTGTTTACCTGTGAATTCTGAATATATCGCTTTGCTTTGGGCAACAGAAGAACATAAATTCAGACCCTTTTTTTTTTATCCATAAAGCAACTTCCTTTTTCTTCCTAGATCTCCGGATGAATTTCTCCCTGTGTTTATAGATTAAATACTTCATTCATCCTTACACTAATGAGTTCATCACTTCTCTTTAGCATCTATCTGTCCACTTGCTTTGCATTAACATTCTTAAGGAAAAAATATAAAGTGACTCAGAGTTCTTTTCCTTATGATGTCGGAGGTTCCCAACTCATGGAACATATTTTACGTAACCCATCACTTTAGTGCATTTCCTCAATATCTCAGCCCTCCTGGGTCTCCCGGCCTTCAGTAGAAGCAGTTTTAAACTCTGAAAGGGTCTCTGCCTTTCGCCATGTTTGTCTTTGTCTCCTCAAAGACAGTTTCTCTCTAAAATGAGAGGCAGATATAGGGGAAGCCTGGAGTGTGATGTTGTAAAAGTTTTTCCTACTAGCTGTGGCAGTGTCATGACTGAGAGGAAGCAGCAGTGGTCTCCAGTTTCTGCCCTCTCCCCCACAGAAGACACCTGTCAAGACTGATTGTCCATACATTTTTCCTCATCTTTATTTTCTTCTTGGCAGTATAGATCCTCAAACTTTCTACTATTTTCATTTTCTTAAAAATAGGATTTTTTCATATGCTCTATTCTGATAATGGTATCCACAATCCCAACTCCTCTGGATCACTCCTACCCTCTCCTCCCATCCAGACCCACACCCTTCCTGTCACAGCTTAGAAAACAAACAGGGGAATCATTGTAAGATAAAAGAAAACGAAGTAAATTAGAATAGGACGAAGAGCAAAGGAACAACAAGAGGGAAAGAGCCAAAGATAAGCACAAGAAACTCACATACATGGATGCACATTCACATACACGGAGAGAAATCCATAAAAACACAGACTCCGAAATCATAACATACACACAAAGAACCTGTAATGTTAAAAAATGCTGTGAGAATACATTATAAGACAAAGAGCTTTTGAAGATGCCAAAGAGCTGTGTTGGGCATCCATCTTTAAGCTATAAGTCATCTCCAGTTAGTAATGACTTAAAAACGAAAAAATTCGTTTCCTCCAATGAAGTTCTACTGGGGAAACAAACCCCTCTAAACAAACATTCCAATGGCCAGTCCTAGATGAGCAGAATGTATTTTTAAAAGTGTACAGTAATGCTGGGTGTGGGAGCCCATAGCTGAAAATTTGTCACTCTGCAAAAGGCTGAGGGAGAAGATTTGTAGTTTGAGTTCAGTCCAGTATATCTAGCAAGACCCAGTCTTAAAAACAAAAACAAAGAAAAACAATATTAAAAAAAAAAACAATTGTCTCTAGATCATGTATTTGGGGGAATTGGGATTCTGAGTTTAATTTTGTGCAACATTCAAAATGATGGCCTGATCTGTCCTTCAGTTTAATTAAAATCAAATGAATGGTGTGTGTGCTTTCTCCATGTAAAAAGAACAGAATGTCCCCACTTATCTTTTTTGCATCTATTTTCATATAAATGCTAAATACATCCCAAATGTGCTGCAGTAAACAGTTCCTTTACATTTATTTTTAAAGCCATGTATTATTAATCCTTTATTCCTAAGAGAGATACGAAGATGGAAAGGCATCTGTTTGCTTTCCCTCCGACTAAATGGGAGCAAAATGACTCCCCATAACACATAAACATAAACACATAACACATAAACTCAACTAACGCCGAAGCTGCCAGCCACAGCCACAGCCGTCTCTGTCGGAGAACCACAAGGCAGCCCACAATTTAAGAAGGGAAAATAAACCCATCCTTTACACCTGCAGCAGGCACCTACCCATGCCATGGTGATGATACAGCATGGAGGTGACACCGTCAAAACGGAAGCCGTCAAAGCAGTATTCCTCCAACCACCATCTTATGTTCGACAGAAGGAACCTTAAGACTTCCCAGCTGAAATGTTAGAGAAAAACATAGTTAAGCATAACGCAAGCCAGGTTTTCCTCAGTTACACATCACTTGTTCAGATGGTGCGTTAGATTTAGTTATGTATCCCAAGTGTGATAGTCAAGAAACACATACTGCGTACACAAGAAAACGCCACGCCATTTGGATAATAGAAGTCGTTGTAAAATGAGAGATTGTTAAATGCCCTTTAGCTAGAAAATCATTCAAAATCTGAGGAAAAGAACATGGAAGAGGAAAGAATTACAAGTCATGTGCCTGCGTGGTCCCGTTCAGCGGTGTCCTCTTAGCAACCAGAACGGCTGCTAGAGCTGATACAGCTAAAAAGAAAATGTTACTTATAACTCAATTTTAATCAAGATTTTTTTCATCAATTACACCATAAGAATTAGAGGTGGTTACTTTTTCTATTCAAACAATTTTTTTATTACAGGTTGGAGAAATGACTTCAATGGCTACCTTTCCAAAATCCTTGGCTGAAACTTCAAGCAGCTATAATAACAAAGAAGAAATAAATGATAAAGAGAAGGACTTAATCACATGATAAATAATATTGCATTTACCAGACTGCTCTTTTATAAAGGGAAAGATGAAATATAATTATAAAAATATTCACATTTTAATAAAGTATACAATAAAGAGCTACACATCTATCGAAACGGAAGGAAAAAGAACTGTATTACTCAATTAAAAACTCCACATGAAGCAAATCTATTTCAGACAACTAAGGAGAGGGCAACATCAATTAGTATTTTCGTCAGATGCTCAGCCATGGTTGAGTTCTCTATCTTATTACAACTGAAGTTTTAAGACTTTAATACCTCATTTAGTTTAATGACAAAGCTGTAATTGTATATACAAGTCTTTAACACAGCTCAAATTTATGTAGTTTTAAACGTTCTTCATAGTAAAGCACGATCTGACAGAAGCAGAGATTAAGCCATCACAATCAACCCCAAAGGTAGAAAACTGACCTTGGGAAAAAATGAATGCTGATGCTAATACCCGAACTTTAAAAACTTACTGGATACTTGAAAAATATTTGGAAAGGAAAACCCAGAAGTATAAGCCATGATAGTTGCATGAAGGAAAACCTGGAAGTTCAGGAAGCTTAGGTTAAATATGTATAAAGGTAAATTTCAATCATATTTTATTAATCCATGTTCATTTATTTTGTGACTACATATACACATGTGGGCTTGGTGTGTAAATCCAAGAGGAATTCACATATGGGCATCATGTATAATACTCAATTGATTTTCCATCGTAAGTTTTTAGATCAGGTTTTGATTTGAGTGAGCATGGCTTCCATAGTCTCATATCAATGAATGCTTAGTCCCCAGGGCCTGAGAAGGCTTGAGACAGACTGGGATGTGTGGTCTTCAGAGGAGGGGTTTCACTGGAAGCAGGCTTAGTGATTTTAAACGCACTCAGCATTCCCAGTTAGCTCTGTCTGCTGCCTGCTTGTGATCTAAGCGTTGACTTAGTGGCATGCCTGTCCACCTGCTGCCATAGTCTTTGCCATGTTGGTCATGGACTCTACCCCTCTAGAACAAGGAGCCCCAGATTAAACACTTTCTTTTAGAAGTTCCCTTGGTCCTGTTGTTTGGTTATAGCAATTGAAAAGTTACTAAGACAAATAAGATAGATCACTGAACATGGAATTTCCTAGAATACTTAGCGAAGCAGCCAAGGGAGCCCTCCAATCTATGCCTCACTAGGGTTAGGATTACAGCCGCACATTCTGGATTGTTACTTGGGTGCTGGAGATTAACTCTGGTCCTCTTGCTTACAGAGCAAACGCCTGACTGACTATGCTCTCTCTCTAGCAGACACAAAGAGATAGTACAGCTCTGTAATGATCACATTATTTTATATAAGAATATATAGATCTACTTTTTGATGCTTTAAGTTAATTTAATAAGTTAGGTTTTTTATAGGTTTGGGATTTACAGCAAAGCTAGAACGGGGTCATGGAGACATTTCCTAGATACCTTTTTCCCCCATATGTGTCTATAGCTATTTGAAAAGAAGGTTCAGGGGCTGGGGATTTAGCTCAGTGGTAGAGCGCTTGCCTAGGAAGCGCAAGCGCAAGGCCCTGGGTTCGGTCCCCAGCTCCGAAAAAAAAAGAACCAAAAAAAAAAAAAATAAAAGAAAAGAAGGTTCAGTGCTGTATGAAAATTTCAAAAGATTTGAATAGGTTACAGTTTTGCATATTAATAAGTTTGAAAATGCAGTTTTCAAAGCACATATATGTTTAAAATAATGTCATTACTTTTACTTTGTTGAAAGATGTATTTATATGTAATTCTGTGTGTCAGAAAGTGTGTGTGAATGTGCATGTGAGTGTGCCTGTGTCTGTGTCTGTTGCTCTTGTCCTCCACAAAGAGGCTAGTAATGACTTCAGACCTCAAGGAGCCAGATTGTTGTAGAGTGTCAGACTTGCAATGTGGGATCCACAGGGTGGTGCTAATAATTGTAGAATGAGAATTTTTAGACACTGAGACATGTCTCCAGCCCACATTTTCTGTTTGAAACTAAACACATTTCTTTATTAAAAGATACCTCGGGGCAAATATTTATTTAAATGATAAATACCCTGACAGATGTACACAGATATAAAACCAAAAAAAAAGACAATACCAACTGTCCCTAGGCTTATCTGACATTCACTATTCTTTATGTGAGGTGGGGTACAGAGTACTTTATATTTTTTTACAAAAGTTTAATTTATGCAGAAAACAGTCAATGCCTTCTAGGTCTTCTTAGCTTTCATCACCCCACATTCCTTATGCTAAAGATTTCTACTTATTTACATGACTGGCTTATACTAATGGGCATTAACTTCATATAATGGAAAAATAGTGAACTGGGTAATTTCAAAGATAAAATAGATTCATAACAAATAAATGCATCATAACATCTAGGAAGATAAAAGAAAATGAAAACCTGATCATGTGATATTGTGTTTCAGAGGCAAGAAGAGGGAATGGATGTGAATTCAATCACTGAAAAGAAAGCAGTTCTCTAGCTCAGGGTTTTAACTAAGGGCAGAAGTAAGAAACGTCCCCTTGATTCCTATCTATACAGTAGTTCCCCATTCATCTCTTGACCAAAAACAACAATAAAATGCTTTAACATATGAAAAGGAATAGCTATGTCTGGGTGTGACAATGTGCATAGACACTGTATTCGCATGGATTAAAAAAGAAAAGAAAAGAAACTCTGTATTGTGATATTCAAAACTAAGCAAATGACAACTGGGTATCAAATTAGAAATCTTCAAAGGGTAAATTTTATTATTTAGGTTTCTAAAGTACAACTAAACCAAAGCAAAAGAATCATTATCTATCTGAAAAGAATAAATCAAATTTGTATTGGCTTCAAAATAATGTCATTATACTTTAAGAATCATTGATTAAAATGAATTTTTTCATCTTTTACAAAATGATAAACACAGAAAATAAGCTCAAAAGAAAAATCTCAAACAAATATTTAAAGTTAAGTACAGAAAGCAGAAAGCAAAAGTCAAAAAATCAAGTCTCTGGGGAGTACTGGATAGCTTTGTTGGTAAAGGGTTTGTGGTATAAGCAAGAAGAGCTGGGGTCAGTACCAGAGCCAATATAAAATACACAAGTCTCATTGCACTGATTATATCTTAGATGATGGGGCAAACACAGGAGATTCCTATGCCTTAGATTCTCTCTATATCAGGAGATACAGGCCAGGGAAATAGCCAGGCACAAAGACAAAGACAGAAGATAGCCAAGGAAGAATACCTGAGGGTTTTTTTTCTAACTTCAAAGTACATGAGAACATACATATGTAAAATCTTCATACTAGTGAATACACACACACACACACACACACACACACACAGGAAAGACAGACAGACACAAAGGACTGTTCAATTTCTATAAAACATGTTCAACAAGATTATCTTACTAATATTAGATTATTAAGACTAGATTGTTAATTATTGACACTATATTATTCGAAGCAGTTAAACGAACACTAATTGGTTTTATATGACTAAAATTTTACAAATAGCTGGCCACTGTTGCATGAGGAAAGAGGTGCAAAGACACTCGTATATAAAAAAAAAAGGCAAATCTTAAAGAATGTCCCATACTGTGGTCCAGATGTGTGTAGTATCTTACCCTGACACATTGAGACAATGTGCTTGACTATAAACTCACTGGCCTGGTGAAACTAATTTGAAATATATTGATTAAGCTCAAGTCAGTAAATCATGGAATTAGAGAACTTCACAGAGAGAATCAGGGGGAGTAACGAGTCTACAGAGCAAGTACCCAAGTCCATACATTTGTATGCACAGAGTGTAAGACTCAATGTGGAAACAGTCAGATCATGGAGTGTTACCATGGTACCAGGATGAAGATGTAGCTTTCTTGATGTTTGACTTTAACATGTAAACATTCAATTTGATATAGACAATGCATTTGCTTATTAGATAAATACATTTATCTCAATTCAGAGCCCAAATAACATTAGAACGGATCCAGGAGTTCTCAAGACTACCTGCTAAGATCAGAGAGTGACAAAAGAATTTCGGTAGCAGATTTGGAATAGAACTACACCTATGGATAGCCAAAAGTTTTGTATCATAAAAATATAAAACAGACTCAAGAGGGGAAATGGTTTGCATGGCATCATACAAGTTAAATCAATAATCAAATATGTGCAGGTTATCTGTAAGGACCCACTATTACAGTACATATCAAGTCTAGACTTTTATAAATAAAAAAAAGCAGGTTTTCAACATAACTACATTGTTGGAATATACAGACAGATTCTGTTACCAGTCCTAGAAACAGTAAAAGCCTTCCTAAAGTCTGAATTTCTAGCCACTAACCCGGGGCTAGTCTTGGCAGCAGGTGTCTCTCTGAAAACAATCCCAATTATGTATTATGTGATTTTCTTCTGTGTATGAGACCAGACCCTAACTTTGACTAGATCAGTATTAAATAATTAGCGATACTACTCTGTGTGGAAAAGCAAGCATAATTTAATATCAGTTTGAAGCTGCGAGATATCAAGAACAACCAAAGGGAGTTTAACTATCCAGGTGAGGTCCTGAATGCAACTTTTCAGTGTTCACATGGACAGTGAAAACATTAATGGCACACAGGAATGGACTAGTTTGTGAAATTTAAATTCTGCCTACTCAGTGGACCATTAGGACAAGTTGAAATGAATATGTGAGGACTGACAGTAAAGATTTATGAAGGATGACTTAAACTATGTGTCTAGGAATTTCAAATTTAGTAATGAGAATTTCTATTTTTCCCATCTTTTTGGCATAGATAGGCAGGGGTGGGGGGAGTCATGATGTATTCCAAACTCTTACCAAATGATAAATGCTTCGTTGTGTGCTTTCTGGCTACATAAATGGACTCACTCTTCTCAACTTAATGGTTACCTTGAGTCAAAGAATAAAAAGTGTCTGGCAAATGGTATGATGAAAAAATCCAATTAACTTTTTCTACCTCAAAATGTCATCAGACAGCTCGTAACTCAGTTGATATATCCAGCTGACTAGGATCCCATAAAAATATAAAGCAGAATTTCTCAGGCCAGTATTGTTTTCAACATATAAGGTCAAGTTTGATTCTTAGATTATTCTCATGACGTAATGCTTTTAACCCTGCACTGATAAGCCATGGTGATGAAACATAATGTCTGCACCATTGCAAGAACTAGATGGTGCTCTTTAGTCTGTGCCCAAGGTAGGCCACCATGAAAACACTAGAGAAGGAACCAAATTCAGTTATTGATCTCAAATACTACACTATTGATACATGAACTAGGAACTAATCTTACCTTCTCTCATTTGAGTGACTCCCCACCATTTCACTTAAATGAAGATTAAACATGGTTTTAGATGTTTGTTTTAAATATTTATCTTAAAAATCCAGAAAAATATACAGGAACAAAGCGGATATTCTTGTTACTCATCAGCTACTAAATGATTACATCATAGATGTCTCATATTTAAACTCAATACATAGATGATGATATATACATCTAAGAATTGCTAGCAATCAAAATAACCAGAATTCCAACTGGTTTAGATGGTTGCAACAGTCAGTCTCTAATCAAGTAATGAAACTTATTAAGGAACTTTTTGTCATGCATTGATAATTCCAATATTAAGATTTTTACAAAATATCTGTAAACTCAAAATTGTTGATTGTCTCGCAGTCTGCCAATAAACTTTCTAATGAAATAAAACACAGCCAATTTTTCTTGGCAAGCAAGTATAATCAGACATAATGACATTGATTTAATTAAATCACATTTTGTAAGTCAAATCTATTTGCCTAATGTCCTATTTATTTGTGGTCCAGAATAATGTATAATATTTTCAAAATAAGCAACTAGGGTCAACAGATGTTACTAAATGTACTAATATTACATACTAATAAATGTAAGATGTTATTAAACAGATGAATCACACAAAATAAACAAGGAAAAGCAATCCATTCATCTTAGCTGTTCTTCAGGTCGTATGCCTGCACAGCTATTAAAGAATAAATCATAATAACATGAAGCAAAATCCTTGATGTTCTGATTTGCATTTAAACTTCAAAACTGAGGGGAATGAGTGGACTTGAGGAGAAAAGGTTCTCTGAGATTGTTCTCTTTCTTCGTAGTATAATATTTTATTATTTGGGAATTTGATACATTCCCACAGAGTATTTTAATAGTATTGACCCAATATCACCCACATAGTTTTTCACAGATCTAATTACCACCCTCCAGCCCCCTCAACTTCCTGTCCTCTTTTATATTTTTATAATTGGCCACGTCTAATTGGAGCCACTCATGTACTCATGGCTGTGGGACCACCAGGGGAGCATGGTTCGTCTTCCAGGGACCACGCCCTGAATGAAAACTGACTGTTCCACAGAAGTCATAAACTGGGAGCAACTCCTCAGCTAGGGGTGTAAAGATTACTTTTTATTCATATGAAAGGTAATGCAGCCCCCAAAACAGCCAAATTATAATATGATATTACTGTAATAATACTCTTAATATACCACCCTTGACAAAGGTGTATCTAAAAGCATACCACTTTTTTTTAATTAAGAAAATACATTGATGTGATTTTCTTATGTTTTGTACGATCAACTCAGTAAGAAAGACAAAAAAATGACATGACTATGAAGTATTGATATACATGTATTACTAAAAATGTCTAATACATACTTTGGAAGAGAAAAACTCATACTAAATGATGACTGGACATTTCTAATTTGTATTTATCATCTGGTTGATAAAAACTACCAAAGAGGTTTGTAAGATTATATCCAGTGACCCCCAATGATGCAAATTTATATCTAAAAATAATAACTTTCACCATAGAACTAGGTTATACTTAGCTTATGATAAGTAGCACCGAAATTGTTTCTAACTAAGTGATCTGAAGTCAAGACAGGCATTCTCTTTTTGTTTGTCAGTTACCAAGACAGATTTACATTATATATGTTTGGCTGACCTAAAACTTCATATGTAGACCATTCTGGACTTGAACTCACAGAGATCTGTCTGCCTTTGCCTATATTACTGCTGGAGTTAATTATGTGTACCATCACAACAGGAATGCAGGTCTACTTTAACAAATAAATAAATAATATAGAATATCGTACTGTTTAATTTGTTTCCTAAATGTTTCCATCTAAACATATCATAAAAATACTCAAAATATTTTCAAGTTTTCTTTTTCTATAATATATATTATCTGCCCAAGAAAGATTTAGAAAAAGAAACTTGTAAGATGCTGCTTTTGTGTGTACATGTGTATGTTGTGCACACATAACTGTGTGAGCATGTTTGTGTATACATGCATATGTTGCATGCCCATATGTATATATGATAGAATTAACAATACATCAACAGGGGAAAAATAAGAGAAAGCTAATCTCCTGATAGAAAGAGGCATTGTGAGTCAAAAGCTATCCACTCTATTAATGAATGAGTGCCCAGGGTGATTAAGACATTAATATTTTTAAACACATGCATTTAAAATGAAATGCCCTACATTGGGGAGAGGGAATTTATTGAACCCACCACCAGCAAAAAGACAGTATATCAAGTGAGGGATGGGGTGGCTATCCCGCAGTCAAAGCTCTGACCCATAATTCTTCCTGTCTGAAAGAAATGCAGGAATGGAAATGGAGAAGAGCCTGATAAAAAGAAGGTCCAGTGAAAAATCCAAAGTGAGTTCCTTCTCAAGGGGAGGCCCCAAGACCTGACATCATTACTGAGGCTATGGGGCGTTCCTGAAAAGGAACCCATCATGACTGCCCTCCAAAGACCCAACAAGCAGCTGAAAGAGTCAGATGCAGATATGTGCACCCAACCAATGGAGAGAAGCTACTGACCCCTCTGGTTGAATTAGGGAAAAGCTGGAGGAAGCTGAGGAGGAGGACAACCCTGTAGGAGGACCAGCAGTCTCAATTAACCTGGACCCAGAGATCTCTCAGACATTGGATCACCAACCAGGCAGCACACACCAGCCGAGATAAGGCTCCCAACACATACACAGCCGAGGACTCCTGGGTCTGGGTTCATTCAGAGAAGATACACCTAATCTTCGAGAGACTGGAGGCCTCAGGAAGTTTGGAGGTCTGGTGGGGTAGGATGGGGTGGGGACATCCTCATGGACACTGGGAGTGGAGGGGTTGAGAGGAGGTATGGGATATGGAACAGTCAGGGGGTAGACCAGTAGGGGAATAAAATCTGGAGTGAAAAAATTAATTAATTAAAAATTTAAAAAGAAAAATAAATAAAATGATTCCTGTCATTTATATTCTGATCAAAGTTTGTTGCAAAAGGAACAAAACACAATATTTATTATGTGTATTTTTCAACACATATTTTTTAATACAATAGATTTAAGGAACTAGGTAGACAGCTTAGTTGGTAAAGTCCTTGCCAAGTAAACATGGAGTACTAAGTTCACATACCCAGCACCCGTGTACAGGGCCTGGCGCAAAGGCAGAGAGGTAATGGGTTACTGTCCTTACCCTTCACCCAACAAACTCTGAAGCCAGTCTCTAGCTTACTGCAAGAAAAAGACATGTACATAATATTGAAGATGCTGAGTATTTCATAAAAAAGCTGAATGCTGCTGTAAAGTGCTCTTTAAGTCTTTTTTAAAATCCCCTCTAATGAATGGAATAGGGGAATTTCAGGGGACAGAGATGGGATTTGTTGTATGATAAACCACATGTAGTTTAGTCTTTCTGTGGAGAGGAAGTGGTTGGGGCATTTTTAAATAGCTGGCTACACTTCTTTTTCCTCATGATAATTTGTTATAACTCAGTAGCATGACCTGTCCCTAGAAGGTAGTTAAAAAATTTTAAATGCTAAGGCATTGTCAAGGTTCCGATGATTCAGACCTGTACTATGGATTATTAAGCAGGACAGACTGAGCTTTCTGCAAATAGCTTGAAAGAGGAAGCAATTTCTGAGCACACAGCTAGTACCACGTCGCCTCTGTTTATCTTCACATTGATAAAAGACTTTATGTGGATCTTGTAAAACAGAACCAGATCTCCTTCTGGGGAAGGCCTGCCTCTAGGATGGGCAAGATCCTATAGGGATAGTGCCAGAGTATCACCACAAAATAGAGAATACATGTGGTTAGAAACTACTTAGTCAGAACGTGTAAGTCCAGGGGATGATGGGCACAGATGACGGTGCTTGGGGTGTGTTTCCAAGAGGGCTCACAGTATGTAAATAATTGACATTGGTGTTAACATGACTGTCTGGGATTGGCTGAAATCCACAGGGTTCAGATTCTCTGGATTACCTCAGTTGACCTTTGTGGAGGTTTTATCTGTAGAGTAGCTCTTTGCCTTGTCATAAACTTTATTAGGGTTTGGGGTTTTGTTGTTTTGTTGTTTCTCTCCCACTATTTAAAGCTGACTAGAAGGGTTAGTTGTGTGTTGAGGCTAAGTTCGTCGGTTGGGTTGGCTTCTTAACATTAAGATAGCTGAGTGGAGCTCCACACCTAGACCTCAATGATTTGGTTGGCTTCTCAGTGGAGTCCAACTGAAGTTGTCTAATCGCCTCTTCTCAAAAGTTCAGGAAAACAGCGGTGCCACTTGAGACCTCGTACAGGAGGTGTCCTCATGAGTCTGTTACTCATGATTATTTTATTAACTGGATTTTAAAAGACTTTTAGCATTTCACAACAAGGAAAAGCCACAGTTTGTGGCATCCTATAGTTTTACATTGTGTATTTCTTCCTTTTAGGGGAAAACCTACCTAGTACCAGCTACCATATGCACAAACTGCCCAATGAATGGGTCAATTCTCCATAACCCTGGTGTAGTACAGAATCCAGACATTACCACTCTCCTGTGTTACTTTGACATGGGATTGGTTTTGTTTTTGTTTTTTTTTTAATACATTTTGGCTGCAGTGTTGGTTGTATAATATACTTTGATGGATCATCTCTACTTCTGTATTTGTTTATTTGTTTGTTTATCTATTTATTACTAGACCTCAACCACAGTCTTCTCTCCCTCCACTCTCTTCCTATAGGATGTACTGTATGTAGTCATGCACTTTGTAATAATATATTAGAAATCTACTGATCTATTTTGTACTTTTTCTACTGTTGGATACTTGTAATCAAAACTTTACTGTAGGATATTGAATAAATGTAGTCTTATTAGAAAAAAAAAAAAGAGGGGAACAGAAGGATCCCCAGAGCTTACTGAACAGCAAATCTAACAGAACTGATCTTCGGGGTCTGTGAGAGAACCTGTCTCAAAAAAGAGGGAAGGGGGCACTGAAAGACAACTGGCATCATTCTGAGCCCTCTGCAGTTCTATAGATAAGAGCACATACGTAAGGACACAAGTACACATACATGCACACACATTCATACAAACACCTGTGCCTGCATATGTGTATGCATACACACACACACACACACACACACACACACACACACACATTCATGCACACAGGGACACTCACTTTTAAGTCTTGGGAGAACTTTGTCACCATCTTTTCCAAAGCAAGCCAAGCTCAGCTTCTATATTTCATTAAAGTTATAACATTTAATCAGACAGAGCTGAGGTGTTCTGTGGAACATTACAGGGGCACTGCTAAGAAAACATTGTTCTTCTTGGGATGAGTACTAGAGTAGTTAGGTACACACAGCCAACATGAAAATGTGTGCTTTTCCAATCACTATCAAAATCCTCAACTTTGTTGTAAATTGAAGTTGATTCTCACTTCATATAAAAATAGGAGAAAGTAACTTGATTATGTATGCAGAAAGACATATTTTTACCTAGTAATTAGCTTTTACAGGCTCATGTTAAAGGTAAAAGTTGGAGGAAATTAAATATTCATATACATTTTCACTTTTCATTTCACTTTACTTCTAAAAAGAATAACATATTTAAAAGAGCTTTTACAATATTTTCATTTTAGAAATTTCTCAACAGGGTAATTCCGTATTATCTTATTATGGTATAATTAAGTACAAAATGATTATTGACTTATATTTAAGGAATTCCACTTCAAAAGAAGGATTGGCAGAGATATATATGGGTCAAAACGGCATCCACCCATAAGACATAAGAATTTCTGCAGAACTCTTGCTCGCTCATTGGACTGGTCTGTTTCTAAGCTATTTTCCTTTCCTCTTTTCTTATCTATTTGTTTTATTTTTATTTTTGATCCCATTGAGTGAGTCAGTGAATGGGTGTGGGGGGTATCTGAGTGTGTGTGTGTGAGTGTGTGTGGGGGGGGTGTTAGTATGGAGCTGTAAAAATACAGATATTTGGGACCCTAGCTTGATGTTTTTCAAGAGAAAGTTATGCCTTATTTCCCTTTATGAAAATAATCTTAGTAGTTCTAATACACAAAGAAAAAATACTGAATTAAGAATACAAACCATATTCCAGCAATTTTAATGAAGTTCACAGGAAAAATTGACCTGTCTAAACCTCAGAGGCATGATTTTTGACAGAAAGTATGGAGTTCGGTTTCTCTATAATTTTGTATAATCTCTTGTAGTTAAATTTAGATGGAATTCAAACTCAGAAACAGTTTCAGAATACGGACTAAATAATATGACTTAACATGCACCCAGAGAATTGTAAACAAAAATATTATCATATAAGAGACAAACAGCAGGTTTCTCTTCTGCCTTTCTCCTACTGTGTATCTACCCATCCCTGAACACCAACATAAAGTTTTCCCAAGATTCTGGGCATCCTGCCACTTCAAGGCAACCTTTATGAGAGCGAGTCCCTGTTTCCTTCCTCATGAATGCTGTGTGATGGGAACTGGCTTCTGTGCCCCTTTTGTGTTAATTTAAGCCTAAATGATCTTCCGTAAATTAATAATGCACATGCAGTATTAAAAATAGATGCCAAACAAAGGCTCTTTGAAAACACAGCCTCAACCAAGAAACAGGGAAAAGAACTGAAATTACATTAATTACGATACTTTACAGAGACATAAGGAAAAGAAAAGAAAATTGCAATCAACAAAACTCCTTGGCTCCTGAACTAAATCAAACATGAATGTGAGCATCATGGGAGGGAAAGTGACAAGAGTGTCCCTGATTAGTCAATGTCGAGTTTAGAGTGCTAACCTCATGAAGAAAACTGAGTAAGAGATAAGTTAGAAATTTTGAGTCAAAATTATCTTCTTTACATTACAATCGGAATTAAGAATAAAAGCCACATTGTAGCAATTTTTGCCAAAGTTCACAGAAACATATAATCTGGCTAAATATCAGAAATTTGATTTTTGACAGGAGATGTGGAACTCGGTTTCTCTATAGCTTCGTATAGGCTCATGAAGCAAAAGGAAAATCATTAAACTCTTCCCTATCTTATTTTCCTACTGATGAACACATCTTTCTATTAGAAGTTTTAACACACATGGACATTCATGCAAATATACCTTGCAACTAAAAACACAGTAGTATGTCTACACCGTGGATAAAGTCCACACCGGCCTGCATATATAGCCTACACTGGGTGAGAATGTTTATGATCAAATATTGAACATTTCCCCAAATGTTTCCTTAAGTCTCTGGTGGAGAACAGAAGGACAGAGCCGTGAACATTCAGGGTCCTGGAGGAATCTCCGGCTTCTTTTTGTTTGTTCCATTTATAAATTTTGCATTTGCACATTGCTGCCTAGATTTTCAAACAGCTCTGCCATGATTAATTTTTAAAAAATCATCCATATTGATCAAATATAATCAAGAACATTTACATACATAGGATTTCTATATCAAGGATCTTTCCATGGGCAAAACAGAACTTCCAAAATCCTGGAATTACGTTAAGGTGGAACTGGACAGTGTCAACAGAATAAATACTACATCTAAAAAATAAAGCCATGAAGCTGGGTTCTTTTCTCAGTCAACATGTGAAGATGAATAGAAACGATAGTGTGTCTTTAACAACTAGTTTGATCTGATTGTGTGAAGTTAAAATAGTGATATATATAACAAACGCTCTGTAATGAGTGCTTTTGCATGGCTAATTATGTAATTCCCATGATGACTCTCACAAGCACAAATTATGATGAGGGCCAGTAAACTTCTCTTGTACAAGCAGTAAATAAACATCCTAGGTTTGGAGGACTACTGGACATCTTGACTTATACAATGACTCAGCTCTGTAGATATCGAGTAAAGGAAGTCACGAGCTAATATAAAGTAGCAAGTATTTACAAAAGCAAGTCACAGGCCAGACTTGGCACAAGGGTCATGTAATGTGCTCTCCAGGCAATACCAATTTATAAATTGTACCAGTTTCAATGTTTAGTTTTCACATGGTACATATATAGAATGTGATAAAAACTGAATTTGGAAAGCAGTTGACTAAAACACAAATCTACCAAGGCACACAGTTTAAAGAAACACAATAGTAAAAGGTGCAGAGGTATATTCTGGAATAAAAATAAACTATTATCAATAAATAAATCAATACATTAGAAACAAGATAACTTTAGAAATAATAATAGAGGCTTATGTTGTTCAGTACGCTGGGTCATAAGGTTAAAAATAGACAGTAAGTCCTAAACTGAACAGTCCTTACGGGTCTTGTTTCTTAGAGTTTCATGGTATGCTTAGCACATATGTGTGGGTGTGTATATATATATATATATATATATATATATATATATACACACATATATATACATGTTTATATATGTGTGTGTGTGCATGTTGTATATTATTATATGTGTATATATTATATATTAATAATATGAATTATATAAATAGTAATATATATATAAAATATTTACTATATATCATGAATTACCACAGCTACACAGAGGGTATTATATATAGTGATCTGTATCAGTCACCTTTCTAGTGCCATAAGCAAGATGACTTAGAGAAGGGATGGTTTATTTTGAACTCATAGATCCAGAGGGTAAGGGTCTATCCCTCTAACAACATGGACGTTTGGCATGGGTGGCAGGAACAAGTGACAGGTCACTTTTGTAACAAGAGACAGAGAAATCACACTGGAAAAGTGCACAGTTTTGAAACCTCCAAGCCAACCCCTAGTGGTATTACTCCAGACAGACCTCCCATCCGAAACCTACTCTTACAGTATCACCAGCTATAGATCAAGTATTAAGATGTCTGGGAATATATGAGAAACATCTCAACAAATTACCATGCTATCTATGCCCTGGATTCTTACAAAAGTGCAGTGCATGCCCTGGTTGTGAATAATGATCTCTACTTGGCGTGCTCTGAACTCACGACACACTCGCAATGGTATGCAATGCCTATCATGCTAAACAGTCACTTATCGTTTGCAATAGACTCCAGTTCACGGACTCACTAGCAGGGTCCATGCTGATCTGGTTTTCATAGAGTACTCTGAGAGTAACTTACCCACGAAGCGCGAGCCACAGTGTTTCCTTTCTGTGCCTGGAGCATGACGGAGCTCCTCCCACTTAC
The DNA here is from genome assembly GCF_021556685.1 of Rattus norvegicus. Taxonomy (NCBI): domain Eukaryota; kingdom Metazoa; phylum Chordata; class Mammalia; order Rodentia; family Muridae; genus Rattus; species Rattus norvegicus. The sequence continues at coordinate 22,488,888 of NC_141544.1, read as the reverse complement.
CGAGTCTGACCAGCTATCACTTAGGCTAGAATTCTCTGTACTTAGAGCAGAGTCCCACTTTAATGTCAATCATATCTCATACCAACTCTATGTATACCTAGTTTTCTACTAACCCCAAGCTTTCACTCATGATTTATCATGTGCATATATTACAGTTACTTTCTGTTTATCAACATCTTCCTGTTTTACACATTGATACATTGCAGTCTTCTTTCAAGTAATAAATTTGTGCTAAGCAAACAATTATTTTAGTTTGTCAGTGACTTTATTCCCAGAGCGAACAGAGCACCTGTTACCGAGACAATACAGTAAATACCTGCAAAATGAAGAAATGACCAGAAGCTAGAAATAAGGCTTTTCACATTCTATCATAAAAGTTGCAACACTGATGTTTTCAGATTATACATTTTAGTTTGGAGAATGCTGTGCAAGTACACACACACACACACACACACACACACACACACACACACACACACACACACAGTACTTTACTGAAAAGGAAAGAAAGATGAGTTTTGTTTTGCTTGGTCTCTCTTTTCTTTTTATTGAGATCATTATCAACTATGGTTATCTAAATGTGGAGAAACGTCCTTTGCCTCTGAGGAAGATGGCATTTAAACAGTATTGTAATGCATACTAGAATTTTATTCACTTTTGCTTAATTTTCTTATTCTAACTTTAATTACTTAAACGTAAGTATTTTTATCTTTAGCTTACTTAATAAGTGAACACATGTTCATAGAACTTTGTTTTTCAAAGTGTGCACTCAGCTTAAAAATCACATCCATCGAATTAATTTTTTATTGGCTCCGCAATCCCCTTAGGAACGAAATCTGCTACTTTTTCCAACGTTAAGTCTTGTTCCTAAAATTTCAGCAAGTTCCAGTGGTTATTAGATATTACCATGTCCCTACACGAACAAGCATCCACAGGGTGTTCTGGTTCAGTTTATAGCATTCTTGGGTGAAACCACTGTTTCCACTAAGCAAGACACTGTCCAACTATTTGGCATCTAGTCCCAGAAGCACTGCTTGAGGCTAGGCAGGGCGCCCAGGGAAAGCCTAGAAATCCTTAAATTTCACAGCCTAAAGTCCACCTGTGCCTTTTTAACTTACAACTCCCCTTATAGGATACTGTATTTAAGCGTATACATTTCAGTGCATTTAAGGAGGCTGCCTATTTAGAGTGGAGAGATGGCTCAGCAGGTCAAGAAACATGCAATCCAGAGTGAAGAGAATTCAGCCCTGCAACCCACAAGGAGGAAGGAACAAACACCTCCCTGAAAGCAGTCCTCTGACCTCCACATGCCAGAGATGGTAACTGTGTACCTCGTCCATCCACACACATAAAATAAATCAATAAAATGATTGAAAAGGAAAAACTGCTTATCGAAAAAAACAGTGTCTTTCTCCCTTTCAGACTTGTTTTCCAAAACTATGCCTTCAATACTTTTTCTTCAAGCTTCTCTAAAGGTCAGTGGTCTGTCTTGTGATATTTTCTGGTTTTAACTGACATGTTGAACAATCAGTGTGAACATTTCAGACACCTCCACAGCATGAACTCCGAACAACACCCAGCATGAAAATAACTGTCAGTCACAGGACTTCTTAACTTGGTAATGTGACCGAAGGAAGAGGAGAAAACTCCCATTTTCAGAGGGCCCAGAACATAGTAGGTGCTTTTCCCATGAAGTTATACTTATTGGCCCACACCACCGTGATAGGAAGCAGGGAGAACAAGTATGTTCTCACCCCTTTAAGGTCTACTTGGACCAGAAAATTAATTTGAAATATGACATAGTAGATTACATTTAAATTTTGCATGAAACAAAAGTCTTCCCAATAGGATAAAGATCCAAAGAAGCAGCATGGAACCATGAACGAGTTGGGCTCAAAGAGATTGCGGGCTGTCAAACAGCATATATGAGCAACGGAGAAAGCAATGGAAAGTAAAAGGTATTTATGGTTGCATGAACATATTGTGAAGACCAGGGCTCAACCTTAGACACCATTCCTCTGTGTGTGTGTGTGTGTGTGTGTGTGTGTGTGTGTGTGTGTGTGTGTGTCTGTGTGTCTGTGTGTCTGTGTATGTATGTGTGTGTCTGTGTGTGTCTGTGTGTGTGTGTGTGTGTGTGTGTGAAAGTGTGAGCACACATTTGTAGCATGATAAACCTGCGTGCACATAGGCCGTAGATGCCAGAGACTGGCATGGGTGTCCTGTTATACTTTAACTTACTTGTTTGAAACAGGAGTTCTCACTAGACCTGACCAGGATGAAGCTAGGTTAGCTGACAACCCAGTTAAGAACCCGGATCCACCTGTCTCTGCCACCCGCCACTACAGATGGGCTTAGATTTATGCCCAAATACCCAGCCTTTACATGGTTTCTAGGATTCAAACTTAGGTCCTGATAGTTCTATACAAATGCTTTTTCACAAAATTTATATAAGTCATTTTTAGCATGGTACATTTTACACAATTCTCTAGCTCCCCCTCTCTGATAATAAACCAAGAACATTTTTTGCTTGTGGCATATGGAAAGCAATACTCTCTTGGGAGTTCTAAGTGGTGAAGAATCAGGGCCTTACTTGTGTCTGCTATTTTCCGGGTGTTCTTAAGCGTGAAGCCACTGCGTGACAAGATGGAACACTGTGGATTGGTAAGGCCTGGATGCCTTTAACAGAGTCATGTTGTCTAATTTTAGATTTTAAAAAAAAAGCTCGAACAAGAAATATTGGGTAAACAAAAATTTGTGTTTACCCAAAATGACGTGGACAAATAAGAAAGAGTTTGGGACAATGGTCGTGCTCTACCTGACTCCCGTTTCAAAACGTTGTTTGGTCTCAGACAGATCATAAACCACAAGTTCATACACCACTGGAATCATGTCTTCAATGTTACTTCCTAATTTTTTTCCTCTTTGGCCACTATTTTGCAAGTTGCATACACTTCAGTGAAATCAGTGAAGCTCTATACCACAGGAATCTCCTGGACCATACAGCAACCTCCCTCACTTTGCACTTTCTGGAAACTTCTTGCTTGCAAATGTTTGCTTTCAATTTATAAACTCTCTTTCCAATGCATCCATTGATACTGTGGGACGACTATGTTAAGCCTCCTTAGAAAAGATGTGGATTAATTTAAGTGTTGGAGACTGTGAACAAACACATTGAACACAGAACAGCATCCAATAGATCATGTTGGGCACTCCTCTGGTTACTCTCGTTTAAATCTGATCCTACTTCATTCCCAGTCAATTATGAAAGGAGTCCATGAGGAGAACGTAAGAGAAGGCGGGTTAGTAAAATGCTGTTCATGATACAAAGGTTAGAAGATTTGGAAATGGGCAAGTAAATAGAAATACTCAGAAAATTAGTATATTCTAGCATCTAAGTATACCATAAACAATAATTAAGATTGTGATATATATAAACTCCTCGCACAGTTGCCTGATGTTTCCAGATATTATAATGACATATGCTGCATTCCAAACCTCTTTCTTTAAAATTTAACTTCTCTGTAGAATAAGAGGAGTCTCACCCCAGCAGGAGAACTCTGCTCATGAAGCTAGCTAGCCCTTCCCACAACACCACACAAGCATAGAACATGTTGACCTTTCACCTTTCACTTACCATGTTAATCAAAGAATTATTTTCATACCCTTTGTTTTGTAGAACGTGTTAGTCTTTGGTAATAGTTTTTTAAAAAATGAACCAAAGTGTGCCTATTTTAAAGATGAAAGAGAAGAGTATCTATCTAAAGACAAATGTGTTCTTGTAAAAAAAAATTATATAGAAAAGGCCTGCATTTGTTTTTAATAATTTATAAACACTTCACAAGAAAAAATAATTCTTTGAAGCTTCATGATCTTATTAAAGCAAGAAAAAAATGATTTAGATAAACTGAAGGTTTTATGTCATTTTTTTTTTAAAAAAAAAAAGAGTGGTCTTTTTAGAGACAAATTTTTGGTTGTGACCCAGAGAACTCTGGAACATTGTCACATCACAGTGGTATTTAAGAGCAGGAGCCACGATGTCTCCAAAGCTCTGGGGGTTTGCTGATAACACCTGTGACTGCAATGGCTGCCCATGAGAAGATCCTTTCTCTTCAGTGGCTACCACTGAGTGCCCCAGGGGCCAGCGGTGACCAGATGGTTTTTGATACAGTGTGAACTGGACGCACTGGATGAAGAGCCCTGGCAGTTTCACAGCATCGCTTGTTAACAGCCTAAAAGTGGTGCGCCTCCCCCTCACCCGCTCTTGATGTCAAGGTGATATATGATTGGACGGTAGAGAGTGGGGCGGGGACAAAGATTCTGAAAGGAGGGAGGAGGAGGAGCAAGGCTGGAACTGATAGAAAATGTTCCCTTTTAATCTTACCACAACACCAATCTCATTCAGATTGGGGTGGGAGACAGAATCCAGTGACGGTCTCAAGGAATCAAGTTAAATTAAGTCATTCATTTAACAGAATCTAAGCATATACTGAGGTTTTGAAAAAATTGAAAAGTAGTCTTTACATTCCTTTCAATAATAATTACAATGTATCCCCACTGAAGAAGGACTTTTCCAATCCATTTGTACAACACTCTTCAGAAGACAGACCACCAGCAAATATAAGCATATGGCAAGTACTGTAATACAAATTGTATTTTAAGCATAAAATACAAAACCCAACATGATGATATGTCTCTACATGAGGCAGTGGCTAAGAAATTTCTGACTCAACCTATGAAAAGTTAGTACTTTCTGGTATATTGCACCCTGACATTGAACATTACATTGTATTCGAACCCTAACATTGAAAAAGGATAAAGGCCATTCAGAGACTGCCCCACTTTGGGATCCATCAATAAGCAGATAACAAACTCAGTCACTATGGCTGATGCCAAGAAGTGCTTGCCAACAGGAGCCTGATATGGATGTCTCCTGAGAGGCTCTTCTAAGCCTGACCAATACAGATGCAGAAGCTTGCAGACAACTATCAGACTGAGCACAGGGACCCCAGTGGAAGAGTTAGGGGAAGGAGCTGAAGGGGTTTGCAACCCCATAGGAAGAACAACAATATCAACCAACCAGATCCCCAGAGCTCCCACCAACAAAATAATATACATGGAGAGACCCCACGGCTCCAGCTGCATATGTAGTAGAGGATGGACTTATCTGGCATCAATGGGAGGAGAGGCCCTTGGTCCTGTGAAGGCTCAATGCCCCAGCATACAAGAATGCTAGAGTGGTGAGACAGGGGAATTGGGTGGGAAAGCACCCTCATAAAAGCTGTGGGGAGTGAGGAATGGGGTAAGAGATTTGTGGAGGGGAAACTGGGAAGTGTGGCAACATTTGAAATAAAATAACTAGTGTAAAAAAAAAAAAGGAGTTCTATCCCAAAAACATTCTGACAAAAATAGAGATAAAGTAAATAAGCAGACATTTATAGTCTACTACAAAAGCTGCTTTGAAATCTGTAAACAAAGCATCTAGTACAGATGCCAAAGACATTTAGATAAGGCAAAAAAGAAAAGAAATATAGATAATTTCAAATTTGTTATGAATAGAAAATTATAAACATCTATGGCAAAAAGAAAAACAATCGAGGGAAGATGGAAATTGTCTGAAAATGGAAGCAATCCTGCATAATAATTCTGGAAGACCCACTGGTGGGGGGAGTAGTCCTCATTACAGACTTCCACAGGTACCAAGCCGAGGGACCCTAAATGTAACACGGAATTTTATCATGGAGGGGCTTGCGCACACACATGAAGGACTAACTCCTGAGATCAGTTTCAATCTACTGAAATGTTCTTAGATGTGGTGAAATAGAGAGGATCAACAAAGGAATAGCCTCGGCTATGTCACTGAGGGCCTTCTGATGTCTTGAATCTGAATTTCCTAGGATGAGACAACACTTAGACTGGTAAAGATTGTGTCTCACAGAAAGAAGTAACATGGAGTAAGAAATGAGGGTGGCCGAAATATAAATAAGTAAGACACCATTTACAAATGCTATTTTGATGCAAAACAAATTTAAAAAGTCACACTTATCATTTTGTCATCTCACGCAAGGATCAGAAAAGTTCCATTTGTCTATTTTTCAGGAGGGGTTTCCTAACTTAGCAAACCAATAATGCTGAAGTCTGAAGCACTCCTTGTTACATTATTAAATACTCAATGAGAAACTGAATCTTAACAATGGCACAGCAACAGCTCACATGTACTTAAAGCATTCATTCCATAGAACCTGCATTCTTCATGTTATCTCAGTCTACATGAACTGGACCCAAATGGTCTTTAAACTGTATCTACAAATACATAAATTCTAGGAGAATGCTCTATTATTTTTCTACTTAAAACAAACACATTGGTACCAGGCCTTATGCTCAATCCACTTATTCTAAAAACAGAATAGAGGGATTTAAATTCCCATGTGCAGATGGTTCGATAATGTTATGGCTATCCTAATGAACTAAAGTAAACAATTAGATTATTTTAGAATTTAAATGTATCATTTGGTATTTTCATATTAACATAAATTGTAAATTAAATTAATTTTGGCACTTTTATATGTTAATCAATTTAAAAATATAATGATAAAATTTACAAATCACCAAATTCATCACTTCAAGTATAGGTAACATAAGTCAATAAACTAATGACAGTATATAAGACTAAATAAAATTTTAAAGGAGATAACTATAAACATAATTATTTAAAAATTATCCTCTAGGTTAGAGACAGTCACATTTAAAAATTCTTTAGAGACTAATTAAAGTAGAGTTATCATTTCTCAAACATGATCAAGAGAAGTAAATTTAGCATTGTCTGTTTATTTTGACATTTTAAAATGCATTTTAATATGAGAAAAGAAAACAGCATGTTGTATTCAAAATAAAGTTTTTTGTTATACTGCCTTTAAATGAGTCTCTCAGGGGAAAAAAAAACTTTTGCATGGTTAGTTAGAAAGCATAATAATAAAATGGCATCAACATGAAATGCTCTTAATTTATGAACTAAATGTCTTCATACTTTGGACAAACTAGACTATATTCTACAGTTGGTTATTAAAAATAAATATTTCTTATACTTAATTTTTACTTAGAAACTCAGGACTTGAATAAATTAAAACTGAATAATATGTAGCAATGATTTAATAGATTGTAATACTTATGACACCATAGAACTGTGAACATATTTTCAAAAAAACGAAAAAAAATTGACACCTAATCCTCCTTCCAGGCAGATATCTTCATCCAGGGCCCTGATCAATGTCTCCATGATCCACCCAAGGTACCTACACTGTTAGATACAGACAGGTCCCTCATTCAATTCCTAGGCTTTGTCTAGCCACCCCTGCCTATACCAAAACTAATTTCTAAGCCTCAGCAAGAATCGACTAAAAGAAAGCATGTTCAACCCCTTTTTACTGGGCAAACTGGATATCCATATGCAGAAGAATAAAATTAGATCTTTATCACCCTGCACAAAAACTAACTCCAAATGGATCAAAGGACCTAGACATGAAACCATAAGCTGCTAGAAGATAACATAGTATCCTCCATGATATAGGTAGAAGGAAGAACTTTTTCAATAGGATTGATTATATTTGTCCAAGACTTAAGGCCAATTAAGGTCAGTAGGACTTTATAAAACTGTAAAGCTGGGCCGGAGAGCTGGCCAAGCAATTAAGAGCACTGACTGTTCTTCCAGAGGTTCAATTCCCGCAACCATATAGTGGCTCACAACCAACTCTAATGGGAACTGATGCTCTATTCTGGCATCTAGATAGAACAATAATATACATAAAATAAATAAATCATTTTTAAAATCTGTAAAGCTTCTGAATATCTAAAAAAAATTATCTAGGTAAAGAAGAAACCTACAGGATAACAGGGAAACTTTGTCATCTCTAAATCTGCCAGAGGATTCCAGAATATATATAAAGAACTTAAGAAAAAAAAAAGAGTGGTCCACTTGAAAAATGAACGTGGGACCTGAAACAAGTTCTCAAAATTAACAGAAAAAAAAAAAGGAAGAAAAAATTCAAACAAACTAACAAAAAGAACCAATGCATATAAAATAACTAAAAATATTCATTATCCGTAAGCAATTAGGCAAGTACAAATTAAAATAAATTTACAATTTCATCTACTCTCAGAATGGCAAAGTCAACAAGTTAACCAACAAGCTGGAGGGGCATGTGGGGAATAGAAAGCCTCATTCCCTTAGATAGAACTTCGGTAAACTGGTAAGGCCACTATGGAAATTAACATGGAGAATTCTCAAAATGCTTAAAACAACAGCTAAAACCATTACAAAACTACCTATTGACCCAGCTCTAGGACTGCTTGGCATATGACAAAAGACTCTACAACCTGCTCCTCAGAAACTTCCTCAGCCAGTTTCATTGGTGCTCTATCACAAGAGCTAGGAAATGGGGAAAACTAAATACCCTTCCACTCTGAGAAATGAGAAAGAATTAAATATCCTTCCACTCACAAATTTCAAATGAAAATGTGATATATATACATTATGCAATACCATTCCACTGTTAACGAAAAGAAAGCCATGAACTTTGCAGGTAAATTAAAGGGACTAGAAGTATAGAAAAGATCATATTTAGTGAGATAACACAAACCCAGAAAGACAAATGTCATATAGTGTCTCTCATAGGATGCTCTTAACTCTAACCAATCTTCAGTTGTGAGTATGTACTCTGGAGTAACTGCACAAACCAGGAAAGAAAACAGGACCGTGGCAGGGAGGTAGGGATAGAGAAGCAGGAGAGATGGAAATAATAGAGTCTGGGTGATCTGATCAGAAAAAAAAAATGTGGAGGAGTTCTAACTAGAAAACAGGAACAACACTCAAACTAATAGAAGAAAAACTAGGGAAGCATCTGGAACACATGGGCACTGGAAAAAATTTCCTGAACAAAACACCAATGGCTTATGCTCTAAGATCAAGAATCGACAAATGGGATCTCATAAAACTGCAAAGCTTCTGTAAGGCAAAGGACACTGTGGTTAGGACAAAACGGCAACCAACAGATTGGGAAAAGATCTTTACCAATCCTACAACAGATAGAGGCCTTATTTCCAAAATATACAAAGAACTCAAGAAGTTAGACCGCAGGGAAACAAATAACCCTATTAAAAAATGGGGTTCAGAGCTAAACAAAGAATTCACAGCTGAGGAATGCCGAATGGCTGAGAAACACCTAAAGAAATGTTCAACATCTTTAGTCATAAGGGAAATGCAAATCAAAACAACCCTGAGATTTCACCTCACACCAGTGCGATTGGCTAAGATCAAAAACTCAGGTGACAGCAGATGCTGGCGAGGATGTGGAGAAAGAGGAACACTCCTCCATTTTTGGTGGGATTGCAGACTGGTAAAACCATTCTGGAAATCAGTCTGGAGGTTCCTCAGAAAATTGGACATTGAACTGCCTGATGATCCAGCTATACCTCTCTTGGGCATATACCCAAAAGATGCCTCAACATATAAAAGAGACACGTGCTCCACTATGTTCATCGCAGCCTTATTTATAATAGCCAGAAGCTGGAAAGAACCCAGATGCCCTTCAACAGAGGAATGGATACAGAAAATGTGGTACATCTACACAATGGAATATTACTCAGCTATCAAAAACAACGAGTTTATGAAATTCGTAGGCAAATGGTTGGAACTGGAAAATATCATCCTGAGTGAGCTAACCCAATCACAGAAAGACATACATGGTATGCACTCATTGATAAGTGGCTATTAGCCCAAATGCTTGAATTACCCTAGATCCCTAGAACAAACGAAACTCAAGACGGATGATCAAAATGTGAATGCTTCACTCCTTCTTTAAATGAGGAAAAAGAATACCCTTGGCAGGGAAGGGAGAGGCAAAGATTAAAACAGAGACTGAAGGAACACCCATTCAGAGCCTGCCCCACATGTGGCCCATACATATACAGCCACCCAATTAGACAAGATGGATGAAGCAAAGAAGTGCAGACCGACAGGAGCCGGATGTAGATCGCTCCTGAGAGACACAGCCAGAATACAGCAAATATAGAGGCGAATGCCAGCAGCAAACCACTGAACTGAGAATAGGTCCCCTATTGAAGGAATCAGAGAAAGAACTGGAAGAGCTTGAAGGGGCTCGAGACCCCAAAAGTACAACAATGCCAAGCAACCAGAGCTTCCAGGGACTAAGCCACTACCTAAAGACTATACATGGACTGACCCTGGACTCTGACCCCATAGGTAGCAATGAATATCCTAGTAAGAGCACCAGTGGAAGGGGAAGCCCTGGGTCCTGCTAAGACTGAACCCACAGTGAACTAGTCTATGGGGGGAGGGCGGCAATGGGGGGAGGGTTGGGAGGGGAACACCCATAAGGAAGTGGAGGGGGGAGGGGTATGTTTGCCCGGAAACCGGGAAAGGGAATAACACTCGAAATGTATATAAGAAATACTCAAGTTAATAAAAAAAAAAAAAAAAAAAAAAAAAAAAAAAAAAATAAAAGATTTGCAAACTCCAAAAAAAAAAAAAAAAAAAAAAACAGGAACAGATAAATTTAGAAGGAAGGTAAGAAGGATGTGTCTGAGTCATAAAGAGTCACACTATTAACTATCTACCTAAAAAAATTTAGTGCATACAAATTAATGTGTAAATATACATATATAGTTTAAGTAGGCTTTTCTTAGCTGCCCTGTGTTCTGCCAAGAACCAAAGACCATCTAATAAACATCCTTAAGAAGCATAAGAAGCTCTCTTTTGAGTTGTTGGTCAGGGTTGTCCAAGAGACTTCCAAGAATTGTACAGACTATTACTATTGGTCTTGGTTCCCATAAGAGATGTAAAGTAAGTTCTAATTTTGTATTGCTGAAGACGCCATGCACTTCAGAGGCACATTTAGAGACCCAGAGCTAGAACTGACCTAAAGGCCTCTTCCCTGAGGATTAGCTTTCATGGTTCCAGAAGGTACCACACAAGGTTCCAAAGCAGAGAAGTGATCAACAGATCCAGGCTGTTCTGAGACATGTGAACCACAACTATGATCAGAGTGGCCTGATAACCTAGAGGATACAGTAGTGACAGGCCTATTTTATAAGTGGCAGGCATCTCTCTAATTTGACATAAATCTCACTCAATAAAAGGATATCATGTCTGGTACTGAGATGCACGTCAACTGAAGCCATGGATCTTGAAGGAGAACTTATACTGCTTTATTAAAAAAATATCAACTCTGCAGGGGAGGGGGCAAAGATGAGGATTTCCTATAGTGTTGCTTTTGGCCCAAATTCAAACACATAGATTATCTTAGTTAGGGTTTTACTGCTTTGAACAGACACCATGACCAAGGCAATTCTTATAAAGATAAGATTTAATTGGGGTTGACTTACAGATTCAGAGGTTCAGTCCATTATCATCAAGGTAGGAACATGGCAGCATCCAGGCAGGTATAGTGTAGGAAGAGCTGAGACTTCCACATGTTCCAAAGGCAAACAGAAGACTGGCTTCCAGGGCAGCGAGGATGAGGGTCTTAAAGCCCATACCCACAGTGATACACCTACTCCAGCAAGACCACACCTTCTAATACTCCCACTCCCTGGGTCAAGCATATACAAGCTATCACACAGGGCATATGCACAAACACACACCCATTCATCTCCCGATAATGTACAACGCTCACTTAACTCACACATCCCCAGTTTTTTTCCCTTTGTTGCCAACAGTCTGTTTTAATGCACAACACCATGCAATCTTCTTTCTACACCATCCAAGCAACTGAAGCATTGGTCTTGGTCTACAAATAGTAAGAATAGCATTTTATCTCTAAAATACTGACTGTTTTCCACATGGAGGAATTGCCATGTGAAACTGTATTTGCATGACTTTGGAACCTATATTTGTCTCTGGCAGTAAAAACCAAAACCAAACACGAAAAAAGCTATCGAACTAGACACAGTGTGTAGAGGGAAGATAACCTGAAGGACAAGAGGACACAGCAGATGTCAGGCCATGTTTATCAGAGCTACACATGATTCTGCTTGGAAAACAACTGCCACAGGCCATAGTCTACCCTGAATGGTTCACACTTGTGAGATGCACATCAAATTCACATTTTAGAAAGCTCTAATCGGGCAACACTATGAAGAATTTGATGAAGTGAGTATGTTTGAACCAATTGTATTCCAGCCTTAGTTTTTAGTTAATTATACTTCTTGCTGTGGCTTATTAATTAATAGTATTTAACAGATTTGACCTGAAAACTTATGGTTGCTTTTGTTGCTATTTATTGGTATTGTATTTTATGAAACCTTAAGGGAAATGAGAAGCAGATGGCCATTGAAACATTTACTAAATGACTCCAAAAATTATCCTTCTCCTGGCTATAAAGAAGTCATGGGTGTGATTTATGCAAAGTAACAGCTTTGTGAATCTTTATGTAAGACTGCTCCAAACACCAAATTCCAACAAAACAACAGTCTACTGGAGCTTCCCGCCATCGGACATTCTCCTACTCCTACAGAAATCCCATTCACACACCACTAAATGCAATTTCCTTGGTCCCAATTCCTGAAAACCAATCAAGACTGTCACCTTATTCCTTCACTGAAACAAATTTCTACCCTATTGGAGGACAATTCTTCAGTCCCCCTCAACTGAGTGGACTTAGATTTTTTTCAACCCAAGTGCTTGCTTTTGTGCATTTTATTTATCAAACAAACAAACAAGAACAACAAAATCAGATGGAAGGGCAAATGACAGCCTTAATTTACTACCTGCTGTCATTTCTCCCCTCGTCTCATACATAAACAGTTATTCTGCAGGGTTCTCCAGACCACTTTTGAAATGTTTTGCAGTTTTTAATCAAATTCTTAACATAAATTGATGTTAATACACAGACTTAAGACACCAAAATGAAACGGGCAAATGAAAGTCTCTTTAACATGCTCATCTTTTCTATATCTACGCAATATTCCCCTGCCTCTTAATTTTTTACATAGTAAGCAGCAGTATCTTTTCAGTAAATTAACAACTTTCAAGCATTAAAAAAGCTGCTGAAACAGTTTGCCATCAAACAGATAAACAGTAAAACAGAAGATTACACAAACTCCTTCCAAGGGCCTATGGGGCTTCATGGTCTGACAATTGACAAGTGCTTTGGCAAAGAGAAATTCTTTCTTTACTTCTTCACATCTCCCTGGCTGTTTATACACACACACACACACACACACACACACACACACTATATGCTCTCTGGATAACACTCTCTTTGCTTGATAACAAAATCTTGCTGTGCCACCTACGAGTCTCAGCCTTCAAAGTCCTTCTGTTTCTGTCACCCAAGTCCTAAAACCCAAGACATGCACCACGATCCCGGCTAAAGCTGACAGTTTTAGTCCCTTCCTGATATTCATCTTCATGAGAGAGTTGGTTTCAAATTCACTATTTTTCTCATCCTCATCTGAAATTTGATTTCATAGTCTCTATTTTTCTCACTCGATCACAGGGATCTAAGGGTGGATGGCTTATCTGTTTTCTTTTGTTATAAAATTCAGTTTCTAGAAACTTCAAGTACACAATATTCAAATTTTGTTCACTAGTGCATCTGTTTATCTTTAATATATTATTATCATAAATAAACTTCTTTGGCATTAATATTTGTTCCTAAAACCCTGATCCTAAGATGCGCCTTCAAAAGGCAGACTACAGAGGATTTTTATACACATATATTTTCTATCCCTAATTCTTTCTTAAACTTTCCAATCCTGCAGATTTTACTGTTTTCATGTAATCATGTCCACTAGCTCCCATTCCACAACACCTTCTCCATAGTTCCCTTATTTACAAAGGCACTATAGATTAAGCACGCAAATCTAAAGGTGGATGTGAATATATATATACATATATATGTAAATATATGATTTTTACATTTGTTTGTTTGAGTAACTTTACTCAGTACCATTTTATTTTAGTTCCATTTATCTGCATATTTTATAACTGCATTGCTTACTACAGAATGAAATTTAGCTATGTATATATGTCTCATTTGATTATCCATTAATCAGTTCATGAATAATCAACTATTCTCTGATTGACTTTGAAGCCTGCTTCACAAGAAGGAATTCATACTTGGTATTTAAGCACTCATGGGTGACTAGTCTTAGATCTTAGTGACAAACTTTCTGCTGTGGTTTCGCTAAACTGCCATGCACCAAACAAAGGCATTTATGTTTACAATCGTTGAAGACTCCCCTAACTTTATTCATCAAAGAGGCCTCTCTTTGCAGTGATTATCAGAGACCACAGACATGACTGACTGCTTATCGCTCAGAGAATAAGTGACAGCTGAGGGCCAAGTCCAAAGTAGGACATACTATCACCACTAGGGTTTGGGAATCATTGCTGAAGAGAAGACAGAAAGAACATATGAAGCATGAGGAAAGGGCAGAGGCCATGAATACTGATTTGGGGGAATGGCAGACCCAAGGTACTCATAAGTTTAGCCACTGTGGCTGCCTACAATGGGCCAACACAGAACCAAGCCATTAATGCTTAAAATGGATTCTGGAGGGGCTCATGGGACCCTGCCTTCCCTTCCTTGCTAAAGTACTGTGTACTGGCGGTTCTTGGAATGGGACAGTCATTGCTTTAGTTGTGTTCTCACTGAAGAACCTATCAGACTCCGATAGATCATTTCCTACCCATACTAAGGCAGATGATCTGGGTCAAACTCAGTGACTACACACCTGAAAACAAGTGTGTATTAGCAAGCATGTATAAGCAAACTGTCAAAAAACAAACTTAATAAGTCATAAAATTTTAAATGTAAACTAACAAAATATTCTAAAACCTATTTCAGTGAAAAAGTGTAAAGATTTCTATAAATTCAAAGATATCTAAATTTCTCGGGGCACTGAAGATTCTTTGTGTGGACAGGATGATAAGCTTTTTTTTTTTTTCTTCTTGTGGAAGCCATTTTCTAAGCAGCTACATAGAACAAGGAGCTGTGATGAACCCAGATGCTATGGTTATGACACAAATGAGCTGGAGTTCCATTTTCTCTAACTGGAAAGAAAGAAACTCAGCTATTCAAGGAGTATCAAGTCATAGAAGTAATGAATTTCATGTATACTCAGATGAATACACATTGGAGAGGTACTTTCTGACAGACACTGAGAAGCTCCCTAAAAATAATACTGTAAGATTGCTAAGGTCTGGGCTGGGGATTTAGCTCAGTGGTAGAGCGCTTACCTAGGAAGCGCAAGGCCCTGGGTTCGGTCCCCAGCTCCGGAAAAAAAAAAAAAAAAAAAAAAAAAAGATTGCTAAGGTCTATATTCTAACTGGGAGGACTGGAGAGTGTAAATGTACCTACATATTTATTCATGCCTCAAATCTGTATATGAACATGCTAAGGCCTACCTGAGTCTGAGAGATAAAATAGGAAACAAGACAGATATGATACTTGCCTTGCTGAAGGCTACATTCTTATTTTGTGTACATGAGAAAAGTAAAGGAATTCGATTCAAAGTAACACAATCCAACTATTCACTAAATATATATGTGAATATATGAAACCAGAGAGTGGGGACAGCTTCAGCAGAAAACAAAGATGAAGTCCAGATATGAAAAATAAATTCTAGCATTCACCTCTGTATTTGACATGCTCTGGCAGAGCCTCTCATGAGATAGCCATATCAGGCTCCTGTCAGCAAGCACTTCTTGGCATCAGCAATATTGTCTGGGTTTGGTGGCTGTATGTATATGGGCTGTATACCCATGTGGGTGAGGATGGGATCCCCATTGGAGGAATTAGAGAAATGACTGAAAGAGCTCAAGGGGCTTGAGACCCCATATGAACAACAATGCCAACAAACCAGAGCTCCCAGGGACTAAACCACTACCCAAAGACTGATCCATGGCTCCAGCTGCATATGTAGCAGATGATGGCCTTGTTGGGCACCAATGGAAGGAGAAGATCTTGATCCTTCCAAGGATGAACCCCACCCCAGTATAGGGGAATGTCAGGAGGGTGGGAAGGGGTGGGTAGTTGGAGGGGGAACACCCTTATAGAAGAAGGGAAGGGGGATGGGATAGGGGACTTATGTCTGGGACACCGGGAAAGGGAATAACATTTGAAATAAAAATAAAAAAATCCAATAAAAAAATAAATAAATAAAAAGAATTAAATACTAAAGTAGAAAAAGTAGAAAAAATAACTTCAAAGTAAAATTATAATAATTGTTAACAGTGAAATGAATTTATGGTTATAGACTGTAAGAGAAACAGATTTGAGTTCACAGCAACAGCAATAAAGTCTAATTGTAAGAATTAAAATACAAGAAAGGACAAATTTTAAAGACTTCACAATAGTTCTATGTATGCACCATGTTAACCAGTATTTTAAGGAAAACATACACGTGCACAAGAATTCATGTCACTTTCGTCCTTAGGTCACAGATAGGCAGGGATTATCCTTGCAGAGATATCTAGTGACAATTCTATACATTCAGCTCAGACAGCTAATTACCTGTGTCTTCAGCTATCAGTAAGCCAACCTCCGCTACTTTATCCTGCATTTTGAGCATCAAACTCATCCGATTTTGATTTGCTGACGATGTGAGCCGTGTGTTTACCATCTAGATAATGGGGTCTATCACAGAGGGTTCGAACTTCTGTATGAATGAATTCGTTGCGGAGGAAGTGGTGGGTCCAAGAAGACAGAGCATATGAGAGATGTGGAGAGGGTGATGCCACACGGAACATTGTGGAATTCAACACAAATGCAAGAGCTCTGGAAAACCTGAAAACTTCTTAAGTCATATCACCATTTGGGAAGAAACTGAGGGAAAAAATACTAAGCAAATTACATGCCACATTAGTAATCTTTTCTCCATTACTGCCATCACAGTTTCCCTATGATTCTACCATATTTATAAAATGCAAATGCATAATAGGTCTTTAAAATTCATAAAAATCATTTTTCATTATTTATCTAGGCTATACATCCCCTCAATGAAATCCCGAACTTTTTAAATATGCACGAGGAAGAACAAGTGCTGTTATATTACTTGAAGCAGAGTGTGTTGGTAAATTATTTCCTGTTTAACCAGAATGACTGAATCATTCTTTCTGAATCACATATGTCTGGGTCATTTGCCAGAGAAAAATAGAATGCCAAAACAATTAAATTTATATGTTTGCTGACTGACAAATCGGTGTTTATTATACTGGCTGTTCCATAAAACTGCTGGAGGCTAAGGGTTAATAAATGTCAGTGGACATTTTTGCTCACGTTATATGTTTATCATCCATTTCCTGAGAAATTGAAATGTAGTGTTTTATAAAGCACACACTTTCGTGCTCTGAGTCCACTGCTAGTAAATTTATTGAAAAATAAAATGGCATTTCATTCAACTAGCTCAATAAATTGATGTGTATTTACCCAATCTAATCAATTACAAAGCCATTACCACAAAAGCCTTCAGGGTACTTGCTCAAACGTACTAATGTGTCACACAACACAATGCACACGGAGCTACTAAGCCCTTAGCAGGAGGTTAGGGTGACTACTGAAATGGATTCGTAAATGCTTTTTATATTACTATGAATTGAAATTCAAGGACTGACACCCAATTTCACTACTGCACAAGTTAAGCATGATTGGAACAACAAAAGTGTATAGATTCATATTTCCAGTGTAAATAATTTACTTTTAAATATACATATATACATGCATGTATATGTAAATATGAAAAAATAAGATATACAAATATATTTTTGTATAGCTTAAATATTGAAAAGAATTATTTGAGTAACCATAGTTGGTGAGGAAAATATAACTGTTCTGCTCACTTTACCCTTAACCTTATACCTTAACACAGCTACTAATTAATTTTTGTCATGCCACTTGCATATATTTATCTTAAGCAGTGTCACATCACTGCCTCAGCAGGACCAGTGGGTCTCCATTTTACACTAATTTCATGTAAACCTCACATACAATTTTCCTGAGCCTGCAGCCCAGCAGTGAAGCAACAGAACCATGTTCCATGCTGGGGGCCCTGTGAGCTTCTCTCACCCACTTTATGACATGGAGGGGTTTGCTGCATGAACTCATTGATTTCTCGGTGTGCTACAAGCTTTCATGAAAGTCCCTGAATTCTCTTGCCATAAGGTTTACTCCTGGAAAGGGTATTTCTAATAATCCTTCAGATATAACCACACGAATTAGGCAAACAACCGAGAGCAGATGATGGAAAGGAGAAACTACTGCTCTGTCAAATCAATGGTAAGGAATTACAAGGTAACTGCTAATAACATCTCATCAAATAGCAACACACAGCTCAGGAACGAGTGCTTTACTGGGTTAAAAAAAATGTATAATACACAGAAATACTTCGCAGTGTGGACGACAGCCATCATCAGAGAAATCCGGAAGAGCACCCCATAAGAATAAAGCAGACCCTAGCAAGCGCAAGGCCCTGGGAACGTTTGGTCCACAGCTCCAAAAATAAAAATAAAAATAAAAATAGAACAGACTTGTTTGTTGGTTTGTTTCGGTAAGAATCCCATCTTAAAGTTATCACCCAATCCCATTATTGGGAAGTCAGATTTTTTTTTATTTATAGTAAATGCTTTGACAATACAAAACATGCTTTCAATTAGAACAGAGAGAAATACTACAGCATTCTAAATCCAACCACAGTGATACACTCTTTTAATCTTGGGATTTGAAGGCTAAAGAAGAAATCCACTGAGTTTAGGTCATTAGAGGTGCATAGGAAATTCAGAGCTACCCTGGCATACATAGAAAGACCTTAATTCAAAGAAAATAGGATCCTAAAAAACATCTGACTTCCAGTGCAAAGTAAGAAACTAACTCAAAACTAACTCATAAAATGACTTCAAGACCTGAAAATATTTAAATATAGCACAAGGATGCCTCATTTATTCCACAATTCAGAATAAATTAGTCCAGGGAAATAAACCCTTTATAGAAATCCTTACTGAAACTGGATAGCAGAGTTGAAGATGCAGCTTGCTGGTAGAATGCTGGCCTAGCATGTCCTGCGTTTCGGGATAGAAAAAACGAGTGAGCAAACGCTGACTTTAGATCATTAACATCACACTTAAAACATTAAACAATCTAACTACAGGTGCTTTTAAATTGCATTTAATCTTTTCTTGGCACCTTATGTACAAATTTTGAAAACAATTTTGAGTTTTATAGTGACTCAGGTTCGTTATGATCAATTATTATCCAACGCTGTGGTCTAATGATGCCCAGAGGGACAATTGCAACCTGCAGAACTGTTTGCTGCAGCACCTAAGTGGCCTGGCTGTGCTGTGCTGTCAGTTCTGCTTTCTAACCTTGATAGGTTTTCCCTTTCCCACTGCTCTCAGAGGCCACTACTCAATACTATTAGCTGGGGGTCACAATCGGTCATTTCAACAACTGATTCTCACTTTGAGCCGCCACCTAGAAGAACTTCTCATACCTTAAAAGCATCAGACCTCCATGGACAAAGACCCACTGCCATTGTGTCGCAAGCTTTGATGTTATGAAAACATGCCATTTCTTGCATTTATAACTTTAATAATGCATCCCAGGACTAAGGTGGCTTATAAGTCTGACAACAGGATGATTTCCACGGTGACATCCTGAGCATAACTTAGAGTCTACGATATTTGTGTCAATGAATCTTTACAACATTATGAGGTACGAAAATGATCTAATTACAAATTAAAAAAAACCTATTTTGGTTGAATGGGGGCTGATGCTAACAGTAGACACTGTCTGCAAATCAATATCCACATTTAAAATAAAATAAAAGTTTTTCAACTTTGATGTACAGTACTGAAAGTTTCAAAGTGAATCAACGTTAACTGTAGATGTCTTGGACAGGCTCCTAGGTGGTTTCCGGTTGATGTAAAGAGAAAGTTCATTTACTCATTTACTAAAATCAAGCAGTATTGAGAGTTGGCTCAGCGATGAGGTTCTGCTAGTTTAGGTTTATAATATTTTCCTTCCTGACACAATGGAATTGAGCTACAATACTATAGTTAAGCCATAAATTATTATCAGCTTCACCACATTTGACTCCTTATAATTTAATTGGAAGTCTGGGAGAATCATATAATCCTGTGACCCAAAGCACACACTGGAGTCCAAAGATAGGCCTATTGTGCTGGGAATTTTATCAATTTTATACAAAAAAAATTCCTTTGTATTAATAATGATCTCAAAATTCTAAGTGTGTGACATTAAAAATGGAGGGAACTCATTTAAAGAGTGTGTTTTTGACTTTTCTTAAGTGAAAAGTGAGGCTAAATGAGACCATGTGTTCTCATGGAAAATCCTGACTGGCACTTGCTAGCAGCAAGGAACTCAAACCAGGACTGTTTGTCCCAAGTTGCGAAAAGGCAAGAGCTGGCCATGCTTCCCCACGCAACCTGCTGTGTTTAGCAAATGTCTGAAAGCACAACTCCACTATAATATATATATATATATATGTATATATATATATATATATTATTCCTTGGTTAGACATCTTAAGATACATTATTTTATGTAGTCCCATGGCACATAAAAAAATATCATCCTTATGATCTCTCACAGAGGAAACCAAGATTCAGGTGTAAACCATGCTTGGTTCAACCTGTGGGATAAAGATAACCAAACCAGCAGCCATAACATTACATTATGGTACATCTTTACCAAATTAATTGTTTTCATATATATTATTGCACTGTTCCTACTATTTGGAATAAAAGTCCCCTTTTCTTCTTTTCATTCATTCCAGCTGTAAAGAATAAATCAACCAAAGAAAGGATGGTGATATGACTTCGTGGGGAAGAACGCAAGCTCTGTAAGGAGAAGGACCTTAGTTGAGTCCCCAGAAGCCACACCAAAACTAAGCACAGTTACATGTACACAAGATCCCAGCACTGGCAGGTAGAGACACATCACTCCTGACAGCTCGCTAGCCAGGTAACCGAGGTGAAATAACAGGATCCCATCTCAGTGACAGACGTATCCCAGAGCAATAAGGAGAAACAAAGGAAAGTATGTGACATCCACCTTTGTCTTCAGCATGTGCACCGGGGCCCACATGGGAAATGCGTACACACACAAAAGATATCCTTACAAAGTTAATTCGTAACACCACCATAAGTCATGCTGGCAAAAACTATGCAAGAGAAGCAGAAAAAGAGAGTCAATAAAATATTATGTCCAACTTAAATGAAACATAAGCACTATGGACAAACCCTTAACCTTCAGGTTCAACATATATAGGCGCAAATGCTCTACTGAAAATATGAACAAAATCACCAATAATTATATGCCCATAGTCTTATACAGTTTTCATCACGATGTTAAAGAATCAGGAAGGGATAGGGAACAATAGGGGTCTGGAGAAGTTATCTTATATCAGATGGTCAGGGATATACAAAAACACCCAATAATACAAAGTTAAAAACACTCAAGCAATATGATTAGCTTCATCATGTCCAAGATGAGCCCACCTGGACAGCTAGCCAGTCTCCATTGCTAGCCCCAACACAATGCTAAAAAACAAGGCCTTGGTGTTTTGTCACCTGAAGTACTGAGAGAGGATGCTAGCTAGCTATAACAGGTCCCAAATTTTACTAGTACTTTTACATGCAGACTTTTTAAAAGGCTTTCTTAAGCAAACACCTACTTTTGTCAGGTACTTGGAGGAAGAAGGGTTGTAATATATAAAGGGGTAATGAAATGCATGGGAGGCTACTAGTTAAAGAAACTAAAGAAGCAAAGATAGGCCCAGGAATGAGTCAAGAGAAGGCCAATAAGATGTCTAAGGCATTGGAGAGGAAGAGTGAGGAGAAGAGGTACGGGAAGAAGCCTGTTGACCTAAGTCTGATCCCCAGAAAGCACATGGTAAAAGGACACAACTGTTATCTGATCTCCACACATGCCATGGCACATGTGTACACCTGTTCACATGTGTACCTTCAGCAACAAAATGAATAAAATAAAAATGAATATTAAAAAAAGATATACAGGGATGAATGAAAAAAAAAAAGTCCAGAGGTGCACACAACCTTCAACCTTACAAAATGTATCTAGGGAAGCCAGAGATTAGAGAAAAAATATTTCTGGTCACTAACCTAAATTAATGGAGGAGAAAGCACTCAAAATGAACAATTTCGTATTATTTATGAACCTTTTCAAATTTATGAGAAACCTATATTTTCTGAAAGTAAGCGACTCAGTACAACACAGTTTATTTATCTGCCTGGAACACTAAGGAAATCATTCAGCTAGAAAACCATGAAATATCTCTTTAGAGCTTCAAAGCTGCAATCCAGACTCCAGAAAATAGACATGCTTAAACAAGTTGTTCTGTTACACGCAGATAAAAACAGGGGAAAATTGATTTCTTTTCCTACTTTTTACCTGCTTGTTTAAAAAAAAAAGGTCACAAAAAACCCTAGATATCATTATTATTATATACTCCACAAAATTCCCTGACTTAAATGGATAATCACTTGAATACAGGCCTTGAAACTATTTTCACAAGCACATGCCTTGTCTTAAGCTGAAAGTTGCTTTCAGGACAGTGGGCAGCATTTTAGTTTTATGACACTGTCCTACTTTTGACAGAGTTCCTATTTGGGAAGGAGATATTACAGGTGAGTGAGCCTGAAAGGCTCATTTGCTCCCATGGTATCCCTGTGGACCTACGTTGGAGACGAGTGAGGAGTAAATGAGACATATAACACCAGGGAAAAGGTTAGCCCGACACGGTAAAGCTTCACCCTTTGCTGCCTCTGCATCAGTAGAGACCTTTCTGCTAGGCTGTGTAATCTCATGAAGCCTGGGAGAGACGCTGTATTTCTCCTATTCAAACACAATTCCAGACAGGTTAGCTTGATGGAGAAACTTTCTTAATCTTTTCTATGAAGAAGAATTAGTCTGTCTGAGTTTTGAAGGTAACTTGACTTTCTTTGAAAGAGTAGATTTAACTGTTTTCTTTAATCAAGCTCAAGTGAGGTTCAGACTTCAACAGGAATAAATAGTAAAGGAAAAGGGGCAGAAAAACACTAGATGTGAATCTTCTATACGGTGTAAAGTTATTTTTATCGGACACCAAATAGTCTCAAATGCTATTAATACTAGTGTAAAATGAATTTAACTAGCACTTTAATGAATTTCAATGAAAATTAAGCTATGAGTTACTGATATAAGTTAGTAGTTGTCTTAGTCCTTTGTGGGGCAGTTCGTTTGCTGAAACTACACTGAAAGCTAACTATGCGGAATCACAGGATTGTTCTGACCAGCAGGTGGAACAGAATCTGTCTGTCTAAAATATGCTACATCACATCGATTAAATATATCCAAGTTCTGGTTTATCCCAAGAAATTAAAAACAAATATTTTAGGATTTGGTGACAAATTCTAAACACCCTGAAAATTGCAACTTCTAAAGTGCACAGATTATGACAGATGCTGCGTAAATCTGTCAAGTAAACAAATGAGCAAATTAATGGACTGATCACAAAAGGGCTAATTCTAAAAATGCATATCTCTCTAGCTACTCCTTGTTTAATGTATAAAAGGTTTTTATGTGCGCTGTATCAGTCAGCTCCTTAGCATATTCCTCTCCAGAGCAGTAATTATGTGCCACTTTAGTAGTACGTTACCCACATTAGAAACAAATTTTTGTTTAATCTTCAGAAAGGCCAAAAACCAGGCCTTTGATGACAAAAGGAGTGAAAGATCCTTTGGAGATGGGATGAGGAAAACGGACAAAACCAAGATTCCTGTTACCTGACATGTGAACATCTCCAGTCACTATAAAATCTATGACCAACCCATTTCTTGACCTGAACTGATCAACAGTGGGCAAGTACATTATGGTTATAGGCTCATGATACATAAAAATAGGTTACCAGCCTTTTGCTTTGGGTGTTTATTCATTTTTTTTAATAGTGTAGTTTCTTCCAGGTCATATAGGCCCCATTCCCACCCAACCTTTAAGCTATGATTCTTCACACCTTCTCAGTAAACCGTTTCAGTCAGCTGAAATGGAATCACCCATATTGCATTCCCTGTCACAGTTGGTGTTTCTATTCTTCTGAGACAAAATGACCAGGACAACTGTTATAAAAGAAACCATTTAATTGGAGATCGCTAGGAGTTCAGATGTTGAATACATCACCATCATTACAGGAAGCACAGCAGCACTCTGGCAGACATGGTTTGCAAGTTGGTTTCCAGCCTATGTCTCCATCCACCAAAGATGGAGAAACCAAGATATTACACGACAAAACAAAATTTACACAATATCTTTCCAAAAATCCAACCACACAAAGGATAATAGATGGAAAACTACAACAAAAGGAGGAAAACTGCACCCTATAAAAAGAATGACAAATACTCTTCTTGCAACAAACCCAAAAGATAGCCACACAAACAGAAATCTAACAACAAAATTAAGAAGAAAGAACAATCATTGGTCCACAGTATCTGGCAATATCAATGAACTCAATTCCTCAATAAAAAGATATAGACAGACTGGGTATGTGAACAGGACCCAGCATTTTGCTGCCTACAAGAAACACACCTCAATGACAAAAGACAGACATTACCACAGAGTAAAAGCCTGGTAAACAATTTTACAAGCAAATGGTCCAAAGAAACAATTTGGAATGGCCATTCTACTATTGAATAAAATCAACTTTCAACCAAAAGTTATCAAAACAGACAAGGAAGGACACTTCATACTCAACAAAAGAAAAATTCACCAAGATGAACTCTCAATTCTGAATATCTATGCTCCAAATGCAAGGGCACCTACATACATAAAAGAAACTATACTAACGCGAAAGGAACACACTGCACCTCACACATTAATAGTGGTAGAATTCAATGACCCAATCTCATCAATGGACAGAGCATGGAAACAGAGACTAAACAAGGACATAGAGAAACTAACAGAAGTTATGAAACAAATGGATTTAACAGGTCTCTATTGAACATCTCATCCTAAAACAAACAACATATATATATATATATATATATATATATATATATATATATATATATCTTCTTCTCAATACCTCACGGTACCCTCTCCAAAACTGACAATATAATTGGTTACAAAACAGGCCTCAACAGATACAAGAAGACTGAAATAATCCCATGTATCTTATCAGATCACCACAGACTACGGCTGGTCTTCAATAACAACAACGAAAGAAAGTCCACATACACATGGAAGTTGAACAATGCTCTACTCAATGATAACCTGGTCAAGGAGGAAATAATGAAAGAAATTAAAGACTTTCTAGAATTTAATGAAAATGAAGGCACAAAATACCCAAACTCAATGGGACTCAATGACAGCAGTGCTAAGAGGAAAACTCATAGCTCTGAATGTCTCCAAAATGAAACCTGGCATAGCATACAATAGCAGCTTGACAAAACATCTAAAAGCACTAGAACAGAAAGAAGCAAATACACCCAAGAAGAGCATCCTGCAGGAAATAATCAAACTTAGGACTGAAATCCACCAAGTAAAAACAAAAAGAACTATACAAAGAATCAACAAAACCAGGAGCTGGTTCTTTGAGAATATCAACAAGATAAATAAACCCTTAGCCAGACTAACCAGAGGGCACAGAGACAATATCTAAATTTACAAAATCAAAAATGAAAATGAAGACATAACAAGAGAATCTTAGGAAATTCAAAAAATCATCAGAGCCTACCTAAAAAGCCTATATTCAACAAAACTGTAAAATCTGGAAGAAATGGACAATTTTCTAGACAGATACCAGGTACCAAAGTTAAATTAGGATCAGATAAACCATTTAAAAAGTTCCATATGCCCTAAAGAAACGGAAGCAGTGATTAAAATCTCACAACCAAAAAAGCCCAGGAACAAATGGGGTTAATACCAATACTGTCTAAACTATTCCACAAAATAGAAACAGAAGGAACATTACCCAACTGGTTCCATGAAGCCACAATTACACTTATACCCAAACCACACAAAGATCCATCAAAGAAAGAGCACTTCAGACCAATTTCCCTTATAAATATCAACGCCAAATTACTAAACAAAATTCTCACAAACCAAATCCAAGAACACATCAAAACGATCATCTATTCTGACAAAGGAGGCTTCATCCCAGAGATACAGGGATGGTCAAAATACACAGAAATCCATCAATGTAATGCACTACATAAACAATGTCAAATAAGAAAACCACATGATCATCTCATTCGATGCTGAGAAAGCATTTGACAAAATTTAACACGTCTTCAGGTTAAAAGTCTTGGAAAGATAAGGAATTCAAGGTCCATACTTAAAATGGTAAAAGCGATATACAGCAAACCAGTTTCCATCATCAAATTAAAAGGAGAGAAACTAGAAGCAAGCCCACTAAATCAGTGACTAGGAAAGACTGCCTACCTATTCATTATAGAATGCAAAGTTCTAGCCAGATCAATTTAACCACAGAAAGAGGCCAAACGGATGCAAATTGAAAAGGAAGAAGTCAAAATATCACTCTTTGCAGATGAAATGATAGTATATTAAGTGGCCCTTAAAATTCCACCTTAGAATTCCTACAGTTTATAACAACTTCAGCAAAGTGGCTGATATAAAATTGACTCAAACCAATCAGTAGCCTTCCTCTAATCAAAGAATAAACAGACTGAGAAAGGAATTAGGTAAATGGCACATTAGTCACAAACAATCTAAAATATGTTGGCCTGACTTTAACCAAGCAAGTGAAAGATTTGTAGGACAAGAACTTCGAATCACTGAAGAAAGAAATCAAAGATCTCAAAAGATGTAAAGAACTCCCATGCTTATGGATTGACAGGATTAATATAATAAAAATGACCATTTTGCCAAAAGCAATCTACAGATTCAATTCAATTCCCATTGAAATTCCAACTCAATTTTTCATAGAGTTAGAAGAGCAATTTGCAAATTCATTTGGAATAACAAAAATTTCACATTAGAGAAAATTATTCTCAAAAATAAAACAACTTCTGGGGGAATTACCATCCCTGACCTCAAGCTGTATTACAGAGCAAAGGTGATAAAAACTGTATAGTATTGGTACAGAGATAGGAAGGTAAATCAATAGAATAGAATTGAAGACAAAGAAATGAAGCCACACACCTATGGTCTCTTGACCTTTGACAATGGAGCTAAAACCATCTAATGGAAAAAAGATAGCATTTTCAACAAATGGTGCTGGTTCAAGTGGAGGTCAGCATGTAGAAGAATGCAAGTTGATCCATTCTTATGTCCTTGTACAAAGTTTAAGTCCAATTGGATCGAGGACCTCCACATAATACCAGCTACACTGAAAGTAATAGAAAAAAAGTGAGGAAGAACCTCAAATACATGGGCACAGGAGAAAATTTCCTGAACAGCACATGAACAGCTTATGCTCTAAGATCAAGAATCGACAAATGGCACCTCATAAAATTACAAAACTTCTGTAAGACAAAGGACACTGTCTTTAGGAAAAAATGGCAACCAAAAGATTTAGAAAAGATCTTTACCAATCCTCCATCTGATAGTGGGCTAATATCCAAAATATACCAGAGAATCAAATAACTCCATTAAAAAATGGGGGAAATGAGCTGGAGAGATGTCTCAGTAGTTAAGAGCATTGACTGTTCTTCCAGAGGTCCCAATTCAAATCCCAGCAACCACATGGTGGCTCATAATCATCTGTAATGATATCTGATGCCCTCTTCTAGTGTCTTTGAAGACAGCTACAGTGTACTTATATATAATAAATCTTTTTTAAATATGGGGGACAGAGCTAAACAAAGAATTCTCAACTAAGGAATATTGAGTAGCAGAGAAACCCCTACAGAAATATTCAAGATCCTTAGTCATCACGGAAATGCAAATCAAAACAACCCTGAAATTCCATTTCATACCAGTCAGAATGGCTAAGATCAAAAGCTCAGGTGACAGCAGATGCTGGCGAGGATGTGGAGAAAGAGGAACACTTCTCCATTGCTGGTGGGATTGCAGACTGGTACAACCATTCTGGAAATCAGTCTGGAGGTTCCTCAGAAAATTGGACATTGAACTACCTGTGGACCCAGCTATACCTCTCTTGGGCATATACCCAAAAGAGATGCTCCAACATACAAGAAGGATACATGCTCCACTATGTTCATAGCAGCCTTATTTATAATAGCCAGAAGGTGGAAAGAACCCAGATGTCCTTCATCAGAGGAATGGATCCAGAAAACGTGGTACATTTACACAATGGAGTACTACTCAGCTATTGAAAACAATGACTGTATGAAATTCTTAGGCTAATGGATGGAACTAGAAAATATCATCCTGAACACAAATGGTATGCACTCACTGATAAGTGGATATTAGCCCAAAATCTCAGATTACCCAACATATAATCCGCGGACTACATGAAGCGCAAGAAGAAGGAAGACGAAAGTGTGGATGCATCAGTCCTTCTTAGAAGGGGGAACAAAATACTCACAGAAAGAAATATAGAGACAAAGTGTGGAGCAGAGATTAAGGAAAGGCCATCCAGAGACTGACACACCTGGGGATCCAGCCCATATGCAGCCACCAAATCCAAACAGAATTCTGGATACCAAGCAGTACATGCTGACAGGAGCCTGATATAGATGTCTCCTGAGAGGGTCTCCCAAAGCCTGACACATACAGAGGCCAATGGTAGCAGCCAACCATTAGACTGAGTACAGGGTCTCCAAGGAGAGGTTAAAGAAAGAACTGAAGGAGCTGGTGGGTTTGCAACCCCACAGGAAGAACAACAGTATCAACCAACCAGATTCCCTAGAGCTTCAAGGGATTAAATCAACATCCCAAGAGTACATAGGGATGGACTCATGGCTCCAGCTGCATATGTGGCAGAGGATGGCTTCGTCTGGCATAAATGGGAGGAGAGGACATTGATCCTGTCAAGGCTAGATGCCCCAGTGTAGGATAATGTTAGGGTGAGGGTGTGGGGAGGTAGGACCAAGTGCATGGGTGGGTCGGGAAGTGCCCTTATAGAAGCAGGGGGAGGAGGAAATGGGATAGTGTGTTTTTGGAGAGGAAACTGGGAAAGGAGATAACATTTGAAATGTAAATCAAAAAATATCCAATAAAAAGAAAAAAGAAAAGAGTTTTACATCTTGATTGGTAGACTGCAGGAAAATAAAATGAGACACAGGACCTTGTTGAATAGAATAACAGGAGATTTACTCTCTCTTTCTTTCTTTGGGATTATAATATAATTACATCAATTCTCCCTTCCTTTTCTTCTTTGAAAACCCTTGCATATATCTCTCATTGCTCTCAAACTCAAGGGAGCTTCCTAATCAAATATATTTTGCAGCATGT
Organism: Rattus norvegicus; assembly: GCF_021556685.1. Classification (NCBI taxonomy): domain Eukaryota; kingdom Metazoa; phylum Chordata; class Mammalia; order Rodentia; family Muridae; genus Rattus; species Rattus norvegicus. The sequence continues at coordinate 22,459,483 of NC_141544.1, read as the reverse complement.
CCTAACATGCACCTCTCTCTAAGTGAGCCATGAAGTATCACCTTGTTACTTGAGTATATAAGTTAATTCTGCCATTCTCCTTACAAAATGGTGAGTCCCCATCCGAAAATTCAAAATGGAAAGACTCTCTTAATGTGAACTGTTGAAAGTGTCAATGTGTTGTCACGAGTGGAAAAGTTGACATGTGACATATGATACAACCACAGTTAACAATGTGTCAAATCTAAGCATCCAGAGATGAGAAGGGAATAGGAGATGGGGAGGGCCATGTGAGTGGGGACTGCCGGGCGGGGTGGAGGGACGGACGTGCCATCAGGATATAAACTAAGGAAATAAATTGATGGGGACAAAATTGGTTACATTCCAAAGACATACCATAAAATATTTACAGATATTTTTTAAATTTTTAAACCTAAAAATAAGAGAGCCAAATGCCCTAAATCATCTCAAAGAAGGATATTCATATGTCCTAAATAAAAATAGTTTCCTTAATAATAGAACACAAACTTTGGGTTCACCTGTATGTTACATATAACATTAGGCGTTTTAATCCATGTCCTGGATGCTTAGTTTTTAAACATACTGCTTATTATGGTTGTGTCTTATGCTTATTAAGTAATACATCAATGTATAATAACCATTTAAGATTTATCATTATGCACTGTTTTAGTTATGATCTTACTGCTTATGTACATATATGCTAAAATTATGTTAAGAATACTTGCATTTATATTTATATCAGCTTATGTTATGAATGCAAGATTGCTTTGACATCAAAGATAATCAACATAATTCATCATATTAATGAATAGGAAGAAAAACCATACGTTATATTATCATTGACCAACTTTGAAAACTAAAAAATACTGTAAACAAAGACCTTCTGCATTTTCTTCCACACCAACCTTATAGAAGAGGAATCATTAGGTTAACAAGACCTAAATCTTACACTGTCTGATCTAAGGGGCATTTTATTATACATAATCATGATTATAGAAGAAGAAAATTAATTTCTATTTGCTTTTTCTTCTCGAGGAAGCCCAATAACTTAGGATACACTTAGAATATCATTAGTAGTGGTCACACTATGAACCCGTTATGATAGAATGTAGTTATACTAATTTCGCATCCACAAGGAACTGTAAGAGGTTAATGATCATTAGCTTGACTGTGACAGCCACTCAGAGATGCAGAATCTTTTCTATGTAAATGATATTTAGCAAGAAGGGCAGCCGTTTGACAATTTGATAATGACAGTTAAGGCTCAGTAGGTACTTAACTTCAACCAATCTTACATGGCTCTCTCCAGTGAGTTCGCAGGATTCCAGAGGAGCGTGTAAGCAGAATACAGAATTGAACTTCCCACGGTACAGTCACTGGTTTTCATTTCTGGGTACTCTTGGAACTTGTGGGTGACCGATCTATCAAAAAGTTCTCTGTACCAACCATAAACGGACAGCCATTTCCCTGCTATGAACTGTCATTTGTAATTTAGCAGAGTTACAAGGCAGATCCATGGAGTAGACAGTAAATTAAAACATGGGCAGCTCCTGATTGGAAATTTATTCATAGCAGGTAATAGTACAGTCAGGATTCTCTGGCATTACTCAGAGACAGATTTAATTCGGATAAGTTAGCTGATGGCACTTGAATCAGAGATTATAAATGGTGACAGGTTGTGACATATAGATGAGATGAAGATGAGCAACATCGCTCTGCAGAAGTGACTCAATATAGATGAGTTTCTTGAGCAGTCACATAATCATTTTAAAATTCATTTTAAAGTCTTTAGAGAACAAGACTACACTTTAATTGGGCCACATGCCACTTATATATCTATTTGTCAATAGATTGTAACATTAACCAACTGATCAGAGAAAAAGAGTAGAAAATAAATTATATTTAAAATATGGAATGGAAATTGTCATTTCTGATTTCATCTGAATAAGGCATAGACACAAAATCATAGACAGACTAGTTATCATATGAAGAGAGCAAATGTGTGGTATTGAGTTTTATACAGCTATATGCATGAGAGGGATATGCACTTATAGAGCAAGTTATGCATATTTATAAAAGATTCTCTTTATTTTGGATTTGTATGCCTTTTGCATTTTCTAATGTAGAAGTGCATTATTACATTGCCTTTTTTAGATATCATTATCTATACTGCAGAAACACGGTAGAGATAAACAATTTTCCACATGGGTGGGTATCTTAATTACCTCTTTTGAATTTGTGAAGTAGTCTATTAATTGTGATCAAATCTTGTTATATGCGGAGATTTCATAACACGGGTTTTAAAATTCCCTGGTGTTTCCCACTGAATAAGCGGACCACCACCCTCACCCCGTGAATCTGACAGACCAACCATTCACAGCAGAAGTGATCCTGGGCTAACCACTGGAGCCAAACTATATGAAAAACCTTTATGAACATTCTGTCTCTTAAGAAAGGCCCAAGGAGTACACGGGGTGGCTCATGGTCATGGCTGATGCCTAGCATCAACTGTCAGTTATGGGAGAAAAATCACACTGAACATAGATGTTCTACTTATAATGACAATGTCGCATGGGATACAACAGGAAAAGTTTGTTAAGTTAAAAGCACGTGGTATCTTAAGTGGCAAATTTGCAGACGGTTCATCAAATTGCAAAAAATAAACTAAAGGAAAACACAGCAGAGTAGACTTATGAATGTTAAATGTATACAAGTGGATTTAGAGTAGTGATAAACTATATAAGCAAGAATTAATAGAAGGTAGTAAATGTTTGTGTAGCAATTTCCTCTTTTATGTTAAAACATTCCATCTTGGAAGGAAACATCTTAAGATATACAGGACACAAAAGGAAAGTGAATCCACTGGATATTTGGGGGCAGAATATTTACAAGAAGGTGAAACTACAGGATAGTGTAAGTGGAAGGGAAAGATTCCATCTAACAGAGAAGCTGGTAAGTCAGGAAAGAAATAGCTCAAAATAGCTTCAGGAAGTACCTGAAACTGACAAGATTCATGAGGTTCCTTCATTCACAAATAATATATAAGCTGAGAATCACTGTCAGACAAGCTGAGCTGCTCAGAAGAAGCTTAAAACAAAAAGCCTGAAGGAGCAGGAACCAGGCAAATCACCCAGAGAAACAAAGAACACCTGAGCTGTCAGGAAATGATGCTCTCCACAACTGTGAACATTTCAGCTGATTACATTTAAATAGCATAATTGGATAAAAATAGAAAACTCATAATGTTTTCAATTGATATTCATTACTTACCATAAGTGGAAATATAAATACTTGATATCATTTATTTTGAAAGTAGCAAAGATTCTGGTATCTAATATTCAGGTTGAGTCTCCCTAGTGTAAGTTGTTGACACCCAACAATCTGAAATTCTTTGAATTTTGATGCTACAAATTGAAAATTACACACCCAGTCTCATGAGATAGGTTAAAATCAAAATGCATCCATGCTAAGATACTCTACACAATATCTGAATCCTTAATCAGATAAAAAAAATAAAATTTAATATGTGTGTATGTGTATGGTAGAAAAAAAATTAATATTTTAAACACTAAAACTTAGTTTATTCATTCCTGAAATGGGATATGTACAAAATAATCTCACTTTTGCCTAGTAATGTAGCCATAAACAAAACCACGGAAGTACTGCTGACATCTAAAGACAGAAAGTGTGAGTTTCAAGTGGCCTACTTAAAACAATAAATATTTCTTTAATAATAGATTTTTCTCTGTTCGATCCAATGAGATAGTTATTATTTAATGTTAATGATAAATGTCTCAATTAAAAGTTTTACTGCCAATATCATCAAAGTATTTTAAAAAGACATATGACAAAGTTGAAAGTTAACGTAATATGCCGTAAATAGGTGTACTGTGCAGTAGCTACAACTTCTCACATAATGTTTAGGAATCAAAGTGAAAGCATGAAAAACAGTTACAGAACACACACAAAATTGGTTATTGAAAATAATTGAAATTGACTGTAGACAACAACGATGAATTTCATGTTATATGCACTTACCTGGAATAGATAAATAATCTACTGTCCCAAAGATCATGGGTTCCTCTGGGTCCAGAATGAAAGTAACAGGAATCGGTCCCATCAAACATGTTTAACCCGTCTTCTGAGTTTTTAGAAGCATGGCTGTGTACCACGTCCAAGAGGACGACAATGCCCATCGAATGTGCTGTGTCGACAAGTTCTTTCAGCTCTTCAGGAGTTCCATAACGGCTGAAGGCCAAGGGTGCAGAGAAGTATTACATGACATTGAAACCAACATAATTGCACATCAATGCCTATGTCACAATGTTAAATATTTTAGACACACAAATGCTGTACGATGCTACTTATACATACTTGAAGGTATAAAGTACATTAAAAATATTAAATAAAAAATTAATGAACCAAAGCTATTAAATGGAACTGAAATGCTAAACGGAAGTTGCATTTTGGATTAAGAAAATAATAAAACTCTATGTGTTCATCTTTTTGGCTTGTGACGTCTATAACTAAACCTAGCGAGTCATGGTCACTGATGTTTTCCAGCTGCTCATCCCTTTGACGGCATACAACTGAACTGGTGCTAATGGAACCTTAGAGTTCCTCTTTCATCAAAGAGGTATGTCCAATCTGCGCTTGTTTCTAAGCCAAAATGTCCCTAGAATTAGAGGGCTAAGAGAATGAGCCACATTTGACCATGCAGAAGAAACAGGTATTTTGTAAGTAGTCTCCATATCCTGATCTATCTGTAGTAGAAAACAAATATCATTTCCGGAACACTTTCCTTCTTCTCAGGACAATCTCACAGTACTATTTTCTCAACGTTGCCCTCTACACACATAACTGCCCTTGATATTGTTACAATCTCTCCTGCCCATGAGAGGACATAGAAATATGTAGCAGAGGCTGTGAACATATGCTGTTCTGTGACACAGGGCAATGCTTAACATACAGCAAATCTCACCATGAACAACTCAACTGGCCAATTAAGAGCTGCCACTTTATTTTTTCTTTTTTTATTTATTATTTTATTTATTTACATTTCAAATGCTATCCCCCTTCCCAGTTTCTCCTCCACAAACACCCTATCCCTTTGTCCCCCCTGCTTCTATGAGGGTGCTAGCCCACCCAACCCTCCATTCCCACCTTAGTGCCAAGCATTCCCCTGTGCTGAAGAAATGAGCCTCCACAGGACCCCGGGCCTTCCTCACATTGATGCCAGACAAGGTCATCCTCTGCTACAAAAGCAGCTGGAGGCATGGCTCCCTCCCACATGTACTCTTTGGATGGTGGTTTAGTGCTGAGAGCTTTGGGAAGGTCTGGTTGGTGATATTGTTGCTGAAGGGGGTTGCAACCCCATAGGAAGAACAATAAAATCAACCAACCAGAACCCCCACCCCCAGAGCTGTCACTTTAAAAGGTAAAACAGATCCTGTTACCCTCTAAAAAAACAAAAACCCTAAGGTTATAAAGATGAAGGAAGACTGGGGTCAGAAGGATCTTTCTCACAGCATTAGGTTCGCCTGCGGCATGCTCCCCATTGCTTTTTTTTTTTTTTTTTTTTTAACGATAGCCACATTGAGCTGGTTCTTCTCATTGAACAACATTCTCAATAATGTGCAGCCTCGCATTTCATTCACGTTTCTTTCATTCTGTCTTTGCTCATCAAATATGGATTAAAGTGTCTATCATTAGCCATGAGAATGATATTATAATATTCTCCATAGGATAGAGACTGCATATTGAAGATTATGAACATCACTGTTTTGGAATATACATTAGAACGGGGAGAGAAACATCAACAAAATATGGAGAATAACATAGCGAATCGTTTTTCCATGGCAAAATGAAAAAAAATCAAAAGCAGTCATCTATGAATGGTTCTCACAGGTGATACTGAGCAACAAGGGAGCGAGGGGAAAGACGGCATATCTACCAGGAGAGTGTTCAGCAAAGTGTGTGTGGATGCAGGAGCAGACAGGATGGAGGGGGCTAAGAGGATACGAAGACGAAACTTGACATGAAGTGGCATTGTCCAGGGAGAGAAGGGAAGGGAGGAGGGAGGGAGGGAGGGGAAGAGGGAAGGACAGAGACAGGTAAGGAAGGAAGAAAGGAAGGGGGAGGAATGGAGGGAGGGGGTGAGGGAGAGAGAGAGAGAGAGAGAGAGAGAGAGAGAGAGAGAGAGCGCAAGCCCGCCTGATCAATGCTATCCTATGACCAATTGAAAATCTGTGGTTTTCTGGAAGAGAATCACTGATGGAGAACCTGAGCAGGGGATTCATAAGATTTAACATTTTTCTTCAAATGCTTTACTTAGGCTACCATGCAGAAAATGGATATTTGAATCAAGGCAAATTTAATGAAGACAAAAGATTTCAAATGACCAGTGAAGAACTACGGAAATAAACCAAGTGAAAGACTGGCAATGTGGACCAGAGGAGGAGGACTGGGGCAGGTGAGCAGCCAGATTTAGGATACCATATGAAGTGGCAGACGGCTAAGGTTTAGAATAAGCAGAGTACAGAAACGGACATAAGCGAAATAGAAAAGTATAATGCGAAGATCTAGGCTTGAACAATTAGGAAATGGAAATGTCACTTACTGAATAAGAAAAGTGAGGGGGAAGGAGCACAGAGGATATGGTGGGACATTTACTCAGTTAACATTAAAGACGCCGTGTATGAGACATATACAGCACGGAGGAACATAACCTACATGAACTACAAACATCAGCTTGGGAGTTTGCACAGAAATGCACTAAAGTCAAAGGAAGGGATAGAAACTGAATGGAACAGAATTAAAATGTTTCCTGTTCCATAGAGAGAAGCAGGTGGAGGACCAGAAGGAAGGAACAAAGGAGCGTAGGCAAACAGTGAGGAGAGAGGCAAAAGGACTTGGCTGGGTCAAGTGATTCTGACTATTAGAGTAACCAAGAAAAGTTGCCATGTGTCAGGTATGAAGGTCACCAGTAGCTTTAACAAAAACACTTTTTAGTAGGGAGTGAGAGCTTACTGGATAAGTTCAGAAAATAACAGTTACAAAGCACTTAGAGACAATATACATGTGTATGAACGTGTGTGTGTGTGTGTATGTGTGTGTGTGTGTGTGAATGAGTGTGTATGTGTGTATATGTGTGTGAATGTGTATGTGTGTGAATGTGTGTGTATATGTGTATGTGTGTGTGAATGTGTGTGTGTGGATGTGTGAGTGAATGCATGTGAATGTGCATGTATGTATGAGTGTGTGTGTGAGTGTGGGGGGGGGGTCTTATGCAAAGCGAACTACAGGGAGATGTAAGAAAATTCGTTATTATCTCCTTCTAGACTCTTATATATTTAAAGCCACTTCTAACTTTATGTCTTCAGCTACACTATTAATACAATTTCAGTCCACTTCAAGTATCACATCACACTGAACCTACAGTCAATCTGGGGGTATTAAAACAACAATTTATTGTTCGCTGTTACTGAAAGTAGAAAACATTGTATTTGGGTACTAAATTTATGTCTATTTCCCCACACTGTAAGCTGCATGCAGTAGAATTAATGTTGGGTTTAGACAATTCGTGGGATTCAAACTAGTGGCACATGGGACCACTTAGTATAGTCTTTCTCCCTCTAGACCCATATTCTGGGAGATGTAAGTGTGAGATGAGCAGTGTGTCTGTGCAGTCTTTGGGCTTCTACCTTATATCAATTCCGTCCTACCAAAAAGGTGTGAGTTCTTTAGTACTGGCTTAGACAGGACCCAGTTTCTGACAAAGTGCATCCAAAGGTATAAGTTTCAGTGTCTAAGGAGAGACTCATCAGCTGACATCATTCCATGGAATGTCACATTAAATCTAGGCCAAACGAGGCTTTGTGCTTCTGAAGAAAGTCAATGACCTCATGCAAGAAGACATTCACCTTCTATTAACCACTATCCCTAAATGAGGTTACAGAACAAAACTAGGTTAAATGTTAAAGTTCAATTTGATTACATTGACTGGAATACACATGAAGATGAAATATTCGTTTTACCTTGAAGCTGCAAAAAAGCTGGTGACTTGGTACCCAAAGCTGGCATAGTAGGCGTGTTCCATGATCGCCATCAACTGAATGCAGTTGTACCCTAGATGCACAAACCCCAAAGAAAGTCAAGACTACATACGTTTTTAAAAGAATAAAAAAGGAATTCTTTTTCTGAACACGTAACTTTACAAAGAATCTGGGAGCTCTAATCCTCATGCAAAGTCCTACCACTTTGACACAATTTACTTGTCTGACCTTCTAACACAATCGGACTTCTGTCTCTTAGAGTCACATTCTGCCTACTTATTTGAAATGTCTTCATTTTAATAAGCAACAAATGATATGCAAATGTACACATAATTTTGCCTTAGAATATTAAACACGGTAATCTGCATATGCTAAACTTCGGTTTTACTTGTAATATCCATACGGAAGATTATGGGGCTAAATAAAAGTGACTGATTGCGAGACACATGCTTTTCCTTTGCCTCTTTTCATTAGGATTCAGACATTTTAACATATAGCTTGAGAAATATTACCAAGTTCCCTTTTTTTTCAACAAAGTAGCTCTTTTGAAGTCAGGGCTAATGTCAGTGTAGGATTAAGCTAAAGTACCAGTATGTTTCATGTGTACACCTAAACACTGGCCAGACACACAGCCTTTCTTTCTCCATCGGAATCCGTTTTTCTCTTGGTAAATGATGTCACTCGGAAAGTAGGGATTGTCCTTTAAATATTCATAACAGAAGTAGAATTAGCCACAAGTAAATAATTAGAGAAAAGATAGAACCTCTTTGATCTTATAATGAAAATACAAAACAGAAAAATGAGAAAAATCGGGTTTTTTTTTCTTCCAAGTACAGTTTGATCGTTTTTCACATATGATCTGGTTGCTTGGAAAATTACATTCCTATAACACACGTCCTCAATATTCTTATTATTTTCTTAATGTCTAATTCGTATGAACTTCGCAATTTTCTTAAGAAGAACATAAGAGAAGATTCACGAACAAACCATTTAAAAGTATAACTGAACTTCTGCGAAAACAAAATCTAAATTAATTTCCCTCTCTTCAGTCACCGTGTCGCTGATTCTCATGACGGTATTTAGCACATAAAGTATTCTCCATCGGTTACACATGCATGTTTGAGATTAGGAACTTATATATTTAAAGTATTCTCACCACTGGCATGTTGTTGAAAACGGAAAATGATTTGATTCTGTCAAACGTGACAGAAACCCAGGTATTGATTCCTGCTCAGATGCTGGGCACAACTATCATACGACTTAGACAACGAGTTTTCCATTAAATACCCACTGTATACCAGGTACGATTCTTACAGAGCAACACCTCACATTTCCATTGTTGATCTGAATAGCGCTAATCATGCCTTGCTTCCTGTCCCCTCTGTGTGCCCTGCTAGGCAGTGTAAGCAACATTGCAGAGGAGTATCCTGGGCTGCTGAGCCCATATTAAAAGATAGGTATAAATAATTTATTATTCTCTCATAAGGAAAGAACTTCAGTAAGTATTTGTAACATCTTGCCTATCCACCAAAGCTAACAATAAATTTAGTTAATTTTGGTTTCTGAAATTATACTTCAAAATCACAGATAATCAGGACCTATAAATTAAGTGAAACCTTTAACCCTGACTTGCATTTAAATCTTTCCTACAGCTAAAAATTTAACTCCCTGGCAGAAGTGTTACAATTAACTGTACTTTGTCTTCCGTCTAGCTCTTGCAGCAGGTACCAAATATGCTGCAATTTCTTTATGAACGGCATTATCCATAAAAAGAAAAATAATGGATACAAAATCTATTGAAGCAAGTAGTCACCCAAATACTATTCACTCTGCTGCTCTCTGAGGTCAGACTATGTCATGGGAGTCTGATACAAGAACATCTCAACATGTTTCCAATGAGGTCTGAAATGTTTGTGAAAAAACGTCATCCAGGCATGGACACTATGTAATAACTGAGCCAAAACGAATTCCAGACACCTTACAAATACAAGATATTTTTCTCCCTAAAATACGGAAATGGACAAATACAAGATATTTTTCTCCCTAAAATACTGAAATGGACAGGCTATAATCAATGGCCACGGCAAATGATAAAGGTTATCTTCTGTTGGAAAGTAATTACACTTGCATATTTATCTACCATTCGGAAGCCATCAGTTCACATTACTTTAAATTGAAATTGGAATAATATCTTAAATGCTTATGCTCTATCTTATTCCAATTCTCTTTTCTATGCTATCACTATTACAGAGCAATTGGAGAAGCCTGAAATAAAATGCATTTCTATTACATATTTAATCTCGTAACTCAAAAAAAGAGACACTTGTAATTAGCTTTTCTAATAAGAGAACAGTCTCATTAAAATTTTATCTGAATAAAAATCACAATTATTACTTACCAAGGTCTTTGATTCTTGGTAGTACATTGCTGGTAAAATGTTTATAAGAAGCTATCTTTCCTTCATGGGAAGAAATTCCCACATGAGATTCATAAATTCTTAGGCTTCTGGGTTTCTTAGGTCTGGAATGCCTGAACTACAGAAGAAGAAGTTACAAGTGGAATTAAGATGAGAGTTCAGTTGTGACATTACCTACTCAGACATGGGAAACTAAACAGTGGAGAAACTCGGGAAACACTTGTGACTATCCTTCCACACAAAGGCAAGGGACGCATGCACTGTGTTTCTTAATCATCGCCAGGATTGTATCAAGAAACCCATTTGTTCAAAAATAATCCCGAATGGACTCATGCAGCATCACTGACTGGAGAGATTCTCTTTCCTATTTTATTTACCTTATGCCTTAGGAAAAATATAGAATCTTGAGAGGTGCATAAAATTTAATTATTCAATATATATCATTCATTAGCAAGACTGAGTACTACAAAAGCCTGGAAGATTAGTTCTAATATATATATAAAACAGGTGTGAAACATACAACCAAAAAAAATCCCTACCTAATACATTTATTAGTCTGCCATCCCAATGCCCCTGTCATAACTGCACTAATCCATCTTCACATCTCTGATAGTAAAAATATTACATTACTTAAATCTTTGTAAGTTAGAAATTATACCTCAAATACTAATATTTCTTGTTCATGAATAGTAATATTAATTATTAATTAATAATCAATTCATATTAATATTTCTTCTTTAGGGAAATTTACTGGTTTGACTAACTTCAAAAGGGGCAGAAAGAAAATTTGCCTCTATGCCTCATTGCAACATGACAGACTTTGATAAGTGAGATGCCTAATACAGGGACACTACCCTGTAGAGCACTAAGCAAGAGCTGAAGAAAGAATTTGACCATTGTCATAAAAGCAGGTATTTACAATCTGCTGCTCTCACTTTGTAGGGGTTTTCTGGATCCCAGTGTATCCAATCGTAGTTCACGTTGTTGTTCTCGCGAACCACATACTTTGCCCACGGGGAGATGCGGTACAGAATCTCACCACTCTTACTGGTAATAACTACCTAAAAAGAAGAGGAGGCAGTACTGATTTAGAAAAGGCCCGTAAGTCTAAACGAGTCCGCAACCCTTAATGAGCACTGCTTTACACAGGAGCAGAATGAGCTAAGAATTTAGGTGAGTTCCCAGGTGTATAGCCACAAAAATATATTTAAATCCTTTGCTCATCTGCTATTACAATAGGATCCTTAAAGATGTATGTAGATTGTATATTTTATGACCCTCCTGCAATTTCTATGATTGCAAACCAACTATTATAGTAGTCAATTAAACATACAGCATATACTAAAATGACAAGATCATTTGGAAATTGCTATCAGTAAGTCAATCACACAGAGAAAATATTCCTGGTTTGGGACCGAGAAAAAGGATTTATACAGGCATCACCTTTTTTACTCCTTTGTGGGAATAAGTTATAATAATTCAGATGCTGAATGAGTAGGATTGTTTAGTACTTGAAATGTATACACATACAAACACAATTTTAAAATGTTGTTCAACCACAATAAAATACTATAACCAGTAAATACAGTAGTTCTCGACCTTCCAAATTTCACATTACTTTAATGTATTTCCTCATTTTGTGGTTACCTCCCAACCATAAAATTATTTCCTTGGTACTTCATAATTGTAATTTTGCTGCTGTTATGAATTATAAGGTAACTATCTTAAATCTAGCATATCTGATGTACAAACCTTGTGAAAAGATACTTTGATACTCAATGACTCACGGGATGAAAAACACTTCTTTTTTCTCTTCTTTTTTTTTTTTTTTGGTTCTTTTTTTTCGGAGCCGGGGATCGAACCCAGGGCCTTGCGCTTCCTAGGCAAACGCTCTACCACTGAGCTAAATCCCCAACCCCTTTTCTCTTCTTTTATTGGACATTTTTTACTTATATTTTAAATGTTAGCCCCTTTCCCAGTTTTCACTCCAGAAACCCTCTCTATCTAGCCCTGCTTCTATGAGTATACTCCCCAACCGACTCATTCCTTCTCACCTCCCCACCCTGACATTCCCTACACTGGGGCATTGAGTCTTGACAGAACCAAGAGCATCTGCTCCCACTGATGCCCAAGAAGACAGGCCTCTGCTACATATGCAGCTGAAGCCATAGGTCCATCCTTGCATACTCTTGGGATTGTGGTTTAGCCCCTGAGAGCTGTGGAGGGTCTAGTATTATTTTTCTTCTTCTTCTTCTTCTTCTTCTTCTTCTTCTTCTTCTTCTTCTTCTTCTTCTTCTTCTTCTTCTTCTTCTTCTTCTTCTTCTTCTTCAGTTGTAAATTATAAACAACAAAAGAACATCTGGAGGAATCACCATCCCTAAAGTCAAGCTGTATTACAGAGCAATAGTGTTTAAAAAAAATATATAGTACTGGTACAGGGACAGGCAGGTAGATCAACAGAAAAGAATTGAAGACACAGAAATGAACCCACACACCTATGGTCACTTGATCTTTGACAAAGGAGCTAAAACCATCCAGTGGGGGAAAGATAGCATTTTCAGCAAATGGTGCTGATTCAACTGGAGGTCGACATGTAGAAGAATGCAGATCGATCCATGCCTATCACCCTGTACAAAGCTTAAGTCCAAGTGGATCAAGGACCTCCACATCAAACCAGACACACTCAAACTAATAGAAGAAAAACTAGGGAAGCATCTGGAACACATGGGCACTGGAAAAAATTTCCTGAACAAAACACCAATGGCTTACGCTCTAAGATCAAGAATCGACAAATGGGATCTCATAAAACTGCAAAGCTTCTGTAAGGCAAAGGACACTGTGGTTAGGACAAAACGGCAACCAACAGATTGGGAAAAGATCTTTACCAATCCTACATCTGATAGAGGGCTTATATCCAAAATATACAAAGAACTCAAGAAGTTAGACCTCAGGGAAACAAATAACCCTATTAAAAAATGGGGCTCAGAGCTAAACAAAGAATTCTCAGCTGAGGAATATCAAATGGCTGAGAAACACCTAAAGAAATGTTCAACATCCTTAGTCATCAGTGAAATGCAAATCAAAACAACCCTGAGATTCTACCTCTCACCAGTCAGAATGGCTAAGATCAAAAACTCAGGTAACAACAAATGTTGGCCAGGATGTGGAGAAAGAGGAACACTCCTCCATTGTTGGTGGGATTGCAGACTGGTACAACCATTCTGGAAATCAGTCTGGAGGTGCCTCAGAAAATTGGACATTGAACTACCTCTGTTGGCATATATCCAAAAGATGCCCCAACATATAACAAAGACACATGCTCCACTATGTTCATAGCAGCCTTATTTATAATAGCCAGAAGCTGGAAAGAACCTGGATGCCCTTCAACAGAGGAATGGATATAGAAAATGTGGTACATCTACACAATGAAGTAGTATTCGTCTATTAAAAACAATGACTACATGAAATTCTCAGGCAAATGGGTGGAACTAGAAAATATCATCCTGAATGAGGTAACCCAATCACAAAACAACACACATGGTATGTACTCACTGATAAGTGGATAATAGCCCAAAATCTCAGAATACCCAAGATACAATTCAGAGACCAAATTAAGTTCAAGAAGAAAAACCAAAATGTAGATGCTTCAGTCCTACTTAGAAGGGAAACAAAAGGACTCACAGGTGGAAATATGGAGACAAAGAGTGGAGCAGAGACTGAAAAAAGGCCATCTAGAGACTGTCCCACCTGAGGATGCATCCCATATACAGTCATGAAACCCAGACAATATTGTGTATGCCAAGAAGGGCATGCTAACAGGAGTCTGATATAGCTGTCTCCTGAGAGGCTCTGCCAGAACCTGACAAATACAAAGGTAGATGAGTGAAAATCACTTCTAATATATCTCGCTATCTTTTCTGTTTTGGGAACAGAACAAAATAGCATGTTGGAACAATATTTTGCTGCCTGTCCTGTACATTTTGATATCATCATATTTCAATTAGTTATAAGTAGCAGAAGGAACAGACCCAGTATTAGCATCCAGACTCCTACCTTGTGGTCAGTTAACAAAAGAATCTAATGCTTTTGCTGGGGATGCTAACACCACTTCTTAAGGTCAGGCTTTGTGAAAACTACAAAGCAGACAAACTTACTGACTGCTACATAAAAATGGATCTTTCCAAACTCATCAGCCCACTACAATGATGCAAGTCCACTGAGTAGGCTAGAGTCAACTGAGTCTACAGTTTCATGGGGGGGGGGGGGTTGAAAATTATGAGAAAACATAGGTTTTGACTTATTTGGTGCTCTAAGCAATAAATTATTTGTCTTCAACCTGGAAGTCCAAACTTTCTACCAGAATTTTTGAAGTAGTAACAGAAAAACTCACAAGCTTGTCATTAAGATATAATCAAAGGACATCATACCAGACAAAAAGTCACCGAATGCATCATTTGCCCACCTGTTCTGCTTCTCCTTTCTCTAACATATATACCTAGGGACACATATTACTGCAAAGAATGTCAACTTTCATTTTCATTCTCCTTTCATAGAAAAGTCCACGTGATGTGTAGAGAAATCTTTGCACCAAATGGAAAATTATATGATTGTTACATAATAGCTTTCTAATGACTTACCTCCTGGGTGTTCCTCACTAACACAACTTGACCAGGATAAACACTTTATGTTCACTACCTCTTCACAATGTCATTATTCTTAGAAACCAATTAATAGTACTATGATAAATCCAACCAGGAGACAGACTAATAAGGGAAAAGATATATTTTATATATACTGTTGTTTATAGATCCTTTTTGGAGGGAGGACTTGGCTTCCTGAATACTTCCTGTGTTCTAGTAACTTCTGCTCCCTTTTAGCACATTTCAGAGGCTAGTATTCCTGGATGCTGCAGTAAGTTGCCCTTTTCAAGTTTACTAATGCATAGGTACAAAGCTCCACTTGATACTTTCATAGTGAAAATCTCACTCCCAGCTATTGACTATAAAATCTCTAAAGATAATTTACCAGAGTAGAAGTCCAATAAAAAATAATCTTGAGGTTTGTGCAATTTTAAGTATGTAATTAGTTTCATGGAAGCAATCACAGTGTAGCTACAAAGACGATCTGCCTGTCTAATAAGCATTTAATGTTTTTATTAATAAAAAACAATGGATAAGGTCTAAATGTTAAAAACACACTATTGATCCTTAATAGAGAAATATTCTTTCAAATTATGAAAAAATGTTTTCAACTTCACAAAATTAAATGCATAGACTGGGGGACAGCATATTTTACTGTCCATTTGTAGTTTAATTATCACTTTATCCCTTGTATTGATTCTAAATGTAGAAATATCATTAAAGATTACAAATATGTGACCTGTGTAATCACACAATTCCAGGGGTCCCTGCTACTATTGTTTTAAATTTTTTATACATTACCCTGTTGATAACCATTTATGCAATAAAATGTCAAATTAATCTATTACACTAATAGGCATGATAGCATAATAATATTTATATGGCCAATAATTTGTGAAATCATAACTTACAACACTGTTATAAATGTTAATTATTTTAGAGGAACATTTTATTATATCAAACTTCTTATATACCTTATGTAAAGGTCATATTAAAAGTATATTATCAGGATAAAGAAAGGAGTCAATAAAAGAAACCTCTAGATATATAAAAGTCCAATCGACTTAAATAAACTGTGTGGAGTCAAATTCTATGTAGAGAATGTCTGTGGGCTGGAACTCAAATATACAATATAAAAAAGATTAGTGAATGGCCAATATCTATAAATAAATAAATCAAAGATCTGTCATGGAGGGAATATCTTTTGAAATCTTTCTTGCAAAAGAATGTCTTTGATGCACTGGAAAATTGCTGAAATAAGGATTCTCTTCAGGTGGCCAGAAATTCTGTATAAAAACAGACACATGCTCGGCTAGTTATAACAAGCCAAGCGTTATCATATTCTGGAAGATGGTGCTAAAAGTAACTTCAATTTCATGACTGAATATACAGCACATACACAGAAAAAAGCAGATATTAAATAATACTCGGTTTGCCCAAATTAGTCCACAAAAGTCCATGTGAGAAGGAGCAGTCATTTACCAAAAAAGAAAAAACAGAAACAATATAAAAAAACTGTTGAGAATAACAGAAAATAATACTGATTAAAATAACTAGGAGATTCAAGTCACAAAGAATACAACCAAAGTCAAGTTATGAGACAGCTATTCCTTCTTTAATTCCTCCTGTACTCTAACTTTTGTGAGAAATTTAACCTAAATAGTAAACATCACAGAAAATGATGTTATCATATGTATACACATAAGTGTAACATACATTATATATCGCATGCCTTCCAATCATGTGAGGCAAGCTGCAGCAGACAGGCTTCTAAATTGTGAGCTGTTAACCAGTTAGTAGCCGAGTTATGGTGAATTGCAGAAATCCCAGGAGGAACATAGTAGTGACTAAGTTTTGTCCTATAAATTACTCAGTAATATAAAAATAATTTTATCTCAGTGAGTATAGCTAAGCCTGTGCACAGTGCATGCTATGAACATTTCTCATACATGTGTCTACATATGTGAATGCCAATATGCCAAGACATTCTCAGTTTTCCATAGGTGGAAAGAGATCTAATTTCTTAGGTTGACCTCTGAATGGTCTCCTCTTCCTCTCTCTCTGTCTCTCTAACACACACACACACACACACACACACACACACACACACACGGCGCGGGGGTGGGGGGAGATACTTCATGTGAAACATAAAAAGAAAGTGTTGGGCCCTACCTTGGTGTTTCCCTTCCCCCTCGCTGAGCCTTTTAGCCTGCTATAGCAAGAAGTTGTTTACACCCTTGGCAGCTGCTCTTAACCCCTGATTTGGGGCTGGGGTTTTCCATGGCACCCTTCCTCCCCACCTAGCCTTCCAGCTTGTTGTTGTTAAGTTGTTTATGCCCCTGATTGGGCCAGGGACTTTCCACCACACAGACTTTTCCTGTTTTCCTGGTTGGGGATTTTCACCTGCCTTGTTGTTTTCCATGGCTTTTGCCTCTGGTATATAAGGAGATCTCAGTAAAGCCTTGGTGGCATTCTCTGGAAATGGGTGACCCATGTATGTGTTTTCCTTTTAATCCACAGGCCCTTGTGGACTGGGGTAACAGGTTAGCTATGTAGGCGTAGCTGACAAAAAAGTTTTGTTTTGTGGGTTTTGTCATTGTTTTTTGTTTTGTTTTGCTTTGCTTTGTTTGGTTGTTGACATGAAAGAATAAAGATTTTTAAACTATCCCCCACCATCCCTGCTGTGAGGGCTAGTGCACCTCACAAAAGAATAACATCACATGTTATGGGGAAGTAGTCCAGCCATAGACCACCTGGCCTCGAGAAGGCCTAGCTCAGCATAGACCATCCGGCCTCGATAAAGCATGGCCGAACATAAGCCATCTGGCCTCATTAAGGTCTGACTTACCAGTCCTGAAGAAAAAGAGTTGGGGTCAGTTCGCCCCAGAGGCAGGGTGGCCTGGAGTTGGACTGAGCCCAAGCTAGATCATGTGCACCAATGTAAACAAACCAGTGAAATTGCTTGGCTTTGTGTGACTGTTGCCAACTGCCTATGTAAACCTATAAACACCTTCCCCTAATTGGGCTCGGGGTCGATTCCTCTGTCTCCTGTGTGAGATACGTGTCGTGCCCAGAGCTCTGGTTTCTCAAATACACCTCTTGTTCATTACATCAAGACCGGTTTCTCCTGAGTTCTTGGGGGTTGCGTTGTATTGAGATTTGAGAAGCGGTCTTCCCCACCTCGCTGGTCTTTCAGACACAGGGTCTTCCTACCTAACCCTGGCTGGCCTGGTACTTGCTATGTAAACAGAAAGCTAGTCTCAAACATAGAGATGCAACTGTCACTGCTTCCTCATCAGTGCTTGTATCCTGCCCTGAGGTCACCACTCCCTTAATTCCATTTAAAAAGCTTAAAAATAGGATTTAGCTCCATTACACTTCCCGGTACTTTTTAATTCTTGAACCATAGACTTTGAATTTTCCTTTCTCAGTCTGCTATATCTGATCAAAATAATCTTCAGAAGAGTGAACCAGGGGACTCAGTCTATGCTAGGCTTTTTTGAATTTTTTTTTTTTTTTGTCAATACAATTAAACTGAATCTCTTCATTTCAGCCTCAAGCACATTCTTCAGACAAAAGCAAAAAGCAGCCACATTCTTCACCAAATACCCCAAGAAGAATCTTCAGGCAACATACCAAAACTCCTCCCCTCTGAAACCTCTTGACCCAGACCCCCCCAGACCAACTCCTCCCCTCTGAAACCTCTTGACCCAGACCCCCCCAGACCAACTCCTCCCCTCTGAAACCTCTTGACCCAGACCCCCACAGACCAACTCCTCCCCTCTGAAACCTCTTGACCCAGACCCCCACAGACCAACTCCTCCCCTCTGAAACCTCTTGACCCAGACCCCCACAGACCAACTCCTCCCCTCTGAAACCTCTTGACCCAGACCCCCCCAGACCAAATGACCCTCAGCACCACTCTCTTCCATGCTCTACAAAAATGGCCCAATAAGCCCCACTTACAGCACCCCTTGTATCCAAAGTCCTACAATCCACACTCTTCCAAACAAAAGCACGGCCAGCCTCTCAGCAACATTTCAGTCCCTAGTACCAACATCTGTCTTAAGGTTTTACTGCTGTGAAAGACATCATGACCAAGGCAACTCTTACAAAGATAAACATTTCACTGGGGCTGGCTTACAGTTTCATAGGTTTAATTCATTATCATGACGGCCAGAAGCATGGCATCGTGCAGGCAGACATGGGGCTGGAGACAGACAGAAGGAGACTGACTATCTTCCTCAGGCAACCAAGGAGGAGACTCTGATTCCACACTGGGCAGAGCTTAGTCTAGCAGACCTCAAAGCCCAACCTTACAGTGAAACATTTCTTCCAACAAGATCACACCTACTCAAACAGGACAACACTTTCTTGTAGTGCCATTCCCTATGGATCAAGCATTAAACGCATGAGTCTAAGGGGGCCAAACTATCACAACCATCACAACCACCAAGCCCAGCACCAAAAAAAAAAAAAAAAAAAAAAAAATTACTGAAGAAAAGACATTACTTTCTCCTTTATTTGTTTTTTGAGACAAAGTTTCAAAACCAAGACTAGGTCTCTTTTTAACACAGGTTGATTCCAGTGAGTTCTGTTTCCAAATTTCTGACACACATTTATCAAGCCATCTGAATTTTCTAATTAAAAGGAAGAAAATTAGAAATGTTTTCATATATTTAAATGCATTTCATTGTGAACTTTATCTTTCCATCTCTGTTAGTGAGGGAGGTATATAAAGATAGTCACCAAATTACCAAGGTACTGGTGATGGATAAGCGTTCTCCTCTACTTGACTACATCCAGAATCAACCGAGAGGTAAGATCTGGACAGTTCAGTGAGGCCATCCCAGAAAGATTTAACTGCAGAGGGAAGATTCTCTCCTACAGTTAGTATCATGTTCTGGTCACAAAGAGCTAAAGAGGCCACAGAGAAAGGCAGAGGGGCTGATTCTCCTGCCTTCACTTCCTTGCTGATGAACAGTTATCTTATTATTGCTGTGGATGCTGCTACCATCAACCATTACCGATAGTCTCCAGATTCTTCCAGTTCCAACAATGGACTGGAAATCAGTGGCTTCACCGGGGAAACTTCCACACCCTTAGCCCTAGATTGTAAGGGCTGCGCCATCTTGCTTCATGGACTGAGCAGCTACCAGGGTCTCCAATTCACCAGCATGAAGATATCCATTATTGTACCAATCAGCTCTTAATATGTAAGCCATCTCATAAAACACTTTGTATTTTACTGTTTCTGTTCACCTAGAAAATCTTGACTAAGGAACACTTCCTAGATCAAACATTTTTTTTAAAAAATTGCAAAAATTCAGTGGTGATTTTATATAAACTTGGGTTATATTTGAGCTATAAACGATATGTTTTACTGAGCTTCTTTGAGTACTAAATAAACATAGCTGTTATTTTTATAAAAACTAGCTTTTTCACAGTTTGATCCTGATACCAAGGTTCATATATTTTCTCATTTGATTTTATAAATTTCAGTCAAATAACTTTATGTAAGCCATATACAGATTTAAAAATATCCTCATCATATCCCTTGTGACTACAATGACAGAAAAGATTGAGAGGAATGGGTGAGAGGTTAAATGATTAGAGTAAGCCCCTGTCTCATGTTACGCAATACTAGGTACTGCACAGAAGAAAGAATGATGGCATGGCCAGCGACGAGGGGAGTAATTTTTTGATAAAATTATTTTTCTCATTATTTTATAACTACTGTTTAACTCATTGTTTAAGCTTTGTATGATATTTATAAGATAACAAGAGAATATATGGAAGAGATTGCTTGTTTTGAAACAAGCCATGACAAGCTTTCTTTCTTCAATGAAAATTTTAAGAAAAGAAAGATATGTTGCCCAAGTTGGATGCCTAAGAATGTCCAAATGTTCAAATACTTAAAAGACTTCACTAACCAAATTAAAGTGACTAATAAAGAACTTCTTCATAGACTAAACATATGACCCACAAAACATATCTGTAATGCGGTAGCATCACAATAAGAACAAAAAGTAATACCAAACATTAGGATAAAGAATGCCCCCATACACAAGAACAACAACTATTTTCTGGGACAAAATAGTCAGTTACTTTGCCTTTGGCTTTTAGAATTAGACATAAAGACTCATCTTTATAATATAGGAGAAAAGAAACAGAAGAATACTGACAAAGGGAACTGAGTGGAAAGCAGCAGTTGTTTCTTCTAAAAGCAGGTCCTTACTTACAATGGTTTAGAAAGACAAATGTTTTCTTCCTATAAAAATAATTACTCTCCCCCGAAGGCTTACGCCCAGTTCCCAAATCTTTTAACCCAGATAATCAGTATTACAGCTGCATTTTTTTTCCTATCTCTGCTTTTCCACTGAGACAAATATTTGAGAAATAAAAAGACAACTGAGCAGAACTGATAAAATGCTTGGTTCATTTCAAGTACATTATCTGAACAAAAACCTTATAAAGGGAGGCTAGTACAGAAAGAGAAAATCCAAATGGATTATTAGAGATTTAGGAAGCAGGTATTGAAAATGATATCCCTGAGCAAGTGAGGATAAATACACCTAAGTCAAAAGGAAAGGAACAATGCTGAGCTTCTGTAATCAGGTGAAGATTGATTAGGTGTCTTAGGCCACAAAACAAATGAATTACCTATGACATAAGAACAAAGGATTTAAACGTGCGAGGTATTGAAGGATCAATATAGTAATAGAAGAAAAAATCATGGGGGGTAAAAAAAGATCAGTGAGTTTTCATTATTGAAAAAGTGAGTTTCAAAGAGCTTCATCCGTGTGCAGTGAAGGCTGGAATTCTATTAAGTAGACATGGTTGTAATCTGGTATGATGCCAATACAAAACCTAAGTCATACACTCAGAAGGAATAGGAGAGAGGATGTGATGCCATGGACCAGCTAAAGGTTTCAAGAATGTTTTATTAAATGGCATTATAAAAGTCTATTTGATGATAAATTGAATCAATTGAAGAAGGGATAAGATTCTTAAACAATCATTCTAAGTGTACAGGAGTAGGGGGAGAGGAAATGATTCAACCTCTAGGGGGGAAAAAGACAGAGAGAGAGAGAGAGAGAGAGAGAGAGAGAGAGAGACTGAGAGAGAGAGAGATTCCCCCCCCCCCTGAAAAAAATCTACTGATCAGGAATTGTAAGTTTTATAAGCTAAGAAATCTTTTAATTACATATTTAATGTACACTAAGATATATTCCTCAAGAGTGGTTAATGACTATAAAGAAACTAGCTAATGATGGGAATTCTGGATTCCTGGCACTCAGACAACCCTTATTGATGAAAGTCTCAAAGTACTGGTTTTTGACATTGTCCCTATTCTCTTATCCTCTATAGAAAAAAAAATCTATATTTTGTGTCAGCTATAAGTGATATTTTATCAGACACAAGTAGTATCTGTAAGAAGGTTTATATAAACAAGAATAGAGAAATTATTACAGACATAAAATGACAATGGGAAGAAATATTTCATATAGCAGCAAGGAATGACTATGTGGTTTAAGATGTAACTTGAGGATACCTGATGCCCTCTTGTCAATTGATTTTTGTATAATTTCCTTGTGGCTCAAAAGTATAGTCAAGAACCGAAGTGACCCTTTAATAATGGACTCTGGCACTGGTGGCTGTAACAATGAAGATGAGAAGAGGCAGTAATCAATACTAGGATGATCACTGTACAGTTATTCACTTGAAACCTTTCTCATCCAGCTATGCTCAAATTATCAACCATAAATTCCCCCCATGTTGCTGGGATAGGTAGGAAAGATATGATACACAACATAATGTTGTTCTCCAAAATAATCTTTCTATCACTTTTTACTTTCCTATTTAGGATTAACTGATTCACAGGGGAGAAGTTTAATATTATTATTACATTAAAGTCAGTTTGAGCTAACAGCGTGATTAGTAAGAGAAGAAGGAAAGGACAAGAGAGAGGGAGGGAGAGAGAGAGAGAGAGAGAGAGAGAGAGAGAGAGAGAGAGAGAGGAGAGATGGAGAACAGAATGAGAAGAAGAAATACCTTTAAATTTGAATAGTTCAAACAATAATTTTGACATTTAACCTACATTTAGCTGTGGTATTCAAAAAAGCTTCAATTTAAATATAACTGAATATGTCTAAAACATAAAAAGGTGGAAAAATATGCATTATTTCATAAGCAAAAGTTTACACTCTATACACAAATGTTTATTTATTATTAGTTGAGGACATACTTGTGAAAGTACAAACATTTTTATTAAACATAAGCAGAAGTAATAAGCAGCTAAGTTACAAAATATAATTTTTCCTCTTTTTCTCTGACAAACTGTTAAAAGATTAACGATAACAGAAAAGCCAGCTCAACAAGAATCAGAGCACGGCCTCCAGGGCTAGCTCAATGGTTAGCAATTCTAGAGGCTCTTCTGGGGGACCAGAGTTTGGCTGTCAGTGCCCAAGGATTTACCTAGCATGAGCCCTCTAACATGGCCTTCATAGGTAACGGCATCTTGTGTGTATACCGACATGCAAATCACACACACACACACACACACACACACACACACAGTTAGAAGATAAATCACTTAGAAAGAAAAGAAGATATAGATGCCTGTATAGCTTACAGCAAAAAAAAAAAAGCCGCTAAAACATGACTTATATTTTTAAAAATGCACATTTCTAGGGGTAAAATAGAAGAAGGTGTTCAGTTCCTCAATCTTAGAAACACGTTTAATATATTATGAACACAATGACAGATAAAAGAAGAAAAGATCATAAAATAAATTTAAGATATTTGGTGTACATAAATACAAAGACAAAAAGCCTTTGTCCTACATTTAAAGTATTTCTAGAAAATCCAGCTGGGAAACAGAAATTTTTATAGTATCTAACTGTCTAGATGCCGATGAATTGATTACATAGAGCTAAAAAAATTTCAAATTAAATTATTACAGCTACAGAAACTAAATTATTTCCTTCTGGTACTTTAGCTATCGATTGATTCATAATTTTTATTAGGTTTCAGCAATTAATGCCTCTTCGCCAAGCAAACTCCCAGCATCTCTGAATGGACAAGACTGCAGCTGAGAGAAGGCAGAGCTTAGCATCCTATTTTTCCCACTCCGTGGAAAGTAGGCCTAGTAGTAGGTTCTAAGGAAAATCCAGAAGAAGGGAGTAGGCAAATTAAAATGTATGCAGGTGTTGAAAAGAAATGTAAGGGCTCAGTCAGCAGAAAGGATGGAGAACAGAGACTGTAAACCTCAGGAAAGGACTGCCCTACAGAACAACAAACCTAAAGTTCAAAGTTCATGGGCAAAGCAAGTCTAAAAGGAGTGACGCACTATGCAGGCTCACAGGAAGAAATGCTAAAAGCACTGTGGTTCAGAGAGCCAAAGGATAGAAAGAGAAAAAAGTCATTTTGGCAATTGGCAGGCAAGAATAGAAAATTAAAGTCCTGAGAAGAGAGCAACAGGAGGTGGCCAAGGCCAAAAGAGTTTCTGTACAGCCAAGGCTCCCTGCATGGGCCTGCAGTACTCAAAAGCCTGGAAACAGAAAAGAAATTCTTTAGAAGCTACCCATACTGTTGTTGTAATTACTGATTTAAGCATGCGTTCCTGCCTCAGAAACAAGCAGAACGTGATGCTCTCCAGCTGAGAAGTGAGGTGGGGAGGATCACAGACAAATGACAGAATTTATAACTCAGCTTCCACCTGCTTTTAGTATCAATCAAATACTCATGTAAGCAGTCCAAAGTAACATTATGTATTTCCCAGTTAGAAGGGTCTTTGAGTTAATGGTGGCTGTGGTCTTACTTTTCCATGCATCGAATGTTTGCTTGAAGGACTGGTGTGGGCACTCATTACAACAGAGAGCTATAAAAAGCACTGTCTGTAATCATCAGTGCAAAACATTGCAAATCATTGTTTCATTATTGTTACCCCTTCAAACCAGTCCCCTGGACTGCTTATAAATGGGCCGTCAGTCAGTGACACAGAATTAATTGGCCATCACAAACTAACCCTATTTAGCATGATGACACAGCCAATCTACTGTGATACAAACAGGGAAATGCCAATGACATTGATGACAGGCACAAAAAGACCAAGACAGTATTACTATGTAATCTCCAATCTGTATTAATACACCATAACATTATAGTGAATATACTAAAAAGATACTTGAAAATTCAGGAACAATTCACAACCATGTTTCATAATAGTCATAGGAAGCAGTCTCATTATGATAACATCGTGTTTGTTTCTCTAGGCTGACACAGTATTTGCAATCGCATAAGAAGGCTTACTTTTCAGTAGGTTCTGAAGTAATTCATGAAGATTAAGGAAATAAATGAGAATCACCAAAGTGAAGTTAGATACAAATATAATAACCAGCCCCCAGCTCTTGTAAATATTTTCTTTTTACATTATATTTATAGCAGTTATAGCAGGTGATTTTAATTGTTTTAATTTAATCTGAATTACCTTACATTCATATTTTTTTTTAGCTAAACCTTACTCAGTAAAAACCTCAACACTGTTGAACAATTTAGAGGATAAAGACACAGTAGTTTTATCTCCAGATACACAAAGAAATAAGAAGAGAAAGGCAAGGTCGGAAATGAGTGAGCTCCTGAAATCCACTGCAGTGCACACGTAACCTTCTGTTTTCAATAATGTGAAGGCACGGGATTATTGTGAGATATCCAGCTAATTAATAAAATAGGAAGGTGCAAAATATACTAATATGAAAATAAACATTTATAACTTACAATATTCACACCAATATAAAGTGCTGACCAGAGTAAGCAGAAGCCCCTAGTATCGTAAACATCACTCTTGAAGTGGGCATGAGTTCATATTTGATTTGAGTAAATAAAATAATAATTCAATGTTTAAGGGATGCTTGAAACACCAAGTGGGATGGAGAGTAGTCTAATGATATTTTATGCTAATAAATAGCGTATACAGGAAGTAGGGTCAAGAAAAAACAGATTTATACATTCCTGACAAAAAAAGGAGTAGGAAGAACACCCACAACATATCAAAAGTGGATGGGAGGCAGAAGGCTGGGCCCCTGATGGTCATTTTTTATCTCCGCCTTTGTTACTAGTTTAATTTAGTTATTTTTTATAGACATTATGAATTTTTTAATGTCTACAAAGTAAGAACAACTTCTTCTCCTAAAATAAAAATGATAAAAATGAGAGTATGTGAAATAATAAAAAGTTTTCTGGGTTCAAACACCATCGAGTGGATGGAGTTCACCATGTCTGAAGAAATGGACTTGCTCATTTGTGAACTCAGACGTTCTCTTTGCGTCCCGTGTATCAAGATCTCTCAAAGCACGAGAGGGTGGGGAGGGGGTGGTGAGGGGGGCACCTCAGAGAGGGAAAAATGGGATTTTACTTCATCATGATCAGGAAGAAAGGAAGAGTTGTTTACTCTTGATCTAAATGGTGTGCTTGGCTTCCCAAAAGAGGGAGCTGGAACCCCATCATCACAACAGTGACAACACAGCACTTAAATGACACATTCTGCACATAACCTGGTATGGTTCTGAAAGCACTTTAAAGAAAACCTCAAATTCCGAGCTTATTTAGGCCTTTTAAGTTTAATTACATAAAAAGTATAGTTAAATCAATGGAAGACATCATGATCCACAATAATAAACAAAACCCACTTCAGTTTCTTGGTAGAGCATTCAGTTGCAAAATAAAACCAGTATGCAAGTCTTGTAAGTGTTTACATTTTAAACTGTGGGGTTTGCATTTTTAGAGACTGGAGGATTCCAAGACCTCAGATGTTAAAGAAGCTAAAATGAATGGGCTCCAATTATTTCTTGGAAATCCAGACTTACTAGTATTCAGAAGAAATAAAGACAAAATTGGTAATATCTGGCAACAATAACAAAAACTACTAAAAATTAAACGTTGTATCCTTTGCTTCTCTTTGCTGAAAATGATACCCACAATGCTTTGTAAACTAACTCATATCATTAAAATGCATTTTCGAAAATCAGAATAAAATAAAGCTTTTAAGCTAGCTTTAAAAGAAATCCAATGTACTGAAAGACTCAAAGAAAAGAAAATGTCTATAATTAAGAGAATAAACCAAAACCAAGGCATGAAGGATAATAGCAACCAATTCCAGATTCAACTAGATAGAAACAATATCATCATTCTGGGAAACTCATTCTAAAAAGAACTGAAGCCTGTAGGTTAAATATTGACAGACAGAAAACACACACATAAAGTTCAAATGCACAAAATCAGCTTAAACTAGAGCATCAGTGAATACAGCACACCATTGAACAACTGTCTCCTCTTCTTGCCATGAGAATGTAGTTAATAATATAGATTGTTTGCTTTACTTAATCAGAATGGAGTAAAAAAAAAAATCACCAAGTTTCTACACATTTAAAATAGGTCTTAAAGGGATGGAAAGATAGTTCTGTGACTAAGAGAACTCACTGCTTTTACAGAAGACCCAGGTTTAATTCCCACCATGAAAATGGTAGCTCATAACTGTCAGTAACTCCTATTCCAGGGATCCAATGCCCACTTCTGTTCTCCAAAGACACCCAGCACACATGTGGTACACAGACATACATGCAGACAAAACACTCAGACATAAAAAGGAATAAGTCTAATTTTAGAATTGTTTATTTATTTCTAAAATCCTAAGATTTTAGATTAATTTCTAAGATTCCTAGAGTTTCTCGGCTTCTACATGAAGTCAGTGCACAGCAGAAGATAGAGTTTAAATATTTAAGCCACATATGTCCTTAGAAGGAATTTGTCATATTTCTAATTAGCAGAACTTTTTGTTTAAGCTATAAATAATTATATATGCGTTGTAGGACTATGGTCAAGAGTCAAAAATCAAACAAGCTATTAAGCAAATAAAATGTTAAAAATATTCAATACATACAATACTTAAAATGGAGGTTTTCTGTCTCTCTATATACGTTCAACAGTACTAGAAGTGAACATGGATGCCAGACTGGCCATGAACTCACAGAAATTCACCTGTCTCAATGTGTGCTCACACCACAACACTCAGCATTTCAAAATTTTATATATACACTATATATGCTGTATTT
This sequence comes from Rattus norvegicus, assembly GCF_021556685.1. Classification (NCBI taxonomy): domain Eukaryota; kingdom Metazoa; phylum Chordata; class Mammalia; order Rodentia; family Muridae; genus Rattus; species Rattus norvegicus. The sequence goes on along the minus strand of NC_141544.1, from coordinate 22,431,261 downwards.
TATTACATATGATATATAATGCTATATACTATATATGTTATATAGTATACATTATACATTATATGTTAATTTTATAAATAATATGTATATATTATTGTATATAATATATACTATATATAATATAAAAGAGCGTGTATGTATTTATGTATATAATATATACAATCTGTACATAAAATGATCTGTAGAATACTATCTACAATCTTGACATGCAAATAAAAACATCTCTACTGATACCTTTATATTCATATAATAAACAAGGACTGCTAATATATTTTGAAATAAGCATCAATATTATTTTAATATTCTACTTCACAATAATGAGAAGATGCTTTATATTGACAAGCTATGTCATTCATCGAAATTCAAATATATCAACTCTAAAAATAAATTTAGTCAGAAATGACCTCATACTAATTTCTTGCTTGCAAACTCTGCAATCTTTATTACAAAGATTTTATATACGTACGTACGTATGTGTGTGTGTGTGTGTGTGTGTGTGTGTGTGTGTGTGTGTGTGTGTTTGGTTTGAACAGGTTTGGCGCCCATAGCTTGATCTATAGAGAGTGACACTATTATGAGGTGTGGCCTTGTTGGAGAAAGTGTTCCACTGTGGGGATAGAATTTTAGATCTCGTCCTATGCTCAGGCTCCACCCAATGCAGAATAGACCCTCCTGATGGCTGCCTATGGAAGACAGTCTCCTGGGTGCCTTCCGACCCAGATGTACAGATGTAGAACTCTCAGCTCTTCTGGCCCTTTGTCTGCCGGTCTGCTGCCATGCTTAGCCACATGATGAAAATGGACTGAACTTCTCAAACTATAAGCCAGCCCCAGTTAAATGTTTCTCTTTATAAAAGCTGCCTTGGTCATGGTGTCGCTTCACAGCAATGAAACCCTAACCAAGAGCCTGTGTGTGTGTGTATGTGTGTGTGTGTGTGTGTGTGTGTGTGTGTGTGTGTGTCCTCAGGGAGGGGACAAAGAGAAGGAAGGGGGCAGGCTATAAAACCTCGAGGTCCACCCCCAACAAACCACTTCCTACAGCAGGCCCCACCTCCTCGGGGTTGTAAAACCTAGAGAAGTAGCACATGAGTGTATGGAGCACATTCCGCAGTCAAACAATAACAGACCATTTTGAGCTTTCAATGTTATCTTTACACTGCCACTGGGCATGATATTCAAGGTACTGATGGGGAGAGCAAATAAATTGAGGCTCCAAGGGTCAAACAATAACTCAAATCAGCTCATCACTTCTTGTACATGCCAGTAGCTCCAAACACAGTAAGGCATCAAAGTGAGGAGACGCTATTTCAAAACAGAGAGCCCTTTTATGGTGGTACAAAGTTATCTCTGGAAGCGTGTGTGTGATTAGAACGGACAGCATCTCCCGAGGAGCAGGGTGCTCAAAATAGGCATGTATCACCAAGGTCTTCTGCAGTGGAGAGAGGAAGCCGCCGGAGTGATTCAGAGAGGAGACAATAAAGGCCAGTGCTAAAGATGAAAAGAACAATATTCTGGAAATCCTGCTGAGGTAGAATCTGCTAAATTTCCCGACTGATTGAAAGTGACAATAAAAGAAAGACAAAAGGTAAAAGAACTGCAAGTTTATAGTTTGAAGACACCAAGAGGAAAGTAGACCCTTTGAGAGCAGTAAGTAATTTAGAAGGTTATGTGGGACTACAAGTAAAAAGTAATAATGTCTGTGCTTCTTCACAGCACATCACGTAAAAGGCTGCTTTTGATTGGCAGGGTCTCATTCCCGGGAAATTCAAGGTATTGATGGGGAGAGCAAATAAATTGAGGCTCCAAGGGTCAAACAATAACTCAATGATGTGTACATCGAACTAAAAGTGCATTATTGTTTAAAATAGGTTCCAATGTTTCTCAGTTAGGTACCATCAGTAATATATAATATAATATAATACATAATATAAATATGTATTTCACATATATATGTATATTTATGTGCCACATACATGAATGGATATATTCTCTGCTTTTATATAATTTTTCACACCCTCCAAGTCCATACATGCATTATTGAAACCCACAGATGACAAGCTAACCAATATTGATTTTACTCTTCCAGAAATTTAAAAAGAAAATCTTTTTTTTTTTTTCGGAGCTGGGGACCGAACGCAGGGCCTTGCGCTTGCTAGGCAAGCGCTCTACCACTGAGCTAAATCCCCAACCCCTTAAAAAAAAATCTTAAGGGCAACAAAACGTAGTATTTACTGAATCCTACTTACAATTTTATTTTCAAATATAAATTGCTTTCAACATTAGCTTAATTTAAACTACTATACTCAAGTAATTCTAGTGAAACCATGCTTTTTGTAAACAAAGATTGTTTGCAAACACTACCTAGCACCTATTATGAGTCAAAGAACGTTTGCTTGCCGACATACAACTTTGACATGTGAACTGATCTTAAACAGCACTGGGGCATATTACAGGATGGCCCCCTTTAAAAAGGCATCTTGCATTCAGAATACATTTGTACATTATAGCTGGATATATATAATATAGCATAAATAATCATAACTAAAATTTAGCTAGCAGTTACGGTGTTTTATTTTAAAGAAAATTTCGGTACAGTATGTTCAAGCAGTCACACGAGTCACAAAATAATTGGTAAATCAATACATGATTGACAGCCTTCAGGAGTTATAAGTGAAGACAGAAAGATACTGACCCCAGGATCCAGAGAGGTCAGTGAAGAGAGAATGGGAGCTTTCTTGTTTCTAATAAAAAATGACCCTTGGCTCTTATGCAGGAGTGGAAGCCCAGTGCGAGCCAACACTCCTCCTCCTTGCAAATCATCCCCACTGGCTGCCTTACCATGTTGATTACAACTTGGTGATCACTCACACCAAGTCCTCCAATTTGATTATTCTCAACCCAACCTGTTTATATATTTTTCCAATAGCTCTCCTGTCACTAAATCTTTTCTGCTTGCCTTCAGTGTGCTAACTTCAGTCTCATAGTCTCTTCAATTTCCCTGGCATCTCATTGACATTTCATCTGAGGTTGTAGAGAGACAGACAAACTGTATTCAGGATGTAAGTGATAAAATACAGCTACTGTAATATCATTATACTGACTTGGCGATTATTGGAAGGATTTCGTGAACACCATAGCAATGGAATCTGGCCCATATGAAAGGGAGAGCAAATGCTGAGCTACATATAACCATCAGATTAGACCCTAGTATAAATTCATAAACTATCAGATCTGCAATCATAATGTGTACAACAAGGCAGTCACCGAAGGCTTAATGCAGCATGGTCTCTTGACCTATGCATGGGGAAAGCTAGGTATGTATGGAGTAATGATAAAGGAGCATATTTTTAAAAGAAAATGACTTTATCTCTGTCCTAAAACCCACGGTCTGGGATAGACAAAGCCAAAAAGTACCTTGTCAAAAGTCACACTGTTATCCAGTGCTAGGGAAGAAAGTTGGATGGAGCTCACATTTCTACACACTATGCTACCACCACAGTGCAAGGGAATACTTGGCCAGGGAGCTCCTGAAAGGTCATAACACATGTACGACATAAAGCAAGGCCTCGGAGATGCAGAGTGCCTGGGAGGGAGGTATATTATGTTAACCTGAGTTGTGTACACATAACACAGTCAGCGGAGACAGTAAGATTTCCTCAAGTGCTTTAAACAGTAAACTCCAAGGACATAGGTTGTACTATCAAACGTGTCATAGAAGTAACTGAAACCTCAAAGAATGAAAAATGTACCCAAGTAGAAGAAAAGTCATTACTACAGTTCTTATTTATTACAAATATAAGTCAGAAAGTTGAAAATCCATTGTTTTTTTTACCTTGAAAAATGCTGTGGATATATTAGATGTTTGTAGGAAAAGAAAAAGGATTAGATATGTAACTTGCTCAAAGAAATATAACTTAAAACTGGGAAATATGAAACCACACATTCCAAAGATTTTTAATGCGATCCGATTGCACAATATAATCTGTCATGACATCTAGCCAATGAGACAGTACTAGGACGCAAGTCCTAGAAACTGCCGTTTACTGTTTAGTTTACTGTAACTCTCTAATGTTAAACCTTTAAGATAACTTAGGCATTATTTATTGGCTTCATATAACTGTATGAATTCCTGCATCCTATTCTTTTCTTAGAAGAGGACTACAGAAAACTTCTGGGATTGTTTTCCTTTGTTCTGTTATTACTGTTGCTGATCTTGATTTTCTACAACTAAAATGGCTGTGTCTAATGGGGAAGTAAAATGCAAATATAGGTGGTGAGGAATAGGAAGAGAATATTCAATAAAAATGTCACTACCTTTAGTTTCTCCATTGAAGAAAAGAAACTAACATCTCCCTTCTCATCTGATCTCTATACCTCCTCATTAAAGTTAGCACAGTTAAAATATTATAACTAGTCAAAACAGTCTTCACAATTTTGCTAGGCACCCTGATATCTACAAAAAGTTAAGAAATATATAATATATGATATATATTATATAGATATATATGAACAGTTCCATTTTTCAACGTTCTGTGTCCCAGTCAAACGTTATGTCCCTCGAATAACAGAATCCCTTGAACAGTGATTAGAATGTGACTGTGAATTGGCAGCATCAGCACCACTGGGTCTCAGTTAACACTATGTTCATGGATAATTGTTTAATATAAGTTCCCAGGCCATCCTACCAGAGCAGCTAGTCTCTCGTCTCGGTGATGGAAACACTTATTAAAGTTTGGGAGCTTACCCTTCGGTATACTGCTACACCCACTTAGATGGATGGCTGAGACAGAAGCAAAATCACAGTGTGACTACTTCCTCTTTGACGTAAGAGTTTGTAGCTGGAGGCAAATAAAAGAACAGTTCTCTCTGCATTCCCCCTTCTCTGCATAAGGGTAGAATACAGATACTTCTCTGAGTAGAGAAATCCCTAAGAAGATATCGGAACCTGCAAATAAGCCTCACCCCACTAGTGTCATTCCAAGAGTAGCCCCATGGTGCCTCCCTCCTAAAACCACTCCTATTACTCTGACCTGACTCTATAAGACCTGAATTGCGGAAGATGCTATGCATACCCTATGCGACCACTCTGAATGCCTCTGCTTTCAGGGTTCCTGCAGGCAGCGCACCCTGCACTCATTGGCACAGTCTTATTTGTTTGTTTCTTTGTTTTGTTTTGTCTTTTGACATTTTTCTACCTATCTGTCATGTGGTTAGGGGTGCCCAGCTGAAAATCTTGGACAAGTAAAGATTCACCTTCTCCTCAGCATAGCTTAGAGGGACAAGGGTGAGGGGGAGCTTAGAAGAGTTGATGGGTAAGTTGTAGTCATCACAGACAGTGCTGAGCAGGACAGAAGGTCAATGTCACTAGAGAAGTGGCAAGGTACACTAGACACAGCCAGCTGAAGAACTGTCCTGGCTGACATTCTATAGTTTTACTTTCAAATACACTACAAGAGACAGATTTCAGGAATGTTCTTATTTTAGTAAGGTTCAGTTGACTAGTGCTTGCCTTTGAAATGGTCGGCCAACTTCCCTACTTCAACAGCAGATTTCTTTAGAGAGTGCATCTAGTACTGTGTAAAATACTTAAAACCCTTTTCATGTACTCTTATGACAAGGGACACATGTTGTCTTACACCCTTTCCCTAATATGTTATGTTCCACAGTATGTGTTCAAGGGAAGTGTGAAGTGCTGAATCTCTTGTTAGGGAACGAGAATGAATGCTCCCCCATACTAAAGCACGGAAGGTCCATACACTTCAGTAGTCACCAAAATAGCAACAAAAACAATAGCAATGATAAGTATAGAAACAAAACAGCAGAAATTGTTTGACATGACGTTCATGATCAATACAAAAAGTTATTTCAGTAATTGCGAATTTAGCTAGGGTAAGAAATGGGAACATTCTTACAAATTCGTTTTTTTCTCCTCATTCAAGCATATATATTTATCATGCATGTGTGTGAGTCAGTGTATCTGTGTGCATGCACGACTCTGGTTTGTGTGTGGGTGTGGGTGTGTGTGTGTGTGTGTGTGTGTGGGTGTGTGGGTGTGTGGGTGTGTGTGTGTGCATGCATGCCTCTATGTGTGTGTGTGTGTATGTGTATGTGTGTGTCTGTGTGCATGCATGCCTCTATGTGTGTGTGTGTATGTGTATGTGTGTGTCTGTGTGCATGCATGCCTCTATGTGTGTGTGTGTATGTGTGTGTGTCTGTGTGCATGCATACCTGTATGTGTGTGTGTGTCTGTGTGCATGCATACCTGTATGTGTGTGTGTATGTGTGTCTGTGTGCATGCATGCCTCTGTGTGTGTGTGTCTGTGTGCATGCATACCTGTATGTGTGTGTGTGTGTGTCTGTGTGCATGCATACCTGTATGTGTGTGTGTATGTGTGTCTGTGTGCATGCATGCCTCTGTGTGTGTGTGGGGGTGTGTGTGCATGCATGCCTCTATATGTGTGTGTGTGTGTGTGTGTGTGTGTGTGTGTGTGTCTGTGCCTGTGCTTGTGTCTATGAGTCTTTGTGTGCAGACCAAAGCAATTAGTTCTCTTCTTCTCCCATGTGGGTTTCTGGGACAGAACTCAAGCCATCCAGTGCTGAGGGAGGTGTATGCCTTTAAAATCTGACTCACTGCACCAGGCTCAACTTTCCAAACTCTTAAGTTTTATTTTTATCTCAAATGTTCCCGCTGAGCTTTCCTCTAAATTCAGTTTTAAAGGAGGTTGGCTTATTTTATATACATATATACATACATATTCATACATGTACATGTATGTATATATATACACATGTATATATAGATGTGTATGTCATGTTATATATGTCATATATATATTATATGTCATATATAGGTATTGTGCACATGCCCTTCATTTTAGCACTCCAAAGGCAAAAGGAACCAGATCTCTGAGTTTGAGGCCACCCTAGTCTACAAACCAAGTTCTAAGATAGCCAGACCTACTCAGAGAAACCCTGGCCTAAAAACAAAAAATGAAGGAGACAAACAGAAAACAGATCCCAAGCCATAGTGCTGTCAGTGCTGTCTCTATGTCCTTTGCTTTATAACTGTCCCTCCCATACTTACACAGATTCCACACAAGCAATTAAAGCTTTCCATGTCTATGTCTGTGGGACAGCAAGCACATTCAGACACACAAGCAATAAAGCTTTCCATGTCTATGTCTGTGGGACAGCAAGCACATTCAGACACACAAGCAATAAAGCTTTCCATGTCTATGTCTGTGGGACAGCAAGCACATTCAGACACACAAGCAATAAAGCTTTCCATGTCTATGTCTGTGGGACAGCAAGCACATTCAGACACAATATAGAAAATGGTGTGCTGGAAGGTCAGCGTTCAGCCCTGTCTGACTCCTTTTATTTCCTTAATCATATTCACTAGTTGTCTGAGACTATCCGTAAGATATACCTTATTACCTACAACACTTAATTTCAATTTACAGTATTCACTGTATTAAGCAGTCTTTCATTCTCAAACAGCATGTCCTCTTTGCGGTTCCATGAGGCCCATGAGAAGGTTAATATGATCATACTCGCCCTTCCTGTTCCCCCTCCTTCTGCCCCACATCCCTCCAGCACATTTCCCTCCTAACTTCACATCCTTCCTGTTTCTGTAACTCACTACATCCATTTGGTGCTGTCCATATGTGGAGGGCTGTGGGATCATCCACTGAACCAGGGATGGCCCTTCCCCAGTAATCACACCCTAAAAAGGATGCTATTCCTGCTCTAGCACCTCTCAACTGACAATAGCTAAGAGTAAGGTAAAGCCTCAAGAACTCCACTTACTCTGGTATTTTGACAGGCTTAATCTTGTGCAGGTCATACCTGGATAATCACAGCTGCTGTTGAAGTGATTACTCAATAAGTCCAGAAGAGAGAGAATTTCAAAGCAACGACTCCCTGACTCTAGTTCTTGTATTTTCTCTCTCTCTCTCTCTCTCTCTCTCTCTCTCTCTCTCTCTCTCTCTCTCTCTCTCTCTCTCTAGACAGAATCACTTTGAACTCATCTATAGTCATTGGAGCTGTAACAATTTAGGAACTTTTAGTTTCTGACTCTATCCTTACTTGTGTTTTATGGCTGTTGTGGGCTTTGATTCTATAAGGTCACTGACATCCTTCTAAAAAACCAATGCAATCTCAACTGCACACTAGGACTGCTACCTTTTTGTCTTCCTTTCTCCTGATTCTTAACTTTTTAGAAGGCCACTAACTGACAGGTGTACTTGACAAGAAATAAACTTGACAGAAATCATACATGATATGCTATGTGTGGGAACATATTCATGTTTTAAAAGTATTAAACATGAATTTAAAGTAAGCTCTATTAAAGGTAAGCTCTGCTTTCCCTTTAATGTTCTGGTCTAAGTTGCCATAAAACTAAACACACACTTGTAAAGAGAGACTTCGATACCATCAGATCACACCATGCCAATTTATGTGCATTTGCTTTTTTGAGTTTGTTTTCAATTGCTGTTTTACTGACCATTACTAACAGAGAGATACCAGAAGGATCTCATATTTGTGACTGTTGTCATATGTCCACTGGAAACCTTTACTATACCTTTACTATAAAAACACATTCCAAATTGCTAATTATCATTTAAAGAAACATCTAATACTTGGTGCCTTAATTTACCCCTTAGGTAACAATAAGACTTCTAGGGAAGCATTCATATTAGCACTAATATAGCTCATCTTCAGAAAGTGTTTAAATAGTACCCTATCCATAGTAAGTACTCAAAGGTTGAGGAGGGGAGGGGAGAGGAAGGGAGGGGAGAGGGGAGGGGAGGGGAGGAGAGGGGAGGGGAGGAGAGGAGAGGAAGGGAGGGGAGGGGAGGAGAGGGGAGGGGAGGAGAGGAGAGGAAGGGAGGGGAGGGGAGGAGAGGGGAGGGGAGGAGAGGAGAGGAGAAGGGAAGAGAGAAAGGAGGGAAGAGGAGAGGGGAGGGGAGGAGAGGAGAGGGGAGGGGAGGAGAGGGGAGGAGAGGAGAGGAGAGGAGAAGGGAAGAGAGAAAGGAGAGGAGAGAAGAGGGAAGAGGAGAGGAGAGGAGAGGGAAGGGGAGGAGAGGGGAGGGGATGAGAGGAAAGGAGAAGGGAAGAAAGGAGAGAAAAGGAGAGGAGAGGAGAGGATAGGAGAGGAGAGGGGAGGGGAGGGGAGGAGAGGGGAGGGAAGAGGAGAGGAGAGGGAAGAGGAGAGGAGGGGAGAACAAAAGAGAAGAAAAGGAGAGGAAAGGAAAGAGGGGAATGTTTTACAAAAAGCAATTTTTAAACTTTATCATAGTGTAAATTAGGAAATATATTCTGACTAGCCAATCATAACACATTTGCAACTATGTAACTATAGGTTTCTTAACCAGTGTTTACAAAAAGAAAACCAAAAGAGGGGAAGCGTCAGTGGGCAGTGTCTGCAGAGGTGACCCTTTTGGGAAAACACGTTATCCGCTCCCTGAGCTGACCATGATTAGCTTCCTCATCACAGAGGGACGAATTAGGAAGGTTGCTGTCGTGCACGATGATCACCCACTAAACAGAGTCAAAGCTAACAATAAGATTGAGTTCGCTTCGTGTTTGATTTTCGTCTATCTGCACTCAATTAGAAGCGAGCTATCACAGAAAGCCGCCCGTTAGTGGTTAATTTATAACCACTTCTGCTACCATTGGTGACTCTTTGGAAACAACTGCGGGTCTTCAGCTGAACGTCAAAAGGGAAAACAGAACTACAGAAGCTGCTCCCCCTGCCTCCCTGATGTGGAAGTCCCGGTGCAGGGGGATCGGTTTACACACAAACAAGCTGGAATAAGATTGGAACTAGACATTGAAAAGAGACAGGCGAGCTTTCATCTTCTTTTGCTGTCATTTACTGTCCCTTAAGGAGACAGGGGATTATGAAATACAGTCCAATTTTTTGCTATGTCAAATGCCTATTCTTCAAGGTTTGAGAAGGTATTCAGTAGCTCATGTGTGGTATAGAAATAGCATTTAATCATTACTCTGAGGCAAGCACACCATCACGGGAACTTCCCTCACATTGTCAGCACAAACCACTGGGCAGTCTGATCTCTAACCTATCCAGAATAGACATATTTTGGAAGCTCCCATCTCAACAAGTATTCAACCACGAAACCAAATTATTAGGCCTTGTACATTTGTGAACAGGTGACTTGTTTAAAGCCACCTTCAGTCTTGATTTGAAATAAAATAAAATAAATACTTAAAACCATTATTCCCAAATTTATATGCATTAATTTTGATATTAATCTCTTTTTCTTACGAAAAGAAGGTTGTAAAGGAATATTTGAAAACACAATGAGAATGGCAGTTGTTCGGACAGAAACAGTGGAGGTTGAGTACTATAGTCCCGCAGATATTTATTGTTTACCTTATGGATAAAGAAAGAGGAAAAGACTCCACTAAATAAAAATATTTCCAATCTTTGAGAGTTTTAGTCACTTTTCCATTGTTGTGATAAAACTAAATGATCATGATGACCTGTAACTGAGAAAGTTTATTTGGATTTACAGTTGTAGAGACCTCCCAGCATGCAGTGAAGGGAAAGACATGGCCCCAATCCACATGAATTCTGGCTGGCAGGAGCTGGAAACTGAGAACTTATGACTTAAAGTGGAGTCATGGAGCAGAGGAGTGGACTAAGGCTTTAAACTCTCAAGTGAAGAGTGACTTCCTTCCTGCAGTAAGGCTGGCCTCCTAAAGCTTCCCAAGCAGTGTCACCAACTGGGTACCCAGAATTCAAATGCCAAGCCTAGGGGGGACATTTCCCACTCAAGGCACCACAGTAAAAATAAAGACTTTCCCAGAATTAAGAAGACCAACTGAGGCTGAGGATACAGCTCAGTGGTTAAGCTCTTATCCAAACTTCATGACAACTTCCATTTAATCTCTCTCTCTCTCTCTCTCTCTCTCTCTCTCTCTCTCTCTCTCTCTCACACACACACACACACACACACACACACACATGCATGCATGCACGCACACATACCACATACATTCACAGGCACATAATCTACAACAAAATACTAATTACCCAATTAAAACCAATGATGATATTTTTAAATAACAAGAACCATAGAGAATGGTAAAGATACATTAAACCAAACTTAAACTAATATTTATGTGATAATTATTTTTTTCCTTTTCTGACTGGTGTGAATAGAACTCTTCTAGCACACATAGAAATTCTACTTATTATAAAATACTCTTTAGGATATTATACTACTAAATGCATCATTCCCGGGATATTAATATTTCCATAGAAATGTATACATTCCTTTCACTTTGGGTTTAATATGAAAATATAAAAGTGTTGCCCATTGTGAAGCCCAGTTATTAATGGTGAATATCCTATATTCATGAGCACAAAAAAACATAGGATTGTTCCTACAAATCAGACATTACCAAACCTCCAAAACTTCACTCTGTTAAAAAGTGAAGTTTCCTGATCAATTACAGACAGGATTATAGATTGTTCTATGACTGGAGTAGATATTGGTCACGGCATGAGAGGGAACAGATTCCAGGTTAGAAGGGAAGGGATACTCAGTGACGACGGGAAACTGGAGTTTGAGAATATGAGAAGCATCTCCCCATAAGTACTGCTTCACTCTAAGGTTCTAAAATGGGAAAAGGGCATTCTGCATAAAATGGGTATCGTCTGGACTACTCTGAGAGAAGACCAAACTATTCAAAACTAGATAAACAACAACAACAAGTAGACAGGTATAATTCATATAAAGAATAAAGATAAGTGGAATGCACAAGGCAGAAATGGGGGCTCTGGACAGAGCCACAAGCCATGGAATTCGCAATGGAATAAAAAGCACGTGACATGAGACCAGTAAGTGCTCATTTAGACAGAGCCATACATGGGATTGTGACTGTCAAAGGGAAATGTACCAGCGAATATGAAAGCTGAACCAGGAGCTTAGTATCCTTCAAAAGTCTCATACAGAAGCAAATAGGTCAGGTAATTGCACAAAGCACTTAAAACAGGAGAACAAGATAGAGAGAATCCCATGTCTTAGTCTGATGGCCACTCTGAATAGGGTATGAAAACTGGGAATCCCATGTCTTAGTATGATGGCCACGCTGAATAGGGTATGAAAACTGAGAATCCCATGTCTTAGTATGATGGCCACGCTGAATAGGGTATGAAAACTGGGACAGGAAGTGCGAAGTTTTATTAAAATAGGGGCATTTTTGGAAGAGAACATGAAATGGAAACTGTGTCTTAGGGCACATAGTAATAAAGGGTTTGCTTTGTTTTGTTTTCTTTGTTCTTGTATTGCACTACAGATTCAAGAGAGGCACGGCCATCGCCCCTCCCTTCCTTATGTTCAGAACTTACAGTGAGATACTCCCAATACAAAAATATGAAATGCAATACTTGTTAATTTCTATATTAGGAAAGAAAAATCAAAATAAGGTTGCTTTTAAGTTATAGGTATAAGCATAAAGTACAAATGAATACATCTACTTTCCCAATTATCTTTGCAGCCACAAGGAAAAAGATAAAAAACAGATAAAATATAACATTACTTTATATATTTTACAATTTTTTGTGTTTCCTATCAATATGCTAAGAATTTATAAGCATGCATGTGCAGACACATGAAAGAAAAAAGGGAAGAGTCAATTTTTAACACGGTTTTACTCTCATCTATAGAAAAGAAGCCCTTCTCTGCTACTTTACTTGGGTTCATTAACATTTACTGTATTTGAAATCAAACACAAAGAATCATCATCTCTGTGGTACAGGAAAGCATCTAATTCTACCTGTGCACTCTCTCAAAAATTAGATGTTTCAGGGTCTTAAGGTTGATTAAGTTGAACTGGGTATCAAATGAAGTGAATAAGGATTTTCTGTGGGTCACAGAAGAAAAATAATATCACATATAATAAGTAAGGACATCGCATGGGACAAATAATTTGTAAATGGTCAGAATCTTATGATCACCATACACTACGGGAATTCAATGACCCAGTGGAAGCCTCAAATCATTATTCTACTGAACAGATGTGCTCTCTCAGCTTCCTACATCTTAAAGGGGTTATTTTGAAGTTGAAATTAAAGGACAAATTCCCCATGGTTTCTTTTCTCACCCAAGCAAATAAACAGAGAAAGACGAAATAAAAGAGAAAGAAAGAAAGAAAGAGAGAGAGAAAGGAAGAAAGAAAGAGAGAAAGAAAGAAAGAAAGAAAGAAAGAAAGAAAGAAAGAAGTCATAAATTGCAATGAAATTTTATGAGAATGGAAAGCAGTTAAAAGGATATGAAACCAAACAGGAGGACAAAAATGGCCTAGAGAGATAGTTTATAGCACTATATGATCCTGCAGAGGACCTGGTTTGATTCCCAGAAACCACAGCATAGTTCACAAACAATGAATCATTTGCCATCTTCTGGCCTACATGGGTAGCAGTCATACATGTGTACCTATATAACATATGAAGGCAAACACTCATAAACATACATTTTTAAAAAATAATGATGTAAAAAAGAAAGGCAATCTATAATCTGACTTTACAGAGGAAGAAGCCTAAAGTACCAGCTCTCTAACCACACCAGCAAAGGCTCTGTGAACGACTCAGCATCCAGGAGCCCCTGGCACAAGGAAACAGGACAAATCTAAAGTAAGAACACACGGCAGCTGGAGGTTGCCTTCCTATTAGCCAAACAGGTCAATATATAGCCCTTTGCACTCCCTCAAACAGGAAATTATAGTTTATTCTCTGAAAACTACTGACTGAGGAGCCTCCAGACTCATGGTCAGTAAGGTCAGAAGATGTCTGAATAACCTGACTGAAAGTAGGTAGGCCACTCTTCTATATTTCCTGCTCTTAGCTCCCCACCAATAGACGAGTATACAGCCCTCCCTCTGTTCCAGGGCCACTCTGCCCACTCACTGTAATACACTGCAAATTGCAGCTCAAGAAAAGAAAAACATTACCAGAAGGGAGACAAACAAACAAACGAAACCCTTCCCCTACTCCCATCAGTCCATAGCGAGGCTGCTCTATGAATACCTAACAATGAAACTGACCAGATAGCTAGCAGCATCTGTGGACACAGAACTTACAGGCCTTTCCAAGCTAAATTTGAAATATAACTTCATAATCATTGTGTAGTGAGTACAACCTGTGGCAGGACATACAGAAATTAAAAACAAACACAGAAAGAGGAGCACTTAATAATATAACCTAACTTAAAAGTTGAAGCCAAAAGCAAAACCTTAGAGATTTTGAACATATACCCGGAAATCAAAGCAGGTGAAGGACAAGATCGTCTTTCAAGGGGTAACAGAAAGTCAAAATGATGCACAAGTTAAGAGAAAAAGACAAAATCTCAGAGAATCGATATACAAATATTAGGTATCCTTAAAAGCACAAAACAGGCCCAGGAGCGGCAGGACCCCTGCCAGAGACACCGCCGGACCCTGAAGGAAACAGACCGGATAAACAGTTCTCTGCACCCAAATCCCGTGGGAGGGAGAGCTGAACCTTCAGAGAGGCAGACAAGCCTGGGAAACCAGAAGAGACTGCTCCCTGCACACACATTTCGGACGCCAGAGGAAAAAGCCAAAGACCATCTGGAACCCTGGTGCACTGAAGCTCCCAGAAACGGCGGCACAGGTCTTCCTGGTTGCTGCCGCTGCAGAGAGCCCCTGGGCAGCACCCCACGAGCGAACTTGAGCCTCAGGACCACAGGTAAGACCAAATTTTCTGCTGCAAGAAAGCTGCCTGGTGAACTCAAGACACAGGCCCACAGGAACAGCTGAAGACCTGTAGAGAGGAAAAACTACACGCCCGAAAGCAGAACACTCTGTCCCCATAACTGACTGAAAGAGAGGAAAACAGGTCTACAGCACTCCTGACACACAGGCTTATAGGACAGTCTAGCCACTGTCAGAAATAGCAGAACAAAGTAACACTAGAGATGATCTGATGGCGAGAGGCAAGCGCAGGAACCCAAGCAACAGAAACCAAGACTACATGCCATCATCGGAGCCCAATTCTCCCACCAAAACAAACATGGAATATCCAAACACACCAGAAAAGCAAGATCTAGTTTCAAAATCATATTTGATCATGATGCTGGAGGACTTCAAGAAAGACATGAACACACTTAGGGAAACACAGGAAAACATTAATAAACAAGTAGAAGCCTACAGAGAGGAATCGCAAAAATCCCTGAAAGAATTCCAGGAAAACACAATCAAACAGTTGAAGGAATTAAAAATGGAAATAGAAGCAATCAAGAAAGAACACATGGAAACAACCCTGGATATAGAAAACCAAAAGAAGAGACAAGGAGCTGTAGATACAAGCTTCACCAACAGAATACAAGAGATGGAAGAGAGAATCTCAGGAGCAGAAGATTCCATAGAAATCATTGACTCAACTGTCAAAGATAATGTAAAGCGGAAAAAGCTACTGGTCCAAAACATACAGGAAATCCAGGACTCAATGAGAAGATCAAACCTAAGGATAATAGGTATACAAGAGAGTGAAGACTCCCAGCTCAAAGGACCAGTAAATATCTTCAACAAAATCATAGAAGAAAACTTCCCTAACCTAAAAAAAGAGATAGCCATAGGCATACAAGAAGCCTACAGAACTCCAAATAGATTGGACCAGAAAAGAAACACCTCCCGTCACATAATTGTCAAAACACCAAACGCACAAAATAAAGAAAGAATATTAAAAGCAGTAAGGGAAAAAGGTCAAGTAACATATAAAGGGAGACCTATCAGAATCACACCAGACTTCTCGCCAGAAAGTATGAAGGCCAGAAGATCCTGGACTGATGTTATACAGACCCTAAGAGAACACAAATGCAAGCCCAGGTTACTGTATCCAGCAAAACTCTCAATTAACATTGATGGAGAAACCAAGATATTCCATGACAAAACCAAATTTACACAATATCTTTCTACAAATCCAGCACTACACAGGATAATAAAGGGTAAAGACCAACATAAGGAGGCAAGCTATACCCTAGAAGAAGCAAGAAACTAATCGTCTTGGCAACAAAACAAAGAGAATGAAAGCACACAAACATAACCTCACATCCAAATATGAATATAAAGGGAAGCAATAATCACTATTCCTTAATATCTCTCAATATCAATGGCCTCAACTCCCCAATAAAAAGACATAGATTAACAAACTGGATACGCAACAAGGACCCTGCATTCTGCTGCCTACAGGAAACACACCTCAGAGACAAAGACAGACCCTACCTCAGAGTGAAAGGCTGGAAAACAACTTTCCAAGCAAATGGTCAGAAGAAGCAAGCTGGAGTAGCCATTCTAATATCAAATAAAATCAATTTCCAACTAAAAGTCATCAAAAAAGATAAGGAAGAACACTTCATATTCATCAAAGGAAAAATCAACCAAGATGAACTCTCAATCCTAAATATCTATGCCCCAAATACAAGGGCACCTACATACGTAAAAGAAACCTTACTAAAGCTCAAAACACACATTGCACCTCACACAATAATAGTGGGAGATTTCAACACCCCACTCTCATCAATGGACAGATCATGGAAACAGAAATTAAACAGTGATGTTGACAGACTAAGAGAAGTCATGAGCCAAATGGACTTAACGGATATTTATAGAACATTCTATCCTAAAGCAAAAGGATATACCTTCTTCTCAGCTCCTCATGGTACTTTCTCCAAAATTGACCATATAATTGGTCAAAAAACGGGCCTCAACAGGTACAGAAAGATAGAAATAATCCCATGCATGCTATCGGACCACCACGGCCTAAAACTGGTCTTCAAAAACAATAAGGGAAGAATGCCCACATATACGTGGAAATTGAACAATGCTCTCTACTCAATGATAACCTGGTCAAGGAAGAAATAAAGAAAAAAATTAAAAACTTTTTAGAATTTAATGAAAATGAAGATACAACATACTCAAACTTATGGGACACAATGAAAGCTGTGCTAAGAGGAAAACTCATAGCGCTGAGTGCCTGCAGAAAGAAACAGGAAAGAGCATATGTCAGCAGCTTGACAGCACACCTAAAAGCTCTAGAACAAAAAGAAGCAAATACACCCAGGAGGAGTAGAAGGCAGGAAATAATCAAACTCAGAGCTGAAATCAACCAAGTAGAAACAAAAAGGACCATAGAAAGAATCAACAGAACCAAAAGTTGGTTCTTTGAGAAAATCAACAAGATAGATAAACCCTTAGCCAGACTAACGAGAGGACACAGAGAGTGTGTCCAAATTAACAAAATCAGAAATGAAATGGGAGACATAACTACAGATTCGGAGGAAATTCAAAAAATCATCAGATCTTACTATAAAAACCTATATTCAACAAAATTTGAAAATCTTCAGGAAATGGACAATTTCCTAGACAGATACCAGGTATCGAAGTTAAATCAGGAACAGATAAACCAGTTAAACACCCCCATAACTCCTAAGGAAATAGAAGCAGTCATTAAAGTTCTCCCAACCAAAAAGAGCCCAGGTCCAGACGGGTTTAGTGCAGAATTCTATCAAACCTTCATAGAAGACCTCATACCAATATTATCCAAACTATTCCACAAAATTGAAACAGATGGAGCCCTACCGAATTCCTTCTACGAAGCCACAATTACTCTTATACCTAAACCACACAAAGACCCAACAAAGAAAGAGAACTTCAGACCAATTTCCCTTATGAATATCGACGCAAAAATACTCAATAAAATTCTGGCAAACCGAATTCAAGAGCACATCAAAACAATCATCCACCATGATCAAGTAGGCTTCATCCCAGGCATGCAGGGATGGTTTAATATACGGAAAACCATCAACGTGATCCATTATATAAACAAACTGAAAGAACAGAACCACATGATCATTTCATTAGATGCTGAGAAAGCATTTGACAAAATTCAACACCCCTTCAGGATAAAAGTCCTGGAAAGAATAGGAATTCAAGGCCCATACCTAAACATAGTAAAAGCCATATACAGCAAACCAGTTGCTAACATTAAACTAAATGGAGAGAAACTTGAAGCAATCCCACTAAAATCAGGGACTAGACAAGGCTGCCCACTCTCTCCCTACTTATTCAAAATAGTTCTTGAAGTTCTAGCCAGAGCAATCAGACAACAAAAGGAGATCAAGAGGATACAGATCGGAAAAGAAGAGGTCAAAATATCACTATTTGCAGATGACATGATAGTATATTTAAGTGATCCCAAAAGTTTCACCAGAGAACTACTAAAGCTGATAAACAACTTCAGCAAAGTGGCTGGGTATAAAATTAACTCAAATAAATCAGTTGCCTTCCTCTATACAAAAGAGAAACAAGCCGAGAAAGAAATTAGGGAAACGACACCCTTCATAATAGACCCAAATAATATAAAGTACCTCGGTGTGACTTTAACCAAGCAAGTAAAAGATCTGTACAATAAGAACTTCAAGACACTGAGGAAAGAAATTGAAGAAGACCTCAGAAGATGGAAAGATCTCCCATGCTCATGGATTGGCAGGATTAATATAGTAAAAATGGCCATTTTACCAAAAGCAATCTACAGATTCAATGCAATGCCCATCAAAATACCAATCCAATTCTTCAAAGAGTTAGACAGAACAATTTGCAAATTCATCTGGAATAACAAAAAACCCAGGATAGCTAAAGCTATCCTCAACAATAAAAGGACTTCAGGGGGAATCACTATCCCTGAACTCAAGCAGTATTACAGAGCAATAGTGATAAAAACTGCATGGTATTGGTACAGAGACAGACAGATAGACCAATGGAATAGAATTGAAGACCCAGAAATGAACCCACACACCTATGGTCACTTGATTTTTGACAAAGGAGCCAAAACCATCAAATGGAAAAAAGATAGCATTTTCAGCAAATGGTGCTGGTTCAACTGGAGGGCAACATGTAGAAGAATGCAGATCGATCCATGCTTATCACCCTGTACAAAGCTTAAGTCCAAGTGGATCAAGGACCTCCACATCAAACCAGACACACTCAAACTAATAGAAGAAAAACTAGGGAAGCATCTGGAACACATGGGCACTGGAAAAAATTTCCTGAACAAAACACCAATGGCTTACGCTCTAAGATCAAGAATTGACAAATGGGATCTCATAAAACTGCAAAGCTTCTGTAAGGCAAAGGACACTGTGGTTAGGACAAAACGGCAACCAACAGATTGGGAAAAGATCTTTACCAATCCTACAACAGATAGAGGCCTTATATCCAAAATATACAAAGAACTCAAGAAGTTAGACCGCGGGGAAACAAATAACCCTATTAAAAAATGGGTTTCAGAGCTAAACAAAGAATTCACAGCTGAGGAATGCCGAATGGCTGAGAAACACCTAAAGAAATGTTCAACATCTTTAGTCATAAGGGAAATGCAAATCAAAACAACCCTGAGATTTCACCTCACACCAGTGAGAATGGCTAAGATCAAAAACTCAGGTGACAGCAGATGCTGGCGAGGATGTGGAGAAAGAGGAACACTCCTCCATTGTTGGTGGGATTGCAGACTGGTAAAACCATTCTGGAAATCAGTCTGGAGGTTCCTCAGAAAATTGGACATTGAACTGCCTGAGGATCCAGCTATACCTCTCTTGGGCATATACCCAAAAGATGCCTCAACATATAAAAGAGACACGTGTTCCACTATGTTCATCGCAGCCTTATTTATAATAGCCAGAAAATGGAAAGAACCCAGATGCCCTTCAACAGAGGAATGGATACAGAAAATGTGGTACATCTACACAATGGAATATTACTCAGCTATCAAAAACAACGAGTTTATGAAATTCGTAGGCAAATGGTTGGAACTGGAAAATATCATCCTGAGTGAGCTAACCCAATCACAGAAAGACATACATGGTATGCACTCATTTATAAGTGGCTATTAGCCCAAATGCTTGAATTACCCTAGATCCCTAGAACAAACGAAACTCAAGACGGATGATCAAAATGTGAATGCTTCACTCCTTCTTTAAATGAGGAAAAAGAATACCCTTGGCAGGGAAGGGAGAGGCAAAGATTAAAACAGAGACTGAAGGAACACCCATTCAGAGCCTGCCCCACATGTGGCCCATACATATACAGCCACCCAATTAGACAAGATGGATGAAGCAAAGAAGTGCAGACCGACAGGAGCCGGATGTAGATCGCTCCTGAGAGACACAGCCAGAATACAGCAAATACAGAGGCGAATGCCAGCAGCAAACCACTGAACTGAGAATAGGTCCCCTATTGAAGGAATCAGAGAAAGAACTGGAAGAGCTTGAAGGGGCTCGAGACCCCAAAAGTACAACAATGCCAAGCAACCAGAGCTTCCAGGGACTAAGCCACTACCTAAAGACTATACATGGACTGACCCTGGACTCTGACCCCATAGGTAGCAATGAATATCCTAGTAAGAGCATCAGTGGAAGGGGAAGCCCTGGGTCCTGCTAAGACTGAACCCCCAGTGAACTAGTCTATGGGGGGAGGGCAGCAATGGGGGGAGGGTTGGGAGGGGAACACCCATAAGGAAGGGGAGGGGGGAGGGGGATGTTTGCCCGGAAACCGGGAAAGGGAATAACACTCGAAATGTATATAAGAAATACTCAAGTTAATAAAAAAAAAAAAAAAAAAAAAAAGCACAAAACAGTAGAAAGGGAGGAAAATTGGCAATGACAGAGTACATGAATGTTCCCGAGATGAAGGATCACAAGTCATCAGATCAATCTTCTTAGGCAATGACTGACAGGAAATTCTGCTGTGCTACATCCCTAGCCCAGACCTCTGCATTGCGCCTTCATGCCTACGCGCAGAGCTCCTTCCGATTCTCAGTCATTACTTTTGATCTACCGCATCCTATCCCCAGACTCTTTCCACAAACTATCTACTTCTCTGTTGGCTGTCAGGAAAGAGTCAATATTCTGTCTTCCAGAATGCTAAAACAAAATGGAGGCCAGTTTCCAGATGACACTCTACAGAGCATGGTACAACATGAACTTTAGATCTGGGACTTGTTTCCCGGTCTCCTTTATTTGGGTCGGTCTCTCCTCTCTGGTTTGCCTTCTAAAATCTCATCCTCAAGTGCAGCATGGCACATTCCAGAATATGACCCATGCCGTTACACAGACTCCCATGAAGACGCAGCGTATAACAGTGCATTAACTTTGTGGTCTTGTAAATTTACCTTTAAAAAGGACTGTCCTCTTTCCTTGGAATACAATGGAGGATGAAAATAAATGAATTTAACTTCTAAGGTTTTTTTTCAACTGTCAGAATCGCAAATGTAGCTCTTTGGCTTCAGGTTTCTTTTCTACCATACAATTCTGTAGCATCTGAATATGTTTCATAATTGAAAAGCAGGATAATCCTGCTATGCAATAAGTTACATTTGTCCAAATTTATAAGCAAAAGAACTCCTAAGATGACATTACTGGGAGAGGGGACCATGGGAATTCATCAGGTCTATTTGGAGAAACAAGGTTAGTATATTATGGGCTCAGTGCCCTTGTAAAGCTCAATAGAGTTTACACACATGCACTGTCCAATACCCTACCTTCCTTTTTATCTGCCATGTGACAAAACAAAGAGTCTCACCTTCTGAGGTTAGGGAGGAATAGCTTAGAACATAATAAACATGGCCTCTAGGACTTCCAGCATCTCAAACTATGAACAAGTACATCTCTCTGTGACTAAAGCTATCCATGCTAGGGCATTTGTTATGGCCCCTTTCACTAATAAAACAGGTAAGCCTTTGTAAATGTTAAAGGCCTGGTGCCCAGATAGCTCTAGTGTATCTTCATTACTGACTGGGAAGCAATAGTTAAAGTGCATAAAGATAATAGACAACGAAAATACGTTAAATCTAAGTTGTCATTGCTAGTCTGTTAGTTCTAATTAGAATAGTAAAGGAAAAGGGGGAAAGAGGGGAGGGGAGATGAAAGGAGGAGAGGGGAGGGGAAGGGGAGAAAAAGAGGATGGGAAGAGAAAATAAGAGTGGAGAGGAGAGGGGATGAGAGGGGAGAGGAGGTGGGGTGAGGCAAGGCAGAGGTGAGGCAGGAGGCAAAGCTATGTGAGGCAAGGCAAGGCAAGGCAAGGGCTAGTGTATGGGAGGAAAACCTTCACTTTGCCTGGAATGAAACTGTTCAGTTTACCTTCCTGACCTCTTCACCCTTATCTCCTATGCAAGGGTTGGCCTTGTGTCCTCAGATTCTGACTCCTAGGAGCTTTGGCCAGTGTCAGGCTCCAATAACATATTGGAGATGAAGGGGGAATGAGGGAACAGCTCAGTGTCTCCTTGATTCCTCTGGCTCCATCACCAGAAGGCTGTTCCAAACTACCTTTAGCTCTCAACTGGAGTTCAGTGTCCTGTGGAGACAGTATAGTTCTCCCACGGGGTTTCCAGTTATTAATATTTGCTCTAGTGGCAGAGAGAGAGTTAGATTCTCTAGACTTCTACCTCAGTGGTCTTGTGAATTCCCCAGTCGTTTCCTTCCATGCTCACTTATAAAAATAGCTTTCCTGAAAAAAATACCAATTTAGAGTGTACTGTTTGAGTGTACTGTCTGAGTGTACTGTCTGGGTGTACTGTCTGGGTGTACTGTGTGAGCGTGCTGTCTGAGTGTGCTGTCTGAGTGTATGGTGTGAGCGTGCTGTCTGAGTGTGCTGTCTGAGTGTATGGTGTGAGCGTGCTGTCTGAGTGTGCTGTCTGAGTGTACTATCTGGGTGTACTGTCTGGGTGTACTGTCTGAGTGTGCTGTCTGAGTGTACCGTCTGAGTATGCTGTCTGGGTGTACTGTCTGGGTGTACTGTGTGAGCGTGCTGTCTGAGTGTGCTGTCTGAGTGTACGGTGTGAGCGTGCTGTCTGAGTGTACTGTCTGAGTGTGCTGTCTGGGTGTACTGTCTGAGTGTGCTGTCTGAGTGTGCTGTCTGAGTGTGCTGTCTGGGTGTACTGTCTGGGTGTACTGTGTGAGCGTGCTGTCTGAGTGTACCGTCTGAGTGTAATGTCTGAGTGTGCTGTCTGAGTGTGCTGTCTGAGTGTGCTGTCTGAGTGTACGGTGTGAGCGTGCTGTCTGAGCGTGCTGTCTGAGTGTGCTGTCTGAGTGTGTTGTCTGAGTGTACTGTCTGAGTGTGCTGTCTGAGTGTGCTGTCTGAGTGTACCGTCTGAGTATGCTGTCTGAGTGTACTGTCTGAGTGTGCTGTCTGAGTGTGCTGTCTGAGTGTACTGTCTGAGTGTATGGTGTGAGCGTGCTGTCTGAGTGTGCTGTCTGAGTGTACTGTCTGGGTGTACTGTGTGAGCGTGATGTCTGAGTGTGCTGTCTGAGTGTACAGTGTTAGCGTGCTGTCTGAGTGTACTGTCTGAGTGTGCTGTCTGGGTGTACTGTCTGAGTGTGCTGTCTGAGTGTGCTGTCTGGGTGTGCTGTCTGGGTGTACTGTCTGGGTGTACTGTGTGAGCGTGCTGTCTAAGTGTACTGTCTGAGTGTACTGTCTGAGTGTGCTGTCTGAGTGTGCTGTCTGAGTGTGCTGTCTGAGTGTACGGTGTGAGCGTGCTGTCTGAGCGTGCTGTCTGAGTGTGCTGTCTGAGTATGTTGTCTGAGTGTACTGTCTGAGTGTGCTGTCTGAGTGTGCTGTCTGAGTGTACCGTCTGAGTATGCTGTCTGAGTGTACTGTCTGAGTGTGCTGTCTGAGTGTACTGTCTGAGTGTACGGTGTGAGCGTGCTGTCTGAGTGTGCTGTCTGAGTGTACTGTCTGGGTGTACTGTGTGAGCGTGATGTCTGAGTGTGCTGTCTGAGTGTACAGTGTGAGCGTGCTGTCTGAGTGTACTGTCTGAGTGTGCTGTCTGGGTGTACTGTCTGAGTGTGCTGTCTGAGTGTGCTGTCTGAGTGTGCTGTCTGGGTGTACTGTGTGAGCGTGCTGTCTGAGTGTACTGTCTGAGTGTACTGTCTGAGTGTGCTGTCTGAGTGTGCTGTCTGAGTGTACTGTCTGAGTGTGCTGTCTGAGTGTGCTGTCTGAGTGTGCTGTCTGAGTGTGCCGTCTGAGTGTACAGTGTGAGCGTGCTGTCTGAGCGTGCTGTCTGAGTGTGCTGTCTGAGTGTGTTGTCTGAGTTTACTGTCTGAGTGTGCTGTCTGAGTGTGCTGTCTGAGTGTACCATCTGAGTATGCTGTCTGAGTGTACTGTCTGAGTGTGCTGTCTGAGTGTGCTGTCTGAGTGTACTGTCTGAGTGTATGGTGTGAGCGTGCTGTCTGAGTGTGCTGTCTGAGTGTGCTGTCTGAGTGTGCTGTCTGAGTGTACTGTCTGAGTGTGCTGTCTGAGTGTGCTGTCTGAGTGTGCTGTCTGAGTGTGCTGTCTGAGTGTACGGTGTGAGCGTGCTGTCTGAGTGTGCTGTCTGAGTGTGCTGTCTGAGTGTACTGTCTGAGTGTGCTGTCTGAGTGTACTGTCTGAGTGTGCTGTTTGCTTCCCCCTTGGGAGCTGGATGAATGCACACCTTTATTCATTCAGCACTCAGGTTAGAATGATTTTCTTCCCGTGAGCTCTCTGATCTACTTCTATGTACTTGAGCATCACTACCCTTGTAAGTTTCTGTTGCCATCATACACATCACACAATGAACATATTGCTCATTCATTCTGCAATCCAACAGCACATTCTGTTTTAAATACATGCATAGTATATGTAACTGTTTGTGTGTGTGTGTGTGTGTGTGTGCGTGCGTGCGCACCTGTGCGTGTGCTGTGTTCACTTACACTTCAAGAACAAACAGGTAAGAATAGTACTCAAACAAAAAAGGAAATGTAATAACTATGAAAATTGCTAATTTCTTTTATTTAGATTTAATCATGGTACTATCAGTATATATCTTTAAATAGTGAACAAACTTTTTAAATAATGTACATTGAAGAATAAAGAATATGAATAATATAAATGAAATTATCCCTCAGCTAAGTGGTCTTCCCTGTATCTTTGAATGTTTAATTTATTTTATATCATTTTCTTTAAATATTATTGGATTTAAAAATGTAAAGGTTTTATTTATAATATAAGTAAAGTCTTTTTTCAATAGTTCAGTTGAAAATTTTAAGTGGTTTGCAGAGAACAAAATTATTATTTCAGCAGTAGATAATGCTTATTTTGTGAATGGTTACAAGATAATTCATGAGAGATTTTTACAATAAAAAGGGTCAATCCCTTTGTGGACTGAAATAAATTTTCAAGTCCTGCTTAAACCATAGCTTTTAATTACCAGGAGAGAATACCCAGGGATAACATTAGGGCAAGGGGCCAAACAGTTCCTATCAGTTGACGTTTACAAAGATTTTAATAGTTTTGCCCAAAAGGTACATCAGTTTCCACACATGAATAAATAAATATGTCACTGTTTAGTATTATAGTAACAGCTAAGTGTACCCTTATCATCTGAAATGTCCAAACACTGGTAATAATATCTTATACCGGACTTTCTTTTTTTTTTTTTTTTTTTGGTTCTTTTTTTCGGAGCTGGGGACCGAACCCAGGGCCTTGTGCTTCCTAGGCAAGCGCTCTACCACTGAGCTAAATCCCCAGCCCCTGTACCAGACTTTCTAATTAATTACTCTCACCATAAATTTTAGAGTTTTATACTGAAGAAATTACAGCTTACCTAATATTTATTTAATATGTCCCTGCTATAAACACATAATTGGCTTTAAAAAAAGTTTTATTTATTTATTATGTATATAGTGTTCTGCCTATACATATGCCTGCCTGCCAGAAGAGGGCACCAGATCTCATTATAAATGGTTATGAGCAACCATGAGGATACTGCGGATTGAACTCAGGCCATCAGGAAGAGGAGCCAGCGCTCTTAACCTCTGAGCCATCTTTCCAACACTAAGCAAGAATTTCTAAAAACCCAGATGAGAATGTAAAAACAATTTCTAACCATGAGATAATAATATCTGCCAAAATAATATCAAACGTTTGACACGACTAAGGCAGACCACTTTTGCAAAGGAAGCATAATGTAATATGTAGCACAGACAGAACTTTATAAATGCCTTCAATCAGAGTAAAGAGGGAGACACCCAAGGCAGTGTTGACATAAATCATTCATCCCTGGGATGGGCTAAGTAATCCTTACCAAAATACTCAGGAACGTCTTTTTAATACTTGCATATAGATGAGGCATCTTAGACAGAAAATTTAAATCTAAACACAAAATGCATGCATATTTCATCTCTGCCACACATATAGCCTGAAGACAAGCATTAAAGATTCTTGACAATTTATGTAAGAAACAACATTTCATGGTACGGAATTTTTCCACTGTGTCATCATGTCAACTCTCAAAAGGCTTCTGATTCTGAATATTTCAGGGCTGAAATTTTGGATTTGAAAAGCTCACAAACAGATATAATTACTTTACTACTTCCATAGAAACTACATTGTGAAATTCATTTAATCAACACTTCATTTTAATAGCCAGGGAGGTATCTGGGCTTACAAAATTACCTAAATAAAATAAAGAGTAGTATAATGTTTTTGAAAGAGAGGAAGTCCACACAGTTCTCAGAAGGGGTAAATCTAGGGAACTAAGAAGGAGCCAGCTATTGAACGCGGTCCTTCAAAACTGGCCTTCCAATTGCCTCAGTGGTCCTGTGATGTACACTTAAGACTGAGTTCGGGCCGGGCTTAGCTATGTGCAAATACCTCGTCAAGAAAAAGAAAGAAACAAAGAGAGAGGAGGGAACATACATACCTTCAGTTTGGACCCATGAGGTATTGGGGGAGATTTATTCTGCTTGGGTGGGATGTACAGCTCCCATTTCCCATATTCCAGCTTTTTATATGGATGAGAAAATGGATTCCAACCACCTAAAAACATAAAGACCACGTGATCAAGAACCTCCATGCACTATGAATTTAAAGTAGGATATAACAGTGATGACCTGTAAAACTAAAGCTGCTTAAAAAGTCGTTTAATAATAGTGAAAATACTCTACGATACACTTAGAAAAACATAGGATGGTTCGAAATTTATAAGAAATGCTTTTCTAAGGTAGCAAGATACTTAGAGGGAAAGGGTGCTTGCCACCAAGTTTAATGACATGAATTCAATCCCTGGGGCAAGCACAGTAGAAAGAATGAACCAATTCCTACAATTTGTTCGAGGACTTCATCACACACACCTTAATATGTGTAACCAGAGAGATGCAGACATACACAGACACACACCCATGTCTGCATACATGCACCTAAATATAATTTTTAAATGTAAGTTAAACGTAATTTTAAAATGCGTCTAAAACTTTACCTTCAGTTAACTCAAATTAAACATAAATTTTACCACTTTTCAAATGTACTTTCAAATTTGAATCTATTTACTAGTAAATATAAAGTTTAAAAAGTCATTTTAAATAAATATCAACAAAGAAAAATTATGTAAGAAAGAAGGAACAGTCTAGTCTATTAGATCAGATACATGCATTCCATAAAAGTTGATTGAAATAATTTATATGTACCCAAATTCATGAGAATATGAATTAGTCCAAATAAAATATAGAGAAATACCTCAATTTGAAACATAGAAAATTAACCTCAAATATGGAGCAATGGGGCACTATGCTTCAGATGAGGGAGAAAATCCTCTATAAACAACAGTCAACCCTTGCACAAAAGAAACAACATAGTTGCAATACTTAAGGCAGAGGTGTGAAAGCAACTGGTTATGCTTACTGCAAATAAGGAAAATGGACCAAGACCTTCTCACACAGCCCTATACCATTCACAAATCTGACAAACCAAACTGGAGGATACCTAGGAAGAAAACAGAGAAAGGTATTTGCAATCTTAGAACAGATAGGGGGAATTTCTTTTTCTCAAATGAAGAGTATCCCCAAAACATAATTAATTAAAATGTTAAAGCAAAGACTGGTAAATTTGATCACTAAGACATAAGCTTATCTCTGTAACAGGTAGATGCAATCTAACACCTATATTCAATCACTCAGAGAACAGGATAGAAGCATTTGAAAAACTTAACACAAGGAACAAAGAAACAAACCAACAGAAAAGTGGGCAAAGAAAACATCCAAAAGAAGAGGTTAAAAGTTTCAAAATATCAAACATCCAATAAGGATATACAAACTACAGTACTACAGAAGGTAAAATGACTGAGAACAACTTGGCCCTCAGGTGATACCAACTCAATAGCTCAAGGATGGTATACCCTAGCCAAATTCCCCTAAGTCAACATAAGAGTCTATTTAGAACTGCTCACTGAAGAATTAACTGTACAAACAAAATAATGATAATAATAATAATGATAATAATAATAATGAGGAGGAGGAGGAGGGGAAAAGGAGGGGAGAAGGAGGAGAAAACACGGGAAAAGGCAGGGAAAAGGAGGAGAAAAGGAGGAGAGGAGGAGAAAACACGGGGAAAAGGAGGGGAAAAGGAGGGGGAAAGAAGGAGGAAAGGAGGAGGAGAAATACCTCTTATGTCAAGATCAAGAAATATGTAGAAGGTAATGGGATAGAGATGTGCATGTTGTAAAACTATTAAAATTGAAATGAGAATGTGAAATAACATCTACGATGATTTTCTCTAAGAACAGAAAAATATTAGATATACACGGGGCAGAAAAATAGATGAAACAAGACAAGCAAAATGTTTATCACCTTGAAGCCAGCTGAATACAGGACTTCTCTACCTTTCCAAAAGTGCCAAACTGAAAGTTCATGGTGTCAGGTCTCTGTGCAGAAACACCAGCTTTCTTTACTATCAGTTGTAAAGTGATGGTATCAGGCAAAGGACATCAGGTCTTAACATATTTATCATTCCAAACACAGATTAGCAAACTACTTTCTGGGTTGGCAGTTTTGATTCACACTCCTACCACCTGCACCGGGGAATGCTCAAATACCCATCTCCTCAGGGATTATCATTTTAATAACACGCCATGCCTGTGTTGCTCAGCCAGAAAAAAAAGATTAAGCTCTAGTACCCTAAGGATCCCCTGCATGCAATACATAAACTCCTCTTCGACACATCCAGAACAGAACGTGTACGACACATCCAGAACAGAACGTGTACCATCTTTGAGAGGACTGAGAAAACAGACACGTCATTTTCTGTGTCCCGTGGATCAGATGCACTATCAGCATGAGAGACATTTTCTCTCATCATTTTTCTGGCTGTAACAATAACAGCTGATATACACCGTTTTCATCTCTTTTCAATACAGGCTGTAATTGGGCCACTGATTATTCTCTTTAACCTTATTGTTATTTGGGATAAACTAAGGTGTATTACATTTCCTCCTAAATTTCTTTCATTAATTTCTACTTTGACCGAAATGAAGATAATAGCGTGGCTTGCTTTGAGGTTTAATACAGTGGCAATCACAGCATTTATTTATTTACCAACCTATTTACTTTTAGCAGCTGAAGCCATTCAGTTTTATTGCAATAAATTTGGTAGAGGATTCCAACATGAAAACCATATAAAGCAAATCAAAGCAGAAATGCTCTGCTCGACATATGACTGTGTGCCTGTGCCCCTCTAACCTTCTCCCCTTCTGAGTCTGACAGACCGACTCGGCTCTTTTGTGTCTGACATAAGTGTGTGGTGTGTGCCTGAGTGAGCATATGTGTGCAGATGTGCATGTGGACACCTACATACAAGCAAAACGCAGAGCAGGACATCAAGTATCTTCCTCTGTCTGTCACCCCTTGCCTTATTTGCTCAAGTCATTGTCTCTCAGTGAAAACAGCTTTTCTGTTAAACTGGCTTCCAAGGAAGCTCATGGGATCTTCCAGTGTCCACCCCCAGCGCTGACCTGATAGGCATGCTTGGTCCTGCGTGATTTTGACGTGGATGCTGAGGTTTGAACTCAAATCCTCATGCTTGAACCGGAAGCTCTCAGCCGCTGAGCCATCTCCACAGCCCATAATTCAGTTCTTAAACCTAAGTGCTACTTGCGTAGGGATAAGAACTCAAGGACTTCCCTCTATTCATGTTGGTGAGGTATCATGGGACTAGCGTCTCATATTCCTAAAAGTCAAAATGTCACAGTGAACCCCCTGACCCTCAGAGAACTATGGGCAACTAAGGAATGCCCCAAGGAGCAGCACACCAATGGTCAGTTCAGAAAACATGCAGGTAACAGACTGAGCAGGTTGTGTTCTGTATTTAACAGAATGCTAGATGTAACGTCAATTAATGAAAAAGAAGAGGTGATGAATTTGAAAGCCAATGGAGCGTGGGGTTGGGGTATGTGGGTAATGTTTGGAAGGAGGGAAGGGAATGGGAAAATGATAAAATCACACTGTAATCTGAAAAGTAAAAGAAATGGTTTAAAAGAAAGAGAGAGTCTATTGGAGATTACTAAAAGCTGCCAGGTGGGGTAGGGTCAGCAAAATGAGACAAGGAAAAAAACCTGTTACCCAGATAGAGCAGTTACAGGGTAACTATACAAATATTTCAGAAACACAGATATATGTCAGAAAGCTAGAAAAAATGATTTTTTTTACTTAAAAATGATTAGTATATGAGAAGGCAGAGATGGGTAATGAGACTTACACACTGCACATATACCAAAACATTTGATGCCACCCCATTAAAATGTACAATTTTAGGTTTTTCATATTAGGTAAAGGACATGGTCAAATACACATTTTAGAGTACAGAGGGTACTAATGTTCATACCCATGCAGAAACTAGGACGAAATAAATGAGATAAACGTAATCTGTACTCAAATAGCAGTTAACACCGCACTAGAATTTATAGTATTCCAGTATATGAGCATCATCATGTTCAATAGATCATTGAAATTAAGTAATTTCATTTTATTTATATGATCCTTTTTTTTAACTTTATCTTCTGGCACACTTAAAGTGCTTTAATATATATGATAGAAATTTAGTCTAAAATTGAAGGACCCTAGGGCCTTTCTATAGCCCCCACACCCACCCGCCTCAGGTCAAGGTTGGGCCAGGTTCCAGATTACTGTCCTGGGTCAAGGATAGGCCAAGTTCCATTCTCCACCCACAGGAACATTCTTGAATAGAAAATTCTCAGAACATCCTGACTGAGATTAGCTAGCCAATAGATTTAAAGATCAATATGCTTAGCCAATAAGTTTGAACTGTAACCTTGCTGAGGTAACCAGTGCCCCTAAAAAAAAAGTATAAAAACTGTTTGTAATAGCTATTCAGGGTCATCTTCTCGTCACTCGCCTCCAGGGACTGATTGAGGGTCGACCCCAATGCACTGGAAAATAAACCTCTTGCTTTTATATCAGTATCCATCTCAGAGTCTCAGGGATGTCTCAAAGTAGGTATCACTGACCAACTTCTGTGCTTCTCCACCCTATTGTGTTGATATTCTGTCCCAAAAGATGAGTATGTTGAAAAGTGAGACCTTTGGAAGAAGCATGGGTCACAGGGCAAAACCCAGGGAAGTAAGATTAGGACCCATGTAAAAGTAACTTCAGAGAGCATGCTACTTTCTGTGACAAAGCATGGAGAAATCAACCATCTATATATAACCCAGAAATGGCTCCATATCAGGTCCCAACCATGCTTGCTAATTTCAGCCTTAAAGCCTGTGCGGAGTGCAAATTTCTTTTCCTGATAAGCTGCCTTGACCTCTGGTACTTTGTAGCAGCTCCCTAATCTGAAACACAAGAATTTGGTTTTGACCTAAACTTGATCAGCCTTTCAGTTTCTCAGAGACATTAGATAGTAAGTGGGAAACAAATGGTTAAATTGGAAGAGACATCTCATTTGCTTAGGAAGAATATGTTAAGTGAAAAAAACAGAATAGAGAAGAAAAAAGGGTAGGGGTGCTCACTGAAGAGGTTCAGTAATCACAGGTATGGTATGCCTGTTCCTGGAGTAGTTCTGCCCTTTGTTTCACTGACTATTACAATGAACTTTACTACTCCACTTCAGTCAATGTGTGGAGCCCATTGGCTGGCTCTCCATAGACAAGACAAATTCTACTGTTGATAGATGCTCTAACAGTACTGACTGCAGAATATTCGGTTTATGGTTTTATAGTACTAGAATACAAATGAATATGAGAGCTTCCTCTATACCCTGAAACACAGTATTTCATCTAATTAGACACCACCTAAACTATATCACATATGCAGACATGGGAGAGGTTCCTAGTGATTAGCGAATAGATTGCATAGCCCACACTGTTTCTTGAAGAGAAAAGTAATGGAACCGCTTTGGAAAACAGCCTAGAAATTCACTGTACCCAAATTCAACTCAAGCATATATATCCAAGATATAGGAGAGCAAATTATGCTGATTCATTTTTTGTCAATTTGATACAAGCTAGAGTCATCTTGAAAGAACAAGCCTCAGATTAGGGATGACTTATGGGCAAGACTGTGGAAAGGCCTGTTGGGCTTTTATTTTCTTTATAATGAATGAGGTGGGCCCATCCCACTGTAGGCAGTGCCATCCCTGGGCAAGGTGGTACCGGGTGTATGAGAGAACAAGCTGAGTCAGCAGGAGGAAGACAGTAAGCAGTGCCCCTTCATGGTCTGTGCTCCTGTTTCCCTGCTTGGGTTGCTAACTCGGCTTCCCTCAATGATGGGATGCAATCAGAACACATAAACCGAATGAATCTTTTCTTCCCCATTGCCTTGGTTGTGATGTTCATCATAGCAATGGAAAGAAGGCTAGGACACAGATGGCCACACAAAGCCTTGCATGAATAGTGCTGTGTGCACTATAATTCATGATAATCAAAAGGGGAGACAATCAAATCATTTAAGAGATCATCAAAGGAAATGTTTGCGCTCATATAATAACACATTTGGTCACACGGGGGAATGAGATACTACTGCACAGTACAATGTGGAACCCTATGAACACAAATTATATTAGGGGCAAAAGCCAACCACAAAAGATACATATTATATGCTATTTGTACAAAATATTTATGATAGGCAAATTTACAGGCAAAATGTATATCACTGCTGCCTGAATACTGTGACAATTATAAAATGTCACTTATACTTATACTGGAATTCTTTTGAAATAAAAAACAAATGTTTTAAAACTGAGAATGGTGAGTGTTACTCAAGCTAGTTTTTAATTCTACGAAAAGTAAGGGAATTGTATACTTTAAATGGGTAAAATGCATGCTATAATAATTATCTCATATTGAGAAATATCTGAAAGAAACTGTTAAAAATAATTCAGAAACAATGCTCAGGTAACCTTCCTTTATTTGTTTGTGTTCATTGATCTTTGCCTTGGACTCAAATCAAGTTCTGTCAGAGATATTGTAAAGGAAAGGGCCACATAGGGAGACATATAAAAATTTAACACTAAGAAGATAGCCTGGTCAATAGGTAGAATGAAAAGCCAAGTTTGATGGACAAAGATGTCTTTGAAGAGAAATGACTAAAAGTTTAAAGGCTTGCCAAAGTAGAGCAATTTGAGGATTTAGGGCAAGAGGGAGCAGACAAAAGAGTTTGAACCGAACATAAATACATATAACCACCTTTCCATTGAGGGCACAAGCAAGCTACATCTGTACAGATGGTTGCCAACAGACGCACACAAAACTAATGACAATGACCTAAGAATTTATCTTGAGCTCGTGTGGGGTTTAAGCCTGGAGACCCATACTTAAGAGGCTGAGACAGAAATGCTGGGAATTTGAGGAAAGCCTAGGCTACAGATAGGTTTAAGCCAGCCTAGCCTGCACTATTAAGGGGGGGGGAGGAAAGGAGCATTATCTCAAATATAAAAAGGGAAGGGGAGAAAAGAAAAAAAAAAGACAATAAAACTAAATGTCTTGTATCCTAGAAAGTCTAAACCTTTAATATATACACCAGAAGCTAAGTGACGGAGTAACTATCAGGAAAAAGAGAAAACACTAAGAACTGTAGATCCAGGATGGTGAAGTAAGAGAGTCAACCATACAGATAAACATTATTAACTGTTCAGGGGAGTGAAATTGGCAAACATAAAAAATACTATACATTCAATTTTATGATGAAAGGAGCAGAGGCCCAGAGTCTGTCTTAGACCTAACGATACAGAAATAGAGTTTTATTATGATAACAAATTTATGAAAATTTTACAATAGCAGTAAGTAAGTGGCCTGGTCAAACTGACGGTAACGGCAGTAGTAATGTGTTCTCCTTAGTGCTGGACATTCAATATCTACCCGATTATCTCAAAAGTCCCTCAGAGCATTAGATTTTTCACTTGATGGATAATGAAGCAGGCAAAGAGGGTAGCAAGGCACAAGTCTCAGAGCTTCTGACAGGGCCAGGATCAGACTCATGTTAGCCTGACTCCTGTTTCACTCTCTTCTTACTCTCTGACATACATAGACCATCTAGATCCAGGCAGTATGCATCTCCAGTAGAAATGCAGAAAACATCTGCCTCAGTCAGCGTGTGCTGCAACAACAGATACTGAAACTGGTTTTCTCCTCACAGTCCTAGAAGCCAGGCAAGTAGATCATAGAGCAAGCAGGCCAGGTCCTTAACAAGGCTTCCTTCTTCCCTCAGAGGAGTGCTATCTACATACTGCAGTCTCACGGGGGGAAAACGCCTTCCATTCCTAGAAGCTCTCCCCTCAAGGTCTAATTACATTCCAAAGGCCCCACCTCCCAATGCTCTCAGCTTGGCCATATATAAACAGAGGCA
Source organism: Rattus norvegicus (assembly GCF_021556685.1). NCBI lineage: Eukaryota > Metazoa > Chordata > Mammalia > Rodentia > Muridae > Rattus > Rattus norvegicus. The sequence continues at coordinate 22,396,568 of NC_141544.1, read as the reverse complement.
TGATAGAGCACAGCAATGATCATAATGCAACGCACAGCAGGCTCACAACTGCATTTTGCCTTTGCACAGTTTCTTGTCTTAGAACCTTACACTCTGGAAAACAAATTTTGCATGTAGATGTGTGTGTGTGTGTGTGTGTGTGTGTGTGTGTGTGTGTGTGTGTGTGTATGTTGTTTGCTTTTCTTTTGTTTTCTTTGTTGGTTCGGCTATTTTGGTTTTTGTCTTATGTTGGTTTCTGCTTTAGTAGGAGAGCTTAATTCTATATGTCTGCTTGCTGTAAGTCAGTCCATGACTGCTGTGCCACAGGAAGAAAATTCAAGTCCACATCTCAGGTGAGGGGTCATACTGCTGGGATGAGTCTTCATTCTTGGCTTCTAAATACATGATACATTGGTTATTTAGGCTTCTCCTTTGAATATCCAACTTGAATTCTTCCTGCAATGGTTTATTTCATATGAGATGATCTCACCCAGGTCAATATTGAGGTCTATGTTACTGAGGGTGGATCTGAACTCATTCCTTCAACAACTATTTTCTGAGTGCTAGGAATACAGGCCATTTTTAACCTTCAATGTTAACAAGTTTTGTTTACAATGGACCTAGCAGTAATCTTGGCATATGGACTTATGGGAGATAACTATAAACTTAAAAAGAGCAGGATAAGAAAGGAGGAAAATGGGAGAAAGGGGGCTGGGAGCAAGAAAGGATGGGGTTGGGGGAAGCTGATATAGAGGCTGACAGAAATTAATTCAAAGACAGAGAGAGGAAAGAGACACCCAGAGAGCAATAGTTCATTTGATCCTATTCGGTAGATTTCTGTCTGTCTCAGCAGCCAGTACAAATACCTGCAGAAGACAGGAGTTCATTATTCCAGAGACAACTGGAGCTGTAAGAGAAAAGACCCTTTAGTTGGACAGACATCTATGCACACCACCTCTGTATACTGCAGAGGGCACAGGTGACTCTGTTCTTTCTCACTCATTTCTGCCACATTTCTAATTGACGTTTTTGCTTTTGTTTCTGTTTTTATATTGAAACAGGATTTCATACTGAATACAGAAGATGCCTTTTTTGAAAGACGGGCCAAGGAAGTTACTTCCCAGGCTGGGGTGACAGATATACATGATGCCTGGTGTTTACTGTGGGTACTGGGGATCTGAATTCGGTTCTCATGCTTGCACAAAAAGCCCTTTGCCCACTCAGCCATCTCCCCAGCTTCTGACTTTAATTTTATTTCCTTCTGCCTTTTCCTTAAGAATAATCCCTGCCTGCATCCGTTCCTCGTAGCTTTTTCAATGTTATTTCAATTATCTTTTGATGTTCTAAGGATTCTGACCATCCCATCTGGGTCTTTTTGTTTCCAACATTCAAACACAATAAATTGGTACAGTGAAGCAAGCTTCATTTCCCACCCAAGTCCTCAGCACTGACTGCCCAGTTTCTTGAATTCTTCCTCTGTTTCTTCAGGTCAAATCGGTGCCCTAAAATGTCCCAGGCTGAATTCATGGTGATTTCCAAATTTCCAACCCCAGTTGCTAGTCTCAGATTTCACCTTACTTAAGTTTTCAGTGAAACATTTGGCCAAGACTCCATAGGCTCCAGTCAGTGCTCCAAAACCACAATGGTGGCTGGAGAAAGAGAGAGGGCAGAGATCTGAAAGCTAGTTCAATTAATATAGATAAGAAGCAGTGTTAGTTAATAGAGCTGTCAACAGGAGATAGGCTGTTCTGGCTTGGCAGACACTCCCACACATGTTCTCCGACACATAGAGATACGTATGAGTAAGTAATAACATAGGTCTTTGAGTGGAAAAAGAATTATGTCAGAAGTGAATGAAGGACAGACAGCCTTTTCTTTATAAATACACTTCAGGAAGGAGAGGTGTGGCAATTCTGTACGGAAGTGAAACAGCACTGAGGGGCCTCACAGAAAAAGGAAATGAAGACAGATTCATACTGTCAAAGAGGCCAGGGTAAAAAGGAGAGAATGCACTGATCTGTAACATCACTTTTTATATTATCTTTTATAAGCACATATAAATACAAACAGCATTGAGGGGAGACACTTGGTGGCCGAAATGTTGCCTTTTGTCTGGCTTCTGTTCTCTCAGAGAAGTCAGACCAAGGGCTGTGATAAAAGAAAACAGTGCATGGTAAAAATAAGAAAAGGATTCCAGAGAGTGTGAGAAAAAAAAATAGATGGGTAGAGAATGGAGAGAGCGGAGTCCGAAGTGTATAATCAATTTCTGTGCAGTTGGCAACCATGAATCTATAAAAGGCAAGCGGTTCCACACAAGGCCCTGTGATTTTTTTCCCCATAGTCCCAGAAGAAAAATTAGACAGTTTGATGTCTGCCATGCTACAGATCTATAGATCAGGGATGGTAGGAAGTCAAGGGTGAAAAGACATGAAATACTCAAGAGCAAAGTAAGGAGTCTATGTAGGATCAAAGAAAAGTAGTCAGCAGTCATGGCACCGAATGTCTGGACCTAGAGGACTCAGCATCTGGGAATAAATGGGATTAGAACATTTAAAAAGCATGCCTGCATAGTGATAGTTCTATTTTTCAAAATATATTTTGATAGAGATTTCCTTTAACTAACAGTGGCTGGGGCTAACTGCACAAGACCTGCATAAAGTCAAAGTGGCCAAAATTTTAGCATAACTGGGAGAAGAACTGAAGCCCTGCCCCTTCCTGAGGGTACCCAGGCACTGCTAGATGCTGAGGGACAGGAAGACCATTTACATTCCCACTGCTCAGCTTTCCATGCTGCTGTGGGCGGTCCCCATACACAGGAAGCGCTAACTGATCTTAATAGATTTGAGAAAGAAAAGGAAAAAAAAAAAAGACATGAACTTGGGAAAGAAACTTGGGGATGATGGTGGAGTTCTGGAAGGGAAATGGGGGTTAGATGTGATCATATTTCACCGTGTAGACATAGGAAACTCTTGAGAAGGAAGTGATAATTTTTAAAAGAAAAAGGGATTTTCAACAATTTTCTTCAATTGTTCACTAGCAGCCCCGTCTCTCATCAAAATATCTTGAGTGCTATTCGCTTTCCTCCCTGTTCTTTTATTGGATGTCTACAACACAGTCACTCTCAGTGATGCACAGATTCATGCATGACAAATGAATATACCACTGTCATAGGCTGAGTTTTATAATCCTGTGTCATACAGCACACTGCTGTAGAACGATGATCATAGCCAACTTGTGCATGAATAGGAGTGACCAGCTAAACTCCCCACACACAGACTAAGCAGTTATAGGAATTGTTTTAGTTCTTACTGTAAGGTATCTAAATTCAGATAAGCATTGTGAGATCCACAAGTTATAATAACCCATAGGACAAAGTTGAGGGTTTTATTTATTCGCTTTTGATTATATTTCCAACTACCTAATTAGGCTAATATAGTCTAGATTTGGCATAAGAAGTTTCTCTCTTAAGATAGATTCTCAATATTCTTTGTTATAAATTCCAAAACAACATTTATAATAAATGGAATTTACATAATCCATATAAATTAAATATATTAGGTATGTACATAAATTACAATTAATCAATATTCAATAACCTAACACAGAACTTCACACAAAATTAAGAAGTCACCAAGTATAAACTGAAATAATGTTTCAATTTCTTATGTCAAATCAGGACAATATTAACCTAATTGGGTAGTTGAAAATTTAATAAAAAGCAGAACTAATAAAAACCTCCACTTTGATAGGTTATCATAAGTTGTATTCTTCTTATACCTTAATAATAAATAAATTATTTGTGCTTTATCAAGTGATATAAATTATTTAAAAGCATAAAATGTATGTGGTTATTTCTGTTAATTTTTTCCAATTAATAAGGATCTATATCAAATCTATAACTAAAAATAGCAAGAGCGTATTAAATGAAAAACTACATGGCTTAAGTGTATTTATTCATCATTTAAGATAGATTCTTAATATTCTATGCTATAAATCCCAAAATGACCTGCATAATATATAGAAATATAACTTGTATAAATTAGATATTATGCATGTACATGTTACCTTTCAGTAGATTATTTCCACTCAACAAAACAATCTTCTATAATGCTCAACAACCTGTTTAGACATTTATTAAATGCTTAATTGTCTCTATAAAAATATTAATGGCATCTAAAACAGACCTCTATACATGATCTGTACATTTAGAGCATGTATACTATGTAATGAATTAGACTATGTTCCAGCTTTTCCGAATTCCAAAATCCAAGAAAAAGATGAATCCCTTTTAAATGAACCAATGTGTTTATTAGATCCGTGGGGTGTAAGAAAACTTCAATTGCTGCTCTGAGTCATGCTGATAGAGGCATAAACTCTCAGGTTAAACTTCTCTCTTTGTAGTACAAGTTTCAATTTGGATTTTAAAAAGCTTGAGGCCATCATTTTTCACATCTTTTCCCACTCCCATTTCAGAAATCAGAGAGACTCAATTTCAGGAAAATACTGTCAAGTTATGTGGAGGCTTAACATGTTCAAGAATAAAGCCAACTGCCATTACAGGTAATTCCATTAGAGAAACATTTTAACTATTTCCTATTATGAATTTTAGCTTTTAATTTAAGAAAACTATATTTAATATAGTAAAATTTGGTAAATAGTCTGTAAACTGAACTACTGATCAAACTCATAAAACTCTTACATTTGAAACAAAACCATTAACCTGTTGTTCTAATTATAGCCGCCTGCTAATGGCGTCTGGCTCTGCTGTCTTGTCGCCATGCTATTAGTTTCCCAGGATCGAGGGCTCGGTTTTACTGCACTACTCTTTGATCAGACTGTATGACTAAGCATCTTTCAGCTTCTCAGCTTTTCTTGAGCACTGAAGGCTACCATACAGACATAATTAGGTTGTATTCATTACCCCTAAAATGCTTGGTGCCATAAGAGTTTTATATTTCTATTCTTTTCATATTGTGAAGTACATACGTTAAGAGAGAGAGAGAGACAGAGAGAGAGAGAGAGAGAGAAGACACACTGGTAATGGGACTCAAGACTAAACATAAAATTCATTTAGCTTTTATGTATATTTTATTCACTTAATACAAATTTTAGTGACTTCATGGTTGAAATGACGTTTCCTGGTGGGAAATTTTCTACTTGTAGATGTTGGTGCTTGTTTTCAATAATGGAGTACTTCATACTACAGGCTTGGGAATGGAGTATGCATTCTTGAACTTCAGTACTCCAGTGACAGAACAATTGACAGCAGTTTTCCCTGGGCCAACCTCTTTCCACAGAGCACAGTGGGACCTCTAGAACAATAACATGTCATCTGTAGATTTGAGAGCTCTGAAAGCCACAAAATCACCGTGGTAGTTTGAATGAGAATGGTTCCCATAAGCTTGGATATTTGAATACATGGTCCCCAAATGGTGGAACTGTTTGGAAGGAATAGGAAATGTGACCTTACAGTAGAAAAAGTGTCACTGGGTTTCAAATGTCTGTGCCATATCCAGTGTGCCTCTGCCTCTCTGCCTCTGCCTCTGCCTCTGCCTCTCTGCCTCTGCCTCTGCCTCTGCCTCTGCCTCTGCCTCTGCCTCTGCCTCTGCCTCTCTGCCTCTGCCTCTCTGCCTCTGCCTCTCTGCCTCTGCCTCTGCCTCTGCCTCTGCCTCTGCCTCTGCCTCTGCCTCTGCCTCTGCCTCTGCCTCTGCCTCTCTGCCTCTCTGCCTCTGCCTCTGCCTCTGCCTCTGCCTCTGCCTCTGCCTCTGCCTCTGCCTCTGCCTCTCTGCCTCTGCCTCTGCCTCTGCCTCTGCCTCTCTGCCTCTGCCTCTGCCTCTCTGCCTCTGCCTCTGCCTCTCTGCCTCTGCCTCTGCCTCTCTGCCTCTGCCTCTCTGCCTCTGCCTCTGCCTCTGCCTCTGCCTCTGCCTCTGCCTCTGCCTCTGCCTCTGCCTCTGCCTCCTACCTTTGCCTGTTTGAAGATTTTATATATATATATATATATATATATATATATATATATATGTGTGTGTGTGTGTGTGTGTGTGTGTACACATAAATGTGTATATAAATATATACATATACATATACATATACATATATATATATATATATATATATATATATATATATATATATGCGCCATCCCTGCCTGTCAGCTGCTATGATTGTCATGGATACCACACTCGGAACAGCAGGTTCAAACGTAGCAGTCTCAGCTTTTTCTCCAGCACCATGTCTGCCTGCCATCGCCATGCTGCTATCCTTACCATGGAACTAATGGACTAACTATACCTCTGAAATCCAGCCCCGGTGAAATGCTTTCTTTTATGAGAGTTGCCATGGTCATCGTGTCTCTTCACAGCAGTAGAATACTAAGACAATATCCCTGTTAGGGTAATAAGCAGAAATACACTACAAGTATGGAAATGCCCACACTAAAACCAGTGTAACTAACTCATAGACTAGAACATGGATGGAGGAAAGAAAGGAGAAAAAAACTTGAAGGTGCAATGGCTGCCACCACAACGACAGTGGTCCTGCTATACCATGAGCCAAAATAAGTACTTCTTCACTTCAAATTCCTCCCTCAGGAATTATGACTACATCTGTGGAAAACTAATTAAAACAACCATGTTCAATCCACTGGTTACACAGAAAAAAATTAGTAAAACTGATATAATTTCAACTGGAAATGTTACTGCTCCATCCAAGACATTCAGAAGTTAAGACCCCATGAGGGAATAGTCTTTGCCATAATAGACTTACTATTCGTAGTTGTCATTTAAACTTTTGGGAAATTCCAAAAAGCAATGCAAAATTAAGGCATGAGAAAACATTTACTCTGAAGGTGCTTCATGGAAGGCACCATGCTAAAGGCACTCAGAAGCAAACTTCCATTTGATCTTACTAGCAATCTAACACTATAGACAGCAAGTTCTTCCTGCAAGGCTAATGATGGAAGTCTGCAACAAAATATAGTGCAGATGAGGATAATCCATCTGCTTACAACAATGATTTCCAATTTTCTGCACGCCTCACATGAGCATGCTTCCTTACTAAGCCTCCGAGAGTGAATGAATCTCAATCTTCATTGAGAAAAGATTAACAACTCTATAATGTTGCAATTACCTTCAGGGTAATGATGGTATATTTACAGGAGATTTCAGCTTGTGATTCCTCATCCTGTGGAGAGGAGGGAAAAGGAGAACAAATACAGACTATTTTCTATAGAAGTCGCTCCTTTCAAAATGAAATGAAAATCGCAGCGAATAGGCTTAGCTTTTGACAGAGTTTGTTTTGATTTAATGTGGACAATTAATGTGAAATACGTTTGTGCTACTCAGCATGGTCCAATCGTAAGAGAAAAATGATAACAAAGTTTTCTTCCCCACATTTGATAAAGCACCTGAAGGAAAAGTAGGCAGGACAGGAAACGAGTAAACAATGAAATGACATCTTCTGACTTTAGAATCCTCAGACTGTGGGGGTAATACTCAGGTATGAGTTGACTGACAGGAACCATAGGCATGATCAGATTGCAGCTGCCAATCTTATCCCATCTCTATCCCTCCTGCTTCTGTCAGACAGGCCAACTGGGATGACCTCAACACCTGGTCAGAACAAAGAATGAAGCCTTGCATCCTGAAATGAGAAGATGCAAACCCAGGGTGGAGGAAGGCACGAGAAGGAACGGTGGTTTGCTACACCACCATTGATGCTTCTCTACTCGCCATCTCTTCTTTCATACAGTTTTTATAGCAACAATGACACTGCATCACAGAGTGTGTGTCAGGTGTTCTGATTTCCTCTACGTAGCCTTAAACCAACGTGGTATGGGACAGTTTGCAATCTGGCCGATATATGCGAACAATATACAGTCTCACATGTGTGCTTTTATGCTTTAATAACTTACTCTGTCATTCACTATAACTTAAGAAGACTAATATTCACCAGAGAGTGCTAAAACAAGAAGCTAGTCTGCTGGTTAATAACATTAAAATATTAGTACATATCAGCAGCTGTGCCACTGAAATATGAGGGGAAGGGAGAAGGTATGGCCTCACTTTATTGTTTTATTCAGAATTGGCAAGTCTAGTTACTTTCTCCAGAAGGGAAATGTAAATTATATCTATCCAATAAGTAGGTAATAAAATTCTCTCAAAAACTTTCTTCATGTATTCACTATAATACTTCAATTAAAATATATTTTTTGGTGACTAAACTTTAGAAGGGATTCATATTAAAGACAAGTCCTGAATACCAGTTAAATATAAACTAATGATAAATTTAATTTAAGATTTTAAACCTACTTCTAACTTAAAGAAAGGTTAACACAATCTACTTTTAATTAAATACATCTATAGCAACTTAATTCTAAATCTTAGGGTTTTGGAACCCAATTTCTTTGTGATAAGAATATTACTGAAACTCATCTGCACTGAATGACACTCTTCCATTCCTCAGGCTTGCTGAATCCATTATCTCTCTCATGGGAATGAATGCATTGCTGTGACGGATGATGAATAAGCTATATAGAACAAATGATGCACTTTTTCATTTAAAAGACTAAAAAGGAAATTCACTTTAGTCTCCTCTCTGCCTAGTTTCATTAAAATCTAAATATAGCTATTCTAAGAGATTTTTTTTTCTAGCTCAGTTCAAGTTTGGGGGAGAAAAATGTCTCATGTATCATTTAAATCAACTATAGATTCCCTAGAAATATACCACAAAAGCTTATTTTCAAATCTTTTGACTTAAAAATAAATGTGTAACTTATCAGCAAACTAAATAATCAAAACACTTAAATGATAATATGAAAAACAAACTACTTACAAGTCTCAGAAAATTAGTCTTAGCATTTCTTCTTACTCTAGACCATAGTTTCGAAAATGTCTTCCAGTCTTTGCTACTTTTCTATTGCTGTGAAGAGGCATCATGACCAAAGCAACTTACAAAAGAAAGCGTTGAATTGGGGGCTCGCTCACAGTCTCAAATCTCAGTTTCTGCACGTGATGGCATTGAGATGAGGAACACGGCCACAGCAGGCAAGCATAGCACTGAAGCAAGTGCTGATAGATTATATATTGAGACAATAGCCCAGAGGTAAGGGAGGGAAGGAGGGAGAGAAAGAGAGAAGGGGAGGAAGAAGAGGTGTGAGGAGAAAGGGGGGTGAGAAAGTATCAGGGAAGAGAGAACCAGAGAGAGGACAGAGAACTAACTGGAAAAAGTGTAGGCTTTTAAAAATCACAAAGCCTGGCTGGAGAGATGGCTCAGAGGTTAAGAGCACTGTCTGCTCTTCCAGAGGTCCTGAGTTCAATTCCCAGCAACCACATGGCTCACAACCATCTATAATCAGGTTTGGTGCCCTCTTCTGGCCTGCAGGTGCATACATGCAGGCAGAAAGCTGTATGATGTATACATAATAAATAAATAAGTGTTAAAAAATAGATTAAAAATCACAAAGCCCAACACCAGTAACAAACCTTCTCCAATAAGACCACACCTCCTAATCCTTCTCAAACAATTCTATTAACTGCAGAGCAAGCATTCATATATATGAGCCTAAGGGAGCCATTCTCGTTTAAACCCCCCACACTTACTAAATTATTTACTAAAATAGGTTCATAAAGATAGCTTTTACAAATGTATTTTTAACTAAAATGTCACATATAGATGCCAAGAAATACTCAGAATAGGAAGAGATGTTCAATATAATGTTATTTTTAATGTGGTTACCATTCATCCACGTACTTACTGGATAAGAACATTCCTACTCTTATTTACATTATAGAATTTCAAATAAAATAGTAACGTATCTGATATATAAATAATACTGTGCCTAAGATGAAGAAAATAGTGCAATATGAAGAAGTAATAAATTGTACCTATGCTACAGTATTTTTAGTTAGAAAATAGTTAAAGCACTTAACTGATACAATAACTCAAAGAAACTTAGGAATCTTTTCATATGTTTTTAAGCTATGGAAAATGTAAGACAAAATGAATTTATAGGATTTATATAGGGTTTAGATGCATAAACAACCCCATGTCAATTGCTTGATGATATTTTAGAAGACTCTGATACATTATTATAAAGCAAGCAATTTGCTTTTGTGGAAGCTCGAAATCCATTCACTTTGCAGCACCAGATAGGAGGTTGGCTGGAGTGACACACAGGAAGTGAGGATGAAGGAGGAGGAAAGGAAGAAGGGAAGTGTTACCAAACGCAGGGGTCACAGCCACCACCTCAAGAAGTAGAGTTTGGAACCTGTCTTCAATAAGTAAGTTAAATGGGACAAATGTAATGAAAGGCAGTAAAAGTAGGTTTACACCATATGGTCACATTAGCAAGAAGAACAAAGAGGTCCAGGGATTCCACTCCCTTCCCCACTGTCTAGTTCTGCCCTGAGATCCTGACAGGAAGGAGACTACTTTAAAAAAACAAGAGAGAAAGGTGAAGAAGCAGGCTGACCTAGGTGTGTCTCTCTGTCTTCTAATGTCTCAACTCCACATCTGTCTCCACCAGGCTCAGGCAAGGCCATCACATAAGCAATAGACTACAGGAAGCAAGTTCCTCCTCTGGTAAAAGGTTTCTCCCATGGATGCCCCCAGGCCTCAGCACTTCCTTCCCAGGAAGCTCCTCTGCAGTACTAATTACGTTCTAATTTCCTGTGGCCCCTTTTCAAACAGTTGTGACATCTGCAGGGAGAAGCACATGCGTCTCTTCATACTGTGCTAGGTCCTACCAAACTGTCTGCTTACAAAGGAATCAATCCACAGAAAAACAGAAACTGAACCTTTCTTCCTCTGAATATACAATGTAATACTATTTAACTGTGAGGTCACTTCCAAAAAGTTTTCTTAAAAAACATGGCTTTAATGGTCTGTTCCTTTAAACCACATTCAGTACAACCCTGGCTAATCTCAAACTCCCCGTGCAATGAACGACTCAGAAGTTCCTCTAAGTTTCTTAGCCTCACGGAGAACCCTGCAGCCTGCATGTTCCTGCTTCCTAAAGTCATTATCTTGCCATCCACTTCAGCACCAAAATAAATTACTTGATGTGTTTGTTGAGTCGTGTTCTCTCTAACTGAAACCCCTACTCTTGAGGAGGTTTGAGACAAAATCTACCTGCTTAGAGAGAAGAAGAAAAAAAGTCAGATCTATTGTCTACTGCTGCCCAGAAAGGAGATAGTTTTGTACAAAATCTAAGGTGGCCCATACTTCTCCAGTGTTCCATTTTGCCACTAGTGTCCCCACAAAGCAGCTCCACATACATAAAGACCAAGGGAGCTGTCAAATAAATTAAAACAGAGAAGGACAGGAAAATGGCACTAACCAAGGCAATACAGAGAGTTACAAACATGTCCCCCACGCTCGCAGTAACTAATTTTCACGTAGTAGTATCCCCAATAGACAAAAGTAGAAACCATCAAAATGTTGATACGCTGAAGTAAATATATCATTTACATATCAATTGGCCACTAAGGGGAAAAGAGGGGGGATTCCACGGGATTAGTGAATGTCACAAGTATGGACTGTAAAACATAATGCTAAGAGAAAGTAGCCAGCACAAAAGTAGTACATGTCACATGAAGAATGTGGTCTGTGGAGGAAATAACCATGTGCTCTATAATTACACCCAATAATATTCATATAACATACTATACATTCTGCAGACTAGTCTTATGTCAACTTGACATATAAACTAGAATTCTCTGAAGGAGGGAACCTCAATTGAGAGACTGCAGCTGTAAGGCATTTTCTTAATTAGTGATTGATGGGGGAGGGCCCAGCCCATTGTGGGTGCTGCCATTCCCAGGCTGGTGGTCTTGGGTTCTGTAAGAAAGTCACATAAGCAGAACCCCTCCATAGCTTCTTTATCAACTCCTGCTCCCAGGTTCCTGCCCTGCTTGAGTTACTTCCCTGACTTCCTCTAGTGATGAACAGCAACACAGAAATATAAACTAAATAAATTCTTTCCTCCCCAGACTGCTTTTGGTCATGTTGCTTCATTGCACCAACAGAACCTCTAACTAAAACACACATACACCTTAAACTGATTAATGTTGTGCTGTAAGACTATCCCTGTACTCTGGTAACTTAAAAATTAACACAAAAAGTGGAAGTGAAAGTTAGGCATCCAAAAACTGACTCTCTCCATGGTCGTTAGGTAGTGACTTCTTGTATAAGTACCTCAATGCTTAAGACATTTTATTCTTTCTCAAAAAATATAGTTATTTTCAGGTTCCTAAAAAATATGTCTGAGGTACTTCTGTTACCAACTACAAGCTCCCAATGTGACTGAATTCATTTTTCTCAGAAATCCATTATGAGAAAAGGGGATTTGGAAATCTAAACAAGAGCTGATAAATCCACATTTTCACAAGAGAAACTGCTAAAACACAATAAAACACATTTTCACACACCCCCACACACACACGCACGCACACACCAATCTGTTCATGTTCTGAAATACATCCAGGTATTTACAGAAAAATAGTTCATAAGAATTAACAATTTAGTTTGTATACCTAGTGAGACCCTGGTTGGAAAAAAATGTTTTTTTTTCCTTTGTGAGTAATTATCAATCTGAGATAGCCTCTGGGTCAGAGACCCCATCTGGCTGAGACCTGTACATGCTGCCCCATTCTCTGTAGTCTCACTGTGTTTCAGACCACACTCAATGCCAGGCTCCCTGTTCAACAGGAAACGGCCAACACAAAGAAACTCAATGAGATTTGGGGAAGATTTTGTTTTGCAAAGCTTTTCGTGGGCATTTTCCTTTACTCACAGATCATTTGTTTATAGAGTATGGTTTCTGATTTTGTTTTTATGGATTTTCTAGGTGTGCCAATGTGCAAGTCTCAGGACCAGTATGTGTGTTTTGTACTTGGAGGCACAGGGCTTTTTTTCTGTTTGGTTTTGGACAGATTTAGACCCCAGTTAGAGACCTAGGTTGGTTTGGTTTTATGGATTTGGGAGGGTGCAAAGGTAAGAAAGAATTGGGAGGGATTGGGAGAAAGGAAACCATATTCAAAATATATTGTATAAAAAATCTATTTTCAATAAAAAAATTAAAATGTAAAGAATTCAAGCTAATATAGAAAAAGAAGGTGGATTTGCGATGTGAATGAGATGAGAAGCCAGCTACAGTAGCAATCTTCAAGGCTTCACAGGAAAAGAAAGAAATGTGTTCTGAGGGAAAATACATGGGTTTGAGGACAGGAGATAAATGCTGTCCACCCTTGACAGGTAAGCCACATTCTATAAGCCCTTGCACAATGCAAAATGATATTAAGACATTTGGTATATATGGCATAAGAAGGAAAATACCAACAAATTAAACTGGAATTTTCTTGTGTCTGTCACAACTGACAGTCTCTTTGTTCAAAGTTAAAATGAATAGCTACATTGTGATTAAGAGGCTGAAAATGTTGATCTATGTTAAAATCTGTCATAGTCCTGGCTCAATGAGACTATTATGAAATAGAACATCGCTCCTCTAAGAAAGCTTGTAATATAATAAAAGAATAATATACCTTTGTGTAAGCAAATGTTAAGTCTAATAAAAATCATTCTGATAGACAAAATTGTTAAAATTTCAATAGACCACTGCTAAAACTTCACTTTAAAAGTTTACAGATTTTACATACAAGTGAAATATCAAAATTTTAAAACTAACATGAAGTGCCATCTTATCCACACAGCATAAAATTTTAAGAGGATTTTTATTAAAAAAAGGCAATATGGTGATAGAAAATTACTACTTATGTCATGCAGTTCAAAATCTCCCTTCAAGCATTAAGGTCTCTAACAGCAATCTTCTGAAATCCTAGGAAGGGTGCATCTCCCCAGATATAATCCCATTAAGGATTCCAACAAGACTCTGTGATCTACCACAGCTGGGGTCTGAATCTCTACATGGAGTAAAAATATTAGTTAAAACAGGACAAGGAAAATACACAGACATGTATTTATACATGTATGAATTTTATCTTTTAAAGAAAAAATAGAAACATAAGCATGTGTCCACCCATCTTCTGATGGAAGGCTAAAGCCATGTTTTTCAGTTGGATCTTCTATAAGGATTGCAAGCCGCCTTGCTTTACAGAAACAATAAAGACAGTACAAAGTCTATAGCTTCCGGTTTCTTTTCAATTACAGTGGAATGAAAGGTGTAAGACATATGGGTCGAAGGGGGAGCGAGGGACAGGGAGCGCTTAAAATTCATTTAAATGTATATCTTTCTCCCAGCTCACCTGCACAGAATTTATTTCTTCCAAGTTATCCTTGTTCAGACTTTGCTAATACCACACGAGTTTATTTCCTGTCATATGCATGCTCATCATTTCATATAATATTATGGTGCAGAATTGTAATGAGAAGAATTATCGTTCATGGGATGGTGGATGGAAGGAAATGTTCACTTCACAATAGGCACAACGTGCAAGAGGTAGACGCGCGCGGACTGCGTGCATGTAACAGGAAGGAAGAAACCCACTCCCCGTGCTTACTGTTCTGTGGGAGTCACTGGACACTGCTTAGAGTGTGTCTGTAAACAGAAGTAAATACGGTAAATCCAATAAACAGTAGCGGGCTAAAGAGCCAGCACCAAGGTGGAAAGCGAGAGGAGCTACTGAAAACTTTCTACAGAATGCCTTTTTGCTGATTGCTTATTTTAGAGTCACACTCATTACAGAGGACATTTGCCAGCAGGGACACTGTTTGGATGAGCGGCGCTCTAAAGCTTTCCTGACCTACCTTGCAATTTGCCACCCCTCTGCCAAGCAGTTCCCACAATAGTCCTAAAACCCTGCTTTATAGAAACATCAAAACTCCAGTAAGCAAATTGAAGGTAAGCCATGTGACAATACACAGAAACTCACAGGAAGGGGAGTCGAGACTGTGTACCAGGCGAAGAATTCCTTTGAAGATCTATTGGAATGCATAAGTCATAAACCAAGACACTTCCAAACAATCTACGTAGAGCATTCTCCTGCCCTCCAACTCTCTTCCCTCAGAAAAAGAATAAACTCAGAAACTATAGTGAAATCTGCTAGATTTATATGCGATATACAAAACTGTGATTATTTCTGGGATCATATATAGGCATGGGCTATACAATGACATTTCAGTCAACAACTAAAATCCTCATGTTCCTGTGTTCCCTAAGAGAATACAGTATCTGATTTCAGAGTCTCCATCGGAGTAGGTACATGCTATGGTATCCCCATGGAAACAAGATAATAAGAAACAAGAAATGATTATAACAAACTGTGGGCTGCATTCTTGTCCTTAAGGGACAGGCGACCCTAATCTATTGAGCATCTCCATGGAACAGTATTCACCCTCTAAGAATGTCATTGACGTCAGGCTGGTCTGGATTATGTGATGGAGGCAAAGTTCAAATCACATTTGACTCCTAAGTCAAAGCCTTCAGAGCCACCCCAGGACGCTTCCACTGACCTTCCTCTCCCCCCACCCCCAGGCCCCATCTTTCAGGAGATCAACAATGTCCCAAGGAGATGTTTCTCCAGTATCCTAGATTCTGTGATGAATCAGACACGCTGGGCAGAACCAGGGCGGACTACTGAAGCCAATGTGAGTGGACGAGGAAGGCTTTGTCTTTATAAACTATTCAAACGTTGGAGCTATTCACAGGACACCACACTGCAGTGAGAGCTAACTGTCACTGTCTTAGATTAGGGGAAGGAAGCTAATACAAAAGCATGTGGTGTCAGGGTTGCAGTGTTCGATTATAAAATACTTATAGACTCCTGAGGCTGCAGAGCGGAAGAGACCACCAACACTGCTCACCCCTGCCCACATCCCTGGCCCAAGAGGAAACTGTATAAGGCCTCTGGGCTCCCGTGGGGGAGGGCCCAGGAGCGGCAGGATCCCTGTGCCTGAGACACCGCCGGAACCTGAAGGAAACAGACCGGATAAACAGTTCTCTGCACCCAAATCCCGTGGGAGGGAGAGCTAAACCTTCAGAGAGGCAGACAAGCCTGGGAAACCAGAAGAGACTGCTCCCTGCACACACATCTCGGACGCCAGAGGAAAAAGCCAAAGACCATCTGGAACCCTGGTGCACTGAAGCTCCCGGAAGGGGCGGCACAGGTCTTCCTGGTTGCTGCCGCTGCAGAGAGCCCCTGGGCAGCACCCCACAAGCGAACCTGAGCCTCGGGACCACAGGTAAGACCAAATTTTCTGCTGCAAGAAAGCTGCCTGGTGAGCTTGGGACACGGAAGCAGAATTTCTCTAGGAGGCACGGTCTGTGTTTACCGGAAGTCCCACACCCGCGGATCCCGGCCCGCAGCAGCTCTCTGCTCCCAGACCCGGTGAGAGAGAGACCCAACCGCCTGGTCAGGTGGGCACTCCTGAGGCTGCAGAGCGGAAGAGACCACCAACTCTGCTCACCCCTGCCCACATCCCTGGCCCAAGAGGAAACTGTATAAGGCCTCTGGGCTCCCGTGGGGGAGGGCCCAGGAGCGGCAGGACTTCTGCGCCTGAGACACCTCCAGAACCTGAAAGAAACAGACCGGATAAACAGTTCTCTGCACCCAAATCCCGTGGGAGGGAGAGCTAAACCTTCAGAGAGGCAGACAAGCCTGGGAAACCAGAAGAGACTGCTCCCTGCACACACATCTCGGACGCCAGAGGAAAAAGCCAAAGACCATCTGGAACCCTGGTGCACTGAAGCTCCCGGAAGGGGCGGCACAGGTCTTCCTGGTTGCTGCCGCTGCAGAGAGCCCCTGGACAGCACCCCACGAGCGAACCTGAGCCTCGGGACCACAGGTAAGACCAAATTTTCTGCTGCAAGAAAGCTGCCTGGTGAACTCAAGACACAGGCCCACAGGAACAGCTGAAGACCTGTAGAGAGGAAAAACTACACGCCCGAAAGCAGAACACACTGTCCCCATAACTGACTGAAAGAGAGGAAAACAGGTCTACAGCACTCCTGACACACAGGCTTATAGGTCACTCTAGCCACTGTCAGAAATAGCAGAACAAAGTAACACTAGAGATAATCTGATGGCGAGAGGCAAGCGCAGGAACCCAAGCAACAGAAACCAAGACTGCATGCCATCCTCGGAGCCCAATTCTCCCACCAAAACAAACATGGAATATCCAAACACACCAGAAAAGCAAGATCTAGTTTCAAAATCATATTTGATCATGATGCTGGAGGACTTCAAGAAAGACATGAACACACTTAGGGAAACACAGGAAATCATTAATAAACAAGTAGAAGCCTACAGAGAGGAATGGCAAAAATCCCTGAAAGAATTCCAGGAAAACACAATCAAACAGATGAAGGAATTAAAAATGGAAATAGAAGCAATCAAGAAAGAACACATGGAAACAACCCTGGATATAGAAAACCAAAAGAAGAGACAAGGAGCTGTAGATACAAGCTTCACCAACAGAATACAAGAGATGGAAGAGAGAATCTCAGGAGCAGAAGATTCCATAGAAATCATTGACTCAACTGTCAAAGATAATGTAAAGCGGAAAAAGCTACTGGTCCAAAACATACAGGAAATCCAGGACTCAATGAGAAGATCAAACCTAAGGATAATAGGTATAGAAGAGAGTGAAGACTCCCAGCTCAAAGGACCAGTAAATATCTTCAACAAAATCATAGAAGAAAACTTCCCTAACCTAAAAAAAGAGATACCCATAGGCATACAAGAAGCCTACAGAACTCCAAATAGATTGGACCAGAAAAGAAACACCTCCCGTCACATAATTGTCAAAACACCAAACGCACAAAATAAAGAAAGAATATTAAAAGCAGTAAGGGAAAAAGGTCAAGTAACATATAAAGGGAGACCTATCAGAATCACACCAGACTTCTCGCCAGAAACTATGAAGGCCAGAAGATCCTGGACTGATGTCATACAGACCCTAAGAGAACACAAATGCCAGCCCAGGTTACTGTATCCAGCAAAACTCTCAATTAACATTGATGGAGAAACCAAGATATTCCATGACAAAACCAAATTTACACAATATCTTTCTACAAATCCAGCACTACAAAGGATAATAAATGGTAAAGCCCAACATAAGGAGGCAAGCTATACCCTAGAAGAAGCAAGAAACTAATCGTCTTGGCAACAAAACAAAGAGAATGAAAGCACACAAACATAACCTCACATCCAAATATGAATATAAAGGGAAACAATAATCACTATTCCTTAATATCTCTCAATATCAATGGCCTCAACTCCCCAATAAAAAGACATAGATTAACAAACTGGATACGCAACGAGGACCCTGCATTCTGCTGCCTACAGGAAATACACCTCAGAGACAAAGACAGACACTACCTCAGAGTGAAAGGCTGGAAAACAACTTTCCAAGCAAATGGTCAGAAGAAGCAAGCTGGAGTAGCCATTCTAATATCAAATAAAATCAATTTCCAACTAAAAGTCATCAAAAAAGATAAGGAAGGACACTTCATATTCATCAAAGGAAAAATCCACCAAGATTAACTCTCAATCCTAAATATCTATGCCCCAAATACAAGGGCACCTACATACGTAAAAGAAACCTTACTAAAGCTCAAAACACACATTGCACCTCACACAATAATAGTGGGAGATTTCAACACCCCACTCTCATCAATGGACAGATCATGGAAACAGAAATTAAACAGTGATGTCGACAGACTAAGAGAAGTCATGAGCCAAATGGACTTAACGGATATTTATAGAACATTCTATCCTAAAGCAAAAGGATATACCTTCTTCTCAGCTCCTCATGGTACTTTCTCCAAAATTGACCATATAATCGGTCAAAAAACGGGCCTCAACAGGTACAGAAAGATAGAAATAATCCCATGCGTGCTATCGGACCACCACGGCCTAAAACTGGTCTTCAATAACAATAAGGGAAGAATGCCCACATATACGTGGAAATTGAACAATGCTCTACTCAATGATAACCTGGTCAAGGAAGAAATAAAGAAAGAAATTAAAAACTTTTTAGAATTTAATGAAAATGAAGATACAACATACTCAAACTTATGGGACACAATGAAAGCTGTGCTAAGAGGAAAACTCATAGCGCTGAGTGCCTGCAGAAAGAAACAGGAAAGAGCATATGTCAGCAGCTTGACAGCACACCTAAAAGCTCTAGAACAAAAAGAAGCAAATACACCCAGGAGGAGTAGAAGGCAGGAAATAATCAAACTCAGAGCTGAAATCAACCAAGTAGAAACAAAAAGGACCATAGAAAGAATCAACAGGACCAAAAGTTGGTTCTTTGAGAAAATCAACAAGATAGATAAACCCTTACCCAGACTAACGAGAGGACACAGAGAGTGCGTCCAAATTAACAAAATCAGAAATGAAAAGGGAGACATAACTACAGATTCAGAGGAAATTGAAAAAATCATCAGATCTTACTATAAAAACCTATATTCAACAAAATTTGAAAATCTTCAGGAAATGGACAATTACCTAGACAGATACCAGGTATCAAAGTTAAATCAGGAACAGATAAACCAGTTAAACAACCCCATAACTCCTAAGGAAATAGAAGCAGTCATTAAAGGTCTCCCAACCAAAAAGAGCCCAGGTCCAGATGGGTTTAGTGCAGAATTCTATCAAACCTTCATAGAAGACCTCATACCAATATTATCCAAACTATTCCACAAAATTGAAACAGATGGAGCCCTACCGAATTCCTTCTACGAATCTACAATTACTCTTATACCTAAACCACACAAAGACACAACAAAGAAAGAGAACTTCCGACCAATTTCCCTTATGAATATCGACGCAAAAATACTCAATAAAATTCTGGCAAACCGAATTCAAGAGCACATCAAAACAATCATCCACCATGATCAAGTAGGCTTCATCCCAGGCATGCAGGGATGGTTTAATATACGGAAAACCATCAACGTGATCCATTATATAAACAAACTGAAAGAACAGAACCACATGATCATTTCATTAGATGCTGAGAAAGCATTTGACAAAATTCAACACCCCTTCATGATAAAAGTCCTGGAAAGAATAGGAATTCAAGGCCCATACCTAAACATAGTAAAAGCCATATACAGCAAACCAGTTGCTAACATTAAACTAAATGGAGAGAAACTTGAAGCAATCCCACTAAAATCAGGGACTAGACAAGGCTGCCCACTCTCTCCCTACTTATTCAATATAGTTCTTGAAGTTCTAGCCAGAGCAATCAGACAACAAAAGGAGATCAAAGGGATACAGATCGGAAAAGAAGAGGTCAAAATATCACTATTTGCAGATGATATGATAGTATATTTAAGTGATCCCAAAAGTTCCACCAGAGAACTACTAAAGCTGATAAACAACCTCAGCAAAGTGGCTGGGTATAAAATTAACTCAAATAAATCAGTTGCCTTCCTCTATACAAAAGAGAAACAAGACGAGAAAGAAATTAGGGAAACGACACCCTTCATAATAGACCCAAATAATATAAAGTACCTCGGTGTGACTTTAACCAAGCAAGTAAAAGATCTGTACAATAAGAACTTCAAGACACTGAAGAAAGAAATTGAAGAAGACCTCAGAAGATGGAAAGATCTCCCATGCTCATGGATTGGCAGGATTAATATAGTAAAAATGGCCATTTTACCAAAAGCAATCTACAGATTCAATGCAATCCCCATCAAAATACCAATCCAATTCTTCAAAGAGTTAGACAGAACAATTTGCAAATTCATCTGGAATAACAAAAAACCCAGGATAGCTAAAGCTATCCTCAACAATAAAAGGACTTCAGGGGGAATCACTATCCCTGAACTCAAGCAGTATTACAGAGCAATAGTGATAAAAACTGCATGGTATTGGTACAGAGACAGACAGATAGACCAATGGAATAGAATTGAAGACCCAGAAATGAACCCACACACCTATGGTCACTTGATTTTTGACAAAGGAGCCAAAACCATCCAATGGAAAAAAGATAGCATTTTCAGCAAATGGTGCTGGTTCAACTGGAGGGCAACATGTAGAAGAATGCAGATCGATCCATGCTTATCACCCTGTACAAAGCTTAAGTCGAAGTGGATGAAGGACCTCCACATCAAACCAGACACACTCAAACTAATAGAAGAAAAACTAGGGAAGCATCTGGAACACATGGGCACTGGAAAAAATTTCCTGAACAAAACACCAATGGCTTATGCTCTAAGATCAAGAATTGACAAATGGGATCTCATAAAACTGCAAAGCTTCTGTAAGGCAAAGGACACTGTGGTTAGGACAAAACGGCAACCAACAGATTGGGAAAAGATCTTTACCAACCCTACAACAGATAGAGGCCTTATATCCAAAATATACAAAGAACTCAAGAAGTTAGATCGCAGGGAAACAAATAACCCTATTAAAAAATGGGGTTCAGAGCTAAACAAAGAATTCACAGCTGAGGAATACCGAATGGCTGAGAAACACCTAAAGAAATGTTCAACATCTTTAGTCATAAGGGAAATGCAAATCAAAACAACCCTGAGATTTCACCTCACACCAGTGCGATTGGCTAAGATCAAAAACTCAGGTGACAGCAGATGCTGGCGAGGTTGTGGAGAAAGAGGAACACTCCTCCATTGTTGGTGGGATTGCAGACTGGTAAAACCATTCTGGAAATCAGTCTGGAGGTTCCTCAGAAAATTGGACATTGAACTGCCTGAGGATCCAGCTATACCTCTCTTGGGCATATACCCAAAAGATGCCTCAACATATAAAAGAGACACGTGCTCCACTATGTTCATCGCAGCCTTATTTATAATAGCCAGAAAATGGAAAGAACCCAGATGCCCTTCAACAGAGGAATGGATACAGAAAATGTGGTACATCTACACAATGGAATACTACTCAGCTATCAAAAACAACGAGTTTATGAAATTCGTAGGCAAATGGTTGGAACTGGAAAATATCATCCTGAGTGAACTAACCCAATCACAGAAAGACATACATGGTATGCACTCATTGATAAGTGGCTATTAGCCCAAATGCTTGAATTACCCTAGATCCCTAGAACAAACGAAACTCAAGACGGATGATCAAAATGTGAATGCTTCACTCCTTCTTTAAATGAGGAAAAAGAATACCCTTGGCAGGGAAGGGAGAGGCAAAGATTAAAACAGAGACTGAAGGAACACCCATTCAGAGCCTGCCCCACATTTGGCCCATACATATACAGCCACCCAATTGGACTAGATGGATGAAGCAAAGAAGTGCAGACCGACAGGAGCCGGATGTAGATCGCTCCTGAGAGACACAGCCAGAATACAGCAAATACAGAGGCGAATGCCAGCAGCAAACCACTGAACTGAGAATAGGTCCCCTATTGAAGGAATCAGAGAAAGAACTGGAAGAGCTTGAAGGGGCTCGAGACCCCAAAAGTACAACAATGCCAAGCAACCAGAGCTTCCAGGGAATAAGCCACTACCTAAAGACTATACATGGACTGACCCTGGACTCTGACCCCATAGGTAGCAATGAATATCCTAGTAAGAGCACCAGTGGAAGGGGAAGCCCTGGGTCCTGCTAAGACTGAACCCCCAGTGAACTAGTCTATGGGGGGAGGGCGGCAATGGTGGGAGGGTTGGGAGGGGAACACCCATAAGGAAGGGGAGGGGGGAGGGGGATGTTTGCCCGGAAACCGGGAAAGGGAATAACACTCGAAATGTATATAAGAAATACTCAAGTTAATAAAAAAAAATAAAAATAAAAAAAAAAATAAAATACTTATAAACCAATCTACATAATCACTGCATTTCCGGTCAGTGCCTCTGAAACTGTGATGCTGCATCAACTATCCTTCTGGAGACGTTGGAATCGATTTTAGACGGTGCATAAAATTAGGAAGACAACATGAAATCCAAACAAAAACCTTTCCAAACTGAAAGTGACTTCAATATCCTTGGCAAGGCAATACTCCCATGCTAAACAGCATTGCGGGGACCATTTTGGGGTTGTTACCACACCCGCTAGCAGCCTACAAGGGTGCCCGTTAAAAATGAGTGGCAGAAAATGAAAAAAAAAATTGTCTTACTTTCCCTCAAATAAAGAAAACAAATGTACTTTGTAAACTGGGAAGTTCTTTTGTCAAGAAGTTTTTAGAACACAGGTGGCGGGCCAGCAGGATGGCTCCCAGGTAAAGCTGAATGTTATACAAGTCTGAGTACCTAAATTTGATTCCCCAGATCCTAAGGTAGAAGGAAAAAACAGATCCCAGATGACTGTAGTCTCATTCAGTGCAGGAGACTTCATCCAGAGACACCAAAGGAGCCAAGGCAGCTCCCACTGAACTACATCAAGGTGTTACCGTTGCCTGTTATTGTTGGTGCTGTTGTTATGGTTGGAGACAGTATCTCAGGAAATGATCCAGAGACTCAAGACTTTCCATCTAGAACCACAGGTGTACACTGCCACGCCCAGCTCTTTAGTGACAAAGGCAATTACGACCTCACACAAAGGAAGACCTGAGACCGTGTAATGGAGTGCAGAGAAAAAACATTATCCTCCCCCACTTACTAAAAAATAATTGGTTTGAGTTTTAAATATCTCTAAAGTAGTGTTTAGTCTTGACTGCTTTTAATCACAAATTAAAATTCGTATTGATATCCTACTGCAATTTAAAAAATGAGGTTACTTATTAGATGTAATGGTCCTAGCTACCTTAACTATTAAGCAAATTTTGGTTGATCAAATATCGTTTGGGTGAATGCTATCTCCAGGATATGAAAAGCATTAAAATTAGATAGTATAATTTCATAAAAGGTGGGATTTTAAAACTCAATTCAACACAAAAGGAAAAAGTTAACACAGGACTTCTTCACATTAAAATACAGATGACTACAGAGCAATGTGGCTAAGTAAAGGTTCCTGTCACCCAGCCTGACAAGCTGAGTTAGATCCCTGGAACTCACAGAGTGGAAGGAAAGAACAGACTCCTTCAACTTGTCCTCTGAGAAACACACACACACACACACACACACACACACACACACACACACACGCACGCACGCACGCACGCACATATACACACACACCACATACACACACTAACAAAAAGAAAAGCATTTTTTGAAATATGTGTCACATAGTTTTAATTTCATTTTACAAAAAAACCTTTGAATCGTTGTGCTTTTAACAGTTGTGTGTACTTAACTTAAAAACAGTACTTACACATTTTAAATCTAATTATTCAAACACCACTGGTAGCTTTAATAAATCAACATTTGTAATAACTATAATTTCAAAATGTACAGTTTCTTACTTATATTTTGATATTTATAATAAACTATTCTATTTGTAAATACAACAGAGAATAAAATACTAGTATCATTTTAGTTGAAATTCTTACATCACATTTGGAAGTAGGAATGATA
This sequence comes from Rattus norvegicus, assembly GCF_021556685.1. Lineage (NCBI taxonomy): Eukaryota > Metazoa > Chordata > Mammalia > Rodentia > Muridae > Rattus > Rattus norvegicus. The sequence continues at coordinate 22,372,201 of NC_141544.1, read as the reverse complement.
TATAAAATTTAACCTGAGGGCCAGTAAAAAGGTACAGTAGGTAAGAAAGCTTGCCACCAATCCTTTGGACCTAAGTGGTAGCAGTCCCAGGACCCAAGTGGTAGAAAAGATTCGACTCCTACAACAAACTTTCTAGCCTTCACAAGCACGCACACACATTCCAACACACATGCAAAATAATACGTGGGGGGTGGCTCTAAACTTGAATCCTCTCAATGAATACTCACAATGTAAAGAATGGAAATAGCTTTCTACTTAGATAAAATTGAGTGCAGGGTAGGTGGAGCAGAAGAGGAAGCATAGCTTTGAGCCTAGCATGGATGAGAGCCAAAGCTCAATTCTCAGCTCGGAATTAAAAAAAAAAAAAAAAAAAAAGTAAATGTTAATAGGAGATCCAGTACCAAATATGGCTATTGAGAATAAGAAATGAGGTTAATTAATACTACTGAGACACTGAATTTTACACTAATTTCATTTCCATTCATTTTATTGTTTTATTAAATTTAATATTTAAAGCTGTTATTCAAGTCATTTACTGAGAAAATTTTAACTAAGTGGAAAAAAAATTCCAGGTTTGTGAATCTATTGTTAACAGGCAATTTTGTTAAATCAAAACACGTGCTAAGTATTCCTCATGAAATGTCAGCATCTGAGATCAAATTTGCCATCATCAGGTTTCAAAAACAGTACAAAATGAGGATAAAAATATCTCATTTAATGAGTTTTAAAACTAATATATATTAATTTGATAACACCTTAGTACATTCGCTATACAAAATATTATAAAAACTCATTAAAGTGTTCTTGTACTTTATACTATTATGAAAAATCTTGAATTATACAAGGGTAATGAATTTTATTTCTCCTAGACAGTACTGCTTTTGATGAAACCTCAGACGTCTGATAAAGACTTTTTTTATTCTTTTGATTTTCAAGACAAGGTCTCACTATATATCCCTGATCTGGAGCCCTCTATGTAGTCCAGATTGGCCTCGAACTCGTAAAGAACTTCAACCTCTATCTCCTAAATGCTGGACTTAAAGGCACGCTGTAGGGAATGAGTAGAGTCTTGAACTAGTGAAGTCTTGAGTGACTGTATTCTTTCAAATGAGCCAGTCATGTCAAGAATGAATGTCTCAGATACATGTGAAACTGGACAGGGCATATGAGTAAGGCTCAGAGCAACTGGCAAAGACTCCCTCTGGTCTGAGTGTAAATGTTGGCAACAAAGGCAAGAAGAGGTGCTGGCCAACGACAGACCAACGTGCATGAAACCTAGCAACTGCAGCTTCCTCCTCCTGGAGGACAGCAGCCTGACCTTGCATTGTACCGAACAAACATAATGACTGCCCAAGTGGCAGCAGCAGTTGACACCACTCCACGAGAGCACGTATAACCCACCTGACCCCAGCTTCTCTGTGCATGAATCTCGTCTCTACCTTTGCTTACTCCTTCGCCACTCCAGTCGGATTTTCAAGCATCCCTAGATCCAGATAGCCTGGATGACCACACTTGGCTTTGTACATTTCTTTAAGCTATAACTTACATGCAGAGAAAAAAAAACTACTTTCTGTTTATAGTTCTATACAGTTTGATTAATACATACAGTCACATAATCACCGATGGTGGTTTGAATGAGAAATGTCCCATAGGCTCACATATTTGAACACCTGGAACCCAGTTAGCAGTGCTGTCTGAGGAATTATCAGACTTGAAGGATGGAGGGAGTACATTCCCGGGGACAGGTTTTAGAGGTTCATAGCCTCACCCCTCTTCTAATTTATTCTCTCCCTCCCTCTCATCCTCGCTCTTGCTCTGCTCTTCTCTCTGCCTGTGATTGAAGGTGCAATCTCTCATGTTCCTACTCTAGACATCTGCTGCAACCCCTCCCCCATAAATATGGACTCTCCACCTGGAATTGTGTCTTAGTTAGAGTGCCATTGCTGGGAAGAGACACCATGGCCAAGGCAGCTATTATAAAGGCAAACAGTTTATTGGAGCTGGCTTACATGTTCAGAGGTTCACTCCATCATCATCCTGGTGAGATGCATGGCAGGATCCAGGCAGACATGATTTTAGAGAGGGAACTGAGAATTCTACATCTTCATTCAAAGGCAGCCAGGAGGAGACTGTATTCCTCAGGCAGCAGGATTCCACACTGGAAGAGCTTAGGCATAGGAGACCTCAAAGCCAAGCTCCCCTTCCCACAATAGAGACACACTTCCTCCAACAAGGCCACACCTACTCCAACAGGGCCACACCTCCTAATAGTGGTTCAAGTAATCACATGAGTCTATGAGGGGCAAACCTATTCAAACCACCATAAACCACCAAATAAACTCTTTGTGCTGAAAGTCATTTTTGATGATGGCCTGTAACGCAGCAACAAAAAGGAACTAATACACCAGCATAGTAACTGTGGTTTAAAATACTTTTATCATTTTCAGATAGTACCCTTGTGCCCTTTTCCCCTGATAATAGTCTATTTTCTCTCCCTATCCATTTGGCATTTCCAGAATGTCTGGAATAGATTAATACACCATGCAAAACATTCTTGCCCGACAATATCAAATCTGAAGCATTATACTCCTCTATGGTACTAAAGATTATAATCATTTTCATGTTCCTTTTGCTGATATCAAAGACTTTTTGACAATGTCTGTTTGATCCATTTATTTCATTTTCAAAACATAGCTTTCTCCCTTCTTGTGTATTAGTACTTGCTTATTCTCCAAGAATAAAGCATGGCAGGCTCTCTTACAAGGGATTTTTTCTTGGGGGCTGAGGGTGGCTTTACTTGGTACATTTTTGTTTTGGGAGGCTTTTCTTCCTTTTTGGTTCTCCTTCCAACTATTAGACTACAAGCTAAGAAGTCTTATTTCTTAATATTGTGCTTTGCTTGTAGTGTTAACTCTGACTAATGCAGGGATGGCAAAAGAAAAGAAAGATGAAGATGATGAAGAAAAACAGCATCTAAATGATCGAGGTCCCTATGTAGTAGACTGTCTACTTTTACTGAAGACTCAGAAGCAATAAAAGACTGAAAAAAAAATCCAAGAAATGTGATATCAGCTACTAACTGCAAAAGCTCTTGAGATTACCTATGCCAATATTTTTAGCAATATTATGTCTTTTTTGTCAGGACACTGCAGCAATGTTGAGTAAATTTACAGTCCTCTTTCTAACACTATTTTTCTCACACCCTGTTATTTTTGTGTACTGTATTCTAGAAAGTAAAGATTCATGAATACATGTATTGCATAGCAGAAGCAATTAGACCAAATGAAGTAAAATATTTAGTGAATACTATGACATTAGCTGGAAAGTCAGATAACTATTTGAATCATTAATATTAATATAATTAAACATGCAAATTAAGTCTTCATGACAGAAAAATAAAATATTAATACCCTCAATGCTTTCAAAATACTTACTGAATTCTCCAGTAAGAAAAACTCCTTCTGCTCCTGGGGCCCATTCTTTACAGTATATGCCACCATCGGAACATCTGTGGATGCCAAATGACTCATAGCCTCTGGAGAACTTATCAATACCACCTTCATTCTCTCCAATGTCATGCAAAACCTGGTTAAACTTCTTATACCTTTGAAAGAGCACAAAAGAAAGAGAAGAAGTTAGAAATTTTGTCTTCCAATGAAAAGAAAGTAACATAGTCAAATCAGCAAAAAAATAAAATTACTTTTCAGCAGAGCTGTTATAGGGCAGAAACTTTGGCAGACATCTAGTCTCTTTTTCACAGCTACTCAACTGTGTCTCTGAAGTATGAAGGAGGTCACAAATAATATGTTAATGAAAAGCTTGCTTGTTTCCGATAACTGTGTCTTTAAAACTATGGTGGGGTGGGGGCGGGTTGAATTTGATCTGTGGGCTGTAGTTTGTCTATCTTTAAATCATCTGACCATTGAAAGAACAATACCATGTCCAATCACAAAAGCCAGTAGGCATAAAGTGAAACTGACGATTCCCAAACTGAGATAGGCACAGCAAGCATTTGGCTGCTCCTGACGCTCCTCTAGATCCTCAGGATCCCAGAATCACTCCTGATGCATTCAAACATAAATACAACAACAACAACAACACCTCTACTTCCTTTCACTAATTCATCTTTACATCTGATGCAAACTTGACAAAAGGAACCAGAAAAATAAAGGAACAATGCACAAAGTAAACTGTCTTACGTTTGTAAGACTCGAAGTGAGTCTTAACTACTGTGAGGCCCCCCAAGTGAGACGCAAGAACAGAGTTCAACGCAAATGCAAGAAGTTTATTTTTCCAGCACATAGGGGTCGACCCTCAATCAGCCATCCATGGCGAGTGACTAGAAGGCAACCCTAAATGGCTATAACAAAGTTTTTATACTTTTTAGGGGTACAAGTTATATCAGCAAGGTTACAGTTTAAACTTATTAGCTCTGCATATTAACTTTTGACTCTGTTGGCTAGCAAGCATATGATATGCACTGAAACTCTATCTGGGACCAGAGCATCAGGTGCCTATCAAGACATTCTGCGGTTTTTCAAGAATGTCCCTGCTCCTCCAGAGAACTGTGAGTGGAGAATGGAACTTGGCCTAGCCTTGAACAGGGGCTGGAAGCTGGTACTTGGCCTAATCTTGACCTGAGGCAGTGGATGTGAGGCTGGCAAAAGCACCTAGGGTCCTTCAAAGGAACCCCAAACCTACCAACTTTCTGCCAGGCCAAGCTTTGTAATAGCACTTACACTTCAGTAAGAACTAGGGTCCTTCAGTTGGGGTTACAAATGTAGACGTGAAACACATGACCAAAAGCAACATGGGGAGGGAAGGGTTTATTTGAGTTCCAAATCACTGTTCATCACTGAGGGAAATCAAGCAGGAACTCTAACAGGGCAGAAACCTGGATACAGTTGCTGATGCAGAAGCCAATGGAAGAGTTTGCTCAGCTTCACATAGAAACCAAGACCACCAGCCCCAGGAGACCTCACCCACAATGGGCTGAGTCCTCCCACATCAGTCACTAACTATGGCTTCTTCCTCCTTGATGACTCTAGCTTGTGTCAAGCTGACATAAACCTAGCCAGCACACGGATCTTCCATGCAAAAAGCACAGGTGTCAGAACTGTAGCATGACTTTCTCTCCAGTATCTCCTGTAAATATGGGGCCTAGAGAGATAGTAATTCCCAGAAAGATATTGTGAGACTACATGGAAATACACACAGGGAATATACAAAATCTGAGAAGATAACAAAACAAACAAACAAAAGATGAGCAGAGTTTACCAGACAGAATCTGTATACATTTCATAAGAAACAGTGAGTGAATTTAAAACTGACCCCAATTTGTGAACTAAGGCACTATATGACAATAACAGAATTCAAATATAAATAAAGACTAAGGAATGAAATGGGGACAGATAAGTGTCTGGTTCCAGGAATAATCGAAAGGTAACCTGGGGCAATGATTGAATGGATATATAAATAAAAGGCTGGGCTGTGCTCTGCAAGAGTTGAGCTATCTGCATAGCTGTCCAAGAGCCTAGTAAAGCAGAGCACAGAACTGTGAGCTTGTAGACCCCTAGTGGTTCTTTGACCACTCCCAAACACGCCTTCCTCAGGGCCCTCTCTCAGTCAAGGCTAGTCCTTGGCAGTTCCTTTCCTCAGCCTCCCTTACAACGCTCTCATTTTCATTTATAAAATGTGAGTCATACTTTTTTAAAAAAATCAGTTGCCCATGCTGCTAATGGTTTATAATATTAAATGAGCTGAACATTCTTATATAACATTCACAGGAATTTCACTAGGTATATAAAACTATGTTTATAAACCTAGATTTATGGAACTGAAACCGTGTGAAATGAGGCTTTGGAAGTAACCTGGCTTTCTGACATAGTAATGGGCTGAGATCACACTAATAAGTGATAAGACAGCATTGCAAATTAGCAAGAAAAAATTGCATATCTAATAACCCGTTTGCAACCTGTAAGCCTGCCATTAAAATGTCATCTTTGACAACAGTCATTTCTAATATGATCAAAATTATAAACATTAACTACAGAGAAATGAAAATAAATAAATAAAACCAATTAGGTCCAAATCTTAACCTTCTGTTCCATTCCCTACTGCAAGACCAGCCAGTATGGACAGGATATACCTGGGGTGAGTATGGGGATTCTCAATGTTCTTTGTTAGAATAATCTCATATCCTTTAATTAAATTTCAAAACTGCTTTATTCAAGTAACTTCCATTTTAGAAATGTATTCTTTAGATATTTTCCACAAAAAGTAAGAACACCTAGACATATAATCATGGCGCTGTTTTATCACCAAACTATGGGAAACGATCTGTCTACAACGGAAAACTAGTTAAATAAACTTACAAAAATATTCACACAGTAAATGGCAAGAATTGCTCTAATTCAGACCAAATCCCATTAAGTAATAATCAAATAATAGAATGACTAAACAATACAAAACAACTAACAAAAGAAATCAGGATTTGGGACAAAAAAAATTACAATTCTTCTCTAGGAAGAAAGAACACGGTCAAACAAGGGCTGATGTGCAGAGAATGCCAGACTCTAATTCGCCACAGTCCTTCCCCAGAGACACACACTGGCCCCCTTAGTAAAGCTCTGAGGGTTTGGTGCCTATGGATGAGGCGCTGAACACACTTACAAAACACAAGATGACACAAACATGCTACTGAGGTTTGCCTTACAGGGGTAGCAGCGACAAGAAGACAGAGCTCACTGAGGAGAGCAGCCCTGGACCCACTGCGAGCCTGGATCTCTATTTCAGGCACTTTACTCAAGACCAAAAAAAAAATCTCAGTTTCCTGTGAATTTAAATGGTAGCAACCACTTCAAAATACTTAACATGATGATCCAGGCAAAGGAATCAGGTTGCAGAACTGACAGGATACAAGAAAAATCAAAACAAACAAAAAAATAAAGACAAAACCTCTTTAAACCTGAAAAGTTTCTTTTGAAAATAAAAAAAAAAGACTCATATACTAGTGTATGTACTTCTTCGTGTGCATTTCTTTTTCCTGGGGACCCTTTTTAGATGAAATTCATTTATAAGGAAAATGATTTAAAGCAAATGCCATTAAGGAATTATCAGGCAACAAACAGACCAAACGATATGAAGCAACAAGCAAAAAACAATCAGGATTTAGGTCAAAAAAATAAATTATCATAATAAAAATAAAAATACTAACGTATTTTTTAAAAGACACATATTTCCAGAGGTTAAATACATATCATTATTTCATTGTTAATCTACATATGAATGATTAAAAACATTCTTAGGTTTAAGGTGTTATTTTTTTCTAATCATTCTTATAAATTTGCTACGATACTGTTCCAGTGCTCCATTTGGTAAAGTTTCAAATGGAAACAGGATTATTGCACTCTATTACTTTCACCAAATAGTTTGCCTCCCCTCAAGGTCAGCCCCTTAGCTTCTAATACTGGAATGCACACTCCACTTTGAAATCACTATGGCTCAGAAAAGGAAGTGCCTGGAGGTACAGAGAGCTCATCATGCCTGTGCCCTCTCAAGCTACAGTCGGCTCCCTTAATATCTTTTCAATGAATTTATAGGATGCTTAAAAACTAGGTCAAATTTTGGTAACCAAAACTATATTATGATGTTAATACAGGACCGAGCCTTTTGAACAGGCATGAAAAATTACTGTAAATACTATTGGATGCAACCTATATCAATTAACCTTTAAAAAAAAAAGGAAAAAATAGAGGCCCATAAATGTACATTATTCAAGATCAGGAAAAGAAAACCGATAGGATGTAACTCGATTGGTCCCAAGAGGTATCTTCAATAACATCTCAAACTAAAATCATCTGTCCTTAAGAAGACAGAGCCTGTGCATTACTCCTATGCTATTCATCTTACAATTAGAAGTAACACACAGGATAACAGCAGCTTCATCTCTAAAAAGAATCAGTCCAGGTTCATTATTTTAGCCTCTGTATGTGACCTTGAATAAGCCACTTAAAGTTCTCTTCTCTTCCCTCCCTGCCCCTGTTCAATGCAGAGAAACCTCATAGGTCATGGGGATCAATAAAGGCACAGTGGGGTCCTCCCACAGCAGCCAGCAGACACTCAATGCTTCCTGGCTGCACCTTTCCTCCAAGTGGAAATGGCACTAGTCTTTGAATCATAGATAGCAGTTTCCTTTCATTTGTAAGACCTGGTTAAACTTTAATGTACATGTTAATTAGGGAATATTTATGTGTTGATCCCAAATTCCAAATGTCTCTGAGAATCTATTCCAGAGAAATAAACACACGTGACCATATAGCATGGTCTCGGTATTCCTCAGTATGACTGTAATATACAGGTTTGGGGTAAAATCTGAGTTAAAGACAAAATTGATTGAATGAATTAAACCCATAGAGAGGCTACTCTAAGGAAATAAAAGAAAATAGGAATGTGGAGAGGGGTAAGGGAATTGACTAAAATTTGATCCCCAGGATAATGACTTATATCAGATCCTATATTCATATTGATGCTCTAATTTCAGACAAGGTTCTGAATAGCACAGTTGTATCTTAAAGAAGAGTTCAAGACCTAAGTGAAAATGTAGAACACATGCTCAAGTGTAGGATGATGTCATTATGCAGCAAGGCGGGCCCAGGATAAGGCAAAGTCTATCATTAGATGAGAAGGAATGATAGGCAAGGGAAAAGTCTAAGAAGGAGAGGGGACGAGGAGCAAGGAAAGGAAGATGGAGACAGAGAAGGATGATTCCGATCCAGGTGGTCTAGGTCATTTTTTTCTTGTCTAGATGGGCGGTTTCTATCTTTATTAATTGGCAGTGAATTTATTCTGTGGTTGCATTGTAGACTGAGAATTTAACATATAAATCTAATTGTTAAACTATAAGTTTCTAGAGCTTTGATTTTACCAGACTACAGGGGATATGAACAGTTTCTGGTAGTGGAGAGACAAGCTGTCTCAGTTCTAGAAGCCTTACTAGGCTATAGCATGCCTCAGGCTAGCCTGGCATGGTACCACGCTAGAAAAGCCCTCTGAACTAAATGTGTGTCAGGCCTGGTAACGACACATAACGGAGAATGTGGGAAAGCAGCCGGCAGAGAAACAGCTGGATCCCTTGGCTCCTGTGGACCCCCTCAGAGTGGAAACTCACTGGTACCTGGAGCCACCAATCAATTTTTTTATTTTTACTTCAACAATCAAGTCCTTATGCATGAACATAGAAATAAGAAACTCTTAGGGGAAGTTCCTTTCTCAGCAGCTCAGATTATGAGATTTGATTTCTGTTTTCTGCTTCCTAGAGGAAATTAATTATCTATCCAGGGAAGAAGCAAGCACAAATGCTCAATGGCTGGAGAGAGGGCTCAGCAGTTAAGAGCACTGACTGCTATTCCAGAGGTCCTGAGTTCAATTCCCAGCAACCACATGGTGGCTCACAACTATCTATGATGGGATCAGATGCCCTTTTCCAGTGTGCATGGAGATAGCTACTGTGTACTCATATACGTTAAATAATTAAATAAATCTTTTAAAAAAAGGTAGTGGCTCGAGAAGAATTTTTAACAGGTAACAGGAAAAGACTGAAAAGGCTCTTTGAAGCAAAAGAGCTTGGAAAGATCAAGAATTCAAGTAAACCCATACCTAAACATAGTAAAAGCAATATACAGTAAACCAGTAGCCAACATCAAACTAAATGGAGAGAAACTTGCTTCAACAATCCCCTAAATCAGGAACTTGACAAAGTTGTCCACTCTCTCGCTATGAGCAATCAGACAACAAAACAACAAAAGGGACTCAAAAGGATACGAATTGGAGAGAAAAAAAGTAAAAACATCACTATTTGCAGATTACAGGATATTATACTTAAGTGAACCCAAAAATTCCACCAGAAAACTCCTAAACCTGATAAACAACTTCAGCAAAGTGGCTGGATATAAAATTAACTCAAACAAATCAGTAGCCTTCCTCTACTCAAAGGATAAACAGCCTAAGAAAAAAATAGGGAAAGGAAACCCTTCACAATAGTCCCAAATAATATAAAATACCTTGGTGTGACTCTAACCAAGCAAGTGAAAGATCTGTATGACAAGAACTTCAAGCCTCTGAAGAAAGAAATTGAAGAAGATCTCAGAAAATGAAAGATCTCCCATGCTCATGGACTAGAAGGATAAATATTGTAAAAATCTTGCCAAAAGCAATCTACAGATTCATGCAATCTCCATCAAAATTCCAACTCAATTCTTCATAGAGTTAGAAAGAACAATTTGCAAATTCATTTGGAATAACAAAAACAATCAGGATAGCGAAAACTATACTCAAAAATAAAGGAACTTCTGGGGGAATAACCATCCTCCCCAGAGCAGTAGTAATAAAAAACTGTATCATATTGGTATAGAGACAGACAGATAGACCAGTGAAATAGAACTGAACACCCAGAAATGAACCCACACACCTATGGTCACTTGATCTTTGACAAAGGAGCTAAAACCATCCAATGGAAGAAAGATAGCATTTTCAGCAAATGGTGCTGGTTCAACTGGACTTCAGCATGTAGAAGAACGCAAATCCATCCATTCTTATTGCCCTGTACAAAACTTAAGTCCAAGTGGATCAAGGACCTCCACATCAAACCAGATACATTCAAACTAATAGAAGAGAAAGTGGGGAAGAGCCTCAAATACATGGCTACTGGGGAAAATTTCGTGAACAGAACACCAATGGCTTAAGCTCTAAGATCAAGAATCAATGGGGGTTGGGGATTTAGCTCAGTGGTAGAGCGCTTGCCTAGGAAGCACAAGGCCCTGGGTTCAGTCCCCAGCTCCGAAAAAATAAAAAAATAAAAAAATATATATTAAAAGAATCAACAAATGAGACTTCATAAAATTGCAAAGCTTCTTTCTGTAAGGCAAAGGACACCATCCTTAGGAAAAGATGGCATCCTAAAAATTGGAAAAAGATCTTTACCAATCCTACATTCCATAGAGGTCTAATATCCAATAGATAAAAAAAATTCAAGAAGTTAGACTCCAGAGAATCAAATAACCCTATTAAAAGATGGTGGACAGAGCTAAACAAAGAATTCTCAACTGAGGAATATCAAATGGCTGAGAAACGCCTAAAAATGTTCACCATCTTTAGTCATCAGGGAAATATAAATCAAAACAACCCTGAAATTCCACCTCACACCAGTCAGAATGGCTAAAATAAAAAAATTCAGGTGACAGCAGATGCTGGCAAGGATGTGGAGAAAGAGGAGCACTCCTCCATTGTTGATGAGATTGCAAACTGGTACAACCATTCTGGAAATCAGTCTGAAGGTTCCTCAGAAAATTGGACATTCCACTACCTGAGGACCCAGCTATTCTCTCCTGGGCATATACCCAAAAGATGCTCCAAAGAACATCAACAACAAAGAAACATGTTCCACTATGTTCATAACAGCCTTATTTTTAATAACCAGAAGCTAGAAAGAACCCAGATGTCCCTCAACAAAGGAATGGATACAGAAAATGTGGTACATTTACACAATGGAGTACTACTCAGCTATTAAAAACAATGACTTTATGAAATTCATAGGCAAATGGAAGGAACTAGAAAATATCATCCTGAGTGAGGCAACCCAATCACAAAAACACACATATGTTATGCACTCACTGATAAGTGAATATTAGCCCAAAAGCTCTTATTACCCAAGATACAATCCACAGACCACATGAAGCTCAAGAGGAAGGATGACCAAAGTAAAGATGCTTCAGTTCTTCTTAGAAGGGGGAACAAAAATATTCATAGGAGGAGATATGGAGACAAAGTTTGGAGCAGAGACTGAGGGAAAGGTTATCCTGAGACTGCCCCAACTGGAGACCCAGCCCATACACAACCACCTGACCCAGACAATATTGCAGATGCCAGAAGTGCACACTGATAGGAGCCTGATATAGCTATCTCCTCAGAGGCGCTCCCAGAGCATGACAAATATAGGGAGGATGCTCACAGCCAACCAATGAACTGAGAATGGGTTCCCAACTGGAGAGGTTAGAGAAAGGATTGAAGGAGCTGAAGGGTTTGCAACCCCATAAGAACAGCAATACCAACCAACCAGAGCTCCCAGGGACTAAACCACCATCCAAGAGTAGACATGGACAGACCCATGGGTCCAGCTGCATATGTAGCAGAGGATGGCTTTCTTGGGCACCAATGGGAGAAAAAGCCCTTGTTTCTGCCAAGACTTGACACCCCTACACCCACCTCAGTGACGGAGAAAGTCAGGGCAGGAAGTTAGGAAGGGTTGGGTAGATGAGTGGGGGAACACCCTCATACAAGAAGGGGGAAGGGGAATGGGATAGGGATTTATGGATGTGAAACTGGAAAAGAGGATAACATTCAAAATGCAAATAAAAAATATCCAATAAAAAAAAGACAAAAAGCATTGAGTCAACAATTAAATTGATTCAGGTGTTGTGTTGATTTGAATGAAAATGGCCTCCATAAACTCCTATGTTTGAATGGACTTCAGTTGGCAGAACTGTTTGGGAAGGACTAGGAGATGTGACATTGGTGGAGATGTGTCTTGGGAGCGGGCTCTGAGACCTCTAAGGCCTCTGGAAGCTCCCAGGGCTCCCTCTGTGTCCTGTCGCTCCGGCTGCCTCAGACATGCTCTGTCTGTTCTGCTGTCATGCTCTCCAACCCTCGGAAACGATAAGCACAAAATAAGTTTTCTATATTTGCCTTGGTCATAATGTCTTCTTACAGCAACATTAAAAAAATAGTTAATATAGATGTTTAGCAGAAATTTTCTTTTTATAGGGAAAAGATCCACAATACACAGAAGTATCTACATGTTGACCTTGCCAAACAATATTTAACCGCTTAAGACTGTAGAATGAGATCTAGTAATAAAGAAAATTGAAAAGACGAAAAGAAAAAAAAAGACTTTAGAATGAGTATTTTGTGTCCCTCAATCAAATGCAAATGTTTAACAAGAAATAAAGCCCCAATACTTCACCTTCCACAATGCTGGAAATCATAGGGATACACCACCACAATTAGCAGAGAAATGTTTAAGAGTAATAATTAGAAGGGTGATGTTTGCTACTATGGGTCTATAAATTAATGAAATCTTTATTAAACAAAAAAGTTGAAAGCACTGGAATTCTGTTATACAAAAGTAATCATTGAAAATAATTTAAACTTTGACTTTATAGTGCATGTTGGCATGAGTCAGCTTCATGTTACTGTAACAAAAGACCTGGGGCAGCTAACTTTAGAAAAAAAGATCTATAAACGGATATCTGTAAGTGGCTGTTTATAACTGCATATAATTGGGATATCTATAGTATACTCTACAAAGGCAGGCAGCATCACAGAGAGCAGTGAAAAGACTGTTAAAGTCAGATGACAGAGAAAAGCAGTACAGAACACTGCCTTCTGCATGTGTCTTCCAAAGCAAAAATGAGCAACAGAAGGGTTAGGCCTGTGCAACACCTGCACAGACAACAATCAAAGTGAAAACAGGAAGGGCAATAGCTGTGAATAAAAGGAGACACAGGAAGGGAAAGGAGAATAAGAGAGAGTTGGAGGTGTGGGGGATAAATATGGTCATCAAATATTGCTTACATGTATCAATTGTCAAAATTACTTTTAACTAAATTAAGTCAAAATGTCTGTAAAGGGAAAATGTATTTAGCTCACAGCTTTAGAGTTTCAAGTCTAAGACTAGACAGTCCTGTTAGTTCATCCTCTGATAATGAACAAAATCATTGCTCACAGAACTCCATATTTTATCTGTCCATATTAGCTTTATAAGGACTATACCAATATGGTTCCTTATTTTTCAACGGGATTCCTTGTTTTTCAGTGTCTCTCGTCGAGGGAAATGCATGAATTTTTAACATTCCATTTCAATTTCAGGAATGTTTCCAATCTTCCACTATAAGATACACTCTTGACTTTTACCTGGAAATGGCAGATTGGAACCATGTCAGCAGAGGTGACAGGCAAGTAGTCACCTGCTTCTAATACACTTGCTGAGCATCTATTTTCTGTGGCTGAGAAGAGATAAGACTATGTGTGTGTGAAAACAGCACAGGAGGAAGCAATGCTCTCCCTAGGTAAAGTGCAGACAGAGGCAGGGATGGCTCAGCTGCTAACAGGATTGCTGTGCTCCATTAAGAGCCTGAGTTTGCATCTCTATAACAAACAGAAAGGCTAGTCAGATAGTGTGTTTATGGAATGCACCAGATCCTAGGCAGACATGGCAAACTATGGCAGAGTGATCCCAGTCAGCTCACTGGACTGCTAGCCTCGACTACTTAGGGACAAAGAGAGATCCTGTTTCAAACAAAAGCAAGGTGAAGAAAGATACCAAAGGTTATGCTCGGATCTACACATGTGCCACAGTGACAGGCGGGAGCAGGTACATGTATACATACAGATAGCATTCATGCACATATTTTAAAAGATTTTTTAGAAAGGGAAAGAACTGGTCAGAATGTAAATTTCACAAAGACAGGGAAAATATCTGTTCCATAATCTAATTATTATAAGCACCTAAAATATTGAAACATAGTAAGGACTCAGTTTGGAGATTTTAGTGAGTACATATTCTGTGCCATGATATATATGCAATGTTGATGGAATAAAGTTAGAATCCAGACTAGGAATATGCCCAAATTTAAAACAAAAGCCTTCATCTTCACAGCATAAATAATTTGAAACTGTGATACGAAAACCTATGTATTAAATATACAATGGTAATATACCGAAATAAGCTTTTCCATAAAATAACTAATGAACGCACTGTTAGAATGATAAAAAGTATTCAAGAAGATTGCTACATCTGAGGTTAACACAGAAAAAGCAATACTTTATTAAGATATAAGATAAAATATACTGACTATACAAGATTATCTGCAGATTCCTTTATAGTATTTCCTATTTCCTTCCTAAAAAAAGAAAAAAGAAAGGAATGAACGAAGCAACGAAGGAAGGAAGGAAGGAAGGAAGGAAGGAAGGAAGGAAGGAAGGAAGGAATTAAGATAGAAAGATATTTTTAAAAGAAGCAGAAAGTCAGGTGTAGTAGTGTATCCCTTTAATCCCAGTATTCAGGAGAATATGTAGAGAGATCCTGAATTGAAAACCAATATAAATATTTTTTTAAAAAATAAAAAAGAAACAGGAAATGTCAAATCACAAAAATCTTAAACAATTCTATTATAATGATTTTAGCTTTCCAAAATCAAAACATTAATTCAATTATAAAACAAATGTTATATTCCAAAATATAACTTTTAACAGCTCCTATTCAGAGGCAGTGAGATGTCTCAGTCAGTGACAAAACTCAGAGGCCAACCTTGAACTAAATTTGATTCCAGGTCCCACAGGGTGGCAGGAGAGAACAGATAACCTCATGTTCTGTATAGTGGCACTCATGCACGCTCCTGTGGCACGTGGGTTCTCTCCTGGTCTCTGTCCCCCTCTGTCTCTATGTGTCTCTCTTCCTCCTCCTCCTTTTTCTCCTCCTCCTCATCCTCTTTCTCCTCTTCCTCCTCTCATCCTTCCTCCTCCCTCCTCTCCCCCCTCCTCCCTCCCTCCCCCTATCTCTCTCTCTCACACACACACACACACACACACACACACACACAAATAAAATAAATAAAAAGCACAGGACCCCAACAAAGAGTTAAAGTCTTACTTTCTGATATTGTGAAACAAATGTTATCTAAATAATAATTTTTCATAATTACCATACAGTCAAACTTATTTTTAAAAATAGTCCCTTGCTTATACCAAAATAATGTAAAATTTTTAGGAGGAAGAAAAAGGAAGTCCACTGAAAACTGTTGTCCTTTAACAGGTAGCATTGCTTGTTCATAGTGTTGGAAACTATATAATCACTGCTTTTCTTTCCTAATCCTGGCACACAGCCATACATAAGGGAAGGCCAGAAACCACTGCTGAAATCCTTTCAGGTCTAAAATCTCCACGTTTTAGTGAAATATTCATATTTAATTCATAATTACTAAATAAGGTCCACTTGATATTGCTTAAAAAGTCATCTAGAACTCACTTCTTTTCACTATAAAATATTTATTGTTATAATTCTACTTATTGAAGGTAAATGCTATATACATGGTTGAAGAAACACAGGGAAACACCTACTATATAGCCATTAATGCAAACATATTTTGACTTCTAAACAGATTAATTAATTATAATAAATTAATAAAATGTAGGTAGAAATTAATTTTAATCACTGTGCCTTGTCTCATGGTCCTGAGCAAATTAATAATGTATTGTCCTTGCAGTTTACTAAGGTATGATTAATGGTCAATATTAAAATTCTTGGAGTCTTCTGGCAAAGTGAAAACATGATTGCCTACCTAGAAAAAAAAAGATTCTCTGACTGCAATAAATCAGAATTACTGAAGGTAAACCCTTGGAGATGGCCCATCTGGTCAGTCCAGGGAGCACCAGGAATTGTCACAAGCAGAAGCTGCCAGTCTCTTTCCCAGCCCCTCTTTCGAGTCACGCTCCTGTTCACGTCTCTGCTACATGCTCAGCTGATTACTGCGGAAAAGGGCAGCGCTGTAACTGTTCAAGTGACCTTTCAGTTTATTTTCTCTTGTGTAATCTGAAACACGAGCTAACACAGTCTTAGGCTACTGATTTCTACAAAGAATTGACTTCATGTTTCAACAGTCTTGGCTCAAATAGCAATGTGCTCGCATGTGTTCAGGTTTCCTTGTTTGGAAATCCCACAGGAACGGCAATCCGTATACACTAGAGACTGAAGCCCTGGGTCCTCTACTTAGCAGACCACAATCTGCGGGGCCCCAGAGAGTTCATGGCCATCCAACTTGGTGAGAGGCAATTCCAAGCTCCCATAATAATCCTGTTCAAATCTTGGTCTTATGATGAATTTAGCCGGACCAATGAACAGATTAAAAACAATCGTGCATACTTTTCTGTCTTTTGATAGGAATGAAACTTTACTTAAATGCTGTCAAAAACTGTATACTCACCATAAAAGACAAAGCAGAGATATTTTAATGAGCCAAACGGCATATTCCCTAGACCTAACACCAGCCATATAACCTTAAGGAAAACAGGCATTGGAGGCTTGTGGTTTCTTTTTCTTAAAATTGAAATGCCACATCCAGGTCTAACAGCATCTAACCCATACTCCAAGCTTCCTAATTCTTAGTTGTATAGTACATTGATCCAACCAAGAAAGTAAAGAAAATATGCATCTCAAACCAGCTGGAATATCATGCGCATGCAGCGCGCGCGCGCGCACACACACACACACACACACACACACACACACAATTTTATAAACACTATTTCCCTTGAAATAAAATGTAGCATATCAAGCATCCAGAGAATGTAAAAGAGAAAGTAAAGCATCCAGAGAAAGTAAAACCATAAGAATATTCTAGGAATGGAAGAAATAAATCCCACAATGTTTTGTGAACAGCACTTTCCAGAGCCCTCACTTTAGTCTAAGCACTGTTGGCAGAAGCCACCCATGTCCACTTATTAAGCTTCGGGATGAGTCAGAATAGGGAAGAGATCCTGGGAAAACTAAGGAAGGTAAGCAGTGTTAGCCAAGCTCCTGAAGTAGTTAGTAGGCTGGTGAAACTGAAATAAATATGGGATTTTGCCTCCAGAATATTTGTGCCTTATAATATCAGGTTGTACAGTTTGTGGTTTTCTAACTGACTTAACCTTCTGTAAAAAATTACTCACTTAATATGCTTAAATGTTTCAATAAATTGAATGAGGAAAAAATCTGCTACAAGGGTGATACAGACAGATAGATGACAGATAGGTAGATAGATAGATAGATAGATAGATAGATAGATAGATAGATAGATAGATAGATAGATCGAGAGATCGAGAGATCGAGAGATAGATCGACAGACAAACGGGATCAAAAATAAAATCATCATGAATCTCACACAAAGCATGAGCATGCACTATTAACTAGGTCAATAAAAAGTCACGAAGTATGGTTGCCACAGTGCTGATGCCTATAATTGCCCAAGAACTCTATATTGGGAAGGGATACCATAATAAGTCCGAATAACACTGAAAAAGGGGGACACTACTTTTGTAACCGTTTGACATACTGCTTTAATACTGTTTTCATAGTTGATACCTAATACTTTAATAGCTATACTTAGCACTACTCAGACAGTGTCTGAACCTATTGTTCAGAAGACTAAAACCAACAAACACTAACTTTGTTCACATGCTATCAGAAAGTTAGTGTGTATTGGCATTTACCTGACCACACTCAAGAATTTACTAAGCTACAGTCAGTCAGCCGTCGGTTTGAACTTTGGGAATTTTTTTTTATTAGAAATAGTATCAGTGTACCAATTTTCACTTTGATAATACCATGGACACACCTTACTTTATAATACACATCAAAAAGGCCAAGAAGGTATATTTTGATACAAATACATTGACATCCAATGGGAAAATACATCTTTTAGAACATACAGTGAAATACTAAAGGCCTACCAAAAAAATTAAACTGTTTTTTACCTTTACAATGGACAATGAAGGTTTCAAAATTCTGTCTGCTGCAAAACTATAGATATTAAACAATGTTCTTATTCATTTACTCACCATATATATATGTATGTGTGTATATATATGTATGTGTATGTATATTTATATATAGAGAGAGAATTCTTTTAAGAGATAAAATTTCAAGCTTTACACATATATCTATAAAATGCAGATTCTATCGCCAATTCATATGTCTTGAATGCACATCTCCATAAATATTACTGTACAACTAATGACATAATACAGTCCAAACACAGTAGCCTTGAAAGCTACTGGGGTAGCAAAATACATACTCTGCTTTTAAGTTATACCCAAGTTGGGATTAAGAATAGGCACTCCAATGCTGTCAGGAAACACTCTCATACAGTTGAATAACACAGCGTGGATAGAGAATAACATTTAAAATTTTGATTTACCAGATTACCAAAAGTGCCTGTAATAAATTACCAACTGTAACAGAGATCACATGCTAGAAACAGATTTGGCAAAAACTCCAAGTTAAATTCTATTCAGGTGGGGTTGGGGATTTAGCTCAGTGGTAGAGCGCTTGCCTAGCAAGCCCAAGGCCCTGGGTTCGGTCCCCAGCTCCAAAAAAAAGAAAAAAAAAAATTCCATTCAGGTAGTACCACATTCACTTCTTAGCAAAGCCAAGATTAGTAATTCAGTAGTCTTTTCGACATCAGTTAGAATTATAAATAGATCAAGAATACTTGTACTCGTGGGCAACAATTTTCCACCACTGTGTTTCTAAAGTATACCGACAGACCTCATAGTAATATTGACAATTAGTACTATGCCCTATTAATGACAAAGCTAGAATTCCTATAGCCTTCCCATAGCTCAAGGCCAACTTTCCCAAGGTTAGGTTCACAGAACGCTAAGTCCAATCTTCCAAAACTGTACAACCATTCAATATTATGAATTCCTTATTGATCTTCTGAAATGTTCTCTGCGGTAGAGGTAAACACAGTGACCAAAAAACCAATCGGAGAAGTAAAAGGCTCAGTCATCTCAGAAGTTACAGGTCATCATCCGGGAAGCCATGACAACAGCACAAGCAGGAAGCTGGAAGCAGGAACAAGAGACCACAGAGGAGTGCCGGGTACTGCCTTGTTCTCCATGACATGTTCAGCTTACTTTCTGCTACAACAGACCATGTGCTCAGGGGTGGCACTGCACACAGTGTGCTGGGCCTGCCGACAATCATTGACAATCAAAAAAAAAAAAAAAAAAAAAGATGCCCAGTGACGCAGTGACACACCAGGGACCAACTTATTGGAGGTCGATCCGCAGTTGAGAGTACCCTTCCCCCAAACTGACAAAAGCTAAGCAGCACAGATATATGTGTACTAAGGCCAACAGGATTGTGTTTGCCTATTTGTTTTCCATTTTATATTTCTGCTTTTTAGTACACAGTTCATTAAGGTAGTGAGTACCAAGAAAAGGTTCTGTCATCAAGTTTGATCAAGAGATGCCTGAGAGGGGAGACATTGTCTTCATTCGGAGTCATTGCCCTGAGAGTTTACATTATTGAGCATTTCCTATGCATCCAAGAAGATGCTAAGTGCTCCGTGAGCACTAGCTTACTTAATTCTCTTACTGCTATATGGGAATGAATTCTGCCTTTCTGAAATTATAGAGAAAGCCGAGGATCCAAAAGTGAATGTATTTGACCAAGAACCTCAGAAAAATTATTGGCAGCAACAGAACTTTAAAAGAATCTCTTGAACTTTATGTTAAAGAATCTTTAAAAATAGTAGTTCTCATAATAGTGACTTGTAACAGTGATTAATTCATCTCAATTTCAAATCACTTTTAATAATTCTCAAAGTTCTTATGGGAAAATTTAGCAGCTAGAATTAATACTTCTGCATAATGAGTTCTAGTTACGGAGCACTGTCCATGCATAGCACAGACATGATTTTATTGAATATGTATCTGACATTCATACATGAAATATCAGGAAGTGTTAGAACTATATTTAGTAACATACAAGGTTCATCTATACCGCAACATGAGAGGTGAATTAAATTCAAAGGCTGTTGTGTATTTAGATTATAGATACATACTACGGAAACAGAGTTATCTGAATAGTTTATGACAGACTATAACCTAGCAAGCTTTTTCTTTATTTTTATCTCTATTTCCTAGTTTTCCAGTACAAGCATGCAAAAATAAGAGCATGAAATAAATTACATAAATATTTCTATCATTTTTAATGTTCATTTTAACAAGTTTACAGTTTAAAGACTAAGCACATTTTTTATTGACTACTTTAACAAAAAGCTGTTCAAAGAATTGTAATAAAAACAGTGACTGTGGGGTGAAGAGATGGCTCAGGGGTTAAGAGCACTTACTACTCTCGCAAAAGATCCTGGTTCAGTTCCTAGCACCCATAAGAAAGTTCCCAACCCGCTGTAAGTCAAGTTCCAGAAGGTTCGATGCCCTTATCTGTTGTCTAAAAGTTTATTCTGCACACACACAGTCACATATGGGATGGGTGTGAAGACCAACTGCGGTTCTGTATTGTTGGCTCCCTCACTCTCAGGTGTCGGGACAGAGTGGCACACCCAGCACACACGGGCTGAAAGGATGAAATAGAATGTGCCACTGGTGGTGTCTGCAAGATCCCAGTCTGGCTGGGAGTGGGGAGGGAGGACGGGGGCAGGCAGAGAGGCCTTCTATGACCATCTTCAGTGGAACGGCTCTCTTAGAAGATCTTAGTTTATTGGGATAGGCTTGTAAGCATACACATTATTCCGGGTGGAAGAGCTCCAAGTATGAACTTTGGAGAGTGGGAAGAGATTTTCAGAGTAAATGAAAAGCACTGGCTAGAGTTTAAAATGTTCTGAGAATGCCTAGGCCTTAAGGGTAGGCATTCCAGGAACGCCAGGTATTCACTACATGCAGGGAAGGTTCTTATCTGGAAAGAAGAAGTTGACCTTGTAAGTCTGCTAAGGACTACTTGACCTTCCCCAGGTATAGGGAGTAGGGGCGAGGGGGATGTCAGGATCCCCAGACAAGGTCAAGAAGGGGAAGCCCTGCTGGTAAAGGGAGTCTTCCATTTTGAGCCAAGCTCAGAGGAGTTATAGGGTCATGGTAGACTGTGACCTTAACTCGTACAGATACACATAAAATGTAATTTTCAAAGTTCTAACTGTCATAGTTTAAGAGTATGATTCACTACCATGCATGGTTCAAAGCAAAGAGATAAGGCCTGTGAAAACTCAAGCCTGCTTGATTCTGCCTGTGTTCACTTCCCCCAAGCCTTTCGACCATCTATTTTCACCCAAAGGAAAGCTTTGTTCCCAAGGCCTGAGTCTAAGCTCATGTGCACACACCACCTAGGTGTGTAGATATTCCTAATGTCGAATATGCATAATCTCCTTAACACTCAGATCGAATGTGGCACCTGAATATTAGGAGACACCGGGAATAAAATATCCCTTGAACTTTTCTCTTGCATCATCATGCCCCCCAGGATATAACACGTAAAGCCCTATGGATTTCCTGAGCAACTCTCAAAATGTGAACTCCACTTCCCCGAAGACATGCATAGTCTCAGCTTTAAATCCGGGAAAAGAACATAAACAAGGCTGCGACAGCGACAGGACAAGGGAACAGACCGTTTTATCCACCTCCCAGGTTTTCCTTGAACAAACAAATAGTGAAGTGTATCTTAAATTACTTCACTGCCTGTTGCACATAAAAAATCCCCGTGACAGATCTATTTTATCATTGTCTGCTTCAATGCCTACTTCCGCTTCTTCTTCTGACTTCAGCAACATTCTGGAAACCATCCTTACAAACAATAAATACTAAGAGATCAGGGGCACTGAAGCATGATGAGCTCATTCTCCTCCGAGGCTGGTTACCACCAGAGTACACAGGCAGGCTCTGCATCCTCAAGAGTAACATTGTTTCTATGTAAAACTTTCCCAGAGAGGACCGAGGCAGCTGTGTAATTATGCATAGAGCAGCCAATCTATCTGCTCACCTCTTGCTCACCTGCTAGGGAGAGCATTTGGCATTCCGCCTCACAAATCCACTTCAGCATCAAAGCTGGAGATGTAGTTGTGTGCTCCCTCCTTCCCCTTCCTGGGCTGTTTGTATTTCTAATCCTTCGGAACACTGGGCCTCCCTTTTAACTTGTTCCCAGAGTCAACCCTTGAGTAATAATTGTATCCATCAAGAACTGGACGGCTTAACAACTGCAGAGAAAAGGATGCTGGATATTTTTCTCCACCAGACTTCATCCTAGGCTGCTGCACTGGTTCAGTGAGCATGGCTGTAATTGAGAGAAGCCTGAACGCAACAAAAGATTTATTCGACGGGAAATATAAATGTATTCCCTTAGAATATGTTATATAGGGCATTGCAAGAAGAAATAGATCTAAAACCACATTAAAGTGTGCTTCTCACCATTTCCTTATTCTTTTTCTTAACATGGAAGATGAAAATGCTTTCAATTACATTACATTCATTAACATACTCTTCCCCACTTATTTCCCACAGCTCTGTGGTGTCAAAATGGATATTACAAATATATTATTTCAACAGTCATCTTTCCTCAAATCCTTGTAACCAAAAAAAGAAAACCATGAGTCTTATCAGAATAATAAATAAATAAATCATAAAACTTTTCCAGAGGAAAATGATTGCAAAATTTCCTTGTTTGGTACCTTTAGTCCCTGTAATAGTTCCAAAACCTTATGGAGCCATTACAGTCAGGGAGCAAACACTTATTTAATGACTTCATTGAATACATAAAAAAAACGTACAGTTTACACTGAAAGCAAAAATTAAATTTCTTAAAAGAAAGCAAATCTGAGTTCTGGGGGAAAGGGAGTATGTCCTCATGTATAAATGATCAAAAGCCAAAGACTGACACCAACCCTAGACAAGTGTCTGTAAATCATCGTGTGCAAGGAACGCCATTTAAAACTACCCTCCAATGGCCCTCTCTGCATTTGACTCAACTGGAATGTTAGCCAAGATCATAGAATGTGAGATGCTTGCCAAGACACATGCTACCGAGCTCAGTTTCTGGAGACAGTGCTCAGGAACAGGCATATAAATACATATATTTTCCTATACATACTCCAAACTGTTTCAAATGTTTACTCAAAGGTAGATAGATAGATAGATGATAGATAGATAGATAGATAGATAGATAGATACATGGATATAGATATAGATATAGATATCTTCTTACTGAAGGTTAAACTTATCAAGAGGAATTTATTCTTCTTTCCTATTTATTTATTTGCTCTTTTTTAGGAAACACAATGAGTCAAATCAAAAACTCAATTGTATCTCATATTCTAGATTTGGTAAAATTTCAGTGTGTTTATTTCTAATACAATCATATTTCTCCTCTCATGGTTACAACCTCTGTCAATACGTCCCCTCTAGAATTTTTTGCTTTTGTTCGGTGAGGGCTATTTTATTAACACTGATGTTATTTCGACTCCTTGCTTGCTTGCTTTACTAAAAGTGACCTCAGGACACTCTGAGACGCATTCAGACTATATATGAAAGTGTCCCATCTCTAGACGAAGGCTTTGTTTTCTTTTCAAGATGTTTCAACCAGAACAAGCAGAATGAGAGACCACTTAAGGGGTTATACATAGAAGAGCTATATAAGGAAGGTGCTAGGCAACACTGGGATACACTGCACAAGCTTATAAGTGCTGTGTTGCCAGCCTGTACCAACAAAGCCATTATTCCAAATGTCACAGCCTTCACTGTTCACAGCTGAGGGTGCTTACTCAGTTAGCTGTTGACAACTTAAATAGTCCTGCCTAGCTACACCCTGTAGTAATGAAGAATGGAGAAGTAAGTTTATAGCTAGGATGGGGAGGGCTGCAAATTGTATTCTCTTGCATAAGGAAGAAATATGGCCAGGGTAACATTTAACACAACTGAGGAAATGACCAGGATGTTTGATTTCTCTAACAAAAAATACAACATAATTAATTCCTAGGCAAAACTTCCTCGTAGAAGTTTTACAAACAGCTCATGCTCAGTCACTTCAACAACGTATGGCACAGCACCCTTCATAGAAAGGCCACGGGTCTAACCCATTTGAGAACAAACTAAACAGTCACAGAAGACCGATTTATCAGGGGGAGATCCTTCATTATCAGATGAATGCTGGTGGATCTGTAAGCCAACAGATGGTGATTTACCAAGTGACAAACTGCTTAAGTAGCAGCAATGCAGACTTGCTAAATTTAAATGCTTAATTTAAATGTTTACATTTGAATGTTTACAGATAAAGAATTTTAACTGGCTACCAGGCTGCAATCAACAGGTAACACAAACACAAAGGTCTTCAATAGACTCTGGTCAATTTAGGAGGGAAAAAAAGCTTGTAATAAACTTCAAGTTAAAGTACAAAGAAGAGTAAGAATGTCAACATAAAATAAAACCCGGGGAAAATATAAGAAAAATGTAGACAGTGTGCTTCGAAGCTCTTTTTGGATGATGAATTCATGCTAAATAAATTGAAGTGACATTTGGTTTCTCATAACTCCAGCCTATCCTGATGGCCTCCTAAGCAACGGATTCTTATGTAGCCTTCTTTCTCTAACACTGACACCCAGCCACACACACACACACAAAAAGATGATTTTCAAAGATGCTGACACAGTCACTATTTAGAATCTCATCATCCAGTTAAGTCCAAATAGCAATTACTCTCCCAATTACTGCCTTTATAATAAATAGTCCTTTCCTGATGGTATCTATTTTATTTGTATATATATTTAGAATCATAAGTATTATAAAGCACTGCAAATGAACCAAGCGACTCAACAATACTAAAGAGGAGAGAGGACAATGTCAAATTGTCTGAATTTTAAAATGTCTCTTGGAACAATAATCTGGT
Organism: Rattus norvegicus; assembly: GCF_021556685.1. Classification (NCBI taxonomy): domain Eukaryota; kingdom Metazoa; phylum Chordata; class Mammalia; order Rodentia; family Muridae; genus Rattus; species Rattus norvegicus. The sequence goes on along the minus strand of NC_141544.1, from coordinate 22,346,715 downwards.
CCACATACATATTATAGAAACAAAAGCAACTGTCATCTTAAACATAATTAAATGTATCAAAAGTAATTTAAAGTTTGTAGGAAAAAAAATTAGTAATTTCTGCCGTAGGAGCTGTATGGGTAGGCGTGCAGCAGAACTACGACAATGCAAGAAAAGCTGATTTATTCTAATTATATTCATAAGCATCCTAATTGCCCTGACCATACATCTATTCTAACAAAGATGGATAACGGAATAATACAAAATCACATCGCCCAAATTTCTCCTAAATATAAAAGCAGGGAAAATACTAACAAAAGAAACTAGGCAGAGAAGATGAGGCAAAGAGTAAATAAGCGGTCTAGTGTAGTGTTGAGACCATTAGGTTCCCAAAATATAGGAAGGGAATATGCAGCTCACATACGTTCTAACTCCTTAAAGAGAAAAGGAGTTCCTAAGAAAAACAAAACAGGGACCAAGCCATGCAGTTCCCTCATTACAGATCTCTTCACAAGCAGCCTCGAGAACCCTCAGAAAGCCAATAGAGAAATACTAGTAATTATAAACTGAGTCTCGGGCTCATCCACAGAGATGGGCCTGTTCCAACTGTGCTATGTTCGACCCACCTCTCTTTTTGTCTCAGGCTACCTTGTATGAAGACTGGGGTAGCTAGTGTTAGGTTTTGGGTAGGGTACCAGGTCTCTGACAACACTCAACGACAAGGTGACTTACATGTCATCAAAGTTGAGATTGTACAGTTTTTCGCCTTGGAAAAGAAAAAGAACATGGGCCAAGAGGCAAAGTGAGCAGGCTGTCAGGCATCCTTCACATGTTCCTCGGTCTCATTTCCCATCATCGCATGCCAGGTCTTCTGCCCTAGGAACACACCCCTGAACAGATCATATCAATAGACTTCCAGCTTTACTAGGGCCTGGGAAGGGAGAGGAACACTAGTTCTCCACACACCCTTCTGGCAACTGACTTCCAGAATTACATGAACAGCTCTCCCTCCTATCTTTCAGCACAGAAGTGATAACTCAAAAAGTAAGTCTTTGAAATGACCCACTGCACCATACTAAGATTACTCTCCTAAGTAAACTTACTAAAGACTGTTTCAGTGTGTATCATCTGTTTCCTTTTAACATCCTGAAGATGTTATTTATCCTCAAAGATGCTTTAATTTCTGTTGGAATGCCTGTGAGAACAAAAACAAAGTAGCTCACACAACTGGAGGAGCAGCCCCTCGCACTGTTACAGCTTGGCTACACAGTAGCACAAGAAGAGCATCTTCATCAATAGGTAAGACCTTGTTAGAGCAGATAGGTCCCTCTGAAAAGGACATCTTTCCCCCAGAGCTCTCCTAGGTTTGTCTATCTCTGTTTGTCAAGAGGGAAAGTGGTTTGCTTTCCTACATGCATCTCCCCATAATTGTCAAACTCACTAATCAAGGCCTGAAAGTAACAGACCTAAGCCAGGACTGGCTGAAGGGAGGACAAAAGGAACTCTCCTTCCTTTAGGTGGTATAATCCAGACATTTCATTGCAGTGATGAAACATATTAATATACAAAGCTGCCACTGAGCAGTGCAGCTGTCTCTTACCATACCTGTCCAAGCGCTTCAGAAAACCTTTAAAGGTGATATGTGGGAGGAATTTGGGGACATTTGTAGCAAGCAGGAAAAAGCTTCAAATGCTAAATCGCCAAACTTAAAGGGTGGTTCTGGTGGGAGAATCAGAATGCAAAGAGAAAAAAGACTTTACTGAGCGGGAACACTGTTCAGAACACGATTAGAGGCCATCATGTTAAGTTTTGGAAATAAACACTTGTGCATTTAGCTAATGCCCTGGAGGACTGTGCATAACTAAGTTTAAAGGTGACAGCCTCACAGAGGGAATTCCAAAGCAGCAAGACATTCAGACTTTCCCATGAGTATTGTTAGTTAGGCTTTAAAACACCAACTGTGAGACTTGGAAACAAAAAAATCAGAACAAAAGATCTTTGAAAATTGCTCGGAAAAGAGACTTTTAAGTTGGGGCCGGTCAAGTTGTGGATGCTGAAGAGAAGATCCGCAGTGAAAGGATGTCAAATACTTCAATGCACAGGGACACAGATTCTGTGGAGTCTCAGGCATTTCCCAGATCCCAACCATGGCTGCTTCCTTCTCTGGAACAAACAGCAAATGAATATTGGGAATTTTTCCTATAAAACTGATTATCTAGCATCATCTATTATTCTACTAACTTGATTCTACTTGTGCAACGGCATTAGACACAGTGAGAAACAACTTAAGATTAGAAGCATTAGGTTATTTCTAAAATAATTTTTTATGGTTTTACATAAAATTGATTAGGCTAGAGATGTTTTGTTTAAGTACTATGTGAATTTTTGTGAGTATACATGTATATAATATATATTTAATTTCATATATTTACTGTCTAGTTAAAGACCTTCAATTAAAAGAAATCACAATTTTAACATAAAACTCAACTCAAAAAGCTATGAAGAAATTCATATATCAGAAGTTTGATGCTAAGTTGATTAAAGTTGGAGTGTGATTTGTTTTTTCTCACATACAGACCAGCCGTTAGAGGAAAGTAAAACCTAGATGCTGAATCAGCACTTTTTTATGTTTCTAAATCCAGGTTTGCAATAACCAACAGCTCAGAGCTTAGCGACCACCTTCTCCCATTGTGAGTCTTGCTAAGACCTTTGTCTAGACTACTCACTCCTGCCTGGGGTCACCAGGTCCAAAGGTGTCATTATGTCTAAGGATATGCTGGACCTGGATGACAGGTCCAAGATATTCAGATGATTACATCCCAAAGTACCACGTCTTGATGAAGAAAATAGTCATGTTATCATTAAATCATAAAGATGTTCAGTGCTCTTACTAATTCACACACAAAGCATGAGATTGATTGCCCTACTATGATTGTCCTCTAAGACCCATCCATAAAACTAGCCAGTCATGTGTGCAACAACTGTGTCCTGTCTGTACGGAAGTATTTCATGGCTCTTCCCTGCTCCATAGCCCTTATATTGAGGTGGCGTGGGGACATACACATACTAGTTAAGGAGTCAAGGTAGCCTCGTCTGTGCTTTCACCAGCAGACCATCATGGTCACTGAGTACTATAAAATAAGGAAGCCTCTCTCACACTAACTATGGCCACCTACACAAAAACTACAAAAGGTAAGCCAGCCAAAATTCTCATATAGATGGGAATGTTACCCCCATATGCCTCATTTAGAAGCGAATGGCAGTTTATATAACTACAGGAGAGAAAATCATTTTCCCTTGAAGGTGGCGTCAGTGGGAGTTTTCTAGTGTTCTAGTGGTTGGCCCTAAAACTATCTCCATATAAACAGAGCCAATGAGAGTTATTGAGTTATCAAAGAAGAAGGAGGAGAAGGAGGAGGAGAAGGAGGAGAATGGAGAAGCGGTAGAAGAGAAGGACGAAATGAACTTAGGAGGGAAGCTATTGGGAGGAGTTAGCGTAAGTTGGAAAGACATGGGGAAGAGAACTGTATATAATCATATTTCAACATATGCACATTTTGAAATTCGTAAAAAATAAAAATTTCAAAAATACTAAATCAATAGGATGTTTGGTAATCTCTATTGCTGTTCCCTTCAGACTCTGCAAGATTCTGAATTCAGCCAGGAATGTAGTACTAGCTAGCCTTTTTGTCTTTTGTTAATGAATGGCAACTTAGGGCTCCCGTTTGGTCCCTTTAAATAGCTTACATTCCATAATAAATCATGATGGAAAACATCTAAAAACTACACGCATCTTTCCGCCATCAGGAAATAGAAAGAATGATGTTTCTAGAAATAGAAAGAATGGGGTTTGCTAGTTGATCCCCTGGACTCACAGTGACACAAATGCAACCCTTATTAAGTTTACTGAGGGGCAGCATAGGAACACACATCAATGATTCCAGCACTCAGGAGGCTGAGGTAGAGGACTGTGAGATTGGTATCTGCTCTGCATACATAAGCAACTCAACCTCTAAATAAATAAATACATAAACAAACAAACAAATAAATAAATAAATAAATAAATGAAAGGTCCAATTCCACTTTTCTATCACACTTGATCTCACGTGCATATAAATTTCACCTAAAGCCTGCGAACATACTTTATTAATTTTTATAGGCATGGGCATGTTCCTAGTAAACAACAGGATTTAAAGTATTTATTTATGGTAGGTATTCCATGTCTCCTCTCATGAAAACTCAGTCTTCCATTATTACAGAGCTCCTGTATACAAGTCAAGTTTCTGTTGAACCTACCTAGAATTTCTACCATGAGAAATAAGTAAAGCCCCATTAATGCTGCCAATCTACTGCATTTCTAAAGACATTGATCCATCAGCTACCAGCACAGAAGGCTCTATTTGCATCTATAGACTGCCATGCCACACTTGAAGCCTATCATAAAAATTACAGCTATTTTACTCTTGAAACCTAAGCTCTGCCAAGGCCGTTACACTCTAGAAAAGCCATGATGGCCACTGAAATCAAGGTGCCTATAAGTTTGATGGCAGCATATCCCTGTGACATTCCCAAGACTACAGCTGCCACCAAGGTCTGTCTCCCTCGCACCAACATATTTCTCTATTTTGGAATCAATGACAGATCTTCTAGTAGCTCACAAGGATTGGAGTGTGGTAGAAGAGAGCCCAGAACATGCAAGACATATGCTACCAGTGTGCCCACGTCTCCTTCCTTCTTTCCTACCTAGTGATCATTAGGAGTCTCAAAGAGATTAAATGATGGCACTGTTGAATCAAGTCTCACGTAATTCAGCAAACCATATAAACCACTTCAGCATGCTCAAATACATTAAGTCCAGACTCCAGTAGACAACACTCAGACATTCTTGTCTCAATTTATATTATGCATACTATGTGTTATACGATAGTTTTATTTTGTGTATACTTTTCCATTCTGTATAGTTCATATCTTAATTCTTTCTCAGCACCAAGAAAATTAAAAAGCAATAAAATCAACAATGCATACCACTCATTTCAGTGTCCAGTGCCTGCCAGGAAACACAATTCTCAAATAAATATTCCTCTAAAGTTAGTTTTCAGGATAGTCCTGGCACAAAATGACATGTGGTGCCTTTGTCAGATATGAAAAACTGTGACTTTTTTAAATAAAACCTTCCCAAGGCAAAGCCAAAACTCAAACCTTGTCCCAAAGCCAAGCTCCACAGTTTAATTATTTAGTACATTTTTGGTACTGTTTTCACTTTATACAATGCATGAAACTATTTTTTAGATAGGGTCTCTCATTGTATAGCCCAAGCTAACCTAAGATTTGCATAAATCTTTTGCCTCAGTTTCTGAGCTGCCCTCTGGGCCTTTGACTCCTTTTTACAGAAATCACTTACCCAGAATAGTGTATTGAAAGTTTTCTTGATTAATTTTCTACAGCTATCCTCTGGATTTGTGGACATTTAAATATTAGATGTTGCATAATTTCCCACAGTTCAAGGATCATAAGCATGGTAGTTAAGACTTTTTCACTACTGTGAAAACAACAGATCTAAACAACTTAAGGGGGAAATGATTTAATTTACCTCACAGCTTCCTGTTCTCAGCCTACAGCTGACTGGGTGTCTGGCTTCAGCTTCTGGACCCTGAACCCTGCGGATGGTAAACAGGAAACAGACCAGGTAGGGAAAAGGACCATGATTCCACCAGCTGCCTTCTCCCGCTTAACTTCATCCAGAGTCACAGCCCACTGGATGGTGTTCCCTGCGCTCGGGGTCAGAGTGGCTCTCTCGATTAATCCGTGCTGGTGATGTCCAAACAGACAATCTCATAGGAGAATTGTCTGCATTAATCTCCAGTATGAACCCACTAAGTTCCATGACAAAGACTGAGCACAATAATCAAGTCTAATGAAGCTGATATACAAAACCATGATTTACTGCAGCTCAAATATGGACTTGGTAGCTATATTCTACCACCAAAATACAAACGTGGAGACGAGGAAGCAAGCAGGGTAATGCTGGAGGGATGCTTATGTGATCACTAGACTACATTTGAAGATGGACTGTCTTATTTTCAGCTCATCCTGAAGATAATCAGAATGAGTTATCCTTCTATAGAAAGCCTTCCGTCTTTGATAACCACTTGCAGAAGAAGCAAACACTCCTTACTGTTAAAATTGGGATAAAGGTAAAAAAAAAAATTAATGTTAGCTGAAAAGTTTTAGGGATTTCATTTTCAAAGACATAGTGTTGAAGCGTGTTTATGAGATTTGTTTTGTCTCTTTGTTGACAGTCTAACTTTATAAGTCCAGTTTGGTTTCAAAACCATAAATCTGCTGCTGTCTCTACCTCTGTCTTAGTTAGGGTTTCAAAGGCAGCTCTTATAAGGGACAACATTTAATTGGGGCTGGCTTAGAGGATCAGAGGTTCAGTCCATTATCATCAAGGTGGGAGCATGGCAGCATCCAGACAGTCATGGGGGCTGTAGAAGCCGAAAGTTCTACATCTTGATCCAAAGGTAGACAGGCGAAGGCTGTCCTCAGGCAGCTAGGAGGTAGGTCTCAGAGCCCACCCCCACAGTGACACACTTCCTCCAACAAAGCCACACCTCCTAACAGTGCCTCTCCCTGGGCCAAGCATTCAACCATCACAACCTCTCAAGTGTGCAATTATAGATGGGTCCACCATGCCAGCATTGATTTAAAGAAAATATAAAAGCAGCATTTTGGGGTGAGAAGATGGCTCAATGAGTAAGCTGCTTGCTGCCTGCACAAACATGCCTGCATTTGGATGCCCAGCACCCATGTAAAAGCCGAGTGGGGCAGTGCTCTTCTGTAACCCCAGTGCTATCCAGACAGACAGGCAGATCCCGTGGGCTTGCTGGTCAGGCAATCTAGCTGACACAGTGATTGCCAGATTCATTGAGAGACTCTTCCACAACGAATAAATCAAAAGCAATGGAAGACAATACCAGATATCAACATCTGCCCTACACACACACACACACACACACACACACACACACACACACACACACACACACACGCAAGCGCACACATTCACAAAAGCATAGGTAGGTAAATGTAGTAACGAAGGCCCAGCCCTCCTTGGCTAGCAAAAAAGTGGATAAGCTGTGGAGGAATGTGAGTAGTCCTTATAACCAACTACACACAGTTTTGCCCTGACAACTTGAAGAGGTCTTGCACAGGCAGGAACATGCAAGTTCACAGGCCCGTTCCCAGGCTTCAGGAGACCACAGGCAGCAAGTGACTCAGTAACTACTGAGGTGAACTGTTAGAATAAACAGAATGTTATCACGGCATTAGTTAGCTTACAAGTCTCAGTTTGAGGTCAGGACTAATTAGCAGCCTTTGGCTGGTTATTACAGCAAGTTCTTTCTATTTCATTTTTCTTCTGCCTAGTGCGTTTACAGAAAAGGAAAATCAAAAACAAATAAATAAAAACAAGCATTTAAAAGCAACACGAAACCAAATAGGGCATGACTGACTGTTTTGGGTTGTTTCTTTGTTTACATTGTTTTGTTTGTTTTTTCCTTCGCCAAATGGGTGGAGAGCAGATGAAGCTTCCACTCACAACTGAAGCTCCCATGGCTTCTGAAAAGGCTGACCTTGGACCATAAGCATGCACCGTCAGTCATTCAAATATACACTTAAGTCATTTTCAGTTTTAATCTCCTTAATCTCCCATTGTTAGCTAGCAGAAAACGAACCTTAAAGGTCAGAGGACAGAAATGGAACCAGAAGAAAGTTAACAGGACAAAATCCCTGACACAGAGCAGTTAGCACAAAATGATTGATAAAATACAATGATGTATATTTGGCTCTGAAGTGACTAGTTAGCTTCCACAATGTTATACAGAAACTACACTGTAGGGATGGAAAAAAGTATTAACTTAGCAAATACATTCTGTAGCCTACACCAATCCTGACAGCTCATGGTGCAGAACACCAGCATAATCCCAGTGAAATCTAATGTAAATGACTCCATGAGAAGAAACTTAAAAATAGTCTTATCCCTAAGGTTATCGAAATGACTAATTGTTCATATGACACCCACTTGTGTCTGTTCAGTTTTGACAGCATTGTATTTATTATCATGTTATGTAAGAAAACCTAACGTGCTCTTAGAATACCATTTTCTTTTTAGTTAGTTCTTAACTAAGCATCACATACTTTCCCCTTCTTTAAAAGAATGTCATTGGAATGCCTTCCACTTAAAGAAACAAATAGCTTTATTATTCTTCCCAAGGAATGAAGTGTATCTTCAGCTACTGTATATGCTGCTTAGCCTTGTTTCCCAGCAACACAGACATCCCTGGGTCCTGGTCTTTCCATTCTGAAAGTGAAGGAGTCTGAGAGATTTATTCAACTTGGTTTTTAGCCTGTAGCAGTCCTCAAATTTACTGGCCCTAAATAACCCTCCTCCCTAATTTCTGTTACACAGCCTTTAGTACTAAAGGTGACTAGATTATTCCATCAAGTCATCATCAGGCTTGAAAATACATGAGGGAGTCACAACAAACTTCTAAGTTGCTTAAAATTATCATAAAACACACACACACACACACACACACACATGCACACAATTTGTTACATACATGATTTGTTTAAAACAAAAAACGTCGTTTTTATCAAAACAGAAAATTCATTGTAACTATCATTAAAGAATATCATAAGAAGTCAAGTGGCTGGGCCACTTAGTTATTAGACAAAGGTCAATGCACAAATCATTTACCAGAGAGAGAGAGAGAGAGAGAGAGAGAGAGAGAGAGAGAGAGAGAGAGAGACAGACAGACATAGGTCACATAACCCCAAACCTGGTTTCTGTTTACTCAGTCGTATACTATTTCACAGGTCAATGATTATACTTAAATTTTAAAAGAGTGAAGATAAACCCACAATACCAGGAAATGGCACTTATCAATAACATCTCTCTACAAACATCTCTTTGAGATTATAAAATATTAAGTACTTAACATTTTAATACTGTCCCTGAATTTATGTGGAAAGTTTCCCTTCACTTTCAAAGTGGTTAATAATAAATAATAATTAGAAGCACTAAAAGCTTGAGAAATATTTACTTTGACAAAATGTTCGATGATTTTTAAGGACAAAGAAAACCAATTCAGACCTGGCATTGCCGTGAGAAATAGAGCCTCAGACCTGGCATTGCCATGAGAAACAGAGCCTCAGCAACGTTTAAAAGCTGAACAGAACACACTTGCACACACGATGAACCCGAGCACTTGAGGAGAAAGAGGTGGAGCAGCAAGTTTGGGTCCAGCTTAGTCAACAAAATGAATTCTAGGCAACCCAGAGCTACATACCATAACTTTAAGAAAAATAATAAAGTGTAAATTGCTTTTATAATTTATCTTTTATTTTAAAAAATTTCAAACAATATATCACACTCTTCCCCTCCCACATAATTAAATATATTATCATATTCTTTCCCCTCCTTTATAATAAATATGTTTATCATATTATTTCCCTCCTGAATCATATTTATCGTATTTTTCCCTTTCAGTAACTCTTCTGAGATCCTCCCCATCTGCCTACACACACACACACACACACACACACACACACACTTATGAACTCCATGTTCTTTCTCGCCATCGATCTAAAAAGAAAACAATATCAATAATTAATAATAGTGATTCAAAAATATCAATACAAAACATAAGTTTACCAAAAGAAATGGAATCTGTTTTGTACTGGCCAAATCCACCTAGGCAGGGGGCCTACTCTGAGGTGTGGCTGGTATGTCCAGTGGCATTCCACTAGACAAAACAAGCTGCATATTCCACTTGAGGTAAATCAATGACTGTATTCCCATATGCCAACCCAGACGAAAACTGAGAGGAGCAGCCATAAATTTCAAAGCAAACTACATCCATCGACAAGAGAAGGGCTCTTCCTTGCTCCTTAATACTAGGCTCACTATCCTAAACAGAGAAAAGCCCTTCCCTCATGTCTGTACACAGAAATAAGCACAGTGGATAAGAGGCCAAATTCCAATCAAGATAAAGCGTGACGTCAAAGCTACACAGACAATACGCATCTAAAATACACACAATCGTGTATTTATAGCCTACCCAAGTTCTGACTTTAGCATAGCCTCAGTTCTCTACATAGGCATTTCCTAAAATCTCTTGATGACATCAACGGCTGCTTCAGCATCTCAACATGGAAACAGGGCAATGAGAACAAAGGCCTCGTTGTCCACGCTCTTCCTTATTGGGCATTGTCTAGCAAAAATCTAATTCTCTCTAGATTATTTATTATCAGAGTCTATCTCAAAGAATGGCTTTAAAATCTCCCTTAGACTTCTATCTCATCTTAAAAAGAAATCAAACCTAATCCATGATCTTGGAGCTAGTGATGCAGACAACTTATTTGACTAACCTGTAGCCTTAAGAAGACCACCTTAAGACTATCTAGTGAATGAAACTATAAAAATGGTGGGGTTGGTAACTGTCAATGAATCAGTTTCCCTTTCTAGTGTGGCTAATGTCAACTTGGAAAATTCTATCTTTCAATAAGTAGAAAGTCCAAGTTCTATTTATTAACTAAATATGGCATACACCACCACAAGAATAAAAATAAAAATAAATAACATTGTTGCCAACCAGACATAATGTCAGCAAATCAGCAGCATCCCAGCATTAATTTTGTCTTGAAGCAATCAGTTAAGGCATCCAAAGTAGATCTACTTAGAATTTTAACAGTGAAGGTGAGTGAAGCCAGCAAGGGTAGAAATTACTGGCCTAGCTAGAAAACCATGTGGGCCCTGAGGCAAGGAAGAGAAAAAAAAAAAAAAAACAACCGGTTTTTTAAATAGAAGAATGTTCTGAAATAGAAAGCATGTTAAACAGTATTGCCGGAGGACTGTAGGAAATGAAAAATTACACTAACTGCATTGGGAGCAGCAACCCGATAAAAGCACAATGCACAAATTACAATCTTCTTCGCAGTTGTATTAGACAGGAGAAAGGTTAAGCTGTGCGTGTGTGGGGTTTGCCCACCACAGGACACAACATGATTGAAGAATTACTCTCAAACATTCCTAGGGACACCCAAACAACTACAGTAATAAATATTTCTAGGTTTTTAATATTACAGAACAAGCTGGACCAGACCCCTAGTCAATGGATATTTACAAAACACCCCTAGAGTGGAAACCTCTATTCTAAGTGCTAAAGAAAACACCGGAAGACAAAAATGTGCTCCCTAACCATATTCTTCTATTCTTAAATTCAAGGCACACATGTAGAAGCCAGGGATGCTAGGTAAGTCAGGATGCACTGCCAGGCTGGACCAAGGCAAACATAACATTGAAGAGAGCAAAAAGCAGCCTTCGGGTAAGAGCATGATTGATAGCTACAGGTCAAATACCCATAAACAGAAATGTTTCCGGTATCATTACAGGGTGAATGATGAGGTATTAGAAATAGGTGACCACTAAATGCAAGTACGAACACTGATAAATTTTTGATCTAGAGGAAACAAGCATATGTCATGAAGAAAAGGTCATAAAATACATGACACCCACGTGTCCAGCATGCAGGAACCTACTAGGACGTAGTCACTATTTTAAGAGTGACAGAGAAGCAATCTTTCCAGCCCTCCTCTCTGTTAAAGTCCACTGTGGAATAATGCAAGTCATAATGAGTCACCATTGCTCTGAAGCAAAATCCTTGGGACAGCAGAGTTATGAACAGCTGTCATTTGGCCTAAGTGTAAGTGAGGTTGGCATGCCCAGAAAGGTCTTCAATTAAACAGGGGGGGGGGGGCACATTCTTAGTCCCTTCATCAAGAACTAAATCTTTACCAGGTTTACTTTGGCCCATACTTTTGCATTATATTGTTTGTGATTTTTGCTTTATGGGACAGATATAATTCATTTAATATGAAATGAATCTGGCAATAAAAATCACCTTAATTAATTAAGAGCCAGATTAGCTGGCTCAAAGGATGGAGGGGAAACATGGCTACCCACTTACCTCCATCCAGTTAATTTCGTGGGATTGTTCTCTGTTGATGTTTACCGATACCATTCCTTTAAATCTTTGAGTATTAAAAAACCAGGGTTCAATAACTGGGGAGTCTCTTAGGTAAAACTGTAATCTCTGTGGGTCTAATTACCTCTATTGCAAACACAAAGCCAACTGAATCTTGCTACTTACTTAATCTTTATCTTCATTCTCCTTGTGGGGGTCATGCTAACTCTCCCTAAACGCCCCTATGCCTGACATATAATCTACACCCTCCCTGTGGAGCGCAGTAGCCACTAGCACCTGCTACAGAGCCCAGATGTGATGTAAGGAGAAAACAAACTGATTATGAAGACCAAATTTGTAAAATATAAAGTATCTGACCAGAATTCTGTTAGTTACATGTTGGGATGACATTTGGAATCCAGTGAATTACATAATGGACATTTAAATGACTCCATTTATTTTGCCTTTGTGACTACTAGAAAATTCTAAATTGTACACATGGTTATATTATATTACCAATAGACAAGGCTGGTGTAAGCAAGAAACTTAAGGGAAGCTAAGGACGAAACACCAGACACTTGTTTGTGTCCCTAGAATCTACCTAGCCAAGTGACACTAGGCTTAATATCCCCCTGACTCATTCAAAAATGGAGTACCTTAGCTTAGTTGGAAATTGCTCACTGCCTCTAAAAATAGTCAACTCTCATTTCCAAAGTGTGCTTGTCTAGAAGCTTAGCTAGAAGCATGCTGGTCTGTCATTAGATATGATTTGCAGTGTATTTTACAAGCTTCAATGCTTACATAATGTGGCAATTCTTAGACAAGCGCATTTTGCAACTGAACCCTTTTTTTGAAAGGAATCTTCCAAATTAAGTAACAAAACCCTGTATAAGGTCACATGATACCTTGACTAATTATTTTAATGAAGATTAATGACTTATCTAGTGCTTTGAATCTCAAGTCTCATCAAATTGTCCACATCCTGAAAGATCCATCCTTCCTTTTAGAGAAAAATAATTCTAAGAATTGAAAGCGCAGTTCTTGGTGGTGCATGCCCCTTCTTTAGCAGGACCACTATGCTTTCGTCAGTAGTACACTGGGTTTATTCTCCTGCCTAAGTTCTCGTCTCTAATTGAGCAGCTGTCAGGCAGGGAGCCCATTGTATTTGCACTTGTTATGTCCTGTAGAAAAATGCTGGAGACAAAGAGAATGGTGGGAATAGGTTTCCAAACCAAATTAATGAGCAGACCACGACTCAGGTGCCTGGAACACAATTTCTGGGGAATGTGTCTTCTGTGCAAGTCACCTTTTATATGTCACCCTAAAACTCCAAGAGCAATCAGGAAAGTCATATTGAAGAGGCAAGAAAAAGCAACTTGGATCGTGCCCATGATGGCCATGATGGAATCCCTTTTCCCTCCCATCAGGGTTTGAAAAAGTCATTATTTTCCTGAACAAAACACCAATGGCTTACGCTCTAAGATCAAGAGTCGACAAATGGGATCTCATAAAACTGCAAAGCTTCTGTAAGGCAAAGGACACTGTGGTTAGGACAAAACAGCAACCAACAGATTGGGAAAAGATCTTTACCAATCCTACAACAGATAGAGGCCTTATATCCAAAATATACAAAGAACTCAAGAAGTTAGACCGCAGGGAAACAAATAACCCTATTAAAAAATGGGGTTCAGAGCTAAACAAAGAATTCACAGCTGAGGAATGCCGAATGGCTGAGAAACATGTTCAACATCTTTAGTCATAAGGGAAATGCAAATCAAAACAACCCTGAGATTTCACCTCACACCAGTGAGAATGGCTAAGATCAAAAACTCAGGGGACAACAGATGCTGGCGAGGATGCGGAGAAAGAGGAACACTCCTCCATTGTTGGTGGGATTGCAAACTGGTACAACCATTCTGGAAATCAGTCTGGAGGTTCCTCAGAAAATTGGACATTGAACTGCCTGAGGATCCAGCTATACCTCTCTTGGGCATATACCCAAAAGATGCCCCAACATATAAAAAAGACACGTGCTCCACTATGTTCATCGCAGCCTTATTTACAATAGCCAGAAGCTGGAAAGAACCCAGATGCCCTTCAACAGAGGAATGGATACAGAAAATGTGGTACATCTACACAATGGAATATTACTCAGCTATCAAAAACAACGAGTTTATGAAATTCGTAGGCAAATGGTTGGAACTGGAAAACATCATCCTGAGTGAGCTAACCCAATCACAGAAAGACATACATGGTATGCACTCATTGATAAGTGGCTATTAGCCCAAATGGTTGAATTACCCTAGATGCCTAGAACAAATGAAACTCAAGATGGATGATCAAAATGTGAATGCTTCACTCCTTCTTTAAAAGGGGATCAAGAATACCCTTGGCAGAGAGAGGCAAAGATTAAAACAGAGACTGAAGGAACACCCATTCAGAGCCTGCCCCACATGTGGCCCATACATATACAGCCACCCAATTAGACAAGATGGATGAAGCAAAGAAGTGCAGACTGACAGGAGCCGGATGTAGATCGCTCCTGAGAGACACAGCCAGAATACAGCAAATACAGAGGCGAATGCCAGCAGCAAACCACTGAACTGAGAATAGGTCCCCCGTTGAAGGAATCAGAGAAAGAACTGGAAGAGTTTGAAGGGGCTCGAGACCCCATATGTACAACAATGCCAAGCAACCAGAGCTTCCAGGGACTAAGCCAATACCCGAAGACTATACATGGACTGACCCTGGACTCTGACCTCATAGGTAGCAATGAATAGCCTAGTAAGAGCACCAGTGGAAGGGGAAGCCCTGGGTCCTGCTAAGACTGAACCCCCAGTGAACTAGACTGTTGGGGGGAGGGCGGCAATGGGGGGAGGGTGGGGAGGGGGGCACCCATAAGGAAGGGGAGGGGGGAGGGGGATGTTTGCCTGGAAACCGGGAAAGGGAATAACACTCGAAATGTATATAAGAAATACTCAAGTTAATAAAAAAAAAAAAGAATAAAAAAAAAAAAGAAAAAGTCATTATTATGTCTTTCGAACCAATCTAGGAACTTAGTTAGTTGAGTTAATATATGGACTGCCATGTACCCTAGAGTGAGTTATATTGTAGAACTTCTCACCATATATAAAGGTACATAAAGTTTTGCAACTTTTGTGAAATAAGTGTACTAACAGTTCTATTTCAACATCTAACCAAGTTCTTTGGAAATTGATGTGCTCCAATTGCTAGCAGTATTTCTAGAACAATCAACCCTGATAAACATCAAAGTAAATAGTAAGACTGAAATAAACCAAAGGCCAATTTCAGTTAGATAAAAAGAAGCTAATTTTGGAAAATATTGATACTGCATTAGTTAAGAATTAACAAATTCACTCTTACAGTTACAAACATCAGAAAAAGGTTGAAAGGATTAACCTGTCATTTAGATCTAGTGAAAAAAATAACTGAGTAAAAGATTTTAAAAATATGTATTTCTTATATTTATCCCATTAGTACATAATAGAGTCAAATAAAACATTCTAAGCATATCACATAAAATCTTAGAACACTTTAAAACAAATTTAGATTATAAATTAAAGTCTAAAATAAAATGAGGGCTACATAAATTTTCAACAACTAGAATATAAATCAATAATTTCTGAAATGACAGAAAAGAAAATTAAACACCGGAAAAACAATAAAAGTACCCATTTGAGATTAAATTATTTATTTCTCAGATTTTCCTCTGCATCCTAAAGTTTTTAGATATGTTAAGATACCAAGCGAAACGTGTTTAATGTCATTACAAATAAGGAAGGTGATAGAATACTTCATCCCCACACTGTAATTAAACCATAATGTATATTACAATTATAATTGCATATATATTTTCAGTTAGGGTGGAGAAAAGACCAGCATGCTATAACATAAAATGAGAATCCAAGATTCATAGTCAATAAAGTAAGCTTAGCCTAACCCTTACAACAAAAAATAACTCACACTGAAAAGCCAACATTTTTAAATGCACTACGTAAAACCATTAGAAAACTAACTTCAGATCTTTAAGACTAGGAAGTGTCTTCATAAGAACAAAACCAAATATAACCCATTAAAAAAAAAAAGAGTTCAAGAAATTGTACTTCAAAATGAAAATGGGTTCTGGGAATCATTGTCGTAATTGTTGTTGTTGTTGAATTTCTTGTTGTTGTTTTTCTGGCTGAAACCACAAGCCACATTCTGAGAGAAAAGATTTCTTAATGATAATATGGAATATGTAAAAATTCTCAATTTTAAATACTTGTTTAAAGGAAGGAAAACTAACGTAGTTTGAAAACTAAACAAAATACATAAACAGGCATTTCATCAAACAAAGCATATAGATAGCAAATAACTCAATGATAATTTTAATGAACTCTGAGAAAAAATGCCAATTAGAAGGATGAATACATATACATACACCGTAACTAATGGGGGGCTAATAAAATATTGTGTCAACCCTGACAAGCACGCAGCCGAACTGGGTTGCTCATAAATGATAAGACAGAAACAGAAACGCTGGGAAGAGGTTTGACAACTTCTTATAATGCTAAGCATGTAGACACATGCTTATTATAGAACTAGCTTGCTTTATCTCAGACAAACTCTGTACATGAAGGTTCACAGCATTTTAGTGAAATAGTTCGAAGACCGAAAGATAATCCAATGACCAAATGACCTCCGACAGGTAAGTGATAAACAAACTGGGCGGGTGGCCCACCCACACAATGAAATAGTACTCAGTAGCAAGAAGAAACAACGCATTGTTACATGCAATTAGGCTGCGCCTCAAAGGCACGTGCTGAGGAGGGAAGAAGAAATGTCAGTCTCAAACGATTACATATAATATAATAGATACAGTTTTCTCAAAATGAAAAAAGTTATGGAACTAGAAACTAGGTCAGTAATTGTCAAATTTAGGAATGGCGGGACAGGAGTAATATGAAGTTTATGCATGAGGGATTTCTTTGTGGTCACAGAACAACTCTATATCTCCACTGCGGTGCCAGTTTCATTAATATATACATTGATAAAACCATGAAGAAGTAGACACACACAAGAATAAGCATTATAAAACTGAAGAAACGTGAATAAGGTCTACGGGTTGCACCAACCTCAACTTCCTTGTATTGGTACCACACTACAGTTATTCAACAGAATACCACAAAAGCAAGCCTGGTGAAGGGTCCTGGAGCTTCCTTTGTGCTGTTTTTGAAACTTCCTGTGAGCCTTTATTTGCTTCGAAGTGAAATGGTTTTAAATACAATTTGTAATTCTTTCATTAAATGTCCTAGGAGTTTAAAACCCCTGCTAACCTGTTACATTAAATACTGTGTTTTGATAACAGTATTTTCTAGTCATGTCTTCCTATTTCTGTGTGGTGTTGTCCAGCGACTTGTGCTTTGTACAGCATGGACAGTAGATAGCTTTTCCTGAAAGCCACAAGGAGGAAGTAAAACAAAAAGAGATCTCCAGTGACTATATTTCTAGCAATGGGGAACACAGCTTCAAAACCAAAACCAGGCCTGCCACCTGAAATGGTCCAGAGGATGAACAGCTCTCACAGGTAACAGAAACACAAAAGAGCAGAAGGAATAGAAGGATCAAAATGTTGGGAGCTTGTTTGTTCTTGATATGCAAAGACAATGGCTGGGAAAGGGGACTACAGAAATATCAGCCAGGAACTCACTGAGAACCTTCAGAATCCTGGGATAATGGTGAGTCTACCTGAGGGAAGAATTGCAGAAACTAATTAATTAAAGCAGGGACATCTCAGGTACTAGTGACTAATTAATCTACAGTCTCTAACAATAGAGAAGGATAAAGGAAAATTGACCCCTTTCTCTTAGGAAGAAAACACCGGTACGACTCCAGAAATCCCTTGTCCTCTGACACCAAAAGGGAATCTCACCTGGCACAAACTGTCCTTTACTCTGTCATCAGAGATGAAGTCACTGCACTTGCCTGTGACACTTGCCTGTGATGACATAAGCCTATATCTATTTGAAAAGTATGCTCTGACAAGAGTTCTAATTATGCATCACAAGCTCTAAAGCAAAACATAATGATTGACCAGCAAAGTTTCCTAAGTTTGTACATCCATGGTTAGACAACAAAACAATTCTTGGTTAAAGGCTGAGCCCAGGAGTTGAGATCACTCAATGGGTAAAGCATCCAAACATGAAGACCTCAGTCTGAATCCAAAAACCTACGTAAAGCGAGCCACAGTAGCACAGGTGCCGGTTATCTCTGAGCTTCTGTGCTGCTTAGAAGCTGAGACAGGAGGATCCCCAGAAGTTTAATAGGCCAAATCACGTAGGACACACATTAGCCAACAATAAAAAGGTCCTGATTCAAAAGCAAGGTGTCCTCTGACCTCCACATGTACAGTGTAGCATATTTATACCCCCACTTACACACAAGATCATATGCAAGTGTGCATGTATGCACTCTCACATGTACATCACATTCAAACACAGAATAAAAACAGAACATAAATTAACTGACATTTTAAATCCATTCTTTTTCTCTTACAAATATCACGTTTTCCAAATAACTGAAAGATAACCCAACTATCATTAATAACGTGTGAAGCAATTCTTTTAAATGTTTCTTATTTTTAAAGAATACAACAATATCAACCCAACAGACCCCCAGAAACTCCCGGGGCCTAAGCCACCAACCAAAGGGTACACATAGAGCGACCCATGGCTCCGGCTGTATATGTAGCCTTGTGTGGCATCAATAGGAGGAGAGACCCTTGGTCCTGTCAAAGCTCCATGTAGGGGAATGTCGGAGCAGAAAGGTGGGAGTGTGTGGGTGGGTGAGCACCCTCATAGAAGCAGGGAGAGGGGGATAGGATATGGGGTTTGCAGAGGGGAAACCAGAACAGAGGATAACATTTGAAATGTAAATGTGTGTGTGTGTGTATATATATATGGAGAGAGAGGGGGGGGAGAGAATACACTGTCTATGGGAGACAATAGAGCTCCCCAAGACATGGTGTCGATTATGGCAACAAAGAGTTCAGCATGGTTGAGGCCAGGCAGCCAAATGTCTCTACAGTTCTCCAAGAAAGGAATCTAAAATAAACACAGATCAGGTCTCCCAAGTGATGAGCCATATGGTAGTGACATTGGGGGGTCAGGAGGAGGGAGGGGCTGGATGTCGCTCAGGAGTATTTATCCCTAGAAATGATGGACTGTACTCCTTGATCTCCTTGCTGGGGTGTTGCTATAAAATTATTTAAAAAAAAAAAGGTGTCTATTACCCCACACTAGATCCGGCATTGTAGTGCCCCAAAATATCTGGTGGATAGCTTTATCTCAATCAACAAACTCTCTCACCCGCTCTGCTCCATCCCATATCAGGTTTCTTTCCGAGCCTGGTAACAATCTCTCTACCCATCTAGTTCCCAAGGCAGGTTGCCACCATGCCGGAAATACACATCCCAAGTCTGTGGTGGCCCAGTATCTCCAGTCACCACACACTCTCTTGAACTAAAATCGTCACATGAAAGAACACACAATACAATAACCTCTGATCCAATTGATAAGATATAATTTGCTCATCTAGACACACAAAGCCCTGTACACATCCATCCCTTAAGAATATTCATAACAACCTGTAAATGTGCAGAGAGGAATCTTAACATCCACCTCCATGTTCTCTCCGCTGCTTTCTCCTCTTCCCTCAAACTTTTCTCCCTCCCATCCTTCCTTCTCCTCCAATGACAGGCCTCTGTACCTGCCTTCACCTGTATGACATCATCCTACACTGGGGCTCTTCTGTTCAGACTGATGCCTCCTCTTTGGAAAGGGAAAGAGCACTGGGAAGCATAGTGAGTTGGGAATGGGGCATCTCTTAGGCAGAGGCTATGCAACTTAAAACCTTGTTGGCCCAGGCTCACTTCCAGGTAAAGGACCACAGCACTCTTGATTAGCAACTGGTACTCAGGAAGATCAAGATAGCTAGCCTATGTCTGACTAAATAAACACAGTAAATCTACATATCTACACAGTAAGACCATGGATGTGACTTTGCCTGTTAATCTTATGAGGATAGAAATCAAATCCTAAAGTTAAATGTCAAAGAGCAGAAAGCTATAGACCAATCCTTTTGAAAGCCAAAACTTTTTCACCTTTAATTTCTGGGAGAAATTTAACCCTCTACTGCTATAACATTGGCTTTTCTATTAAGTGGAACTAGATGTGTAAGAGATAGCCCCATATTTCTTTAACAGTGTGCCTAAATGTAACCCTTAGGAACTTACTAAAGAAAACTAAGTAGATGGTTTTTACTAATGCATATCATTGGTAAAGCAAATAGTTGCTGGATATTTTTAAAAACTCCAACTGTACTTGTGCAAAATATAAACTCGGAAACTTCAGTCTGAGATTACAGTACTAGAGTATCTGCCGAGAGATGTGTCTCATTGTAGATGACTGTTCAATAACTTCACCAAATATGTATAAAGATTCCATCCCTTTATTTCCTATATGTTAAAAAAAACAGGCTTATTAAAAAACTACCTTGACATCATCCAAGATCAAATAACAAAAAAAAAAAGAAGAAGAAGAAGAAGGCAGGGCCACCAATTTTAGCTTTTTTCTCACTAACAAACAATCATGAATAACATGTTTGGACCACACCTTCATTTTCAAACACTGAAGTGACTCTCTTCCTGTTTTCCTTCTTGCACATCGGTCCTATTTTCAAAGTTATCCTGGCTATTAGTAAACTCAGTGTGATCATCTGTTGAAACATCCAGAGTTCGGGGGGAAGAAAATCCCTGCAGCTGTTTGATGCTCAAGAATATGAACACTTACCAGTCAGATGAAAGAGAGAAGACAGGAGGACAGATCAAGGGGACGGGAGTCTGGGTGTCTGCAGGCGAGCATTTACTGCTTTCAGAGAAAGCAGCTTTGTGCTTCTTATGTCCCGGGACTCATGTTGCCTTCAGCTTACAGTGAACCCGGCAATTACCTCCTCATTTCCACTTGAAATTAAGGATCAAGGTTTAAACATGCTCTTTTCCTTCTCTACTACATTGTGATTAAAACTGCCACCTGCCTCACCTCATTCATCCAATCACCTCCAGGACAAAGAGTGAGTCCCTCCAGAAAGAACAACACAGTTAATTAGAAAAACAAAGAGTAGTGTGGAATGAAGGGTCTGGGCTTGATTTTTTTTTAAGTGCACTAAAGAATGTAACAAAATAAAATGCAGTGAAAATAATATTTAAGCTGGACAGTTACCTAATGGCATCAAATTGTGGCACATTAAGGATCTTTGCATATATCCTTAGTCCTCAAGGGACTTTAAAAAGCACCTTTCTGTGTTTCGTCCACTGAGTATGAAAGTTGCATCCCTGGACTCAAATCTATTTGACAATTATAAGACCTGCGGATCCAGCCTCGTCTGATTCCTAAACTTTATAACACAACCGCTCCATAATGTTTTCATATTAAGCATGTAATGAACCTAAGGGTAGAGTGAAAATTATCTGGATTATTTGTATATAAAAAGCTACACTACTAAGTGTGGAGCCACTGAACAAGGAGTGTCCAAACCCAGTGGGTGTGTCCGCAACACAAACCCTATGCTCCTGGCCAAGGGGGCAGTGCAGAGGGGGACAGAAACAGTCTGCTGCAAGCGTGTGACTTCTAACCACACACAAAGGAGTGTCCAACCCCAGTGGGTGTGTCCGCAACACAAACCCTATGCTCCTGGCCAAGGGGGCAGTGCAGAGGGCGACAGAAACGTCTGCTGCAAGCGTGTGACTTCTAACCACACACACACACAAAAAAAACCTCACACAACAGTATCACTGCCTAAACAGGACCTGAACTAGAACACCACCAAGTGGCATGGCAATGTGGGCCAGGGAAATCTCACAGTGCTCCAATCGCAGATGAAGAGCTACACAGGCAACTGGAGACTACTGGGAGATAACTAGTCTTCCCCAAGGATGAGCCCTTAACTGGCTATCCAATACCAAAACATACAAAAACAAGCTATAATTAATGAACTCAGTGGGTTGTATTTATATAACACTGTGTGTGTGTCTGTGTGTGTGTCTGTGTGTGTGTGTGTCTGTGTGTATAAAACAATAATTTTAATATAAGAGGCCATGAATTTAAGAGGGAGTGAGGGACACGGTAGGGTAGAAGAGGGAGAGGTGGAGAGTGATATATTTTAATTAATTTTTCACCTTCGAAAAAAGTTAGGTTTAGATGAAAACATTAATCGCACACACACAAAAAAAAAATCAAGTTTTACAAGTTAGTTGCCATAGCTACACAGTTACAAAGAATATGCAATAAATAAATGTGAATTATAAAACTGCATGTTTAATGTTGTCTTTTTGTTGAGGTTCCAGGTTCCTTTTACCTCCAACACAAAATGAAGTAGGGCTTCATGCATTAAGCATAAAATCAGCCTGGATTCACAAAAGCAATGAACAAATACTGATGAGCAGATATCACCATGAGAAAATAATTCTGTTCTTCTATGTGTGTGTGTGAGTGTGTGTGTGTGTGTGTGTGTGTGTGTGTGTGTGTGTGTGTGTGTGGTCACTTGCGAGCACATACATCCTAACTTTAAGTGAAGGGAACAGCAAACTTCCATTCATTTAATATCTGTTAACAAAAGCCTATGTTTCCAAATAAGAGCACAATTGCTCTAACCCTCTCTTACACTCCATAAGGACTATGTAATCACATACCTAGGGCCCAGCGTCACGAGAGCTGGAATGAAACCAAGAAGTTATCATGTAAAGAGAGATTTATTCCAAGGTGGTGCAGCTGGCCCAGGAGCCTGTTCTAAACAGAAGTCCTATCATATCACTTCAAGACACTTTGAAAATGAGAAGAGGTCAGGGACTCTTGGCCACTGCTATCAATAATCTAAGAGTGACTCTGGAATTAAGACAGAACTCTGTTGCAAATGAGTGTTCCAGTATAGGAAAGCAGGTCAGCTGCATGAACTCTGGCTTCTCCCTGCCTTCTAAAACCACTGACATTTGAAGTTCTTCAGAATCCACAGAGTAGCTGGGGGTGAGGGGGAAAAGTAGACCAGTAGGTCACATTTAAAAGTCTTGTGCTGGGGTTGGGGATTTAGCTCAGTGGTAGAGCGCTTGCCTAGCAAGCGCAAGGCCCTGGGTTCGGGCCCCAGCTCCAAAAAAAAAAAAAAAGAAAAAGAAAAAAGAAAAAAAAAAGTCTTGTGCTATGAAAAAAAATGTGGGTATGATCCCTGACACTTCAAACCCAAACATTCTAAGCTGTATCCCAACACGTATGGATTTTGTCATGAGACAGAAGCAAAAAATGCACGAAGCAGAAGTCATAGCACATGTAAAACCACAGCCCGATCTGGAGCGCCATCAAAACACACACTACACAGTAAAGCGGCATGTTGGCACACCTTTATGCTAGAATCCATAAGTGTATTAAATGTCTACTTGATATAATGTATTGTCCGTTATTGTATCAAAGATACAAGAAAAGGTCTGCATAATAATTTTCTTGTACTAAGCTAGAAAACTCACTCTTACAATAACCAACAGAATTTATGTCTCTTCTTGACATCCTGCTTTCTATCCAATGACTTTCCTAAACTGTATATACAGGTAATTATAAGAAGGAAATATTCAACATTCAGTGTTAAAGGAACATAACTGTGAAAAAAGATACCTTGCTCCTAATTATTTTAAAGACTTTTTAGTATCCCTTACAGAGCAGCCCCGCCCCATATCTTATTAGAGGGAACAAACTGAGATTTGTTGAGCGATGAAGGATCTGAGATACACATAGAGATTAGATTAGAACAAAGAACAAGGAGCAGACAGTGCAGATGGGCCTAGGTTAACAGAAATGAGGGATTATTGCAAGGGTGCAGGCAGAATAGTGTCCTAATTGTCTTAGTTACTTTTCTGCCACTGTAAGAGAACAGTGTGAACAAGGCAGCTTATAAAAGAAAGTTTACTTGAACTTACAGTTCCAGAGGGCTACCAGTCCATGATGGAGAAGTGGAGCGATGGGAAAAGGAACAGGGAGTGACGGGCTCACAGGTAGAAATGCAAGCACAAAGCAGAGAGAGAGAAAACCAGAAGTAGGTGATAATTTAGCCATACAAAGCCTGTCTATAACCATGAATGCTAGGCTGTACCTATTGTACCTCCTCAAACGACAGCATCATCTGGGACCAAGGATTCAAACAGTGGCACGTCTGAAGACATTCTCATTTAAACCAGGACAATGATCACATACACCTATTTCAACATTCAGTCATCAAAATTGGGAAGGAAGAGGGCAGAACAGATGGAGTAGGGCGAACGTCTGAAAAGGAAGTAGCAGCTTGGAACCTGTTCTCACACCTGTCTAGGTGCACAGCAGCTTGCAATAAAGTAACAATAGCCATGCAGATTCGCACATAGCACATATTCAAAGAGGCAAATGACGCAATCGCTAAACTGAGAGATGAAGGGAAAAGTACTTGAGAACTTATCAGGGATAGAAGATGGCTCACTTGTTAGGGTGCTCTCCTTGTAAGCATAGTTCAATACCCAGAAGCCATAGGTAAAAAGGCAGATGGTGTGCACTGTTCTTGTTAGACAAGCCTCGGAAGACAGACAAGCAAACCCCAGGGGCTCCCTGACTAGGCCAGTCTAGCCTATTGAATTCCAGGAATGAGAGAATCATTCCAAAAAAGGCTAAATACACACACGAACCCATTCATCCCAACACATGATCATACATGCATGAAGAAAATGCTAGGTTTCATGACTGAGTTGCTCATAAATGAAGATACTACAAGCAAGATGGGGTATGAAAAAAAAAACAGCTTTGAGGTGAAAATCTGTACCTTCAGATTATGTACGCTGGGCTTTATAGGCCCCAGACTGAGCCCGTTAGAATAATGTATAGACCAGCACAAAAATCTAGAGCGAAGACAGAGTTTTAGTATCTTCAAGAGGTTGAAACTACAAGGAAGATTTAAATGTCTAAGGAAAGAATATTATGCAGAAATTAAACAGCATATAAAAGAAGATAAATACATGGCGAATAGGGAGTCACCCTGGATGACTTATACCATATGGTCTGAAGGATACCAAAGTAAAACCTACAAAAGTCATGGAGGAAAGGGAAGACCATGGTTACAAGGAGCCAAGAAAGCCAGTACTATACAGTGCTAATGAGAAGGAATATATATCATAAATTATCAAGACAACGTTTATGGATTTCTTTTTTAATTTATGTTGTTGTTTTCAATACGTTCTCTTCCCTCAATGTTTATGAACTTCTTCTGAACAATTTTAATAGGAGTTAAAGAGATGGCTTAGTGGATGAGAGAGAGCACTTGCGAGCACCAGCAGGGTACCAAGATTCAGTTCCCAGCAGTTCACATGGGAAACAACTGTCCATAACTTCATCTTCCAAATTGTGACCTCCACAGATACCCACACACAGCATTCACTGACAAAGACACACTACACACACACACACACACACACACACACACACACACACACACCTCCACAGATACCCACACACAGCATTCACTCACAAAGACACACTACCTACACACACACACACACACATACACACCTCCACAGATACCCACACACGGCATTCACTCACAAAGACACACTACCTACACACACACACACACACACACACACACACACACACACAAACACATATACACATAATCACATATAAAAATAAAAAGAATAGTATTAGTAAAGAAAGATTAATCTCAGTAGAATATTGCCAGGTATTATGCCAATTTTCATAGGCAAGCCAGAAAAAATATGTATCCTAGTAAGATGATGTTTGAAAAATGAAATATCATAATATGCACTGAAATAGTATATAAAGTTTAAACAAAGGATACTCACTGGTAATCAAGCATTGTATGTATCTGACCAGTGCTCAAAATGTCAGCCCTCTGTTTAGACAAGGAAATAAGCCAAACCAGTGGTTCTCAGTGTCTCAGGGACTGAGACACCAATCAGTAACAAAATTACAGTTGTGAAGTAGCAATGAAAATAAACTTAGAATTGGGGTCTGCTAAGACCATCGGAAATATGAGTTTTCCGGGGGTCACAACCAAAAGGCTGAGAACCTCTTGCTTGGAGTAACATCTCAATAGGAAGTGCTTGCTGCTAGGAAAAATAAAAAATAAAGAAAATCATAATTTCACTTTCTCTTTTTCAGGCTACAAGAACTGAAAAGGAAATTTCAAAACAAATCCTTCATAATCCTAGATCAGTGAATGACTGCTGTGAGGAGAAGCCCGTGGCCAACTCCCAGTGCCATATATAAAATGTGAGCGAGCAAATACGATCACTAATGAGAACTGACTGGAGTACATCAGCGGCTTTACTGACATTAGAAAGCGCCAAGTGGGGGACGTCACCACAGGAGCTAATCAATGACAGTGACCATACACTAATCAACTTACTTTTCACCCTTACGATGCAGGCAACTCACTCTGCACTAGATTTGGAATTATCACAGAAAACAAAGAGAACCCCCACAACAGAATTTCAAACAGCAATTTTGATGAGGAAAGAATTCAATGATCTATCCATGAGAAGAAAATGTCTCCCCGTCCCCACTCTTACATATTGATAATTGTGCCTCAAATTTTCTGCAGTATTTAATAAGCACGCTTTGCCACTAAATGGCTGTCTTGACATTTTAGGCCAAACACAAGCAGGTTACTTAAAATAAACCAAAAATGAAATGTACTAGTATTGTGGCTTTGACAACATATCCAAAATGAGATGGTTTATTAAAAGTAAAAACGTATCTCCTCACAGTTTGAGAGACTGAGGCGTCTAAAAACAAGATGCCCCTGG
This sequence comes from Rattus norvegicus, assembly GCF_021556685.1. Classification (NCBI taxonomy): domain Eukaryota; kingdom Metazoa; phylum Chordata; class Mammalia; order Rodentia; family Muridae; genus Rattus; species Rattus norvegicus. The sequence continues at coordinate 22,319,820 of NC_141544.1, read as the reverse complement.
GTGAAGCTGTGAAGTGCGATGGGTGGGTGCCTATCCTGTGAAAGTGGTCACAGACGCTGTGTGTTCGTGACAGCCATAGAAAAGCCATTTTCAAAGACAGACTTTTACAGTATGGCCCGTTTTCTTGCTCTAACAGCTCTAGTCCTCTCTTCCGTAATGTTCCCTGAGCATTAGAATGGGTGTCATGGATGTCCACAACGTCTGCTTTTTGATTGGCCCACAGCCCACTCCCAAAGGATGTTTCCTTAACCAAGGCTTCAAGCTGACTATGGGTATAAGGGCTTTACCTCATACCTGCGGAAGGAACCCTCATGGCTTAGCCTAGTTCTTTATACAGCCGTAGCACCTAAAATGTGTAAAGGACACATTCAAACCATAGCAATCAATGGCCGTGATGACACTATGAAAAAGTTTTTATTCTCCAATGGCTAACAATACAAGTCACCACTGCCAAATGCCAAATTACTATTTGACATGCCTAAATGGAACATGTGTGCTGGAAAATGGTAATTACCCAGAACCAAGGACATAAGTAGAAACCAGGTCACATAGGAGCCATAAGGACCCGCTGGGCCAGACTTTTCACCAAGAACACCGGATTCCCACACTTCTTTATTCTGCCCTTTGTTCCTCTCATTAATTTTGACAAACCATGAAAGATGACTGTAATTGCTTCAATCCCAGTGGAGTTGAATATGAAGTACGCACACACACACACAAAAGGAAGTGAATAAATGGTGTTTGTCTGCTTGTGGCCAGTGGAAACTGGAAACAGGACACAGGCAAAATATTCCCACAACCCTTGCTTTAGAAATTTCTTACAGGTCATTTTACAAATCACACAAGTAAAATCATAATAAAATTAAGCACCTCTAACAAAGCTGGGCATTAACTTTAATCACCTGTTTTAATTTGTGTGCTCATTATAACAAAATGATTTTTATATTAAATATATATTAATATATATTAACATATTAAAAATATGGTGAAAATAGACAGGGACAGAGCTGAAAGTCTTTATCACATTCCTTTCTATATTGTTTTCATTTTGATCCATGTAAATATATTTCATACAAAAATAGATAAAATGTTTGCTTTTGTTCTAAAAATCACTTGTTTCAAAATCTGATCAAGTCTTTTAACTTCAAGGAGTACACGCTAATTATCTCAGGGGACACAGGCCTAAGTATTCTGAGTGAAATGTTGCCAGACTCCTCCCCAGTACTTAATGGAAGGTCACAATTACATGCTCCAAGAGAGCATCAGCCCAGCTGGTTGCTTTTTGGGGGGTGGGAGGCTCCTCTATTAGAATAAGTAAACTCTGGAGTGAGCTGCTTATAATACCTACCATTTTAGAATCTCAAAAATAGCAGTTTTCTCAAAAGTTACTTATGTGAATATGTTTAATAACATGACAAAGCTAGGATGTGAGCTTTAAGGGTTTTTGTGTTTTCAAGTCACATCAACCCATGTTCATAATTACCAATGTCACTAACTAGTTCGATGTTTTCTGTGATTTAAAAAAAAGTCTGTAATCTGTTGCCAAGGTAGTTTTGATTTTTGAAGTATCTAGGCTTTAAGAACGAAACGAGTATCACAATATGACTGCCAACAAAAGACTCGAAATGGACTCGTAACTACTGTAGTTTATATATTAGCTATTTTAATTTTCAAACTAAACCTGAGCAGATTCTAATAAGTGGGAAGCCTAGTGGGAGAGGAGCTCAAATTAAAGGCTTTTTACTTGGGCTCTGCAAGTTGGCTATCCATGCCCTCTTCCCTCTCCTGGAAGGTGAGGTCAAACACCCGCTCAACTGTCGCTCTTCTATGTTGGTTTAAGCCAGAAGAGATCTGATCAACGATTAAAGTGAAAGATTAATGCACTCACAAGAGCAAACACTAGGGTGCAAGGTATTGAAAGACTGCCTGAAAAGACTGCAAAAAGGCTGATCGGAAGTAGACTACAAAGTTTGAAAGGCACAATCGCACACGCCTTAGGTCACGTCCACTGCAACTCCCAGGACCAGAGAGCGGCCTTTGAGTTCCAGAAGCGGCTGCGTGGCTCCAGCGCTGTTTGTAACAGCACGTAGATGAGGGCGCGCGGCCGGGGACTGCGCGCGAACGGGGCGGACGTGCAACAAGAAGTTTACACTCCAGGCACCGGGAACCCTCCCGGAAGCCTGAGCCACGCCCACCACATGATTGGCGCGCGAAGGGGGCGGGACAGCGCGGAGGGGGACAAGGGCGGGGAGGGAGCGGGGCGGCTGGCCGCAGGCAGAGGGCAGTGGAGGGGTCCCCTGGTACCTGCGCTGGAAGTCTGCGGCGTAGGGCTTCAGGTACGGGTCAATCTCCAGAAGTCGGCCCAGCTCCGGCACATCGGCCAAGGCGGCCTTCAGTTGAGCTTCGGAGCCCTTCTCCTCTGCCGCAGGAGCCGCCGGCGCCGCCATCTTCGCCGCAGCCCAAGTAGCCGAGGCCCGAGAAGGTCGAGTGGCCCGTGTGGTGTGCGAGCGGCAGGGCGGAGCCGGGCGAGCCTAGGCGAGCCGCTGGGGACTTGCCCTTTATAGCCGCAGAGCGGGCCAGGGTGAGCCCGGGACACACGTCCTCAGCGCGGCCCCCGCCCACTCACAGGGCCGGCCCCTGGAGCCCTGAACAGTGGTGGCTAGTCACCGGGAGGCGGGTCTCACCATTTGCTCTCCCTTCCCCTTCCTGCCTAGTGGTCACCTCTCCTCAAACACCTGCTCTCATTTCTGAGATTTTTTCCTAGGGATGATGGTTTTCAAACAGTAGAAAATTCTCCAGGACAATAGTTAAATGTAGATAACGTGGTGAAACTATTGAGAATCTTAATGTCATTTAACAACCCTAGTGCCCTAAGTTTAATGTGTCTCATGAGTAACCAAGAGAGTCTTTGAAGGTTGCATGGATATATACATGGATAGCCCGATCCCTGAAGTCACAGCAAAAACAAGAACTTTCCTGGTTCCCCATACAGAAATCAGAAAGGCATTTATGTTTCCGCAAGCTATTCACCACAAAAACTGTCTGTGAGACATGACTGGGAGAAGGTCAGTAAACCGTACTGCACTCTCCTGCTTAATAACACTGATAAAGCAAGAACTCTTCTGCCCAAGCTCCCAAGTATAACTACCTTCTGAGCTTGCAGTCCAGTGGTTCCTTTTTAACACGGAATGGAGCCTGATGAAATAAAGGATCACTAGGTAAAAAGTTCTTGACAAGGCATATGACGGGAATTATATCCCCAGAACCCACGTTGTGGAAGGAGAAAATCAGTTTTCACATATTTTTCACCCCTGGCACGTATATACTGATACACAGGCATACGTACACACACACACACACACACACACACACACACACACACACACACACACACACTTTAAAAAAGCACAGATTTAGACACCAAGGGAAATGAATCCTGCTACTCCAGAGTTCGCAGGCTACCTCTGTATCTTGGTGAAATGTGCATTCTGAGTCTGGGATCCATATACCAGAATATATTTTTAACTACTTTCAGGGGATACTGATGCTGCCAGGTTTACATAATTAGACTAGCTAAACTCTACGGTATACATCAGATAATGTCATTAACAATTTAAATGGCTTGCCAGTTCACTTAGAGTGAAATATGAACTTGGTCTTTCTTAAAACATTATACAAACTGTAGTTTGTACTGCAGTGGCATGGACCTTCTGAGAGAAGGTCATCTGAGAGAATTCTGAGAGCACTGAGATTTCTACTTTGTTGGGGATTCTCTTCCTTAGTTTGTTTGTTGCTACTTTCCTTCCAGTCATCACTAAGACAGCTAAAATCAGAAGCCCATAATTCTTTCTGAATAAACTACTTCAGCCCATTCTCTCTATGCTAAAGTAAACACAATGTAAGCTTCGTGTTCATCTTTAAAAAGCAAGCTTTATTAAGATCGGGGTCCTAGTTTACCTTGTTTTATATGCCAACCTCTTGCCCACATAGTACAGCTAAATGGGACTGTCATAAATATCACATAAGCCCATTTCCAGTGGAGCAGTTGCACCAGAATAAATACTGATCAAATGTACCTCTTTTAGTTCTGGTGTTCACAGAATACCATTTCCTGCTGACATTTAGGTTGTACTGCACTAAGACACAGCCATGGAGGAATAGCATTCGAGTCAGTGTTTCTGGAATGAGGAATTGAGGAATTCAGGGCAAAGGAGTAAAGGGAAGAAGAGAAAGGAAAGTAGCCTCAATCGTGTCCAGAGAAGCAGGACAGTGCCAGGAAGTGAGCTAGTGCTGGGTACCTGTTTGGTCTTGCAGATCTGTAGTTAGAGGGATTTGAGGAGAAAACTAAGGATTTGATTTGTGTTTAAAATACCCTCCCCAAGGATGCACCTAATCCTGACAAGCCAGTGAGGAGGTTGATACCCCAGGAGGAAGGCTCCCCTTTCTCAGAGAAGAAGGGGAGGGGGAAAGGGAGGAGGATCTGTGTGAGGGGATACGGAGAGAAGGGGGAGGGGCTGATATTGAGATGTAAAGCAAACAAACATTTAAACTACTTAAAATGAAAACAGTGAAATACCCTCTCTGGTGAATGGTCCAGCAGAGCAGAGGAACAGAAAGTAGAGAATTAGGAACCAGCACTGGTGTCTAGGAGACAAGATGATGAACTAATACTAAGAGGATAATGGAATGAAGATGTGGAATTTATGATAAATGCCCAAGGAATGCAGAAGTAATTTATATTTTTTTTAAGCTTCACAGGGGTGATGCAGTAGTGTACCACAAACTTGATGATGTAGATCAACAGAAATCATTTCAATTACTGTCCCACCTGAGCCTTGCAACCTCCCCAGTCACTGGCTTTGCCCGTGTTTATATTACCAGATTAGTCTCTTCTCTATGAAGTAAGTCTTCAGTCCAATCGGAAAGCAGGTGCTTGCACCCATTAGTCCTGCCCTTTTGTCACCAGTGTGCATAACTGGTATGCTGGTAGTATGACGTGCGAGATCCAGCTTAGGAAGAATATTAATGACAGCTGTTTTTCCCCAGTAACTATCTCCTGCCTTCTGGCACACAAATGGCTGCAGGATGGAAGGGACTCTGTCTTAGCCTCAGCCTGATTTCTTCACGTCACATAAGTAAGTATGTGCTGTCTTCAGCACTAAGAACTTCCTGTCTAGTTCCAACGTGCAGCCAATAGCAATGGCCATGACCCTTATGATTTGCCAACCCTGAGATGTCTCTAGCCAACAGCTAGTCAAGAGATAGCCCATCTCTGGCACTCTGATATTAAATTTTATGGCTGGGAGACTCTTCCCACCTGCACGAGTTGCCCTAGCTCGACCTCTTCTCCTTCTTTTATCCTCCTCCCGGACGCTTCTACAAATCTGTGTGGCACCCAGAGTCCAGCATCATACAATAAAATGTTTTCACAAAGGGTGAACTTTGTCTCTGAAGTTTCATCCACTTCTAGAAATTGCACATTGGACTTGGGATTTAACAACTAAGGGAATACTAAAATTTGGCATGAGGAATGTCCAATACAGCCTGACAAGATCTTATGACTTGTATCAATTACTTCTGGGGGAAAAAAAGTCAATATATAAATAAAGCTATGTTGGAGACCACAGCATGGATAAAATTGTACCTTAATACTATAATCTGTGATCATGCTCCACACGGTGCCATGCTTTCTCATCCTAGAGCTGATGTATGTACTTCTCCACCCAAGAAAGGGCAGGTTTGCATGGGGGTGGGGGAAGAGTGAGAATCAGAGCTGTGTTCTTACCTGCTAGACCTGCAGTCCAAGCCAGATTCCTAGATCGAGCAGGCTCTGGGTCAAAACCATGGCCTTTACCTCTACCTCAGCCATGTTTGACTGCTGAAAAACGTTTAGGGGTGGGTGAAAAGTTTTTACTCCCTATAAACTTTCTTGCAGAATCAAAATGTGTATAGCATATGCTTGGGAAACGATTGTACAACACAGGACAAAAAGTACTTTCCCCTGCACTGCTTTTCCTTTGCTTAGACTCCTACTAGTTTTCCCACTTAGGTACTGCAGCTAGAAAAAAGTCTTGTTTGTCATTGACAAGAGCTAAGTAGACTCTTTTTTTTTGTCTACTTTTCCCTTCTTTTCTCTTGATTTGTTAGCAGTTTCAGAACCTGATTTACTTGCTATTCTAAATCACTCTTATCTGTTGCAACCTCTCTTACCCCTTAAAGATTGTATCCATGATAGGGGTTCAGCAAAGCCACTAAAGCCTCATCTCAGTCCTTAAATCCCTACTCCTTAACTGTACCGGAAGCAAAGTCCTAGCAGGCCTTTTGAAGTAAGCAGCAAACTTCTCCTCTCACTGGCCATTTCTCTGAATAATCCTTGTCCATCCCCCAGTAATCTCCCAGTTCTTGGAATTCATGGGAGACCTGCTGTCAGCGAGAGCTCCTGTCTGGAAGAGCTCCCACAACCCAGTCCATCAGAGAATGGCTGATTTCATACTGCCTCAGTTTATAATCCTATCAAGGAGGAGTGCTAGTGACCTTGCTCAGATTTCTCTGCTTCCAGGGAATCTGTACCAATCACATACTCTGTGTCCCTCAGATGTCTGAGTCACACTGCAAGAAATAATTAAAGCTCTGTTTGATACTCAGAGTGAGGAGATGGATCTCCAGCAGTCATAAAAACCAGGTATGATGGTGTATCTGTGCCTGTAAACCCAGCATGAGGTGGCTGGGAAGAAGGGAAACCCCAGGCCCACTGTTCGGCCAGCCTTGAAGAAATGTAGAAATGCAGAGGTCCATTTTCGGGGAAAGATTCCATCTCCAAAAATAAAGTGGAGGTTATAGAAATCTGGCTCAGCAGTTAAAAGCACATCCTGCTCTTACAGAAGACCTGAGTTCAGTTCCAAACACCCACGTCTGACTGCTTACAACCACCTCATCTCCAGCTGTAGGGGGATATAGCGTCTCCGGACTCTGTAGGCATTTACAGGCACATCATACCCACAAACACGCATGCACACAGACATATTTTTAAAAGATAAAAATAAATCTAAGACAAAGTAAGCTGGAGGGATGGCAGTAATTAAAGCCATAGCCACTTCCCAGTACCAACACAGTGTCTCATAACCATCCGTAAATCCAGTTCCAGGGTATCTGATGCCCTTTTGACCTCTGCACACATCAATGTACATTCATATATGGGGGGAAAAGCTCATACATAAAATAACTTGAATCAAGTAGAAAAGCAATTGAAAAAGACACTATATCAACCTCTGTCCTTCACCTGTGCCTACACTGATACAACCACACACATGCTCACATGGACGAGCCCTAATTCAAGCAGTTCAGATGTACTGAATTCCCCGACTGTTACATTTTCTTGCACTCTGTCATTGAGAACCCCATCTGCATGCAGTATTGGTGATTATCTCTACCTCTGTATTAGAAATCAGACCTGAAGAGATATCTCCCACCTTCTTTCTCCCTCCTTATTCTGGTATTCCCATGGGTTGCAAATTTTTGGATCCCAGGAATGCATCTAGTACAGACATAATTTGTACTAACACCTTTATCTCCTCCTTTCTCTCTCCTGACCTCCATTTTCCCAACCAAACCACAGGGTAATGCAAGAGGGAACAGCTGTATGTCTTTTTCCCATTGTAATTACTTCCTTATATAGGCAAGATCCTTCTGTGCAGACATGACCTACAGCAATGCATACAACTGACAACACAGCCTGCTTATATTCTTGCCTCAAAAGTAATCCCTTCAGAAATTGTAATGTCTTCTCTAGGCCATTGGCCATTTCAGGGAAGGGGACAGCTACTCAATCATGTAGCTGATCCATTGCATAAAATAAAAATGCTAACCAACATGGTGTAGTGGGATATGACCACCTTGGGATTTCCCCACAAGGGTGATCGATTATCAAGTAGTTCTACTTTGGTTACAGGTCTTATCACTCACAGAAAGCATGAAACTCCCATGACAGCAATTAGATAAACCAACACACACAACATAGGGCAAAGGGCCACATCAGTATGGATGAGCTGCAGTCAAACAGATCAACTTTCGTGGCACACCTTATCAGAAACCACAGAAGCCATCTATGTAAGACTTCTCTGGAACTCATCTTTGGTTCTGTCCTTGCCTGTTTGTGCAACAGTTATTTTTCATAACTTGCTTTGAGGAGATTGGAGAAATTTCTCTTTACCCAAGGAGGCGAAATGATGACAAACTCAATGAAACAATTGCACCTGATAATGTGTAGTTAACCTCTTTCGACCTGAATTTTCCTTCTAACACCTTCTGTAGGCCTGGATTTGTAGATACATATTGCTTAAATTTGGTTTTATCATGGAATGTCTTATTTTTTCCATCTATTGTGATAGGAAATTTTGCTGGATATAATCTTCTAAGTTGGCATATGTAGTTTCTTAGAGTTGTTAATTATTAATCTACCCAGGTCCTTGCTGAGTTTTAACATCTCCATTGAGAAGTCAAATATTATTCTAATAGGCAAAATTCTTGACTTACCACTGCTTAATGCACTGTGGATGATATGGGCTGTGACTCCGTCCTGGGTAAGACAAAGTAAGCAAAGATAAGATGATTCCATAAGAATAGTGGAGCATCACTGAAGCAGGGCACAAAAGTAAGAGATACTGCCTTGGTGTCTGGGATAGTTTGTATGGGCTTGGCCCAAGGAGTGGCACTATTTGGAGGTGGCACTATTTGGAGGTGTGGTGTTGTTGGAATAGGTGTGTCACTGTAGTTGTGGGCTTTAAGACCCTACTCCTACTTCCCTGGAATTCAGTATTCTGCTAGCAGCCTTCAGATGAAGATGTGGAATCTTCAGCTCCTGATGTACCATGCCTGTCTGGATGCTGCCATGTACCCACCTTGATGATAATAGACTGAACCTCTGAACCTGTAGGCCAGCCCCAAATAAATGTTATCCTTGTAAGAGTTGCCTTGGTCATGGTGTCTGCTCACAGCACTAAACCCTAACTAAAAAAGTTTCCTTGACACTAGTCTTTGCTTGCCATTTCCCAATTTGTCTATGTTGAATCTAAATATTTGAGTGAAGCTATGATTTTATGTTCACAGGGTAAATAAGACAAAAAATCAGCAGAACTAAGAAACTTATTGCTAAGTATACCACATATATTCTTACCAGTGGAATTTTGTTAGTAGGATGGTTAGGAAGTTTGAGATCTAATTCCATCGATTTTGCCTGCAAAATGCATAATGTCCTCCTCCTTAATAGCTGAATAGTATTCCTTTGGGTGAATGAACCACATTTTCTGTATCCATTCTTCCGTTGTGGAACATCTGTGTTGTTTCCAGCCTCTGACTATCAATAACAAGGCTCCTATGAAAATAGTGGAACACGTGTCCCTGTGACATGGTGGGGCATCTTTTGGGTATATGCCCAAGAATGGTATAGCTGTGTCTTCGGGTAGATCTATTTCCAATTTTCTGAGAAACTTCCAGATCGATTTTCCAGAGTGGTTGTACCAGTTTACAATCTCACCAGTAATGAAGCAGTGTTCCTATTTATCTATATCCTCGACAGCATGTGCTGTCTCCTGAGTTTTTGAACTTAGTCATTCTGACTGGTGTGAGGCAGAATCTCAGGATCGTTTTGATTTGCATTTCCCTGATCACTAAGGACCTTGAACATTTCTTTAAGTGCTTCTCAGCCATTCCAGATTCCTCTGTTGTGAATTCTCTGTTTAGTTCTACATCCCATTTTTCGACTGGGTTGTTTGGGGTTTTCCTCTGTTACAACTGAGCAAGGATTTCAAGAGGAAAAGAAAAAGTGTTAGTTTAAAAAACAAACTGTGATCCGATTGCCTGATTTATCATTTCCGCCATTTAAAGCATTGGGAAATCACTCAACCTCTGTGTCCCTTGACTTTCCAAAATGTGTTCTTTATATTTGAATGTTTGGTAACTTAATACATTAGTAGGATAATATCTAGCACACAGTAGATGCTATATGGGGGTTGACTGTGCTTTTAGTAGTAGATAATGACTGTTTTAAAAATCCATAATTTTCAGCACTGTATCAACTTTTCGGTAGGATTTATGAGTTATGATTCCTTATGTCCATATTAAGTTTGGCAGAGTCAGGTTTGCTACATGCTCCCTCTATCAGCTGCCAAGCCTCTCAGAAAACTGGGAAGAAAGTTAATGCTTAAATACTTAAATGCCATGTAATGACTGTTCTCTGTGATGTGAATTTTGCCACCTGAAACCAGAGTGAGGCAAACAACTTTTCCTAAGTTGGCCTGGAAGAGTTCTTAGAGGACAGTGATTTTCAATTACTTTTGTCACAGGTTGAATGAGAAGCAGTGACCTAAAGGTGAACAAATCCTCCGAACAGCAGGGTTTCTCCCTTAGAACTGAACCAATTTTCCTGATTCTAAAATGGCAATTTTTAGTTCACTCCGTTACACTTTTCCTTATGCCTGTGTATTATCTGTGGTGAGAGTTTTGTACCTGAAATTTTCAGCACTTCTAGACTTTCCCTTGAAAATTCTGCAAACATTTTAGGCACAGACTAATATGAGAATGGATGGATAGCTGAGCTTATCAGTCAGGTGCTATCCTGAGAGCCAGCTGCACTGATTGCTCAGACTGATAGCTGTTGATGCAGTCTTCCTCCAGCCTACACACTCGTCCAGCAGGTGTGTTCTTGTGCTTGTGTAGGGTCTTCAGTGCACTTATGGGAAGACCTCAGGCATAGAAAGCACTGAACAAGACAGCGTGCTCAAGAAAGGTCTAAGTATTTGAACCCAGGTACAATTTCTGTAGAGCCGATAGTCTTCAGAACTGTTTTGTAATGGCTGTCATATATGAAAAGAAATTCAAGTGGTAATATAGAGTATTTTATAATCATTTAAAATTTTTATGCATATTTTTAATTTTAATTATTCCATATATTTTTATTAAAATTATGTATTTGCTTTACATCTCAATATAAGTCCCCCCTCTCCTCCCAGTATCCCCTAACCCAGATCCTACCCCTATTCATTTCTCCCGTTTTCCTTTGAGAAGGAAGAACCGCCCCCCCAGGTATCACCCCCACACACACACCACTCATCAAGTCACTGCAGGACTAGGAGTCTCCTCTCTCACTGAGACCAGATAAAGCATCCCAGTTAGGGGAATACAACCCACAGGAAGGCAGACAACAGATTCAGGGACAGGCCGCACTCCTGTTATTCCTGTTATTGGGGCACCCACATGAGGACCAGGACGCTCATATGGTACGTATGAGCAGGGGCCTAGGTTCAGACTGTACGTGCTTTTTGATTGGTGGTTCATATCTAGGAGCCCCCAAGGGTCCAGATTAGTTAACTCTGTTGATCTTTCTGCAGAGTCCCTATCCTATTTGGGTCCCAAAATCTTTCACCCCAACTCTTCCATAAGATTACTCCCTGAGCTCCTTCTAATGTTTGGCTGTGGGTCTCTGCATCTCTTTCCATTGACTGCTGGATGGAGCATCTCAAAGGAAGTTAGGCTAGGCAAGCGTAAGAGAGCATCATTACTAGTGTCAAGGATTGATTCTTGTCCGTGGGATGGGTCTCAGTTTGAAGCAGTCATTGGTTGGTCATTCCCTCCATCTCTGCTCTATCATTGTCCTTGCACATCTTGTAGGCAGGACACATTTTAGGTCTATGCATAAATTTTAAATAGTACTAGTATCTAGTAACATTTGGATGAAGCTCAGATTCCTGGAAAATCAATCTAGAAGAAACCAGACACCTAAAAACATGGGTTCAAGTCAATGGAGAGAATCCCTCACATAAAGTTAAGACACAGAGCAAAACGATAAAAGCTTCATGTAGGGAACTTGGCACAAAGTATAAGAACACAGTCTGCCACTGTTGACTTCCACTGTAGCAGTCGAATGAGTTTGTTTGTTTGTTTGTTTGTTTGTTTTCTGTTTTGTCATAAAACACTGCCTAAAAGCAACTTAAGAAGAAAAGAACTAATTTCTTCATACAGTTATAGTCCATCAAGAAGGAAAGTCGAAGCAGGAACTCAAGGAAGGAACCTGGAGGCACAACCTGAGGCAGAGATCATAGACAAATGTTGCCTACTGGATCGTTCTCCACGGGTTTCTCACTTTGCTTTCTTTAAAACCCCAAGACCACCTACTCCTCACAGATGTGGTACTTCTCACAGTGGGCAGGGATTCCTGAATCAATAATTAACCAAGAAAATACCTTACAGACTTACCAATAAGTAATCTCCTAGAAAATGGTTCTCAACTTTCCTAAAGCTGCAGCCCTTTAATGCAGTTCCTCATGTTGTGGTGATCCCCAACCATAAAATTATTTTTGTTGATATTTCATAACTGTACTTTTGGAGATAGATGTTTGCCAAAGGGGTCGCAACCCACAGGTTGAAAACCACTGTCTGGAAGCATTTTCTCGATTGATGATCCCTCTTCCTAATTACATCTAAATTGGCATTAATTTGACAAAAATCAATTTGACATTGATCACTTTCCAAGAGGACCAAATATATCCTAATTCTCAGAGCCAGTGGCAGTTCCCTTATTTATAAATAAGAGTGTCATTAAGGGGATAGCATCTAGATGTGCAAGAAATCTTACATAGCCGTATAGGAGAGCATAGAGAACATACAACAATGTGACTGAAACTAGTGATTGAAAAGTCAAAAGCCCAAGGAAGCAAAGTAACTTCTCCTCTGGAGCTTCCAGAGGAGGAACAGCCTTGGCAACAGTTTGACTTCAAACTTTGGGCCAGAACTGTGAGAGAATAAGTTTCTATTTTTTCAAGCCACCTAAGTTATGGCAATTTGATTTGGTAAACTGCAAGCTAACACATGTTTTCACATGAGACTTTCAAATGAGTTAGTTTATGATGCTTGTAAGATCATCACCAGGAAAAAACTAACCCAACATAACTCTAATTTAGGAGAGCCGGAGATGTTGAACTTGGCTGTATCTTGTACATTTTATACAAGAGAACCATCAAGTTCTTTCCCATTTGTTGAATTGGTTGAGTACTTAAGAATCAGCCCAAGCCTCACATACGCTATACAATGAGTCTCTCACTGAGCAACATTTTGGCCAAAATTGTATTTCAAACTACATTATTTAATGCAAAAAAAGAGAGGACGACCTGAATTAACTTTAGAAAGCAACGTTTTGACTGGACACTAGATAAAAACAAAAAGAACTATAGATAAAACTGTTCTGGGCTGACTGAATTTACGAAAATTTATTTATTTTTTCCCAAGTTGGCTGGGAGCACTGAAGACACTTCACTTATCTATCATGGTTGGATAAATAAGTGACTAAATTATAGAAAATCAGCACCAGGTTTAAGTTACAGAAACACAGTAGGTGGAGTGTAGCAGAGGCAGTCTATGATGAATTAAACGGACATAAATATACACATCTGTGAAATACAAATGTGTGCATATGAAAAACAAATACTGAAAACCATGTCTTATATGTAAATGTCAGTTTGCATAATACATAGATTCTTGATGTCAGTCTTCCAAACAGCTGGGAAAACAAAACAAAACAAAAAGCAGAGATGTTCATCTAGTATCCCACTGTGGAGTTTTGATTGAGAATGGCTTCCTTAAGCTCATATATTTGAATATTTATTCCCAGGTTCCTTAAGCTATTTGAGAAGAATTAGGAGGCGTGGCCTTATTTGAGTAACTGTGTAACTGGGGATGGGCTTTTGGGTATCAAAGGCCCATACCATTCTGAGTTAGTGCTCACTCAGATCCCTTCAGATTCTCCTTCCTTCCCTTGCCCATCTCATGCCTGTGGAACAGATATCACTGCCTCATTACAGGCTTGCCTGCCCTCGGAGATACTCTGCACCTGATGTTCATGGACTCACCCTCTGAAACTCTAAGCAAGTCCCCAATTAAACTCTTTTTATAAGTTGCCTTGGTCACGGTGTCTCTTCACATCAATAGAAGGGAAATAAGACAATAGGAAATATACTCATCTTTGTTTCTAAACATCATTTTTAGTCAAAAAAAAAAAAAAAAGAAAAGAAAAGAAAAGCCGATTCTGAGGTCAGGTAAAAATAGGTAAATTAATATGATAAATCCAATCTTAGGGTTCCTTCTCTCTCTCTCTCTCTCTCTCTCTCTCTCTCTCTCTCTCTCTCTCGTCTGTGTGTGTGTGTGAGTGTGTGTGTGTGTGTGTTTGCTTATTTGGTTTTGTTTGTTTTTTTTAAAAAAAACAATTTTTATTTTTAATTTAATTTATGGAGAATTTCATATATAAGTCATTCTGAACCCTTCTACCATCAAACCTCTCCCATACCCCAATTTCCTCTCAAATGTATAGCTTCTTTATTATTATATGGGTACACACACACACACACACACACACACACACACACACGTAACCTGCTGAGTCAATTCATTGTTGCTTGTATGCATATACATTTAGGTAGATCACTTGGGATTGAGTAACCATCAGGGGACCTATCCCTTAAAAAGGCCAATTAAGCCTCTCTAGGAAGCTTGAGCGAGTGTTTGATGTTTGGAAAGGGTATAAATGATGCACCACAGGCAGTGGATGAATCTGTGTGGTATCAGGTCAACTTGCCACTCTTTCCTGGTCATCATCTGTCACAAGAAACACATCAAAGAACTTCTGATGGTATTCCAGCACCTTCCTGTTGCTTCTGTGGACTCAGGCTGAGCGACAGCTTCTTCTGGATCAGACTGCCATTACTGATTGCTGAATGGCGTTTGTGACTAGACCAAGCTAGCGCTGCTGATTCCTGTGAACTGAACTGCTGATATCCTGACAATGCAGATTGGATCCAGTCCACGGAACTATTTCTAAACAGTTCCATGTTCTCCTTTGTCCTATTAACGAATCCACTAACTCTGGTGGGTGGTAGGCTAGAAGGGAGGTTAGTGCATTTAAGTATACTTATTAAAGAGGGTTTTGGAAAATGCAAGCCTACACATCTTTATAGAAATGACTAGTTAAATAAAATAGGAGTGTCTTAGTTAGGGACTTACTGCTGTGAACAGACACCATGACCAAGGCAACTCTTATAAGGACAACATTTAATTGGGGCTGGCTTATAGGTTCAGAGGTTCAGTCCATTATCTTCAAGGCATGGCAGCATCTGGCAGGCATGGTGCAGGCAGAACTAAGAGTTCAACATCTTCATCTGAAAGCTGCCAGTGGAAGACTGAATCCCAGGCAGCTAGGACAAGGTCATTAAAGCCCACACCCATGAGGCCACACCTCCCAACAGTGCCACTCCCAGGACCAAGCATATACAAGTCATCAATCACAAGGAGATAAAGGGAAAATCTTCCTTTCTTAAAATTTTCCAAATAATTTGTACTCTCCCTTCTCAAAGAAGTGGTGTTTAATCTCTTCTGCTTGAATATGGGTTAGACTTTGCTACATACTTTGAAATAATAGAATGTGGAAAGAGAAACAGTGGAGAAATCTTTCAGAATAGACATTAGCCCATCAAGGTTAGAGCAACATCATACTTGGAGTTTATACACTCTTCATACCATGTGATGGAGGTAAGCATTTTTCCTTTAAGATACTCACTTCTAAGTGGAGTTTCTAATCACGTGATAATGTGCAAAGGTAAATTGCGAAATCCCTGTCCATTACACTTAAAGCCCACCAAGAAGACAGAAGAGTATCAGTGGTCTATACAAATGTCAGGTTCTTTATTTTGTTAAATATGCATGTAGCAATTGCTAGCACAAGAAGTTGGATAGAAGGCATATGAGAGCTCTGTATTCTCTTGAAAACCTTTAAGTAAAAATTACTGCAAAATGCATTTTAATTATGCTATCACCTCTGTTACAATCTTAATGTTTACTGATTTTGTAGAGAAATTAAAATCGTTCATTACAAATATTGTATTGTCTTTATTTCTAGAAGAAAAAAGTATAGTACTTGCTATCTATTCCCCCCAGTGATATTCAGCCCTTCCTCAATCTGTGCCTAATGTTTAAATGAAAAACTATAATAATATTTTAATGCTGTAGTTAATCAAAACTTCCTGTCTCTTCTGGTGGAATTAAGTGTAATGGATTTTCTGAGCTTCTATTAACTCTTTGAGTTTATAAGGCTGCCACTTAGTTATCTGGTGGCAGTGTTCAGAGAAATTTAAAGGAACTGCTACAAGTACCTAATTAATCCTTACAAAGTTGAGATAATCTGATTCATTAAAGGAACAATGTGTGCCTGGCACTGAACTAGAAATTTTTAATTACCATTTTGTACTTTGCGATAACTTGATCTTCAGTTGGGGGAGGGGAGCAGAAGAAAAGTGACTGTCTCTAGGTTACATGCTAAAAAGTTTAAAACATGGACTTAAATGAAATATAGAAACAGATAAGTGTCCTAAATTGTAAGAATTAATTTCTGACATTTGAGCTCATATTTCCCAGATTATTGATTCTGAAATTAATTTCAATAAGAACTCCCCCACTTTTTTTCCAAAAATTGCCCCACCTAGGGATCCCTCCCATCAGCAGATACCAAACCCAGTCACTATTGCTGATGCCAAGAAGCCTTTACTGTTAGGAGCCTGTTATAGCTGTCCGTGAGGGGCTATGCCAGAGTCTGACCAATACAGATGCATCCGCACAGCCAAACATCTGAGTGTAGTGACCCCAGTGGAGGAGATAGGGCAAAGACTGTAGGAGCTGAAGGGGTTTGCAACCCCATAGGAAGAACAAAAATATCAACCAACCAGACCTCCAAAGCTCCCAGGGACTAAACCACAAACCAAAGAGTTCTTATCGGGGGACCAATGACTCCGGCCAGATATGTAGCAAAAGACGGCATTGTCTGGCATCAATGGGAGGGGAGTCCCTTGGTCCTGTGGAGGCTCCCAGGGTAGGGGAATGCTAGGGCCTTGAGGCAGGAGTAGGTGGGCTGGTAAGGAAGCACCCTCATAGAAGCAGGGGGTAGGGAGCTTGTGGAACAGAAACTGGGAAGGGGAATAACATATGAAATGTAAATAAATAAAATGACCAATAAAAAAAAAGAAAAAAGAAGACAAAAAAAAAAAAACCCTCCCCATTTTATCTATGTAACACTGAGGTTTTGCTACCGGAAACAAATTTTTGTAGCAGTGAATTGTTTAAGCCAATGAGAAGTTTAAAACTGATTTTTTTTAAAATAAGAATTAAGCCTTCTACATGTTTTTTAAATCTTTATTAACTTGAGTATTTCTTATTTACATTTCGATTATTATTCCCCTTCCCGGTTTCCGGGCCAACATCCCTCTAACCCCTCCCTCTCCCCTTCTCTATGGGCTTCCCCTCCCCATCCTACTCCCATTACCACCCTCCCCCCAACAATCACGTTCACTGGGGGTTCAGTTTGGCAGGACCAAGGGCTTCCCCTTCCACTGGTGCTCTTACTAGGCTATTCTTTGCTACCTATGAGGTTGGAGCCCAGGTAGTGGCTTAGTCCCTGAAAGCTCTGGTTGGTTGTCGTTGCTTGATGTTTCCTATTTTCCACGATTTGTATTAGGATATGTTAACCACTAAATAGTATACTATTTAATTATTTTTTAATAGTTTACTATTTAAAGAGCATGTAGTGAAATCTAGGACGCTGTGCTTCATTTTGAATGCTAAAGGGTTTCTTATTCTGGGAAGTTATTGCTTTTGCATAAAATTAATAACGTGAACTAATAATGTAAGCTTACCTGTCTGTTGAAAACTTGTCAGAGTTAAGTAATCTTGCAGGTATTTCTGCATACCTCCGTCCACAAATGCGCAGTAAATTAACTCTCATTTGGGAGGGTAGCATTTCCTAAAACAATCGAATTATTTCACAAGGTTTATCCTTCCACCTATCTCAATATTCTATTAGTTACACTGTGCTTTCAATCCGAAATAAAAAAAAGTTGTTTGACAGAGACAGCTCAAAACGTTTCCTCGGTGGAATGAAGTAGAAAAAAAAGTCTTTAAGATCTAAGAAGAGCTCTAATATAAAGGGATTTTGGGGAACAGAAGAAGGGTGCACGCCACTGTGAAGATATCAGTACTCATTAAAGGACAAGACATTGCTGCAGTGTTCAAGTTTGTATTTTTCCTTACTTTTCTTTGTCCACATGGTGGGAAATACATTTCTTACCCATTAAAATAAATACTTGGCCAGAGTGTGTGTGTGTGTGTGTGTGTGTGTGTGTGTGTATATATATATATATATATATATATATATATATATATATATATATATATGGTTGTGTCAATAGTTAAGAAGTTGATTCAATATGGGAACTGAGAATTTTGTTTTGTTTTGAAATAGGCTCTCTATAGCTGAGGCTGGTTTTGAACTTGAAATGATCCTGTGTCCTCAATCTTCCAAATGTTGAATTACAGGCATCTGGCCCGATTTTCTATATAATTATGTTTAGTTTCTAAATCTTCCTAAATGCTCTCTTGATTATTAAAAGCAGCTAAGAGTTAGTTTCTAGCTGAGATGGGAGGACTTAATATCAACCATGAAATAATAGGTACTGGGCATCGTGCAAAGAAGGTTTTTCCAAATAGAGAGGAAATTAAGGAAGCCCTGGCAACATTCAGGCCACAGCTCAGGGAAGAGGATCTGGAAGATGCTTCATGAGATGGAAGCTTGAGTGTGGAAGAGACAACCTAGAGTGCATAACGCAATACCACAAAGAAGATATCTGCACAGAGAAAGACTCTCAGATATGCCAAGGTTCCCTACTGAGTGTTCATTGAAATGCTGTTCAGTGTGTGCATTGAAGAAACTACCACAACCTTTCAAAGAACCATACTGAAAAATTAAAAAGAATGTTCTTTATATTTATACAGAGCCAATAAAAAGTACCCATTCTCTACAGCTAGATAGGAAAAGCTGTAATTTATATACCATAGGATTTCATTTTCAGAAAAGTCTTTTCTCTAACCCCAGGAATAGTTAGGCTTAGAAGAGCCAATTTCCAGGAACTACATAGAAAGTTACAACTTTAAGACCCTACACTATCTTTCTCTGTGTAAGTTAAGTACATACAAGTTAGAAGTGCTTATGGAAATATGAAAATAGTCACTCAACCAAAACAGTCCATGAGGTCTAGTAGTCAATCATGTTGTGAAGCAGGGAGACACAATGGAGGGGGCCATCAATCAAAAACGACTCAGAACTGACACAGGCGTCAGAATTAGGAGAATCAAGGACAGCAAGGCGTTAGTATACCTGAACTCCATAGGTCTCAAAAGTTAAGTAGACATATTAAGAAAATAACGTCATATTTATAGAGGTAAAAGATGCAGTAGTATCTGAAAGGGGAAAAATTAGGGCATGGAAAAAGCAACAAAATTAGCCAAAATTTAAGAAAAATAAATCCAAAGCATGATGAATAAATAAGCAGATATGTGACTTCATAAAGGTTTGTGTTATTTGAAAAATACTCATTTTAAAGGATAAGATAGTGAGAAGGGCTGGGAGCAATTTCTGTGAATATATATATATATATATATATATATATATATATATATTCAGAACCAGATTTCTAGATTTCTGTCAACTTACTACAAGCTACAGACATTTGGGAAGAAAAAAAAAAAAAACCTCAATCATGAGAACATTCAGCCAAATCAGCCTATGGACAAGCCTGTCTGACATTCTTAATTGAAGATTGTTATGGGAAGGCCCAGATCATGCTGAGTGGTGATGATCCTGTCTGGATGTCCTGGGTTCTGTGAGAAAGGAGGATGAGCAAGCCAGTAGAAATAAGCCCGTGAGGGGCTGGGGATTTAGCTCCTTGTTAGAGCGCTTGCCTAGCAAGCGCAAGGCCCTGGGTTTGGTACCCAGCTCCGGAAAAAAAAAGAAAAGAAAAAAAAAAAAAAAAAGAAAGACTCTCTGCTCCCAGAACACATGGGAGAGAGATCTCACCGCCTGGTCAGGTGGGCACCCCTGAGGCTGCAGAGCGGAAGAGACCACCAACACTGCCCACCCCTGCCCACATCCCTGGCCCAAGAGGAAACTGTATAAGGCCTCTGGGTTCCCGTGGGGGAGGGCCCAGGAGCGGCAGGACCCCTGCGCCTTAGACACCGCCAGAACCTGAAAGGACAGACCAGATAAACAGTTCTCTGCACCCAAATCCCGTGGGAGGGAGAGCTAAACCTACAGAGAGGCAGACATGCCTGGGAAACCAGAAGAGATGGCACTCTGCACACATCTCTGACGCCAGAGGAAAACACCCCACGAGCAAACTTGAGCCTCAGGACCACAGGTAAGACCAACTTTTCTGCTGCAAGTGAGCTGCCTGGTGAACTCCAGACACAGGCCCACAGAAACAGCTGAAGACCTGTAGATAGGAAATACTATACGCCCGAAAGCAGAACACTCTGTCCCCACAACTGGCTGAAAGAAAACAGGAAAACAGGTCTACAGCACTCCTGACACACAGGCTTATAGGACAGTCTAGACACTGTCAGAAATAGCAAAACAAAGTAACACTAGAGATAATCTGATGGTGAGAGGCAAGCGCAGGAACCCAAGCAACAGAAACCAAGACTACATGGCATCATCAGAGCCCAATTCTCCCACCAAAGCAAACACGGAATATCCAAACACACCAGAAAAGCAAGATCTAGTTTCAAAATCATATTTGATCATGATGCTGGAGGACTTCAAGAAGGACATGCAGAACTCCCTTAGAGAAGAAGTAGAAGCCTACAGAGAGGAATCGCAAAAATCCCTGAAAGAATTCCAGGAAAACACAATCAAACAGTTGAAGGAATTAAAAATGGAAATAGAAGCAATCAAGAAAGAACACATGGAAACAACCCTGGATATAGAAAACCAAAAGAAGAGACAAGGAGCTGTAGATACGAGCTTCACCAACAGAATACAAGAGATGGAAGAGAGAATCTCAGGAGCAGAAGATTCCATAGAAATCATTGACTCAACTGTCAAAGATAATGTAAAGCAGAAAAAGCTACTGGTCCAAAACATACAGGAAATCCAGGACTCAATGAGAAGATCAAACCTAAGGATAATAGGTATAGAAGAGAGTGAAGACTCCCAGCTCAAAGGACCAGTAAATATCTTCAACAAAATCATAGAAGAAAACTTCCCTAACCTAAAAAAAGAGATACCCATAGGCATACAAGAAGCCTACAGAACTCCA
Source organism: Rattus norvegicus (assembly GCF_021556685.1). Taxonomy (NCBI): domain Eukaryota; kingdom Metazoa; phylum Chordata; class Mammalia; order Rodentia; family Muridae; genus Rattus; species Rattus norvegicus. The sequence goes on along the minus strand of NC_141544.1, from coordinate 22,298,641 downwards.
AATAGATTGGACCAGAAAAGAAACACCTCCCGTCACATAATAGTCAAAACACACACGTACAAAATAAAGAAAGAATATTAAAAGCAGTAAGGGAAAAAGGTCAAGTAACATATAAAGGCAGACCTATCAGAATTACACCAGACTTTTCGCCAGAAACTATGAAAGCCAGAAGATCCTGGACAGATGTCATACAGACCCTAAGAGAACACAAATGCCAGCCCAGGTTATTGTACCCTGCAAAACTCTCAATTAACATAGATGGAGAAACCAAGATATTCCATGACAAAACCAAATTTACACAATATCTTTCTACAAATCCAGCACTACAAAGGATAATAAATGGTAAAGCCCAACACAAGGAGGCAAGTTATACCCTAGAAGAATCAAGAAACTAATCATCTTGGCAACGAAACAAAGAGAAGAAAAGCACACAAACATAACCTCACATCCAAATATGAATATAACAGGAAGCAATAATCACTATTCCTTAATATCTCTCAACATCAATGGCCTCAACTCCCCAATAAAAAGACATAGATTAACAAACTGGATATGCAACAAGGACCCTGCATTCTGCTGCCTACCGGAAACACACCTCAGAGACAAAGACAGACACTACCTCAGAGTGAAAGGCTGGAAAACAACTTTCCAAGCAAATGGTCAGAAGAAGCAAGCTGGAGTAGCCATTCTAATATCAAATAAAATCAATTTCCAACTAAAAGTCATCAAAAAAGATAAGGAAGGACACTTCATATTCATCAAAGGAAAAATCCACCAAGATGAACTCTCAATCCTAAATATCTATGCCCCAAATACAAGGGCACCTACATACGTAAAAGAAACCTTACTAAAGCTCAAAACACACATTGCACCTCACACAATAATAGTAGGAGATTTCAACACCCCACTCTCATCAATGGACAGATCATGGAAACAGAAATTAAACAGTGATGTCGACAGACTAAGAGAAGTCATGAGCCAAATGGACTTAACAGATAGAATATTGTACCCTAAAGCAAAAAGATATACCTTCTTCTCAGGTCCTCATGGTACTTTCTCCAAAATTGACCATATAATTGGTCAAAAAACGGGCCTCAACAGGTACAGAAAGATAGAAATAATCCCATGCGTGCTATCGGACCACCACGGCCTAAAACTGTTCTTCAATAACAATAAGGGAAGAATGCCCACATATACGTGGAAATTGAACAATGCTCTACTCAATGATAAACTGGTCAAGGAAGAAATAAAGAAAGAAATTAAAGCCTTTTTAGAATTTAATGAAAATGAAGGTACAACATACCCAAACTTATGGGACACAATGAAAGCTGTGCTAAGAGGAAAACTCATAGCGCTGAGTGCCTGCAGAAAGAAACAGGAGAGAGCATATATCAGCAGCTTGACAGCACACCTAAAAGCTCTAGAACAAAAAGAAGCAAATACACCCAGGAGGAGTAGAAGGCAGAAAATAATCAAACTCAGAGCTGAAATCAACCAAGTAGAAACAAAAAGGAACATAGAAAGAATCAACAGAACCAAAAGTTCGTTCTTTGAGAAAATCAACAAGATAGGTAAACCCTTAGCCAGACTAAAAAGAGAACACAGAGAGTGTATCCAAATTAACAAAATCAGAAATGAAAAGGGAGACATAACTACAGATTCAGAGGAAATTCAAAAAATCATCAGATCTTACTATAAAAACCTATATTCAACAAAACTTGAAAATCTGCAGGAAATGGACAATTTCCTAGACAGATACCAGGTACCGAAGTTAAATCAGGAACAGATAAACCAGTTAAACAACCCCATAACTCCTAAGGAAATAGAAGCAGTCATTAAAGGTCTCCCAACCAAAAAGAGCCCAGGTCCAGACGGGTTTAGTGCAGAATTCTATCAGACCTTCATAGAAGACCTCGTACCAATATTATCCAAACTATTCCACAAAATTGAAACAGATGGAGCACTACCGAATTTCTTCTATGAAGCCACAATTACTCTTATACCTAAACCACACAAAGACCCAACAAAGAAAGAGAACTTCCGACCAATTTCCCTTATGAATATCGACGCAAAAATACTCAATAAAATTCTGGCAAACCGAATCCAAGAGCACATCAAAACAATCATCCACCATGATCAAGTAGGCTTCATCCCAGGCATGCAGGGATGGTTTAATATACGGAAAACCATCAACGTGATCCATTATATAAACAAACTGAAAGAACAAATCTACATGATCATTTCATTAGATGGTGAGAAAGCATTTGACAAAATTCAACACCCCTTTATGATAAACGTCCTGGAAAGAATAGGAATTCAAGGCCCATACCTAAACGTAGTAAAAGCCATATACAGCAAACCAGTTGCTAACATTAAACTAAATGGAGAGAAACTTGAAGCAATCCCACTAAAATCAGGGACTAGACAAGGCTGCCCACTCAATCTCTACTTATTCAATATAGTTCTTGAAGTTCTAGCCAGAGCAATCAGACAACAAAAGGAGGTCAAGGGGATATAGATCGGAAAAGAAGAAGTCAAAATATCACTATTTGCAGATGATATGATAGTTTATTTAAGTGATCCCAAAAGTTCCACCAGAGAACTACTAAAGCTGATAAACAACTTCAGCAAAGTGGCTGGGTATAAAATTAACTCAAATAAATCAGTAGCCTTCCTCTACACAAAAGAGAAACAAGCCGAGAAAGAAATTAGAGAAATGACACCCTTCAAAATAGACCCAAATAATATAAAGTACCTCGGTGTGACTTTAACCAAGCAAGTAGAAAATTTGTACAATAAGAACTTCAAGACTCTGAAGAAAGAAATTGAAGAAGTCCGCAGAAGATGGAAAGATCTCCCAAGCTCATGGATTGGCAGAATTAATATAGTAAAAATGGCCATTTTACCAAAAGCAATCTACAGATTCAATGCAATCCCCATCAAAATACCAATCCAATTCTTCAAAGAGTTAGACAGAACAATTTGCAAATTCATCTGGAATAACAAAAAACCCAGGATAGCTAAAACTATCCCCAACAATAAAAGGACTTCTGGGGGAATCACTATCCCTGAACTCAAGCAGTATTACAGAGCAATAGTGATTAAAAACTGCATGGTATTGGTACAGAGACAGACAGATAGACCAATGGAACAGAATTGAAGACCCAGAAATGAACCCACACACCTATGGTCACTTGATTTTTGACAAAGGAGCCAAAACCATCAAATGGAAAAAAGACAGCATTTTCAGCAAATGGTGCTGGTTCAACTGGAGGTCAACATGCAGAAGAATGCAGATCGATCCATGCTTATCACCCTGTACAAAGCTTAAGTCCAAGTGGATCAAGGACCTCCACATCAAACCAGATACACTCAAACTAATAGAAGAAAAACTAGAAAAACATCTGGAACACATGGGCACTGGAAAAAATTTCCTGAACGAAACACCAATGGCTTATGCTCTACTATCAAGAATCGACAAATGTGATCTCATTAAACTGCAAAGCTTCTGTAAGGCAGAGGACACTGTGGTTAGGACAAAACGGCAACCAACAGATTGGGAAAAGATCTTTACCAATCCTACAACAGATAGAGGCCTTATATCCAAAATATACAAAGAACTCAAGAAGTTAGACCACAGGGAGACAAATAACCCTATGAAAAATGGGGTTCAGAGCTAAACAAACAATTCACAGTTGAGGAATACCGAATGGCTGAGAAACACCTAAAGAAATGTTCAACATCTTTAGTCATAAGGGAAATGCAAATCAAAACAACCCTGAGATTTCACCTCACACCAGTGAGAATGGCTAAGATCAAAAACTCAGGTGACAGCAGATGCTGGCGAGGATGCGGAGAAAGAGGAACACTCCTCCATTGTTGGTGGGATTGCAGACTTGTACAACCATTCTGGAAATCAGTCTGGAGGTTCCTCAGAAAATTGGACAATGAACTGCCTTAGGATCCAGCTATACCTCTCTTGGGCATATACCCAAAAATGCCCCAACATATAAAAAGGTCACGTGCTCCACTATGTTCATCGCAGCCTTATTTATAATAGCCAGAAGCTGGAAAGAACCCAGATGCCCTTCAAAAGAGGAATGGATACAGAAAATGTGGTACATCTACACAATGGAATATTACTCAGCTATCAAAAACAACGACTTTATGAAATTCGTAGGCAAATGGTTGGAACTGGAAAATATCATTCTGAGTGAGCAACCCAATCACAGAAAAACACACATGGTATGCACTCATTGATAAGTGGCTATTAGCCCAAATGCTTGAATTACCCTAGATGCCTAGAACAAATGAAACTCAAGACGGATCATCAAAATGTGAATGCTTCACTCCTTCTTTAAAAGGGGAACAAGAATACCCTTGGTAGGGAATAGAGAGGAAAAGATTAAAACAGACACAGAAGAAACACCCATTCAGAGCCTGCCCCACATGCGGCCCATGCATATACAGCCATCCAATTAGACAAGATGGATGAAGCAAAGAAGTGCAGGCGGACAGGAGCTGGATGGAGATCTCTCCTGAGAGACACAGCCAGAATACAGCAAACACAGAGGCGTATGCCAGCAGCAAACCACTGAATTGAGAATAGGACCCCCGTTGAAGGAATCAGAGAAAGAACTGAAAGAGCTTGAAGGGCCTCGAGACCCCATATGTACAACAATGCCAAGCAACCAGAGCTTCCAGGGACTAAGCCACTACCTAAAGACTATACATGGACTGACCCTGGACTCTGACCTCATAGGTAGCAATGAATATCCTAGTAAGAGCACCAGCGGAAGGGGAAGCCCTGGGTCCTGCTAAGACTGAACCCCCAGTGAACTAGATTGTTGGGGGGAGGGCAACAAGGGGGGAGGATAGTGAGGGGAACACCCATAAAAAAGGGGAAGGGAGAGGGGGTTGTTTGCCCGGAAACCAGGAAAGGGAATAACACTCGAAATGTATATAAGAAATACTCAAGTTAATAATAATAAGAAAAAAGAAAGAAAGAAATAAGCCCTTGAAGCATCCCTCACACAGAGCCTCTGCATCACTTCCTGACTCCAAGTTCCTATTTCGACTTTCTGCCCTGACTTCCCTGAATGATGGAATAAAAACTGTAGGACAAAATAAGCCCTTTCATCCTCAAGCTGTTTTAGTGATATTTTATCAGAGCCATAGGAACACTAATACAACTACCATTTAAAAAAAAAAAACAAACAAAAACACCTGCCGAAATGCAGTAGTTCTGAGCTTACTCTACCTCTACACCACAGAGTACTAAGGAATCATAGAATAGACAAATCAGATTGTAGTTTTAAATTCATATGGTATGAGTTACAATAGCAAGATATCTGACATAAACAAAAGGAAGAAATGTTTTTGGATCGTGGTTGATATTTTTTTTGGGGGGTTCTTTTTTTCGGAGCTGGGGACCGAACCCAGAGCCTTGCGCTTCCTAGGTAAGTGCTCTACCACTGAGCTATATCCCCAGCCCCGATATTTTATTCTACATTGTTATGGTAAATATTGACTATCGACAAGAATCACCTCCAATACACAGCCCCGCTTGTATCTGTGAAGTCATGTCAAAGAGTTTACACATATGGTGAGAAGGATACAAGACCAGAATGTTTGGCAGAGTGGTCAAGTAGTATTCTACTGAACATTATTCCAAGTCCTTGAAATATGTAGCTTATCATAGAGGCCACTTCCTTTATCTCTTCCTGACATGAGATGAAAACCGTTGCTAGGGCGAGAGCACTCAGTTGTGGTCTTAAGTCCTGATTTATTTAGACCTACAGCTGAATTCCTCACACTTCATTTCAAACCATTTGCTTTAGGTATTTGGTGACAATAACTGGAAGTGACTAGTTAACAATTTTATCTCTCAACTGCTCTTCAGTTTCTCCACTTTTCTCCAACTCTACTGCCAATTATCCAGCTCTCATTCCCACCACTGTGGCTTTATCCAGAATACTGCAATAGCTTCCTATTAATTCCCATCATTCATTCAATCTAGCCTGTCTCAAGTTCATTCTAACTCCCAGGGATGCTAAAAATAGAAAAAAATCAATACAATAATTTCTTAAGACCCTTTAGTAGTTTCCCATTTTTCTTACACTAAAGTCTAGGACTTTTCAAATGGCTTAAAAATAAATGTCTTCCCTGAGTATGAGTGATTCTATCTTTATCATCAACATAATTCTTTGCCTACTTCACAGTCTTTTGATTCTTATTTATTACTTTGTTGTAGTAGAATATTGTTAGTTGTCTATGACCTAGGAAGCCTCAAGGAGACTAAATTTTCCTTTAGCTAGAAGTTCAAAATCATTTCCAAATTAATATATAAACAAACATATTTTAATATTCTAATAAAAAGGCAGATATGCCAAATACTAGATCACATATATAACACAATTGCCTTTTTCTCTATGTCTGTTTCCTCTGATACTATAAATGCCACAATGGGTGAAATGAAGTCACTTTTATTATTGTATTCCTAATGTTTGGTCAAGCTCAGGTTTTCAATAAATTCAGAAGCAAAGGGAGGCAAGAGAAAAGAAGAAAAAACAAACAAGGAGAAGGATGGGAGGAAATTGAAATGGAGGAGGGAGGAAAGGAAGGAAGGCAGGAAGGAAAGAGGAAAAAAGGAAGGAAGGAGGGAAAGAAGAAAGGCAGAAAGGAAAGCAGGAAGGAAGAAAGGCAGGTAGGAAGGACGGACAGACAGAAGGAAAGAAGGAGGGAAGGAAGGAAGGAGGGAAAGAAGAAAGGCAGAAAGGAAAGCAGGAAGGAAGAAAGGCAGGCAGGAAGGACGGACAGACAGAAGGAAAGAAGGAGGGAAGGAAGGAAGGAAGGAAGGGAGGGAGGAAGAAAAGACAATAGGAAGAAAAGAAGACAGGAAGGAATGAAGGAGAATAAATTCCTATTATTTGCTATGTGGCTCTTAGAAATTTCTCCTTGAGGTTAGGTGAATGTTTCCCTAAACCGAAGCTTATTCTTGATTTTAATACTAGAGTTCTAACAATACACTGTGAATATGTAGACTGTCAACCATGTAGATAACATCTCTCATCATTCTCATTTTTCACACCTGCTTTTCTATCTGTACTTACTTGAATTTTCCCACAAAAGGACAAAAGTATTAATTCTTTAAGAACCAGCGATGAATGCAAATCATTCATTTCACAAAGAAGAGTCCCAATTTTCATTCTTTGACCAGCTGGGTGGATTATGATACCAACTTTTTAATTATTAAACCACTTTCCCTTAGGAGACGAGAGAGAACACAGAGCTCTAATAAGGACTGTGAGCTTAAACCAGAATAATTGGGTACCCTCTTTCCTTTATATTTTGGAAAACTAAGAAAATTGGTATTAAGAAGGATGAATGGCACAGGGGACCAACCTCTTCTCTCTCACGTTTTTAAAAAGAAGTCATCAAATATCTTTAAAATTGTTATGTACTTTTTGAATAGTTCATTTAGTCAGGGATAATATAATAGTACTAGATCATGAGAATCATGTGTCAGCTTTCAGATATCTCTGATTGACTGTCCCTGATTATCTAAAGACCGAATAAATAAAATTAATTCCACAGCAGTGAGAGTATCCAAATTCTTTGACATAAATTGGAAGGAACCCAAATACAGGGCAAAAAAAAAAAAAATAACTGTATCCTAAAATCAAACAGAGTCAGCAAAATACTTCCAGGTAGATTTATTTCCAATGCAGAGGAAGATAGAGGGAAGTTAAAATAATCCCCTGGACAGGAAGTGGGAGAGGGAGATTGGGAGAAGGCCCTATGATTAAGAGCAACACTGCTTTTGCTGAGGACCCAAGTTCAAGTCTCAGCACACACATAGTGACTCATAACTCCAGTTCCAGGGTATCCAATATCCTCTTCAGGCATCCTCTGATACCTTAGATATTTTTGAAACTACAAATTATATGAAAGGGGAAAGTGTGTCAACATCATAAGCTAACCACACTTCACCCGGCCTGTGCTGCCATCCATTCATATTCTTGATCTATAAACAAGGAGTACATTTTGCAGCTCAGCTTAAGTGAAATTAGTTTTTCTTTGATGCATATTAGTCAGAGTTATCTAGAGTAACAGAACTTAAAGAATGAATATGTATATATATTCATTTGAATATATTCTGTATATGAATTAATATATGGGATTTATTATAATAACTTACAGGCTGTGGTCCCAATAATCCAAAAATGGCTACCTATGTGTGGAAGGTCCAAGAATCCAATAATGGGTCAGTCCATGAGGCTAGATGTCTTAGATGATCTTCAGTTTACATTAGAATCCCAATGAAGGAGGCTCTAATGCCCGTGAAGGAAATCAGTTGCTAGTGAGGGAGGGAGGAAGCAGGCAAAAAATGTTTCTCTCTTCCATGTTCTTCATAGGGCTTCTAGCAGAAGGTGTGGCCCAAATTGAAGGTGGATCTCTCTTCCCTCCCTTAAAAGATCTGGATTAAAAGTGTGTCTTCCTACTTCCAATAATCCAAGTAAGCAAAAAGAGGTGTGCCCAGTCATTTTGGGGTTTTTACTAAATTCCAATTGTAGTCAAGTTAACAACCAAGAAGAGCTCCCACATGCCCAGTGACACTCCTTATACTCAGGTGTACAATGGAGATTATAACTCCATTATATATTATAGATTATACATATCCTGGTAGCTTGTGCTTGTGCTCATTGCCACATTTTTCAATGCATGTTAAGCCTGAACATTTAATTTTTTACATTTTGCAAAATGTCTGCATAACTTACAACCTGAGAAACAGAGAAAGACTTATGTTTTAGATATATTTGGTGGACGACTTATAACATGTAAGTCTCTAGGAATATTAGAAATTGAGAAAGGGACAGCAAATTCTGTTTAGATTAATAAAGGCTACATGTTCCAAAGGAGAAAGAAAATCATTCCAGAGTTATCGACACATAAATGATGGAAGTCCGGAAAGAAGAGAGATAGAGAGATAAGAAGATATAAAAAATACAAATATAATTTTATCTTTATGTGATCATTTCACACATATTTATGTGCATATATGTGTGTGTAGATATATAAAGTAATGTGTGCTGGTAAGTTAGAAAGAACTCAAAAACAAGAAGATAGAGGGAAAGAGAAAGAAAGTTAAAATGATGTCAGTGTCTAAAAATACAAACTAATTTTATTCTTTTTAAAGATGGCAAGAATAACTATGAAGTCAGGCAAAACACTAAAGGATTTATGGTTTGGTTTGTTGCTGTTGTTGTTGTTTCTTTCTTAACTGAGCACTTTTTTTAAAGTTTACATTGAGTGATAACATAATTAGTTGAGTCAGAAGATGCCAAATAAAAATGAAAAACCTAACACATCTGTATGCGATTGTCTTCTCAGGGAATTCTTGTGGAATCTTCCTGTCAAGGAGCATATGTCAGAGTATTTCCTCCTGAATAAGGAAGACAGTCAAACTGGGACCAAAAAAAAAAAAAAAAAAAAAAAAAAAAAAAAAAAAAAAAAAAAAAAAAAAGAAATGTTTGGTGCCCATGAATTACAGAGGAAGGAAGAGCCTTGTGTAATTTAACAGTGACACACAAACCCCCAAGAACTAATCATAAAGACACCTCTACTTTATCTTCTGACAAATGATTTTTAGAATGCAGCACATTATTTTATAAATCACTATTAATGAAAAGTCACTTTTAGTATGTTATGCTATAACTGAGAAATGATTTACTACAATAAGCCCTTGATTGCTTGTTTATATTTCCACAGCCCCAATTAGCGAGATTATTAACATATTTCTTCTTAGATGATGCTAAAAACTTCACAGCTATTCAAAGGAACTGCAACTTATGAGATTCATCATTGATCGATCATACATCTTGCCAAAGACTCTGCTTAGGGTGTAAGACATCAAGAAACATATAGTACAACCCATGGTCAATCTTAACATCCCATCCTTGGGTCCAGTGCACAACTGTACCAACGTACAGTGCTTACTGTGTCCAGGGTGCAAGCAACTGGCAGTTGGTTTGCTAGCCATGATTCCTCAGAAGTGATGCATCAGATCCCTGGCCACAGTTCACTTTCTACTTTATAAAAGAAGAAGCTCATTGTGTGAAGATATTACTTCATTATCAAGCCTTGTAGTTGGGGTTTTGCATATGGTGTCAAACCCATTTTCTCTACTGATCAGTCACCTAGAATGATTTACATGGGAAGAAGAAAGAGAAAAGGGGATTTTGGTTTTTTTTTTCTTTCCTAAGTAGCATTTGAAGAAGACTAAGCTTTCATTTTATTTATTGCTTCAACCAATTTCTCCTGCACAGTAAAACAAAGATTCAATTTTCTAGCAATACTAAGACTTTTACCAGCCAGTGTAACATTTGTAAAACCAAAGTGCTTATTACCATTGATTGATTGATATATGTTTTGCCTTTCCCCATCTTTATCAATGAGATAATACTAAATGAGACATTCTAAAGTCCCAAAATAAAAAAGAAAGCTTTCAACTCCAGATAAGTTAACATCCATAAGTGTACTAAATGTTAGTAGTAAATGTTACATTCTGTTTTAATATGACAAAACACATTATGAATATTAAACCAAACAAGTTTCACATACATTGCTAATTTTTGTTAAAACTAATGAAGCTTTCACATACTTTTAACTATTTTTGAACTAGTGTTTATGACAATTCTTAGCCCAAATTCTTCTTGAGTGCACAATGATATTTGGAGTGAGTTTCTTCTTGACTTGGTGGGATAACAGAAAAGGACCAGGTTTACCTTTGATCAGCTTTTGTAAATTATACTTGGCATTTCTAAAAACCTATTTAGAAATAAGAGTATCACAGCATCTTTATCCACACCTCTTGAATTTGTTGAGCTAATTTGTCAACAGAGCTATTCCTTTTTTTTTTTTTCTTTTTTCTTTTTTTTCGGAGCTGGGGACCAAACCCAGGGCCTTGTACTTTCTAGGCAAGCGCTCTACCACTGAGCTAAATCCCCAACCCCCAGAGCTATTCCTTAACCTGTGACTTAGGAGTTTTGAAGAGCATTGTTCTTGAACAGCACTAGATGAGAAGACGAATGATTAATCTCTGATTTCTCTGTGGCACAGCTTTTAATTGGAAAATTCTGATTTTGATAAGGAAAAACAAAAGCATAACAGAATAATGATATATATATGTTAATTAATTAAATTGACCTAAGCTCAGTGTTTTCCATGAGGTTGAGTTTTGTAGACAGATGTCCGTAACTAGACAGTACAAAATTTTCCTTTGGTACTAACATAACTCTTGCTTCAAGGACTGAATCTCAAACACATTTTAGTACTGTATTCATTTTATCACACATTGATGGTGCTTGGATTTAAAGACTGCTAACAATTCAGTTGCAATTTTCTCAGTAATTTAAAAGAGCTTTGTGATTTTTGCTATTGAAATGAGGAAAGAAATATATCAGAGCTGTCATAAATCTTTCATATCCTGGCACCCTGTCCCCCATCTCAGTCCACAGATCTTTTATTAAATTCCACTCTGGAGGAAATATGAATAGTCATTGAAATGGTTTCTCTGCCAGGATTTGAAAGCTGATCCACTGAAAAATGTTCCCAGTGTATGTTAAGTGAACACCAGATTCTCTGGCATAAGAAGAAGAATATGAGACTATGACACAGTTAAATTTAGAAACAGGATTAAAAGGAGTGCCTGGCTTTTCAGTCCAAGGTCATTCACAGACACATGCTCAAAACTCCCATAGGATTCCATCCCAGAGAGATTCTATTCACATACGATGTAGTCCCTGATCAATTTAGCTCATGAAGATTTTTGAAGATGTATTTGTTAAGTGTTTTCTGTATTCTTGAAAATATGCTAGATGCTTTCCTCTTTACCTAGTGAAAACAATGACATCATAAATTATAATATTGGTTAGTATCCACATAGTTACTAGGGAAAACACAGTGAGCTAAGTAATTTCAGTTCCTTGGTAAGCTTTTGATATTAGCAATGAAGAAATCAATACTTACAGAACTTCAGCACCCATCAAACTTAGCTGCTACTTTTACTAAATGGAAGGATGAGATTCCTAAGTCAGGGATTTCTTTGTTTGGCTTCTTTGTTTCCAAAGACAATATTCTTAAAATAGTATGGACAGAAGTTTTGCAATCAGACTTTGCATTTAATTTTTTTAGACTTATTTTATTTTTATGTGTATGAATGTTTGCCTGTGTGTGTATATGAGCACTGAAGAAGTGCCTGCTACCTTGGAAGTTGGAAGGAAGTTTCAGATTCCACACAAATGGAGTTACAGAAGTTTGTAAGCTACCATGTGGGCACTGGGAATTGAAATCTGTCCTCAGTAAGCCAAACACTTGCCCTTAATTATCGTGCCATCGCTCCTGCTCTCAGACCTTGTATCAATGGCCTTGTTTGTGAATTCAGGTGTTAGTGCCATTGTCAGTTCTGATGCATTATAACGATTAAAATATGTGAATGTGTATAAAACACAGTTTATAGTGATCATTTCAGTGTGCAAGCATTGACACACAATCAAGAAATATCAGCTGTATGTACTATTATCTAATGATAGCAAAGTTTAAAGCTGGTGTGATGGGACACACTTGTAATTCCAGAACTGGAGAAGTTCCAGAATTAAAATCAGAACTATCCTGTATTCAAACATAGACTGGCCTACGTATCTTAACAATTATATTCATTTCTGCATTTTAAAATAAGTATAAAAATAATTACTTTACATCATTATTTTATTTTCAGTTTCCCCAACATTTAAAAATTACTACAACTATTTTACTTTCCCCTCCCTATTAAATAGTTCAGAATAGCAAAAATGTGAAATATTAATGCAAAACATTACTCAATTCCACAACTTGGATACATATATACATACATATACACATATACATACATATACATACATGTATATGCACATATGGCTGTTTCTCACACAGCATCCACAAGATGCATCTCTGGTCTTTGGAGTATTCTTCTGATTTCAAGATGTTCATCATCCCAGAGAAGGTAAGAAGTTACATGAAAAGCCATGTTGATCTTTGTTCTACTCACTGGAGATCTTCAGAAGCACTGACACAGTATCGCTGAAATGTAGCATGCATCTGTTTCTCTCTTTCGTATTTGCAATGTGCTGGGGAAGAGGTTCCAGTGCTTGAGACTGTAGTCTTTTCTTCTTCATTTGTTTTCTTTTATTTTTATTTTGATTAGCTAATGATTGGCTTTATATACCATTTACTTCTTCCCTTCCTTCTTCTCCACCCAGTTTCTCCTTCTCTCCTTCTCAGAAGAGGGGAGCCCTCCCATGAATATCATCTAGTCTCGTCACATCAAGGTGCAGTAAGACCAGGCACATCTTCTACTGAGGCTAGACAAGGCAGCCCGGTTAGGGGAAAGGGATCCAAAGTCAAGCAAATTAGTTAGACAGCTGTTGCTCCTGTTTGAGGAGTTCCACGTGAAGACCCAGCTGCACAACTGCTACATATGTGCAGAGGGTCTAGATCCATCCCATGCAGCCTCTCTAGCTGGCGGTTTAGTCTCTATCAGTCCAGGTTAGTTTATTCTGTAGGTTTTCTTGTGGTGTCTTGATCTCTTTGGCTCCCTCAATTCTTCCTCTCCATCTTCCACAGTATTTCCCAAGCTCCTCTTACGATTTCGCTGTAGGTCTTTGTATCTGTGTCCATCAATTACTCGGTGATACCTCACTGATGACAGTTACGCTAAACTCCTGTCTGTAAGTATATCAGAATATCATTAATAGTATCCGCGGTGGGCTCCCTCTCACGTCATTGGTCTCATGCTGGGCCAATCATTGGTTGGCCCTTCCTTCAAATTCTGCTCCATCTTTACCCCTGCGAGTGTTGTAGGCAGGACACATTGTGGGTCTGAGGTTGTGTGCCTGGATTGGTGTTCTAATACCTCCAACAGAAGTTATAGGAGACAGCCAGATTAGGCTCCATATGATAGGAGTCTTGGTGAAGGTCACCCTAATATGTTCCTGGGAATTTTTGTTGTCCTAGATTTCTAGCTCATTCCACAGATGGGTTGTCTTTCCCAATACTCTCTTCCTCTATCCCCTGGCTTATCTCATCCCTCTTGTTCCCATCCACAACCCCTTCCCAACCCAATATCCTCCCTGTACCCTCACAAGCCCCATGTCTAATCTATTTCCTTTTCCACCTGTCCTTGCTATTTAGCTTCTTTGGGTCTGTGTTTTGTAGTGTGTATCCTGTACTTTATGACCAAGATATACTTATAAGTGAGTACATACCATGTTTGTCTTTCTGGGTGTTGGGCAACCTCACTGAGAATGATGTTTTCTAGTTTCATCCATTTGTTGACAAATTTCATGATATCATTTTTTTAAGACATTTGTGTTAATCAGGGTTCTCTAGAGACACAGACCTTATAGGTAGTCTCTATACAGTAAGGGAATTTGTGATGACTTTTAGTCTGTAGTCAAACTCCCCAACAATGGTCAACAGCAGCTGTGAATGGAAGTCCAAGGATCTAGCAGTGGCTCAGTCCCGCAAGGCAGGTAGGCAGGTGAAAATGAGAGAGATTCTTCATTCTTCCAATGTCCTTATGTAGGTCCCCAGCAGAAGGTGTGTTCCAGATTAAAAGTGTGTACCACCATGCCTGGATCTGGAACTTTCTTTGTCCCAGATGACCTTGAACTCAGAAATCTCCTTGCTTTAGTCTCCTGGGCTTCATAGTCACTATGCCTCAAGAGGTTCATGCCAAAACCCAGGTCACAAACTTGTATCTCCCAGCCTCAAGATCAGAATCACAGGTGAGCCTTCCAATTCTGGATTGTAGTTCATTCCAGATACAGTCAAGTTGACAACCGGGAATAGCCACTACAACAATTCAGTATACATATTTTATTTAAGTGTTTTGTACAGTGACTTTATATGAATGGGACTGCTTTTCTACTTGAGCCATTGTACCAAAGCAGAACAACTTATAATACGAAGTGTTAAAGATACAAAATAAAGATACAAAAGCAGGCACACTCATTCTAGTGAGGAACGTTAAGTAGAGTTTTATATTTTTACAGTCTGCAATTATGTTTAGGGATCATACACATAGATCACTGATATGCGTGAAATACATAAATTTGTAGTAAAGCCTTGTAGTTACAAAAAAATGGTACCAAAGAATGCATAAATTTAAAGTTTATTCCACCTTTCCATCATATACCTCAACCCTTCACTGATGTTACATGAAATAAAAAAAAAAAAAAACAAAAGCAAAACGAATGAAAAACTAAAGTCAGAATCAACTAATGCTATCAAGGAGGGAAGCAAATAAATCAAAATCTAGCAGCCATCAGCAAGAAGACAGCAAGTCCAATGCTGTGACAGGAAACAGAAGGTTGCTAGAAAGCTACACTCAGACTCTCACACCAACAAAATCCGCTTCTGCGTGGAGTGGAACAAAACCAGATCTTTTCCTGCTAAGGTGACAGAAATGCACGGTCTTTTTCAAATACTGTGGAAAGGCAAGTGTGTGTGTGTGTCATGGTAATTCTACCCGGCTGTTACAGAGCAGGCCAGGAACACATCTGCTGGTTCTACTGTGACAAATACTGTAATTCTTTGATTGGGATAGTGGACACACTAGCAAAAATTGGGGATGGAGCTGGAGAATGAACACAGAAGTACAAGACAAAGGTGAATGAGGCTTCTCTTATATCTTAGCATCATGTGAATGGAATCAACTTCAGTACAGTCAAGTCTGCTTTGATGAGGCATTAGCTCAGCTCCCAATCATGACTGTGATGCAGTCTCCTGTGAGAATACTCAGAAGGGGTCCTCTTAAACAACAAACCTATATTTAGTGGTAGAGCCACTCTTCCTACCTGTGTCTGCATGGGACTGATAACCAATCACTATCTTTGGAGGAAGTCCTACCCTTTCTTTGTATACACCCCCTACGTGCGGGACTGCATATCTGTTTTCACATTCAGAAGTCCATATTGCTATCCTTTTGTCTTTAGCTCTGACATTAACAACAACCTCATACACATCATCACTGTAGTCATTAAAAGATTCTCCACTAAGGCACAGCAGTGACTCTAGCCAAATGTGATCGAGGTCACTTCCTCTCTGCTGCTTGTTCAATGTAATTTTAGACATCGTCCTCCCTGTTTGTATTTCTCATATTCCCACATAGAATCAATGCCATCCTTAAAAAGTGAGTAGTCACAACAAGGTGTTAAATTACTAAATAACTGGATATAGTTGTATAGAGCCCAAAAGTCTTCAATAATATCAAACATAGAGATGAATTGAAGGTTTGTTTCCCAATTGCTTTTATCACTTAAAAAAAAAAAAGAGTGCCCACCTGTTCTGTAGAGAGTGTTAAATATAGTGTTCTGTGTTAGCAACCTCCTGATTAAACTCTGTTTTTTTCTTCTTCTGCAGGAGGGGGATTAGTGGTAGGGGTGGTTTCTGGTTCCAGGTTCCACAGTCGTCATCTTAGATCGATCTGATCTCAGGATGTCATTGTTTTTAATGGTTGAGTAATACTCTATTGTGTAAATGTACCACATTTTCTTTACGCATTCTTTGGTTGAGAGAACTTTAGGTTGTGTGCAGTTTCTGGCTACTATGAACAAAGTTGCTATGGACATAGATGAACAAGAGTCCTTGTGGCACCATCTCTTCTGTCACATTTATGTATTCATGTTGAAGTCTGATCCACTGGGACTTCAGTATTTTGCACAGTCATAGATATGGATCTATTTGCGTTCTTCCACATGCACACCTGCAGGTAGACCAGCATTATTAGTGAAAGATGCTTTTTCCCATTATATAGTTTTGGCTTCTTCGTCAAAAATCAACTGTTCTTAGGTGTGTAGGTTTACATCTGTTTTTCAATTTGATTTGATTGGTCAACATGTCTGTTTTTATGCCAGTACCATGTGGGTTGTTATTATTATTATTATTATTATTATTAATTATTATTATTATTCTCTAGTACAACCTGAAATCAGGGATGGCGATACCTTCAAAAGTTCTTTTAGTGTATAAGACACCAACAGTCACCTTCATATCTTAACCACACAAAGATTCAACCAAGAAATTATGAAGGTGACCATTGTGTGATTTATATATCAACTTGACTATGGCTTCATAAAATAAATTTGGAAATACTCCTGTTTCAGTTTTGTAGAAGAATTTGAGAATTTTTGACATTAGCTCTTCTTTAAACACCTTGTAGAATTCTGCACTAAAATGTTTTGACCCTGGGTCTTCTGTGGTCCAAAGACTTTAAATTACTGCTTCTATTTCATTAGGGGATATAGGTTTATTTAGTTTATTTACCTGATCTTGATTTGGTAACTGGTGTCTATCAAGAAAATGATCCATTTAGCTTAGATTTTCCAATTTAGTGGTGTACACATTTTTGGAGTAAGAATTAGTAATTCTTTGGATTTCTTCAGTGTCTATTGTTATGTCCCCCCCTTTTAATTTCTGATATTATTAGTCTGGATATTCTTTCTCTGCCTTTTAGTTAGTTTGACTAGGAGTTTGTTTACTTTGTTGATTTTCTCAAAGAACCAGCTCTTAGTTTCATTGATTTGTCGGATCATTCTCTTTGTTTCTATTTTATTGATTTCAGCCCTAAATTTAATTATTTCCTGCCATCTATTCCTCTAGGGTGTGTTTGCTTCTTTTAGTTCTAGGGCTTTCAGATGTGCTGTTAAGTTGTTAATATGAGATCTCTCCAAGTTTTTTATGAAGGCGCTTAGTGCTATGAACTTTCCTCCTAGCACTGCTTTTATCGTGTCCCAGAAGTTTGGGTATATTGCATATTCATTTTCATCGAATTCTAGAAAGTCTTTAATTTCTTTCTTTGATTTTTTTTCCCTGACAAAGTGGTCATTGAGTAGAGTTGTTCATTCTCCATGAGTTTGTAGGGTTTCTGTTTTTGTTAAAGTCCAGTTTTATTCTGTGATGGTTTGATAAAATACAGGGGATTATTTCAATTTTCTTGTATCTATTGGGACTTGTATCTGTTTGGACTTGCTATGAGGTGCTGAGAAGAAGGTATATTCTTTTGTGTTTGGGTATAATGTTCTGTCAGGTCTATTTGAGTCATAGCATCTGTAAGTTTCATCACTTTTTCTGTTTAGTGTCTGTCTGGATAGCCTGTTCATTGGTGAGAGTGGGGTGTTGAAGTCTCACACAAATGATGTGTGGGATTCAATGTATGGTTTAAACTTTAGTAAAGTTTCTTTTTTTTTTTTTTTACATTTTTTTTCCTTTTTTTTTTTTATTAACTTGAGTATTTCTTATATACATTTCAAGTGTTATTCCCTTTCCCGGTTTCCGGACAAACATCACCCTCCCCCCTCCCCTTCCTTATGGGTGTTCCCCTCCCAAACCTCCCCCCATTGCCACCCTCCCCGCATAGTCTAGTTCACTGGGGGTTCAGTCTTAGCAGGACCCAGGGCTTCCCCTTCCACTGGTGCTCTTACTAGGATATTCATTGCTACCTATGGGGACAGAGTCCAGGGTCAGTCCATGTATAGTCTTTAGGTAGTGGCTTAGTCCCTGGAAGCTCTGGTTGCTTGACATTGTTGTACTTTTGGGGTCTCGAGCACCTTCAAGCTCTTCCAGTTCTTTCTCTGATTCCTTCAACGGGGGACCTATTCTCAGTTCAGTGGTTTGCTGCTGGCATTCGCCTCTGTATTTGCTGTATTCTGGCTGTGTCTCTCAGGAGCGATCTATATCCAGCTCCTGTCGGTCTGCACTTCTTTGCTTCATCCATCTTGTCTAATTGGGTGGCTGTATATGTATGGGCCACCTGTGGGGCAGGCTCTGAATGGGTGTTCCTTCAGTCTCTGTTTTAATCTTTGCCTCTCCCTTCCCTGCCAAGGGTATTCTTTTTCCTCATTTAAAGAAGGAGTGAAGCATTCACATTTTGATCATCCGTCTTGAGTTTCCTTTGTTCTAGGGATCTATGGTAATTCAAGCATTTGGGCTAATAGCCACTTATCAATGAGTGCATACCATGTATGTCTTTCTGTGAGTGGGTTAGCTCACTCAGGATGATATTTTCCAGTTCCAACCATTTGCCTACGAATTTCATAAAGTCGTTGTTTTTGATAGCTGAGTAATATTCCATTGTGTAGATGTACCACATTTTCTGTATCCATTCCTCTGTTGAAGGGCATCTGGGTTCTTTCCAGTTTCTGGCTATTATAAATAAGGCTGCGATGAACATAGTGGAGCATGTGTCTCTTTTATATGTTGAGGCATCTTTTGGGTATATGCCCAAGAGAGGTATGGCTGGATCCTCAGGCAGTTCAATGTCCAATTTTCTGAGGAACCTCCAGACTGATTTCCAGAATGGTTTTACCAGTCTGCAATCCCACCAACAATGGAGGAGTGTTCCTCTTTCTCCACATCCTCGCCAGCATCTGCTGTCACCTGAGTTTTTGATCTTAGCCATTCTCACTGGTGTGAGGTGAAATCTCAGGGTTGTTTTGATTTGCATTTCCCTTATGACTAAAGATGTTGAACATTTCTTTAGGTGTTTCTCAGCCATTCGGCATTCCTCAGCTGTGAATTCTTTGTATAGCTCTGAACCCCATTTTTTAATAGGGTTATTTGTCTCCCTGCGGTCTAACTTCTTGAGTTCTTTGTAGATTTTGGATATAAGGCCTCTATCTGTTATAGGATTGGTAAAGATCTTTTCCCAATCTGTTGGTTGCCGTTTTGTCCTAACCACAGTGTCCTTTGCCTTACAGAAGCTTTGCAGTTTTATGAGATCCCATTTGTCGATTCTTGATCTTAGAGCATAAGCCATTGGTGTTTTGTTCAGGAAATTTTTTCCAGTGCCCATGTGTTCCAGATGCTTCCCTAGTTTTTCTTCTATTAGTTTGAGTGTGTCTGGTTTGATGTGGAGGTCCTTGATCCACTTGGACTTAAGCTTTGTACAGGGTGATAAGCATGGATCGATCTGCATTCTTCTACATGTTGCCCTCCAGTTGAACCAGCACCATTTGCTGAAAATGCTATCTTTTTTCCCTTGGATGGTTTTGGCTCCTTTGTCAAAAATCAAGTGACCATAGGTGTGTGCGTTCATTTCTGGGTCTTCAATTCTATTCCATTGGTCTATCTGTCTGTCTCTGTACCAATACCATGCAGTTTTTATCACTATTGCTCTGTAATACTGCTTGAGTTCAGGGATAGTGATTCCCCCTGAAGTCCTCTTATTGTTGAGGATAGCTTTAGCTATCCTGGGTTTTTTGTTATTCCAGATGAATTTGCAAATTGTTCTGTCTAACTCTTTGAAGAATTGGATTGGTATTTTGATGGGGATTGCATTGAATCTGTAGATTGCTTTTGGTAAAATGGCCATTTTTACTATATTAATCCTGCCAATCCATGAGCATGGGAGATCTTTCCATCTTCTGAGGTCTTCTTCAATTTCTTTCCTCAGTGTCTTGAAGTTCTTATTGTACAGATCTTTTACTTGCTTGGTTAAAGTCACACCGAGGTACTTTATATTATTTGGGTCTATTATGAAGGGTGTCGTTTCCCTAATTTCTTTCTCGGCTTGTTTCTCTTTTGTATAGAGGAAGGCAACTGATTTATTTGAGTTAATTTTATACCCAGCCACTTTGCTGAAGTTGTTTATCAGCTTTTGTAGTTCTCTGGTGGAACTTTTGGGATCACTTAAATATACTATCATGTCGTCTGCAAATAGTGATATTTTGACCTCTTCTTTTCCGATCTGTATCCCCTTGATCTCCTTTTGTTGTCTGATTGCTCTGGCTAGAACTTCAAGAACTATATTGAATAAGTAGGGAGAGAGTGGGCAGCCTTGTCTAGTCCCTGATTTTAGTGGGATTGCTTCAAGTTTCTCTCCATTTAGTTTAATGTTAGCAACTGGTTTGCTGTATATGGCTTTTACTATGTTTAGGTATGGGCCTTGAATACCTATTCTTTCCAGGACTTTTATCATGAAGGGGTGTTGAATTTTGTCAAATGCTTTCTCAGCATCTAATGAGATGATCATGTGGTTCTGTTCTTTCAGTTTGTTTATATGATGGATCACGTTGATCGTTTTCCTTATATTAAACCATCCCTGCATGCCTGGGATGAAGCCTACTTGATCATGGTGGATGATTGTTTTGATGTGCTCTTGAATTCGGTTTGCCAGAATTTTATTGAGTATTTTTGCGTCGATATTCATAAGGGAAATTGGTCTGAAGTTCTCTTTCTTTGTTGGGTCTTTGTGTGGTTTAGGTATAAGAGTAATTGTGGCTTGATAGAAGGAATTCGGTAGGGCTCCATCTGTTTCAATTTTGTGGAATAGTTTGGATAATATTGGTGTAAGGTCTTCTATGAAGGTTTGATAGAATTCTGCACTAAACCCGTCTGGACCTGGGCTCTTTTTGGTTGGGAGACCTTTAATGACTGCTTCTATTTCCTTAGGAGTTATGGGGTTGTTTAACTGGTTTATCTGTTCCTGATTTAACTTCGATACCTGGTATCTGTCTAGGAAATTGTCCATTTCCTGAAGATTTTCAAGTTTTGTTGAATATAGGTTTTTATAGTAAGATCTGATGATTTTTTGAATTTCCTCTGAATCTGTAGTTATGTCTCCCTTTTCATTTCTGATTTTGTTAATTTGGACGCACTCTCTGTGTCCTCTCATTAGTCTGGCTAAGGGTTTATCTATCTTGTTGATTTTCTCAAAGAACCAACTTTTGGTTCTGTTGATTCTTTCTATGGTCCTTTTTGTTTCTACTTGGTTGATTTCAGCTCTGAGTTTGATTATTTCCTGCCTTCTACTCCTCCTGGGTGTATTTGCTTCTTTTTGTTCTAGAGCTTTTAGGTGTGCTGTCAAGCTGCTGACATATGCTCTTTCCTGTTTCTTTCTGCAGGCACTCAGCGCTATGAGTTTTCCTCTTAGCACAGCTTTCATTGTGTCCCATAAGTTTGGGTATGTTGTACCTTCATTTTCATTAAATTCTAAAAAGTTTTTAATTTCTTTCTTTATTTCTTCCTTGACCAGGTTATCATTGAGTAGAGCATTGTTCAATTTCCACATATATGTGGGCATTCTTCCCTTATTGTTATTGAAGACCAGTTTTAGGCCGTGGTGGTCTGATAGCACGCATGGGATTATTTCTATCTTTCTGTACCTGTTGAGGCCCGTTTTTTGACCAATTATATGGTCAATTTTGGAGAAAGTACCATGAGGAGCTGAGAAGAAGGTATATCCTTTTGCTTTAGGATAGAATGTTCTATAAATATCCGTTAAGTCCATTTGGCTCATGACTTCTCTTAGTCTGTCTACATCTCTGTTTAATTTCTGTTTCCATGATCTGTCCATTGATGAGAGTGGGGTGTTGAAATCTCCCACTATTATTGTGTGAGGTGCAATGTGTGTTTTGAGCTGTAGTAAGGTTTCTTTTACGTATGTAGGTGCCCTTGTATTTGGGGCATAGATATTTAGGATTGAGACTTCATCTTGGTGGATTTTTCCTTTGATGAATATGAAGTGTCCTTCCTTATCTTTTTTGATGATTTTTAGTTGAAAATTGATTTTATTTGATATTAGAATGGCTACTCCAGCTTGCTTCTTCTGACGATTTGCTTGGAAAATTGTTTTCCAGCCTTTCACTCTGAGGTAATGTCTGTCTTTGTCTCTGAGGTGTGTTTCCTGTAGGCAGCAGAATGCAGGGTCCTCGTTGCGTATCCAGTTTGTTAATCTATGTCTTTTTATTGGGGAGTTGAGGCCATTGATATTGAGAGATATTAAGGAATAGTGATTATTGCTTCCCGTTATATTCATATTTGGAAGTGAGGTTATGTTTGTGTGCTTTCATTCTCTTTTTTTTGTTGCCAAGATGATTAGTTTCTTGCTTCTAGGGTATAGCTTGCCTCCTTATGTTGGGCTTTACCCTTTATTATCCTTTGTAGTGCTGGACTTGTAGAAAGATATTGTGTAAATTTGGTTTTGTCATGGAATATCTTGGTTTCTCCATCTATGTTAATTGAGAGTTTTGCAGGATACAGTAACCTGGGCTGGCATTTGTGTTCTCTTAGGGTCTGTATGACATCTGTCCAGGATCTTCTGGCCTTCATAGTTTCTGGCGAAAAGTCTGGTGTGATTCTGATAGGTCTGCCTTTATATGTTACTTGACCTTTTTCCCTTACTGCTTTTAATATTCTTTCTTTATTTTGTGTGTTTGGTGTTTTGACAATTATGTGACGGGAGGTGTTTCTTTTCTGGTCCAATCTATTTGGAGTTCTGTAGGCTTCTTGTATGCCTATGGGTATCTCTGTTTTTAGGTTAGGGAAGTTTTCTTCTATGATTTTGTTGAAGATATTTACTGGTCCTTTGAGCTGGGAGTCTTCACTCTCTTCTATACCTATTATCCTTAGGTTTGATCTTCTCATTGAGTCCTGGATTTCCTGTATGTTTTGGACCAGTAGCTTTTTCCGCTTTACATTATCTTTGACAGTTGAGTCAATGATTTCTATGGAATCTTCTGCTCCCGAGATTCTCTCTTCCATCTCTTGAATTCTGTTGGTGAAGCTTGTATCTACAGCTCCTTGTCTTTTCTTTTGATTTTCTATGTCCAGGGTTGTTTCCATGTGTTCTTTCTTGATTGCTTCTATTTCCATTTTTAATTCCTTCAACTGTTTGATTGTGTTTTCCTGGAATTCTTTCAGGGATTTTTGCGATTCCTCTCTGTAGGCTTCTACTTGTTCTCTAAGGGAGTTCTTTATGTCTTTCTTGAAGTCCTCCAGCATCATGATCAAATATGATTTTGAAACTAGGTCTTGCTTTTCTGGTGTGTTTGGATATTCCGTGTTTGCTTTTGTGGGAGAATTGGGCTCCGATGATGCCATGTAGTCTTGGTTTCTGTTGCTTGGGTTCCTGTGCTTGCCTCTCGCCATCAGATTATCTCTAGTGTTACTTTGTTCTGCTATTTCTGACAGTGGCTAGACTGTCCTATAACCTGTGTGTCAGGAGTGCTGTAGACCTGTTTTCCTGTTTTCTTTCAGCCAGTTATGGGGACAGAGTGTTCTGCTTTCGGGCGTGTAGTTTTTCCTCTCTACAGGTCTTCAGCTGTTCCTGTGGGCCTGTGTCTTGAGTTCACCAGGCAGGTTTCTTGCAGGGGAAAAGTTGGTCCTACCTGCAGTTCCAAGGCTCAAGTTTGCTCGTGGGGTACTGCCTAAGTCCTCTCCGCTGTGGCAGCAACCGGGAAGATCTGCGCCGCTCTTTCTGGGAGCCTCCGTGCACCAGGGTTCCAGATGGCGTTTGGTGTTTTCCTCTGGCGCCTGGATGTGCACAGAGTGCAGTCTCTTCTGGTTTCCCAGGCGTGTCCGCCTCTCTGAAGGTTCAGCTCTCCCTCCCACGGGACTTGGGTGCAGAGAACTGTTTATCCGGTCTGTTTCCTTCAGGTTCCGGCAGTGTCTCAGGCGCAGGGGTCCTGCCGCTCCCGGGCCCTCCCCTACGGGAACCCAGAGGCCTTATACAGTTGCCTCTTGGGCCAGGGATGTGGGCAGGGGTGGGCAGTGTTGGTGGTCTCCTCCGCTCTGCAGCCTCAGGAGTGCCCACCTGATCAGGCGGTGGGGTCTCTCTCCCACGGGGTTTGGGAGCAGAGAGCTGCTGCGGTCCGGGATCCGCCGGTGTGGGACTTCCGTAAAGTTTCTTTTATGACTGTGGGTGCCCTTGCATTTGGAGCATAGATGTTCAGAATTGAGATGTTCTATTGGTGGATATTTTTCTTGGAATTTTATGGATCTGCAAGACTCTGCTCAATTCTTCCAGACTCTTCTTCATTTTTCCAGTCCTGTGTACAATAGCACCTGGAGACCCTGAGGGAGGAAATGGAGGATGCAGAACCATAGATAGACACTAAGATGCATGCCACAGACATGTGTTTCTTGTATGCCGCACAATAATGAATCCTGTTTTCGCATTCATTCTGAAAGTCTATATCTTCTTATTGGGGAATTAAGTTCATCAATATTGAGATATATTAAAGACTAATGATGGTTAATTCCTGTTATGATATTGGTGATAGTAATAATAGCTTGCTCTCTCTCTCTCTCTCTCTCTCTCTCTCTCTCTCTCTCTGTGTGTGTGTGTGTGTGTGTGTTCTTTTGGATTTACTGGTATGACTTTATTTATTTGCTATGATTTTTTGGGTGTAGTAAACTTCCTTGAGTTGGAATTTTCTTCTAGTATCTTGGGTGGGACTTTGTAAATATATACTGCTTAAGTTTGGTTTTAACATGTTTTCTCCATCTCTGGTGATTGAAACTTTTGCTGGGTATAGTAGTCTGGGATGGCATCTTTGGTCTCTTAAAGACTCCAAGTCATTTGCCCAGATTTCATTCTAATAGGTGTGCTTTGATGTGTAATTGGCCTTGAGGCTTTAATAGTCTTTCTTCATAAGGTTAGATTTAAAGTTATCTTCTTTTTTATTTTTCTGGTGCAAAAACAAGAGGTTTATTTTCCATTGGGGTAGACCTTCAATATACTTCCTCAATGCGAGTGCCTAGAAGCTAGATGGTGACTCTTAATTGCTATTCCAAGCAGTTTTTATACTTTTTAGGGGCACAGGTTGCATCAGTAAGGTTACAGTTCAAATTTATTGGCTAGGCATATTGGTCTTCAAATTTATTGGCTAGCAAGCACCAGTCAGTACATTCTGAGAATTTCCTACTCAAGAATGTTCCTGTGGGTGGAGAACAGAACCTGACTTAGCCTTGACCTGAGGAGGGTGGGTGTAAGGCTGGTGAAAGCCCCTAGGGTCCTTCATTCCCCCTTTTCCTTGTACAAGCTTCAATCTTGGAGCTATCCTCAGGCGTTTCTGGTGACTAACTTATGTTCTTCAGGTCCTATTCTCAGGGTTTCATATTGTTGGCACAAGACCATCAGCTGTACTGCACCTATTCTCTCTTTTATGAAGGCTATAAGCTTGTTCAGTACACAGGGTCTAAAGGTCAACAACAGCAGGAGAACAATTAGGGGTCCTAAGAAAGTGGATATGAGGGTGGTTAGCCAAGGGGAGGAGTTAAACCAAGACTCGAACCAGCCCTGGCTCTGTTCTTTTTCCTTCTGTTTGGCTAGCTCTTCTCTCACCTTGGCAATCATCATACCCCAATTTTTACAACCTGAGTCCCCAAGTTTTTTTTCTTTAGCCATCCCGTTGTTGCTTCTTTGCCTTTCTGAGTGAATCTGATTAGTATTGGGTTACAGGTGGCATTTGTGCACGGATGTCCCAATACCCTCGGTCGCCCTGGTAGGGCACCCTAGTCTTATAATTTCTTTTTACCATGATCAAGACCCAGGAGGAGGAGGGATTCCCTAGGTGTCTCCTGTAGTTCTGCATCCCCTGGCAGCGCAATAAAACTGATCTGGACCCCTGCGTCACTGAGTACACATCCTTTTGTCCCTTCTGCCTCCAGCCCAGAGCCCTCTTTCTCCCATATGGGTGGTTTGTGTCCACCTTAAGGTCATCTTTTTATGATTCTGCTGTGTTAGGATTTCCTGGACTTAGTTCAGTTAGGATAGCTGAGCCATCGTGGTGTCATATTGGCTCTTGTCCTTTGTGTTCTTAAGCTGGCCTTTAGACCCTTGATGCTCCCTGTTGCCCACAAGGCCTGCAAGAAAGCAGGCAGAGTTGTGGCTCAAAAATGGGATGCAAAGGACAGGGTTCAGTTCACCATGGCTGGACATGCCCTAAGGGGATCTAGTAGGCATCCTAAGATTCCTACGTTTACTTTCAGCATTTAAAAATTTTAAATTTTATTAAAATTATTTTCCTATAACATGTTGTAGTCATATTATTTCCCTGCCTCAACTCCTACCAGATCCTATCCATCTCCTTATCCACCCAACTTCACTTTGCATTTTTTTCTCTCTCTTCCCCCAAGCAAAACAACAACAACAAAAACACAAAAATCAAAACAAAACAAACAAAACACCAATAAGATACAATATACTAAAATAAAATGAAACACCCTCAAAAATTATAGATTTTGTTTATGTTGGTCAACTATTTTTGGCCATAAGACTTGCCTTGGAATGTGATTGAAATAACAAGTTTCACTACAATGGAAAAAAAGGAAAAGGAAAAAAAAAAGCAGATTTTTTTTCCTTTCTAAGCAAATACAACTTCTTCATCAGGGGTGGTTGTGTTCACTTTCTCATCTCAGTGCCTGGATTTTTGTCTTATTCCTGAACTTATTCAGGTCTTATGTGTGAGTTCAGCCCTGATAAGTCTATCACATGTGGGTTCTTTGAAGACATCCACCATATCTGGCTCTTCAGCTTTTCAACCTCCTTTGTTCCTTTTCCTCATACGTCTCAGAGCCTTGAGAAAGGAATTTGATAAAAACATCTTACTTGGGAAATGTTCTGTAGAAGCCAGGCAAAATATACTTTATCAGGATAACTGTCTGTCTTCAAAATGGCTGAGCTCAAATGGCTGAGCTCTAACAACTCTTTCAGAAAATATCTTTTTAATGCTGACCTTCTTCTCAGCTTGAGATACTTAGACTTTCGTGTACTTTCCCTTTGCCCAGCCTCTGTCCCCCAGTCACCTATGCTGCTTGCCAGTATCTGACCAATTTGCAGAACATATTTGTAAGGACGTCACCTCGTCTTTTGAAATGCCATTTCCAACACCAGCTTACTATTAGAAGAAGGCTTTGAAAGTGGAAAGAAAGATCACCAAAGCACTCTGTCAGGAGGTGGCTCTTAAGTCAGCTTCTTTCACTCTGAACAGCAAGGAACTGTGACCTGCTAGAATTACATTTTAGTGATGATTGTCATATAAGACAACATTAAATGATCTGTTCAGTCAATAATATTTACTTTCAAAATAGTAGTTGGTGCTGTGCATAAGTGTACTGTAAAAATGTCTAGTGCAATTCACAGAAATACATCTAATATCTGGTCATCTATTCAAATTTGATTGTCTGGTTTCTTTTTCCTTCTGCGAAGTCCATATGATGAGCTTTGGTCTACGCAATTGTGAATAAAAGTAACATGAGTCCCTGTGGAGCCAGAACGTGTAACTGTCAGAGTTAGACCTTTATGAACTGTCTTTCCTGATGCCAGAGTGATTGACAGTTTTCCAGGATGTGGCTGCACTGTCTACCAGCCTTCTGTCTGAAACTGAGATAAAAGCAAAATTCTCTGCTGGTCTGACCTGAACATATAGAACAAGCAAAATAGCAACCATTACTAATAGTTCCAGGTTTGCTTATTACCACAGCACAAACATTCTGTGTCAACACATGGAAACCTCCAGCTAGTCACAGAAACCGCATGGTGAAAGGAGAGACCTAGTTCTAGCAAGCTGTCTCCAGACCTCACTCATGCAGTAATATAAATAAATAAAAAATTAGACTTACACATGAAAACGTGGGATAACTCAAAGAGAAAACAGGTACGGCTTAGATGACATTTCCAAAAATTGGATGCTCAAATCTCAGTGCTGAAGATCAAACTCTGAAACGTACATGTGCTAAGTTAAGTGAGACACTGTTTCATAGAAATTTGGATATTGAATTGGAACATGCTTTATGAATTAAGTATTTGGCCACCTGGAAGTCAGTACTCAATGAATGCCTAATGTCTTAAATCTTATGATATGATGTAATCTGATTATAACTAATACAATTTTTATACTTACAGCAGTGGTTCTCAACCTTCCCAATACTGTAAGCTTTTAACACAGTTCCTCATGTTGTGGTGACCCTAGCCATAAAATTATTTTTGTTGCTACTTCATTGGCAGAGCCATTGACCAGCATGCTCTACAAGTTCCATTCCATAAGACTGTGTGATGAAGGTCCAGTTCGGTTTTGGACAAAATTCATCTATGCAATTGTTTCTAGTGTTCCCTGTTTGCCTCTTTCCTATACTAATAATAAAAACACTGGTGTTCTGAGATGGTCTTGGAGAGATAAACAGGAAATATTACCTGTGTCAAAAGTAAACTTAATAAAACCATCATGCAGGATGTCTTTACCTTGTCCCTGGAGGCTGGGACAGAGGCCAAGACTGTGGACATGTAGGAAACACACACACAAAACTGGGGACATTTCCTGCTTATTCTGTATGAATAATATCTGTCTAAGTTTAAAAAAGAAATAACATGCAAAAGAAGAGAGTCTAGGTTAAACATTAGAAGTCCTGCTGCATCTTACTAGAGTCTGTGAGAACAGGGAGAGTAACCTGGTAGAGACAACAGTGTGGCACCCTCCTTGCCCACAATGGCGGAACCAGCATAGAGCATGTGGAGAGATATGCACAAGGCTTAAGACTTTAAAAGGCTTAAAACTGGTTATAATTCAGTTTGTTACAGTTTTTGCTTTGTTCATTGAAATCAGAGGGTAAGATCCACTTTCCCTCGAACTTCCAATAGTCTACTACGTATAACTGAGCAGCTTTGACAGGAAGGAGATTAAAGTTCCTCTTCTACCCCCCATCCCAACCCCGCTTAGCTAACATTTGTTTCACATACACAGGATATGCGGCCACTGAACTCTAGACTACAATCATTAAAAGATATTTAGTTTTGTTTCCCTTTAATAATTATGTATCAGAAACTCTTTAAAATGCAAACAGGAGATGATGTAATCACTCCTGTAAGAAATAGAAGTAAAGAACTGGAAGAGCTTGAAGGGGCTCGAGACCCCATATTTACAACAATGCCAAGCAACCAGAGCTTCCAGGGACTAAGCCACTACCTAAAGACTCTTCATGGACTGACCCTGGACTCTGACCTCATAGGTAGCAATGACTATCCTAGTAAGAGCACCAGTGGAAGGGGAAGCCTTGGGTCCTGGTAAGACTGAACCCCCAGTGAACTAGACTGTTGGGGGAGGGCGGCAAGGGGGGGAGGATGGGGAGGAGAACACCCCTAAAGAAGGGGAGGGGGAGGAATTAGGGGGATGTTTGCCCGGAAACCGGGAAAGGGAATAACACTCGAAATGTATATAAGAAATACTCAAGTTAATAAAAAAAAAAAGAAAGAAAGAAAGAAAAAGAAAAAAAAAAGAAAAAAGTAAGTCCCGTGGCCCTGAGAGAGCCGCTTTCGATTCTGTGATCTATCTCCAGAGTGCGAGCACAGACAAGACATCCTCAGGAAAACATTCAACCTGGTGCTGGCCTGTGCAATTCCTCTCCACGTCGCCCTTCTCGGGCCCTGTCCTCTGCTGGTCCTGAGCACTCTGCAACTGTAACTTGGTTATTGTTGTGAATTGTAATGTGAATACCTGTGTTTGCTAATGGTTTTAGGCAACTCCTGTGAAAGCCCGTGACACACAGGTCTAACCTAAGCAGTCATGACCCAGAGGTTGAGAACCACTGAATTAGAGGAAAGAAATAGAGTCAAGTGTTGTGTAAATAATCACAATTTATGCTTAGTCAAAATACTGCTTCTTTAATTTTCATGGTAGCTTATATTACAGAAATTATACTGAAACCTAACAGAGAAAACTTTGATTCAGCTATATATATAATATCGTTCCTTCCATAGAGTAACAAGTTCTGGTTTTATTCCTTGCTTTGAGCAGAATTGTAGTTCCTACAGACCTCATTTTCTGCTGTTTCTAATGGAGTGCTGTCACAAACCCACCAGATCTGCCTAGTTCCCACATCCGGTGTTTCAGCCTATGCTGGGGACTTACGGTGCTACCACACTCAACCTCTAGGTTTATGCCAGGACATACCTACCTCATGTGCTCATTATTTACAGTCCCTCAACACAACATCCAACCTCCCCATCCAGTTAGAGCTATCCACACATATTAAGCTTGGACCAGAATGTACATTTTGCACCTTAACCATGTCCCCTCTGTCCACCTAATTTCATTCCACCCAAACCATTTCAAATCTTAGGTCTAACCTACTTATATATGCTTTTGTCTGCCTAACATTCTCTGTTCATTTCAAAGAATTAACAAAGATCTCACCAGAAAAAATATTAAGAAAATAAATTGAATATCTCCTTTCAAGCCAAATCTTTCTGCCTGCAAATGAGAATTAGATCAATAGTTTTCAAGCTGGGCGTTGTCACCCCCTAGAGGGTCACATATCAGATGTCCCGTGTGTCAGACATCTACATTACAATTCATAATAGTAAGAAAACGGGCTGGAGAGATGGCTCAGAGGTTAAGAGCACTGTCTGCTCTTCCAGAGGTCCTGAGGTCAATTCCCAGCAACCACATGGTGGCTCACAACCATCTGTAATGAGATCTGGTGCCCTCTTCTGGCCTGCAGGTGCATACATGTAGGCAGAGAGCCGTATGATGTATACATAATAAATAAATAAATGTTAAAAAATAATAATAGTAAGAAAACATTTACGAAGTAGAAACAAAATAATTTTATGGTTGTGGGTCTCCAAGACATGAGGAACTGTATCAAATGATCATGGCAGTTGGAAGGTTGAGAACCTCAGGATATACCTCAGATAAACCCCAGGATATAGAATTTTAGAGAATAATTATTGACTTATGACAGAATCCAAGGAGTTTAAAGAAGACATAAAACAGTTTGATGAAGTTAAAGAGAAAAATGCAGGGAGAATAAATGCCTGATTGGTGCCCAATAAAACAGAAACAAAATCTCATGGAAAGGAGAAAGATAATCTAGAACTTGAAAATATTATTTAATAAAGCAATGGAAACATAAGAAAGAACTTAATCTGAAATGAAGATGAAGTTGAAAAATATAAAAAAACATAAAACAACAAATTACCCAACTAGAAACTCAAAGGGGAGCTCAACAGGTAGAATGGAGCAGGGAGAAAACAGATTAACAGAACTCAAAGATGAAGTAAAGAATCTAGACCAAATAAACAGGAAATACAAAAACATATAGAAAAGGAACATTCTGGAAATATGAGATACTATGGGGAAAAAACCCTTAAGTTATAGGCATAGATGAGGGAGAAGAACCCATAGAGTGAACTGGAAGTGGGTCAATGCTATACACTGTTGAAGCCCATCCCCACTGACATAAATCCACCAGTAAGCCTCCTTCTATAAACTCCATAACTTCCTCAAACAGCACACTAACTTGAGACCAAGTCCACAACTATCTGAGCCTACAGAGGACATTTCTCACCCAATCACCACACTTTAATGGGTTTCATGAATTATAATAAATCATAACAGAATGTTCGATGAAATATTCCATTTTGGGTAATTAGGCCTAGACCAACATGAACTTAAAAATAAGGTTATTTGACAAAAAGGATTGATCGTGACTTGTTTCAGAATATACATCCAACATTTTAGTCTTATGCTTTGATAAATAGATTAAAGAAAACCCATTTTTGTTTTTATTTGCCTATTTATTTTTAATTATTTGTTGCATTGCTCTCCCCCCTCCCCGAATCCCTTTCTGCCCTCTCCTTCTGAGAGTGTGGGACCACCCGCAGATTATCCCGCCACCCTGGCAAGTCAATTCTCTGCCAGAATAGGTTCATGCTCTCCCACTGAAGCTAGAGAGGACAGCCATGACGACTGAGCACTTGTCTGATACGTGAGCACTGGGGAGTCTCATTCCAGCCCGTTTCTGTTCTTTGGTTGGTGGCTCAGATTCTGAGAGCTCCCAGGGGTCCGGGTTTATTGATTTTGTTGGTCTTTCTTTTGTTTCCCATCTACTTCTGGGTCTTCCGTCTTTCCCCCAGCTCTTCCATAGGTATCCACGACCTCCATCTAACGTTTGGCTGTGGTTGTTTGCTTCTGTTTCCGTCTGCTCCTGGGATTTCTGCTCACACAGAGAACAGTTATGTTAGGCTCCTGTCTATAAGAATAACAGAGTTATCATTAAGGAGGTCGGGGGTTGGTGTTTGCCCATGGGATTGCTTTCAAGTTGGGCTGAGTATTGATTGCCCTTTCTTTCGGTCTCTGCTCCATCCCTGCATTACTTTTAGATGGGACACATTTGGGGTGGACAGTTGAGTGGGTGGATTGGTATCCCTATCCTTCCACTGAGGGTCCTGCCTGGCCTCAGGAGGTGGCCTCTACAGGTTTTCTATCCCTACTTTGCATTTAGGCAATGGTCACCCTCATCAACTCCTGGGAGCCTAGCCCATCCCAGGTCTCTGGAGCTTCCTAGAAAATTTCCCCTCTCCTCCACCTGAGGTAGCTGAAGATTGCAGTTTATTCTTTTGACTCATTGGTCCTCCCCCTCTCTCTCTCTGCACCCGTCCCTGCCTTCCCATTCCTCTCCTTCTCCGCTCTCCTGTTACTGACCTCCCTCTGCCTCTAATGACTCTTTTGTTTCTTCTAAAGGGGATTCAAGCATCTTTGCTTAGGCCTTCCTTATTTAACTCTTTGAGTCGGTGGGGTGTATCATGGGCATTCTGTACTTTATGGCTAATATCCACTTATCAGTGAGTACATCACCATACAAGACCTTTTGGGTCTGGGTCACTTCCCTCTAGTTCCATCCATTTGACTGTAAAGTTCACGACGTCCTTGTTTTTAATAGCTGACTAGTACTCCATTATGTAAATGTACCACATTTTCTGTATCCATTCTTTGGTTGAGGGACATCTGGGCTGTTTCCAGTTTCTGGCTATTATGAATAAAGCTGCTATGAACATAGTGGGGCATGTGTCTTTGGGGAATGGTGGAGCATCTTTTGGCTATATGCCCAGTCTTCAGGTTGAACTATTTCCAGTTTTCTGTGAATATCCCAGATTGACTTCCAGAGTGGAAACCTTTTTTTTTCTTTTTTTTTTCTTTTTAGCAGAAACTTTGAATTATAAACTGGAAGCCAGAAGATTGGGTGCAAATATCTAAAGATACTATCAATTATTTTCTAATGTAGCTTCGTGTGTGTGTGTGTGTGTGTGTGTGTGTGTGTGTGTGTGGGTGTGGGTGTGTGTACACATATGTATGAGTAATATGTGTATGAGTAAGGGCATACAAGTCCCATGCCATGACATATATGTAGAGGTCAGAGGACAACTTTCAAGAATCAGTCCTTTCCCGATCACTTTGTGTAAGACAATGCCTCTTCTCCTCAGAAAAACCAAGGTTAGCCAGCTAAAGAAACTGCTTTAGTCTGGCTCAATTTCCCTCCTAGCATACCAGGATTATAGGTGCTTTACCTTGTCTAGTTTGATGTTGGTTCTGAAGACCTGAACTTGGATTTTCAGGCTTGAATGCCAAATGCTTTGTGACCCAACTGAACTCTTTTTATTTAACCTTAAGGCATGTTCTTAAAACTTTATACTACAAAGGTAGATTAAAATACTGTAACTAGATAAACAGGGTTGTGTGACAAAACAAAATTGCAGTATTACTATTTCTGTAATTTGTTTCTATGGAAATTTAAAAGCATTTGTTAAGTTCTATCTGTAGCTAAAAAGATACTTAGTATATTGTTATCAATTATCTAGGATTGTGAAAATATAATAGTAAAAAATGCAAATATATGTAAAATAAAAACTTTGCTGTTTTCAGTAAACAAATTTTTATTTTCTTCGCAACATATCAAATATGACAAAAATAAAGCAATGAGAAAGGACCAAGCATTTAGCCATGTGTTACTCTTGTATGATCTACAAAGTTGAGAATCTGACTATAAGTAATAACTTTAATCTGCTGACATTGGAACAAGTTTTAAATAGTTTATAATGAAATTATCAGCGTGGAAAATGCAAAAGCATTAATTAATCCACAGCAAAGAAATAAAAATTAAATTATAAAAGATAAGAACAGCCAAACTAATCAATTACCCTTTAAAAGTTACATTTAAAGAGCTATTAAGATTTATGTTAAGATAAGAAGAATAAGTTCAGATGTGCTATTTCATTGTAGGACTATGGTGGTTAATTTCATAGTGAGTTTTCAAAATAACTTGAAGGGAGCAGTTTAAATGTTCTCATAAGGGAGAAATGGTAGAGTATGAGGTAGTGACTACACTTAATGGGCTAGCTTGATTATTTTATGATATACAGATATAAAACATCACACTATACTCTTCTCTCACATACATATAATATGCTATTATAATATATAATTATTATGTCAGCTAAAAATGTATAGGAAAAAATTGAATTTCCTTGCACTTAATCATATAAAGACAAAAATGTAAGTATCAATAAAACCAAAACCACAGGCGATTACCTAGAGGGCCATGCTGGTTTACATGTATATAATATTTAATAGAAATCTAGACTATTCTTTGGCACAAATCCAAATTGTAGAAAAGAATTTATCTAGTACTCAACAAAATGATGGACAAAGAATATGTTAATACTCGAGACTAAAGTTCAGTACCCAGTAGAAGTAACTAGTTAAGCTTAAGTTTTAGATTTTGAACATTGGATTGGGTTATTTCATACCAACTTTATTTGGTACTCATAAATGAGGAGTTAAAAAACAGTCGAAGTTGAGGTTGAAAAAAGCTTGGTTTGCCTCCATTGCCTGTTTCTTGATAGTCAAGACAAAGATATACTTGATCATATGACTCTTGGGACTTTATAGTTCATTGTAAGTGAAGGGTTCAGGGGTTACCTGTAAGAGAATGGGGGACAAGGGACACAAAGAAGGACTCCAAGACAAAAATCTTGATCAAGGCGACAATTTTATTTTTCCCCAAGGCTGAATATATACCAAAACAGGGGTAACAGAGGGAGGAGGAGAGTAAGAAACATTTACACAGGCCCAGGACACAATATTCGTGTGGTCAGAGAATCGGCTGATGTTGACAGGATGTTAGAAAAGTCACAGGTTTGTCATATCTATTAGTCAGCAGGATGTTGGCTTTTCAGAAGGATTACAGGTCATTACCTTGGGTATCTTGATGTATCATATTATTATTCATTTTGACCACCAGATTTGTATTAGTCTTCTGCAACTGGCTGGGGATTTTCCGTGAACCTAGTCATACTTAATTCTAACCATAATGATAACATCAACAATGGAGGACTTCAAGGGCATCGCTCCCAACAGTTTATCAAAAACAATAAGATTTTTCAATTAATAATTTCATAGAAAAACTATGACTAGGTGTTTTATATGGGAAACACTGATAATGTTGCAAAATAGCAACATTTGGTAATTGTTAACAGTATATCAATATGCCACAGAAATATGTTAAGAGTACAGCAATGTGACATATCAATTCTACTGTTAAGTCACCCACAATGTTGATACAGAGGGCAAGAACATGTTAGCTAGTAAAGGATGTTTCCCTACTGGTTTCCTTTTTGTTCTTACTTCAGAATGACACAAAAGATTCTGAGACGAGACTGAACAGGAAAAAAATTGTTATGGGGTAGATAATAAGGAGGAAGGAGGAGTAAAACAGAGATGAACTAAAAATCAATCATATTGCATATGGAAAATATCTGATGACAGTAGAGTTGAACTATAAAATATAAGATTCAATAACATGTGTAGAATTTCCCATGCATAAAATTAGAGCAATAAAGTCAAAGCATTATTAGTAATGAGGAAACTAGATTTTCAGTGCAACTAACTGCTGAGATGATCTGAAGGTAATTGGTCATGAGGATATTTAGCATTAGCTGTTCATTGTCTATTTTAAAAATTGCTTTACCAGAATTAAATTATGGAAAAATCATTGTTTTATTACAGCACATCACTGTGTGTCTTATTAAGGAAAATATAACTAGTTGAGACAGACTAGAATATTTCTTCATAACAATAGCATCAAAATTAGAATCTCCTCATTGCTCAATCACTGGCATTGACACACACAAGTCTCGGTAAATGCTTTGTAAAAAATATTTATGTGTGTATGGGTGTTTGGCCTGAGTGTATGTCTGTGCTGCATGTGTGTGCAGAAGTGACAAAGACAAGAGGAGGGGAATCATGTTCCCTGAGACTGGATTTACTCAGAGTTGTAGGCTGTCACATAGATCCTGGAAATTAAACACAGGTCCTATAGAAGGAATGGCCTGCATTTTAAAGTGCTGAGACATCTCTGCAACTCCTATTCAGCAAATAATTTTTAATGAACAAAACAATTCACATGTGACACGCATTTAAACTCTAGAAAAATTCAAAGTATTATCATCTTTATGAAGACCATGATAGGAGTATAAGTTCGGGCTGGAGCAATGGCTTGCGAGTTAAAAGCACTGGCTGCTCTTTCAGCGCTCTTGGGCTCACAGGTGCCTGTAACTCCAGTCCCAGGGGATCTCAGGCCCTTTCCTAGCCTTTGATGATACTGCATGCTTATAGTGCACAGATATCCAAGCAGGCAAAACACCCATAAGCACAAAATAATAAAATAATGTTTAAAATAAGTATAAATATACTAATAAACACAGTAACTATTAAAGAATATACATTGTGACATAAATTGCATGCAAGCAAAACCAGAACTCTGTATTATACATTCAATATATTGCAAACTATAAGCTAATTGTTAGTGAACATAAATTACAAAATGCAGCCAACAATTTGTATAAGTTATTGCAGGTACGGAAGAAGGTTTGAATAGGTGACTTACTTTAGGAAATTTTCCATATATCATGTGCCTTAACTTTCTCCTATAACAGTTGAAAACATTTAAATACTCACTGAATGCTATAGAAACATTAAAATACCAGACGACTTTTTAATGAATTGCCATTGGAGGAGCTTAACATTTAGAATTTTAATCAAAGTCTCCAAGCAAGAAGCTTGAGACTTCCTTTTTTTAGACAATGTTAATATTGTTTTTCTCTGTGCTCGAAGAGTTCCTATAAAAAGCTTTGAAGGGTAAAAGACTCTGAAAAGAACTAAGGGCACTTCTTCTGAGGTATGTGTAGGAAGCAGAAATATAATGGCACAATCATATTCTTCCGTCCTTGCAATAATTGGTGTTTATGTGCTTATTGTATGGTTTTGTGTTCTTAAGCATTTGCTGAAGGAAACAGTTTCTTATCCACCTTTAGCCACCTGACTCCTTGCCTATTGTCAGCAGCTAGGACTTTGCTTTAACTATTATGGAGTAAATTAATGACAGTGCTATTTGGGCCACTGAGAATGAATCAATGGAGAAATTCTGACACGTTTAGTTAGCATAATTATTTCCTACCTAAGTTTTTATGTTTTAAGGACTCACTAGTTCATTCCCTCTTTTTCTTTAGAGTGGAAGAAAACCTATAGATGCCATGTTAAGAGAAAGAAAGCCAGATATAAAATACTCTTTTTTCATTTGTGCATTTTTTCGATCATTAAAATAACCTGTCAATATGCCTTCTTGAGTGACAAAAACACCTTATAATTTATAATCTAGGATAGTCATTTGAGCCTTTGAATTTAATGACCCTACAACTAAACTGAATTTGTATCTTGTTCAAATATTTTCTATGAGGGCATCAGTTTGTTGACTATACTTTAAAAAAAACAAAAACAAACAAACAAAACCTTTTTACTTGTAGCAAACACCATAAGTTTCTAAGTTACATAGTGGGACATATATATTCTTACCCATATAACAAATAAAACTTTGGAATAGTTTTTATGATAGGATATACAACACACATTATTTTAAGGAAAATTATAGATGGTTGAGGAAAAAATACAATAGGAAGATGATTTGCTGTGCTTAACATAAAATATTTTGAGTTAAAGCAGAAAGAGAAAAAGGTACAGACATCATTCTGTATATTGTTAGGATAGAATTGGTGAATCTTTATTAAAGGGCAAGATCAGACTCTTAAAGAGAATTATCATCTAAAGTAAAGTACTACTTAGGTGCAGGGAAAAGGGCATAAAAACACCAGAGCAAGCACACATAGGGCAGGAAGTGCACACATTAGAAAGAATCTCAGGGTTAAAAATAGGCACTTTCCTGAAGCAAATGAAGAATTAATCAAAAGAGTGACATCTAATTACAGGGAAGTCCTGGGCTAACAAATATAGAGGTCTAAAAAATATAAGAAAATTAACATTTAATCTGAAAGGGTTAAAGTTTGCCATGATTATCTTAGAAATTGAAATGGAAATGTTCTTTCCTGGCCATAATGAATCAACCCTTAGGTCTGAAGCTGTTAGCAACCAAGGACAAAGGCAACTCAATAAAACCACATGGATTTTTTTCCTCTCATCATTCCACTTGTCTAGCGTCATACGACCAAAAGTGAGTTTAGAAATAATCCAGCACAACTCCTCATTTCCCAAATAAGAAAACTGACATACAGGGACATAATAAAATTTCCAGTCACCTGGAAATGCACACTAAACTCCAGTTTAGACTGAAAGTCTGCCCATTCCTGGCGTGGTGGTCTGTAAGTCAGAGATGTGCCCAATCGCATGCCCAGGTCAGCACGAACAGCAGTTTCCATCTTAAGACGGTAACTCGTAGTTGACAGTTTTGGGTGGATCAGTAGGCACCCATGTATGTGTAAAGGCACAAGCAGGGCCTTTCTAAACAGCATGCAGGAACCACACTTGACCAGATTGTCTCAGTGCAGAGGAACCCTCTGAATTCCGTGTGTTTTGAAGTCATCAGAAGAAAGCGGTCCAGGTCCAGACCCAAACACCTCTACAGATAGTTGGTTGCTTATCTTGCAACAGTCAACCTTTGTTCTTAGAATAGCAGTTTAAAGATGTTTTTGTTATTTTGATCTCTTTAATATGTAGGGTTTTTTTCACCCTATATTTAAGGATTCTTACTTGTTATGGTGTATCTGTCTCTTTGTGTTTCCACTGGTAATTCTCATTCCTAAAATGACCAATTTCTTCATTTTTAATTGATAATTTCGTCAAGAGCTGGAACACATACGAGCTGAACCATTTCTGAGATATAATGAAAAATAACCAGTCAGGGGAAACTGTGTGCTGCTGTCAGAGAATATTTCACTGTCCACGAGGAAGTAATAGAAAGAGGAAGCAACCGGAAGTTCCACACCCGCGGATCCCGAGATCCCGGCCCGCAACAGCTCTCTGCTCCCAAACCCTGTGGGAGAGAGACCTCACCGCCTGGTCAGGTGGGCACTCCTGAGGCTGCAGAGCGGAGGAGACCACCAACACTGCCCACCCCTGCCCACATCCCTGGCCCAAGAGGAAACTGTATAAGGCCTCTGGGTTCCCGTAGGGGAGGGCCCGGGAGCGGCAGGACCCCTGCGCCTGAGACACCGCCGGAACCTGAAGGAAACAGACCGGATAAACAGTTCTCTGAACCCAAATCCCGTGGGAGGGAGAGCTAAACCTTCAGAGAGGCAGACAAGCCTGGGAAACCAGAAGTGACTGCTCCCTGCACACACATCTCAGACGCCAGAGGAAAACACCAAACGCCATCTGGAACCCTGGTGCACGGAGGCTCCCGGAAAGAGCAGCGCAGATCTTCTTGGTTGCTGCCGCCGCAGAGAGGACTTAGGCAGTACCCCACGAGCACACTTGAGCCTCGGAACCTCAGGTAGGACCAACTTTTCCCCTGCAAGTGACCTGCCTGGTGAACTCAAGACACAGGCCCACAGGAACAGCTGAAGACCTGTAGAGAGGAAAAACTACACGCCCAAAAGCAGAACACTCTGTCCCCATAACTGGCTGAAAGAAAACAGGAAAACAGGTCTACAGCACTCCTGACACACAGGCTTATAGGACAGTCTAGCCACTGTCAGAAATAGCCGAACAAAGTAACACAAGAGATAATCTGATGGCGAGAGGAAAGCGCAGGAACCCAAGCAACAGAAACCAAGACTACATGGCATCATCGGAGCCCAATTCTCCCACCAAAATAAACATGGAATAATTAAACACACCAGAAAAGCAAGATCTAGTTTCAAAATCATATTTGATCATGATGCTGGACGACTTCAAGAAAGACATGAAGAACTCCCTTAGAGAACAAGTAGAAGCCTACAGAGAGGAATCGCAAAAATGCCTGAAAGAATTCCAGGAAAACATAAATAAACAAGTAGAAACAAACAGAGAGGAGACACAAAAATCCCTGAAAGAATTCCAGGAAAACACAATCAAACAGTTGAAGGAATTAAAAATGGAAATAGAAGCAATCAAGAAAGAACACATGGAAACAACCCTGGATATAGAAAATCAAAAGAAGAGACAAGGAGCTGTAGATAGAAGCTTCACCAACAGAATACAAGAGATGGAAGAGAGAATCTCGGGAGCAGAAGATTCCATAGAAATCATCGACTCAACTGTCAAAGATAATGTAAAGCAGAAAAAGCTACTGGTCCAAAACATACAGGAAATCCAGGACTCAATGAGAAGATCAAACCTAAGGATAATAGGTATAGAAGAGAGTGAAGACTCCCAGCTCAAAGGACCAGTAAATATCTTCAACAAAATCATAGAAGAAAACTTCCCTAACCTAAAAAAAGAGATACCCATAGGCATACAAGAAGCCTACAGAACTCCAAATACATTGGACCAGAAAAGAAACACCTCCCGTCACATAATTGTCAAAACACCAAACGCACAAAATAAAGAAAGAATATTAAAAGCAGTAAGGGAAAAAGGTCAAGTAACATATAAAGGCAGACCTATCAGAATCACACCAGACTTTTCGCCAGAAACTATGAAGGCCAGAAGATCCTGGACAGATGTCATACAGACCCTAAGAGAACACAAGTGCCAGCCCAGGTTACTGTATCCTGCAAAACTCTCAATTAACATAGATGGAGAAACCAAGATATTCCATGACAAAACCAAATTTACATAATATCTTTCTACAAATCCAGCACTACAAAGGATAATAAAGGGTAAAGCCCAACATAGGGAGGCAAGCTATACCCTAGAAGAAGCAAGAAACTAATCGTCTTGGCAACAAAACAAAGAGAAGAAAAGCACACAAACATAACCTCACATCCAAATATGAATATAACAGGAAGCAATAATCACTATTCCTTCCTTATATCTCTCAACATCAATGGCCTCAACTCCCCAATAAAAAGACATAGATTAACAAACTGGATACGCAATGAGGACCCTGCATTCTGCTGCCTACAGGAAACACACCTCAGAGACAAAGACAGACACTACCTCAGAGTGAAAGGCTGGAAAACAACTTTCCAAGCAAATGGTCAGAAGAAGCAAGCTGGAGTAGCCACTCTAATATCAAATAAAATCAATTTTCAATTAAAAGTCATCAAAAAAGATAAGGAAGGACACTTCATATTCATCAAAGGAAAAATCCACCAAGATGAACTCTCAATCCTAAATATCTATGCCCCAAATACAAGGGCACCTACATACGTAAAGGAAACCTTACTAAAGCTCAAAACACACATTGCACCTCACACAATAATAGTGGGAGATTTCAACACCCCACTCTCATCAATGGACAGATCATGGAAACAGAAATTACACAGAGACGTAGACAAACTAAGAGAAGTCATGAGCCAAATGGACTTAACAGATATTTATAGAACATTCTATCCTAAAGCAAAAGGATATACTTTCTTCTCAGCTCCTCATGGTACTTTCTCCAAAATTGACCATATAATTGGTCAAAAAACGGGCCTCAATAGGTACAGAAAGATAGAAATAATCCCATGCGTGTTATCAGACCACCATGGCCTAAAACTGGTCTTCAATAACAATAAGGGAAGAATGCCCACATATACGTGAAAATTGAACAATGCTCTACTCAATGATAACCTAGTCAAGGAAGAAATAAAGAAAGAAATTAAAAACTTTTTAGAATTTAATGAAAATGAAGGTACAACATACCCAAACTTATGGGACACAATGAAAGCTGTGCTAAGAGGAAACCTCATAGCGCTGTGTGCCTGCAGAAAGAAACAGGAAAGAGCATATGTCAGCAGCTTGACAGCACACCTAAAAGCTCTAGAACAAAAAGAAGCAAATACACCCAGGAGGAATAGAAGGCAGGAAATAATCAAACTCAGAGCTGAAATCAACCAAGTAGAAACAAAAAGGACCATAGAAAGAATCAACAGAACCAAAAGTTGGTTCTTTGAGAAAATCAACAAGATAGATAAACCCTTAGCCAGACTAACGAGAGGACCCAGATAGTGTGACCAAATTAACAAAATCAGAAATGAAAAGGGAGACATAACTACAGATTCAGAGGAAATTCAAAAAATCATCAGATCTTACTATAAAAGCCTATATTCAACAAAACTTGAAAATCTACAGGAAATGGACAATTTCCTAGACAAATATCAGGTACCGAAGTTAAATCAGGAACAGATAAACCAGTTAAACAACCCCATAACTCCTAAGGAAATAGAAGCAGTCATTAAAGGTCTCCCAACAAAAAGAGCCCAGGTCCAGATGGGTTTAGTGCAGAATTCTATCAAACCTTCATAGAAGACCTCATAACAATATTATCCAAACTATTCCACAAAATTGAAACAGATGGATCACTCCCGAATTCCTTCTATGAAGCCACAATTACTCTTATACCTAAACCACACAAAGACCCAACAAAGAAAGAGAACTTCCGACCAATTTCCCTTATGAATATCGACGCAAAAATACTCAATAAAATTCTGGCAAACCGAATCCAAGAGCACATCAAAACAATCATCCACCATGATCAAGTAGGCTTCATCCCAGGCAAGCAGGGATGGTTTAATATACGGAAAACCATCAACGTGATCCATTATATAAACAAACTGAAAGAACAAAACCACATGATCATTTCATTAGATGCTGAGAAATCATTTGACAAAATTCAACACCCCTTCATGATAAAAGTCCTGGAAAGAATAGGAATTCAAGGCCCATACCTAAACATAGTAAAAGCCATATACAGCAAACCAGTTGCTAACATTAAACTAAATGGAGAGAAACTTGAAGCAATCCCACTAAAATCAGGGACTAGACAAGGCTGCCCACTCTCTCCCTACTTATTCTATATAGTTCTTGAAGTTCTAGCCAGAGCAATCAGACAACAAAAGGAGGTCAAGGGGATACAGATCGGAAAAGAAGAAGTCAAAATATCACTATTTGCAGATGATATGATAGTTTATTTAAGTGATCCCAAAAGTTCCACCAGAGAACTACTAAAGGTGATAAACAACTTCAGCAAAGTGGCTGGGTATAAAATTAACTCAAATAAATCAGTTGCCTTCCTCTATACAAAAGCGAAACAAGCCGAGAAAGAAATTAGGGAAACGACACCCTTCATAATAGACCCAAATAATATAAAGTACCTCGGTGTGACTTTAACCAAGCAAGTAAAAGATCTGTACAATAAGAACTTCAAGACACTGAAGAAAGAAATTGAAGAAGATCTCAGAAGAAGGAAAGATCTCCCATGCTCATGGATTGGCAGGATTAATGCAGTAAAAATGGCCATTTTACCAAAAGCGATCTACAGATTCAATGCAATCCCCATCAAAATACCAATCCAGTTCTTCAAAGAGTTAGACAGAACAATTTGCAAATTCATCTGGAATAACAAAAAACCCAGGATAGCTAAAACTATCCTCAACAATAAAAGGACTTCAGGGGGAATCACTATCCCTGAACTCAAGCAGTATTA
This sequence comes from Rattus norvegicus, assembly GCF_021556685.1. NCBI lineage: Eukaryota > Metazoa > Chordata > Mammalia > Rodentia > Muridae > Rattus > Rattus norvegicus. The sequence continues at coordinate 22,254,142 of NC_141544.1, read as the reverse complement.
CAGAGCAATAGTGATAAAAACTGCAGTGTATTGGTACAGAGACAGACAGATAGACCAATGGAATAGAATTGAAGACCCAGAAATGAACCCACACACCTATGGTCACTTGATTTTTGACAAAGGAGCCAAAACCATCCAATGGAAAAAAGATAGCATTTTCAGCAAATGGTGCTGGTTCAACTGGAGGTCAACATGTAGAAGAATGCAGATGTTTGCCCGGAAACCAAAGAATTTTTATTAAGTATTAAATAAATAAAAAAAAACTGAAAAAAAATCAGAATTGAAAAAAAAAGAAAGAGGAAGCAAAGAAAGGTCATTTTTAGGTCATAATATAAGATGCAGGGCTTTTAAAATGCCCCACACAAGTCAGGTAAATAGTGCACTGTATTAAAAGAGGAGACATAAATACAAATGGGCAAGTGGTATGCTGGTTTCTTTTGCTTTTAAGCTTTTTTAAACTTCTAGCCTAATCAGGCTATATTACAGGAATTGATGGTAAGACAATGTTCTCAAGTTCAGTGCCTCACTCTGCATTAATTCTTAGATTCTTAGATTTCATCTATTTCAGCCTCCCCCCAACCTCTGCAAAGTTAGACTGTGTTCTTGACACAATTAATCACACACATAGACATATCGGTGTTCACTGAAGCAGGTCTCTAACAAGCCTCCATGGAAAATCCCTGCCTAGCTTCCTATTTCATCCCATCTGTCAACACCAGACTCAGTCTGCAAAAGCTTTCAGCTTTCACTCCATTTCTCAGGAATGCTGATATGAGGTGTGAGAACCAGTGAAGGTACAGGATCCAGACCACTCTGTCACCAATTTGTCCATGTTAAGCTGTTGTGGTGATAAATTTCGGGAGCCACATAACTTTTATTTTAGAAAGAGACTTTTCTGGATAAGAATTCAATACAGTCTTAATAAGATTTTAATTGGCATCGTGTGTGTGTGTGTGTGTGTGTGTGTGTGTGTGTGTGTGTGTGTGTGTGTGTGGTGATGGCAATAGCAGTTAATATATTAAGCATGTTAATTGAGTGCTCTATGACCTGCATCTATTTCTCCATGGATCTCTCTCTCTCTCTCTCTCTCTCTCTCTCTCTCTCTCTTCCTTTTCTTCCTCCTCCTCCTCCCCCTCTTCCTCCTCCTCCTCCCCCTTGCCCTTTTTTCTTCTTCATCTGCTTTTCCTTGCATCCTTCAATTTCTACTACATCATTCTACTTCGTTGTGGGATTTGGGAAGGAATTATATATTGAAAATACACCAAAATACTAACAAAGATGCTTTCCTACATTTTATACTAGCTACCATTTCTGCATTGGACCCAGCTGCTCCCATATGCAGCATATAGGCACCCAAATCCCATGGGGAGAGAGCTGAACACCCAGAAGTGCAGACATCCTGAGACCACAGGACAGACTGGCACTTCTGCACATCTCTGCCCACATCCCTGGTCCAAGGGGAAGCTGCACAGTGCTTCTGGACACAGGAATACAGGGACAGTCAGCCGCCAGTACCTACAGTTCTGGTCTGCACCCAGGATGGAACTGAACCGGCCAAACAGCTCCCCGCACCCAAATCCTGTGGGGGAGAGAACTGGACCCTCAGAAGCGTGGACACTCCCGAGAAGTCAGAGGAGAATACTCTCTGTCCAGACCCAAGAGAGAACTGCAAAGTGCCAACTGTGCCCGCAGGATGCAAGGACCTAGGAGCAATCAGGGCAGGACACTTCTGATTCCTGCCCACACCTAGAGCTGTCAAACAGTCACCAGGAGCGCCTACACCTGAGAGCAGCGCACCTGTTCTCAGGAAAGGCTGAAAGAAAAGAGGAAAACAGGTCTACAGGAGTGCTGACACAGAGGCCTACAGCAGGACCAAGTCACTCCCAGAAACAGCAAGACAAGCAAACACCACAGACTACCCAATAGCTAGAGGCAAGCACAGGAACCGAAGCAACAGAAACCAAGACTACTTGGCATCATCAGAGCCCAGTTCTCCCACCAAAGAAAAGACTGGTTTTCCAAACACACTGGAAAAGCAAGATTTAGATTTAAAATCACATTTTATGATAATGATGGAGGACTTTAAGAAGGACATAAAGAACTCCCTTAAAACCGGGAAGGGGAATAACAATCAAAATGTAAATAAGAAATATTCAAGTTAATAAAGATTAAAAAAAAAGAATTACAGGAAAACACAAGTAAACAAGTAGAAGCCCTTAAAGAGGAAACACAAAAATCCCTGAAAGAACTACAGGAAAACACAACCAAACAGGTGAAGGAATTGAACAAAACTGTCCAGGATTTAAAAATGGAAATAGAAACAATAAAGAAAACACAAAGGGAGACAACCCTGCATATAGAAAACCTAAGGAAGAGACAAGGAGTCGTAGATACAAGAATCACCAACAGAATACAAGAGATAGAAGAGAGAATCTCAGGGGCAGAAGATACCATAGAAAACATGACACAAAAGTCAAAGATAATATTTGCAGCATATAACAATTTGGACCTGATCTAGAGCACATAGGATTCATGTGAAGTGACATACATAGTTAATATTGATATATTCCCAGAAAGAATAATACATGTAACATACATTAACCTTTAGAAGAAACCCTTTCTTTCCTTAATGAACATTTATATAAAATCATGCTATTTAATGACAAGAAGATAGAGGATAGTAGAATTTTTCTTTGGCAATCTACTGTGATTTTTTTTCCCTTTGTTTTGTAGTTATTAAGTAAGATCATTCAATTCACTGTTTGGACTCAGTTGTTCTGTCTGCCTGTGAGATAACATTCTTCATAAGCAGGATCTGGTAATTTAAAGAGACAAAGGCTGGGCTTGTAATTCAGTTTTACAGTTGAATTCGGTTGTTAAAAGTGTTGTAACTTGATAAAGTAGAATTTATTTATGCCAATGTATTGGAGGTTGGCTCTCTGACATCAGGAAAACTTCTGCTTTTCATATTTTGTTTCAAAATGGATTATGCTTATATAAATCGATTCTTTTACAAGTTTACAATGTAAATATTTAATATACTTACAATATAAATGTATCAAAATGTATATTTTCATACAAAAATATTTTTTAAAATCAATTAGAACTTTCTTGAATTTGATTATTGCCTTTAAAGCTCAAGCAAAAACATATAGTTTTACTACAAACAGATACTTTGATACATCTATATTAAACCCATTAAAAGAAAAGGAAAAACATCTGCCAGTTAGATGAAAAACTTAATATCTTTCTTTAAGAAAGTTGATTTAAAATTCTGTACCCTAGTACAAAGCGAATAGAAAGGCTATATTTCATTTATTTGTATAGCCTTGTATAACAGTTGTTGTCTTGAGACAAGTTGGAGAGGGAATTGGTGATTTTTCTTTCTTGTATACTTTCATAAACACATTCAACCTTTCCTATAGCAGTCAGTTTTCTTCTTCTTCTTTTTTAAAGTTTTATTTTTGTATTTTATATATATGAATACACTGTAGCTGTCTTCAGACACACCAGAAGAGGGCATTAGATCCCATTACAGGTGGTTGTGAGCCAATATGTGGTTGTTGGGAATTGAACTCGGGACCTCTGGAAGAGCAGTCGGAGCTCTTAACCACTGAGCAATCTCTCCAGCACCCAGTTTTCTTCTTGAACTCACATATGTAACTGTGGATGTCTTTTTCAAAGCTAACAACTGCTTCTTTCAGCCTTCACCCATTGATAGAAGAAGAAGAAGAAAGACAAATGATAACAAACTTCCCAAGTCCAGGAGTTGGCAAAATGAAGCAGGATGCTGTATCATCCCCAGAACTGTAGACAAGCTATTTAACAGTTTTCTTTTCTTTGTTTTTTTTCATTTCCCTTTATTTTGAAATAAGTTCTCCTTAAGTTGAAATTGATTATTCTCAGTATATTTCCCAAGCTGCCCTCAGACTCAATACCTTACTACCTCAGCCTTTCAAGTGCTTAGACTATGCGCATGCATCATTAAAAACTATTATTCAATACTTTTATTTTCCTATTCTTTAGATAGGAAAAATACAATTATATTGTGACTCACTGTGCACTCTAAATTTTGTACATGTTAATTCATTTCCATGCCTTGTTTTTAAAATTTTTATCTGTTGATAATTATCTGGTCTTATTGAAGAGACACAATGATATTAACTTAAAATTGATACAAATATTAATTATTAACTAAACATTAAATCTCTACTGCATCTAGGATCTATGCACACGCTACTTTTAGTGTATGATTAGAATGAACCACAATTTTATTTCTAAACATATTTTAAAAGCAGTGTAGCTGGGCCTGGAGAGCTTACTCAGAGGTTAAGAGCAATGGCCGCTCTTTAGGATGACACAGGTTAGATTTCAGGCCCTTACATGGGATTTCACAATGTCCCATGCACACTTGCAGGAAAAATACCCATGCACATAGAAATAATGATATCAATAAAGCTGGAAATAGCCCAGATGCCCTTCGACAGAGGAATGGATACAGAAAATGTGGTACATCTACACAATGGAATGCTACTCAGCTATCAAAAACAATGACTTTATGAAATTCGTAGGCAAATGGATGGAACTGGAAAATATCATCCTGAGTGAGGTAACCCAATCAGAGAAAAACACACATGGTATGCACTCATTGATAAGTGGATATTAATCCAAATGCTCGAATTACCCAAGATAAAATCCACAGACCACATGAAACTCAAGAAGAAGGATGACCAAAATGTAGATACCTCAGTCCTTCTTGAAAGGAGGAACAAAAATATTCCTAGGAGGGGATATGGAGACAAAGTTTGGAGCAGAGACTGAAGGAATGGCCATTCAGAGCCTGCTCCACCTGAGTATACAGCACGTTTATAAACAGCCACCAAAACTAGATAATATTGATGAAGCCAAGAAGTGCATGCTGACAGGAGCCTGATATAGATTTCTCCTGAGAGGCTCAGCCAGAGCATGTCAAACACAGAGGTGAATGCTAGCAGCAAACCATTGAACTGAGAACTGGGTCCCCATTGGAGGAATTAGAGAAAGAATTGAAAGAGCTGAAGGGGCTTCTGAACCCATATGAACAACAATGCCACCTAACCAGAGCTCCCAGGGACTAAACCACTACCCGAAGACTACACATTGACAGACCCATGGATCCAGCTGCATATGTAGCAGAGGATGGTCTTGTTGAGCATCGAAGGAAAGAGAATCCCTTGGTCCTGCCAAGACTGGAACCCCAGTGCAGGGCAATGTCGGGATGGGGGTGGGAAGAGGGGTCGTTGGGGAGGGGGAACACCCTCATAGAAGGGGAGAGGGATGGCCAGGAATCCAGGAAAGGGAATAACATTTGAAATGTAGTTTAAAAATATCCAATAAAAAAAAAGAAAGGAAAAAAAAAAGAAATTGTACTTGAACTTAATTTAGGGTACAGGCTTTTTATAGGTCATTTATTTATGAGAAGATGTGAGTTTTTTTTAAAAAAATAATTCTATGTGGGATTTATAAAGATATTATTGTATGGAAAGGAGTAAAGCAAAAAAGAGATCAATAAAAACTAAAGACAAAACAAACCTTACTGCATTTGTGTGTTTTGTTATATACACTTACACTTGTGATCCCTGCTCCTTGTGTAGCTGGGGTTGTAGGATCAGTATTGGAGCTTAGCATGGGCAACATAGCAAGATCCCCATCCCCAAACAGGACATAATGTTGAAATAATTTCCCCTGCAATACTGCAATATTTCCACCTCTCTCCCCCCACCCCCGCTGGATTTTCTTGTTATCTGTCATGTTACAGACAACAGAAAGCATATTTCTCCTCTGAAAACAGCTTCAAGGTAGCAGAGCCCTAAAATGGAGAAGGCTGGAGGCAAAGGAGGAACATCCCAGCTCCCCAGACCACGGACAAGAGGCTTACCAACCATCATATAAGTCCAGTGTTAACTGAGCCCATTTTTATTACTTATCCAGGGATGTCTTTGAGACTTTTGAAAGGCTTACTTTATCACAAGCTAAAAACATACAGTGTCTTTTATTCTAACAGGATACCCTCAACCAGCTTTCTCCTGACACTACCTCATTCTTCCTACTCACAAGGGACTTTAAAGAACTCACTCTTCTTTCCTAAGGTAGGTTTAATGCTTTTCTTTAGATCCTACCACACAGTTAATGAACATTTTGCTCTAACTCCATTCATATTTACAAGCTTGCCCATCTCTTCTCTAAACCCAGCAATTTCTATTCCCCACTCTCCTACCCATTGACGTTTCCTTCTGCAGCTGTCTTAGTGTAGTAACACTCTGCACTCTCTAGTCGCTTCTCCATTTCCTGTGCTAGTTCAAGCCCATGCTAGTTGTTTCCTGCTTTATAATGCTACAACTCCCTATGAACTGTCATCATTTCTTTTCTTTTTTTTTGGAGCTGGGGACCGAACCCAGGGCTTTGAGCTTGCTAGGCAAGTGCTCTACCACTGAGCTAAATCCCCAACCCCTCCCTACGAACTATCATGGGATGCATCGTTCATATCATAGACTCTCTCTGACTTAATCTTCCTAAGCAGAGCTTCATCAGGACATTGCCTCTCTCCAATAGTCTCACTTCTCAGAAGATGAAGCTTAGAGAATTAATATTGTCTGTGACCAAGAGTCACCCCAACATCCCTATTCTTGCTCCTTAACACTACATTTAAGGAAACAAAGGCCCTGCGACACCGAACACTATTTGCTGCTCCTGTTTATTTGTCCATTCTGGTCCTTGTGTGACGTTCAAACTTTGTCTTTGATTGAGCTTGCTGTTTTCTAGAATTTTCCTTAAAATACACAAATTTCATGACACTCATGTACTGAGATATTCTTAACTAAAATTTCTCTCCCTCTTCATTGTGTCTTTAGGGTACATTGTGTCCACATCCCCGCACTCCCTTTTTTCTGTATACATGGCTATGTTTACATTCCTTAAATATATTGTAAACCTCCTTTGGACAACCATCAAAACCACTCCTATAGAACTCGATCCATACACAATAATTCTTTGAAAACTCAAGACATTACATGGTGTCACAGCAGAATAGGTTTCCGACAAGAGAATCAGATCTTGAATATGGATAGAAGGATTCTTTTAAAAAAATCATGAAATATCATACATTATACAAGGCAATTTCCCTGAGTGAAGGTTTTCTTTAACAGAAAAAAAAGTCCAAGTGATTAGAAAGAAGTTGCACTGCAGAGATCTAGAAAAATGGGAGCGTAAAGAACTGTAGAGATGAAGTAGACATAGGATTCTGCTGGAGGTCAGCAGACCTACCGGTAGCCTTGTCTTAACCTCCCAGAGGTTGAGGTTTTTATTATAATTTTTATGGGCTTCTGTTGGCATTACATACAATTAGCACTTAAGAATCGTTGACTGCTGCTCTCATCTAGCATTAAAACCCTGTGCCTATAAAGAAATAATGGGTTCTTCTCTGGTTTCGAGCAATTAGTGACATAAAAAAAAAACTGTACTTAGGGAAGATAAAAAAGAAATCAAAAGATTGAAAAAAAATCACTGAAAATATAAAATCTTAGACACTGTACCATTTTATATAAGTGAAAATAGTTAATTTATAAAGAGATCTGTAATCATATAAATAAAACAGTAGTATTCATTTTCATCAGTCAATCATTTACTGTGTAAATGTTGAAAATTACTAATAAAGAGCCATGATTGTCATTGAGGAGGTCAGGAGTGTTATGCAGACCCACACTCAAACCAACCCATACAAATGAGGTCGGATCTTTGATTTTTAAATACCTCAAGGCAAAAAGCACAGTCTTTTCCTGGCTCAAATAGATCCAATTACCTCTAATGACCCTGTTACATTTTATTGAATATCTGTGATGCAGGTGCTTTTGCTTAAATCTAAAGTTGGGTTTTATAGCATTTTCTGAGAACTCATGGGCAAATGAAGAAAAATTAGTAGACTCCCTTCTTCAATACCCTTTCTAGTATTGTGTGTTTTCTACTGTGAGAAATATAATGTGGCAGAGACACACAGATGAATATGATAGCCTCGGATATCAGTGAGTGTACCAAAAGAAAAGCTATAAAAAACACCAAGTGGACTTTGAGCTACTGAAGACCAAACCCAATGCCTCACCCATAGTTAGCAAGCACTCCACCCCTGGGCTACAGCTGAAGCCCAAAATGACCTTCAGAAGAGAACCTGACCTAGGACAGAAATACAAGCATTAATGGTGGAGGGCAGCACACACAGAACCTTAGGGGTTTCGGGAAAAGTTTGTGAAGGAAATTGTATTGAGGCATTAAAGTTAAGTTAATAATGGGAGAAAATGCTGTAAAGTCATTTGAGTTATGAATAACAGCAGATAAGGGGCCTTGCAAAGCAACTACATATTTTAAAAGCTGAGCAAACCCAGGCACACTTGTCAAGGTGAAAAGGCTAATTTGCCAGGATGTTAAGAGGATGGTAGAGAAAAGTAGAGAGGTAAATGGCTCAAAACTGGTTTTATTCTGTAGATAAACTGGGAATTACTCAATATATTGTTTTGTTCAGTTGCGTGCAGTCTTGCTAAATTTATTCTCAGCTATCCTAGTATCCTTATTTTAGCCCAGACACTCCTCAAACTAGTTGCATTATTTCTGCCTCGGCCTCCATCCTAAATTTGCAGGAAGTATAGGCATTGGGCACAATACCCAGCTTCACCAAGGACTTTCACTAAGTAGAAAAACTATCGTGTCATATATATCTCTGCCTTCCATAGTAGCCATTGTACTTTAGACATAGTAAATATTGTTCATCAATGCTTAGAGAGTCATGCACTAAAAATACACATTAAAAACAAAAACCCTACAATATAGCAGGCTTTTATTTCTTATCACATTGGGCAGTGGTGTCAAGAATCAAAGGGATTGATTATTGAAACCTTCAGCCAGCTCTGGAGCGGGTACACAAGGAAGGATTTGAAGGAGTTTTTCATTGACTTCACATTTTAGTATACTTGAGTTCTTCTTGACATTAGATTTACTGTTATTACATAACAGGAGATTATGTAACATAGTTTACAGTAGAGCATAGTTCAAACCACATTAGAAAAGTATTTTTCCTTGACATGTAAGAGAAATGTTACATTTCTGTTACTGGCTATGACTTGCACTAAAGTCATGCCAGAAAAATTTATTTCTAGTCATCATGAATAAAAGGTCCTTTCAAACAATGTAATAGTACGTAATATTTTACATGTCATTCTCTTCATTTGCTTGTTCTGGGAGATACAGTGCAAGGGCTCACATATGTTAGCAATGGAAGCAAATGCTAAATGTTTGCTTAACCTATACTCAATATAAAAGGATGTGAGTTTGACCTATATTTTAAAGTTTTAGCTATTGTTACGTGTAGTTCACGATATCATAATGACCAGGTGAAAATTATTTAAGTTATGTAAATACACTTGTAAATTGAAAATAGTAAGTGCCTATTATAAACTATTGAGAAAATTCAGAATATTACTGATTGTTTCTTCTTGGCTGTAATTTGTACACTAGAGCTCTCCTCCAACAAGGTCCTTTGTACATTTGCTTTCCTACAGGGTAAGTGGACTGTATTTTCTTATTGCATTTATGTTGAACTTGGCCATTATACCCACATCAGCCAATAGTATGTATTCAACCAGAATACTCGCATGACTTTACATGTACTGTCAAGCACTTGATTTTGGCAGCTACCATGAGAAGAACATGTGGAAGTAGAGTATGAACACACGTGGAATGAATAAGACTACTCCCATGCCTAAGAGTCCAGTTGAGCACAGTTGAAGCTCAGGTTAGACCCACTGAGATTCTGTAGCCTAGGTGCTAGACAGCTAACCTGGTGAGTGGGAAGGATGGTAATTTCTGTAAGCCACTTACTTTTTTTGGTGTTGCCTATTATCCATTAAATTTCAGAGTGTCTTTGACTAATATAAATATTAGTTTATGTTTCTGAAATAATAGTAAGTAATAAGGTGACAGATTTACAGGGTTTTATAAGAAATCAATTAATTAAATATTCTGATATAAGGATGTCTAAGTAAGTAACTCAGGAAGATCATGAGTTCAAGAGATAGATAAGTTATAAGATCCTTTATAAAAAAGAAAATCATATCAGTAATGATTAAATTTGGTGGGCAGAAGTACAATATTCTCTGGAAACTCTGAAATCCTGTAAGAACTATAACAAGGCTCATATTAAAAAGCCTTAGGACACAGAGCTTTTTTTTTTAAGTACAGGAAAGTTTTACATCAGTTTTTACTCCTTAAAATAACATTTTTTTTTTAAATTTCCTTTTGCTATCTTTAAGTACAGAATTTTAAAATGGCTTCCCTATTTAGCTAATGCATCACCCTGTCCATTGTAATCTCTTTATAATTTAGTTGTAAAGGCCTGTGGAACAGTGTACAAATTAACTTTATCCTACTGAGGACCTGATTAGCATAAGTGGCCCGAGATATAAGTATCTGAAGAAGTTTTGTAACTTTAATACTGTGTACAAAAGTTTCTCAGGGAAAAGTTCTGATGTCATACGAAGATATGTTTTGGGATTGGAGTCAATGGAATGAATTTTCCAATTTTAATGATGGCCCATCCTATTTAAATAGGCTCATCTGACTTTTTTTTTAGCATGAATATATATAAGTATATATGAAAGTTGTATAATTATATGGTGAATACTTCCACTTCAGATGTCACATCTTGTCAAAAGCCAGGAACTATGAGTAAGTGGATGAAAATACTTCTGTTCATAAACAAGTTGCCCTATTTTACTTGGCCTACTTTTCCAAAGGAGCAATTTTTTATACCTGGCATAGCAATTATTAAACGATAAAATGTTATCTCCCACTTAGATACAGATAAACAAAACAAAACCAAAAACAACCAAAAGAAGACCACCAGTCCACTAAGATTAGTAACTAAGAAAACTGAAACCCAAAATATTTCCCACATCCCGAAGTCAATCAATGGCAGAAAAGGGTGGTTAAGTCAGCATTTGTGTTATGTATTTATAAACTTCTGCTGAGGGGGAGAAAAAAGACTCTTTTTAAAAAATATTTTCAATGTCTGTTTTGTAGACACTTGTTAAGGTTTTGCGTTACAGTTTACATCTGATGTAAAACTGAGTCAGTCTTGCCTATTTTTAGATAACTCTAATTTATGAATAAAAATGAAATCATGATAGAAATATATAGGTTGAAATCTACTTGTTTACTTAGGTTCTAAATGTCATGGTTTACATATATATATATATACATATATATATGCATATATATGTATGGTTATAAGTCAATTCTATCTGTTCTCCAAGTAAGCACAAATATTTACTGAATTTTTAATTAAATTAGATATAATTTTTGGAAGTAAAGTTTTACAGAAAACAAGATGAGCAAAGAATGCCAAAAATTGCTTCAGCTCTTGCTTTACAGGTTATGGAAAGCCCTTTATTATTTCCCGGGAAGCCTCTGTGTATGCACAAGCTTTCTGACATAATCACAGACCTGTGGAAAGCCCAATTAGCTCTTCAACTTGACCAGTGTCTATTCTTTTCTGAGAAGCAATTCTAAACAATATTTCACCAAGCAGGATGTTCTCCACATTATAGAAAGCTTAGGAGGGCTTTAGTGTCATTTTATTTGGGGCTTTATAATGACAGGCATGTCCTGTCACAAATACCAGCTTTAGAGAAAATCTACTGCATTAGGTCTGGTGCTTTGCCCACATTTAAAAGATCAATTGCCAAGGTAATGGAGAGGAACTGCACATACGGAGTGTCGTAAGTGGAGAGCAGATGAGAAATAACATATTAAAAATGTATGCATTGTAGACATTTAGGGTTGCATGTGAGTTTAGCATTTAATTTGCATGTGGTCTACACTGTGCCCTACCGTTCTAAGATAATAATCATCTCCTCAACTCTCTTACAAACTCCTTGAAACAAACCTTGTATTTTTTCAAGTCCTTGATTCCACAAACAGATCTAAGCCTAGAGTTGAACACTTATTAAGTAATTATTGATTCTTTAGTTATAAGTTAAGTTTTTAAGTCATGCAATTTAATAGTATTCCATTAAAGAATACAATGGTTAGGGGATCCCAACTGATATGACATAGGTATGTGTAGGTCAACATTATTAATTTCTAATTTTAAGGTTACTTTACTCACTGTAACAAAGCAAAGCAAATTAACAGGTCAACTTTAAATGCAGTTAAAAATGTTTCTTTCCATTGCAAGTGTGGTCTGTTTTCTGCTCTTTATTGCCTTCTATTCCTTTGGCTTTGTGTGTGCGTGTGTGTGTGTGTGGGGGGGGGTGAAACATTGTATACTTTTTGTAGCTGTATTCTTCATTTTCAGAAATACACATGTATCCCATGAAGTATGAATACCCTTTCTCCCAAAGTTTTTCCTCCCACTATAATTGATGTTTGGAAAAAAACATCATACTGTTGTCATAACCCTCATTGCTCTGACTTCCTACAGGAAGATGAATAAGTCAAAGAAAGATATAGTAACACACAGTTAACATGACTCCATTGCATTCAGAGGGAAGATAAGTGATACCAGGGATGTAATGTGCTGTAGACCTGGATTTTGTTGCTAAGCTCCAAGCAGAGAATAGCTACAGAACAACTAGCTTTTCTTCTATAGATCACACCACATCCCACAAAATTTTCTAGATTTGTGCATGTGCATATGTTCATGTATTCTGTACACAGGTTGTTGTATCCACTTGTGTGTGGAGATCAAATGTGTAGAGATAGTTTTGTCAGTGCTGTAAAGAACAAAAACCACTAAAACCAAAAAACCTCTGATCAAAAAACTTAACCAAGGTGAAAGAAAGACAGACAGACAGACAGACAGAAAGAAAGAAAGGAAGAAAGAAAGAAGAAAAAGAAAAGAGCTAGGCATGTTGGCACCTACAGAGGCAGACAGACCTCTGAGAATTTAATGCCACTCTGGTCTACAAAGTGAGTTTCAGGACAGCCAGAGACCCTGTCTCAAAGAGAAAAGAAAAGAAAACAAAACAAAACAAAAGGAATGAAAACAAAAGAAAAGAGAAAGAAAAGGGAAAGAAAAGAGGAGACAAAAAAGAGAAAAGAAAATAAGAAAGGAAAGGAAAGGTAAGGAGGAAGAGGAAAGGAAGGTAGGAAGATAGGAAGATAGGAAGGCAGACAGGCAGGCAGGAAGGAACAATAGGGTTTGCTGGCTCATATTTCCGGGGTTCTATCCATCAGGGTAGAGACACTGAGGCTACAGAGGCTTGAGGCAGCTGGTAATATGGCGTCTAGAGACTGGAAGCAGAGAACCATGGGTGCTGGTGCTCGGCTGGCTTTTTCCTTTCTACTTAGCTCATAGAATAGTGCTGCCTTCAGAGAAAGCAGGTCTTCCGTCTCAGTTAAACTCGCTTAGAACTGTCCCGAGCCACGTGTAATCTAGGCAACACCTTTCAGGCATGTCCTGAGGCTAACCTAATCTAGTCCTAGAGGCTTGTCTCCTGGGTGGCTCTCCCCTGTCAAGTTGACAAACGATATTAACCACCTTATTTTTTGAGACAGTCTATCTCATAGAATTTGCAGTTTACCAGTCTGAACAGACTGGCTGGGGAGCAAGGCCCAGGGATCTTCTTGTGTCCACCTTCCCAGTACAGAGACTACAGGCATTGTTGACCTATCTGACTTTTATGTAAGGCCTAAGGCTCCAAACTCAACGCTTGCTCGGCAAGTGCTTCCCTGACTGTTTGCCCCAGTCCATTCTAGAAATCTGTTCAGTTGTTAGTTCTATATATTGAAACGGCATGGCTTTGTCTTGGAGATGGATAATTGAGTTGAGCTGTAGCCCTGCTTGTGTCTGATTACTTTAGTCCAGTTGAATTGTTTCTGGAAAACACAGGTTTCCTTTAACGGGTCTTTGGCAGGTGTTGTTATATTCTGTTGAGACAAAGAAGGTGTTTAAAGTTACGTTTTCTAGGTTGTAAACTAATCTTACACAACCTTATGATAAAGTATGAGCCATACAAAAGGAATAACTATTTCTTTTGAAAATAGTGTCTGGAATATTACTGAAAAATAAAAGGTTCCCTTGGTGTTTAGCTTTTTTTCTCCATTTCATGAATTGTTAACAGTCTCTGGACAAAGATTTTTTTGCGTCACTAATTTTTGAACAGCTTCTACAACTTTAATGTACAGTGCATGCGTATTAACTAACGTTCTTGCTTGTCTGAGAATTCCACGTGGCTTATCGGTGGGCTCACTGGACATCTGTCAATGAGAAGTGAGTACCCTTAGCACCAGTGAGCTCTCAGGGAGCTTCCCGTGCTTATCTTTAAACTCAATAAATCAGTCTACCATCCAAACGGGCATTGCAATTTATCCTGTCTAGTCAGGAATATGATGTCGCAGAATCGCACTTGCAGCACAACTGTAGCTTTGTAATGCAGCCCATGTTTTGCTAATGTGTTTTGAGTTCCATTAGAGTCTCATCTTTGTCTCCCAGTGCCATATGTTATTGGGCTAGAGCACACCTCTCAAGCAAGAGGACATAAAAAGGAGTAAAATTACATCGTGACATATGCTATTGGTTACATCCCAGCAAACAGGCTTCTCTTCTTCTTGCTTCCTAATTGAAACCTAAATTTGTTCATGTCTGGGGAAGGTGTGCTCTGCATAGACAAATCCCTCCTAGCCTGAGGAATAGGACATGAAATGTTTCCGTTATAACCTCATTCTGCTGTCATTAGGGATTCCTACAGAGTCTGGGATTTGACTGAGTTCTGGCCACGGACCTCTGGGAAAGGTCTCTTTCTTATAAATGAAATATGCTTGAGGAGAAAACACCTCAGTCCCTCTTCACTTTCTTTCTTTGGATGTTATGAAGATTTTATGCATACTGCTGCTAAGGGGCTCAGGATGAGGAGGACCGGTGACATTCGAGTATGGCGAAGCCTGAGGTTAGCAAGAACTCAGGTACTTTAAAGCGTTGTTAAGCAGCCAAGACAGTTCTTAGATCTGCTTCTCTCTGGACTTCCTGAATGTCATAATAAATGTCCTTATTGTTTAAGATGCATTTAGCAGGGTCTTCTGTTACTTACAGACAAAAGCATTCCAACTGATAAAAGAAGGTAGTTTAAAAATGCAGTTCATACCAGTGTGGTTGTTTCTTTCACAGACAGGGAAGAGGCAAAGAAAAGAAAGGGCATTACTGGTTTACTAATGAGCCTTTCTACATCTGGCAGTTTAGAATTTGAACTGCATTTTCCCTACAGAAATGTTACAAATGGTGTCCAGGTTCCCAGGGTAAGCCCACAAAGCCCATTTAAGCCAATAATGCTACAAAATCTGTACAGCCTAGTAGAACCGAATCTCCTTGAAAGACAATGTTTCCACTGGGAGAAAATAAATTCAGAAAAAAAAATTATCAAAGATCCAGCTTGATAAAACTTAAAGAAAATCAACCTAATAGCAATAAAATTAAAGACATTTTCTTTTCCATGATGAGATAGTAGGAATGTCTATTAGAAGAATCTGTATCCCACATGATATACAGCATCTGTTTATGGGAGTTGGCCCAAGAGGTCAAAGGCGAGATGGACACCTGGCAGCAAGGTAGACATTTGGCAAGGGTGACGTTTACCTGTTTATCATTGGTTCACTCTTCTGTGCCACGACTTTCTGTCTGCTCTCTCCATCTTTAGCACTGTTGCTTCTGTTTATAGAAAACCCCTCTTTTTTGCTATCCTCACAGCATCAACCCCTAGTATATGTCATCATCATATCTGTGATCATAGCATGCATCCTAACCTCTGATCACATTGTTAAAATAAGAAATAATGGAGATGCCACTATAACAAATATTCTTAATATTTCCTCTAGATCTAGACTCTAGATTATAATGATTACTTCTTCATTAGTATCTTTTTTTCCCATTGCATTTTTGCAACATAAGCCTGAGGAGTCTATAAACTAGGCTGCAAAGACATCAAGCATGCATGGTTCCACTGGGCTTACCACAGCTCAGTGCTGCTTCTGAGAGACAAGTGGAGAAAGAATCTCAGAGGAATATAATTATTTGATTGAATATTTTCTTTTTTCTCCTTTAAAGGATTTATTTGTTTAAACTTGTTTTGTGTGTGTGCTGTGTACATGCTTGCTGCCGTGTGTATGTAGAATTCAGAGGACAACCCTCGGTATAGGTCCTCACTCCCAACTCTTTAGAGGCAGAATCTCTCTGTTGGTTTTTTGTGCTTTATGCCACAATTACTGGCTCTTGAGATTCCTTTGTTTCTTCCTTCCATCTGTAATTTGGGATTACAGATACGGACTACTGTATCTGCCTTTGTAACATTGGTCCCAGGAATTTAAACTCAGGCCCTCACCCTAGCATAGGAAGTAATTTATTCAGTGAGCCATTTCCCCATTATTGAGCTTTTGTGGGGAAACCCTGCTAATTAAGGTCATAGTCTATCATGTCCCCATAGCTTCTCTGAGCTGCCATAAAACGGAAGACCCCTTTCTGACCTTGTCTGATCCCATGCTCTCTATCTGAAAAAATGTCTTGTAGCCTTGGTGAGATCATAGGTTCAGCTTCCTTTCTCCCAGTAAGAACTTGTCAAGCAAGCACCTGGAATTCCAGAAATGCCTCTCGAAGCAAATGAGGCATTCTTCCACACCCTAAACTCTAGGCAATGATATTTACCCACCCTGGAGATCTCTACCTCCTTCTCACAAAAATATATAGACCTTGATTCACCCCAAATGAAAGCGAGCTGACTCTCCAAAGCTGATCCAGGAAGTTTGCCAATCTGTGGCCTGAACCCTGTTCTTTAACTCTGCCTATCTAGTGATAGTACAGTAAGTGACTTGATCTTTATGTCTACTGTACTTTTATTCAGTGAATGAACTCAACATCATGGATAGTTTTTTGTCCCTTTCTTATAGCCATAAGCTAGGGTAAATGTTGCCTTCCCTCTTTAGTAAATACCACTGAGTGAAATTCACTCATTTACTTTCTTCATTCCCCTCACGAATTCCTCCTAGGAGTCTTGAATGTCAGCAGAATTCAGTCAGGGCTGCTGCTTCCCACCAAATGGCTTACGTTAATTTGTAATCTAAAGACGAGGTTTCAGAGATTTTGCTGCCAAGGGTTCCTTATGCAAATCGGGGCACCTATTTCCAGAGCTCCAGTTACTAAGAGTTAGGTTCAGCCTGCTAAGTCTAACTGGAGACTTGTTCAGTTAAGAGAGACTTTATTCCCCACATTTGCATAACTGTGCGACTGCAGAGTTGAGAAGATCAGCTCAAAGATGGCTTTTTTACCTCTGCCTAAACAGACAAGCAGCTGGTATTCTGCTCAGTAAAAGGAATTAAAGCCCTGCCTCTCCAGTCATTTCCCCCTCCCCCATTGCACTAGTGTTTTATGATGTGCAGCTTCAAAGCAGTCTTTAAGAGCAGAGTCTTTATCAATTGCATTCTGTGGGAGATTTTACTCTCCTCTCTCATGCTCTACCAAATGGTGGCTAGTGCTGTGTAATGCTCCTATTCTTTGTCATTTCATCTCTGGAAGTCTTTGTCTGCCTTCCTCATGCATGCTGTGGCTATGCGAGCAGGGTTTTAAGGTCTCTTTGGTAGACGGAACCCAAAGTAGAAACAGCTATCCCACTGGGTGGAAACAAGGAGGCATGTCCTTTCCTGCATGGTACATTAAACAGTCATTCCGGGGAAGCAGTGCACCAGGTGTTACTGCTTAACTCTTTCACGTAGTCTGATCTCCTGCAGGCACATGTGCACACGTGGGATTTCTCAGATATTTCTAGAGCACTTTGTTAACGGATGGGAAAGAGAAAGACGTAGGGATTGGAAATTGGATTTAAAAATAGCACTGCTTTTTTCTTACATTTTATTCTCTCCTCAGGCTTGCAACGCAAGCAAAGTTGTCACTCCAAAGTGAATAAGAGATAGTATATGCCAAGCTAAACATGAGAGGGCATGGCCAGGGAACACACATCCACGTTACTCTGAATGGCACGATTTACTGTTACAAGAATGTTTACTGTCATAGAACAAAAGAAAGCCATACATCAGTGCATGTACCAAATATGCTGGTGGGTATATTGAGTTGCAGCAGAGAGAAATCTCTTCTATGGGTTTCAGGTACCATGCGACAATGAAATACTTTTGGATTTAGATGTCAGTAGAAGGCAATGTTCTGCTCAATAATACAATTATAAAAATCTCCTCAACACTTCCAAAGATGTCAGGTAAGATACAAAAGTTGGTGATGAATCCCTAGTAAAAGGATTAAAGATGTGATTTTGCTTCTCTGTCTGTAACATACTGTCCACATTCAGGAAGCTCCAGTCAGTCTGACTTCCACATACTTGTAGCTTCTTCGGAGCACTCATTCCCATCTATCTCTCTGAAAATGCAATAACATCTAAAATTCAAATGCGCATTTTCCATCTTGATTACTCTGTGACCATATCAATTCTCACGATGGCTTGGAGTCACTGAGGTTAGAAGTCCCAACATTTCAGAACAGAACTTTACTGTAACTTTCCTTTAGATTTTATTAATGCATAAAAAAGACTAAGTACCTTGAGGTGAGGATGAGAAAGACCAATAACAAGAAAGAATGGGAAAGGGTTGAGTTTGAGATCACACTGCCCTGATGGGAACTGTTCAGCAGAGCTAGGAGGATTGGCTTGGTCAATCATGTCCTTCCCTACCGATGTTGACTCTACTGTGGTGAAGAAAGTCGGAACTTAATGAATCCCAGGAAATCTCAACATTTCACAACACAGAGAATGGAGGAGGTGAGAGTTCTTGTCCATTATTATTATTAACACTATTATTAAACTTAAAGTAGATATTTACCTAGAGCAATTTATTAAGAAGGTGCAAATATTAATTCACTCAAGGCTTTTGGGGTATTGTTTTTAACTAATTTATTTTTCAAGACACCGAAAACAAAGTCCATTCTAGCTAAGGACAGCAGAAGAACATGTTCTTAATGTGTGAGTTGGGACCCCCCCCCGCCCCAGGAGATTCAATAACTGAATGCAGGAGCTCCAAAACATGGGAACAATAAATGGTTTCTGAGTGCACAATGACCACAAATTGAAAACTAAACTTGGACTGACTCTAACCTGTACGTGTCTGGCAGCGTTGATTTATGTTACATTTTCTGTCTTCCTTCCACCCTTGGTCTCAGCACACCATATGTGTGCTCTCCACAACACGTGTGCCCTGCACACATCACGATGGTGCAGTCTGGAGGATCTCAACTCATATGCCGCATGATTGTATGCTTTGAATTACAATGTTCCATCATATGTAACTTTGTCTGCTCTTACAGAAACTTTGTGGTTGAATTATGGAAAACAGGGGCATTGAAGATTTTTCTGCTTATTCCTTAGCATGTAAGTGCATACTATCATAACTTTTGACTGTACCGTTTTCGAATACTTGATTTTTAGAAATTGTTCTTGAGTCATTGACAGATTTCATTAAAGAAATAATTAAACAAGGAGAGCAAGGGGATGAAAAGAAAGTACTCGATGGATTTCGACTTCTGAAATAGTCCTACACATTTCCCTGTTTGACACTAGGTATTTATGTAATGTGGTGCTTTTAGCATTGACTGCTATAAAATAAAAATATCAATCAACTCTGAAAATTACTGAAGATGCTCTGTGTGCTACTGTATCAAGTAATCAGTCAAGAATCTACTCTTTATACATAAGTAATCAAGCATATCCAACTCAGTAGCATGTTGATTTTTTCCACCTTTAACATACAGTAAATTATATGTATATCAAAAATTGGTCTAAAACAGTTTTCTTTATGATTTTTGATCAGTAAATTTTATACATTTTTACCTGTATGCTTTCAGTTACATCAAATTCTTTGAATAGGGGCCTGAAGACATCAACCAGCATTTAAGATCACTTGGTGCTCTTCCAACGGAACCCAAGTTCTTTTTCCAACACTCATTTTGGGTGGCATATATACACACCATGGTATATATGTAAAAATAAATCTAAACACTATTTCCATTGTGAAAAAGGTTGGAAGTAGAAAAAGGTTAAGAACTCTTAATCTATCAAAAGCAATCAGAGACCATCAGCCACGGAGAGACCTGAGAAAAGACAGTAATGGCTAGATCCTAAAACAACACCCAAAAACCATAGAATCGGGGCACCCAGAAGTTATTCCCTCTACTATAGTCAGAATTGCTTCTGAATAATGAGACAACTGATGCAGCTGTTTGGTTCAGAATAGCCACTTCTGCCAGTAACATATCAGTAAAACGATTTATTAGTAATATTGATTTTGTAGTTTATATTTGCCATTTGACTAAGTTGCAAATTGCTTATTATATTAGTATGCCTGAATAGGAAAACTAATTGTACCTGATTGTAATTGCAAGAGAATCTAGGAATTTTCCTCCTTATCCCACCAGGCTTTCCCCACCAAGAGTTGGAATGACTGTCAATCAAGACTCAGTACTCTGTTGTACCACACTGCTAAAGGAAGCAGACTTTTCCAAAAATCCTTTTCAAAATGGATAAGATTTTAGCAAAACTTAATGTGTAATAAATGAAACATGAATCAAAGCCCAAGGGAGTGTGCTGGAAAGTTGGCTCAATGGGTAAAGTGCTTGCTGGCAAACATGAAGACCTTCATCTGGATTCCCATTTCCTGAATAAAAACTGAACAAGGTAGCATGTGCTTGCAATTCTAGCACTAGGAGGCAGACAGGAAAACCCCTGGAGTTTACAGGCTAGCCAGTCTAGCCAGTTATTTGAATTCCAGTTTCAGTGAGATATTTCCTCTCAAAAAACGAACAAACACAAATATCATTAAGAATGGTAGAAAACACCTGTGTTGGTAAGTCTTTTATCAACTCAACAGAAACTGGAATCCTCTGAGAAAAGGGAACTCAAATTAAGAAACTACGTCTATCCTATTGGGCTGTAGGCATGTCTGTGGGACACTTTCTTGATTAGTGATTGATTTGAAAAGGTACCACCCACTGAAAGTGATGCCATCCAAATCAACTTGTGCAGGGATGTAAAGCCACAGAGTGAGCTATGGGAGCAAGATATAAAAAGATGGACTGTTGTAAAGTATAAGCCATATAAAACCTTTCTTCCCCAGGCTGCTCTTAGTCATGGTGTTAAATAGAAAACAACTCTGATAGGCTAAAATCAACCTCTACCTTTCACATACACTTACATACATCTATACACCACACATTAATACACACACAAAACACACACAGGCATTTGGTGTGTGTGTGTGTGTGTGTGTGCGTGTGTGTGTGTGTGTGTGTGAGAGAGAGAGAGAGAGAGAGAGAGAGAGAGAGAGAGAGAGAGGAAAGAGAATATTTTTAGCCCCATCTTTAAGTGTTGAGTCATTATAAAAAGTAATTAACTAAAAACATAAACAAAAACAATTCCCATTTTGGTGGAGCAGTGAATTCTAAAATTACCTGTTATAACATCTAGCACGATCCTAACAAGACAACGTTCTACACTGGTATTCTTTGTGCCAGGCCTTCTGTTCTTGTTCTGTCCCTTGTCATCTCAGTGAGGCAGTCATGTTGTTGGCATGGTATACAAACTCATTTGGAATCTTTTCCAGGCTTTCCCCAGCCTTATTCTTCAACAGTCCCTCCATATATGCTCCATGCTTGAAAGGGTACAATAATTAGCTGTTGAGACTGGGTTTGCTCCTGAACTTTGTAAAATGGATAACCTCTTCCCAGAAGCCTTTCTTATCTTAATATTCCGTCCAATAACACACTGTTTTCCCAAGACCGGAGAATATCTTTTAAAATAGTATTTACAATATTGTGATTTTATTATTATTTTTATTCATCATTTTCTCTAGTATACATGCTATATCCTCTTTGAAGATAGACCTGTTTTATTCCATATGTTACCTCAGTACTTGGTAGAGTATGAAACAAATTCATTGAGTGAATTTGGGTTACATTTATGTAAGAGGACAAACAATGAAATATCAAAGATATAAATAAAACGTGACTAATAAATATTACAAAATGTTAAGTATTAATGTAAACACATGAGATAGAGAGAGGCTGAGGCTGGTGTTGGAGCTCATGAAGGACGAGTTACCTCTCCTCCCAGTATTCACTTCCTTTTGTGAATTTCCTTCTTCCATTCTTAACGACTCTTTGGTAAAATATAGTGAACAGTTAGTTGACTTCTTGAACTGTGTCTCTGCTTTGATCATTTACATTGTTTGCTCTGGGGAAGACTGTCCTCCATTTGGTAAAGATACACACTCTGTTGCACACATCCATCAGGAGATGGCCTCATGAGTTATCCATCTTGGAAGTGGTTCATTGACTGTGGGAGGGACTCTTATGACTACAGTGAGGACAAGAATCTGAGTAAATATCATGGAAAATTCCAATCTATAATATAAAACCAACCTTTTTCTGAATCCCTCAAAGGAAATGCATGACACTTGATATTCTGAACCACTACATTCAGTGGTATGATAACTTGTAAAATAATCACTACGAG
The DNA here is from genome assembly GCF_021556685.1 of Rattus norvegicus. Lineage (NCBI taxonomy): Eukaryota > Metazoa > Chordata > Mammalia > Rodentia > Muridae > Rattus > Rattus norvegicus. The sequence goes on along the minus strand of NC_141544.1, from coordinate 22,231,565 downwards.
GTCTCATCTAAAGAGGTTTTAAAAGCCTCTTCAAGGAGATGACAGCTGATATGAGCAGAATGAGAAGAAATTGGCTGTTGACATTTCAGAAGTCAAGTGTTCAGCTTGGGTACCAGTGGATGCTGCAGCAGCAGTGGGGTCTTTGAAATATTAATGAAGAGAATATCAGTGAATGTGGCAAAATTATATGAGGAGCTAGGATGGGTAAGTAGGGCACAGGTTTTATTTTTTTTCTTCCAAGAAAACAGAAACAGAGGGTCATGTAGCTTGCCTTCCTTTTCCTTCCATCCGTCCGTCCTTCCTTCCATCTTTCTCCCTCCTTTCACCCCACCTCCTCCTTGCCTTCATTTTGAAATTGTACATCTAATGCTATTTTATATAGAGATGGACTTAAAGGAAGAGTCTGAATGTGGGAGAAATAAATAACTCCAGAAATCAGAGATAATGAAAATTGTCTTTAACTATGCAAGAGGGTGAATTTTTTTTTTATTTATTAACTTGAGTATTTCTTATTTACATTTCGAGTGTTATTCCCTTTCCCAGTTTCCGGGCAATCATCCCCCTAGTCCCTCCTCCTCCCCTTCTTTATGGGTGTTCCCCTCCCCATCCTCCCCCCATTGCCGCCCTCCCCCCAACAATCTAGTTCACTGGGGGTCCAGTCTTGGCAGGACCCAGGGCTTCCCCTTCCACTGGTGCTCTTACTAGGATATTCATTGCTACCTATGAGGTCAGAGTCCAGGGTCAGTCCATGTATAGTCTTTAGGTAGTGGCTTAGTCCCTGGAAGCTCTGGTTGCTTGGCATTGTTGTACATATGGGGTCTCGAGCCCCTTTAAGCTCTTCCAGTTCTTTCTCTGATTCCTTCAACGGGGGTCCTATTCTCAGTTCAGTGGTTCGCTGCTGGCATTCGCAAGAGGGTGAATTTTTATCCAAATAGCAGCTGTTCTGTAGTAGCAACGAAAACAGAGAGGACCCCAAGCACTTTCAAACCCTGACCTGCCAACTAGCAGACCAGCAAAAACAAGCCTACTTCTTCTAGTTGCCTCTGTTTTCTCAATGAAATGTTCAGTTCGATTATGAACTAAGGTGAAGATGTGGGAGGCTTGAAGAAAAAAATGAAATAGCTATTTGTTGCATGCCTGAAAAAATTGAACGTTCAGTTGGAGTCTCTATTGTTTTCTACTCTAGGGAAAACAAACACTACCACAAAGAGAAAACCAAGTTGATATGAAGTATTTAGTGCAAAAGTAAATAAATAAATAAAAAGAAAGAAAATTCAAAAAAAGCCTGGCTGGCAGCAAGGGAGGATCAAAGGGTGAAGAGGGTGAAGCGGGGAGAAACTGATCTTATTTTATTCCCCCTAGAGACCTAGTATTTTAGACTTAGAGGGATCAGTACATTTAGACAAAAGCAAACTCTTTGCAGGTTTTGTCTGTCCTTTGTAACCTCGGTTGTTGTTGCTGCTGCTGCTACTGCTGTTTGGTACAGGAATTCATATTTATAGAATGCACTCATCCATTTTGTCTTTGATCCCCAGTGGAACTAAGGGGTGGAGCCTGAAGAGTAAGACTCTCACTCGGATAGGAGGCGCTGAGGAGGCTCTCCTGGGATTGATGCTCACCACCATCGACCCAGGGGATAGCGTACTTTGGTGGTGTTGTTTTATTTTCTGTTGTAATTTCTTCATTTGTGTATGCAGAGATGTGAGGGCGGGGAAGTGAGTGAACAGAGGAAGGCCAGAGGATGACTTGTAGGTATGACTTTTCTGCTTCGGTCATGTGCATCTTGGGAATCAAAATCAGGTCACCAGGCTTGGTGGCAAGCACATTTATCTATTGAACATCTTGCTTGCGCAAGTATCTACATTGTTTAATGTAGTCTTGAAAATATAGGTAGTATGAAAGAGATATGAGAGAATAAAGTATACAGGATTTTAGTAATTCCTCCTACTTCAGACTCTATTTACTATGTAGATGACCCTGATGTGCTTTCTAAAGATCAGTTACATATAAGGTATCTGCCATCACTTAAGCTACTGAAGGGTGGTAGAGTGTACAGTGTCATAGTATGTGCTTAAGCTCAACAAAGTTCTAATATTTCAGACTATTTGACCATTGGTTTTGTCACTTATAAAATGGGATGGCATATTTTTCAGAATACATTTCATTTAATCCTTGAAATAACTGAGTCCTTACATGTAATACTTTTAGCATTCAATCAGATGCATAATAAATATACAATAGTTACAATTAGTCAACACAAACACACCTTGTTCACATATGAAGAAGAATTCATCTTATCCCAATACATTTTAAATAAATTTCTAAAAGATTTATTTATGTTATTCATAAATATTCAGACATATCAGAAGAGGGCATCAGATCCCATTACAGATGGTTATGAGTCACCATGTGGTTGCTGGGAATTGAACTCAGGACCTCTGAAAGAACAGTCGGAGTTCTTAACCACTGAGCCATTTCTCCAGCCCCCTTTAAATAAATTTTAATTATAGCTTCAACCATACCCTTTCTTTTGAAGTCAAACATGGTTTAGAAATTAAACATTATAGTCATAATGTTTACCTCTTTCTTACCTACAGACTATAGAGAGTGTGTGTGTGTGTGTGTGTGTGTGTGTGTGTGTGTGGTGTGTGTGTGTATGTGTGTGTGGTGTGTGTGTATGTGTGTATGGTGTGTGTGTATGTGTGTATGTGTGTGTGTGTGGTGTGTGTGTATGTGTGTGTATGTGTGTGTATGTGTGGTGTGTGTGTGTATGTGTGTGTGTGAGTGTGTGTGTGTGTGGTGTGTGTGTGTATGTGTGGTGTGTGTGTGTGGTGTGTGTGTATGTGTGTGTATGTGTGTGTGTGTGGTGTGTGTGTGGTGTGTGTGTATGTGTGTGTGTGTGTGTGTGTGTATGTGTGTATCACATTTCTCATGGGAATGATGACATGGTCTACTGGAAAATATGACCCTAGTTGTGCTCTCATTCTAATAAAATTAATTAACAAATTACAACTCTAGGATCTCATTTTGTACTTTAACAGTAAACTTTGAATTGGTAGAACTAAAAATGTTAAATCCAAATTAACTCTAACAATCAAATATTGAATAATTTCACTCATATTCTTCCACAAGTGAAATTTCATGAACATCAGTAAGTTCCTTCATTAATAGCAACCTTCCACTTTTACTAAATGCTTCAATCATATTTATGTATTTATAATCCCCCCATGCCTTGATGAACAGGTATGAATTCTTTGGAGAGCAGAGGTGGACTAACCGAAGAGATTCTTGTGTTCCAGCACAGAAACTGCTCAACAGTGGAAGTGCCTCCTCAAGGACTACAACACATGTCTGTGTCCGGGTACCAGTTTGCAGGGTGAGTCACTGTGTCCAGCTACCTTCCTGAGACCATCAGGCTCTGCCTACACTTTCTCTTATCTTGAAGACTGACTAGTAGTCCAGCCTCCACTCCCAACCCCTCTCTCAGATCAAGAGAGGTTGGTACCCAGGGCACATGAAATGCAAGCAGCAGTCTGTAGATACAATTACACCGAAGGGGAAGGATGAGTCTAAGAAAGCTTCTAAGAAATTTATGTGAGAAAAAAGAAAAAACATAATGCCTAAGTTGCTTTCATTTTTAGAAAGCTTTTTCCCCCCTCTATATTTAAAGACTGTATTATGTAGTCATTCATTCTGTAAATTAAGCCTTTTGATTTCGAGCAGCATTGTGCAAAGCTGGCATATTGTACCTATTTGCAAAGATAATATATTAGTGAATGCTTTTGTTTTCTTTGCCAAAATTGCCAAACTGTGTCATGCCATACAAAGAGCATCTTAAATGTTACCAAAATAGAAAGCTTTGTGTCGGCTACGAAAGCTCAATAGATGATACAGTTACTTCAGGTGTGCAAAGATATATGGAAATGGGGGAAAACAAAGAAGAATTCTCCTCTGAAGAAGCTATCAAGTGATGGAAAAATTACCCAGAGAAACTAAACTTTGAAACACAACTGTTGGACTGAATATACGTGTGATGGAACAAATATTTGAGGAATTATGCCAGCCACACCCTTCCTTTTCTTGCTTCAAAAGCAACCAGTGAAACATCATATTGACAGAGGTTACCCAAGATGGACAAAATATTCTAGCAAGTCACACGGCCTAATCTAGGTGTGGAAACTGTACTTCGTTATGTATGTATTATAATATTTAATATCTAAGTAATACGAATTATAGTATTGCATGTAGATAAATAGTTGGCATGACGCTTTTAGATTTAAGTATTATATATAAGTTTTAAAAAATAGGAGGTATTTGGCGAAATGACTGCTAAGCAGTTTAGCCCTCGCTTGTCCAGTGTGCACATGCGCACTTGCTGAGTGGTCTGGCGGCTTGCTATCTGGCAATTACATCTGTATACTGCCTTGGAGTTCATACACCAGGTAGAATTCATTACTTCACTGAGAATTCTCTAGAGACACTAGCAAGGCCTCTTTTAAGAACACTGTGAGGGGGAGAAAATGTTTAAACCCAGAATATGGAGATTATATTACACATGAGGAGATCAAGAACGTCAACTATATAAATCCACATCAAATTTCTGGAGGCAACTCTAGTTTAGTGTCTGTACAGATTTTTAATGCACTGACTGTGTGTGTTTTATGAAAGATACTTTGGTAGGGTGTAATGCTATATTCTGAATATTTTAATCTATTTGGCATAAAGGCCATTTCTGATGCTCACAGAAAAGCATCAAGCATTTTAAATGAAACATACCAGTTATACTGCTTGAGTGTTCTAGAAGTGGACTCAATATCCTCTGTTATACTAATATTTATCTTCAGTAATATCTGAAGGGAGGGTGAAGAACAAACTCACACCAAAAAAAAAAAAAAACCTGCTTTCAGGGAGGCTAGCACAAAGGTAGCTGACAGACAGAATTGACAGGCAAGGGAAAGAATATTTCAGTCACCAAGGGCAGAGCTTGCAGAGACGTTAACCCCCACAGGCCTGGATGCAGTTTTGTGAAACCTTGGCTGGCCAGAGGCCATAACAGTTTTCATTGTGATCGACATCTGTGTGTTTTGCTTGGAGCAGTGTCCTACAAATGCCATCTCATGACAGGAAAACATTGCACCGAGGAGCCCTGGCATCCTGGGTCTCGGACTTAAGTTGCTTTGTGTTTTATTGAAGAACAGTCATTGATAATGTCTCCTTGTTGTATCTATGACTACATTTCTGTCTCTGTTCTTATCTATACCTAGTCTAGAAGTATCTCTTAAACGCATAAAATATGTCATGGATATGCAAAATAATTTTTAAAAAATATTTTGTTAAACGCTAGTCATATAAACAAAAACAGAGAGTGCAATTTATGATGGGTGATGACTAGAAAAGATGTCCTGTTTCTATTTATTATAATGTGATGTTTGCTTTTATTTTTCCTCTCATAATTATCCTTTGTTCCTTGAGCTGCAGTCTCATTTATATTAATTTGCTTCCTCCTCTAAATATGAAATTTAATTTTTGTCCCCTGTCCAGTGCAATTGGAACACAAGTGAGTTACCTGTTAACTCTTTATATTATTTACGAGATCCCCATGTCTCTGAGTCTAAGGAAGGAGCCAGCGTACCAGGGTAGCTCTGTTTGTGAAGATTCAAAAGCAATGAAGCAAGCTATTTCCCCTGAATGCTGTTATCCATGACAAAGAAGCTAACTGCTTAATTCCAGGGGTCTGTTATTATTTGTAAACTGGTTTTTAAATAAGGACACTTACAGATGCCTCTTGCTCCAGATGGTACCATTTAGCTGCCTGAGTTACTCATGAGTGGTTTTCTGCTTTCGTTTTAAACAAATACTTAACACAGCAATTCTGTTATCGAGAAATTCCTTCTCAAAATTGAACAAAATCCCGAAGTGCTGCATGAAGTGGCAGCACAATTTCCTTCAGCATGGGACATTCGGGTTAAAAGTAAATGGAGCCTGACGATAGGAGTCTCAGTCGAATGGGGAGGGGGTGCTTCTCAGATGCCATTGGAAGGCTGACTGACAGTCTTTGTTGACTATTTGCTGACTGACTGCTAGTTTGTGACCATAGCAGGACACACACACACACACACACACACACACACACACACACACACACACACACCAAATCCAAACAATGTAAACCATCATCACCATCCTTTAGGCAGGATTTCCTTCAGGACTCACTAACTAATATACTCTAACACTATTTCTGATGTGAATAAATACTACCAAAAAAACCCAAAAGAGCCTTCTATGTCTGGATTTACTCAAAGCACTGGATTAGCCTGAGAGATGGCTCAGCTGTTAATGGCTAGGCTCACACCCCAAAACAATAAGCACATGAAGAGAAACCAGGATATCAGGTTTTATCATGAAACACTTCCCTGCTGTTAAGATGCTCATCTGCCTTGTGAACTTGCATGATGTTATCTGGGACCAAGATTCTAAACCCATTCTTGTTGGGAAAATGTACTGCACTGGCTGGTTTTGTGTGTCAACTTGACACAAGCTGGAATTATCACAGAGAAAGTAGCCTCCCTAGAGAAAATTCCTCCACAAGATCCAGCTGTAAGGTATTTCTCAATTAGTGATCAAGGAGGGAGAGCCCCTTGTGGGTGGTACCATTCCCTGGGCTGGTAGTCTTGGTTTCTGTAAGAAAGCAAGCAGAGCAAGCCAGGGGAAGCAAGCTGGTAAGCCACACCCCTCCATGGTCTTTGTGTCAACTTCTGCTTCCTGATCTGCTTGAGCTCTAGACCTGACTTTCTGTGGTGATGAACAGCAATGTGAATGTGTAAGCTAAATAAACCCTTTCCTTCCCAACTTGCTTCTTGGTCATGATGTTTTGTGCAGGAATACAAACCCTGATTAAGACATGTACCATGTAACATGCTTTGGGAAATGTCACTTTAACCTCCATCATGCTAATCATATTGAACTACATAACCTGAGGACCAATTCCACAGTGTGTGTGTGTGTGTGTGTGTGTGTGTGTACATTTTATTTCTGTGTCTAAAGAGCCCTGTCTCACATACGTGGCACTCAAGGCTTTTCAGAGATGTATCTCAATTAATTTTCCCAACATTTTTTTTCTCAAAACTACATTTGTCTTCCTTACATTCTAGCCAGAATTGAATTTTGTGTTATATCTTTTTTTTAAAGGTGTTAACAGTAGACATTTGTGGGGGATCGTGATTCTACTTGATTTTACTTTTAAAAGAGTCTCCAAAATAAATTTATTAAAATTTAGTACATTGATGAAGAATAAGCAAAACAAAACAAAAAGTGTCCATTTCATGAGCACAGAGGATACTAGTGTCCTATCTCTTCTATGGGACATACACTATAATTTTATTAACACGGTTTAAGCTGAAGCTATATGTAATTTTAATACTATTTCTGCATTATTTTAATGACATGCAGACATGTCATTAAAATGTCATCCTAGTGTTAGAGACATAGCTGAGTGCTAGATAAATCCTTGACTCTCATCCTACCAGCCTCGGACCTGTTATATGATCTTTTCTCATCTATCAAGTGAGAGCACCAGTAGCATCTTCCTTGAGTATTGTGAAATGTAAAGATGGAAATCTCTAGATCAAAGGTATTGGCGTGCATCTTTCTTATTTCTAGAAGCATAATCGAGTGTCTTCTCTATTTAGATGAAAATGGGAGTAGGACTGAAAATTAGTATATGGGCACAGATTTTCAGTGTTTGCCAACTAGGAACAGACTCACTTTATTGAAACGATGCTAAGGTAAATGATAATTTGTATTTCTGTTTGTATTGCAGAGAATACAGGATAATTTGTTTAAGCTATGTGTGCCTTAAGAATCTTTTCTCTAATATTTCTCTTGTTTATTCCGTTGAATTCTTTCATATATTTGTTATCACTTAGCCCTTATTTTGGTAAGTTAGTATACTAAATGGAAGCAGGAACTTGCGAGTGTGGGACTAGAAAGAGAGCAGGAAGGGGGACTTTGATCAGGATGTAAAGTGAGTAAAAACTTTAAAAATATTTAAAAAACAAGTTCCAGACTTTCATATTGAACTTTTTATTTCATATTTGTGGTGAACTCAGTAATAGCAACTATATCAATGTCTTGATAATCAATGTCTTGGTTTTTGTATTAACATTTGAAATAACATCATAAATTAACACTTCTATTGATAAAGAAGATAGACTTGTTCTTAGACTCAAGGTGCGTAGAGATGTTTCCCATCGAGCAACTTCCCAGGTCAAGATCCAAGTGAACTCTTAGGGACTAGTGTTTGTTGAGGCTTATTGTGGTAGTCATGAAGCATGCCTTCTGTCATGGACAGTGTGGTGTGAGTCGTGGCTGTGAAAGTTTCATTCCAAGTCCTGAGGCCAACTATATGACTCTGTGTTGCTCTTCATACATTTTTATTTAGTATTTTTGGTGTATGGATGCTTTGCCTGCATGTGTGCCTATGTACCTGTGTGTGCTTGAAGAAGGCACACCACCTGGGACCACCTGGGACCAGATTTCCAGACAGTTGTGAGACACTATGTGAGTGCTGTGGATTGAACCAGGCCCTTTGGAAGAGCATTGGCACTTTTTTACCACTGAGTCATCTCTCCAGCTCCATTTGGAGATAATTTGTACTAAGGAAGAAAGACTTAGCTTGTTATGGGGGCATCATTCCATTCACTGGGTTCTGGACTGAAGAAAAAGGAAGACAAGGGATTGTTTGCTGAACACCAGGATTCACCTCTCTCTACTTCCTGTCTGTGGTTGCAGTTGTCAACTGCCTCACACTCCTGCCCTCATGGCTAGAACCGGGTTCACCACTATCTTCCATTATGGAGAATAACCACATGCTCTGATCCAAATTGAACCATTCCTTCTTTAATTTGTTTTTGACAAGTATTTTGTAGTAATAATAATGAGAGAAGCAACTGATACACACTTCAGTATTTGACAAGACACCAAACACTTATTTTTCAGATACTGAGTTCATGTAATTCTTCAGCAGAAATAAATTTGTCACTCATTCATTCATTCCTTTATCAAGTATCTGAAAAAAAAAACCCTCTCAGATTAAGGAGGAATAGAGACAACCTTGCTGGCATAAAGCTATATTTTCTCTCGTTAAGAAATGAGTTACTAGGGGTTGGGGATTTAGTTCAGTGGTAGAGCGCTTGCCTAGGAAACGCAAGGCCCTGGGTTCGGTCCCCAGCTCCGAAAAAAAAAGAAAAGAAAAAAAAAGAAATGAGTTACTAGATAAACAAATAAGCCAACAAATTCAGCTTTTCTTTATACTTTCCCAGAATTGGAGTAGATTTGCTTTGTTCCCTCTGCTAACTCAATTTACTAGCACAGCCTATGGTTACTTCTTGTCAAAAACTGCTTAAAGCTTTGAAGATACATATTTTTAATTTGTTAACAAGAAGAAGACTAAAATGAAGTATCAATCTTTAAATATATAGAAAATTTAATCATCATTTTAATTTCACTGTCACTAACATGTATGCTTCAGAAACAGATCGTCAAAATTGTTTCCATTTATTAGGACAAAGCTGATAGACCTTAGTGATGAAAATTGTTACTAGATTAAATTCTATGGATTTGCTGTCCACAAATTGCCTAAGGTATTCAGCGTTAAAATGCATTTTGTCATTTTGAAGAAGGAATTCCTTCATATTAAGGCAGAATGGCATTCCAAGATAGTTTCTGGTATTCCAGTTCTGTAGTACTATGGACCAAGTTGCAAACTTATATATCTATGGGAATTTAAATATGACTATTCTTGAAAGGTAGTGACCAAACCAGAAAATTTCCAATAGATACCTTTTAATTCTCTGTTCTATAGGTATTTTAATATTGCCATTTCCAGTAAATGAGTTCTTATGAAAAATTTTTTTTTTGGTTCTTTTTTTTTTTTTTTTCGGAGCTGGGGACCGAACCCAGGGCCTCGCGCTTCCTAGGCAAGCGCTCTACCACTGAGCTAAATCCCCAACCCCGAAAATTTTTGAATATGCACAAAACTGGCCATATGGTATAGGCTCCAAGATGGCTTTTCATGACTAGATATTTGAGAAATGAATGAATCATACCTGTCTCATTCCTAAACATTATTAATTTGTTTTGAGCAATTAAACATTTATGATTGATTGAAAGGTGATTGTCAAAGAATGTCAAGGATGCAAACATTTCCTGAGTATTTTAATAGATTCACTCTGTGTTTCTCAAAGAAAAACTCCTCTGTGCAATCTGAAGAACTATCTAGAAGAGAAATGCTTCCAGGTACTAATAAGTGAGTTTCGTAAAAGCATAACAAACAAAAGCAAAAATACAAATAATAAGAAACAGGTAAGCAGATGGCAAAATTCATCAAATTAAGCATTTACCAGCATTCAGCAGAGAGGATTGGGGTACCTTGATTGAAAGAGGAAAGAAAGGTAACATTATCAAGCCAGGGCTTAAACCTCCCAGCAGCAATCTACTCCAGTTCCTGAAGAAAGGACAGAGCAGTCTTTAAATCAGTTCCTGCTTCCTGTTCTTACTGCAGTTTTAGACCATGAGGGACACAAGAGCAAAGTCTTTTGAAATGGTTTACCTTCTAGCCTGCATGAAGGATGCAGGGCTTTTAATAGCCCAAACTGCTTGCTGTTTCTCCCTTTCCACATTACAAATCCAGAAGGCCCTCCTGACCAAAGAGGAGGAGTTTTAGAGAAAACCACGAGGGCCCCCTTACTAGCAGAATCCTCTTTAACAAGCTTAAATAGTATATGACAATTTACTAGTATAATGCATATTTCAAGAACATTAATAACCTCAGAGATAGAGAGTGTGGTGTCATGGTATGTAGGAAGTTGTGTACACGAGTTTTCCTCACCATGTAAATAATCTAAACAAAGGAAGAAAACACTTTTAAATTTAAATTTTTGTTGTAAAAACAAGTATATTATCAAAGCACAAGCATTTTGCACTAATAAGAAAAGACATCTAGACTTCTAACATTAACTAATTTGGACCATTTTGAACCACAATTTAAGTAGCTTCCCAGGAGCACTCATTACCTCTGTGTTGCTGTACTTATTACATATTGGTGGTAATGGTTGCAAGACCCTATAGATGGGATTCCATGGTCTTAAGTACAGATTTAACTACCTATATCATCATCACAGCTTTGATACAACCAGGTTTTTATGTGGCTGGTTAATTTATCAGAATATGAAAGTTTTTACTTTGAGATTAGCATATTAAAACTTGATGTTTCAAAAGCTGGATAAAGTGGAAATGTGAGTCAGCCTCATGGCTATATGCCTATTGGTAATTCATTTGACTAATTACACAATGATGGCTGCTTGAAGCTCTACAGTCAAGGGCATCAATCATAGGCAACAGTCTTGCACCTTTATGAAGAGTTGCCTTTACCACATCACTAAGACTCTTTCTACTCTTACTGTGATGTCTATATACTCTTCAGTTTCTGATTCTCCTGACGTATCATCTCCACATTGTTTAAGCTGAATCTCTACAAGATACTAAAGTATTTTGACAGTTATAATGAAATTGCAGAAAAAATACTTGCATATTCAAATTACTGAAATGACAGCTTTATTTTTAGCTAGTTTATATTTATGGAGGCTTCTCAAATTTTTACCTAACGTAGACAGATGGGGCCATGAATTCTGGTGCGATTTTCCACTTTGGGCATTTATTGCTGAGATGCCTGCATGGAGACAAATCTCTAAACTTGGTTTCCCTTGTTCTGCAAACATGGCTTACTTTGTTAACTTCACACATTTCCCCTACCAAATATAGTTACGTCAGGAGCCAAGGCAGCAGACTTTGAGGAAAAATGTGGACACACTGTTTTGCTTGCTTTTCTTCCTTCTCTTTTTTCCACTTTCTCAAAAGATGGTGATGTACAAAATGTTAACTTTTCTATTGGTTTCCTATCTATTTTGGAGAGGACTTTAGCTGGGCTCTGTGCTTGTCTTCACATGTGTAAGCTTTCAACACTAGCAAAAGACTAATGTATGTACTTTCTACCTAGTTGATTTTTAAGCAGTGTTATATCCATTAGAACCAACAAAACATAATTTCAAAAGTGAATTCTATAATAATTGATTTGAAATTATGAGGCTAAGACCTATCAAAAAAGATACTAAATAATCAATACTCTGACTCAATATGAAAGCAAAGTACAAACAAAATCCTCTCTATTTCTGGGTCTCAGTTTATTCGGCATGTCTGGCATTTCAGTAAAACAGTGGGATTTTTTGGATAATAACAAAAGTTTTGTGTTCCCATTAGAAAAGTTCACCATTAAAAAGTCTGTAGCTCAGAGTGACTTGGGGTGAGGATTGGTGGTGGAGTCCTTTTTAGAACACTTAAGCCCTGGATTCAATGTTTAGCACCTTATATTGGCATTCTTGGACACACATACATAAACATATGTTACAAACACAAAAAGTCTGCTCTTAAATTGACCTTAAACCTGCCACATTATGTTTGAATCTAATGATAATAATTTCAGGTATTAAGGACTAAACTTATCCTTCCTATGGCATATCTTCAAATACTTGAAGAAATATCTTCCACTTATCCAGTAGTTTGCTGGATCTACTTTATATCAGATCACAAAAATTAGTTTTCAAAAGTTCAAGAAATCTACAAGCTGGTTATCAAACTAGCCTTTATTAAAATTAAAATGATACAAATTTTAGTCATAGAAAATATATCAAAACTGAAAGCAGTAGAGAGCTCTTCACTTCTTGATTATTTTATTACCCTTCACTATTATCTATAATTAACATTATTTATACTTATATTCATTGTGGAAATAACTATGTATTATTATATACTTATAGACTGAGGTTTGTATCCCCTCCCAAATTTCATGAATTATAGAAGATCTAATCATCAATATAACCAGATTTGGATGTGAGTCTTTGGGCTACCTGGATAACCAGCATGAATTCCTCAAGAGAGTGCTTAGACCCACTCAAGGAGTTTATTTGACTCCGTTAGAATATGCCATTTAGCTGCTGCCTCTGTCTCTCTCTGAAATCAAGCCTTGTTTTCCAACAATGGATGGGCCTCTGAACTGAAGGTACTGAATGCTAGCCTAGCTTTCTTCCTCACAGAGAAATCAGAGATCCTAGCCATTCTTCACACATAAAGCATATGGAATGGTGTTTCATACCCTAAAATGTATATGTTGTAGTAATTTCCAACTCCAATAAATGTGTATAAAAACATGCAATCCAGTTATTATATTTATAAGCTATATTTTGTTCAGATTTTTTCTGAAGGTTATTTTCCTTTAGTCTCTGCATCATGTGATATAAGATGGTTATTTTTATACACTCTTACTTAAGATGTCTCTCTCCTAAAATTCTTATAATATTCATAATATTCTTCCACCTCAAGGCCTAGTCATGACCTTTCATAGACATCAAACTCTCTCCCTTAATAATTTACATTTCTAAGGGTAATTAGAATCAATTTCCTTTGCATAGACCTGTCTTTCCAGTTCTTTGTTCGTAACACCTTTAACACGTGAAGTGAATATTTTTTTTCAGACAACTGCACATTCCTACACAAATCTACCCAGAACTTTAACACAAAGGTTTGGATGCTCCATGGAGAACTGCTGCTGTTGATTTGCACATTGCTTTGTTGCATATAAAGGCAGTTACTGTTTTAAATACTGGTTTTGGTATACATAAAAAATTTGTAAAAATTTAAGAATAAAAAACCTACTTACTTACCTATCTACCATCCGGACTTTTGAAAGTGGACAATATTGTCAATTAAAAATGCACCATAACATAAAATGTGGAGAGTAGGTAGCACTTTTCTGGCATCCAGAAAGCCCACTTCTTTCATTCTCCTGGACTGCAACAAATAATGGCAAAAGAAAATATATTAATATAAATGTAACTGATTATTAGATTTTATTACCACATGTTTTATTAGAACATGAAGGTAAAGAACGTCCTATTCTCATTATGTTTGTCAGTGGTCAAAGCAAATGCCTGGTAATGCTCTCAGCCTGACTTCTTCATTTTAATAACGGCCTGGATAAATTTGAGCAGGTCTTAAAGAGTCTAAGAATGGTACGGTGGCTGACTTTGATTTTTGTTATTTTATAACAGGCTTAGATTTCTGGTAAAATTGAAGTCACTTTTTTTATATTCACGTTATTCAAAAATTAGTAAAGATTATTCTTTAATTAGATAATACATATCAATAACTGGAAGCATAGTCTCCAATAAGTCTATTTTCCGGTAGTTAAAAAAATAATAGGTATGTAAAACATTATAGAAAATGGGTTAATTTGCATTTTCATACCTTAAAACAATCCTTCAGATTTTTCAAGATAAAAACAATTGGTAGGTTATTTCTCCACTGGTGAAACAAGCCAATTCAAGCCAGATTAGATTATTTTAAAGGCAGGGATTTTGGGAAGCTATTATCAGATGGGCCAGTTCACTGGGCCTAAGGACTGGGGCCAGGGAAGTTGCTATGGGGAAAACAGAGTGGGTAAGGGAGAGAGAGAGAGAGAGAGAGAGAGAGAGAGAGAGAGAGAGAGAGAGAGAGATTGATTATATAGGAATGGCAGGCCAGCTCTTGAGCTAGGAAGTTCAGAGTTGGGGGCAGAGTATTCCAGGTAGGGCCTGAGCAATGGTAGGAGAATCTGGAGGCCAGGTCTGTTTTGATACATAAAATATGTACTTCGGTCCTTTGTCCCAGGGTCTGAAATGAGACAAATATTTCCAAATTCAGAGGCAAGTAGGTCTCTGTGAGATGGAGGCCAGCCTGATCTACAGAGTATTTATAAGACAGTCAAGGGGATACAAAGAAATCCTCTCTCCAGGGAAACTAAACAAAACATCAACAAACACCAAGAATTGCCAGCAACTCAGGTGCTGGATTCTGCAGAATAAAACAAAAATTAAATCAATGGAGAGATGGCTTATTGACTCAATGGACAAAGCACTTGATGTACTTCTGAAATCCCAGAATTCCTAAGGAGAAATGCAAGGCAGAGACAGGAGAATCCTGGAAGCTCATTGGCCAGCTAACCTGCCACCCACAGGGGCAAAGTACAAAATGACTTTGTCCTATCTAATGTGAAATGCAAGTGATACAGCAGAAATGGAAGATGGGATTCAAACTGAAGCTTGCGGGTGGGCAAGCTGTGAAACCTCAAAACGCCAAAAGCTTTCTGGAGAGGAGAATAAAATAAAAGTTGTGACATTTTAAATTGACACAATAGATGATTTCCTAATTCTGAATGATGATTCTATATGAATTCCTAAAATATATTATTATTATGCTCTTTTATAATAAGACTTCTATTAAATACTTTCTGATAATCAAAACTACATTGAAAATTCTGCAAGTCTTCAAGTGTTACCAGTTAATTGTTCCTGAGATAGCAAGACCGCATCTTCAACTTAGAGGGCATTCCGAAGTTGTAAAACCATAAACCGAAGGTTATAAAAAGGAAACTAACAATTTACTATAGGTGCAAGGACAGAAGTTAAAATATTGACTGGGTTTCTCTATACAAAACTTGACTAATAACTTAGTCACAAAAAAATATGTTTTTTAACTCTCCATGAACCTTTAGAGAAGGAGAGATGATAAATGTTTGACCATATATTCTTAATGGATGTGCATGTAAACAATCTCTGTTGTAAACTTCTTATTCAATTTATGATTTATGTGTACATTTGTGGTGAACTTTTTACAATGAGATCATGAATTCTGAAAGATTAGTAAGTGCTGAGGACTAAGAGAGGAAAATGAACTTATTAAAGCAGAACCGAAGAAGAACTTAAAAGTAAAGGCAGAGCATTGGGAATACGGCATTGGGAGTAAAGACAATGTTACTTGCATCAGAGCGGGAGGAGAGGACACATTTAGAAGGAGAATGCAGAGTGGAATAATTTAGAAATTATTAAGCAACATAAAAAAATTAAGAGAGCAATATGTAGAATGGAGAGGGGAAGAGGAAAAAAAGAAGAAGCTGCAAAGAAAGCAGAAGGAACAGACAGGGTTCTCCTTACTATGTGACAGACAGGTCTTTTTTATTTTTTTTAAATAGTAAGGCAGGCTTAGTCTTACTAAAGAGAATAAGAAGGAAAAGACTCTAGCAATTAATCCTTTACTTAATCTCTTGCTTTTTACCAAGAGGTGCTAAAATGCCAGAAACTTCAGTTTCTTGGCCCAAAGAACTCAGGCAGGACAGCATAGTGACTTAGACTTAAGATAGGTAAAACTTTTATTATCAAACAGCAGCCCTAAATATCTTACCCCAGCTGATGATCTTTCCTGTCGGCCTACCATCAAGAAAGAACCCAAATAGAACAGTTGGGGTATGGCCAGCAGCACATGAAAAAATGTTGCATGTGCATCTTTGTGCATATGTCAGGGTAGTGTGCAAAGTATTAAGGAAAGCATGGTTAGAAACAAGAAAGAAGAAAGGGATAGGTTATGCCTTTCAGTATAGTCCAAAAATAAAAATAAAAGAAACCCACCACCACCAACAAATTCCAGACATATTTACAACACTACATGTCTGGCCCACTCTGGCCCTGTGATTCTGCAAACCACTCCATTTGAGGTGGGGATTATAAAATAGAAATAAAACCCAAATTATTCTATCAATTTAGCATGGCTCAAGATAAATATGTCTTCTTAGAGGTGGTCTTTTGGTCAAGTGAATAGCAAAACTGGAACATTCTGTCTGCACCAAGACCTGAGATTCTATTCTCTTTATTTTCTTGACCAATTAATTTTTCAGTGTCAGACACTGGAGGCTATCATCTGACTTCTATTGGGCACACTGGCACATATCATGCACACACATATTCATAGGCATCATACACAAACACACATATGTTGTTGTAAAAATATAAAAATAAAAAAAAATATGGTTGTCTTTTACCCCGCTAGGTTCGGCTCCGTGGTGCCCCAAGATATCTGCTAGATAACTTGGTGGAAACACATCTCAACTCCTCGGCGGTCCAGAGTCTCCTGTCGCCACACACTTTCCTACACTCAAACCATCACATAAAAGAACACACAACACAATAATCTTTGACACAATTGATAAGATATAATTGCCCACCTAAACATACAAAACCCAGTACCATCCATCCCTTAAGAACATTTGTAACAACCTGTAAAGGTACAGCGCAGAATCTTAATGTCACCCGCCATATTGTCCTGCTACGGCCTCTCTCTCTCTCCTGTCTCTTCTCCTCTCTCTCCCAGTCTCCTCCTCTTCCTTCAAACTTCTCTCCCACCCATCCTTCCTTCTCCTCCAATGACAGGCCTCCTTCTATCCTGTACCTGCCCTTCACCTGTACGAGATTCTGGTGAAGTCACCTGAGTTCTGAGTATGCGACTAGGGAGCTGTCCTTGAGGCAGTGGAATTAGCATCAAAATACAGATAACTTCAGGGCAAACCACCACACACATATCCACACACACACACCCTGAGCACTATTCTTTAATATATAATGTCCCAAGGGCCAGCCTCATCTTGAAGAGAGTTTCTGAGGAAAGGATATCAGGGAGCAGAGAAACCAATGACTCAAAGTCAAATAGTGGGTTACAAACTGATCGCCTCTGTTCTATTGGAGACTGCTAGACACAGCTTTCCAGATAGCTCTCTGCTTGAGACCCAGGTTTCTCTTGTTATTTCAAAACCTCTCTGGCTCATTTCTTGCAGATCAAAAGACAGTATTTTATTTACATAAGATCTCAGGTATTAGCCCAGGTTCCCTTTTTTATTGTCCCATGAATCAGCACCCAATGACCCTAACCCCTTGATTCTTAGGAACAGCAAATACACATTTATTTTTAATACTGTAAAAGACCTTAGAAATTTGCCTGCCTTTGTTAAGGACAGACTAAACAAGTAGGGTGGGTGGGCCTCACCCTGAGATTACCATTTCCTCCATGCCTGGGCTTTGTCCCAGGCTGATCTTGAATTCAGGAATCTGTTTGCTTTTGTATTTGCTTTTGTATTTTTCTTACAAGCAGGGTTCACAGTACAGCTGTCTGTGCTCCTCTAGGTCCATAAAGCTCCATATACAATTGATATTGTATCCTTCTATTTTACAGAGTTGAGAAATTTTAGATTTTGAACTCATATTTTCAGAGTTCTTTCCCATAGCCTTAAACATTGCCCTGAAGTTCTCAGCATTTACCAGTTTTGCTAAGGACATAGACACACCCTCTCCTTCTAGACTCCTGCCATCTCTGATTATCACGGCTTCATTAACCCGGGCAGAGAGAACTTCCCCCAGAAGGAGGAAGATAAAGTAAAATATGCAAACAAGTCTTACACCTGGCAACTGTCGGCGCTCATGGAGGCCTCTGCCCTGCTGGCTCTGTTCCAGGGGTAGGAAACCATGTCCCACTGTCCCATCCACATGGTCAAGCCGGACTCAGCATTAAATAGATGCCATCATAAGTAATTAATGTGAACAAAGTCATCAGGAGACAAAGTAAAGACATGGAACATCAGGAGAAATGCCATGCAGAGCAAAGGAGTTGGGGGATACCCATAAAATAAGAGAGTGAGCTTTCGGTGAAATTGGGGTGTGTTTTATTAATGAATATATCTGAATCAGTTGTTCTATGAGATAAATATGGAAGGACAGTTGGCAGGCTAAGACTTGAAGTGAGTCTTAACTACCGGGACCCCCCACCCCCACACCCCAAGTGAGACAGGAGAACAAAGCTCTATGCAAACTCGAGAGTCGACCCTCGTGACTCAATCAGCCCCTCGTGACAAGTGACTAGAAGGTGACCCTGGATGGCTGTAACAAGCGGATTTTATACTTTGTAGGCAGCAAGGTTACAGTTTAAACTTACTGGCTAAGCATATTGGCCTTTGAATCTATTGGCTAGCAAGCATATGACATGCATTCAAACCGTATTCTGGACCAGAGGATCAGATGATTATCAGTCAGTACATTCTTCGGCCTTTCAAGAATGTTCCTGCTCCTCCTGAGGACTGTGGGTGGAGAATGGAACCTGGACTAGCCTTGACCCGAGGCAGATGGGTGTAAGGCTGGTGAAAGATCCTAGGGTCCTCCAACAGTATGTGGAAGTACAGAAAGATGGCAGAATAGCAGGCTGACCTCTGACCAGGCTCTTCTGACTTTCATATTCTCTGTTGAGAAGGCTGGGGTAATTCTGATAGGTCTGCCTTTGTATGCTACTTGGCCCCTTTCCCTTGCAACTTTTAATATTCTTTGTTGTTCAGTCAGAGAGATGCCCCTAATCCTCAGGAGACTGGAGGCCCCAGGAAGTTTAGAAGTCTGATGGGGTGGGTGGGGTGGGGACATCCTTCTGGATACTGGTGGTAGGGGGGAAGGTATAGGATGTGGAACATTCAGAAGGTGGACCAGGAGGGGAATAAAACCTGGATTATAAAAATAAATAAATAAATAGATAGATAGATAGATAGATAGATAGATAGATAATTCTTTTAAAAAAAGAAGGCTGAATGAAAGCTACGTAGACAATAATGACTTCAATGAAATGTAACAGCCAGAAGAAAATCTATGTAAGGTTTCAGAAACGGCAGTAGTAGTTGAAAAATAATTCACATTCAGCCATCTAGATAAAAATCTTATCTAAAATTATAACACATAAATAAGAATTCAAATAAATCACTCAAGGAAAAAACACAATGCTCAAACTCCTAAAAGGAAAAATTTTAGACCGACAGGAGCCGGATGTAGATCGCTCCTGAGAGACAAAGCCAGAATACAGCAAATACAGAGGCGAATGCCAGCAGCAAACCACTGAACTGAGAACGGGACCCCCGTTGAAGGAATCAGAGAAAGAACTGGAAGAGCTTGAAGGGGCTCGAGACCCCATATGTACAACAATGTCAAGCAACCAGAGCTTCCAGGGACTAAGCCACTACCTAAAGACTATACATGGACTGACCCTGGACTCTGACCTCATAGGTAGCAATGAATATCCTAGTGAGAGCACCAGTGGAAGGGGAAGCCCTGGGTCCTGCTAAGACTGAACCCCCAGTGAACTAGACTGTTGGGGGGAGGGCGGCAATGGGGGGAGGGTTGGGAGGGGAACACCCATAGGGAAGGGGAGGGGGGAGGGGGATGTTTGCCCGGAAACCGGAAAAGGGAATAACACTTGAAATGTATATAAGAAATACTCAAGTTAATAAAAAAAAAAAATCTCAGCTGAAATGTTCAGTTTACTTACACTAGCATTTTTCCAGCATTTATTAAGAACTGTTTTAGGAAGCTGAGCTTGTTTTCCCACCTCTTTAGAAGGCAAAAGCAGGCAGATAATCTGAGTTCTGGGCCAAGCAGGACTTTGTATGTAAGATTCGGTCTTGGAGGGAGGAGGGGGGAAGGAAGAACTTGTTACTAACAAAGTACCAACTAGACACTTTTAGGATTTCAATAAATTATTCTCATCCAAAAAAAAAAAAAAGATTTAGAGTGTCAACTGACAAGGAGAAGGTAATAGCATATATATATATTGTGAACATCTTAATCAGCATAAAATTTAATTTTATTTTTTAACTTATCATTTTCTTTATTTTCACATAAAGTGTGCATTACTGCTGTGAATTTAAAAAAAGTAGGAGTTAACAGTAGTTTAAGTAAAATTCTAATTCTGAAACTGACACTCCACTGAAGATTGACCCTTTGTGTACAATGTATGATGTAGGCACTACAGTCTGGGAAATCTAAGAGTGGAAAGAATTGCTTTTGGTGAATGAAAAACCTACAGGATTTTTTAGAGGATGGGAACAAAGTAGTTGTGAAATGACTGACCATACTGTTTTCACTTTGAAGAGCATTGTAGGCCTGAGATAAGCAAACATGGATGTGCAAATGTAATTTCTATTCTCCTATAGAAATTATTGTCTTCAAGGTTTACTGAGGTCTGCTAACCTAGGCCTAGTCCTGGAAGCTTCTAACCTCTGTACAATCTAATCTAGATATAGAATGTTTTCAGTCTCTGAGACTTACTGCTAGATAAACTCACCCTTTCTTGTTCTTTCTAAACTCTGGGTGGTTGGTACAAATAAGTTGTTCCAGCTCAAATTTCTCTCCAAACTGACTGATTTAATCAGAATTCTCTCTCAGCCTTGGACTGAATTGCTTTGCTTAGACACATACTAAGTTTGGCAATATGTTTTAATCTCTTGGTTCCTTCTCATTCTCTGGCTCTTTTTGTCTTTACCCTTTTTTCCCTATGTTTTGTTCCCTTTTCAATCTGTCTCTGTAAAGCTCCCCTAACAAAACTGTCTCTTTCCTCTCTGTACTGCTCCCTCAATTAGCTTCTCTTTTCTTTTTTCTCATGAGAGTTAGGCATGTACGATTCTGTCAAATCTTTCTATGATTCATCACATTGTCTGCCACTCAATTAGATATCACTTTTAAACATGGGCATGTCCTTCTACAAACCAACTTTATCTTCATTTTTTGGGATTACACGTGTTCTAGGGCATGTCTGCATTCCACCCAGTGGAATTAAAGGTATGTGCTAAGGGCTAATCAAAATCTGAAATAGAAACAGATATTTTATGTAAATAACACAAACATGGAATTCACTGTGTGATCAAATACCTTTCACCATAGAAGGGTTACCAATGGGCAAACTTATGGTTTAGATATTGCCCTGGAACATAGGTCAGATTTTAGCTGTGGATGACAATTCCTGGTAAAACAGTCTCGATTTCCAAAGGCTGATTGACTGATTAAAACATCAATGATGTAGAAAGCTTTGAGTTTAATTTCAGTTTCTCTTGGGCTACCATTAGCCTAAAAAATAGCCATTCTCCATGTGGAACTTAACGTATTGTGACTGACAGATAAAGTAACATCTTGAAAAACAGATTAATGAAAAACATTTGAAATGTTTTAGCTTAACAAACCGTAGTCCCACCAATCAAAAGGCTGTCTAAGAATGCTCAAAGATAGAAACTGAGGATTACATCTGTTCCTCTGGGCTGTAAACACCTACTTAATGTTCCCAACAAATATATGAATTTTTATATACATACAGTGGAAGTAAGCACACCAGTGTCTTTTGGAAATGCCTTAATTTTTTACTTCCTTGTTCTGCTACTGTAAGAATTTCATAAACATTTGAACAGTGACTTTTGGATAGCCTTAGTCTGTGTTCATGGAACATGGCTATTAATATTTGGGTGAAGAGTAAACAATCACTTATGCTCCATCGAGAGTTGTGCTATTGTATCAGCATATGCTACGTTTTCTTTTTGTTTGTTTTTGTTTTGTTTTGTCAAAACTATAGGCGATAGTCTTTTGGGAAGAGGGAGACTGGATTTTAACAGAGCCTTCATGTGAGAGTCCTGTTAGCAAGTCTATAGGGCACTTCTTGATTAATATGATCTGACTCAATCCAGTGGATATTGCGCCACCATAAACAGGGTGTTCTGAGTTGTGTAGACAAGCAGGCTGAATAATCCACAAGGAGCAAGCAAATCAGCAGGCAGATAAGCAACATCCCCCATGGCCTCCGTCTTAGTTCTTCGCTTTGGATTCCTGCCTTGAGTCCTTGCTTTAACTTCCCTCCATGACAGATGCTAAATCTGTGGTCATGGTCCACAGTACAGCAGTAGACACCTTATATAATATACCTTTTCAAGTGTGCTGCAGGACCACTAATACCCATACATTGCATGTCTTATAGTATGATTCTGCCACCACCAGAGATTTTATCTTTCCAAACAGTGCATTTATATGCACAACAGCAAAAAGAAAGTGTGTTTCAGTAGAAGACAGAACAAGTAAAGCTGTAGTCCTCGATTGAACAGAATAGTACTGACAAGTTTCTTTATGAAGTGTTGGAGAGTGTAATTAGAGAAGAGCATTTCCTCGAGTCAACATATCTCTCTTTTTAAATCTAAGCTGCTTTCTGTGGGAGCATAACTTCTCTTTTCATGGCTGCTGGGGAAGTTGAAGGAAGACGGATCATTCATGGCAAGAGGATGTGCTATAATGTGCATATCTTCCCAAACGTTAAAAACTCATTTAGTTTTAGAAAGAAATTGTCTTCCCACAATGAAAACCTCCCAGGAAGTCCAACTGCTTATTTGTTTGTTCTTTCAAGTGAAACAAATCATCATTAAAAGGTTCAGCTTCAAATTAAGACCTTTTAGAAGCTTAGAGGGACTTGCTCAGAGAAGTTCAAATCCCTTAGAAAATGGCTCATTGCTATCTCTGCAAAAGAGAAAAATAGCTACTGATGAGATTCAAATCATTCTATCTTCTCATTCATTAATTTAAAACATAATTCATAGGCCATTCTGTTCTAGAAATCAAAAGAATTATTTCTTATTGTAGCCCTTCATTTTTTATCATTATACATTCACAATGTCCAATTTCACCCCACTCATTCAAAATGGCGCTTAAAGCAGGCAGGAGAGATTAACTCCAATACTTACATTTGGCTTTAATTCATAGCTTTATAAAGCCATTTACTAGTCCAAATATGTATTTACACAATAGAATATGATGAGTCATTTTAAAAATATAAACACACTAGTTTTAAAAATTGCTTAAATATGTACTTCTGCCTGGGACTTTCTCAGGATATTTCTATGTGAGTCAGAGAAGTTACTCCCTAATATTGAAGTCACACCACTTCTCAACACTAAACAAATAATAAAACAAGAATGATCCAAGGGTAGAGATACCTCTCAAAATAGTAAAAATATTTTTCTCTTTTATCTTTCTGGAGATTCCACAGTAATAAAAGCACTGGCCCTCAGTTCAAATAGAAACACCTTCAATCTATTCTGACTATGCTTTCAATAGTATTATAGGATTGCTGTTTAAAGACTCTACTAGTGAAACTCCTGGGAAGATAGTTTCAGAAACTAATACTATTCTCTTTCTGTAAAGAGAGAGATACAGCTTAAAAGCCTTTGTTCTTGGCTAGACACTCGCGTCACTACACTACTAGGCTCTCTTTGCTTCTAAATAGTCTGTTGTACATTTTTTAAAAAAGTACTTGAAATCTTATTTTCTGTTGGAGTGAGGTGAAAAATGAGCACCGTTTGGAACTACTGTGAGTGTAATCATATGCTTGAGGCAGACATTACTACCTTAACATATCATTGCCAGTTATGAATCTTATAGAAAATGAAGCAGGAGTGAAAAACAACTGTAGACATCTGTACTTACAGATAGCAGAAAAGAAGCCATTGTGGAACATATATACATATGCTCTTCAGTCTTTTATTAATAGCATCTCCTTATGTAATAGGGTAATTGCATCTAAATATTGTATCAACATATACCTGCTGAAAGTGTTATATGCTATGCTTCTGTTTTGAGTATATTGGAGAATTTCTATAGAAACCTGTTTAAAATATTTGATCATAAATAGACCCCCAATTCTTGTTCTCCTCATCCTCTTCTTGTATAAAGTAACAGCTCCAAACCTTGTTTTTCTGAGGAACAGGCTTTTATCGTAGAATTGTATGGAGAGCATTCTGAGAATGTTTTCTAGATAAATGGCTGTTGGGAATGAATGAAGTAAGATTGGGTAGAAAAAAAGGCATATGAGAACCTATGGAAGCTGTGGGGTTGGAATTGCATTTAAGACTCCTGTGATACCAAGGAAATGGGAGACTAAGCAGTGCTTTGGTTTGGAGTCGGAGGATTCAGTGTTTAGGTTTCTGTAGTCATTGAAACAGAAGCTGGACTATGATGTCAACTTTGAGAGGATACACAGAAAGGCACAGGCACAAGGGCTCTCAGAGGCAGGACTGAACTCCTGACTGGAAGGGGAAGATCAAGCTTTGGAATGAAGACTACATTTATGCTCCCTCCCTGATGATGGGACCCAAAACGGAATATTAGGATGCTAATCCATGGTCTTCTCAGATTGCTGACTCTCTGAATGAAACACAGTTTCTGTCTTTTTTCTCTGTGATGGGCAGCAAGGTCATTTACATATACACTATAGAAATGCCATCTTGAAGCATAATGAGACAGAGCAGGAAGTCTGGAAGGGCCCTCCTTTCACAAAACCTTAAGAAATTGGTATATAATAGTCAACATAGAGAAAGGCTGGAAGCACTGCCTTTCCCTGGCCTAGACACAGGGGATGACAGATGCAGAAGCAGTCCAGACTGACTACACGAAAACCTATGGCTCATAATGCTACAGCTCACACCTTGGATAGGTATTTAAGGTGGTGATGAAGCATGTAATGCACGAAGCTGTATGTAAAGCTACATGTAACAGAGCATGTCCAAAAAGTTGGTATTATGCAAATGAGCTGCAAAACCTGTGTCTGTCCTAAGTAATATGAAGACCCTTACTCTCTGTGCTGTGGGTGAATAGTTTAATTCTCATCTGCTCAACCCCACCTCCTAATACTAAGCTAATCAATCATTTCTGCTTCATATTTGCCTCTGCTCAACTCTTTTCAGGACCATAAGAACCCAGAGCTCCTCTATAGCAAAGACCTGTATATCAGCCAATATCAATTAAGTGCTTTTTAGAAATCATAAAGTCATTATAGAAAGCTTACAGGCAAACTTGCTTTCTTGTACAATTGCTGACCCATGTTTGTTTTATCTATATCAGAATGATATAGATCGAAAGCAGTTATAAAATCTAGACTGAATTTATCATTAAGCAAAATTCAACAATATTTAGGCTGGTGTTCCCTTGTTAGAATCTAGGTACATCCTGGAAAAACATTCTTACAGGCCTCTGTGTAATTTTGTATCTGATGTTAGACATATAAAAGACCAACATGCTCAAGGTATTTAGGACATAACATCAATAATAATAACATTGCTGAAAATATTAGCCTTCCTAACATTTGCCAGCTTCTTTGTTATCTATTTTTGATAGTTACAAAATGGATAGCACTTATTACTCTTAAGTTTTGGAAAATAATTTTAAAACATTCCCAAGGCCACATTACTAGAATAGCAGATTTGGAGTTTAAATAGAGGCTATATTATTATGCTAAAGCTTGAGTCATGGCTGAACAATCTTTCTGAAGTATACAAATTACTGGACTAAAATGATCTCATTATTTATTATGGAAGCATCCACTATATTGCTTGAAAGTCACTAAGGTTTTTTTGGAAACAGTGTTCTTTTAGTTTGACTGTAACCAAAACCTGTCAGAAACAAGTAAAAAGAAAGATTAAATTTTATTTCCTACATTCCAGTCAGTCCAGGATAGGAGGATAGGAGTTTTTCATGCCCTGTTGACCAGTAAACAAAGAAAGGGACTGAATAGGAAAGTATTAGGAATTTTGTAAGTTAGAAGTGATATAGCAGCCATTATTCTCTATAGATTGTGGTAATTAATCCAACTTAGTCATAGAGGTATTTAGGTCCCATATTTCTCTCTTCCACAATGCATCATGAGATTCCTTGCTGAGTGTTGACACCTGAATGCCAGTAACCAGCATTACACAAGGTTTTGGATGAAACGCAGAGAATGAAGTTTCTGGTAAATATCTTTACTAGCTACTTTTTCATAGTTCTGCTTCCCATGGTGTCACCTTCCTGTGTCTGGTCTCTCAGGTTGACCAGTTGGTCTTCTAATTTTTCCATCTTTTCCCTTTTTTGTATTATTATCTTACAATTATGAGAAGTCTAACGCCTAAAATAAAGCCTTTATCTTATGTTTACAATGTTTTTGCTTTGGTTAGTGAATTCTGACTGAGACAGAAATTAGTGCTTGGAGAAGGATGCTACAATAATAAAATCATAAACCACTAGGTTTTAGAATCAAGGAAAGAGTCTCATAATACTTGTAGAAAGCCCATAAAGTTTTAAAGAGAACTTTACTAGAAGATGTTTTATGCATTTGAATTGAAAAGGATAAAGACAATTCAAAGAGAAGAGGAGGCATTGAATCTCAGCTTTCTATAGGTATAAACTAAGATGAGATATTTAATTAGATAAAAGTCTGGAACGTGTTCTCAGGAAATGGAAATTTCCTCAAAGAGTGGTGCCAAGAGCCTAGACAGTACATGGTGCTGAGAACTGTGGACCATAAAAACACTGCCAGAGAGGACAGAGGATTATTAAATCAGAAACATTCTACATTCTGGGTGATGTTGGGAAATATAAACACATGTTGTTAGCTGTGTTTTGTTTTATATTTCCTTTCCTTTATGTTTCATAGCTATAGTTATGAAATTACTATGGTCTCTTATTGAATCTCATTCCCATTTTTTGTGCATATCTATGATCATTGTGTTTCTTTAATGTTGATCAATGTTGGTTAGTAGTGGGTCATTATATACCTTACATGTTTAAGTTCAAAAGTCTTTAAGGTAAAGCATGTAGAATCTGACAAGCCTCCCTGACAGAAAACCTAATTTAAATGAGAGCATGCACTGTTAGTCAAATCTAAATCTTTCCATGAGTGGAAATATATTTGAGGGATCTCATGTAGAAATTAATACCTGTAACATATGGGGAGAATATTAATTATATATAGCTATCAAGCTATTAATTCTTAAGTCTAGACATGCATGTACCTTTCATGGAGGGATGGGATAGAGTCATGATCTTTTGTGAATCCTCCTTTAATCCTTAGATGTAGAACAAGCTATATTGGTCTAGTTTCTGACCCATTTCATGACAGACCTGGAGGGTTTCCTTTTCTCTTTGTTAGATCACTAGCGTACTTCTTTCTTTAACAACACGTCTGGAGAATAAGCTCAGCATCCCAACTAATCCTCTCCACCCAGTAGGTCTGTGAATGGGATCTCCTTGTAGAGTGTTGCTCCAGCACTGTAGAGGAATATACCTTCATGAGCGGTTCCAATTAATACTGCCTTTAAAAAGCAAAACATCCCCATCCACCCCATGATGGAGCAAATTGGTTTTGTTTAAGGCAATAATCCTGAGCTTACTCATTATACATAACTGAATGACATAGAAATAAATACAGCGGATCGATATAAAACCTTGTATAAAAGCAGGAATATTATATTATATAGGACATGACTTGGTATGTTGTCCTTTCTTTCCTTAAACTACTCCTACCTATGTGGGAGGCTTTGAACGTGTTCCCATGTATAGATGCTAAGGATTATGAGAAGGCCCTGGTACTGCATATGTTAATGAAACTAACAGAGAATTAAAAAAATTTTTGGATGGCCCTCTGAAATTTAAGTGAGGAAAGCTTTTATTTCTATTGTTTTACTTTGAGAGTGATATTATGCACTTAACCTGCAAGCTAGGAACTGAGCCTGGGTCCTTTCTAAAAGCAGAATGCACTCCACTGCCTAGTCACTCTCCAGCCTCTGCTTGTTTCTTTTGATCACTTCGTGTACATGAATATTAAAGTATCTTTTGGAAACTAAGTAGAAAAAACTTAAAGTAATAAAATAAATGAAGTAGAAAATAAATCTTTAATACTGTGGAGGGATAGGGCTTCTAAAACAACACCATGTAAAGATCTAATACACTAAAGGTCCTGAGATGTCATTGACTGGTTGTAGTCAGCACTAAATGAATACACTTAAGAAAACAACAACCATGAAATAGAGGCAAAGTGATAAAGTTGATTTCAAAATAGATCAGCTACCATTTGACTAGGGAGTGTGCATTCGAAGCTGATTGCTTGTTTACTTCCTTCCTCGGGGACAAGAGCATATGTAAATGGCAGACATAAGGAAATGGGGAGAAGGAAGAAGGATAGACTTTATAGAAACTACTAAAAAGGCAATAATGAGGAATGATTTAACAAAATTCAAAGGTTTCAGATCATTTAGAGCCTGGAACAACAGATGGCAAATATAGTTCAATTCAGACAAACATTTAAAATGATGCGAGGCAATGGAGAACTGCAAAAGAGGCAGTGGAAACACATTTCAATGGACCAATCACCCAGCATGCCAGCCAGGAAATATTCGAAAACTTTTTAAAGTCTCAGCTTAGTGCAAAGAAACAGTCTTTTTAGGTAAAGACCAGAATAAAGAAACATTTCAAGAATTCATTCTTGTTTTGGGGGAGAGAAAAATAAGATGAAAGAATAACAAAATTACCTAGAAAACAGATAAAATAGATAGTTCATGCAATATGAGATCCTTAGTCATGACAACAGGAGATTCAATTTCCCTAGGAGATGAACATCACTGTAAGTTGATGTTCTGGTGCAAATAAAGCATATCCCCACTGTCCTTGGTTTGGGAGTGCTCTAGAAATTTTAGAAGAAGGGATTTATTTGAAGGATTCACTAGATTACAGATGACAGAAAGGTTTTTGTAGTGCTCTCCTTCCTTTTTTTGCTACTGATATGTCTTGATGTTTCCATTTCTTCAAATCATCTCTTCCATGCATGGATATCACATTCATAATATCTCAGAAATGCAAAACTAAGTCACCAGGGACACAACCCTCTGAAACCATGACCCCCCAAATGAATCCTCCATTGATGTCAATTTTGTCAAAATTGCAGTGTGTTGGTCTGGGTAATGAACAGCATCAATGTGTTTGTAATTCATTGAATGGTAAACATTTTAACATATTACATAAAACACGGTGTCTCAAATTGCAAGGAGAACTGTTTTCCATTGGAAATATTGCATACTTGGAACAGTGGTTCTCATCCTGTGAAGTTGCAACCATTTTGACAAACCTCTACCTCCAAAAATATTTACATTACTATTCACAGCAGTAGCAAAATTACAGGTATGAAGAAGCAACAAAAATAATTTTATGGTGGGCGGTCACCACAACATGAAGAACTGTATTGTAGGGTTGCAGCATTAGGAAGCTTGAGAACATGTGCTCTATTAACTGTGAGTTGTTTACGCTATATAAAATTTGCTGGAGCAACGAATGTGGATATCTCTTTACTTGTGTCTTTGTACCTAGGTAAATATTTATTTTATATCATTTTTCACAGAGTAAGTGATATATAACACAGAATATAGAAACCAGACAGCTAACAGTGGGATCTGGAAAAAAGCACTTTTATAACTGCCCTTGGTTTTCTGCTGAGAATATTAGAAGGACACTATGCTTTCTCGTCTTTTTCTAAAAAGGTTCCTTTGCTTGAAGGCTGTTCAGGGGGCTGTCCCCACAACTCCAGCATAGATGCTATTCCCTTCTTCTAAAAATCTTTGGGACTGGATCTCTGGATTTTTACTTTAGAATTGGATTATATCTAGTCCCCAAGCCTATCTCATAATTGATATTAGGGTTACCACTTTGGGAGTAGGGAGGGTGTTATCAGTTGCTTTCATAAGGGCTCTACTGAAGCATGTTAAAGGAAAATTATTTCCCCTGATCAGAGAAATGGAACTTGCTTCTGGCCTCAATTCAGTGAAAAATTATTCCTTTTGTGAGACAAAGTATTCCCCAAACATAGCAGCCTATCCTCTGTGGTCACTGTGGCTCTACCATAGGCCCTGTGAGGTTAGTCATCTTTTTGTGTTCTAACACAGGAAGGCGTGACTCTTCTTCTGTCTCTTTCAGATGCTGGCCTTTCTTTCTTTGGCTTTCAAGCCTTTTCTTCTCTGGTGCTAACCCCTTTTGCCATGGGATAACTCTTTCTGTGTCTGTCTTCATCTCACTTCTTCAGACAACTGCTAATATCTACAGCTTGCCTGACCTGTAATTTACCACTTAAACTTTAATAAAACTATCCTCAAGCTTCCTTCGGAGACTGCTGTTAAATTCTTTCACCAATGAGTCTGAGATCCCAAAGAGGAAACCCTAATTTCCCTAGTAACATAAGCTCATAACACACAAAGTGCTATTTTCATGTATTTTCAGTAAATATCTCATTGGGGTATCTTTGTCCCAGATTTTATATTTCATTTAGACACAATAAATTTGTAATTCTTTATTCCTTCTACAGTCCTTTCAGTATGACAATCACATTTAAAAAATTCTTTTACCCTGACTTAGCATATTGAAATCATTGGAGACATCTAAACCTCTCATCTGTAGAGATGAGTGTTTTCCACATTAGCCATGTACATTATATGTTTTTGAAATAGCTTAGGTGTCATAATGTTCTTGTATATGTAGACTTTGGACTGGGTTTAAAACCATCCTATCAGGAATATGTAAAATTAGTCCACTGGAAGGGAAGGAAGATATAGGCATGCATTTGGAAATTCAGACTTAAATCAGGATAAACTTTAAATCGAGGTTTATGTAACAAAACCAAAAGTATAATAGTAAATGAAATAAGACATAAATGTTGTCTTGAGTCCAAAGATTAAAAGTGAACATCTCTATAGCACTTCTAAAATTAAGATCTTCTTTAGTTCTTCTTGGTAGTTTTTTAACTGTCTCTAGTTCTTCAAATTAAAAAGATAAGGGGATTGACTTTTTAAACTTGAAAGTGAACTTCCTGGGTAAGGTGGACTATGCAACTTTCAGTGTGTAGAGTTGTAAGATTTCACAACAATATCATAAACTTTTAGCAGAGTATGAGTCTTTGCTTTATGTCTTATCCATCTGCCACATGGGAATATTTTAGTATACTGATAATAGCTTGCATCTATGTATAGTTTAAAACTTACTATGTGTATAGAGACTGTGCCATATAGTTGTTGAGGCATATAGTTATAGTATTTTTGTCCAGCAAACAACAAAAAGGAGTGATAACCAGAAACTTTATTGTATGATTTTAATCACACATATATAGACTTTCTACATAGAGATTTGTTTACTTCAAAATAAAGTTAGTTTGTTACATTTAAATAATTTTTCTTTCCAGTTGGCAAGGGGTTGCATGTAAAATTTCCCTTCATTATTAAATAAGTAAAAGATGTGATTCTAACTTTACTAAAAATGGGGCTCCTGTCATTCATTTTCTCACCCTCTGTGTTCAGCACAGTGTTACAGATGGCAGATGAACAAATATTTGTGGGAAAAGACACATGCACCACAATTTCATACTTCCCAATGGGTCCCTAATTACAATCAAATGATGAAACCAAATTAAACATACACAATCAAAGCAAAATTAAAGCCACTCATTTATTTTTCTTAAAATTTTATGTAAACAAATTTTATAGGAATAAAGAGAGGGTTACAAACCTCAAAAGATGTGAGACAGTTACACTTTGAAAAGATCACAAGTCACTGAACTCACAAAGGAACCGAACGTTATATTTAGAAGTAGACTTAAAACATGACAGTTCATGACATGGTATTTATTAAGGAGCACACTTCACATACGGGACATGACTTTTTACTCTCTATGCTTTGCTCCACACCTTCTTTATATAGAACAAACAAAAGTGCTTTTGTACATGACATTGTGACAGGGATCCTCATTTAATTCTCTGATGTATTTATAGAAAAGGCCTTTCCACTGTATAAGTTACAATTTCAATATTAGTACATGTCAAATATAGAGTTGGCATCAGAAATACTTGCTTTCCAAAAATTCGTTCAGGTTTTATTTTATTTTTATGTTTGATTAAAACCCTTCCTACAGGTAATGTTTTCACTCAAGCACTGGAAGTGTTTCTTAAATATCCTAGTTTATAACAATTATTGAGCAGAGAAAAATTACTACATAGAATTTTAGGTTAAATGTTTTAGGATAATTAATAATGACTCGTTCCTGTGCATTAAAAAAATTTTACCTTGTGGAGGGTTCAAATGTTAAACAATGCTGCCTTTGAGTAGTGGTACTAGAAAGCAAAAGCCTAAGAGACTTGGTGCTTCAAAAGGTCTTCATACTATCAGACTAGAAGTTCCAGAAACCTGCTTGACTTTGCCTACTGATGCTACTCTTCTTTAAACAATGATATGGTTTATAATATGCCTGACTTTAAATAGGACCATGCATTCATTCAGCAGATGTGTGGTGGGTGAGTGACTGAAGAGGCATCTGCTCAGTTTCATAGAGATTCTGCAATGAATCAAAGAGACAAGTGTATTGTCTCATGGAGCTTGAATTTCAACAAACATGGAGGAAGAAACAGCTATGGAATATTAAAGTATTGATAAGTACCATAAAGGGAATGAAAGCATGGAAACAATGATATAAAATAATGAGTGAGCACCAAGAAGGAATTATTGAACTTTGCATTCCCAAATTCTCTATGACCAGGTCATGTGAAATCAAGGTTTGGGTGGTAACCATCGGGTAAGAAAGCTGGGAGGGCTTGGAAGAAGAGTGTTTCAGGTAAAAGAGACAGTAACCAAATCCTGAAGGGATTTACTATTGAATCTTGAATGTCATATATATCTGGTATTTAATTATTATCTAATAAAAAATAACATACTAGATATAAAGAAAATATAAATGAACTGCTATTTCTATCAAGAGTCTAAATAAAAATAGTTGGGTTTGTAGTTAGATGCTCTGTGAATAAAGAAGAAAAATGCCAGCACTACTAACAATGTTTTCAACTAAAATGGACTCAAATAAGGAGTGTCATTTAACAGAATAGTTTCAAAAAGTTACAGTTAATGAAATTAAAAATGCACATGATGTCATAAAACATTTCTGTGGGTTTTTAAGGAACCAATAGGAAGTAGATATCTTTAATAAAATCTCATGAATTATGACTTTATATTTAATTATAGAAACAAAGAAGGACCAAAATGTTGTATAATAAAATGTTGGTGAAGTTAAATATTCAGGTGAATATTCTAGCAGACATAATTATAATTATCATAGAAAGCAAAACTAAAAGGACTATCTAAATTTCTTCTCAAGCAATGATTATTAGGAATTCTTGGAAATGTACTGGAAAAACATAAGCTGCTTTTGTTAAAAAAAAAACTCAGAAGACCTAAACCTTAATATTTTAAGCACAAATTTATTAATATAAGAAAAGTATTAAATAATCCTATAGAAGCTAATAATAATTTTATTGATGACTTATGTGTATGTGACCTGAGAAACGATGTAAGCACCTGAGGAGAGATGACTCTCAGTGGTTCTTTTTAATAAGTTTAGGTAAAATGGAAATTGAGTATGTAATAGGGCTCTTATTTTACTTCTATTTCCTGTCTTCAATGCATGGAAAGTCAAAATGATGCTTGCAACAACACAACATGAGCCAATCTATGAAATTTAATGTCCCAAATAAGATTCAGCATGCCTGAACAAGAATACACTGAAGGAAAAGTTACTGTAATTATGAAACTTACAGCCATTAAGTAATTTATGTTGTGTATGTTCGCTGCCTCTTTTTATAAACTCTTAAATAAGCAATCTTAGAAAATAATTTTCTGGGAAATGACTGAGATAACCAGAGATAAGAAATTAAAATGAATTATTTGGCAGCGACTGGATGATAACATTGGATTCAGTTCTGCAAATGAAATTGCCTCTGTATTGTAAGCAGCTAGAAAACACTTTCTCAAATGATCAACATCTATTTCTAAAATTGCACTTATGGATAATACGCAGAGTTCCAAATGATCACGGACTTTCCTTCCAAGAATCAATCCAAGGAGAAATCTTCAAACAAATAGGCACCTTTTAATAAGTCAAGTTCATGCTGAGAACTTGAAGGCAATCATAAGAGATAAAGAGTCCAGGCAAAATATACAATAAATAACTCCTACAGAACTAGAAATGTGCAGGGTTCCAACTCTTCAGCAATCCACAGGGTGTTCACAAATATATTTAGAGGGCAGGGTTTTCAGAGCTAACATAAAATCTAACTCATTATCTTCCTGTATTTCCTCTTATAAGAATTCGGAACAGAGGGAAGCTAGAATAGCGGAATTAATCTAAACTTCTTTCCCATCAAAAGTTCATTACAAGTGCCCTTGGCTCTGTTCTCATCTCCTTCATCCCTGCACATCTCTCCTGCATGACTTCAAAGAGAACTTTCCGCACAGGAGAGAGGAAAGGGAGGCTGGGGGATGAGAATGGGGCCACCTCTGTTAAAAGAGAGGCTTAATTAAGTACATATTTGAAGAGTGCCTTTGACATTAAAAAAAAAGCAGTAAGAAAATTCAGTACTATTGACATTGAATGAGAAGCCCTTGGTCCTGGGAGCAAAGCCTTACAGAGATTAAGGGAACAGTTTATATTCTTCTCCTCCAGGCAAGCATTATTTTTCAATGGGTTTCTTTATTGATCTGTCATCCTGAGAGAATCAGTAAATCTAGCATCTGCATATCGATTCCTCGTTGGTTTGGAAGAAGAGGAAAGAGAAAGTAAAAGATATATCTTTCTTAAATCTGAATAAAAGTACAATGTGTGTGCTTCTAAATGTAAGCACATTTCTCTGCAAAGGGGTTATAAAACACACGAAAGTTGGTGGCAAGGAGATTAACTGTGTGGCAAGAGGTTTTTATTTTCGTTTGTTTCTTGGAGATTTAACTGGTGGGTATTAGTAGGGAAATGACCAATTTTAATGTAAAGCATGTGAGAATTGGAAGTACAGACTGAGGCACCATGAGTCCACAGACATCAAACCCCAGTGTGAGAAGCCAGACCGAAATACAAGTCATCTATAAAAACAACTGCTTGGAAGTCTCTAATGCCCATAATGAAAGGATTGAGAATGAAAACCATGGAAAGGGGCGATCTAGGTGGGGATTCTTTTTTTGAAGGGAGCTGTGCTGGGCTCTAAGTCTCACTATCCACCCCAAAGGCAAGCTACAGGAATCCTCCTTTCCCAAGATAGAAAATGAAGGGCTTCACTGAAAGTATATAAAGAGCTTTGGGGTGCAATTTGGAGAACTCAATAGCCTGCTATTTGAAAAATGCCCTGACATTCTTCACAACAATGCCAGGATTCTCTGAGGTGGAGTGGCTGAGAAAGAGAAGGGAGTTTGCTTATAAAATAATGGCATTCCCAGTAGGGGAAGTGCAGGAAACACTTTCCTGAGCAAGAGAAGATAATGAGGGCAGGAGGGGCATTTGGGAGACATTTTTACATTCTGGTTGGCAGGACTCCAGGAGAGGCAAAAGGAAAAGCTAGAGCCTATGAACTGAGTGGACGCTGGCAATATTGCTTAGGTGAAATCAGCATCTGAAGATAGGCTATTGGATAAATATGCACAACAGATATCCGCAGGGAAAGCTAATCTACAATGAATCACAAAAGTTTAACTATCTTCTAGGCCAGTTCTCTCTCACGTTGTCTTGTGATAGTACTTGTCAGAATAAGAACTTCCCTAACTGCCTTCGGCCTCCACTTAGGAACAGCGTCAGGGACAAGTTATTTTGGGAAGATAAGAGTGAAATAGAAAGATAAAGTCCCTCCATTGTTCAACTACCAAATAGCCAATCTACAGCCAGGCGTTGGATCAGAAGATAAAGTTTCAGGGTCTACTTTTGACTATTGAAGAAAGAACATTGTAATTTCTTTCCAAAAAACCAAACAGATAACAGCAAAACAGAACTCTAAGTAGGCATAGTGACAGACTCCTAAATGGTAGCCTAGGGAGTCTGTTGGAGTAGGGTATTAGGTCAAGGCCAACAGGGAGGGGTGTTATCTCAAACCAACACACACAAACCGCTAATATTAGTTTTGATTGATAACTCATAATTGTGTGCATTCATGGTGTGATGATTTTTAAGACATGTGAAGCCATATATAGTGCAATAAATCAAGGTACTGACATATTCATTAACTTACTTAACTTTCACTTTTTATGATGAGGCATGAAATTTGCTCTCAATGATTTCAAAATATACAATACAATATTGTTGATGGTGATTATCTTTCTGCATAGTAAATCTATATTTTCTTGTCTATTTGAAAGACCTATATTTTCTTGTCTATTTGAAACTTCTCTTTGAGCCACAGCTTCCTAATGCCTATGGATGTATATACTGCATATTTTATGGATTTGTTTCTTTGCTCATGGACACCAGATTACTTATGTTTACCACTGCTCTGAACAAATACTTGAAACAAAGCAAAATTTTATTTTTTAGTTTCAAGGCCAACAGTCAGTCACAGGACATATGATGGTGAGGTAGAGAAGTTCATATTAGGGGTTGGGGATTTAGCTCAGCGGTAGAGCGCTTGCCTAGGAAGCACAAGGCCCTGGGTTCGGTCCCCAGCTCCGAAAAAAAAAAAAAAAAAAAAGAAAAAAAAAAAAAAAGAGAAGTTCATATTACAGTTGTTAAGTGACAGAGAAGAGGTGATATAAAACCAAGCTATTGCAGAGGACAGTACCCAGGACGTTCCTCTAATGACTTACTTCCTCTACCTAAACCGTACCAACTGCCTCTCACTGCCTACTGTCATTGCCATCCACATTATTAATCCATCAGAAAAGTAATTCATTTATTAGTTCAGAGGACTTACTCTGCATGGGTAAACCCTCACAGACACTCCCACAGGTGAAATTACTAAGCGCCAAAGGATTTTCTAGTCCAATCAATTCATAATCAAAATTAACTGTCTTAGACAGATATGTTGTTTTCACATTTTGGTTATTGTGAATGATGTTTTTATGAACATTAGTGTTCACATTTCTCTTTGGGACATTTATTCCACTTCTTCCGGTATATGTTCAAAGTAAGATTGATGTACCATATGTTAGCCTTTCCTTTTAATCCACTTTTGGAGGATTCTTCATAGTGTTCGAAAGTATGATTTTTTGAAATAAGATCATAGTTGTAACATAAACTAACCAAAGAAGTCTCTGTTATCTAAAAGTGATAAAAAAGAACACAAGACCTTCCAATCTTCTATCTAATATCAGTGTTAAACTCTCTCTAATAGAAAGAATTAGGGCTTGTGATATAGCTCCCTGATAAAGTACTTGCCTGACATTTACTCCTAAGTCTCTTATTCTCCACATATTGTGCAGATTGAGTCTCTGGGTTAATCTTTCATCCACTGCAAAAAGAAGTTTGTCTGATGAGAGTTGAGGAACTCATGAATCATTAGGTACAGAGAAAATTACTTAGGAGTTGGCATAAAACTACATTCGTTTAGCAGAATAATAGTAATATGCTCTCCCCAAGGCTCATGACACACCCAGCTATTGGTTCTTGGTCTTATTAATGGTATCAAACACAAGTTCTGTCTTAAGGAACTGGCCTACGGTATAATGCAGAGTGGTTCATCACTAGCATAGCATTTACTTTACTATTGCACCAATGGGTACATGTTGTTAGGACACTCGACATTGTTGCTGGTAGATTTCACAGCTGGGCAAGACTGTTGGCTAGCAATCAGAGCACGTTCCAGAACCAGGAAAGCTCACCAACAGAAAAAAAGATTTCTCCATGCTCGATGACTCAGGAGTCTGTTGTCTTGAGAGATAAGACCTTACCAAACACATTTTGAAGGGTAACCAAGAACAGTGGAAATAGAATATAGTCTTTAGAGATCAATGGCACCAGGTACTGTATGTTTTATGTTTGGATTTGTAGTTTATCGTGTCTGTGATAGGCACTATGGGCTCCTCAGTTATAGAATAATTCTACTTAAATTTTTAAAAATAAATTAATTGTGTGTAGAAACCTTCTCTTATAATAGGTTCCCATATGACTTTTTCAAGGTCTTTGGTGTTAATTACCATTCCCCATATGTAGTGACTATTACTGGTTGTCAACTTGACTATATTGGGAATGAACTACAATCCAGAATTGGAAGGATCACGTGAGATCTTGATCTTGAGGTTGGGAGATACAAGTTTGTGACCTGGATCTTAGCATGGAGATCATGAGGCATATTGGGTATGAATCCCAGGAGACTAAGGCAAGGAGATCTCTGAGTTCAAGGTCATCTGGGACAAAGCAAGTCCCAGATCCACCTTTAATTTGGGCCATACCTTCTGCTGGAGACCTACATAAGGACATTGGAAGAAGGAAGACTCTTCTTTGCCTATTTGCCTTGCGGGACTGAGCAACTGATAGACCCTTGAACTTATATTCACAGCTGTTGTTGACAATTGTTGGGGAGTTGGACTACAGACTATAAGTCACCAACAAATTCCCTTCCTACATAGACTACCTATACATTTTGTGACTCTAGAGAACCCTGACTAACATAGAAGTTGGTACTGGGAGTGGTTCTAGAGGAGCAGAAGTGATGAATCTTTTAAGAATCTGGAGTTGGATTAATAATTCACCAGCACCTTCAACTACTGAAACCTCTCTAGATACTCTCTCTCCTGGGAGCTCATAGAATATTGAAGGCCCATGGTGGAAACTATATTTCAAACTTAAAGAAGTTAATGCCTCTGATTATCTTGATCCATCCATTGTAACTGGTGATGAATTAGATGATCAAGTGTACAAAGCTTTTTACAAGTTGTCAGAAAATTGAAAAATGATTTTGCTGGCTTGTTGCTTTTAGTATTTCTGGAAAAATTGATGGAAAAAAAAGAATGAGCTGTATGATAAAATCTAACAGCTCCAGATGCAAGTAAACAATCTGAAGGTTTCTGAGTGTATCCTTGAAGAGAATCTTCTCTCCAGCAGCCATAGAGCTCGAGTTGCAGAAAATCAAACTGAAGCCTTCATTATAAGGTTGGCTGAATTACAGTAAAAATTCAAGTCTCAGCCTCAGGGTGTTAGCAGTTAAAGTAAGGACATTAAATGGCAATGAATGGGATTCTATAAATTGGGATGGGGATGTATGGGAGGAAGCTGAGAATTTTGAATCTTTAGATTTTCAAGGGTTTATCTCACCTGAGGAAGTACTTCCTCATCAGCAGTAACTTTCTCTGAAGAAAATGCCAGATGAGACAATTCTGATGTTTCTCAAGGTCCACCAATAGTTTCTTCTAGACCTATAACCAGACTCAATGCAAAACAGGCCCCTAGATGGGAGGTAGGAAGTGTAGTCCATGAGGAAATGAGCTACTTAATGAGTTTGCTAATTCATTCAGGCAAAGTCTGGGGAATATGTGTAGGAATGGATTTTAAGGGTGTGAGATAATGGTGGAAGGAACATTAAACTAGATCAGGCTGAGTTCATTGACATGGGCCCTCTGAGTAGAGATTCTAGGTTTAATATGGAAGCTTGTACAGTTAAAAACGGTGTCAGAAGTTTGTTTGAATGATTGGTTGAAGCATTTATCAAAAGATGGCCTACTGAAAAGGAGTTGGAGATGCCTGTTATCCCTTGGCTTAGTGTTGATGAAGGGGTTTTTAAGGCTCAGGGAAATTGCAATGCTTCCCACAATGGGAGGGCCTGAAGATGTGCCCTTTATGAATCCTATAAGATGCAAACTGGTGAGAGGGGCACTAGCACATTTGAAGAGTTTTGTTCTTGGCCTTTTCCTTGTGCCAGACCTTAGGGTAGGAGATGCTGCTGCTCAATTAGATGAATTAAATGCAATGGGTTTAATCGGGCTCCAAGGTAACAAGGGCCAGGTGGCAGCATTGAGTCACCAGAGACAAGGTGATCATAGTTATTGTAATGGACAACATAGACAAAACCATGTTTATAATGACATAGCCCATAATAATCAGCACAGGAGAGGTGAAATTTATAATGACATGACTCATTTGGACCTTTGGTACTGAATTAGTCATGACGTTTCCAGGCATGAAATAGATAGGAATAGGAAAAGAACTGCGTATCTGTTTTATCTATATAAGCAGACAAATTCTCAAATAAATGAAAGAAGGGCTACATTGGATTGTGGCAAAAGGCAATCTGAGCCAGTAAATCAATTTCTAGACTTGAGACAGTTTGCAGACCCAGAACCCCTTGAATGAAGGGGTGGCCAGGTCCTCCTGAGGGAGGATCTTGATAAGACACCTAAAAGTTTTGCTGTTAGCCTTTTTCCAGTTCCTCCTCAGAGGAGACCTATGGCCATTTATAAGGGTAACTGTACACTGGGGGAAAAGAAATAATCAGATTTTCTAGTGTCTCTTGGATACTGGTTCTAAATTGATGCTGATTCTGTGGCCCTCCATTTAAAGTAGGGGCTTATGAAGGACAGGTAATTCATGGAGTTTTGACTGATGTCTGACTCACAGTAAGTCCAGTAGGTCTGCAAACACATCTTGTGGTCATATCCCCAGTTCTAGAATGTATAATTGGGATAGATATACTTAGAAATTGGCAAAATTCTCACATTGGTTCTCTGACCTGTGGAGTGAGGGCTATTATTGTTGGAAAGGCTAAATGGAAGCCTTTAGAGTTTCCTCTGTCACAGAAAATAATGAATCAAAACCACTATCATATTCCTGGAGGAATTGCAAAAATTTACTGCCACTATCAAGGACTTGAAAGATGCAGGGATGGTGGTTCCCACCACATCTCCCTTTACCTCTCCTACCTGGCTAGTGTAGAAGACAGATGGATCATGGAGAATGACAGTTGATTATCAAAAACTAAATCAGGTATTAACTCTGATTGCAGCTGCTGTACCAGATGTAGTTTCATTTCTTGAGCAAATTAACACATCTCCTGGTACCTGGTATTCAGCTATTGGTCTTGCAATTCTTCTCAGTGCCTCTTTATAAGGACCACCAGAAGCAATTCACTTTCAGTTGGCAAGGCCAGCAGTATACTTTTACAGTTTTGCCTCTGAAAGATCCCCGAAGAGAGACCCTTATTCAAGTCTTGGGAAATCGCGGACCCCAGACACAGAGAGACCATTTTGGATGTAATAAGCAAAGGCGAGGTTTATTACGGAGATCTATTACGGAGATCTCTGGGCCGACACGTATCCCGCGCAGGAGACAGAGGTGTCGACCCGGACTTTTAGAAGCAAGGGGTTTTTATAGGGTGAGGAACAGGGGGATGGGGAGAGTCGGTGCGGCTATAAGTGATTGGCTCATTCAAATACAGCAGTAAGAT
Source organism: Rattus norvegicus (assembly GCF_021556685.1). Lineage (NCBI taxonomy): Eukaryota > Metazoa > Chordata > Mammalia > Rodentia > Muridae > Rattus > Rattus norvegicus. The sequence goes on along the minus strand of NC_141544.1, from coordinate 22,189,798 downwards.
TACAGCACAGCAGAAGAGTATGTGCTGACTGGAGCGTACAGGATTTTAGAAGCCAGGGGCTTATCAGGGTTTGAAGGACATCTGGTTAAAGTGTGACTCTGAGTAAGCTGGGGGAGGTGCCCTCCTGCCAAATGGTTTATGAGTCAGTCCTGATAGCTTGGGCTGGTTCCTGCATTCCTTTTCTTTATCTTTATGGTCTGTTAGTCCTAGCGGCAGGGCTGCCTGGACTTGTCTTGGCTTGTTTATTATAGTTTAGCCCTGAGTCTGTGGGTTTTGAAACTTATTCTTTTAATTTTATATTTTTAAACCTTAAATCTGAATAATTTTCCTTTCAGCCTCAAGAATATATTATCTCTCCTTCCTTGTGTCCTAACTTAGTTAGAATGGATCTTGATCGTTTGTCTCTTCCACAAAATATCTGCTGCTAAGAATGCTCCTGTAGTCTCATGGGGTGTTCCCTATGATCGGCTGACTGAAGAAAAGAAGACTAGGACCTGGTTTACTGATGGCTCTGCATGTTATACAGGCAACACCTGGAAGTGGACAGCTACAGCATTACAACCCCTTTCTGGGACAACCCAATTGAAGGAAAATCTTCACAGTGGGCAGAACTTTGGGCAGTACGCATGGTATTACAGTTTGTTTAGAAGAAGAAATGGCCAAATGTATGACTGTTTACTGACTTATGAGCTGTAGCCAATGGATTGGCTGGATGGTCAGGGACTTGGAAAGATCGTGATTGGAATATTGGTAGAAAGACATCTGGGGAAGAAGTATCGGGATAGATCTCTCCAAATGGGCAAAGGATGTAAAGATATTTGTGTCCTATGTAAATGCTCACCAAAAGGTGTCTTCAGCTGAGGAGGAATTCATTAATCAAGTGGATAAGATGACCCATTCTCTGGACAGTCAGTGTCTTTCCCTAGCCTCCCTGTCATTGCTCAATGGGCACATGAACAAAATGGCCATGGTGGCCAAGATGAAGGTTATGCTTGGGCTCAACAACAGGGACTTCCATTCCTCAAGGCTGACCTGGCTACAGTTGCTGCTGAATGCCCGATCTGCCAATAGCAGAGTTCTTTAGAAGGCAGTATATGCTTAGAATCAGTGTAAAGTTTCTCTCATAACCAAGATCCATGGATCCAGGAATCAAGGAGTGGAAAGCAAATAGTTCTACTCACTATCACTTCTAGTGACCCCCTAGGAAAATTTTTGCTTCCTGTCCTCACAACTCTAGGTTTTGCTGACCTAGAAGTTTTGGTTCCAGAGATGGGAGTGCTCCTACCAGGAACCACACAAACATTCCATTGAACTGGAAGCTCAGACTTCCCCCTGGTCATTTTGGGCTTCTAATGCCCTTTAACTGACAGGCTAAGAAAGGAATAACAGGTAGGAGGGGTGATAGATTCAGATTACCATGGGGAAATTGGATTGCCTCTCCACAATGGAGGTAAGAAGGATTATATCTGGGGTGCAGAAGATCTTTTAGGGCATCTCTTAGTACTACCATGTCCTATGATTAAAGTCAATGGGAAACTACAACAGCCTAATCCAAGCAGGATGACAAAGGACACAGTTCCATCAGGAATGAAGGTATGTGTCACTCCTCCAGGAAAAGAGCCAAGACCTGCTGAGTTGCTTGCAGAAGGTAGAGGAAATACAGAATGGGTAGTAGAGGAAGGTAGTCATAAACACCAGCTAAGGCCACGCAGCCAGTTGCAGAAACAATGATTGTAAATTAATACGAATGCTTCTGTTTTATTTTGTTAAGAACACATTTGTCTTCCTTCCAATTTCTTTAACATCAATTGGTATTTAAGTTGAGATACTAAAAGAATGTTCCTAAGGGACATTGCCCCATTGTAAATTTATAAATGAACTTGTGATTATATAAAGGATAGTTATATCATGTTAGGCATATTCATGACCTTGTTATTGTTTCATGTGGACATAAGATTTTCTTTGTGTCAAGTTGACAAGAGGTGGATTGTAGTGGCTATTCAGCTTGACTATATATGGAATGAACTACAATCCAGAATTGGAAGGCTCACCTGTGATCATGATCGTGAGGCTGTGAGATACAAGTTTGTGACCTGGACATTGGCATAGAGATCTTGAGGCATAGTGGGTATGAATCCCAGGAGACTAAGGCAAGGAGATCTATGAGTTCAAGGTCATCTAGAACAAAGCAAGTCCCAGATCCATCTTTAATTTGGGCCATACCTTCTGCTGGAGACCTACATAAGGACATTGGAAAAAGGAAGAGTCTTTTTTGCCTGCTTGCCTTGTGGAACTGAGCAATTGCTGGATTCTTGGACTTTCGATTACAGCTGCTGCTGATGATTGTTGGGGAGTTGGACTACAGACTGTAAGTCATTAACAAATTCCCTTACTATATAGAGATGACCCATAAGTTCTGTGACTCTAGAGATCCCTGACTAATACATACATACATACTTCTACCCTACCCTCCATCTCCTACCTAATTTAACACTTCTTGTTCCATTATACCACATTTTTTTCAGTCTTCTCTCCCTTGTTAGACTCTTCTTGGTTCCTTTCTAGTTTTCTGATTTATTTGGGGTCTCCAACTTAAATGCACATATGTAAATATTCAATTAGCATTTGTGTATGAGAGACAACTTGTGACATTTATAGTTCTGAGACTCACTTATCTTACTTAGATTATTTCTAGCTCCATCTATTTACCTGTGAATTTCACAACTTTCTTTTTATTTACAGCTACAGAATAGTCTGTTGTTATATGTCATTATTTGTTTATCAGTTGATGGACATCTAGGATGTTTCCATCTTCCGACTATTGTGAATATAGCAGTAATTAACATGGATGAGCAAGAATCTTTGTAGTAGGGCATGCAGTCCCTTGGGAATGTGCTCAGAAGTATTACAACTTAATTATCCAACAAGCCTATTTCACAGCATTTAAGGAATCTCCACTTTGATTTGCACAGTGTCTACATCAGTCTATACTCCCACCAGCAGTGAATGAGCAATTTCTTTAGCCTTCATCCACACCAGCATTCGTTGTCTTTTATCTTCTTAGCCATTAAGACTGAATCTCAAAGTAGTTTTAATTTGCATTCCCTTGATGGATAAGATATTGAAAATTTTAAAAATATTTCTCAGGCATATGTATCTCTTCTTTTACAAATTATCTATTTAGTTTCACACTCCATTTATGGAGTGAGGGTTCTTTCTACCCCTCCCTTGGTATTTAGTTTTTTGGTTTTTTGTATACATCTTAGATACCAATTGCTTCAAGATGTACCACTGGCAAGGTTGTTTTTCCCTGTTCTCTCTGCTGTCTCAGTTAACATATTGATGGTGTCCTTTGTTGAAGATTTTTTTGTTTGATGAGACCTCATTTGTTAATCGTTGGTCTCAGTGACTGTGCCACCAGAGTCCCGGTGAGAAAGCCTTTACCTATGTCCATTAAGTATAATCCTTTTGTCTCCCCGCCCCCATTTTGTCTTTTGACATATTTAGGGTATTGGGTTTTATATGGAGGTCACTGATTTATTTAGAGTTAAATTTTGTTCAAAGAGATAAATATCTAATTTTATTCTTCTACATATAGCTATCCAGTGTGACTGGCATCATTTATTGAAAATGGTATCTTTCCTCCAGTATGCATTTTTTTACCTCTTTTTTCAAACTCAACTAGCCATAGGCACAACATTATATTCATATCTTCAATTATATTTCATTATTCAACATGTCTGTTTTCATGCCAGTACTATGCTCTGTTAACTACTATAGCTCTGTCATATAACTTGAAATCAAGGGTGGTGATACCTCCAAAACTATTTTTTATTGTTCAGGATGTCTTTGGCTGTCATATTTTCTTTCATTATTCATTCATTCGCTTGTTTGTTTGCTTTGTGTGTATCTGTTTCAATCTAAAATTTACGATTGTTTCAATATTTCTGAAGAATTTTGTTGGAGTTTTGATAAGAATTGATCTGAATCTATAGATTACTTTGGTAAAATGTTCATTTTCTGAATATTAATCATCAGACCATGAGCACTAGAGGTTATCCTGTGTTCTCTCATTTCCTTCTTAAAAATCATAAAGGTCTTGTTGTTTAAGGATTATACTTTCTTAAATAGACTTAGTGTGTTACAAGAGCTTTCAGGAAATATCTGGACTCTTCCCAGGAGAAGTATAGTGCCACAGGGCACTATTTCCTAAGAGTTTATCTTTATTCTCTTCTTTTAATCAAAGCATTGTTAACTCATGTTTTAAAACTCTCTTGCAAGCACAAAACTATAGTATCTAAGTCAATTTGCAAGGGGTAGAGTAAGAGGAAACCAGAGAGCATTCCTGCAGAACAAAGCAGAGCTGTGTGTTCTTACCATTGTCTAAATTGAAAGTCTACTGAAACAAAACAAGACACAAAGACCCACAAAATAACTCCCTAAGAAATACAGAATAATGACAATTTTATCTTAGGGGTCAGTACGTTTTATAACCTTTGCTGTGTCAATTTTTCTTGGTTGACTTAAAAAAAATAACAAGCTTGCTTGACAAAATACACATCTTCTGCTGGCTTCGTTAAATTAAAAGTATGAGGGAAAAGAAAAGCAAAACAACAGGAAATAAAAAAAAACCTTGAAGGCATTTATAATTGCCTGACTTGTTTGAGTTTGTATACAGCATATGAAACTCAGGTGGGCTTTCTGCAGTCTAAGTGACTACGGGATTCTCATCTTCAACACATACATTTATTTCTTTGAAACAGTATATAATACCTACAATTCCAAGTGTGAAGGGACATAGACAATGTCCTTTGAAAACACCAAAGGACAATGAAGTCATCAAAGGTTTTTGTAGAGTAACAGGACTTCTGTCAAAGTGACATAGTTCTTCGGTACTACGAAAATATTTCCCATCCTGTTTTAATATGTTCGCTGAAAGGTCTAGAATCAGTGGGAGAAGCTCCCCTATGGAATCTTCTGGAGATGTGATGAGTGGGACAGCAGTCAAACCATTGATCATATAATCAAAGTACATTTCTTCTTTAGCCTTTCTCTTCAGTACTGGAATATATTCTTCTATGAGACCCTGACAGTAGAGTTCATATTTTTTCACATCCATGAACCATCATCTGGTCAGTCTCTACCATAGTATCTAGTTGGGGTTTCCATTAGACTACTGCCCTCAAACTATTTCCTCATAATCACTTCTTAAAATCAGTGCCTTTTTTCTTTAGTATAATCTTTGAAGATGTCTGAGATCACTGAGTATAGGCAAAAACAATAAAATTAAGGTTACTACTAACAAAGACAGTGTTTATAAATGCTTTAAGTGTAGACTTTTAGCTTTGGATACAGTGAAACTTCATCATACCACATTTTGTTTGTCAAACACAGCCAGGTGTCCAGTGTCTGTGACATTTTCTCCAAATCTGGGTGGTGATTGTTTCAGCCATCCAGCACCACTGAGACTCATGTTTTTCATCCTCCCACTCTATTTATTCAAAAGAGTGTAAGCCCCTGTGTGTCTTGCACACCACTGTTCTAATTGTGAAGGTCCAACAATACTAACACCTATCGACAAATTCTCACCAATACACATGGAGAGATTTCCACCACTACACATGGACAATTGTCCTTTTCTATTTCTTTTTTTTTTGTTATTTTTGTTAAGTTGCTAAATAATTGTGATGCTGTCAGGTGTTCCCTGGCACCAACATTCCCAATACTGGAAACTGATATGGAGTTTTTTTTTTTAATGATCTTAACATCATCTTTGGGACTTTGCTGTAGATCACTGTGTTGAGCCCTGATGCTGTCTTCATGAGAAAAGCTCCATGAGTCACCTGGAGGTGATGCCATAAAAGACTAGGGTTGTTGATGGTAGGTAATTTGGTGCTCTTCAGGAGGCCAGGAGAAAGATTTACTTTTTAAATTTTCTACTATCTCTTTACATTGCCAGGCTGAATACCAAGCTCCCACCACATAAACCTTCAAGGGAACAAATTTGTCCATATTCCAACCATGGTATTCTCTTCTATTGCACCTTGTACTTGAAAGATTATATGTAAGCAAAATCTGCTGTTTGAATTAAATAGCCTACATTCAGAACTATTTTCCAAATGAGTGTTTTACCATATCCCCCATCCCAACCATAGCACAGAAGATTGTTGTGGTTTGCCCTGAAGTTACTGTATTTTGATGCTAATTCCACTGCCCCAAGGACAGCTGCCTAGTCAAGGACTCAGAACTCAAGTTACTTCACCATAACCAACTCTCCATTGAATTTGTAAAGTACTGGTGAGGGGCAGGTACAGGATAGAAGGAGGCCTGTCGTTGGAGGAGAAGGAAGGATGGGTGGGAGAGAAGTTTGAAGGAAGAGAAGGAGAGGAGGGGTGAGAGGGAGAGACAGGAGGGAGAGAGGAGAGAAGCCGTGGCAGGACAAGATGGCAGGTGATGTTAAGATTCTGCTCTGTGTATTTACAGGTTGTTATTAATGTTCTCAAGGGATGGATGGTACCAGGCTTTATATGTTTAAGTGGCAATTATATCTTACCAATTGGATCTAATATTGTGTTGTGTGTTCTTTTATGTGAGGGTTTGAGTGTAAGAAAATGTGCGGCTGGGATGTGTTTCAGCCAAGACATCTAGCAGATATCTTGGGCACTGCGGTGCAGACCTAGCGGGGTAAAAGACACCGTTACTCTTTATTATTTTTATATTTTTACAACAACAGAAGATAGGGTTCACATGAAAGAAATATCCACATAGACACATGGCATATTAGTGGCATCAGCTATTTGAAATGAAAGGGACAAGAGAGGTCTTTTATTTAAAAACACTACAACATGTAACTTAACTATTAGAATTATGAAATTATTGCATTATTACTAACATTATTGTTTAAATTTGGTCTTATTCTGCCTATTAGTAATAGAACACCAATAAACCTGGCTGCTTAAACAGTTTTGGTATTATTTTTTAGAAAGGAACCTATTGCTATACTAGCATATTAAGACATTATTTTTAGAAAGTTTCAGGGCTTGATTTAATATCCACAGTTCTATTAACAAAATTTGTTCTTCCCTTACTCGCCACTTAAAAACAGCAATACGAATCATACTAGATGTGAAGACTTCTTTGAAAGGTGGAAAATACAAGCACATGACATGCTTCTAACCATAATGGTTTACCTAAGGCCAGCTGGGACCCATGGATCTTGTCATGAACGTCCAATATTAGATAACTGGTTACTGTGACCATTTATAGCCCTTCAGTTTAAAACTCTGAAGAAAGAAAAGATTTACCTCATAAGAACTATTATATAATCATTAATGTAATGTGTTAATAATTTAGGGAATCAGACATTTTCACTTTAAATATTATAAATTCATACATTTTATGCTAATGTGATATGAATTACACAAATTATATGACATGATTTCTGTTATCAATACCACATTTGTCCAGTATATTAATTTTTAAAACTATTAAGAGCTCTACATAAAATTAATTGCTATACTCGCATATACAGTAGTACATTGGATCTGAGAATTGCTGTCTTTAAGATAACTTTTCTTTCAACATTTTGTTGAAGTGGAATTTTTATTCATTTCTATTGCAAAGTATTTTTCTTTGTAAAAATAGACTATCCTATGTGCAAATTCTAAGCTATAATAAAAGAAGATTCCATTCTTACATTCCACATAAACTTTTTGATACACTTCTTCCTTCTAAATTTAATTTTATTTCTGACAATTATACTTCATTTTGAGTATAGAGTATAGCTTTTAAGAAGTTTCCTGTGTACATGGATGGAACAAGAAATATTATCCTGGGTGAGGTAACCCAGATGGGAAAGGATATGCATGATATCGTATGCACTCACTGATAAGTGCATATAAGCCAAAAGTACAGAATACCCATGATGTATCACACAGACCCTAAGAAGTTAAATGAGAAGGAAGGCCCAAGTGACGATGCTTCAGTCTCACTTAGAAGGGGGAGCAAAATAATCGTGCGAGGCCGAAAAAGTGAAGGCCATGAGTGGGAGAGGAGAGGGGAGGGGAGAGGGGGGGGGGCAGGACCAGGTATGAGAGAGACAGGAGAGAAGCCCAGAGGGCCAGGAGAATGGAAACATAGCACCTCTAGGAAGTCCCAGAGACCTGGCATGGGGGATGCTCCCAGGACTCAATGTGAGTGACCTTAGGTGAAATGCCCCAAAGTGGGGATGTGAACCTAAAGACACCACCTCCAGTAGTTACACAGGACACCCAGTGGAGGATGGGAACACCAACCTACCTTCAATAATGTCGACCCAACATTGTTCCTAAGAGGGAATGATGAAGGGACAAAGTTGGAACAGAGATTGAACGAATGGCCAGCCAGTGACCAGTCCAGTTTGGGCCCCGTACTATGGGCAGGAACCAAACCCTGACACTATTACTGATGCTATGCTGTGCTTGCAGACAGCAGCCTAGCATGGCTGTCCTTCGAGAGGCTCTACCAGTAGCTGGCTGAGACAGATTCAGATACTTACAGTCAACCATTGGATTGAAATCAGACACCCCTATGGAAGAGTTAGAGGAAGGATTGAAAGAGTTGAAGAAGATGGCAACCTCATAAAAGAATGACAGTGCCAACTAACCCATACCCCTCAGAGTTCCCAGATACTAAGCCACCAACCAAAGAGCATACATGGGCTGGTCCCAGGCTCCTGGCACATATGTAGCAGAGAGCAGCTTTGTCTGGCCAGAGTGGGAGAGGATGCACCTAATCCTGAAGAGACTTGATGCCCCAGGGAGGGGAGATACCCATAGGGAGCACCCTCTTAGAGGTGAAAGGGAGGGGACATGGGGGAAGATCTCTGTGAGAGGAGACAGGGAAGGAGGGCAACATTTGGGATGTAAAAAATAAAATAATTAATAAAACATGTTTCCTGTCCTTTTTTTTTTCTGTTTTTTTAACTAAATTGTGTTTTTGTTTTCGTTTTGATTTGTTTTTCTTTTTAGGAGGACATTTGAACCCAGTTGTTCCTTCTTTTTAGTATATAGTGAAAGATACAGTTTTAAATTAGCTCAAAACTCAACAACAGGATCTGACTCAGGAAGACAAATTGTTAAAAATGCAGGAGAACTGATTCAGAGACACTGACCCTCCCGTTTATCACCGGACTGAGTAAATGAGTGATGGGTTTTGTTCTGCCCCTGTGATGTTTGTTGAAGTCCCCTCTGTTCCCTCCAGCCATTGTGTCCTACAGAGAGTATTCCAGGAAACCGGACCGCCAAGCTTAACCAGATGTGTTTCAGATGCAGATGCCTCATCAACTCTGACAAACATTTACCCTAAAGGACAATCAGGATCTGTTCTCAGGAGAATGAGAGCTTGATCTTTCCCCTCATTCAAACCCTAGAGTCTTAAGAACAATCCTGTGACTTTGAGAGTTTCCCCTTGTGACATTTTTGGTATTTCCTTTTGACATTCCCCCCCATCTCCTGGAGCTTGTGACTTCTTCCTTTAAATAGCCCTTCTCCCAGCCACTCGGGGGGTCGACACCTCTGTCTCCTGCGTGGGATACATGTCAGCCCGGAGATCTCCATAACAGATCTCCGTAATAAACCTCGCCTTTGTGTATTACATCCAAAATGGTCTCTCTGTGTCTGGGGTCCTCGATTTCCCGAGACTTGAGTAGGGTCTCTCTCTTCGGGGATCTTTCAATAGCACAGTGCTTTGTGACTACTTAGGCAAACTTAGTTTAGAGGAAACTAATTTTAAGGAGGGAGTTCATGAGTGCTTTTTTTCCTTATTCAAGTAACCTAATATCTCTACAGATGTTTGGTGGCAGGCACAATCCTAGATATGAAAGATGCTTTGCTATGCTTGTCCCTGGAGAATTTATAATCCATTTACAGTGATTTGAAAGAATTATTTATAAAAGATTTAAAATGAGTGGCTATGATATACTGTGGGACAAGTTCATAAAGGGAAGCAACTATGATTGTAGGTGTTAGTGTGAAATTCTAGCAAGGGAATGGTAACTTCTAATTATTTTAGAATAATTCAAAATGATTATTTTTATTTAAATTTATTTATTAAATTTATTAAATCAAATTACATATTTTTAACCTGGTAGAACTTTTAAAAAATGATTTACAAAACTATTCATTTTCACCTGATGGTTTCTGGAGGAAGGAGTGTCAGGAAGAGAAGAGGGAGAAACTCAGGAAATCTTTGAAAAATTAAATAGCAGTAATTGTAAGAAGATCTAAGATTAATTACTTGATTTCATCAGATGGGAACCCAACAGGAGGGCACAGGTTTACGTCATGCCATGTGACTGAGGTAATAAGTGTACAGCACAGGAAATCCTTGGGTAATAGCAAAGATATGTTCTTTCAACCTATGTTCTTAGCATGCTTTGCTAATTGTATCTGCAGTCACAGAAAATAAAGTCCTACACCTCCAAGATTTTGTCTCATTCATTTTGTAGTCCATTGTTGAATTACCAATATGTTCTTTCTTTTATGTTGATCCAAATTATAATGACTATGTTAACCTATCAGTATCTAGAAAAGTTGTGAATTGAATTTGTGTGCCTTAAAAAGGCTTCATTTCTGCTTTGAGATGATATTTAAAAATGTATGTAAGAGTTTCATTCAGCACAGACTGCAACATACACTGAAATCACTCTTAAAAGTAGAACTCTGTCTAATTCTCTTGAGTGTCATGAAGTAAGTTCTTTAGTTTGAACTTTGGAAAGCAGGACTATTTGTAAGTTAAGTATTGCTATACAAGACATCATTTGGATCAGTGCAAATGCTGATGTGTTGTACTAATTTATTAGCCTGATAGAAGCCTTAATATGTCATCTTTATAAGGCATTCTGTGCATGCTGCATGATTCTTTAATTTAGTTGTTTTGAATAGTTTATCACTGAACTTGAGACTCTTCCGATAATAGATCTGGAAACAAATGTGTATGGTAGGTAGCATTGGTAATTGGTAATAAACATGCTGATAAGAAAAATTATGACTAAAATTCTGGGGAAAGAGCTACATTCTTGAAACTTTGTGGTTAAACATACAATGCACTATATAGCTCATCATAACTGTTTTCAGAGGACGGCTCCTACGACCTCCACAGATTAAAAAAAAATTGTGCAATTTCCTCCTGTAAAATTGTGTGGCATTTGCAGATAGACTCTGCATATATCCTTGTGTGTGCTTTACATAATCTTTGGAGTACATGCAAGATCTAATATAATGTCAGTGCTGTATAAATAGTAGGTATACAGAATTATTTGAGGGAGTGATGGGAAGGAAAGGAGGCTCTATACATTCAGTATGGATCAGAGTCCTAAGCACATAGGACAACAAGGATTCTCAAGGTGGACGATGTTCAAGCTGGAGAGAACCTTAGGGTGCATGTGATGCTGTGATGCAAAGAGGCGTACCCACATGGGCTTCTGTCCTGTAGACTCAGCTTTGTGTTCGGCATGCAGAAAATTAATTGTCCCAAATGCTTGGCTCATGATTGGTTAAAGAAATAGAAAACACGTGGATATGAATGTTATGCTGTATTTAAATTAACTTATATTTACACCTTTGCTTTTTCTCATAGCATCTATCTCATAGACGTTCATTCCTCTTTCGCTTCATTATGTAATATTCTTTCTGGTAGATAAACTTAAAATAAGGGTTTCCTCTTCAGATGACATCAGTAATAAATAAACGTCCTTGAGTCCTCAAATAGGCTAACTAGTTTATCGGGAGGAAGACTTGTTTTTATTTGCTGGTTTAAGAACGGTTGTCATCACATTGTGTAAACTGCTAAACTCTAAAGTGGGAGTCTCAGCTCGGCAGGTCGCGATTTACTCATCGATAACAGCCCCATACCTGTCAGAGCTGCCTTTATCCTAATGTGTCTGTTTCTGCCAAGAATACCAGTCCCAACATAGTCTCTCTGATTTCCACTGCACTTCCTGTGAGCATAATGGTCTGATCGGCTTAACAAATGCAATTGAGCACTATCAATATGAGAGTGATATCGTGTTGGTCACAAAAGTTCAAAGATAAAGTATATTCCATAGTTTCAAAGACGTGCCTGTTAAAACCCATTTTTTTAGCATAACTAATGTACAAGGAAATTGGTGGTAAGTAAGTAAAGGATCATAAAAACAGGAATACGAGAGCGGATGTGGTACTGGCTTTGAGTACTGCTGCTCTGCTCTCACTGCATCTGTTTAATTTCAGCATCTCAAGATGGCCGCCGAGTAATTTAGTGCACTAGGAAAATTACTTGTATATTTTTATTAGATATTCATTGTGTACTTTTTGTTCACCTATAAATGTAATAACCACAGTGCACAGGTACTTCAAAGATTTATTTTTAAAATTAAGTGTGTGTTCTACACATAACCCTGCCCGGCATAGAAACATACTATGCAAGTATCCATTACTATTATTAGTAGTAGCCTTATATCAAAGGATAATGTATATACAATTCTTACAGGGAAGCATGTTCCATATTATTGGAACCAGTCAAACTATTAATAATTGCCCAGATCATTTCAAGATAGCTGTGCGATATTTTGTGAAAGTAAAAACCAAATTAAATCTGAACAAACAAAATGCTTATGCACAGATGGGTAATAACCAATGTAGTCAGACAAGTTTTCATCAACTTAAAGAGAGAAATATGTTATGTCTTTGGTGGAAAGGTTTATTTGTATTTTTTATTGTAATTTAAAACAAAGCCTTGTTGTTCTATATAGTGTAGGCTGGCCTCAAACTCAAAATCTTCCTGCCTCAGCCCCCTAAATGCTAGGATTTCAGGCTTGTGCCATTACACCCAGCTAGGAGAAAAATTGAAAAGAAACTGGCTTAGGATATGGGCACTTGTTACACAGCAGAGCGAGAGAGAATGAAAATCACCAGATGCGGTAGCGTTTCAATGCTCTGGCTACACAGGAAAAACAGATTTCAATATTAAGCCTCGGTCAGTTGCTGCATGTTGGTGAAATAACCACAATTATTCTCTGAAAAAATTGCAAGGAGAGCAATTTTATAGATAGGATATGGTAGTGCCAAACCCCAGGCTTTGTTTTTTGACTAAGGTAGCAAGCAAAACAAGTCCCTTGTCCTAATTAAGATTCTGTGTTGGTGTTCGCATCAACGACTTGAAAGCCAAACCCATGGTGACTTGTCTACATTACAAAGTTAAATGGATTCTGATAAAGGACAGTGGATTTTTGTAATCTTAATGTTTATGTCTGTCCAATTTTAATTTCACAAGTATTTTTTACAGGAGGTAAGAATCAGTGCAGTATTTGGTAAGAGGTATGCAGCATGTATTAATAACTGTGGTACCTTCTATTTTAGCTTGATAGGAACATCTCTCAAAGGTGTGGTGATTTCATGTGGCAGGGGCAACAGTCAGTGTTCTTATAATGTATGAGAAATTACATGGTTTATTTAAAACAAAAGCAAGCATAACCAAAACAAAACGGGAAACTTGTTTCTCAGGGGTCTTGAAACTAGAAAGTTCAAGATCAAGGATTTGACAAATTTGATGTTTGGTAATTCCACATTTCCTTATTTAAAGATGTGACTACAGGTTCACCTGGACTCTTTCCGGGTTTTCTTTCAGGTTCTTGAGGGTTTTCTGCCCTTTCCCCAAAAGTTGTACCAATATCGTGTATTTTAAATATTATAACCTCTTATTCTTCCAAACAAAATCAGTAAGCAATCAACATGCGGAGTACTTGCTTGACAGACAGTAGAAACTTAGCAACAAGGACTTGATTGTTGGGCAAACACTCCACGTCCTGGCAACACGGAGCTCGAGAAGACCCAGGCAGTCATTCCAGAACACATACCCTTGACTTGAACCTCAAACAGTGGGAGCTCAAACCTTTTGTGCCCAGAGCTCAGCAAGGGAAGACACTTGAAATGAACAGAAACGGGTGGGGAAACACGGGAATGAGAATCTGGGAGCACAATCAAACCCTTTTCACTAATGGGGAGTAAACACTGGGAAATAGTGTGAGAGAATATGAGGCTGAAAGGGCCGGTTGAGGTTTGAGTGGTTAGGATAAAGAATAATAAAAAATAAAGAGTGTAATTTTGGTAGTAGGGTTTGTGATTAACACAGAGGAAATGCTTCCCCAGATCTAGTAATCCGCAAGGTGACTGGTAATTGTCCCGTTTCTTCCTTTGCATCCTTGCCAATCTAGTGCCTCAGGAGTTGATAGGTTGAATGCTATTAACCCCAAGAAAGAGCTGTTTCTTTAGGTGAACAGTTACAAAAGTAATTTTTATAAACATTTTCATTTATATTTGTAGGATATATATATCTTCGTGTAGGATATATGTGTGCTTGTGTGTGTGTGTGTGTGTGTGTGTGTGTGTGTAAGAATAAGCACTTGCCACTGTAAATGTGCAGTGAGCAGAGAACAATTTCAGTTTTCAGTCCTCACTTTCCACTTTGTTTGATGTAGGGTCACTTGTTGGTCACCTCTGCCTATGTCACACTAACTGGCCCATCAGCGTCCTGTGATTTTTCTGTCTCTCCTTCCCTTCTCACCATAGGTGTGCTGGGATTGCAGCTCGTGTTGCTGCATGAGTTCTGGGGATCTCGATCTGGTTCTCATGCCTGTACAGAAAACATTTTATCCACGGAGCCATTTCTGCAGCCCAGTATGGTAGTTTTTCAATCCAGGCTTAAAAATAATATCAAATAGTCGAAGAAAAGCTACACTTTAAAAATCCTGCTTGTGAAAATGGATAAGCAGTTCTGTTGATAAAGTGTCCCTTGCAAGCAGGAGGGGTCTGAGTTGGACTTCCAGAGTCCACATAGCTAGTGCAAAAGTGTGGTGTGCTAGTCAGCAAAGCACTGGGAAGGTGGAGTCAGGTGGATGACTGGAATTCACTGAATGCCAGCTCAGGAGACCCTTTCTCAAGTAGTGCATGGCTTCTGCAGAATGACACAGTTTGTTCTCCAGGATCCACACACTCGGAGGTGCACAAGTAAATACAGTTGAACACATGTGCATCCTCCACAATGAGCATTCACACACACACATACACTCACACATTTACACACATGTTTATACACACACACATACACTCACACATTTACACACACATACACACACACAAACACACATTTACACACATGTTTATACACACACACACACATACACACACACATAAGCAATTGAACTACCAATTGGGTCTTTTGTTTTTGTTTGTTTGTTTTGATATTATTTGTTGTTTGTTTGTTTGTTTGGTTGGTTTTATCAACTTGATGCAAACTATAGTCATATGGGAAAGAAAACTTCAATTGAGAAAACACCTCTATGAGATTGGCCAATTGCCCGCAAACAAGATTCTTGAGGAAATGTTCTTGAATAGTGATAGCTGAGGAAGGGTCTCACTTACTAATAGTGGTAACATCTCAGGCATGTGCTCCTGATGTTTTAAGAAAGTTAACTGCGCAGGACTGGAGGGCAAGCCAGAAGAAAGTTCTGCCGTGCTTTCTGCCTCAGCTTCTGCCGCTAGGTTTGTTTCTTGAATTCCTGCCCTGGCTTTCTCCGTGAAGGACTCTATCAGAAAGCTAAGCCAACTAAGCCCTCTCTTTTGGTCGTGTATGCTTATAACAGTAGAAGGCAGAATAAGACATGAAACTAGGTCTTTATTCACACTAGTGCTCTACCATTGAGCTCTTGATCAGGCCACATGTCAGGAATAGTTCTACCAATCCTCTGAACCATTTACCCCTTTGAAAATCCTGGGTGACTGGGGCTTATGGCCAGGAAACTGGGAAAGAGTATAACATTTGAAATGTAAATAAGAAATACCTAGTTAAGAGAGAGAGAGAGAGAGAGAGAGAGAGAGAGAGAGAGAGAGAGAGAAAGGAAGAAGAAGATGAAGAAGAAGAAGAAGAAGAAGAAGAAGAAGAAGAAGAAGAAGAAGAAGAAGAAGAAGAAGAAGAGAAAGAAAATCCTGCTATTCTGCAGCCATTCCTACTTCCTGGATGAATGACCCTGTGGCAAATAAAACAACCAGAGCTTCCAGGGACTAAGCCACTACCTAAAGACTATACATGGACTGACCCTGGACTCTGACCTCATAGGTAGCAATGAATATCCTAGTAAGATCACCAGTGGAAGGGGAAGCCCTGGGTCCTGCTAAGACTGAACCCCCAGTGAACGTGATTGTTGGGGGGAAGGGTGGCAATGGGGGGAGGATGGGGAGAGGAACAACCATATAGAAGGGGAGGGGGAGGGGTTAGGGGGATGTTGGCCTGGAAACCGGAAAAGGGAATAACAATTGAAATGTAAATAAGAAATACCCAATTTAATAAAAATGGAGAAAAAAAAAAAAGCCACCAAGGGCAGGCCTGTGTCTGCTTCTCCATCGGGGTATGGGACCTGTTGCAAATCAGGCTAGAGTGGATAGAGTGAAGGGAAAGAAGCTTAGCCTAGCCAGGTATGGGGGTGCAGGCAGGATCTTGGTTTGTGGGGAAGGTGAGGGCAACACACGCGCGCGCGCACACACACATACACACACAGAGAGAGAGAGAGAGAGAGAGAGAGAGAGAGAGAGAGAGAGAGAGAGAGAGAGAGAGAGAGAGAGAGCTGGAAACAGCTTTGGAGGGCTGCTTCTGTTTATTGGAGGGGAACAAAAGCTATTTAAACCCTTGGGGTGTGAGCAGGGACTACCAGGATGAGTGTAGACCAGGCCAGAGTGCTAGGGCTATTCATTTGCATGAGGAGAAATTCCAGGTACTCCTGGACACGGACCTCATAACGGGAGAGGAAGTTTAACCTGGCTACCAGCTACTTCCTCCTCTGTGGAGGCAAAGGTGGGGAGCATAGAGCTATGGCAGCCAGGAAGTGCAAGACCAGGGCAGGGTGGGGGAGATGGGGGTGGGGGCTGTAGAGTGTGGGGAGCAGTTCCACTCCTGATGATCTCAGGTTCGTATTTCCAGGGTTTGCTCATAACCCGACTCCACTCTTGCTCTAAAGCCACTTCTCCTGGTCCTGTGGATTCCTGGCCCCACAATTAACCTTGATAAAAGTCACATAACCAGAAGCAACAGCCACCGGCTCAGCCAGGGTGGCTCCATGGCCTCTATTCCAGGAGGAATATTGTGGGAAGATGATGTTTGACTCAGGAGAAGCCAGCAAGTTTGGTCATAATGGCTGGAAATAGATTACAGTTGCTGTCTACTTTTATATATTTTAATTGGTGAAAATAATTAGCCTTTGTCTGAATGAGTAATCTCTGCCCTATTAGCATGTTTTGTTATCTACAAGTATAATAAATCATAACAGTGAATGTGAAGTTACTATTTCTGTGTCCTAAAATCAAATCATAACATTTAATTATTTTTAAGTTCATGACATTATTTTGAAAGTGTAATTAGTTACAGTTTTTTTTAACTCTTATTCTAATACTATACTTTTTAGTCAGTTATGTAAGTGTTGTCCTCTTGGGTTGTATCAAAGGCTTAACTTCAAATGCAGCATCATGGCCAGTTTGTTAGTTCTCTGTTCTCTATACATTCGTGTTGATGAGAAAAAGTCATTGTGAATTCTCTGTCCTATGTTCAAATACTTAAGCCTCGTATATAAATCCTGTTTAGAAGAAGGGGGGGGGGGGGATAGGAGGTTTATGGACAGGAAACCGGGAAAGGGAATAACATTTGAAATTTAAATAAAGAAATATCCAATAAAAAGGCAAACAAACAAACAAAAAACAAAAAGCAAACAAACAAAACCACTTACCACCCTTGCAGAGGGCCTAGGTTCAGTTTGCAGAACTCACAATCATTTGTGACTCCAGTTCTAGGGGATCTGACCTCGCCTTCTGATCTCTACAGGGACGAGGCTTGCACATGGTGTATATACAGGTATGCAAGCAAGCAAACAAAGGAAATCCCGTTTTCAGTGCTATCGTTTAAGAGAGCTGGAGCTAGATGCTAGATGCTGGATAATTTAGCTCTACTTTGAAAACCATAATCTGTGTGCAAACTCCACCGGCCTATGCCAGAAGCACAAATGACCATGTAGTAAGTAGAAGAACTATGCAGTTTATAGATCCATTAACAATCTAATTTTGTGTAAACCAAACCTTCTTGCAGTTTTGGGAGCTTAGCGCATAAAGTAATAACTGACATTGGCTTCCTTCTGTACACTGATATACACAAGGTTCTGCTACTATAGAAACTTGGGTACTTTCATTTATTGCTAACCATAGTGGTCAGCAAAACGGTCTAGCTCTTTAAATAAGCTGTCTTCTTTCTGAATGAAAACACACAGAGAATACATTTTAATTGTTTTTAGCTATTCTTTTCTACAGATAACGATTCATCAACTTGTTGATTGTTATTTGAGAACTTGTTTACTCTGTTCCTGTTTCTGTACGTGCCAGTGCATTCACCTCTTGAAATATATTCTCCCATGAGAGATATCAATAACTATTCCAAGTAAAACCTTGAAAAATTACTTGAATTACTATGAGAAAAATTTTACCATACTGATGATTTTTGGCAACAGCCAACAACACCCTTGTGATAATTAGTGACAGTGTTCAAGCAGTGTCTCTCTCTACCTGAGCACAATAGGTATGTTAAGACATACAGTGTGATTTTGCCACATAAAGTTTATTTCTGTTTTAAAATTTTATTTGTGCTTTACCACTGCAAATCATCGCTATGTATTGCAGAAATTGGAGGTCAACTTTAAAGTTAAAGTCTTTTCAGCATGGTGAAATGAATATAAACTTTAAGGGAAATGTCAATTTTATTCTGGGCAATCACACTAAAAAATGAAATCAAGAATAGCACATTTTGAAAATTGAAAAGGAAAATAGAAAAATATATTCTTTTCTTTAGTATATTGACTTTTCTATGATCCTGAAGAGCTTATTATATGTTAAATATTTTCCTTTCTTTCTTTTCTTTTTTCATGAAAATAACATCCTTGCATTCCAACAGCTGATGGTCAATTTAGTTTTTAGAACCAGTTGTTTCATTTCTGGGTCTTCTCTTTACACACAGGCAAGAAGCGATCTTCAGTGGAACCGAATGCCATTAGTCGTTGTATAGACAAGTTGGTGTGAGAGCACAAAATATGATTTAGACAGACAAGCCTTATGTAAGAACAGTTAAATGGATGAAAAGGGACTCAATTAGGCAGTGAGTTAATGGGAAAAAAATCCTCAACAGCCCTTGATTTCATGGGCATTTTATTGTTTTGTGGGATAATTATTTAAAACACAACGTATGTAGCTTGGCTTTTGGAAAAGCAGAGAACTGTGTGTTGCTTGGCAGAACTGAACAGAGAGCAACGAACTTGGCAAAGGGCCGTACGAGGACCGCTTGCACCTAGAGGTCTTCCAGCTTTTGCTCACCGTCTTTCCTCAGCACATTTTTTTTTAATTTGTCAGCACCTTCTTAAATGAAGCCTTCCATTTAAGGCTACGGTGCGTCCTCCATTTGAAAAGTTGCAGATTTACAGTGTGTTCAGTTAGCCGGGGAGAAAACAGATGAGGCCGACAGGAGAGCAGAAGAGAAACGAAAGGTTGTGTAACACTGTTGGAGAATTCCAGAATAGAGTCCGGGTTCCCAGGTCTTCACTCAGGCCCTTATGAGCCAGAGTAGAGAATTCATTTAAACCTGTGGAGGTCCAAATTCAGCTCCTTAAAAAAATGCTAGAAAGACGGCTGGTTTTATGGGATCACTGTGTGAAGGCTTAAGCACGCGCGAGACATGGGTGGAGTTAGTAGTAAGAGATGGTGCTTAGGTATCGGTGTGTATCTAAAATAAAATGCTTCAAAAGATTAGAGGTAAACTGATGGGTCATGACTGCTAAGGACAGAGTCATTTTGGTTAGGTGTGTGTTTAGTAGGTTGATTATGCTTCTATGAATTTATGCGTGGCACTAATTAGATGAGAGAGACAAAGAGTGAGGGGAAGAGGGGAGGGAGGAAGGGGAGAGATACAGTCAGACAGCCAGAGAGCCAGAGAGACTGACAGAACCATCAATTTTCAAGGGGGCGGGGGTTCGGAGTGCCAAGAATTGGAGATGTGTGTGGTGTGTGTGAATTTGATTGGAAAACACTGTAATGGGTGAAATTCTCAACGAGCAAATAAAGATAAAATATAAAATAATAATGAAAATAATATTAAAGCTCCTGAGGTAGGTAAGATGGCTTAGTTAATAAAAATGCTTGCTTCTAAGCCTAATAATGGGAGTTCAATCCCCATGACCCACATTTTGGAAGAAGAGAACTCTTGCAAATTGTCCTCTGATTTCCATTTGCAACATTTGCACACATATGCACATCGTGTGCGCGTGCTCATGCACACACACACACACACACACACACACACACACTTACATACACACCCAAATTAAAGACAATCACATCACAGTTGCTAGAGTGTTCAAGCCATGATCTATGGGTCACTTGTACCCTAGTATAGCCATGAATGCTCCCAAGGAAAACAAACTTTGGAGATTTCATTTATGGGTTTTCTTTCCCTCTTGGTACCTACACTCATCAAGCATGAACCTTGCATATGGCAGTCACATGTATCATGCAAGAAGGTTGCAAGAAGTCCTTATTTACCTGTGGCAGAAATTCGTCCTTACAGTGATGCCATCAAGGAGAGCTATGTCGCTCTTTGTAGATATTCTTGATACCTGAATGATGTAAGTAAGGTATTATAGCTACTGACACAGCATCGAAAGACAGCAACCTTTTGAAAGGTACACTATTTAGGGGGATATAACCAGTATTTAAAGTAATTGAAATAGATTAAAATAGTAGAAAATCTTGGGATAATTGGTGTGTTAGAAACTTAATTGGATGAAACTAGACTTGGAGAGAGTGAGGTGATTTGCCAAGTAGCAATAGTTAAGACAGACAGGTATCTTAATAGGCATGTAGGTATGGTTCTGTAATCTCAGCACTTAGGAGGCTGGGGAAAGAGGATATTGAGTTTAAATTCAGGCTTGGCAACATAGTGAGACTCTGTATCATAGAGCAAACACACAAACAAACAAACACAAAGGAAACATAGACTAGGGAAGATAGATTCAAGGAAATTCCAATAGCAGTTTTATACTTAAGGTTCTAGAACTGTTTGACATGAATACACTTAGTCTGTTAGGAAAAAGACTACACTACCAGATTTTATTGAAGGGAATGAGGAATGAGCTGACATCTTTCCCCTCCCTCTATTTAAAAACACTTGCAAATAATTGAAACAAAAATATTATACCAATATAGGATGACACCTAACTGATTAATGTTCTCTAGACTTAGCTGCTGGTAGTATTTTAGGAAGTTGAATATTTCTAAACTGGCATTTGCCTGCTTCTTGATTTCTGTTCTTGTTGTTCAACGAATATTTATAAAAGTACTTTTTTTTTGAGCTAAGTACCGAACCCAGGACTCTACCACTGACCTAAATCCCCAACCCCTTTATAAAATTCTTAACAGTCTCCATTATTAGAGAGGGTGCTTGAGTTATAAGGAAAACATGAAACACAAGATCCCTTGTCTCTTGGAATCAACTTTTACTTGGGGTAGAGGGATTAATTAAGAAGTTTAAAGAGCCGGACGGAATCAGACTATAATAAGGGTTGTGTAAGAAAGCATCGGGAGCTTGTTAAAAATGACAGGTGGTCTAATGTAGGGAGTGGTGATGCCGAGAAACCGATGTTTAGTTGAGTTTGCTTGAACATAAGTACGAACTTTGAATCTTCACACCTGACACTTTATAACCTGTTTCTTATGCCTCAGACTTCACATAACACTTAGAACTCAATCTTAGTTTTTCTGCACAAGAGGTACAATTTATCCATGGTTTTCACCTTTCGTCCTTATTATTTCCTTTCCAGTTTCTGCAGACACAGTCTGAGCCCCCCCTTCTCAATGAAATAAGTTACAGACAGAGCGGGACTTAGTTTACTTGCCTTTATTTTAAAAATAAGTCTGAAAATGAATGAAAGAAAGAAGACAAGAAGTGAGTCTGCAAACTAGCCTTCTAAACGTAACATCAAAATAATCAAATAGTTAAATAGGCTTTATATTCAAAGAAAAAAATACTAATTAATCTTCCCCTGTCCTCCTATAGGGAAGTCAGCCAGAGAAAAAAGCAACCAATTCCTCTGGAGAGAGGAGCAGATCTATTTGGAGGGGTGTCCTTGCTGAAGGCAATGCTCACTGGCAAGAAAATCCTGGGACTGATTCCATGATTCCACTTAGGTGTACCAGCTCTTAAGGGCTAAAAATGAAAGCTTTGTTAGCAGAGAGAAACACAAACAACTAAGATGAGAGAGAGAGAGAGAGAGAGAGAGAGAGAGAGAGAGAGAGAGAGAGAGGGGGGGGGGGGGGGGGGGGGGGGAGAGAGAGAGAGAGAGAGAGAGAGAGAGAGAGAGAGAGAGAGAGAGAGAGAGAGAGAGAGAGAGACTGGCTAATGGAACCATACCACACCGAGACAGTTTTCTGTCAGTGGGTTTATGGTTTGGCCCTGGATATAACTGGAGAGACTGTTTTCCTTTGAGCTCAGAGCTGGTGAGATGTAACAGACAAACAGTGTCTGAGCTGCAGGAACCCCCATTTGCTGATAAGGAAAGGATGTACTATTTGTGTTAGAAGCAAATGTCTTCCTGGAATTCACACACTATGCACTGTGCTGACTGCCTCTCCTTCATAAGATACCTCGTCCTTATGTCACCTGAGGAAACAGCACGTTTAAAGAAATTCTGCACATGAGAAGCAAAAATAGAAAGCAAAAAGCTGGTGTTCTCTTCTGCTCACGCCCACAACACCGTATGTCTCTCTGGTTGCTGGAATGAATGTCTAAAGCTGTGTCCTTATGAATGCTTCTCTTCAGATCATAAACCTTTTAAGGATCCTCTTTATCTTAGTGTTAGTTAGTGTCCAACCTTACCTCAGAGAAAACATTGGATCTACGGAAAAATGGGGAATGACTTGTTAATGTTATTTAAAATTCACATATCCATTCCTCTTGGGCTTTTTTTCTCTCCCTTTCAAACAAAATTATCATTGTGCCTGCCAGTGACTTTTTCTGGGTCTGGTGACAATACTCACCTATTAGTAGCTTTGACCAAGGTTGGTCATTCTCTCCAGATGAAAACATTCTGTTTGCATGTTATTACTACAGCATATACTTGTTTCTCCCCAAATATCTCTCTCTCTCTCTCTCTCTCTCTCTCTCTCTCTCACACACACACACACACACACACACACACACTTCTTAAAATACAAATATAAGCACTTACAAGCTCAGTCTGTATAACATTATAGTATTTATATGATATCAGGTTGTCCTTGATGATCAGAGAACGTGGTATATCAATATAGTTTTATTTGTAGTTTCTTATTGCCTAAGGATGCTGAACTTTTTTCCCCAAATATTTATTGTTTATTTGTATTTTCTTCTTTGAGAACTGTATTCAGTTTATTATCCTAGTTATTAATCAAATGATTTGCTTTTTGGGATTTAATTTTTATGTCTTTATAGCATGTGGATAAAAATGTCCAATCAGGTGTATAGTTGACAATATATGTCTCTCCTTCTATAGGAAAACTCTTCACTCTGGTAATTATTCTCTTTGTTCTGCATAAGCTTTTCAATTTCATATATGTCTCTATGCCATTTCTTAGGATTATTATCTATGATGCTGGAGTCCTTTCCACAAAGTCCCAAGTTATTCTTTTTTTTTTTTTTTTATTAACTTGAGTATTTCTTATATACATTTCGAGTGTTATTCCCTTTCCCGGTTTCCGGGCAAACATCCCCCTTCCCCCTCCCCTTCCTTATGGGTGTTCCCCTCTCAACCCTCCCACCATTGCCGCCCTCCCCCCATAGACTAGTTCACTGGGGGTTCAGTCTTAGCAGGACCCAGGGCTTCCCCTTCCACTGGTGCTCTTACTAGGATATTCATTGCTACCTATGGGGTCAGAGTCCAGGGTCAGTCCATGTATAGTCTTTAGGTAGTGGCTTAGTCCCTGGAAGCTCTGGTTGCTTGGCATTGTTGTACTTTTGGGGTCTCGAGCCCCTTCAAGCTCTTCCAGTTCTTTCTCTGATTCCTTCAATAGGGGACCTATTCTCAGTTCAGTGGTTTGCTGCTGGCATTCGCCTCTGTATTTGCTGTATTCTGGCTGTGTCTCTCAGGAGCGATCTACATCCGGCTCCTGTCGGTCTGCACTTCTTTGCTTCATCCATCTAGTCCAATTGGGTGGCTGTATATGTATGGGCCAAATGTGGGACAGGCTCTGAATGGGTGTTCCTTCAGTCTCTGTTTTAATCTTTGCCTCTCCCTTCCCTGCCAAGGGTATTCTTTTTCCTCATTTAAAGAAGGAGTGAAGCATTCACATTTTGATCATCCGTCTTGAGTTTCATTTGTTCTAGGCATCTAGGGTAATTCAAGCATTTGGGCTAATAGCCACTTATCAATGAGTGCATACCATGTATGTCTTTCTGTGATTGGGTTAGTTCACTCAGGATGATATTTTCCAGTTCCAACCATTTGCCTACGAATTTCATAAACTCGTTGTTTTTGATAGCTGAGTAGTATTCCATTGTGTAGATGTACCACATTTTCTGTATCCATTCCTCTGTTGAAGGGCATCTGGGTTCTTTCCATTTTCTGGCTATTATAAATAAGGCTGCGATGAACATAGTGGAGCACGTGTCTCTTTTATATGTTGAGGCATCTTTTGGGTATATGCCCAAGAGAGGTATAGCTGGATCCTCAGGCAGTTCAATGTCCAATTTTCTGAGGAACCTCCAGACTGATTTCCAGAATGGTTTTACCAGTCTGCAATCCCACCAACAATGGAGGAGTGTTCCTCTTTCTCCACAACCTCGCCAGCATCTGCTGTCACCTGAGTTTTTGATCTTAGCCATTCTCACTGGTGTGAGGTGAAATCTCAGGGTTGTTTTGATTTGCATTTCCCTTATGACTAAAGATGTTGAACATTTCTTTAGGTGTTTCTCAGCCATTCGGCATTCCTCAGCTGTGAATTCTTTGTTTAGCTCTGAACCCCATTTTTTAATAGGGTTATTTGTTTCCCTGCGGTCTAACTTCTTGAGTTCTTTGTATATTTTGGATATAAGGCCTCTATCTGTTGTAGGGTTGGTAAAGATCTTTTCCCAATCTGTTGGTTGCCGTTTTGTCCTAACCACAGTGTCCTTTGCCTTACAGAAGCTTTGCAGTTTTATGAGATCCCATTTGTCAATTCTTGATCTTAGAGCATAAGCCATTGGTGTTTTGTTCAGGAAATTTTTTCCAGTGCCCATGTGTTCCAGATGCTTCCCTAGTTTTTCTTCTATTAGTTTGAGTGTGTCTGGTTTGATGTGGAGGTCCTTGATCCACTTCGACTTAAGCTTTGTACAGGGTGATAAGCATGGATCGATCTGCATTCTTCTACATGTTGCCCTCCAGTTGAACCAGCACCATTTGCTGAAAATGCTATCTTTTTTCCATTGGATGGTTTTGGCTCCTTTGTCAAAAATCAAGTGACCATAGGTGTGTGGGTTCATTTCTGGGTCTTCAATTCTATTCCATTGGTCTATCTGTCTGTCTCTGTACCAATACCATGCAGTTTTTATCACTATTGCTCTGTAATACTGCTTGAGTTCAGGGATAGTGATTCCCCCTGAAGTCCTTTTATTGTTGAGGATAGCTTTAGCTATCCTGGGTTTTTTGTTATTCCAGATGAATTTGCAAATTGTTCTGTCTAACTCTTTGAAGAATTGGATTGGTATTTTGATGGGGATTGCATTGAATCTGTAGATTGCTTTTGGTAAAATGGCCATTTTTACTATATTAATCCTGCCAATCCATGAGCATGGGAGATCTTTCCATCTTCTGAGGTCTTCTTCAATTTCTTTCTTCAGTGTCTTGAAGTTCTTATTGTACAGATCTTTTACTTGCTTGGTTAAAGTCACACCGAGGTACTTTATATTATTTGGGTCTATTATGAAGGGTGTCGTTTCCCTAATTTCTTTCTCGGCTTGTTTCTCTTTTGTATAGAGGAAGGCAACTGATTTATTTGAGTTAATTTTATACCCAGCCACTTTGCTGAAGTTGTTTATCAGCTTTAGTAGTTCTCTGGTGGAAATTTTGGGATCACTTAAATATACTATCATATCATCTGCAAATAGTGATATTTTGACCTCTTCTTTTCCGATCTGTATCCCTTTGATCTCCTTTTGTTGTCTGATTGCTCTGGCTAGAACTTCAAGAACTATATTGAATAAGTAGGGAGAGAGTGGGCAGCCTTGTCTAGTCCCTGATTTTAGTGGGATTGCTTCAAGTTTCTCTCCATTTAGTTTAATGTTAGCAACTGGTTTGCTGTATATGGCTTTTACTATGTTTAGGTATGGGCCTTGAATTCCTATTCTTTCCAGGACTTTTATCATGAAGGGGTGTTGAATTTTGTCAAATGCTTTCTCAGCATCTAATGAAATGATCATGTGGTTCTGTTCTTTCAGTTTGTTTATATAATGGATCACGTTGATGGTTTTCCGTATATTAAACCATCCCTGCATGCCTGGGATGAAGCCTACTTGATCATGGTGGATGATTGTTTTGATGTGCTCTTGAATTCGGTTTGCCAGAATTTTATTGAGTATTTTTGCGTCGATATTCATAAGGGAAATTGGTCTGAAGTTCTCTTTCTTTGTTGTGTCTTTGTGTGGTTTAGGTATAAGAGTAATTGTAGATTCGTAGAAGGAATTCGGTAGGGCTCCATCTGTTTCAATTTTGTGGAATAGTTTGGATAATATTGGTATGAGGTCTTCTATGAAGGTTTGATAGAATTCTGCACTAAACCCATCTGGACCTGGGCTCTTTTTGGTTGGGAGACCTTTAATGACTGCTTCTATTTCCTTAGGAGTTATGGGGTTGTTTAACTGGTTTATCTGTTCCTGATTTAACTTTGATACCTGGTATCTGTCTAGGAAATTGTCCATTTCCTGAAGATTTTCAAATTTTGTTGAATATAGGTTTTTATAGTAAGATCTGACGATTTTTTGAATTTCCTCTGAATCTGTAGTTATGTCTCCCTTTTCATTTCTGATTTTGTTAATTTGGACGCACTCTCTGTGTCCTCTCGTTAGTCTGGCTAAGGGTTTATCTATCTTGTTGATTTTCTCAAAGAACCAACTTTTGGTCCTGTTGATTCTTTCTATGGTCCTTTTTGTTTCTACTTGGTTGATTTCAGCTCTGAGTTTGATTATTTCCTGCCTTCTACTCCTCCTGGGTGTATTTGCTTCTTTTTGTTCTAGAGCTTTTAGGTGTGCTGTCAAGCTGCTGACATATGCTCTTTCCTGTTTCTTTCTGCAGGCACTCAGCGCTATGAGTTTTCCTCTTAGCACAGCTTTCATTGTGTCCCATAAGTTTGAGTATGTTGTATCTTCATTTTCATTAAATTCTAAAAAGTTTTTAATTTCTTTCTTTATTTCTTCCTTGACCAGGTTATCATTGAGTAGAGCATTGTTCAATTTCCACGTATATGTGGGCATTCTTCCCTTATTGTTATTGAAGACCAGTTTTAGGCCGTGGTGGTCCGATAGCACGCATGGGATTATTTCTATCTTTCTGTACCTGTTGAGGCCCGTTTTTTGACCAATTATATGGTCAATTTTGGAGAAAGTACCATGAGGAGCTGAGAAGAAGGTATATCCTTTTGCTTTAGGATAGAATGTTCTATAAATATCCGTTAAGTCCATTTGGCTCATGACTTCTCTTAGTCTGTCGACATCACTGTTTAATTTCTGTTTCCATGATCTGTCCATTGATGAGAGTGGGGTGTTGAAATCTCCCACTATTATTGTGTGAGGTGCAATGTGTGTTTTGAGCTTTAGTAAGGTTTCTTTTACGTATGTAGGTGCCCTTGTATTTGGGGCATAGATATTTAGGATTGAGAGTTCATCTTGGTGGATTTTTCCTTTGATGAATATGAAGTGTCCTTCCTTATCTTTTTTGATGACTTTTAGTTGGAAATTGATTTTATTTGATATTAGAATGGCTACTCCAGCTTGCTTCTTCTGACCATTTGCTTGGAAAGTTGTTTTCCAGCCTTTCACTCTGAGGTAGTGTCTGTCTTTGTCTCTGAGGTGTGTTTCCTGTAGGCAGCAGAATGCAGGGTCCTCGTTGCGTATCCAGTTTGTTAATCTATGTCTTTTTATTGGGGAGTTGAGGCCATTGATATTGAGAGATATTAAGGAATAGTGATTATTGTTTCCCTTTATATTCATATTTGGATGTGAGGTTATGTTTGTGTGCTTTCATTCTCTTTGTTTTGTTGCCAAGACGATTAGTTTCTTGCTTCTTCTAGGGTATAGCTTGCCTCCTTATGTTGGGCTTTACCATTTATTATCCTTTGTAGTGCTGGATTTGTAGAAAGATATTGTGTAAATTTGGTTTTGTCATGGAATATCTTGGTTTCTCCATCAATGTTAATTGAGAGTTTTGCTGGATACAGTAACCTGGGCTGGCATTTGTGTTCTCTTAGGGTCTGTATGACATCAGTCCAGGATCTTCTGGCCTTCATAGTTTCTGGCGAGAAGTCTGGTGTGATTCTGATAGGTCTCCCTTTATATGTTACTTGACCTTTTTCCCTTACTGCTTTTAATATTCTTTCTTTATTTTGTGCGTTTGGTGTTTTGACAATTATGTGACGGGAGGTGTTTCTTTTCTGGTCCAATCTATTTGGAGTTCTGTAGGCTTCTTGTATGCCTATGGGTATCTCTTTTTTTAGGTTAGGGAAGTTTTCTTCTATGATTTTGTTGAAGATATTTACTGGTCCTTTGAGCTGGGAGTCTTCACTCTCTTCTATACCTATTATCCTTAGGTTTGATCTTCTCATTGAGTCCTGGATTTCCTGTATGTTTTGGACCAGTAGCTTTTTCCGCTTTACATTATCTTTGACAGTTGAGTCAATGATTTCTATGGAATCTTCTGCTCCTGAGATTCTCTCTTCCATCTCTTGTATTCTGTTGGTGAAGCTTGTATCTACAGCTCCTTGTCTCTTCTTTTGGTTTTCTATATCCAGGATTGTTTCCATGTGTTCTTTCTTGATTGCTTCTATTTCCATTTTTAATTCCTTCATCTGTTTGATTGTGTTTTCCTGGAATTCTTTCAGGGATTTTTGCCATTCCTCTCTGTAGGCCTCTACTTGTTTATTAATGATTTCCTGTGTTTCCCTAAGTGTGTTCATGTCTTTCTTGAAGTCCTCCAGCATCATGATCAAATATGATTTTGAAACTAGATCTTGCTTTTCTGGTGTGTTTGGATATTCCATGTTTGTTTTGGCGGGAGAATTGGGCTCCGATGATGGCATGCAGTCTTGGTTTCTGTTGCTTGGGTTCCTGCGCTTGCCTCTCGCCATCAGATTATCTCTAGTGTTACTTTGTTCTGCTATTTCTGACAGTGGCTAGACTGACCTATAAGCCTGTGTGTCAGGAGTGCTGTAGACCTGTTTTCCTCTCTTTCAGTCAGTTATGGGGACAGTGTGTTCTGCTTTCCGGCGTGTAGTTTTTCCTCTCTACAGGTCTTCAGCTGTTCCTGTGGGCCTGTGTCTTGAGTTCACCAGGCAGCTTTCTTGCAGCAGAAAATTTGGTCTTACCTGTGGTCCCGAGGCTCAGGTTCGCTCGTGGGGTGCTGCCCAGGGGCTCTCTGCAGCGGCAGCAACCAGGGAGACCTGTGCCGCCCCTTCTGGGAGCTTCAGTGCACCAGGGTTCCAGATGGTCTTTGGCTTTTTCCTCTGGCGTCCGAGATGTGTGTGCAGGGAGCAGTCTCTTCTGGTTTCCCAGGCTTGTCTGCCTCTCTGAAGGTTTAGCTCTCCCTCCCACGGGATTTGGGTGCAGAGAACTGTTTATCCGGTCTGTTTCTTTCAGGTTCCGGCGGTGTCTCAGGCGCAGAAGTCCTGCCGCTCCTGGGCCCTCCCCCACGGGAGCCCAGAGGCCTTATACAGTTTCCTCTTGGGCCAGGGATGTGGGCAGGGGTGAGCAGTGTTGGTGGTCTCTTACGCTCTGCAGCCTCAGGAGTGCCCACCTGACCAGGCGGTTGGGTCTCTCTCTCACCGGGTCTGGGAGCAGAGAGCTGCTGCGGGCCGGGATCCGCGGGTGTGGGACTTCCGGTAAACACAGACCGTGCCTCCTAGAGAAATTCTGCTTCCGTGTCCCAAGCTCACCAGGCAGCTTTCTTGCAGCAGAAAATTTGGTCTTACCTGTGGTCCCGAGGCTCAGGTTCGCTCGTGGGGTGCTGCCCAGGGGCTCTCTGCAGCGGCAGCAACCAGGGAGACCTGTGCCGCCCCTTCCGGGAGCTTCAGTGCACCAGGGTTCCAGATGGTCTTTGGCTTTTTCCTCTGGCGTCCGAGATGTGTGTGCAGGGAGCAGTCTCTTCTGGTTTCCCAGGCTTGTCTGCCTCTCTCCCAAGTTATTCTTAATCATAATTTTTTGTTGTTTTGAGACAGGGTCTCATGTAATTCAGGCTGGTCTTGAACTTATCATGTTCTTCCTACACTTTCTGGGTGTTGGAATCACAGGCTTGCACTATCATTCCTGGTCTATTCATGCAACTTGAAGTACTTTGACTCTGCTCTTCTGTAAAAGTTTTTACATGTTTACTTGTAAAATTATTGCTATTTTCTCTATTGGAACTCAAATATATATATTAGACAGTCTACTAATCTTTTAAATTTGTCTCTTTAGTAAGTGGTATTGGGGAAATTGGATAACCCCAGGAGGAATAATGAAACTAGATTCCTATCTCTCATATTGTAAAACAATCATCTCAAAATGGATTAAAGACATGAGGTCTTAGACCTGACACTCTGAATGATTAAAGGAAAGTAGAGAGGGAGAAAATGATGGAAGGCGGCAGAGGCGAGTGGATCTCTGAGTTTGAGGCCAGTTGCTGTACAGAGTGAGTTACAGAGTAACCAGGACAGTGGACAGTGAGGGCTACACAGAGGAAACCCTGCACCCAAACACAAAACAACAACAACAAAAAGGTTTCTGTTCAAAAACGAAAATTAAACAACAAAAGTGCAAAGTTCTAGCCTACAAATGAGCAATAGAAACAAACATGCCATGCTCACCCCCCCTCTCTTGTGTGCATGTGTAAGCGTGTGTGTGTGTGTGTGTGTGTGTGTGTGTGTGTGTGTGTGTATGCTTGTGTATGCTTGTGTATGTGTTATATATAGGGCAAGTATGCCCAAGAATGCATGGGGGCCAAAAGAGGACATCAAGTGGTTCCTTTTTTATCACCGCCCATCTAATTCAGCCTGGAGTTCACTTGTTTTGGTAACATGGCAACGTGTAAACCCTGGCACTGCTCTTGTTCATTCCCCTTCCCCAGCTGTAGGATGGTAAATTTGTAAATCTACCCAGCTTTTTATAGGCGTGCTGAAGCTAGATCTCATGCTTATGCAGTAGTGGCTTATCCAGCAGGCCACCTCCTCAGTGATAATGCAGACTTTGAGATGTACTGTAGAACTAGCCGGTAAGGAAAGAAAGAAAGAAAAGAAGCCCAGCTAAACATGCAAGCATAATTGCTATTATATGACATTGCTATTTCATTCCTGGAAGTGTGCGTTAAGGGATCAAGCCAGCACACAACCAAGATACTTACATAACTGTCTTCATTGCCAGGACTATCCATAAGGCAAGATGTAACCGGCCTAAAGGGCTCTCATCAGAAGAACAGTGAAAGAAAGTGTAGTTCATATTCACAGGAGAAGGTTATTCATCCATTAAAAAAAATGTTAGCTCCAGGAAAATAGATCAACGGATGACTATGTTATGAGAAATAAGTCAGTTTAACATTTTTGTCTTATATCTGGAAGTAAGCTCAACTAATATAAACTAGGAGGGGTGTTGTTGTAAAAATACAAAAATAAAAAAATGTAGTTGTCTTTTACCTCACTAGGTCCAGCACCATGGTGCCCCAAGATTATCTGCTAGATATCTTGGTAGAAACACATCCTAACACCATGGCGGCCCAGAGTCTCCTGCCACCACACACTTTTCTACACTCAAACTGTCACATAAAAGAACACACAACACAATAATCTTAGATCCAATTGATAAGCTATAATTGCCCACTTAAACATACAAAGCCCGGTACCAACCATTGAAAGAACCTAGCTCGAGTCTCAGGATGGTGCGCCCCAGGAAACACCGATCCCGGATGAGCCCCCAAATGAAAGACTTTCTAAAGTCGCGGGAAATCGCAGACCCCAGACACAGAGAGACCATTTTGGATGTAATAAGCAAAGGCGAGGTTTATTACGGAGATCTATTATGGACATCTCCGGGCCGACACGTATCCCTCGCAGGAGACAGAGGTGTCGACTGAGACTTCTAGAAGCAAGGGGTTTTTATAGGATGAGGAACAGGGGGATGGGGAGAGTCGGCACGGCTATAAGTGATTGGCTCATTCAACCATAGCAGTGAGATTACAGCACAGCAGAAGAGTACGTGCTGACTGGAGCGTTCAGGATGTTAGAAACCTGGGCTGGTTCCTGTATTCCTTTTCTTTATCTTTATGGCCTGTCAGTCCTGGCTGCAGGGCGGGCCCCGCCCTGCCTAGACGGTGTTTAGCACTGAGTCTGTGGATTTTTGAAACTTACTCTTTTAATTTTATATTTTTAAACCTTAAATCTGTATAATTTTCCTTTCACCATCTCTTAGGAACATTGATAACAACCTGTAAATACACAGAGCCAGATCTTTGAGTCAGCCTCCATTGTCCTGCCACAGCTTCTCTCTCTCCCTCCAGTCTCCCTCTTTTCCGTTCCGGTCTCCTCCTCTTCCTTCAAACTTCTCTCCCGTCCATCCTTCCTTCTCCTCCAATGGCAGGCCTCCTTCTATCCTGTACCTGCCCCTCACCTGTATTTTACAAATTCAATGGGGAGAAGGTTCTGGTGAAGTCACCTGATTCCTGAGTAGCTGCCCTTGGGGCAGTGGAATTAGCATCAAAATACAGATAACTCCAGGGCAGACCACAACAGAAGGGAACAACTATGGAGGGGAAATTTGAAAGAGGGAGAAGTAAGACAGAGTAAGCAAGCGAGGTATGACTCTGATCAAAGCACATCACTTGCATCTGTGTACATATCCAGTGGAACCCCTTTGTACAGTTAATGGACAGAAATCAAAATAGAAAAGTAAAAACACAGACGAATCACTAATTTGTGGACACTCTCCAGATATGCTCATGTAGTTTGTCTGTTATGAGGCTCAGGATAGACATGCTCCTATTTTAGAAATCCTTTCCTCGTTATTCAAGTAATAGGTAAGAACCACTGATACTCAATGCTGTGGGTCAGTAGATGGAATATAATATTGTAAAGTTTTAAAGACGTGTTTTAGAGACAACAGCATTTATGTTACCTGAAAACATGCCAGAAAAGCAAAACAGAACCATAATCTTTGGGAGGAGTCAATGATATCTATTTCATCAAAATATCGACTACATGCAGAAGCCTTGGAATTCTTAGCATCATGACTAGAGGTCTTAACCAAAGAGTCCACGTGGAGGGACCCAGGCCAGCTGCATAATTAGCAGAGGATGGCCTTGTCTGGCATCAGTGGGAGGGAAGGCCCTTGGTCCTGTGGAGGTTCGATGCCCCAGCGTAGGAGAATACTAAGGTGGTGAGGCAGGAGTGGGTGGGTGGGTGGGAGATAACCCTTATAGAAGCAATGGGGAGCGAAGAGGGGAAACTGGGAAGGAGGATAACATTGGAAATGTAAATAAATAAAGTAACCAATAAAAAGAAAGACTAAGGATGGTGTTGGCTTCTGGCTTAGATCTAAATGTTAACTGGTTCTTTGTATTTCTAACACCTAAATCAAACAGGTCAATATCTCTGATCCCCAGTTTCCTTAGCTGCTTAAATGAAAACAGAATCAGAATGTTATTTACTGTTCTGACAAATTATGGGAAGTTTTGTGTAAATCACAGAGCCCATGCCCGGTGTTCAGTGCACAGTAAATAATACCAAGAGGTCTGTGTTTCAGAAAGAATAATGAGGAGGGAGCTGAGTCTACAAATGAGCCCAGTTTTAACGACCTGGCAACAACAATTAGATGAGTAAGAGACGGTATCTGAGAATTGTCTGAGCGTATTATGTTTTGGGAGGTTTAGCAGCTCATATTGGAAAAGGAGAAAAATGGCCCCTTCATCGAATACTTTAAAAATTGCCTCCAGGAGTCCAATCGGAAATAATTCAATCTATTGCCAGACATGCAGTAGTGATGTAGAAAATACTAATATTTCTTACTTTTCTACTTCATTTAGAGGAAGGCAGCCTGGCTTAGCTTCACTGGTTTAACTCATCTTTGAATGTTTAAACAATGCCATCGGTTCTATAAACTACTAATGGAAGAGGAAGTGATCTGAACTTTGGGCTTAATGGTTTCCTTTTTTTCTTTTTTAAGTTAGATGTTAGTCTCTCTGGTAGAGATACAATCTAAAAGCAAATTAATGCAGCGATGAAGAAAATGACCTGTGTTCAGAGAATGGTATGATCCCGGTTTACCTGTGTATATCCTGTCAACATTGCTGAAGAATGTTATCTACTTTAAAGTACACTGCCTAATTTTATATTTCTATATAAATAACAAAATTGTACACCAATAAGGGATTTTTGGTATATTGGAAGGTATGCTAGGTAATGCCTGATGCATTACCACTGAAATTATCATATATCTGCGGGAGAGAATTGAATACAAGCCTAGTTCATTGGTTTATGTATTATATCCTATATAAAGCTTATGTGATATGTAATGCATGCACACACAGACAAACACACACATGCACACACACTTAGGGATGGTTAGATAGCACGAGAAACTGTCAGTGAAGATGGAATATTGGATGAAAACCATTTGCCAGGAAATATTGTGTATTTAGTTTTATGTCAACTGACAGAAACTAGAATCACCTGAAAGGAGGCAACATCAATTGAAAATATCTCCACTAAGGTCAGGCATAAGGAATGTTCTTAATTAGTGGTTGATGGTGGAAGGCCCAGCCTATTGTGGGTGAGACCATCTTGTGATTTCTTTCTAACCCTAACCCTAACCCTAACCCTAACCCTAACCCTAACCCTAACCCTAACCCTAACCCTAACCCAGACCACCTGTTTGATTTCTTTTTTTTTCTTTTCCTGTTGTATTTTGCTCAAGATATTTTTCCCCAAATTAGTTGAGAACCATGATGTTGAGACCTCAAAAACAGGGTGACTGAGCCCAGAGGGACAGGGAGGAAAGGACTGCAACTTGCTCCCAGGGACTGGGGAAATTTGAAAAATAAAAAGAAAATGAAAAAGAAGGTTGAATCCATCGGTCTTCTGTGCTAGTTTTCTTCCCCTTCATCCTCATCGTCATCTTCTTCACCTTTGTCCTCGTCTCCTTCTTCATCAATATTTTCCAACCCTCCTTCCTCTTCATCATAGTCATCATCATCCTCTTCCTCTCCTACTTCATTATCCATATCGGAAACCAAATAGTACTGCAAGGGATTTGGCCAAATATCATCTTTTATGACCTCTCCTAACTCGTCAACACCTGCGTCAGAATGGTCAGTAAACCAGGTAAAGAAGCTCTCTGGCTCTTCACGCTGCCTCTTCCTGCTGGCCTTATTCTGCATTTGACTTTTTCCATTTGATTTCTGTGGACTTCGAAGATGGGTCACCGCTCTCATTCAGATGAAATTCTTTGGAGAGAACTTTATTTTCAAAGTAAGGATTTTCATCAAAATAAAAATCTATTCTGTAACCTGATTTAATGTCTTCAAATTCGGTTACTTCAACTCTGGTCAAATAATGCACGGCCTCCTCATCTTCCTCCCCAAGCAGTGCAGACACTTGTGGATGGTTGACAAATGTTGTTACCCCAAAATTTGGGATTTTGGCGATCAATTCTGATCTCTTCTGAAAAAAAAATGGTTGGTGGAGTTTGTTATATTTTTGTTCTACTTTCAAAATTTCCTCACTGGCTTGTTCATTAAGTCTGTTTATTTCATTTTGTACTTCATCAATATGTTCAATTGCTTCTTGCTGTTCTTTTTCTCCCTTTGGCAGGTCGGGAGAGGCTGACTTGTCCTCCAGCTTTGGGACAGCAATGGGTCTGGGTTTCTTGGGCTGAGGCAGGACCGCAGATTGCTGCTTCTGGACCATGGTGCAAGGGAGGTGGCCAGGAGATGGAGGCCAGAGCCCTGATGTTCACAGCAGGAGGAAACTCGCAGGAACTCCCCTGTTTGATTTCTTGTCATTACTTTCTTTGATGATGAACAGTCATGTGTAAGTTTAAGCCTTTCATTCCCAAGTCTAATCCCTTTCATCCCCAAGTTGCTTTGGCCATATTTTATAACAGAAATTTTATCATTAACTAGGATACAAGGATACAGGATATATTTCACATGCATACTTACACATCTGCATGCTGTTGTATAGTATCCAAGAAAAAATATTAAAAATTTACACATCAGCCTCAAACTTGTCTGTTTCAATATTTCTCATGTACTCAGGATGAAATAGTTTACCTGTCACTGGACTTTTCTAAATAAGACTTTAATCGTGCTTGGTTTTTAGTTTTGTACTTTTTTCTTTTTGAGAAATGGTCTTATGTAGTCGAGGTGGGACTCAAATCACTGTGTTTGAGGGCATGGCCTTGAACTTCCCTCTACCTTCAGAGTGCTGGAATTGCAGACCCATCCTAGCACATGAACTTTTTGTGGTGTTAAGTGAGAGCTTTTATCTAGGCAAGCACTCTACCCATTAAGTTACATCCCAAGCCTCAAGGTACATGGTTTTATGTTGACATTGTAGAATGTGAATCTGTCTCTGATGCTGAAACAGTAGCAATCAGTAGGTTACAGGTTGCTGCGAATTGATGGACTTCTCTCATCAATTCATTGAAATCACTTTGAAATGGACAAATATGGCAGGTAGGAATAAATAAGCTACTTTCAGCCTTAAATAAAGAAGCCTTACTTTCCAGTTAATGGAAGTGCATAAGAGACCCTTGACTGACAACATTAAAAAAGATATTTAAACATTCCTACTAAGTCTCAGAGAACATTATAGAAGAGAGAGTAAAGGAATGTAAGAGCAGGAAGGAAGGAAGGAAGGAAGGAAGGAAGGAAGGAAGAGAGGAAGGAAGGAAGGAAGGGATAGAGGAAGAAAGAAAGGGAAGGAAGGCTGAAAGGAGGGCTCTTCTGGACAAAACGCAGTCAGTGTAATCATAAAGTCGCAGCTTCTATAGACGCCTGGATTGGACAGGCCCAGAAGAAGTCAAGTATGGATAG
Organism: Rattus norvegicus; assembly: GCF_021556685.1. NCBI lineage: Eukaryota > Metazoa > Chordata > Mammalia > Rodentia > Muridae > Rattus > Rattus norvegicus. The sequence goes on along the minus strand of NC_141544.1, from coordinate 22,152,429 downwards.
AAGAGCAGGTAGGGGCCCCTAGTGATCAATGGTGACCTGTTGTAGAGAAACATGGAGTCATTATCTTTAGTCATATGACCATTGGTGATGTTGCTAAAGTAAAAATTACTTGTAGGTAGTAATTTGACATCATCTCCTTCCCTAAGAGGTAATTCAGTTGAGAAGGTTAATCACCTAGCCAAGAGACTATCCCTTCCAGAAGGTGGATCTATCTTAAGCTATACTGAAGACATAGTAAAAAGACTTATTTCTTTAATTAGATACTATATGTTTCCTTTGCATGATTCCTGATGCTACTGTAGTCCCTGTAAGCCACCATGAGGTTGAGTTTGCCTAGACTTCTGAGTCAGGACTCAGAAAGACATTACTTTTCCTTCTTTCTCTTCTTTTTATTTAAAATGAAAGTTCTAGAATTTTATTCTAGAATTTAATTCTAGAATTAAAGGAAAAACAGGGTTTTTTTGGTTTGTTTGCCTTTGGACTTCTTCACTCTTCCCTACAGTTCCCCTGCCTGCCATATAACTGATGTCCAAGATTGACCTTCTCAATTGGAGTATCTCTTAGGGGAGGAGACGACGGCACATTTCTTGGTTTCCTCTTTTCTACTTATTCATTTTTGTTTTGTTTTGTTTTGTTTTCAGGCAGCACTGAAATCTATAGCTTTCCTGCCCTAGGAGTTTTCTTTTAAACTCTAAAAATAGACCTTGAGCTTTTATTTGACTATGTTCTAAAATTATTTTATTAATGAGAGTAAGAACTCCAGAACCCAAGACTAGATATTCTAGATATTATATGGTGATGCTGGCCATTCTTCCCAAAAATTCTGGTAAAATTCCACTGGAATACAATGGGTATTTCCAATCCAGTGGTCACATCAATCCAGATTAAACAAAATTGTTCACAGAATCAAACTAAAGGTCTTGAATCTGGCAATGGAAAGAGGGAGAAAGTTATGATTAGGTTGGTAGAAATAAATTGGGGGTGGGGTTGTGATAAAAATACATTATATAGAGTTGTATAAAACTGTCAAAGAACAGAGTTTACAAAATTGGTAAATGGGCAAATAACATGAGCAGGTTTAATGCATTTAGATGATACAAAGAGATAGAATCTTAGTTTATGAATTTAAGTGTCAGCAATGGGTGGCTGTGAAACTTCAATATGAATTCTAAATCAGGCCTCCAAAGAAAGCAATTAAACCTTTTTTCTTTCTAAGTACTTATGCCTATCTTCTGAAGAACGTTGGTCACTAATTTTCTCTTTTAAATTTGTTCTTAAAAAGAGCATTATAGTTTGATTTTAATCTGGTTAATCTTCATTTTCAGCAGATAATTGAAGATTTATAATACTAGTTACTCTGCTAATCAATAAAAAAAATTAGGTTACCATAGTAATAACCTGTAAGATTCATGTGGTTTTTCATCTGATCTCCTTTATCAGCTTCACTGACTTCAGATGCTTTCGGCTCTCTTCCACTTTGCATAACTACTGCAAAAACACAACACAACACAACAAAACAAAACAAAGCAAAACAACAACAACAACAAAAACGCAAAATCCCCTTGCTAATTATACAAGTCTGTTTGAGAAAATTTGTTTATAATATAGACCAAGTGCCTTGGATGCTTGTGAAACTGCCAAGCTAGAAATAATTTAAAAGCAGTTTTGAAAAGACCTTGGGAATAACCAAAAGTGGTTACAGAATATTGGATTAAGTAAGTGTGGAATTAGAGTTCCACTAATTTTCAGAAAATCCCTTGAAGAAGCTCGGCCACTTGATGAATATGCCATTCTGGGATAATCTATAGGCAAGATCACATCTAGTCATTGGGAGTCTGTCTGGGTATTTCAGATCATGTAAAGTACATTTGATTTTTACTCCCTTCTTACTTGAATTTTGCTACAAATAACACATGCTCTTTATAGTGAATCAGCTGATTTAGTGTTCTAGAAAGTTAATGAATTTCCTATGTTCTTCTTGAGCTGTTGAATCTCTTACTAGTTGTTGTTTAAAATTAGAATGATTTTTATTATTATTATTTTTTTTCTTTTTCTTTTTTCTTTTTTTCAGAGCTGGGGACCGAACCCAGGGCCTTGTGCTTGCTAGGCAAGTGCTCTACCACTGAGCTAAATCCCCAACCCCGATTTTTATTATTTTAATATACCTTCACTCCTGTCCAATTTTTCAATTTTTAAGTTTACTATGCATCTGTTTTAAAGATCTTAACTGACATAAAAATTATCTGGGCTGCTGCACAGCCATTCAAAAGTAGACAAGGCTCTGTCTGCTTCACAACTATAAAATCCATTGAAAGTAACTGTATTGCTTGGTTTGGTTCACTTACATTTCAGGTAAGGAGACTGAAAAGGAAATGTAAAAATCATTATATTTTCTTTGGGTTTGAAGACCCACTGAGTGCTTGGCCCTAGTAGGTCTGTGATGCATATTATGTTAATTAATTTATTTCCTGGTAGTGCAATAAAATGCCACAAAGTGTATGACTAAAATAGCAGACATATATTTTTATCACATGGCCAAAGCTACACAGGAAAGCAAAGTTTTGACTGGGTTGGTTCCTAGTGGAGGCTCAGAGGACCCCTCAGACATCTTGGTGACTGCCAGCAGTTTTTGCTGGTACATTTATCAGTCACTCCAGGCTGTTCCCACCTTCTGCTGTGCTTTTCTGCCCTTGTGTCTTGTTTACCACCCTAGTTGGTGTCCTGAACTTGGGACAGTGGAGCCCCAAAATGTGGCAGGCTAAAGTCTCATGCAATTGCTGACTTTATTCAGAGCATGAGAAAATGTGTACCCTAAGGATTAAGGAAGATAACATAAGTAAAGCTTTCATGAGTTCAAGCTGTACACAATCACAAGGACAAGCTGGGTGGCAAAACACCTTTTTCTATATAGGCATATGAATAACAACAGTCAAATCACTCCTATCCTCTATACCTGGATGGAGCATGGTAAACACATTCTATGAACACCCATGTTATGGAGGATCAGAGATTGCAAGACACTTTTCTTGTTTATGTGGAGTTTCCTCACAAGCTGTCAGACATCCCTCATGCAGCGTCATTCATGGACTCAATTCCAACAGTGTCTTTCTTCTCTTAGAAGATTCCAGTTATACTAGATAATAGCCCAGCTTATGGACTTATTTTACCTGATAACATTAGTAAAGAATCTTTTTATGGCCAGGAGTTATTATTTCACTCTCACTATCTTACATATGTCATATTTGTGTCTGTGTCTTATATATGTATTCTTTTTCCTCTTTGATAGAGAATATATCTCTATCTGTCTATGTATCTATCTAGGTATGTATGTATGTATGTATGTATGTATCTATCTATCCATCAATCCATCTATCTATCTATCTATCTATCTATCTATCTATCTATCTATCTATCTATCATCTAAAACAAGACCCTGTCTTATCACTCATAGCTATTGTCATCCACATATAAGAAGCCAGTTTGATAGACGTGATAAGACAGGGTCTTGCTGTGTAGCTCATCCTGGCCCCAATGTCCTACTATTTGCCAAAAACTAGCAATTTTTCTGCTTAAGATTCTCAAGTGCTGGGATTATAGTCATGCATCAACATGCCTTGCTTCAAAATACCTTTTAGGAGACACAATTAAACCTGAAGCAGCAACTGTCTGGTGTAGTTTTATTATATAGTTGGGTTATTGTAAAGCGCCTTCAAAAACAGGGACAGATCGGTTATGAACTGGTTAATAAGGTCATTATCTATCCATTTAATAGAATAGAAGTTACAGAATGAAAGGTATTTGGGCTATTTTACTATCAATATACAGACTTGATAATTCCTTAGCAAATTTTATTTCTTGATTTTAGACTCTGATCCAGTCATCAAATGTATACACTAGCTAGTTACACAGGAACAACTCCCTTTCAAGACAGGATCAATTCATCTGTAGAAATTTCTGGAAGAATTAGGCTACAAAATAACTTGAATTCAACATCGTCAATTCTTATGTGTAAAAACTCTTGTAATCTGGGTCAACGTTGTAAAGCATCCAAAGGAGAGGCAGAGGACTCCACAGAAAAGTTATTTCTTGGCATTTACCAATTAGTTGATTAACATGTAAATTTTATTCAAAGTTATATAAAATATGCATCCATTATTTCTCGTTCATCAGATTGAGTTATTTTTAATTTTAATAAGATGCAACAATAATTAAGTGATCTAAAATATATAATTTAGTGCTCAACTAATTGATCAGCAGCAAAGACTCCCTTGAGCATGAGGTTCTAGGTACAAGCTTAGATACAAGGGCTGGCATACAGTAGGCAGAAAAAAGTAAAAGCTTGTACATGTTGCCATATACTAGAGAGAAAGGACAACAGAACCCTAGGGAGATGAAATCAGTCACAATGTATTAGTAGAAAGTGGGCAAGGACTTACACGTTTCTTTATGTGCATGTGTAACATATACCTGCAGGAGTGCTATATACGCCCTGAGGTTAGTGTGGTCTGGGATCTAGTTAAGTATGAATATGGGATCTAATTGTATGTAAATGTCAATAAGATTTTGGATTTGCTGCATTGATATCACTGAAATTGGTAGATATTTTATAACTTTGGAGAGAGATGCCTCCTTGATTCTCTAAATGAATAGAATTTCAGTACAGTTTTGAAGTTTAAAAACTTCTCTCTGGATTTTTAAAAAATTTATTATTATTATTATTCTGCTAAGCCAGTAGGGGGAGGTCACACATTGCTTTTTGGTGGGCTTCAGAAATTTTGATGCTGTTTCTTAAGTAAATTTATCCTTTTGTTTTAAAATTAATCTACAATAGAGTACTTCTGCTTACGGTTTTCATAAAGATGCTGGTATTGTTTTTTTAAAAAACAAATTTTCTTAAATTAAGGTTTCCTATTTTCTTAGTTGAAAACATTATTGAAATACTCCAACATTCCTGGTAAAACATAATCATATTGTTGATGTTATTCATGATACCTTCAGTTGCATAAGTCTATTTGTGATATTGGAGACTTAATGACTGATTTTAAGTGGCCCTATAAAAAATTATGGAAACACTCTCAGCCACTTTTTGGTTAAACAAACAAACAAATAAACAACAGGCTATTTTGCTGGGTATAGTAATTCACACTTCTAATCCCAGCACTTGAAAGTGTAAAGTAGGGGAGTCACTGTGAGCTTAGGGTCAGCACAAGTATATGTGGCGACAATGTAGCCTACACTGCAAGAGCCTTGTGTCAAAAAAGCAAGTTAATCTGATATTTACTATTGCAATCTTTACATTTTCTTTCTTTTTTCAGTATAAATCATCAAAAGAAATGAGATTTTGAAAATTTCAATATACAAAGAAAAATAGCTCAGTGAAAACAGAAAGCACAATATGGGAACTCGGTGGCTATTGTTCCTGAGAGGATAAGAGCTGATGGTATGACGTTGTACATATGCTGCAGGAAAAATACAGCAGTACTCTGACGGCTAGGAGCAGAGAGATCTAAGTTCTTGTATTGTGCAGTCTCGCCTAACACAGAACGAAGGATAACACCATTCCTCTTGTGTCATAGTTTCTCTACGCAGGTGGTCATGTTCACTGGTCCCTCGTTGTCAACCCTTCACGTTTAAACGTCTGAGCATTTGTACAAATCGTTACAGTCTTGTGTCACTACAGCCCATTGCAATACACCCAGCTGATAATTTCACAGCTACACATAAAAGGTCACAACAAATTAAACATTGGAAATAGAAATATCTTACTTTGCAGCCTGTGTTCTGTCTAGCCATGAGTAAGCTTTCTAAAGAAATGACAGTTGGAATGACATCATCTTATGAGATGAATTTGTCCACTTAAATTTGAATTTATTTTTTGAAGTAACTGGTCAAATAGTATTAGTGTTGGGAGTAAAAATTGAACCGTCATGATTATTTTGTTGACAGTCACATGTAAAGATTTAGAACACAGAGAAATATAATAAAAAAGAAAAATATTGGGAACTAAAAAGACAATTATTGGTAAATGTCCATATCTATGTCTACTATTATAAGAACTTCTTTGGAAAATATTACAACAACTGGCCCTTGGAAGAAGATTCTACAGTGTTACCAAATAAAATCACATGACTAATCAAATAACCATCTTCATTTCACAGAGAAGATATTGAGTTATGAGACTTTCTTCTATAAGGATTAAAATAGAACTCTATTTTTAAAAAAGAATATTTTTCCTAAAAGTTTATGTTTAGGAGCTAAGATTTATATCTGAGAGACACAGTGGTTATGCAGGAGGTCCAGTGAAAATGTGACCTAGATTACACTTTTACACACACACACACACACACACACACACGAGAATGGAAAAATAAAATGATATTTAGATATTGGCAATCATATTGACTCATCAGCAACATTAAGAACCAAACAAGACATAAAATATATTTACAAAATTGGAGCAGAAAAATTAGAAAGTATTAACTTTGGGAGAATAAAATTTAACCTGATGTACGTATTTACACATTTCTGTAGAAGTAACAACTGGAAATGAAAACCAAATACAATACCAAACTGAAGTAAACCACACACACACACACACACACACACACACACACACACACACACACACACACAATTTCAATTTAAAGGGTTATCTTTTACTAAATAATAAGTTCTATTTGTAACCCCTTGATTTTTTTTTTATCATGGCTCAAAGAAGAGTATGGACCAAAAGCATTCAAATACCTGTATTTCATATATCTATATCTATACCTATCTATCTATCTATCTATCTATCTATCTATCTATCTATCTCTCTATCTATCTATCTATCTTATCATATGATATATACCATATACCACACATCATGTGTTATGTTATATGTTATATATAAAATATCATATGATATCATATATTATATTACACATAATATATGTATATTGTGTGTGTGTATTTCTTTGAATATTTGTTTTTTTCCTAAAGTTTGGAATTATGAAATACATTATGGCCTAAAAGTGTTATGGTACTAGGGACCCGAGAGGTGGCTCAATGATTAAGATCACTGGTTTCACCAAACTAGATAAGATGGATGAAGCAAAGAAACACAGGCTGACAGGGACTGGATGTAGGTCTCTTCTGAGAGACACACCCAGAGTACAGCAAATACATAGGCGAATGCCAGCAGCAAACCACTGAACTGAGAGTGGGACCCCCGTTGAAGGAAACAGAGAAAGGACTGAAAGAGCTTAAAGGGGCTTGAGACCCCATATGCATGAACAACAATGCCAACCAACCAGAGCTTCCAGGGGCTAAGCCACTACCCAAAGACTATACATGGACTGACCCTGGGCTCCAGTTGCATAGGTAGCAATGAATAGCCTAGTAAGAGCACCAGTGGAAGGGGAAGCCCTTGGTCCTGCCAAGACTGAACCCCCAGTGAACGTGATTGTTGGGGGAGGGCAGTAATGGGGGTAGGATGGGGAGGGGAAGCCCACATAGAAGGGGAGTGGCAGGGGAAGGGGGATGTTGGTCCGGAAACCGGAAAAGGGAATAACAATTGAAATGTAAATAAGAAATATCCAATTTAATAAAGACGGAGGAAAAAATGAAAAAAAATTACTGTTTAAAAAAAAAAGAACACTGGTTTCTCTTTCAGGGGACCTAAGTTCAACTTCCAGCAGTCATTTAATTGCTTACAACTGTATGTAAATATAATTCCAAGGGATCTGACACCTTCTGACTTCTGTAGGCACAAAACACATATGTGATGCACAGACATAGGATCACATATGCAGGTATACATATTAAGCTTTAAACAAATCCTTGTAAGAGCTGTGGTACCAGTTTTCCTTGTTAACAAGGATGTACTTGTCTCATTTGTGCTATTTGGTGCCCATATTTCACTTTCAGGCTTTGGATACTACTGAGGCTTTAATAAACTACCAAAATTTCCTTAGTGGTACCATAATTTACACTATACATTCAGAACAGAATATAATATGAAAATAAGTATCATTTGTAACACAGCATCCATTACAAGACATTTATAAAAGTATGAAGATTTTTAACAGTGAGGACAACTGTCTAGCTATAGAAAATCAATGACTATTAATAGCTTCTAACTATAAATTGCTCTAATAAAGAATCTGTATATTTGTTTTCAGATAGACGGCATGAAATGGAGGCTAATATCTCCATTTTATGAATTGGGAAGTGAAGAAGGGAGGAACAACAATGGCGCAAATCACAAAAGGAATGTGAGCTGTGAAATTTTAGATTCATCTGTGTTCCCAGGAGGCTCTCTACCTTATCGCCTCTCAATGCTTCCACATTTTATGTTCTTCACCATGTGGCTTTTATTAAAGTCTTGTACTTCTTCAAGAGCTACTGCAATGGCGTGCCATTTCCCAACGTCACATAACTACCTCCTTTGTCCTCCTTGTTTCCTGTGAATCATCCAGTTTTGCCTCATTGCAAATTAGAATGGTTTGGACAGGGCTTGGCCCTTTCACCGTGAACCAGGATGTGAATTGTAAGATATTCAATTCACTTTTCCAAGCTGTAGAAATGCCCACACGCATTATTAAAGGTTAGATACTTGTTAGACACTCTGGAAGCATTTCCACGATTCTGTGTCTATAGCCCAGTGATCAAATGATCAGGTCTGTTTCTTTCATCATCACAGCATGACCTGAAGAGCTGCAATCGTTCCCTCTCTTTCTGAGCTTAGGCTGTGATTAATTTGATTGCCTTCCAAACTTGTGTTTTTCCTCTGTGCCCTGCCTAAATATTGGCACAATACAATTGCAGTAGGTTCCTTGTTCCGTTCTCTCTTAAACACTTCGATTCCAGGCCACTTAATCCAGACATGTAAATTGTGTGACATTCAATGCCAGTGAACAGTGTAAGCCAAAAGCCTTAGCTAGCATAGTTCTATTTATTTATTTATTTATTTATTTATTTATTTATTTATTTATTTATTTATTTATTGGTTAACCTGTTACTAGTCCTAAATTGTCACTGAGCATGCTCAAATAATGATATTATTAACACAAAAGGAAGGCAAAGTTACATGATTCTTTAAGAAACATAAAATTTATGCATTTTAAGACTACCATATGTTATGTCACCTTTATTGCAGTATCAATCTGATCTTCAATCAGGGTGATTTTCTGTGATTACATTTCCAGATTAAGCTATTGCAGTAATTAAAGGGAACCATGTTCATTAGAAACCGTTTATTTAGTGTATAACATTATAAGGCTGTTAATATGGAAATCAGAGGAGGAAACAGATAAGATAGTCACAAATCTTAGTGTCAATGAAAATATAATTTAACAGGAGGATTACGCCTAACTTATTTCTGGAACACATGAACACTGTGAGGCAGAGATGGAAATGAGGTATCTATAGGCAAACGAATGACAAAGATGGCCGGCAAATCACAGAGCCTATGACGGAAGCCTAGCGTAGATTCTCCCTCAGAGTTCGTAAATAGAATCACCCCTGCCACTTCAGTGTTCTGCCTGCTTCAGTGCTCTGATGTTATATGATTCTGTGGTTTCAGGCAGCAGTCCATGGTATTCTCTCTGAAAATACCACAACACCGTATTATTCATTAATACTCACCTTTGGAGGAATCGAGTACAAACTTGTATTGAGGCACTAGCGCTGTGAAGTAAAGTGTCACAGTTTAGCAGCTTCACATAATGTCCATGTATTATTTCACAGTCCTGCAGATCAAGTGGCTAGCCACAGGTTAGGTAATCCTTTTGCTCATTTATGAGAAGGCTGAAAACAAAGGCTTGACTAGGGAACAAATCAGCTTCGAAACTTGGTCAGGTCACCGACAAAATTTGTTTTCTTCTAATTATATGATACAGGTTCCTGCTACACCCTTCTTTTTTAACTGTATTTGACTGGGGTCTTTTTTCAGCCTTGTGTTTAGTACTGCTTCCTAACCCATGAGCGCACAACATGGCTATTAGCTCAGGAAAATATCTAAGACAGTTTTACTTAATAATGTAAATTAAGAATGCTAGCAACACACCGTTACCTGTCAGTTGTGGACACTCACAGGTTTCACCTACACTGAAACAGAAGCGATCACACATGAATATAATAAGTCAATGCTGTTCATGGGGACAGGGTTGATAATAGTATAAAAGTCACAATTTTAGTAACGAATATGTTTACATCAGTATGTATACATGTGTGCACATGTGTGGATGCATGCGCACATACATACATACACACACACAGAGAAAGAGAGAGAGAGAGAGACAGAGAGACAGAGAGACAGAGAGATTACTTAGGTAAACAAATCTTAATATTATTTTGTCTCCAAGCATGTTAAAATCAAGTTCTAAGGACAGACCATGAAGTTCTGTTTTCTTGGAAAAGGTTAACCCCTACAAAATTATCTCAGATACCATGGGTGTTTGTGTGTGTGTGTGTGTGTGTGTGTGTTCCCTGTCAAAGAGGCTCTTCAGCTTTTCAATTTTCTCAAGTTATGCTTGAACTGACTTTCCTTCATTATATCAGAAAGGATATGTTTAAACCATTATGGAGTAGTCCTGAAATCAACTTAACATATCTTTAAAAACCTAAGAAAGAAGAATATAAGAATTATAAGACTGAAAAGGAGGAAGATTGTAACTATCTACATGATTATTGATAGATCTTTAATTTTTTTTTAATGAGAGATGCATGTAAAGACGATGAAAAAAATGTACATGAATTTGGGAGACTTTACGTACAAGTAGAAAACAATTTCAAACCATTATATCTATTTCTATTTACCCTGAAAATATTTAGATGTGGTGGTGCAGTAAAAATTGAATGCATATTAATATTGCACCGCATTTCAGTTAATAATATGTATTCTGGGTGCATTAAATAAAAAATATAAATTTCAGTACAAACTGATAAGTGACAGACTGTGTCCTTCCATGTTCGTACCTTGAACTTTGTAAGGCTTTTCCTGGATTTATACTTTGATTAGATGAAATAGACAATTTGCAGAGTTAAAATTAAAATGTACATACCAATAAGAGGGTCAGTCTGCAAGGGTTGCTTTCTAAATTTTATATCCCCAGACAGCCATCAGGCAGCCAGCAGAAAAATGCATTTTGAAGCCATGGAGTCTTCAGTTTTTATCTCTGACATTATGTTGAGAGTCGACAGATGGAAACACAGCAGCAGACAGGCAAAGTGGTGCCAAATGAGGCACATATATATAGCAGAGTGGTGCCCTACCCAGGTGGTCATCTCCTCCTCTCCAGAACCTTTAACATGGCTCACTCTACACTTGACTATGCTGTAGTGATATTGACATGTTCTTCAGTCATTGGCGAATGTCAGTGGGCTCTTGGCTCTCTGCGTAGGGAACTTTGGTATGCTCTCTGCTCTGTACATATGTCCAAGCTGGCAGCCAGTTGGCATGGCTGCTGATGTGTCTCTATCTGTCAGATCTCCTCATCACCTTTGGGACAGAAATAGACGATATGGGTATGTCAGCAAGAATGTTATCATTGGCCGGGGAAAGATATCTAGGGAAATTAAAATTTAGCGATATTTTTAAAGTCACTTCAAAAATTGCCATCTAAACTGGGGATCCATTTATCTTTGGGAACATGGTAACAAAATCTAATTAAAGGTGAAAAGATTTTTTTGTTATCATTTTTGGCAAGATTTTCATAGTAGGCAAAGAGTGAAGCAAACTTTGAACGAATGTGCCCCAAAGACCAAAGTGATGGAGTGGGAGTAGACCTGGCCTAACAAAGCAACATGGAGAACATTCAAGCAAAAATGATTACATATTAATTGACCAAAATCACAATTATAGATGCATTAAACTGAATACTGAGGTGTTTTAAACATAACCACGTTTTACACAGTCTTAGGATGATGTATGCATAGATGTCTACATTTCATATGTGTTCTACTCATTACCCACCTAACAGAAGACACACAAGTCATTTGTGCTTCAAATATATGAGATAACCTTGAAATAATTAGTTGAGCTGGCTCCATTTTAAATGAGCTTCTCCATCATCTTTTCACTTCGGTGATGCTATATTTGATTGTTAGATTCATTAATCCACCTATTCACATCAACAATTATTTACTGAACTCATTACCTCCTGTCCAACACTTTAAGCAATTTCTCTGATTATGCTCCCTAATTAATTTCAGAAAATCAAAATCTACTCACTCAACACAGGAACTTGAGAATCATCCTTGACTTTTCCTTCACTCGCCTCTCACAAGCAATCCTCTCTTAATCTTCTTCAGTCCATTTCCTTCACTTCACAGACAAGTCATCGTATATAAAAGTCAACTGCAATGTTCTGCTCCTTTGGATTTCAACAGCCAAGCATAGGATGGAGTCACGGTGACTTCAGATGTAACAGCATCTTGAGATAGATTGTGCTATCACAAAAGGATAAATAGTAGATTCTTCAGTAACCCGTGGGACATATGTTATGGAACAGCAGCAGCAACAAGTTCAAACTCGGGCACATGTTTTTCATATTGTATTGGAGTGGTGGAGATGGGCAAGAATTTATTTAGGTATCAAAGAGCCATCAGGATACAACCCTTCATTACCAGAGATGCCGAGAATGCACCGCAAGAACCTAGGCCACAGAATCAACCGATGAGAACTCACTGGGGCTCAAAGAGATTAGGGAGCCTCTAGCGGTCTAACCTGGGACCTCTGAATATATGCTATGGTTTAATAGGTTGATGGTCTTGGGAGAATCCTAACAGTGGGAGTGGGGGCTGTATCTGACTATTTTATCTACTTGTAGGACCTCTTTCTTCTTATTGGATTGCCTGTCCAGCCTTGGTGTGATGATATGTACCTGGTCTTATTGTACCTTGCTATGCAGTGTTTGGTTAATGTCTCTGGGAGGCCTGCTCTTTTCTAAGGAGAGACAGAGGGGTGGTCTGAGGGAGAGGAGAGTTGTAGGGAAGAGACTGGGAGGTGGGGGTGTGGAACTGTGGTTGGAATGGAATATATAAGAGAAGAATGAAAAGAAAAATAAAAAAGACTAGGAAAAAATCTTAAGCAGTGCCAAAGTGGCATTTCCAGGATGAGAAATCAGAAGAGTACATTACAATGGGTTCCCGAACAGCCGGAATCCAGGATTATATAGTTTTTGTCCAATTTAAATGAGAAAGGTTTTTCTGAGTTTCTGTTTGATTGACTGAATAATAAACCCTACCCCACAATGAATAGTAAAGCTTATGGTTTAACATATTGGGAATGAGTGATTACACTATTAGTTATTTTTTTGTATAGCAGGTACAGCTCTAGGTCCACCCCAGGCAATCAACCATGTGGGGTCACTGTGGGGCTGTAGAGTCCTTCTGCGTCCAGTGTGCTCCTTACCAGTTAGTTTCCTGGTCCTATGCTTTTGTGGCACAGACCCTTTAGCAGTTTTCAGACTTTCCTGAGATTTACGAGATTCACTCACATTTTATGCATGCTCCTCTCTTTGTTCAATAATCACTGTAATTCTACTCTGATTAGTCTTTCATTATATTTGTTCTTGTCTTTAGAGAAATTAAATATTTTTATTACTTCTTTGAGAGTTTATAAAGTTGTGATGTAAATTAATTGTGTGACAATTGTATGAAAATTAATAAAAAAAGTTGCAATGCATTTTTAACATCACGCTCAGCCTCTAATACCCCTAATATGCCTAAGAGCCATCCTTACTTCCTCTACCCCTCTTAACTTTATGTGTTTCTTCCTTTGTATGAATATCCCATCATATCCAATTTGTGCTATTCATAAACTCATTGGTATTATAGATTTTAAAGGTTAATTTTGTTTATGTTTTGCTTTTAAATTTGTAAGCCTTAGTCTAGTATTTAGCATATGTAAAGAAACAGCAAATGCTTGATTAATGAATGAATCACTAAGTCTTGACTAACTCAATGACCTTGTGAGCATTAACTAGTTTAGGTTCAATATTTTCTTTCCTGATACATATTTCTGCATGCTGAATGGGATTCTGGTTCTCACATTCTTTTACCAAAGTCTTGGAGGCCTGAAGAGTGGGTAAACCATTTACAACAAGGCCAAGCAAACATACACCTAATTAGATATAATGGTACTACCTTATAGGAAGACAGGGGTTAAGAAAGGAAAAAAAAACCCACATTTACTGTGTTAGTGCATCAAGAATTATAGGTTTCAGGAGTGGTGATCCACACTTTAAAGCCAGCCCTTGGGACGCTAATGCAAGTACTGTAGGCAAAGGTTATCTCTATTGTTCTGTTTAGGATGAACTGCAAATGTGTGTTTTAAACTTTACAGAAAGCACTAAGGAAATGGAATTTGGATAAAGATAGAAAGAGGAAGAATGACTGGTAATTTGGGAGCATAAGGGTACTGTGGAGGAGGCCAGGTCTTAATGGGATTTTGAAGCAGGGGACTTTGGAGAGCTAGACAACAATATGGCAAGAGTGACAGCATGGTGGCACAGGAGCGCTGATGGTATGGGGAAATGAATGTCAGCCCCAGAAAGCAGGACAGTGGTGTCAGAAAAAAAGATTTAGTCTTGTGAGAGCCCAGAGGCAAAGTGAATCTGCCATTTGACTCCTGTATTCCTACCAACTACAGGCTGACTGCAGCAGACACAGATGGGATCCTCCTGAATGAGAGTCTTGCATGGTGGAAAGAAAATGTGTTTGCGCGTGCTTTATGACACAAGCAGCTGAGCATTCACCCAGCCTGGAATTGTAAATCGGGAAACCTTTAGTGTTAGGGATTTAAAATATTTAACTCTAAATACGCGATCATGACACAAAACCCCAGTGTTTATTTCTCATTCAGTTTTTCTTAAATGATAGTTGGAGAGAATATGCGATACCCATAGTACAAAGAGGAGTGAAGAGTATCAGGGGGAAAAAAAAAGATCTCCATGGAGGATCTCACTTGATGACTCCATTTCAAAGACGAGATAATGGGAGCCAAGAGACACTACTTTTATTTTCTTGATGGATGTTTTCTACATCATTGAAGTAAGCCGGTCCAGGGTTCTAGTTTCGACATTCAGGGTTGGATTTTCTTTGTTTGGTAGGGCATAATTCTCATGACAGTTATACTCTTGCCACACTTGTTTCTCTGCATCAGGAAATGTGTGGTCAAAACCTACAACATAGGGGAGGGGGATGATAGGGAAAAATATCTTACCCCTAGCCGTTCATGACAACTCATGCCTATAACTTCATCAGGCAGGAAGGTGAGACAGGAAGGGGGATGAAGGTACAGAGCCAGCCCGGGCTACAGTGGGAAAATGCCTCAAAACAGGTACATCAGCAGATCTTACCTATATAACTGTCATTATTTAGAGACAAAGATATGGAAGCCATGATGCTTTGTGTGGGAAGGGATAGATGTTAATAGTTTATGCATGACTTTAAAATATGAAGTCCTACTGTTATTCTATGGGTACAGAGATGGTGTACAATAGCAACCTAGAGTGAAGATTGTTTTAGAGAACCCATTTCCCAAGGTGCAGTACATGGAGTGTCACATAAGACATCGGATTCACACAGGAGCTTATTCCAAACAGAGATCTCACGGTGACCTAAGTGGACTTTTGGTTTGGACTTTATAAGCTCTCCAAGAGATCCATGCACACAGCATAGTTTTGAAAAAATCATTGTTAAAAAGCACAGACTTCCTTCTTTAAGGAACCTGTGCCTACTTGAGTGTATACTACATCAAATCAACCTCTTATGAGGCTTCAGGTGTAAGGGTGTTAAAAATAGGATGAAAGACCTTCATGTGTTCATATCAGAATAAGAAATTTTCATTTATAAAGTTAAGTTATGGGGCTAGAGGAATGGCTTAGACATTAAAAATGTTATTACTCCTGCAGAGGACACAGGATTGGTTGCTTGCACCTACATCTGGGAGGTCAAAACTGCCTGGAACTGCATTTGCTGGGGCTCCCCACCACCTGGATGTTCCTGCTATACATTGCAATCATGTAGGCACATGCAATTATCAAATTTCAAAGGCAGGAGAAATGAAATAATAAAGTAAAAATAAATTAGAATTAAATTCAGGTTTTTGTTCTGGTTATAAAAGGATTAACATTTGGGGCAAGATGCTAATTTTTTAATGTATGCTGGACGCAATGGTAATTACAGGAGAAGTGAGGCAAGGTGAGGCAATGTATGTCCCCCATGGCTCTGAGGGGAAATGATGCTGGAGCTTTGCAATCTAAGCGCTTCAACATCACCTGTAGTTTTGACCTGGACAAACCTGAGCATTTGGGGTACAAGGGATGTATGACAAACTGCCATTTGTTCCTTCAGTCACAGACACCCACTGCTTAGTGTGCTAGAAGAATTCAAGATGAACTGGAGAAGGTAGAGCGTACCATGGAAACGATCACAGAGCTGGTGGTTCGCCAGTGGCCTCCAGTCAATGGCAGATCAAACAGAATCTAAATTCTCTTCAGGGCTCTTTTGTTATTGGCTACGTGGCCTCCACTGAACTACCTGTTCTTCTTGTTTGTTTATTTTGTTTATTTAATTTCATATTTCAAGTGAGGGTGTTGAACAGGATAATCCTTATGGACTTTGTAGCTATTGAACATAATGTTTCTTAACAAAGTTAGAAGTGAGAAAACAACACGAAAATCTGAAGTTCACCAGGTCTGAGCTAAAATCAGCAGTGACCACTGATATGAGGTAGCCTGTCTGCAGGTCATTTTCATCTGCAAAATGGAGTCATATCTCAAAACTTCAGGCTTATGTATGCCTTTTGAATGGTCTGAGATATGAAGCTAGTAGTGTATCACCTGGCATGGAGAGGTATCAGTAAGTGGGAGCGACTATCAGGATGGCTTTACTGGCTGAGGAAAAGCTCATCTCCTAGGAAAGGCATGCCAAATGGGATGCTCAAGTTACTGTTTGCATTTTTCACCCGTGAAGGTGTCCATGAATTGAAATTAGCACTGTGTGGGAGCCTCATGGGATTCAAGTGTTGCTAAGGCAACCACTAATTTCCAAATCAGGGTAAATAGTTTCACAGAATGTACAGTTTCCTTTAACAAATTGGATTCCAGCGAAGGGCACACCTTTCTGTCCCCCGCTGCTCTCTACCCAAGTGAAGGTTGTCCACCTGCAGCTGTGTGCACCAGGGCTACTTTTATCTGTTGCCAATGATGCTCTGAAGGTTACAGACAGAAACAGCCATCCCTGAGGTCTATCAGCTTTCCCCGTCTTACCTTTGTAGTTTCTCAAGTTGGAGTCACATTTCTTGACTCACACGGTAGGTCACTGAAAGAGCTCCTCGGCACATTCATGTAATATACTTCCAAGCAAAGAGGCCATGGGGTTTACAGTCATCTGACTCTGCTCCCCTTCCCCATTCTGCAACAATCCTTCCTCCTCCTGCACATGCATAGGAATTCCTGCGGAGAAAGAACCTATTATTAAGCCAGCATTGCTTCTCTGTCTACATTCTTGTGTTAAATTAGTCCCCTTCATTGTTATACATAATAGGCAGCTACTTATACATCAATGAAAACTCAGTGCACTGCTGTGGGATTATTTCAGTCCTCAATGAACCACACATTCCTGCCATTGTTTATGGGAGTGATTTTTAAGTCTCTCTTGCTTCCTTTTAAATCTTTTCTTGGAGAGGAATGGCCAATCTTCCTCATGTATTTAGCATATTTTCTCCTTGAACCGCTTTACAGAACGGGTGCCATTAACAGTGGCATCTTTTTTTTTCTTTTCTTTTGCAGCAATTCTTAGTGTTGGCTCCTGCTTTTAAATATGCCAGCAGCAAGAACCATCATGGAAGCATGTTAATTACCTTCTCTGGAAAAAAAAGGAAGGAAGGGAGCTAGGGAGGGAGGGAAGGAGGAAGGAGGGGACGGAAGGAGGGAGGGAGGGAAGGGGGGAGGGGAAGAGAGAGAGAGAGACAGACAGAGACAGAGACAGAGAGACAGAGAGAGAGACAGAGAGAAAGAGAGAGAGAGAAAGAAAGAGAAGAAAAATTTGGTCTCAAGTTCAGAAATAGCCTTACTAGCCTTGCTAGATTCTTCATAGTTTATTTTGGGAAAGGGCTTGTCCATCCACCTTCAATAAGGTTCTATTTGTGTTAGAAAATGTTAGGCCCCACATGCGTGCTGCTTCTCTGTGCATGTAACATAATGCAGTATAAGCATTATTATACAGATCAACGCCTTTTTCCAAAAGTTGAGAGCCAATGACGTATAGAACGTTCTAGAACATATTGACCTATACAGCAACACTTCTTAAAGAAGAAAACATACTAAATAAATTGAACCGAAATCTTACGATAAGAATATTTAATTGGAAAGCCCATCTATGACTGCAGTGTTTCTAAGTTTGTAAAAGGGTTAGAGAAGCAGAAATGGACAAAACCAAGAATACAACATTGTGTATGAGCTGAAGGGGAAAGGGGGAGAAGATGTTAACATCAGAACCCAGACCAAAACTGCGGGAACTTGGGATCAGACCCAGCCATGGAAGTTCAGCTACCTAAAGTGGGAATAGAATGGAGACATCCTGAATCCTCCCTCCCTTCTGCCTCTAACTCATTTGTCAGTGGGTAAGTTGGCTTGATAAAAGTGCCTGGCATAGGTGGCCTGATACAATTTTTTATGAAGCAAAACATCTTTCCTTGTGTTAGGAAAAAAAGCCACTTTAACAAAATTACAAAGTATGTAACATACAAGAGATTATATACAGAGCATATTTTAAAATCATAATGATAAAGTGAATATTCATGTATTTACCCCTTGTTTAAGTTGAAGAATTTACTCTCTGTCACATGCTTTGCCTTAAGCCTTGGCCATTAGATTCGTTGTTGTCTGAACACAGGACATACAGACTTTGTAGATAGCGTGTGCTACCGCACTTCCCCTGACTCCCATGCACTTGTATTGATGCATACACAGACTGGTACAGTGAATACATACTTGTATCAGTGCATACACATACATAGCAGTGGATTCTTGGTTTTGCCCATTTCTGCTTTTCTAATCCTTTCTGATGTTTTCAGCTCTCTGATCATTGAAGGCATTTATATACCAATAGTAATTACACCAAATGTCAAAGTTTTTCCTAACCACAGCCAGCACTTGATTTTGAGTATAAAAGATATAAGTGAGAGACATTTTATCTAATGTATCTAAAGCAATTTTTCTATACTTTCCTATAGTTGAGTACTCTTGTCTTGACACTTGTCAGGCATCATGCAAGCAAATGTAAACATTCCTAATATCTACTTAGAAAACACTTGCTTTTGTGTAGATGAAAATATTCCTGTGGCTCATTATGCTCAGTCCTTTCATTTAAATAACAAATTTAAAGGTGTCTAGTTAGAAGGAAAGAGAAGTAAAAATAACAACAGCAACAACATATGACTCTGAAGTGACTTAGAAGGACAGTATGGTGTTTGAACAGTGAAACCAAGGTCATGACAAGGGAAGTGCTACACACCAGACATAAAATTCAATGCATAAAGACAAGATTAAGAGAACAGTGGGGAGAAAATGCCAACAAGACTAGCTCTACCACCTTTGCTTCAGCATAATAAAACTCTAAGCATACATCTCAATGAACAGGAGCAGGAGGGTACCATTACTGACCTGAACTGACAGAGAAATAGTGCATTACATGACACTTCCATCCTGTGATTCGGTTGATCTGAATAAAGCTTTTTATCTGATTCTGAAGATCCTGCCTCCAGAGAATGGTTTCTCGTCGAAGGTCATGGAAAATAAAAAGAACCGCCCAGAATGACACTGAGGTATAAACAAGCAGAACCAGAAGTGGGAGTGTGTCATTTTATTGCCAGTGAACCGCATGCAGATATTTGATAACTTGAGAAATTCAGTCTTCAACTGGTGCAGCTACATGTCTCCCCCAAGGACTAGAAGATAATCCTAGTCCAGGCCTGTGTGGCATGACCAACTCTTGATAAAGTTAGTCAATCCCAGTTGTGACAGAAGCTCATCACAGAAAGTGCCAAACCAGTACAGGACACATTTTCCCTGATCAAGAAGATTATCACACCTGTTATGCTCATTTCTCATCTAGATTTTGACAACACTGGGTCTGGCAAGTTCAGAGGACCATGTGGAGGTCTGAACTAGTTGCATGGTTTGCATTTAATATGAAGGATATATAATGACAGGCGTTATCAGTATCTGCATTCTGGACACTGCTCTGCTCTGCTCAGCATTTTCTGGACTGCAAGATTGAGTTCATGAGGCCGTATGAGGAGGTCTGGGCTTAGATGTATACCCAGTCTTTGGGTAGGCTGGGAGGGTATGCCTTCTATCTGATGGCTTCAATGTGGTCCAGCACGGGGCTCTGTGTGTGAAGATGAACACTATCTTATTGTTCAGGTATACCATAAATGTCACTCACAAGGTCTATAAATGACATCCTAGATGTACAGGCCAAGAAGAAAGCCAACCTGTAGTACTATGGTGAGCAGTCCTTCCTGGCTATTATTCATGATAAAGAATAGTTTTGATTCTAGCAAAAAAAGGGGAAAAAAGCCTAAATTCTTTGTATTTCATATTTATTTTAAACCTCAAGATAATGAGAAACAAATCATTCCAAAGTGGAAACTCATTAGTATTTACTCATAATGTGAGCTAAGTCCGACTTGTTAACACTGATTCCTAACCTGAGACATACAGAAGGATAAAGAAAATACTGCATAGCTTAATACATATCTGAAGAAATGAAAGGCTGATACTAAGGTGTCTAAGAAAAGGATTTTCTTGGAGAAATTCATTATCTTCTGGTAGCATTCTTGCTATCTAGGTAAGAGAGCCGTAATATGTTTTCTTATGCTATATTTTAAAATTGAAAAGCAGCAGTAAAATGCTTTAGGCCACCTGAACCTATAGTTATAAAGAATTCAGTATTCAATTTTTGAAAATACTAACAGTCAAGGCTTTGTCCTGGTGGTGAGTCTAGAAGCATTGAGAAGGGATGTGGCCATAGGATGTATTATAGGAAATACTGTCAAACTGAAGGATCTGTAGACCATACCCAGCTTGAGAAAGAGCTGTGTGGCTGCATACTTTGGCTGGAATGACCAAAGAAGGTGAACAAGGAATCTGTACCAAGTATATTGCTCAATGTTGAGGAGGGACAAGCAAGAAACACCATAGAGGAGAATCCTTATGCCAGATGAGCTAGATGTCATTGTTTTTGAGGCCAACGGTTTAGAAATCAGTCTGGAGGTTCCTCAGAAAATTGGACATTGAACTACCTGAGGACCCAGGTATACCTCTCCTGGGTATATACCCAAAAGATGCTCCAACATACAATAGAGACACATGCTCCACTATGTTCATAGCAGCCTTATTTATAATAACTAGAAGCTGGAAAGAACCCAGATGCCCTACAACAGAGGAATTGATTCAAAAAATGTGGTACATCTACACAATGGAGCACTACTCATCTATCAAAAACAATGACTTCATGAAATTCATAGGCAAATGAATGGAACTAGAAAATAACATCTTGAGTGAGGTAACCCAATCACAGAAAAACATACTTTGTATGCACTCATTGATAAGTGGATATTAGCCCAAAAGCTCAAATTACCCAAGATGCAATCCACAGACCACAGGAAGCTCAAGAAGAAGGAAGACCAAAATGCGGATGGTCCCACTCCTTCTTAAAAGGGAAAAAAAAATCCATAGGAGGGGATATGGAAGCAAAGTTTAGAGCAGCAACTGAAGGGACGGCCATTCAGAGCTTGCCCCACATGTGGCCCATATATATACAGCCACCAAAACTAGATAAGATTGATGAAGCTAAAAATTGCATGCTGAAAGGGACTGGATATAGATCTCTCCTGAGAGACACATCTAGAGCATGTCCAATACAGAGACAAATGCTAGCAGCAAACCACTGAACTGACAACAAGACCCCCTTGGGGGGAATTAGAGGAAAGATTGAAAGTGAAGGAACTTGCAACCCCATAAGAACAACAATGCCAACCACCCAGAGCTTCCAGGGACTAAACCACTACCAGAAGATTATACATGGACTGACCCAGGGCTCCAACTGCATATGTAGCATAGAATAGCCTTGTTGGGGCACCAGTGGAAGGGGAAGCCCTTGGTCCTGCCAATGTTGGAACCCCAGTGCAGGGGAATATGGGGGGCAGTAAGGGGGATGGATGTGGGGGGAGTACTTGTATTTGGGAGGGGGAGGGAATGGGGGATTATGGACAAGAAACTGGGAAAGGGAATAACATTTGAAATGTAAGTAAAGAAATATATCTAATAAAAAAACAAAAACAAACGAACAAACAAACAAACAAAAAAAGAAGTCAGATTAATGTTTTCTCAAAGAACTTGTACAGGAAGTCACAAAGGTAAGATGCTCTTTTGAAAATCCACAGGTAGCTGATGCTACCACAGAACACTGCTGTTCCAGTCCCTCAGTAGAGTACAGCCTCCCAGTCCACAGCTGTTTCATTCTTCCTAATTCCAAAGAAGAAGAATGCTGAACAGAGGGGAGAGGGGATAAAGGGGGGAAGACAATGCATCACCGTCTTGATCCCTGTGAGTTTCAATGTAAAGGACATGAGAACTGAGTTTGATGACAATTACAAATAGGCCTGAATTTCTGCGGTTTGCTGGTACAGGTACCAGATAGCTTAATTAACTGAATGAAAATGTTTTACAAATAAGCATGGGACAGGAGAAGTCCTGAAAGGGATGAGAAACGTCATAGGCAAAATATGTAACTTGGGCGCAGCAGCAACATTTCTCTCTGAGACACCCACTAAACATTTAGGAAATATATATTTTTGAAGGTATAATTCCACTAGGACAAATAGAAAGGAACAGAGGCAATAAGAGCGCCAACGGCAAAATCTTTAGAGTCTAGAAACCAGCAGGAGAAGAGTGTAACAGACAAAGCTGAGCCAAGAAGTCTGACTCCCGCACACTGGGAGTGCAGACAATCAATTTGGTTTCATTAGAGATTTACTAAAGGCTGGTAAGTTGGCTAGCACTGAAGACCTGCAGGAGAGAGGGATGGTGGGGCAAGCAGGACTGTCACATTTGTGGAGAGTCTGTAGCACGGACTAGATGCCCTCAGATTGTCGTCACAGCCCTTGTACATGCATCTATATTGCCAAATAATGTATTTATTTTCTTCCTCACTTCTCAGTTTTTAATGTTACCTTTTGACTTCCCATTATTTACTTCCCTACAATTTTTTTCTATCCCTGACAGTTTTACTGTCATTTTTGATGATTAATATATGATATTTACATTATTATTACTGTGTAGGTACTATTTATGGCTAAGCCATTTAGGACAGCTAATTGGTTTTCCCTAAAAATGTTTTTGTTTTCCAGGGCATTAATTAATGCCTTCTTTTAGCATTTTGATTAATTACACACATGCAAGAATACAATGGAGAGTCATATAGGATGTTCACCGGGATAAGAATACTCTCATTCAAAATACCAAGGGAAGCGTGAACTTTAGGATGGAAAGGAGAACCCAGAATTAGTTATTTGGCTGGAGAGGCTTGGAGTCATTTATGGTTAATTGGTTTGGTATACTAAGGTCTGTTGGTTACTGAGAGCATTCTCTACGCTGTGCATTCTTTATTTGCCTTCTGATGATCTCGATATGAGAATAACATGAAAAATTGCATCAATCTGTATTTGAAGAAAAGTGAGTTTTAGGGAGCTGGTGGCAATGACCAATTAAGGAATACTCTTGTTAGTGTCCAGGCTTGAGGGTTCTTAGTGGACAAGCCACATCGAAGGAGAGGAAGCTTCAAAGTGAATATTTATAGAGTCAGATGATTGTAGTGCTTTCCAGAAAACATTTTCCCGCATTGGTCTCAAGAGTGACTAGAAGACAAACCTGTAGCAAGTCACTGAAACAATCTAGGAAGAAAAGAACGAAAGAGGAGATGGATTAGCTTCTCTGTTGTAGAAGAGGGAGAGAAAGAATAAGAAACTGATTTGACAGTTAGTATGATACTTGAATTCATAAGACCAGGTTATGGGATGAAAGGAATTTTAGGTTAATTAGGTATTTTTATTTGGAGTTAGCAGATGGCTTACCATGTTGTTTCAAACCTTCCTTTCAAAAAGAACGCCGATAAGTTTAGGATGAAGATCCAGGATTTTCGAATGTCTTATCTACAGAAGGTAATGGGGTAGTGAATTATGAGGTGAGATAGCATTTTGAGTTTAAATGATAACATCATCTTTTATCCTGGAGTCAAGGAGGCT
Source organism: Rattus norvegicus (assembly GCF_021556685.1). NCBI lineage: Eukaryota > Metazoa > Chordata > Mammalia > Rodentia > Muridae > Rattus > Rattus norvegicus. The sequence continues at coordinate 22,128,128 of NC_141544.1, read as the reverse complement.
TCCCTACACTAAGCAGCATACACACTTATCTTTGCTACCACTGCAGCTAAGGTGTCCACACAAAGCTGATACATACAATTGTCAAATTTGTTCCTAACGTCTGCGCTGCCAGCAAGTACAATTTAGAATAAATAAACCATGGAAAGGAAAAGATAAAATGCTTTCTAGTAATTTTTTCCTTTTCTAGGTTTACAGGAAGATTGTAAGTTTTAAAAAAGAAAGAAACCAACTTCATTCCACCCCTGAAGCTAGGGGTTTGAAAAAAAGCACAATTTTTCTTTCTCATAAGCAAAGATGGGTGAAGAAATCACTTAGTATCTGTAAGTTTCCAGAGAAGTTAACGGACTTCATCACACCCAATAGTAATTTAAGATGAAAATAAATTCCACAGAGTTTCAGATTTCTCCCACATGGCCAAAGGGTAGGTTATAGTGCTTATTGGAATGGTAATCTCAGTGAATAACAGACAAGACATGCAAACAGAGTATACTTTAATCCTGACATGCTAGAACCTAAAAACAATATGGAGACGAAGGCCTGTTTCTCTTTCAAGTGATTGAAATTCGGCTTTTGTGACCTTAACGTAGAAATTACATCCAGTTACTGAAAAATAAAGACTACCCTTGTATTTATAGACTGTAGTTGATATTTGCTATATATGGTAGGCAGTGGAGTATGTTTTCTTGTCATACAATGACAAAGCTTCTCTGGAGGGTTAGCTAGGAACTCATCAACGGGAACCGAAAGCTTAAAAATCAGTTTACTTGAACCCCCAGTGAACTAGACTGTTGGGGGGAGGGGGACAATGGGGGGAGGGTGGGGAGGGGAACACCGATAAGAAAGGGGAGGGGGGAGGGGGATGTTTGCCCGGAAACTGGGAAAGGGAATAACACTCGAAATGTATATAAGAAATACTCAAGTTAATAATAATAAAAAAAATCAGTTTACTTCGAAAAGTTAGAAAAAGAAAGTCGGAAGGAGGGGAAGGAAGGGAAGAAAGAAGGGGTTGCAGAAGGGAGGGAAGAAGGGAGGAAGGAAGGAAGGACTGAAGAGAGGGAGGGAGGGAAGGAGGAAGGGAAGGAGGGAGGGAGGAAGTAATTGGAGGTGGACTCTTGGCAGGATTTCCGCTAGTCCTATGGTGGACTACATATCCCAGGAAGCTGAGGGCCCAGGACGCGTGTCCACTCAGACCCACTCATCCACTAGCAGAAAACCTTACTAACACTTGTCACAGCGCAGGCCAATCCTTCTCCTCTCACCTTGGCTAGAGCCTGCAGATGATTCGTTTCAAAAGTGATGCTCTAGTGGCAAGAGTAACACAAGTTTGTCATTATCCAGAGAAAGAAGAGCCTGTAGTTCTCACCATGTTCAGCAGACGAGTGGCATTCTTCTCCTGGACATGCCACTGCTTGGGTGGTGACGTTTTTGGGCACAGCACAGTCCCACGTGCAGACCCCACATGTCAAGTGACACTTTCGGGGCCTTGACTGCTGCTAGGACTGACCACCATACTCCTACCTACCTAGGCTAGCTCCGTCCACTTAGCATGTTTGCATTTATCGGATCCAAGACTCAGTACTGAAAATGTTCAACATTTCGCTGCTTTCCTGCCTTCTTCTGGGGACTGTGACTGCACTTGCCCAAACCCGGAGACAGAGGACCTGAGACCAGAGATCAAAATATGGGGATCCTGGCTAAAAGCACATGTGCTTGCTATTTCTACGTTTCAGCGGTACCTCAGGGGAATAGTCTACATCTTCTCAAGGTGAAAAGGTGTTCCGAGTTAAAATCTCAGCACCTGATGAGCAGTTTCACTAGAGTTGATGTCCAGGTTTTAGATCGAAAGGATGGGTCCTTCATAGTAAGATATAAAATATATGCAAGCTAGAAAAAAATCTGAAGTTAGAGGTTAAACACCTCAGGCAACATGTGGCCAAGTCTCCTTATGTTTCAAGAGGACCGGTTTACCGTGAGAACTGTGGTTGCCCTTTGGATGACAGTGCAGCCTGGCTACGGGAGATGAATTGTTCAGAAACTGAAACTCAGATTCAGAAAGATCTGTCACATTTCCCTACTGTCGATTCTGAAAAGATTGCAGCAGAAACCCAAAACGATCTGGACAGAGGCAAAGCCTGTGTCACTATACCTTAAAGGACAATAAGGTCCACGTTGAGACTCATGGTGAGCATGTTGGCTTTAGGATTTTCACAGATGCAATACTACTTTCATTGACTAGAAAGGCGAGGATGCCAGATGTGGAATTTTTTGTTAACTTGGGAGAGTGACCTTGGGAAAAAGGAAATCCAACTTCAAGATTCAACCAATCTTTTCCTGTTGTGGCTCCACAGAGTCCAGGGTTATTGTGATGCCTACGTATGACCTGACTGACTCTATTCTAGAAACCATGGGCTGGTGAGAGATGGTCAGGGTTGACCCGAGCCTTGGTTTGCTCTCTTTGAGTAAGTCTGGATGCAATGTCGGTGCAAGCTAACACAGGGCCTGCCTGGGAAAGTAAGAATTCCACAGCTGTCTGGAGGGGCGGAGACAGCCGCAAAGAAAGACGAGAGTGGGTAAAGCTTAGCAGAAAAGATCCAGAGCTCATTGATGCTGCTTTCACGAACGTCTTCTTTAAACACGATGGGAGCCTGTATGGGCCCATTGTGAAACACGTTTCATTCTTTCTATTCTTCAAGTACAAATGTCAGATAAATATTGACGGCGCTGTGGCAGCATCTACTACTACTGTGCCCTATCTACTGGTAGGCGGCAGCGTAGTCCTGAAGCAGGACTCCATCTACTATGCACATTTTTACAATGAGCCGCAGCCCTGGAAACACACCATTTTAGTAAAAAGCAACCTAAGTGATCTGCTGGAAAAGCTCAAGTGGGCAAAAGACCATGATGCAGAGGCAAAGAAGGTAGCAAAAGCAGGACGAGAATTTGTCAGACCTGATCTAATGGGTGATGATATATTCTGCTCTTACTTCAAACTGTTCCAGGGCTGTGCCAAATTACAAACGAGGGAGCCCCAAATCTGAAGAGAGTAGAGCCACAGTCTGAGGATGACCTCTTGCACATGCCATAGGAGAAAGGTCAAAGATGAACTCCGATATGCAAAGTCTCTTCTGTTCAGATGATGGTGCTCTGAAGACACTTTAAGGATTATTTTTAAGTATGTTTCACATACAGTGTAAAATTCACTTGTGACCTTTCACTTTCTCACCACATTTCTTCTTATGCAGTGTTTCCATGACTGTCTTTTACGTCACATTTAAAAATTTTTATAATAAAACTGCCTTTATTTAAAAAAATCAGCTTACTCCTGTATTACGTAAAATGAGATAAAAAGGCACCAGGTATAATATTTAAGGAGCCGAAGCTCAAACACATTGGAGAAAGTTGTCTAAAGAACAGCCAGGAAACCGTTTTTAAGGAAGCTTACTTCTGAGATCGGAAATTAATGGGCGTTTACATTGTCTTTCTTTCTTTAAAAAAGATGATCACTTCCTATACAATATAATACATTGCAACCCCAGAGTTTTTTCTGCCTCTCTTCATTCATATAACCAAGCTAATTCACTTCTCTAACGTTTCTTTTTATATCAACTTTGACCTCTGGCAGGGTTAATACATAAATATTTAAAAGAGGTTTTATTAAAAAAACAAAACTAACAAAAGTGTCTACTTACCTAACCCAAGGATCCCACAGACAAACATATATTGAAAGCCTTGAAATAGTGTGCACTGGATCATAGAAAACCACGATTCCTTAAAGACAAATGTATAACAAGGTACCCAGGTTGGCTATTTTTGAGCCTTTCGTAGACTTTAACTTTTCTTTAAGTAACACATCATAATCAGTTTCCTTTAATGGGCACACTGGTATTCCTGAGCACTTTAGAGATATAGGCTCTTATTTGAATGAAACAGAAGAGGCTGACAATACTTTGGTGTCAGACTTGGTAAAAAACACTGAGGCTCATGTGTTTCTGTCACTTGTCACCAGGGATAAATTTCAGTTGCCATTGTGAATATAAAAAGCTCACTACCCCATTATTAATTCCCCATGAGTTATTTAGTCTTGTCTTTCTTTTTTCTAAAGGTTAAACTCTTATCTTTCTGCTAAAAAGTTAGATAATTAACATTCTCACTTACAATGCTTCCATAACATCTGTAGATTATGCACCATTAATCAAATTCCTCTGCAGGCATGATTGACTTTTGCAAGGGAAGTTGGGGGAATAAATCCTTTCCTTTTAGTAAGAGGTTTGTTGTTATTATGGATTTGAAAAATCTCTTTCTGAGACACTCAATTTAAAAACTAACTTTCTCTAGCTACATTAAATGGTTAGCATAAATCCGTATAACAGAAAAAAAGAGCAAGTGACGTATTTTAGAACCTTTGAAAGGGTTGACATCTCTGGGAAATCAAAAACTTTAAAATTTGCGATTTCCAAAGCAATTGCATATTCATAAAATAATTTATATCGACTTTTAAATTCTCTGTTTTCAAATGACAGTAGCAAAAAGTAAGGCCATACGCTGCATCAGCACTTACAACTTCAATTTAAAATTCACTTGTGTGGAAGGGATGGGTCAAAAATCAGAGTTTTGGTGTTCTAATGTTTCCTTGCCTGAATTATTTGTCAAGAAGAACTGCACAAGGCAAATGCTGGCCATTTGTACAAAATATGTCTTGGAAATGATTTTTTATGGAAAAAAATCTGTTTTATGCCTACGATGTTTCCTTGACATTTTTTCCTACTGTACATTTCTTATAATACCTCCTTGATCTGTCTGAGCAGATAGATTGCAATAAGGTTCTGAAGGTTTAGAGGCTATTGAACATAAAACTAAAAACTCCCCTTTTCATCATGAGTCTTTGCTTTCAATTCTCTTTCTCATGGTCCTATCCCCTTGATTTCCACCTTGTTAATCTAAGTCGTAGAAACTATTAATGCACTTTGAAAAAAATTACCAATATGAACTTTTGTTTGAATGATGGAAAATAAGCATGATTAGCTCACTGAAACCTACGTAATCATGCATTCATGTTTCGTTCCATGGATAACAAATGACATGACCTTGGTGACTTCTAAATTGTGAATATAATAAAAATTGTCATATGAATCAGATTGACAGTCATGATAGCAATCTTACTGTTTTTAGATTCTCAGTAACGGCCAGAGACGTAATGTTTTTGGCAGCAGATCCAGTGTTTTAGAAGAAAGTAATCATAATAATGAGGAAGCAAGTTTACACCAATAGATCATAATTAGGTATATAATCAGTATGATAGGATTCAGATACCTAGATAGATATTTAAAATTATTCATAATACCATAATAATCAGAGCTGGGTAGAGCTCTATAGCTAAGTAGAGGAGAGTAGCTCAGGTAGGTTTTTTTTTTTTTTCTCTTTTCCTAGATCCATTTCATTTAGTGTTCATTTAAAGTTTAAATTGCCCTGGGTCAGTCACAATTATCTGGGTATTGTTAAATCTTTGTATCTTAGCTTATATTGGCCTCTATATCTTCCTTACATAGAAAATGTATACTCATCTTTTAAAGGGCAAAAGAAACGTTGTCTCTTTGAAGGCTTTGGATTCCTCTATTCAGAAACAATCCATCTCCTTGCCATGGTTTTATATTACTTGAAACACAGCTTCATTAATCACTTCTCTTCTCTCCTTTATGCCCAAGTCTTTTGTTTCTTCTTGTTAATTGTAAGCCCAAGAAGGGCACAAGGTATATCTCAACCGTTGTATCCCAGTCAATGAGATTAGTATCTGAAACAAGCAGTTATAATTTTGAAAATACATGTAAATATCTAGACATTTGTATGTATTTGTTTGTTTAAAAACAAAAGGGTTAAAGCCAATCTATTAGTCTTAGGAAGTGCTTATTATATATAGCCTTTATGGTTTATTAGTACTTTGTTAGCCAGGCTAAATTAAAAGTGCAAGATGACTCCTCATAAACAGCTCGAAGATCACATTAATGAAACTATGTGATTGAAATATTTGCAGGGAAAATCATGATATGAGAGCTTTGTAGACTTGCACTTCGACCATTAGGAAATAAATAGGGAAAACCCATCAATGTTAGATATGACAGCAGGGAGTAGTGGCCCAGAACTTTAATCCCAGCAATGGGGAGACAGATGCAGGATGATCTCCATGAGTTTCAAGCCACCATGGTCCTACATACTGAATTCCATGTCAGCCAGGTCTATGTAGTGAGTTCCAAGACAGCCTGGGTTATATAGTGAATTTTTGGGCAGCCACCACTAAATACAAATAGCCTGTTTCAAAGCAACAAATTGATACATAAACGATCACTTAGAAACTGAGAACATATTTCTATACTGTATATATATATATCACTTAATAAGTGAGCAATCCAGAGATCCACAACACACCACCACACTGTAAAATACTAAGTAAATTGAGAGCTTTCTTAATACATATCCCCTATCAAAGTTAGGTCAAGATTAGATAAGCACTTACAAAAAACCCTCTTTACTGGTTCTTTGTGAATTTCATATCATGCAACCCAACCCCACTGTCTCCCTATTCCCTCATACCCATCCTCCATCTTTATAACCTATTCCCTAAAGGAAAGGGGGGAAATCTTATTGACGAAGATGTAATATGTCACAGGGCCTTTTGTCCACACTAATTTTCTTATAAATGCTCATTGCCATGAGTCCTGGTCTGAGGCTTCTGGCTTCTGCTATCCTATCAATACTAGAACCTCACTCTCTCTAGCGCTGTGGCTGGTAAGGGGCAGGGACAGCTCTTCCTCTCTCATGACAGTAGGGCCAGGTATTTCATTTGTCAAAGGTGTCGTCATTGCACTAGTATATCTTGGGGGCAGGCAACATTTTAGAACAAAGCTTTTGTAGCTGGGTAGGTGTTTGCATTTCTCCTCCAGTAGCATGGTACATCCCTCTACATTCTTCTACCTGTACAAGCCTGTAGGGGTGAATACCATAGGTAGGTACAAAATATGTGGAGGTAAATGATCAATATCTGAATTGACTTAAGGCCCACTCCACGAGATGCAACTTGTACCCAACACAGCCTGTGTAATCAAGAACCAGAGAAAAGATAGCTAAGGGATTTAGTGTAAAGCCCAATACTCCTGTTGTACAAAACTGAAGAAACAACAAAAAACCAACCAACCAACCAACCAACCAACCAACCAACCAACCAACCATCACCAACAGAAACAAAAAGAAAAAAGTGTCAATAATATGAGTCCTAATGACATTCTGCTATATTCATAGATGGCTGCCTTGCAAAGCTATTAGTAGAAAAGTGTCCTCCTGAAGTACGTAGAAATAATTACAGAGACCCACTGCCAGATACTAAACAGAGATTGAGAGACCTTAGAAAATTCAGTACTAAATGTGATGTTACCATCAAACCCCCTCAGGACTCAGGCAATCCAGCAGAAGAAGAGGTAGAAAGAATAAAACAACCAGAGGCAATGGGGGACACAAGGGAAAAAAGGCCCTCTAAATCAACAGTATTGATGCTCAGATGAACTCACAGCGACTGACGCAGCATGCACAAGGTATGCATAGGTTGGTACCAGATAGAGTCCTAGAACTCAGAGAAGTGGACACATGCCCCCATCCCCAATCCAGAAGCTATCTCCAATTAATAACCACTTTAAATAAAAATTTAGTTTTCTTCAAGGGGAACTCAAATGACTCTGATGCATAGACATCATGACCATTAATAGTTGGACAAAAAAAAATGAACTAAGTAGCATCTTTGGAGGCTCCTTGTCTCATAATGTTATACCAAGGCTATTTTTTAAAATGCTATCTCTTTTGATTTTAATTTATTTTTATTATTTATTTATAAATGTGTTTTTCATCTCCCTGTCTCTGTCTCTCCTCTACTGGTCCATTTTGTATAATAATTCTGGCTTTGTGTTCTTATGTGTTCCTGTGTGAGCAAATGAGTAAGTTTCTTTTTGTGCCTTTTCTTGAGCTCTTTTCCATTCTGGTCTGTTTGTTTTGTACTGTAGTCAAGATATAGTGTAGGGAAAAAGAATCCGTTTTCAATAGGAGAAGAAAAAAACCAAGTAAACAAAGATTATAGTTTATGTGTGGAATACTACTTCAGTTCATGGAGAGGAGGGTTAGTTTTGCCTGTACGTCATTTCTTACACTTTTAAATTTAAATATCTATATTCCCTTTATTCTTACATACATCAAGAACAAACCTGACCAAAAGATAGAAATTATTCTGTTGATGGTGCTGCTGAATTGTCAACACAATCTAAGCTATACTTTATCTGTCTCTATTTTTTCTTGATTAGAAGAGAATTTGAAGTGTACTTATTGGCCATTTTATACTTACTAATTAGCACAATAGCTCACATATAGTAGAATACTAATGAGTGCTTACGGTGAGTTATGTATCTCTTTCTTACTTAGAGACATTACATATGAAAAAAGAATGCATAATCTTTATTTTTTATTTAGTGTTACCTGGAAGGCTAGCAAGCCCATGATACACATGGTAATTTCAATAAACATCTTTCCTGATAAATGTTAGAGTGTTTTTATTCTGCTTCCAGTCTATTATTTAATAAATATAAACTAGTTACAAGACCCCAAGAGGAAGGCAATGTTTTTGTCTATGCCCAAAATACAGAGGCCAAATTGATATTATCATTGGCTACTCTATTTCTTATAATAAGTCAGCTGCAGCTTTGATTGTAGTATAAAAAGACATAATTTCCAGAAGATCTAATTATAAACATTGACGAAAAGAGAGGACTCAAGTGTTTATTGAGCGGTTTTCAGAGTTCTTTTGCAAAGAGAATGCTTTGCTTTAACAACAACGTATAATATTTATGGTCATCCAATAAACTTACCTTTGCAGAACTGACCTTTTTTTTTTGTTTATAAAAGCAATGTTTCCAGGATCCTGCATTTCATATGAGAATGTGAAATGTGTACAATTAATGTTTTGTTGGGAGAACTCAAGACTTGAGGCTTGTCATTTAATGAAGATACCACCGTACTCCTGGTGTTCACTATATGACAGGCTATGATAAAACCAAAATATAATCAAATGCTAAACATCAATTAATGAACAGAAGAATTAATGACTCAAGTTAGTTATTCAAACAATCTGGTAAGGAAGCCATATTTTTGTTTCTGTTTCTGTATTTATTTCTTTATTATTTTGGAATTCTAAATTAAACACATCATTTCCTGCTGTCCTTGTTCTCCCCCCAAAACCTTTTTGTATTCTCCTCCTTGTTTTCGTTCAAGTTTAAGGGCATTTTTTTAAATTAATTGTTGTTAAGTTGGGAGAAAGATAACGACTGGATTGTAAAAAAAGATCAAACAATACTACTACTACTACTACTACTACTACTACTACTACTACTACTACTACTACTTCTACTACTACTACTACTACTACCAATAATAATAATGATAATGATAATGAACTTGTTAAGTCTCTCCGAGTCCAGCTTCCATCTGTGCCCAGAGCCAGGACTGTTCTACAGCCCTAAGACACAAAACTTCTGGCAGACCAGAGAACTGATCTGCCAGGAGCACTCTCGCTCCTGAGCCCACAGCCCACAGAAGAGACCGGTCTGCAGAGCACAGAGCTCAGGAACTGCAGGATAGCCTGGGATGGGACTCTTCCAGTCTCCATCTATACCCAGAGCAGGGGCTTTCCCAGAGCCTCTGACACAAAACCTGCCCATACAGAGTTGGTCTGCCAGGAGAATTCTCCTTCCTAAGCACACAGCACACAAGAGAGACCCCACTTTCTCTGCATTGACTGTCCAAGGAGAAATACCCCAGGAGCACACTGGAAGCAGAAGCCACAGGGCAACCTAGGACAGGATCCTTCCAGTCTCCTTTCTGCACCCAGAGCAGGGGCTGTTCCACAGCTCTCGGATCCAAAGCTGCCAACAGAGAGCTGGTCTGCCAGGAACTCTCTCACTCCAAAGATCACAGGCCTACAAGCTCACAGGCTCACAGGCCCACAGGTCTACAGGAGAGACAGCTCCAGTCAGAGACAGCAAGAACAACTACCATCAGAGATAACCAGATGGCAAGAGGCAAAAGCAGCAACCTAAGTAACAAAAAAACAAGACTACTTGGTATCATCAGAACCCAGTTCTCCCAACAAAACAAATACTGGATATCCCAACACACCGGAAACACAAGATCTGGATTTAAAATCACATTTTATGATCATGGTAGAGAACTTTAAGAAGGACATAGATAACTTCCTTAAAGAAATACAAGACAACACAAGTAAACAAGTAGAAGTCCTTAAAGAGGAAACACATAAATCTGTTAAAGAATTACAGAAAAATACAACCAAACAGGTGAAGGAAATGAAAAAAAAATCCAAAATCTAAATACCCAAATAGAAACAAAAAAGAAATCACAAAGGGAGACAACCCTGGAAATAGAAAACCTAGGAAAGAGATCAGGAGTCATAGACACAAGCATTACCAACAGAATACAAGAGATAGAAGAGAGAATTTCAGAGGCAGAAGATACCATAGAAGACATTGACACAATAGTCAAAGAAAATGCAAAGAGCATAAGAAACCTAACCCAAAACATTCAGGAAATCCAGGATACAATGAGAAGACCAAACCTAAGGATGATAGATATAGAAGAAAACAAAGATTCCTAACTTAAAGGGTCCGTAAATATCTTCGACAAAATTATAGAAGAAAACTTCCCTAACCTAAAGAAAGAGATGCCTATGAATATACAAGAAGCCTACAAAATGCCAAAAAGATTGGATCAGAAAAGAAAATTCCTCCCGTCACATAATAGTCAAAACACCAAATATGCAAAACAAAGAAAGAATATTAAAAGTAGCAAGGGAAAAAGGTCAAGTGAAATATAAAGGCAGACCTATCAGAATTACACTAGATGTCTCAACAGACACTATAAAAGCTAGAAGATCCTGGACAGATGTCATACGGACCCGAAGAGAACACAATGCCAGCTCAGGCTACTATAGCCAGCAAAACTCTCAATTACTGTAGATGGAGAAACAAAGATATTCCATGATAAAACAAAATTTAGACAACATCTTTCCACAAATCCAGCCCTACAAAGGATAATAGATGGAAAACTCCAACAAAAGGAGGGAAACTGCACCCTTAAAAAAGTAAGAATCTAGAAGAAGAAAGTAATCTTGCAACAAACCCAAAGGAAATAGGCACACAAATATAATTCCACCTCTAACAATCAAAATAACAGGAAACAATCACTATTCCTTAATATCTCTTAACATCAATAGATTCAATTCCCCAATAAAAAGACATAGACTAAGAGATTGAAAACAGGACCCAGCATTTTGCTGCATACAGGAAACACACCTCAATGACACACACTACCTAAGAGTAAAAGGCTGGAAAACAACTTTCCAGGCAATTGGTCCGAAGAAACAAGCTGTAGTAGCCATTCTAATATCAGATAAAATCGACTTTCAACCAAAAGTTATCAAAAAAGAAAAAAAGGACACTTTATACTCATCAAAGGAAAAAATCTACCAGGATGAACTCTCAATGCTGAATAACTATGCTCCAAACGCAAGGGCACTCAAATTCATACAAGAAACTGTACTAAGGTTCAGAGGTACATTACATCCCACACAGTAATAGTAGGAGACTTCAACACACTACTCTCATCAGTGGACAGATTATGGAAACAGAAACTAAACAGAGACATAGTGAAATTAACAGAAATTATGAACCAAATGGATTTAACAGACATCTATAGAAATTTTCATTCTAAAACAAAAGAATATTCTTTCTTCTCATGGTATCTTCTCAAAAATTGACCACATAATCATACACAAAATAGGCCTCTATAGATACAAGGAGATTGATATAATCTCATGCTTTCTATCAGATCACCATGGACAAAGGATGGCCTTCAATGACAACAAAAACAACAGAGAGCCCACATACACATGGAAGCTGAACAACGTTCTACTTAATAACAACTTGGTCAAGGAAGAAATAAAGAAAGAAATTTAAGACTTTAGAATTTAATGAAAATGAAGGTACAACACACCCAAACTTATGGAATACAATGAAAGCATTGCAAACAGAAAAACTCATAGTTCCGAGTGTCTCCAAAAAGAAATTGGAGAAAGCATACACTAACAGCTTGACTGCACACCTGAAAGCTCTAGAACAAAAAGAAGCAAATTCACCCAAGAGGAATAGAAGTGAGGAAATAATCAAACTCAGAGCTGAAATCAACCAAGTAGAAACAAAAAGAACTATACAAAGAATCAAGAAAACCAGGAGCTGGTTCTTTGAGAAAATCAACAAGATAGATAAACCCTTAGCCAGATTAACCAGAGGGCAGAGACAGTATTCAAATCAACAAAATCAGAAATGAAAAGGGAGATGTAACAACAGAAACTGAGAAAATTTGAAAAAGTATCAGATACTACTACAAAAGCCTATGCTCAAGAAAACTGGAAAATCTGGAAGAAATGGACAATTTTCTAGACAGATACCAGGTACCAAGGTTAAATCAGGATCAAATAAACCATCTAAATAGTCCCATAACTCATAAAGAAATAGAAGCAGTTATTAAAAGTCTCCCAACCAAATAGAGCCCAGGACCAGATCTGTTTAGTGTAGAATTCTACCAGACCTTCATAGAAGATGTCATACCAATATTGTGCAAACTATTCCACAAAATAGAAAAAGAAGGAACACTACACAATTCATTCTTTGAAGTCACAATTATGCTTATACTTAAACTATACAAGACCCTACAAAGAAAGAGAACTTCACACAGATTTCTCTTATGAATATCAATGCAAAAATACTCAATTACACTCTTGAAAACCGAATCCAAGAACACATCAAAATGAACATTAACCCTGATCAAGAAGGCTTCATCCCAGAAATGCAAGGATGGTTCAATATATGGAAATCCACTATATAATCAAACTCAAGGAAAAAAAAACACAGGATCATTTCTTTTTTTTTCCCCCTTGGGAGATTGGAAATAGTTCTAACTCAAGACCCACCTATACCACTTCTGGGAATATACCCAAAAGATGTTCTACCATCCAACAAGGTTTTTTGCTCAACTATTTTCATAGCAGCTTTATTTATAATAGCTAGAAACTGGAAGCAACCTAGATGTCTCTCAACTGAAGAAGGGGTACAGAACATGTGGTGTATCTACACCACGGGATATTATTCACCCACTAAAAACATGGACATCATGAATGTCACAGGAAAATGGATGAGACAGGATCATTTCATTAGATGCTAAGAAAGCATTTGACAAAATTCAACACCCCTTCATGTTAAAAGTCTTGGAAAGATCAGGAATTCAAGGCCCATATCTAAACATAGTAAAAGCAATATATGGCAAACCAATAGCCAACATCAAACTAAATGGAGAGAAACTTGAAGTAATCTCACTAAAATTCAGGGATGAGACAAGGGTGCCCACTCTCTCCCTAACTATTCAATATACTACTTGAAGTACAGTCAGAGCAATTAGACAACAAAAAGAGGCCAAAGGGATACAAATTGGAAAGGAAGAAGTCAAAATACCACTATTTTCAGGTGATATGTGATTATACTTAAGTGACCCAAAAAATTCCACAAGAGAACTCCTGCAGTTGATAAACAACATCAGCAAAGTGGCTGGATATAAAATTAACTCAAACAAATCAGTAGTCTTCCTCTACTCAAAGGATAAACAGGCTGAGAAAGAAATTAGGGAAATTGCACCTTTCACAATGGCCACAAATAATATAAAATACCTTGTTGTGAATCTAACCAAGCAAGTGAAAGATCTGTGTGTCAAGAACTTCATGTCTCTGAAGAAAGAAATTGAAGATTTAAGGAAGATGTAAGTGTCTTCTATACTCATGGACTGGCAGGATTAATATAGTAAAATGGCCTTCTTGCCAAAAGCCATCTACAGATTCAATGCAATCCTCATCAAAACTCCAACTCAATTCTTCATAGAATTAGAATGATCAATTTGTAGATTCATTTGGAAAAGCCAAAAACCCAGTATAGGGAAAACTATTCTCTACAAAAAAAAAAAAAAAGAACTTCTGTAGGAATCACCATTCCTCACCTGAAGCCGTATTACAGATCAATCATGATAAGAACTGCATGGTATTGGTACAGAGACAGGCAGGTAGATCAAGGGAATACAACTGAAGACCTAGAAATGAACCCACAGACCTACGGTCACTTGATCTTTGACAAAGGTGCTAAAACTATCCAATGAAAAACAGACAGCATTTTCAAGAAATGGTGCTGGTTGAACTGGAGGTCAGCCTGTAGAAGACTACAAATTGATCCATTCTTATCTCCTTATATAAAGCTCTAGACAAGTGTGTTAAAGACATCCACATAAAACCAGATATATTGAAACTAATGGAAGAGAAAGTGGGCAAGTGTCTGGAACTGGGCACTGGGGAAAATTTCCTGAACAAAACACCAATGGCTTATGGTCTAAGATGAAGAACTGACAGATGGGACCTCATAAAATTGCAAAGCTTTTGTGAGGCAAAGGACACTGTCATAGGACAAAACAGGAACCAACAGACTGGGAAAAGGTCTTTACGAACTCTGCATCTGATAGAAGACTAATATTCAATATATACAAACAACTCAAGAAGTTAGACCCCAGAGATTCAAATAATCCTATTAAAAATTGTGTACGCTCAAACTAATAGAAGAAAAACTAGTGAAGCATCTGGAACACATGGGCACTGGAAAAAATTTCCTGAACAAAACACCAATGGCTTATGCTCTAAGATCAAGAATCGACAAATGGGATCTCATAAAACTACAAAGCTTCTGTAAGGCAAAGGACACTGTGGTTAGGACAAAACGGCAACCAACAGATTGGGAAAAGATCTTTATCAATCCTACAACAGATAGAGGCCTTATATCCAAAATATACAAAGAACTCAAGAAGTTAGACCGCAGGGAAACAAATAACCCTATTAAAAAATGGGGTTCAGAGCTAAACAAAGAATTCACAGCTGAGGAATGCCAAATGGCTGAGAAACACCTAAAGAAATGTTCAACATCTTTAGTCATAAGGGAAATGCAAATCAAAACAACCCTGAGATTTCACCTCACACCAGTGAGAATGGCTAAGATCAAAAACTCAGGTGACAGCAAATGCTGGCGAGGATGTGGAGAAAGAGGAACACTCCTCCATTGTTGGTGGGGTTGCAGACTGGTACAACCATTCTGGAAATCAGTCTGGAGGTTCCTCAGAAAATTGGACATTGAACTGCCTGAGGATCCAGCTATACCTCTCTTGGGCATATACCCAAAAGATGCCTCAACATATAAAAAAGACACGTGCTCCACTATGTTCATCGCAGCCTTATTTATAATAGCCAGAAGCTGGAAAGAACCCAGATGCCCTTCAACAGAGGAATGGATACAGAAAATGTGGTACATCTACACAATGGAATATTACTCAGCTATCAAAAACAATGACTTTATGAAATTCGTAGGCAAATGGTCAGAACTGGAAAATATCCTGAGGAGGCAACCCAATCACAGAAAGACATACATGGTATGCACTCATTGATAAGTGGCTATTAGCCCAAATGCTTGAATTACCCTAGATGCCTAGAACAAACGAAACTCAAGACGGATGATCAAAATGTGAATGCTTCACTCCTCCTTTAAAAGGGGAACAAGAATACCTTTGGCAGGGAAGAGAGAGGCAAAGATTAAAACAGAGACTGAAGGAACACCCATTCAGAGCCTGCCCCACATGTGGCCCATACATATACAGCCACCCAATTAGACAAGATGGATGAAGCAAAGAAGTGCAGACCGACAGGAGCCGGATGTAGATCGCTCCTGAGAGACACAGCCAGAATACAGCAAACACAGAGGCGAATGCCAGCAGCAAACCACTGAACTGAGAATAGGACCCCCGTTGAAGGAATCAGAGAAAGAACTGGAAGAGCTTGAAGGGGCTCGCGACCCCATATGTACAACAATGCCAAGCAACCAGAGCTTCCAGGGACTAAGCCACTACCCAAAGACTATACATGGACTGACCCTGGACTCTGACCCCATAGGTAGCAATGAATATCTAGTAAGAGCACCAGTGGAAGGGGAAGCCCTGAGTCCTGCTAAGACTGAACCCCCAGTGAACTAGATTGTTGGGGCGAGGGCGACAAGGGGGGGAGGATGGGGAGGGGAACACCCATAAAAAAGGGGAAGGGGGGAGGGGGATGTTTGCCCGGAAACCGGAAAAGGGAATAACAGTCGAACTGTATATAAGAAATACTCAAGTTAATAATAATAATAATAATAATAATAATAATAATAATAATAATAAAAGACACTTCATTAACTCAAAAAAAATTGTGTACGAAGCTAAACAAATACTTCTCAACTGAGGAATACCTAGTGGCTTAGAAGCACCTAAAGAAATGCTTAACATTCTTAATCATCAGGGAAATGCAAATCAAAACAACCCTGAATGACTAAGATCAAATATCAGGTGACAGCAGATGCTGGCGAGGATGTGGAGAAAGAGGAACACTCCTCCATTGTTGGTGGGATTGCAGACTGGTACAACCACCCTGGAAATCAGTCTGTGGGTTCCTCAGTAAATTGGACATGGAATTACCTGGTGACCCAGCTATACCATTTCTATGTATACTCCCAAAAGATGCACCGCCAACATATTACAAGGACACATGTTCGCTATGTTCATAGCAGCCTTTTTTACAATAGGCCGAATCCGGAATGAACTCAGATGTCCCTCAGAGGAATGGATACAGAAAATGTGGTACATCTACATAGTGGAGAACTACTCAGCTATTAAAAAAAATGACTACATGAAATTTTTAGACAAATGGATGGAACTAGAAAATATCCTGAGGTAATCCAGTCAGAAAAGAACATGCATAGTATGCACTCACTGATAAATGGATATTAGCCAAAAAGCTTGGAATACCTAAGGAAAAAATTCACAGATTATATGAAGCTCAAGAAGAAGGAAGACCAAAATGTGGATGCTTGATTCCTTCTTAGAAAGGAGTACAAAATACTCACTGGAGGAAATACAGGGACAAAGAGTGGATTAGGGACTGAAGAAAAGGTCATCCAGAGACTGCCCCACTTGGGGATCCAACCCATATGCAGTCACCAAATCCAGTCACTACTGCTAATGCCAAGAAGTGCTTTCTGACAGGAGCCAGATATGGGTGTCTCCTGAGAGGCTCTGCCAGAGCCCTACTGACACAGATGAGGATGGTTGCAGCTAACCATTGCACTGAACTAGGGTACGACAATGGAAGAGTTAGAGAATAGACTGAAGGAGCTGAAGGGGTTGACAACACCATGGGAAGAACAACCATATCAACCAACCAAACCCCACCACCGCTCCCAGGGACTAAACCACCAACTATTGAGTACACATGGAAGGACACATGAGTCCAGCCACATATGTGACAGAGGATGGCAATGGAAGGAAAAGCCCTTGGTTCCGTGAAGGCTTGTTCTTCGAATGTAGGTTAATGCTAGGGCCTTGAGGTGGGAGTGGAAGCAACCTCATAGAAGCAGGGGGAGGTGGGTGGAGATATGGGAGAGGTTGGAGAGGGATAATATTTGAAATGTTAATATATAAACTATCTAAGAAAAATAAAATTATCTAGTATTTTTAAAAGTTTCTCTGTGTGGGTTATTAAAAACAGAAACACACCTGTTCAATATGCATAATTCTACAGATACGTTTATGCTTTAAATGCGTGCTTTTATTGATAGAAAACTTTGAGCCTCTAGACCAAGCATCTTCTATGAAGACTTCTCTCACGTGGAGGATTTCAGAACCTCAGTGTAGGTGAGAAGTCTGTAATTAGGTAGGGCAGTTTCATAATTTTTAATAATTTTACTTTATTTGAAACTTTATACATGAAAAGCACACTACTTCACTTTCTTCTCTCTGTCTTACCCTCCAACTACCCATTTCCCTCACAATTATTGAACTTTTAAAAAATTGTATTTGTTACATGTATATTCATAGGTATGTGTGTGTGTGTGTGTGTGTGTGTGTGTGTGTATGTGTGTGTATAATTTAGGTTTGCTTATATTTACACTTACATTTACATGGGGATAATCACTTGGGATTGAACAATAATAAACGGAATTTGACCTAGGAGGAATCTAATTCTTCCTTTCTCAACGGGTATTGACCACCTGAGCTTCATCTTCTAAGGATGGGATCCTGTGGATTTTGCCCTGTCCACATTGCCATGTCACCTGGCGCTATCATTATGCCGGACTTGTCCAGGCAACCATAATTTTGAAAATTCGTGGACGGAGCTATCCTGTCATAAAGAGAATATACTGTGTCACAGCAGACATCTTGTCTGTGGCTCGTAAGATCTTTCTGTTTCTTCTTCTGTATGAATTTCCCTGGGATTTAGGTGAAAGGACTGCATCACAGAGACATCAGTTGGGGCAGACACCCCCAAATCACTTATTCTCTGCAGTTTGACCAGTAGAGTACTCTGTAATATTTTCCATTTCTTGCAAAAAACAAAGCTTCTGTAATAAATCTCGAGAGCTACATTTATCGGTGAGTATAAGGATAGTATGATAGAGTTAGAAAGTATCTTGGTTTAACAAATGGCAGGAGTAGGTTCTGTTTTTAAGTGTATGGCCTCTCTATTCACAGATGATTGATTTGACTTATGATATAGGGCATGCACTCCATCGATGTGATTCAGCCTCAATTCCAATTAGTCATCTGTTGGTTCACCCTTAATATAAACATAGCACTAATGCATTGTTATGTATATCTTGCCAGTCAAAGCATTACATGATGTATAGGTTTTATAGTTTAATAAGACTGTTGATTTAAGGTTGGAGAGATGGCTCTGTGGTTAAGAGCATGACTGCTTTCCTAGAGGTCCTGAGTTCAAATCCCTGAATCCACATGGTGGCTCACAACCATCTGTAATGAGATCTTATGCCCTTTTCTGGTGTGTCTGATGACAGCCACAGTGTACTCATAAAATAAATAAATAAATCTTAAAAAAATAAAGACTGTTGATTTCATCTGTCTCTTGGCAGGTTGCTTAGCCCCTATGGATGCTATATGAGGCAGTCCTCAAGGACGAGGCTTCCAGCTCAATTCTAGCATGATTACTTTAAGCCTCAGTTATATGGTGTCTCCAGCAATAGGGTTTTATCTTTAACTTCAAGTTCTAGTAGGACAATTCTTATGGTGTCTGTGAAGTCTCTTAGCCTCTCCAGACCAATAACTAGGTGTTTCTCATGACACTGGTTAGTGTAGCAGATAGTCCATGGCTCTCGGAGTATATTCCACATATGGAATAACTTCATTTACATTATTTATATATGTATATATATACTTAAATATATTATATGTATTTTAAGTAAACATAAAATAAATTTCTCTATGGCCTTTTCAGTCACCCTTGATGATCTTTACCTTTCTTCTGTCCATCTTCCTCAGAGTTGTCCTCCCTCTCTCCACAGATAAATCTCCCTCATCTTTCTTATTTTATCCCTCATAACATCTATGTGCTACTAACCCCTTCTCTACAGATCTTTCTTTTCTTCTCTACTTGCCTTTTTTAATTCTTCTGGTTACTCCAGGTCATATATTCACATCTAAATATTTGGAACTTGGAATCATACTACAGGGGAACATGTGATGTTTATGTCTCTGGGTCTTCTCATTCTGTAAGATCCACTCTATTTGCATTTGTTAACTTGCAAATTTCATGACTTCATTTTCCTTTTCAGTTGAAAAGAATTCTGATATGGATACATCCCCTGTTTTCATTATACATGCATTTGTTGAAGGACATTTGAGTTGTTCCCATTTCTTAGTTAATGTTAGCAGGATGGAAATGAATATGGCTGAACAAGTGTCTGTAGGTCAGGATGTCTCCAGTCCTTTAGAGAATATGCAGGAGGGATAGAGCTGGGTCATGTAGTAGATATAGTTTTAGGATTTTGTGATTCTCCACACTGATTTCCACAGTTGCTGCATCGCTTTGCAACCCCAACAACAATGAAGAAGAGATCCATTTCCCCTCATCCTCGCCAGCATTTGTAGTCGGTTGGTATTTGGATTTTATCCATTCTGGCTGGACCAAGATGAAATCTCAAAGTTGTTTTAATTTGCATTTCTCTAGTTGCTATGAATACTGATATTTATTAAAGTGAATTTTACTTGCTGAATTCTCTACCTCTCTTTGTTGCTGCTTTTTACAAAAAAAAAATTAACAGGAATGGCTGTCCTTGAAGGCTATGTCATGCCATGTGCAAGTGACTGGAAGACTGTGCTTGGAAAGTTGAGGCAAAATGTTTTCATTGAATGTTGTGGGTAATTTGTTTGAAGCACTTCAGTGTTTGAGGAATGGTATGTGAATCAATAAATAGTTAAAATAATGATGATGATGACAGAGGAATTCCTTCGGGGGGGAAGTGTTTCAACCAGAATCACTGAATTCATCTTTCAATACTTCAAGATATCAACCAGAATGGCAGACAATAACACATATACAAATTAATATCTTGGTTAGGTGAAGAAGTTTTTTTTTTATCCCTTAATAGAACTGAGAGTGTAGCTATTGATTTCTTAGGAGATAGCCTTGCTAAAGGTTGAATTGCTTTATGATTAAATCACGAGCTTCAGCACTGGCCTCAGCGTTTCCTTCAGTCAAAATCACAGCGGATATCTACAGATCCCTAGGGCTGTTTCTCTGAGTAAACTGGTAAAACGTAAATATTTCCCTGAGGGGTTTTGATCCAGTGTTAGATTAGCTGCCTGAACTTGATCATTTCAGTTTTTCTTGGAGAGATCTATACATTCCACTTACTTACTTGATGTGTCCTTCTGTATTTGAGAATTACAACAGATAAAAGTTGCAACCTATGCAGGTATTTAGTACCCACAGGGGAAGAAGATGATAAAGATTCCTAATAAGGAACATTATACATATTTAGTTTTAAGTTTATTGCCAATCCATGTAACTCTCACAAGTCATATACACAGTACGTTGATGATCTTAGAAAATAAACTACACATACCCTGAAGCCCCCAGACCTAAAATACAGTTTGCCTTTATGACAGGGGATTAAAAAGTAGTTCTGGTTGTAATTAATATAAGCTTATTGGGCAAATGTCAATGTTGGTGTGCACACCCTAGTTAGCGTTACTTTTCTCCAGTCATTTCCTTTAACCATGTTACATTGATCCCCTTCTCTCAGTTCTAGTGGCATCCTGGAACATGCCATAGCTTTCTTGCCATTTCAGTTACTAAAATTTATAGTCTATTCTTATTCATTCTTAAACTTCAATGTCATCTGCTTCTCTCCTCCCAGAGTTAAATAGGGAGCCATGTGTTTTCACTACAATGGAGTTCATTCATCTCCCTTTTTCATGGATCTGAAGGTCTCCATCAAAAACGATGGGAGGGGGAAGACTCAGGCACTACTTGCAGGATGCTTTTGATTTCTGGGAATGTGTACACAATAAGCCAATAGCAGCTGCGGATGTCCTTGTGGAGATTGTTTTCCAGAACTATGTGATCCTTTTCATGTCTCAATCAAAGAGAGATTCACTGACTTTCTCCTACTCCGCTTCTCTCACCCTATTTTTCTTGATTTGCACTGCAGCTGGGCCACAATTCTGTTCTCACTACCTCTCTTCTTTCCCTTATGGTTGGGTCACCAAATCAAATTTCTAGCATCCATGGAAAACCAACTTAAAAAAAGAAATTCCTGTTTCACTTTTGCAACATCAAACTATGGGGATGCTCTCTGCCATGCTGCTTTGTTCCTTCACTCTTTTGTTAGATGCTTCTCCTTCCCATATCCAAAATCAGTCCCAGGTGATGGAGAACTGGTATTCATCGTAACTTCATCCAGGACATGGAGTACCAGGTCCCATTCTGGAAGAAAATCTCTTTTCATTTAACTATTGGATAGGGTGACTGTATTTCATTGTCCACTTGCACATATGAGGATTAAAATGAAAAACAAGCATTCGCTTCTTTATTTGTGGACAAAAAACAAAATACTGTGTACCACCCGATGATATAGGTAGGGCAAGTGGGTTTAGCCACAACTAAGATGTCAGGCCCTCAATTTTCTGTGCTTTAGCTTAGAATATTAGGAACGTGATGATCTTTTAAGAGTTCAGGCCTTAATTATCAGTCATAGAGTCACAAGAAATCAAACACATCCAACATCAAATTTGGTTCAGGTATTGGACTGCATAAATCAAGTCTTTTTGGAATAATGTAACTCAATTATTTTAAAATAGCTACGTGGTCAAGAGTATGCTTTCCAGGACAATAGTCTAGTTCTCAGCAATTTGCACTCCCTGAAAATGTACTTTATTGTCTTTATTATTTATTTCTATATTACTATTTGGACAATTGTGTTGGACATGCAAAGATATTACAATATATTATCTTTCACCTTTGTTGATAGCCACCATACAGTTTCTCTGTTCTTTTTAATATCTAAACTTCTCAAAATAATTGTCTATATGCATGGCTAAACTCACTTTTTCATTGACCTCTCAACCTTCTAACATTTTTTTCCCCACATTTCCACATTGGAGTTCTTGGAGTGGTTAATAGTATTTGCTTTCAAATTCAGATCTCACCATCAGAAGAAGCTAGTAGTGTTCATCTTTTTTAGTGCATGTCTATATTTGTGCCCAACTCATATTCCTAGTAGGCTCCCTACTATCTAGTGGCTCATTTGAAACTCCTTGGGCACTTCTGTACAAATTTACAAGTTATTCAAGGATTCAGACTTCTTCCTGACTCTCTTACCTTTCCTTTGCCTGTTTTCTTACTAGAAAATCATGTCTTATAGTGTCAAATGTGAAGTTTAACGTAAGTAACTTTCAATTGTACATTTCTAGTTTCAGCTTTTCCGAACACACACACACACACACACACACACACACACACACACACACACACACACACGTCTTTATAATTTCTTCATTAAGCTTCTTAAACATTTTGTCTAAGACAAGTTATTCAATTCCTGCTGTACCCTGTAGAGCTCACACCAAATAATGGAAGCATAAAGCAGCTGAACAAGAACAAGTTAAGAGTTGATCTTGCTTCTTCTCGCACTTTCCATGGCTACTCCACCAGATCATTCTAATAACTCTCATTCTCAAGTAATATGTCTACATTACCTTTACCTTGGATGCCAGCACCTCAATCTAAATACAGCATCTTTTGATAGATTATATCCTGACACTTTTGTTGATACTAACAGAAGCAAATATGTTCTTATGAGTGCAACATTGAAGGCTGGGGAGATGCCTTAATGGTTAAGAGCACTTGCTGTTCTTGGGGAGTACACATGTTAAGTTCTCTAGAATCTACAATATGACTTGTAACCACCCATTACTCCAGTTCCAGGGTATCTGATGTCCTCTTCTGACTTTTCCATGTACCAGGTATGCACAGGGTATACATATATACATGCCAAGAAATAGTTATAAACATAAATACAAATTAAAGATATAAAATATTCTATATAGCTATGGATGATTTCAAGGCTTTTAGGATGACTTTATTGTTAACTCCTTATTCTCCATATATTTCTAAAACATATTTCCTTTTTACTTTGTGGAATAAAGTAACACAAATTCTATAAATGAAAATCCCAACCCCCCTGAATACAGATTTGAGCTTAAGATTATTTAAGATATATTGAATCTCATTAATGTTTCATTCATTATATTCACCATAAATTCTAGTATTTATATTTTTAAAAATCTCATGGATATTGAGCATACTATGGTCTCATTTGGTACTTATATCACATTTGAAGGTTTTTTTTTCTTAAATTCTACCTGAAATGGAAAGCAGCAATATATGGATACATGGCTTTCAAAACAGAAACACAATATTGTAATCTTTGTGGTTCTCTCTCAATGTCTGTTTTGTTTGTTAACTCTTCACAAGCTTGTGAAGCCTGCATTTTGGAACCAACTAGTTTAACCTGTAAATATTAGGTTTGCCTCCTGACTTACCCCTCAGGAGAGGCTCTTCCTTGAGGCCCTCATTCGGGAGTAGCCCATCATTTCACCTGGTCTGATGAAATGTGAGAGGAGAATTGCCAAACAGCTTGAATGCATCAACGGCCTTCTGAGGAGGTTTCTGGAAATGATTATTTCCCATATTTCCCAAGATCAGGGAGCAGGTAATTCCGAGAGTTGATGGTATGTATTTTACCATACCATGGTTTAGGTAAAGAGACACCATGACTAAAGCACCTCTTATAAAGGAACATATTTTATTGGGGTTTGCTTACAGTTTCAGAGGTTTAGTCCATTGTCATTAAGGTGAGAAGCAGGGCAGTGTGCAGGCAGACAGGATGCTGGAGATGAAGCTGAGAGTTCTACATTTTGATCTAAAGGCAGCCAGGAGGAGAATCTGACACTGGGTGTAGCTTGAGCTTAAATGCTACCTCACAGCCCACATCCGCAGTGACATAATTCTTTTATCCAGGTCATACCACTTAATAGTGCCACTCCCTTTGGGCCAAGCACTCAAACACATGAGTCTATGGAGGCCATTCCTATTCATACCTCCACAGTGGGTTTTCAGGATAGAATGACAAGAAGGGAGTTAATTCAACCTTAGGATAAAGCAGAAATTTAGGGAGAAAATCAGAGATAAAAGAAAGACAAAAATGTCAGCAAAACCAAAATCAACAACAAAGCACCCTGGGTTCTTGACAAGGTCATACTATCATCCTATTGTGGAATTAAGCCACATCTGAAGTACACTATAGTTTTAGAACTTCCGAGCAGCAGGATTAGCCGATCTCTTTTTGTTGATGGAATCACTTTCAATTGTGTTTTAAGATGGATCCATTTTTAATAATCTGAAGAAGTGCAGTGAATTAAAAGGATGTTTTATTTTTCTCAACAAGCTGAGAACTGAAACATGTACCTGGGGGCAACAAGAAAGTTATAGGCTGGCTCTATAACCCATAAGCCTTTACAGCTGCAATGTTCTCATCATTGCATTAAAATTAAAATTCTGAAAGCAACAGTAAGAAATCCACACCTCTATGTTCGTACTGACATTATTTAAAAAAGATATGGAAGCTGTTTTCCCTTATTGAGATACCCTATTTTGAAATTTCTGTGAACATATAGGTAGCCCAGAAAACTGATCAGAAGACCAAAGCAAAACACAGATATTATCAAAGAAACAAGGAATTACAAGCTACAGTTCAAGGGGAAAACCTATCAATGCGATAAAAGAATGAGATCATTAAAAGCACACCATAATCTACCGCCACACTTGAGTGGCTTCTGCTTGGGCATGATGCTTCAAGACTTGTAAAAGGAAATCGCATTTCTGCTCTCTTCATTACCACTCCTCCTCAGCTCTGTGTCTACTTTGCAGCATCCTTGTGCATGGGAAAACTAAATCTTGTCTTTCTTTTGTGGTATCAATTTTAATTTTAGAGACATTTAGGACCAAAACCAATTTTAGGAAGAAAACCGACTCACGCAATCAAATTTGGGGTCTTTCAAAGCTATTCTCTATGTTGACGTTGAGTGTATTTTAGGAGTCAATCCCTGAAGGAAATGCTCTGTTTTTCTTACTTGATTCTGCTTTAAATGAGTGTCAGTTTCCTGAAGTCTAATTTTATCTATGAGAAGACCTACTAAATGCTTTTACAGAGTGTAGCAAGAAATGAAAAACCACCAAATTAAAAAAAAAAGTCAGTTACTATTTTAAAATGGTAGTTCACTGTGGGCATTGACTATAGAAGCCAGTGATTTCATGATTCTCATTTTAACTTGCACTTGCAGACATGTTTCTCCTATTCTATTAGGTATATAGAAACTTAAGCTCAACTGTCTTTTGCTATGCCCTTCTCAGAACGTTTTGCTTTCTCTATGGGTTTCTGCACAGGTCCTTTTGGGGACTGTTTTTTGTGCCTGGAAAGCATCATCTGCTTAGAGGATTAATGACTTTTTTTAAAAACAGGGTCAGGGAATGAACTGACAGAAGTCATTTTTATGGCATTCTGTTACAGATCTTCTAAATGGCTGATACACCACAGTGTAAGTATATGTGGTCAGAGAGATTACAGCATTTGAAAGTAAAATAAATTGTTGTGAATGTGTGGCTTCCTTATGAGTGACCCACCCAAGAGCCTTCCACACCCAGTTTAAGAATAATGGAAATAAAGCTATCTTCAACAATAAAAGGACTTCAGGGGGAATCACTATCCCTGAACTCAAGCAGTATTACAGAGCAATAGTGATAAAAACTGCATGGTATTGGTACAGAGACAGACAGATAGACCAATGGAATAGAATTGAAGACCCAGAAATGAACCCACACGCCTATGGTCACTTGATGTTTGACAAAGGAGCCAAAACCATCAGATGGAAAAAAGATAGCATTCTCAGCAAATGGTGCTGGTTCAACTGGAGGTCAACATGTTGAAGAATGCAGATTGATCCATGCTTATCACCCTGTACAAAGCTTAAGTCCAAGTGGATCAAGGACCTCCACATCAAACCAGACACACTCAAACTAATAGAAGAAAAACTAGGGAAGCGTCTGGAACACATGGGCACTGGAAAAAATTTCCTAAACAAAACACCAATGGCTTACGCTCTAAGATCAAGAATCGACAAATGGGATCTCATAAAACTACAAAGCTTCTGTAAGGCAAAGGACACGGTGGTTAGGACAAAACGGCAACCAACAGATTGGGAAAAGATCTTTACCAATCCTACAACAGATAGAGGCCTTATATCCAAAATATACAAAGAACTCAAGAAGTTAGACCGCAGGGAGACAAATAACCCTATTAAAAAATGGGGTTCAGAGCTAAACAAAGAATTCACAGCTGAGGAATGCCGAATGGCTGAGAAACACCTAAAGAAATGTTCAACATCTTTAGTCATAAGGGAAATGCAAATCAAAACAACCCTGAGATTTCACCTCACACCAGTGAGAATGGCTAAGATCAAAAACTCAGGAGACAACAGATGCTGGCGAGGATGTGGAGGAAGAGGAACACTCCTCCATTGTTGGTGGGATTGCAAACTGGTACAACCATTCTGGAAATCAGTCTGGAGAATCCTCAGAAAATTGGACATTGAACTGCCTGAGGATCCAGCTATACCTCTCTTGGGCATATACCCAAAAGATGCCCCAACATATAAAAAAGACACGTGCTCCACTATGTTCATTGCAGCCTTATTTATAATAGCCAGAAGCTGGAAAGAACCCAGATGCCCTTCAACAGAGGAATGGATACAGAAAATGTGGTACATCTACACAATGGAATATTACTCAGCTATCAAAAACAACGACTTTATGAAATTCGTAGGCAAATGGTTGGAACTGGAAAACATCATCCTGAGTGAGCTAACCCAATCACAGAAAGACATACATGGTATGCACTCATTGATAAGTGGCTATTAGCCCAAATGCTTGAATTACCCTAGATGCCTAGAGCAAATGAAACTCAAGACAGATGATCAAAATGTGAATGCTTCACTCCTTCTTTAAAAGGGGAACAAGAATACCCTTGGCAGGGAAGAGAGAGGCAAAGATTAAAACAGAGACTGAAGGAACACCCATTCAGAGTCTGCCCCACATGTGGCCCATACATATATAGCCACCCAATTAGACAAGATGGATGAAACAAAGAAGTGCAGACCGACAGGAGCCGGATGTAGATCGCTCCTAAGAGACACAGCCAGAATACAGCAAATACAGAGGCGAATGCCAGCAGCAAACCACTGAACTGAGAATAGGACCCCCGTTGAAGGAATCAGAGAAAGAACTGGAAGAGCTTGAAGGGGCTCGAGACTCCATATGTACAACAATGCCAAGCAACCAGAGCTCCCAGGGACTAAGCCCCTACCCAAAGACTATACATGGACTGACCTTGGACTCTGACCTCATAGGTAGCAATGCATATCCTAGTAAGAGCACCAGTGGAAGGGGAAGGCCTGGGTCCTGCTAAGACTGAACCCCCAGTGAACTAGACTGGTGGGGGGAGGGCGGCAATGGGGGGAGGGTTGGGAGGGCAACATCCATAAGGAAGGGGAGGGGGGAGGGGGATGTTTGCCCGGATACCTGGAAAGGGAATAACACTTGAAATGTATATAAGAAATACTCAAGTTAATAAAAAAAACAAAACAAAACAAAAAAAAAAACAAAAACAAAAATAAAGAATAATGGAAATGCTGAGGTTGGGCAGTGGCATCAGAGTGGCAGACGGAGAGTGATCTTGCTAGGGGCCAAGAAAAACAGAGAAGAGTTCTGGTTCCTGCCTGCTTTTCATCTCTCTTAATAAATCAGCACCTTGGTGTAGAGGCAGTGGGTGAGGATATGATGATAACTCAAAGGAGGCTGTTGGATGCCTCCAGGTTATGCATACTCTACTGCCCAGTTGATCCCTTCCCCGTATCTCAGCCCAATTTGTACCATTAGTTTTCTATGAAGCCCCAGGGTGAAATGCTTCATGGTACTCTTCGACCTCTCCTGTGAACAGGGGCTCTGTTCTCTTTCCCTATTATGTTTCCACCTATGGATCTATAATAAACTTCTTGATAAAACTCACCCTCTGTGGTTTCTGATTTTCAATCTTTACGTTCATGACAAAATAACTTGAACGACATTGGTTTTGGGTAGATTTGATGGCTACAGAATTATTCTGGTACCCTAGCACCCCAAACTATGCTCATTAAGATCCAAGAAACTCTCCATCACTTATAAAAGCAACCAATAGTCCCATAACAGAAGTATGGCTATTACTTTCTTTTCTTTCTTTTGTTTTATGTTTGTTGTTCATGGTGCTTACTATTGCTTCAAAGTTTTCTGTCTGAGAGTTGCCCCATAATTACTCTTGAAAATGATGACATCCCTGACGTGCTGAAGTCTTATTGTCTGTGTCCTTTCAGAGTTCATAGTTTCAATGCTGCTTTTACCCTGGGTGAGATATATATGTGTATATCCACAAATTCCCTAGGCTCCAATAACATGGAAGAGGTTTAAAGTTGATTAATTAATTTTATAATTCTATTTCTCCTTCACAATGACATTTTATTGTTAGGTGAGTGCTAAGAACACTCAGAAATACAAGTATTTTTCAGAAGACAAATTCATTTATATATACATACATATGTGTATATATACATACATATATATATATATATATATACTGCATGACATTACAGAATGTATGTGGACAATAACATGGTTGCTATAGTGAAGAAGGTAACATGTCAATAATATTACACAGTTGACAAGTGTGAGTTGTTGTATGTGTCTGTGAGTGTGTAAGAACAGTTAGAATTTATTCATTTACTGAGTATCTCAAGTAAATTGCAACATTATAAACTACTTATGCTGTATATTAATAAATGTGTTTGTATAAATATACATATGTACATTTATTAACTTTTTATATCTTGAAATACTATGCTTTAATATTAAATTAAAGAAAGGCTATTTCTTTCAGCTGTGAAGCTGTGCTCTGTGGGTGGGTCTGTGCACTGCATGAAGGAACACTTGCAGTCTGGCATCAGCACAAAGGACCACAGTAGCTTGAAATGGCTGCTTTCTCTGCTGGATAGGGAATGGCATGAGCCTCAAATTAATTCCTGTGACTCAGATTCTCCTCTAATATGAAAAGGAGAAGTTGTGCAATTCTGTCACCACATCGAAGTGGGGATTCCTTTAAAGTCAAGCCAAAAGTTCATTAAGTTTTAAAAAATTCCCTGCTTTTGTTTCAACTTTAAAGGTTTTTGACCTTAAGTAAGTTATATAACTTACAACATGGTTTCATAATTAGCAAATGGCAATTTTTCAAGCTAACACTTCTTTAAATATTGGGAAACAAAAGATATCACATTTTGTTTGTCCCTGCAAACTGATCTTAACCATAGTCTACCTTATAGTGTCATTGCATAATTAGTCCCGTACTAATGTAATAATGCAATGTTCTTCTAACCCATTGTAAGGGTTAGTAATTCACCAAAGAATGACACTGGATTCAAATAGTATGCAAACACAGAGTATTTTATTCTGAAGAAGTCCAGTATGGTGGGTTCTCCCCATTACCAGGATAGAGAGACAACCAAGTGAGCTTGCAGGCATGATTTAAAGCACATTAGGGAATTCTGATGTAGGGGACCTTCATTTAATCTGTTGGGTCCCTCTATGTGGACAGGACATTCTGGTACTGGAGTGTGGAGGCTGGAAACTTGCTGGGGAGGTCTAGAGACTGAAGTCTGGCAACTGCTGCTGACCTTGCCTCAGACCAGGTGGCAGGGCAACTTCTGAGGTCTGCACTGGCCTGGAATTATCCAGTTCTTGGAAACAGAGATTTAGACCTAGCGTCCTTAACTGCCAATTTTAACCCTGTCATGGAATCAGCTTACCCTCTCAGAACCTTATGAGGAGATAAAAGAAGCACGTATGTGTATATATGTATGTATGTATATGCACATGTAAATAAGAGCACACATGAATGTTTTCATTAGGTGGCTATCATAGAAAGATCTTTGCTAATTATTGTTTCTCCTGTGATATGAAACATACTATTTTCAGCATCAGTATCTAAAACAGCTCAGAAATGAACTGTAAGTACAGGATGGGAAAGTTTGAACAGAATTTGTAAGGTTTTTATGGCAGTATATACCCCAATGAACTGACCCTTTTCTCAGAATGATTAGACAGTAGTTTAGATCTTTAGCTCCTGCAGTCTAATCATAGACCTTGACATTTAACCAGCATGGAGATTATGTGTCTTTTCTCGATGCCTACGCTTGTAATCAGGTTACAGAGTCATTGCATCTGATCAATCACAATTATTGCTTCTCAGGACCTACAGGTGAGGGTTATTTTTTTTCAAAAACGAGCTGTTCATAACTTCTGTAGTGTGTTTGTCTCTTTGCTTTGTCTGGAGAGATACTTTGCAGACTGTGGATATTTAGCAAATATTAAATGATGATTCTTTATTGACCTTCCTAGGTTTGGGGAACTTTGGAAAAATTTTCAGAGAGACGTTTTAAATGTTTTGTGATCTTTAGGATTTTAAAATAGAATTATGATGACCTTTCCGAAGGAATGAAGCAGAAAGTTGTTCTAACCTGAAGGCCAAGCAGCTGAAATTGATACGACCAGCTTCTCTCCCACTCAGTAATAATCTCTAAGTGGATACACTGAGTGCGAGCTTTTTGTTAATTCCAATTTATAGGACATCCTGGGGATGGCATTGTCAGAAAGGACAAATGGCCTCCACTGCCTGGAAGTAGAGTGTCAAAGAAATTCTTCGCAGACAGCCGAGGTAGATACTCGGTTCCCACATCCTCAGTGGGAGTATTGGTTCCAACTATGGTGTTATATGCTGTTAGTTTCATTACCAGCGAGATCACATGAAAGTGGATCCTGTAAATATTTCTTAATGCAGTAAAAGCTGCCCAAAATATAGTGCCTTAACACAAAATGTTTATCCTATGCTTCTGTAGGAGGCTAAGAGCCCTACCCTAGCTCCTTCTTCAGGGTCAAGAGTCTGAACAAAGCAGTCTTCTGGAGGCTCGAGGAAGAGCCAGTTTCCTGATCCCATTGCCTATAACTCCTTGGTTTAGGGCCTCATTTCTTCATTCTCAGAACCAGGGCAGCAGAGACGTTAGACTCCCGCAGTCTAATTATAGACCTTGATATTTAACTTGAAGCAGACAGAGATTTTGACTTTTCATCATGGCATAGTATATATTGTATATTATATGTAACAGGATCATTATCATATTTTATCTCTGTCACCACTGTAAAAGCAACCTCTTCCCTGTAAAGCCATGTAGTCATAGGTTTGGGGGATTAGGACTTGAACATCTCACGGGAAGGTGCGGGTGTTAGTTTCTGTTAGCATACATTGAATGAAAAATGATATTTTCAGTGTGCAAGTACAGAATACCATTTCAGTGTCAAAGTGAGGAAGTAAAAAGTTGGGAAAAGATGATGATTAGTGGTGAGTAAAGTGTATTTTCTTTTTTTAAAAAAGAGTTATTTATTTTATTTATATCAGTACACTGTAGCTGTTTTTAGACACCAGAAGAGGGGATCAGATCCCATTACAGATGGTTGTGAGCCACCATGTTGTTGCTGGGAATTGAACTCAGAACCTCCGGAAGAGCAGTCAGTGCTCTTAACCTCTGAGCCACCTCTCCAGCTTGTAAGTGTACTTTCAATCGTCATGTTTTAATCATGCCAGGGATGTTTCTTTGCTGTGTAGATTTCCTGACCTCCAATTGTGTCACCTGGATGAGAAGTTTAGTATGCTCTCCTCAGTGAACTCTTTGGGAAGGTTTATGTTGACTTTCATATCAACATGAAGCATTATA
This sequence comes from Rattus norvegicus, assembly GCF_021556685.1. Lineage (NCBI taxonomy): Eukaryota > Metazoa > Chordata > Mammalia > Rodentia > Muridae > Rattus > Rattus norvegicus. The sequence continues at coordinate 22,095,659 of NC_141544.1, read as the reverse complement.
ATTTCTTGGCTCAGAGCTCATTAGCATAAAGGCCCATCTGAGGCTCAAATTGTTACTTCTCAAATTGGTACATTTTTCGATGTATCTTTGATGTACTTTTGTGTTGATCATCAAATGAAGCTTGAGGTAACTTTGGTACTTTACTTGCTCTGGCCCTGAGAGGAGGATGCCCTGGTCTGTTGCAGAATACTTACCTACTATGATATGGCAGACAGGGTAGCATGTGAATTAGAGAATTTGACCCCTTGTTGAGAAGTTATCTCTTCAAAACCCTGCTTTGAAAAAAAAAACATAGAGCTGAACAATGACCATTGGAGTGTATCAAGTCTGTCATCTCACAGGTGGTGACTAGACATTAATTACATCAATGTCTTCAAGGAACAGATTCTGTTGAAAAAGTCTAACAATGCCAGCCAGTAAGATGTTTTGATCTGTCAACAAATAGTATGTTGTTATAGCTACAAGAAAATTAATGGAAACTGAATTTGACATGGTAACATTTTAACAATTTTACTCTTAAGGCAGATTCCCTTTCTTCCTCTAAACAATTTTTTTAGACTAAAATATTTTCCTTCTTGATTGCCTTGTGTAAATATATATGTTCTATTTCCTTTGAATTTTGATAATCTGTTTTTAAATTCTAATAGTGAAGTTTATAACAATCACTTGATGTAAAATATTAGAAAGTACTTGAAAATATATACCCTTTGGTTGGCTATATTAGATATTCTTTTAGTTGAAAAATGAATCTTTTTTGTTTTGGAGTCATGATTTACCAATATAAGGTATGGTACTATAGTGGGAAATACATGAATTACCTGTCTATTTTTTTAATAAAGAATAAAACCTTATGTCTTAAATGATTTGATGTAGAACTTCGTGTGCAGGCAAATACTATATGACACATTCTGAATTTGTTGCTCTATAAGTTAGATAAAATCATTATGTTTTTTACATTGAATGCATTTGTGTGTCATTAAATAACTAATAAGGTATAAAGAAATCATTAGCCTTTCTTTAGAAAGATATTTAAGCTAGTGAACTATAAAATTCCAAGTTCTTCTAAATGTCACTTGGAGTTCTGGGGGATGTCTCTCTTTTGAATTCAGAAATCATAAATTGAATATCTTGATATAGTTGAGTAAGCGGGAAATGAGCACTGCTTTGCAATCTACTGGTGGATGTGATCCTAAGCAGTAGCACAAGGGTGGAGAGGGCGAGGATGCATAATAAATGTGTCTGAAATGGGTTCAGCATAGAGTGAATAGCAATGTGTCCTCTAGATTCTAGGAAGTGTGTCTCTGTTTATTCATCATGCATCCTAAAGAACAGGCGTGTGATGGATAGATCCTTCCAAACTTAGTTATAATTATTGTACTATTCTAAAAGAAAATTAAATCTAGAGAGATATTTCTAATGTAGCAATATAATCTAATGGCAACAGCTACCATGAACTTGTCTGTCTTTCCCTCACTGAGACTCCTAATCATTTTAAAAATCAACCTACTTTTGAAATATATTCAGGAATGCATATTGTTTACTCAACACTGGTGATTTCAATTTTAAACAAGTGAGACTGGAATCAGGCTTTTTTTTTTATAGGATGAAAAATGTCTTTACAATTTTTGTTTCATTTTAGACTTAAAATTTCCTTTCATTTTTTTCACCTTTAAGGATTGTGAGGAATTCCAGCTTCCCTACTGTTGTGTCTTACATAGATTCATGTTGAATATGTATTTCCCAGCATCTAGAGATGCTGATTCAGTGTCGTTGGTGACAGGTGTCTCAATGACAAAGGCAGGAGGCCTTTAAAATCTTTCCAGTTTGGGAGTGTCAGGATGGGTATGACATAGACTCATGCTGACAATCTAAAATGAAGGTTCTTGGCATAATTGCTATTCATTCAAAAGTTAAGAAATGCAGCTGTGTCCTCTTCACATCCATTCCCTGCAAATTCTCCACAGGGGATGTAGACCTGCTCCCTTCACTTGTGAGTTTCCCAACCTTCTGCCTTCTCTTCTTTTGATGGTACTAAAGATCAGTGGACAAAATATTCTTCTCCTAACTAAACTTAGACTGACCAAAGTAATCCACTTACTGGGGTAGGGGGTGGTTCCTAATACACAGAGAAAGACTTCTGCTTTTATTTATAAAAGAATGAATGCCTCTTTCCTTCTGTCTAGTGAATGGGGACACACAGGCACTTCAGACTATCCTCAAGCAAAGCAGAGAGAAACACTTAAATGAATAAATAAAGGAGGTGGCTAGCACTGGCTCTCTCCAGAAATGATGTGCAATATTTCTTCAGATGAAGGAAGAATGAGTTAGCTGAAAGACTATTAACTCTTGAGTATAGTGGTAAGCTATCTGACTCATACTTTTGTGAATCACTCTTTGCTTTGTGCAGCAAAATGAAGGCTAAACACATATAAAAGTGGTTAAAATCTGGGCGTAATTTTGTAGTAAGTGTGTCTTAACATGAGCTATTCCCATGTTTTCTGCCTACATAGAACTTTGAACTATTGTCGAGAAACACCCACACCTTAACATAGTTATTGCTATTCAGGGTCACGTCATTTCACAAAGCTCTTCTGTTAACTAGATTCTTTCTCTCCCCAGCCTTATGGGTGATTCTGCAAACAGGCCCCAGGCTAATAGGCTTCCTTTCCTTGGACCCTAGCAGCTAAGGACCAGAGATAACCTGACTGTCAGCATGTACAGTGGACTACCTGTCAATCATTTGATAAAAACTTTCCAATTCCTCTAAGTTGTAGAAGAAAGAACATCACTAAGTCACTTGGGTCCAGATGCTTTCTGGCTCCTTCACATTGTTGTCTGCCAGCCCGATGATGCTGTAAATTTCACTTCTAATAAGTCTCCTCTAAAAACAACAATCATCTCACTGTCTTCCCTTTGAACTCCAGATCTGAAAACTTCCTGGTAATTGTAGGTCTTCTGGCTAATTGGGCTCAGTATTGCACTCAGTCATTGGGTATGACTCTTCTTCCCACAGGAACAACTTGACAAATGTTTCCTTTCATGCATACACAGTAATAAAGAAAATACAACATTTACTACAGCTATGAATGAATTACTTAAAAATAGATCTCAATTCTGATTATTAGGCAGACTGAAAGGTTCTAAGAGCTTCTTATTAAATTTAAAGAAAAACACCAGGACAAAATAAGTAGTATTAGACCAAGAATTTCTTTCCTTTCCTTTTTCCTTTCCTTTTCCCTTTCCTTTCCTTTCCTTTCCTTTCCTTTCCTTTCCTTTCCTTTCCTTTCCTTTCCTTTCCTCTCCTTTTCTTTCCCATTCTTTATTTGTTTGTTTCTTCCTTTCTTTTTAAAAATGAATTTATTTCTTGAGAATTTCATATATGTATACAATGTCTTTGGATTGTATCTATTCCCTTCTATCATCCTCTAACTCCTCTTAGATATCCCTAGAACAATTTAGTTTTGATCACTAGAGTCATGCAGATTTATGGTTGCTTCAGATAGTGATCAGCTTACTGTACATTAAATAACAAAATAAAAAAATATCCTTGGGTCCATCTGAATGGCACAGTAGATAAAGGTGCTACCATCAAGACTGACGACATGAGTAGACTCTCTAGGACCTACATGGTGGGAGAGAATCTACCTGTAAAATTGTCCTCTTATACATGGGCCATGTCACATTTATATGTACATACTACATACGACACACATACACACACACACACAAACAGAAACACACATATACATATACATATACACAAACACAGAATTTTACATGGGAATTTGAATAGTAAAGAAATGGGGTACCTAGATAGATGTAGCCCCCCACATTTGTGCTTCTGGACTCAAACTTTGGACTCTTGTCATACTAGGAAACAGAAGGTAAAATTTTAGCCCAAACTTCAATTTTCATCTACTTTCTATGGATGAGTTCAAATTAATAACTTTTGGTGAAGGAAAAAACAAACAAAATACCCCATCTTTCCAGAGGCATGATATGTTTGTGATATATGAAGTCAATACTCCAGTGTGAGCTTTTTGACTTTTAATCATCTATCACTAGTTCCATTTCTTTGTTTCCTTTAATTTTTCTTTCCTTCCCTTTTTTGGCTTATTTTTCCTAGGTAGACGTTATATCTAAGTGTTGAGACTCATGACTACCTAACATACCTGTCCTCTGAGAGTATTTATCCAACAGCTGACTGAAACAGATGCAGAGACACACAGCCAAACATTAAACTCAGGGAGCCTGAAGGATCTTAAGGAAGAGTTGGGGTAAGGATCGAGGGACCTGGAGGGGACAGAGACTCCACAAGAAGATCATCAGAGTTGGAGAACCTGGACTCTGGGATTTCCAGAGAAGAAACCACCAATCAAATAGCAAAGAGTTAGGCCCCTTGCACATATGTAGCTTATGTGCAGCTTGGTCTTCATACAGGTCTCCCAACGACTGGAGAGGACCTGTCCCTAAAACTGTGTCTGCATACAGGTCCAGTTCCCCTAATGGGCAGTCTACTCTGGTTTCAATGGGAGAGGATATGTCTAGTCCTGCAGTAACTTTATGTGCCAGGATGGGTTCATACCTAGGGGATCCACCACCCTCTCAGAGAAGAAGATACTGGGGATGGGGGAGGGGCTGTATGAGGTGGGACTGGGAGGAAGGGGGAGCTGTGATCTAGATATAAAGTAAACAAACAAATTAATTAGCAGACAAAAGACTCATGAGTACAATTTACTTATAGTTGGACTGTTTATTTGTTAAAATTCACTATTACTTTCATTTTATATCAAACGAATAATGTATAGATGACATAAAAAGTTTTGATAGAGGAATATCTCACACAATGGTGTGAATGGCCAATCATCACATTTATGAGCCACAAATGATCAAGAACTCTGTATGTAAAAGGGGTTTCCAGATTTTGGGATAGCAGATGCAGAGATGTTCTGCTGTGCTGATCTCTGCAATCCTGAACTAAAAGGCCTTGGAAAAGACCTCTGCTTACTTAATATAAGCTTTCCTCTTGGTACATATACTGTCCCTTTTGAAGACAACAAAATCCAAAGTAACTTTATTTTAAATGTAATAGTATTAGTGAAAATAAACTAAGCCACAGGGCACCTAGGTTTAGTCTGGGATTGTCTCAAGTAACTCCAGAATCTATAGCCTTCTTTTCTCGACAGGTGGAGAGCCCAGGGAATGTGGCATTTGAGGCATGCTTTGGTAACCTATATTTTTTACAAAGCAGCTGTGAAGTGATTAGTGAATCATTTTAGGACATTACATAGTAATTGCTAAAATGATTAAGGCTCATTCCCCTCCTATATCCAATCCCTTAACCCATCATTTCATACTTTCACAATTTAAATACAGATCATCCAAATTTTGATTCACTAATGTGCTCATTTAGTTGAAGATCAATTTTGTTTATGAAAGATTTTCATGAGCTTTCCATGATCTTATGCAAACATGATGACACAGGACCATTCTTGGTTCAAAGCATAAAAAATGAGGGGTGTGGTTGAAAAAGAAGAGGGCAGAGGAGGGGCAAGAAGATGAAGGGAGGAGGGATGTCAGGCTGAAGTTGGGGAGGGGAAATGATTTGCTTACCCTACGACTCTCTTGGAGAAAATAATCCCTATCAAAAACTCATTAAAACGTAAATACTTTCAAATCCATTGATGGCTTTCACTTCTACTGAGGATAAACTTGATCATATCTCTACACAAAGCAACAGTCCAAGCAGATGGAGCAAGATAATTATGTATTTTTTTAAAAAATCGCTACTCTTTAAGAGTCATATTTTTGAAAACAATACTTACACACACACACACACACACACACACACACACACACACACACACCATTCCCAGAATCTGAGTGTGTTACTACAACCCTGATAACATGATTATTCATCTCCAAAGATAACAAAATGTTACTGCTGCATTTTTGAGAGGAAAAAGGAATGGGGGGGTTGACTGATAAAATAGTCAAACAGCGCTTGATAACAATTTATTTCTGACCTTTCAATGCCTTCTGTTCCTAATGATTTTCTGTCATTTCTGTCTAGTCCATACTTGAAGTTAGGTCTCAGAGGTACTTAGTTTCATGTTGCCACTTAACTTTCAACTTCCATTTTCAGCACAGAAAGGTAAATCAGTAACTGTCACTTTGGCTTCTCAAGGTTTGTCAGGCATCCAAAAGGGATTATGGCATAGATCTGAAGGGGATTTCATGTGACTTTTACTTTAATTTTGACATAATCATGGAAATGCCTTAGGACTCCAGGAACTTAATTATCCTGAAAGTTAACCTCTCTCTCTCTTCCTTTGCTGAGCTTTCTGGTTCACCAGTCTTTCTCTTCCCTGGCTTATCAAGAAATAATTAAGGAAGAAAGAAAGAAGAAAGTAGGGACATTTATGGTGACATGCATGTATACTTGATAACTGTCTCCTTTCTCTAATATTCTTTTCCTTTTGTATTTTATGTGCTTTGAGAAGACACGCAACTTTCTTAGTCCGGGCATTTTGGCGCCCATGCAGAACCCTTTGCACAGGTAGTGCCTCTATCTTTATTTCAAAATATTATTGAGTCCAATTTTTAGTTTTGCAAAGGGAACCCTGGAGGATCAGAATCCACCCAGAGGTCTTCAGAAGAAAACGAGAAAAACAATTCTTAGGGAATCATCTGTGGAGAATTACTAGTTTTAGATCTTAAAACCTTTTATGTTTTGTTGTTTATTCATTCAGATAGATTTGTCTATATAAAGTTGGACATGGATTTTGTCTGTATAAGTCAATTTTTCTTTATTATATTGAAGCTGACACAAAATGGCTTAAACCAGGACACTTTTAGGATTGCTGGATTTAGGATCTAGAGAAGTGGGTATAACAATTTCATCCTGGATTAAAACAGTTCACTTGTAGGCTCACTCCTCAAATAGGAAGATAAGAACTGAAAATAGCCCCAGGAAATTCCTAAAACTGGCTGAATTCACTAAGACACTTCCTGCCAGAGTAAGCAATGAAAGTTAAAAGACCTTCTCAGAGTAATGGAGTAAAGCTGTATAAAAGACTTTTCAGGAGCTGAAGGGACACCAGTAGAAGGGGAAGCCCTTGGTCCTGCCAAGGCTGGACCCCCAGTGTTTTGGATTGTTGGGGGGTCGTTAATGGGGAGTGGATGGGGAGGGGAACAGCCATAAAGAAGGGGAGGGGGAGGAGTTAGGGGGCTGATGGCCTGGAAACCGGGAAATGGAATAACAATCGAAATGTAAATAAATACTTAAGTTAATACAGAGAAAAAAAAAAGAAATACCCAATTTAATTAAAAAAAAACAAACAAACAGACAAAAGACTTTCAGACAAGCCAAGCTAGAAAGAAGACTTTGAGGTTGGACTAGTTTCCTGTAAGAAGCAGAAACCTGCTGAAGAGCCTTGGAAAGGCATAGATCAAGTGTGACACCTGGAAATGACACTCTCCAACCTGTTAAGTTTCCTGCAGGCTGTGCAGTGGACTTCAGGTGCCCAGCATTGTGAAGAGTCAGTGTGCTAGAGTGGACTGTGGTGAGGCCACTGTCTGTGAAGCACTTCTGCTCTTGTCAATAACTGCTTACCCATAGTTCTCTAAGTGTCCTCTCAAAACGTCATCAGTTTACTAAACTGGACTTTGGTGGTAGCTGTACTTCGGTCTGTTGTGGCTTTCCTATCTAAAGTGAGAAGTTGTGTGTGCTGTGTATCTCCAGAAAAAGTATTGTCATCCAAAGCTTCTCACCCTCTGCTCGTCAACATTTTTCTCTCATGCCCTCTCCATGTTTTGTCTCTGCATCTTTCTTGGCGTTGCCCTTTGTTCTGTCTAGCTGGAGGTGGCATAGCTTCATGTAATAGGAAATAAGAATACAAGCATCCCTAGTCTAACTACCCATGTACAGTGTTCTGGAAAAGCACTCATGTTGTCCATGGAAATGTTCTATGCTCATCCTTGGCCTAGTTATATGGCTAAGATATTGGGAGTTCAGACCAAGTTTCCTCTCTCTTGGCATGTCATTTGTTTATGGTCCAAACCTGGACTGATGGTTTACTATATTGGGTGAAGAAAGAACAGAGTAGAAAGAAAAATTGCTGTTTTACTTATAGAACTGGGGTTAAAAAAAAAACACATGTGGAGAAAGCTGTATGTACCCAAGTATATCTTGATCTCGTTCAATACACACTGAGAGCCAGACAATCGATATACCTAGTGGGGTGTTTTTTCTCTTAAACCGCTTCACACTGTGCATACATACGATCTTAGCTTTCCTTCCTTCTTTCCTTCTTTCCTTCTTTTTTTTAAACATACTTGTTGGTGGTTGTTGGTTGTGCTCTATGGCACAAATAAGGTACATTTAACTATTTACTTCAAATTTTAATTTTATTTATTAATTTATGGATGAATATGCTGGCAACACACTGGGCATGTGGAGGTCAAGAACAACATGCAAAGGTCAGTTCTCTCCTTCTGCCATGTCTATCTGTCCTATGGATGAAAGGTGGAATGCTAGCACCAGTTAAACTGCATCCTGATCGTATTTCTTACTCTGTTATCACTTGATCCATAAAACATTTATTGAATAATGTTTCACCATATCAATAGAAAATGGTCTCATGGCTTCTTTTTATTTAAGCACACTTTGCATTTCCATCTTGATTTCACACGTGTCATTAAAAAGTTTTCCGACAGACGTAGTTCCTTTTTTTTTTTTTAATGAAAATGTTGTGAAAGAATTAGGTATTTTGTTTGTGATAGTTTGTGCCCTTTTATCATGATTGCAAATAGTTGTTTGTAACAAAAGTGATACAAAAGTTATCAACTCTGTATATACATATATGTAATGACAAGTTATTGCGCTCATTTCTAGACCTCGTTGATACATTGTTAACACAATAATCAATGACTATTATTGTTCCTTGTGAGATTCCTAGAGTACATTTGGAAAATTTACAGCACACTTTGCCTGTCAAATGTCAAAAGCTTAATTGAAACATTCATATATTTATTTATCTACCTGTTTATTATCTATTCATCTGACCATGATTTCTGAAACACAATATATGCCATTTATACATATATCAACTGATGTTATATAGAAGATATTTGAATTTTGTTTCCTCCAGATCCTCACAGGGAGCAGAGTTGATATTACTAGCTGTGTGGCTCATGGTGAGTTACAGTTATAATGGGGACAGCAGGCTTCTATACTTCAGGTTAACAGAAGGCAGAATGCCAGCAGAGATTTTCTAACTCTGCATTTAAAATCTCCTGAATAGCTATTCTGACTTCCTAAAGCCATTTGAGCAGTAGCACCAAATCAAGGGGAATAGTCTCATTGAAATAATTTAAGGTTTTGATTGATATTCTCACTTTGACCATAATAAAAATATTATTAATTAGATCAGAAGATCCCAATATTGTGATTTTTTTTTTGCTTTCATCTCAAAAGTGTTTTTGAAAAGGATTAGAGGAGCAGATTTGCTCCCTCTGGGTTTGGCTCCCCAGATATCCCACCTGTGGTCCTTTGACAGAAACCCCACCCTTTGTGTATGGGCCGTTCACCTGCTCCTGCCCTGGGTGCTGCATCCTATGGTGGGAAGGCTTAGTCTTCTTGAACAGGCTTATTGATCAGCAGGGACTGATCACTCAAGTGTAGGGCATTCTCATTCTTTCCCTTGGGTTTTCCTTTCTGAGAAAACACATAGGAAGAATTCTTTTACCCTTCTTATTGTGTTTCCAATCAATCTTTCACTTGATATGATATGAAAACTGAAGGGAGACGGAATCCATCTTAAGATTCCCACTAAGCCTAGAACTTTAAGTACAATAGCTTCTCTTCATTGTTTGTAAAATTCCTTCCTGTTTTTAAGAGGGAAGGTATGATTCTTTGTTCAGTTTTTTTATTCAAAAATGAACATTCAAATATTCAAATACTTTCCCAAAATTCTGACTATAAATATCATGTGAATGGAGAGGTTTCTTGGTTTTTCTCCAATAGTTGGACTTTGTAATTTCAAAACAGGAATCGGAATTTAATATTTCCAGGTTATTCAAATGTTTGAATAATACCAATTATTCTCTGTTATTGTAGAAATTAACAACTCTACATTTTGAAATGAAGATCTGAGTTACTTATCCCATGTTTTTGCTCCTAATGTTTTGGACTTCGTACTCACCAATATAAAATTTACTGGATCCCTTCGTTATAGAACTGAAGTTGCCTGCCATTTCTTAGACAGGATGTTTTTGTTCCTTAAGGAGACGTTTCAAGGTAACTGTTTACTTTTGACAACATGGAAGGAAGAGGAGGAAGTGAACAACAGAAGGGCAGTGGCTAAAATTCACCTCAGCTGGAGCTGAAAAGGAGGACCAACAGGAAGTAGCATGCTTTGATAAATGTGGAGTGAAACATTTTCCTTCAGAGGAAACAGCACTGAAAGTGGCTGGGTGCCAAGAACATCTGTGTTCCTGGTATCCCAAAAGCGTAAAAGGAGCAGATGTGCAAGTACATAGCAGAAAACCTGGCACAATTCCTAACAGCGTGGGGGAGGGATCTTGTTTTCTGCAGAAAGGACCTGTGATGCCCAGAAAAATGAAAAAGTGCTGGGGAATGCCGGAATATTATTAGCTTTGTATAGAAATATTCTTAAAGCACCCAACAGAATGAGGACAGCGTATTCATAAGAGAGAAGGGAATGCTACCTATTGCAAACAATGGAGAAGACAACTCAGGAAATATATTGTGTATGCCTCCGACAATACAATTACCTCCGAGTCTAAATATGGCCTGTGAAGAAAAAAAAAGATTCTATTTATTTTTAATATTTGCTTCTTCTTCTACTCCCTGTACAATTGTAAACCCATTCGAGGACAGAACATAATCATAGCCTCACTGAGCAGTCCATACTTTTCATGGGCTCAAGCAATAGTTCTAAGGATGTCTGGGCAGAAGTACTTATAAAATAGAATAAACTCTAAAATCCAATTTAGGAAGAGCCATATGATAGCAGCTGTTCGTTCCATGTTCCAATATCTCAAGAAAATTTATTTTAAAAAGTAAATATTGGCACAATTGTAATATTCTAAATGTGGTTACATATATATATATATATATATATATATTCCCTAACTAGGAAACAATATGTGCAGTGTGTGTGTGTGTGTGTGTGTGTGTGTGTGTGTGTGTGTGCGCGCGCGCGCGCGTGCATATACGTAGATAGATCATTGTTAGCTGTTTTGTGGATTGTATTGACCATTCACAATTCCTAATAGAACATGGTTTGGCTAGTTGTTTTTCTTGGTAAAAGGAATGAATTGGGCTATCTTGGTAGATCTCTTAGCTCTTCCTTCTCATTACTGCCTAAACCGTGGATATTACACTGTGTAGCAGCTATAGGGTGATTATGTAGTGATGATTGTAAGGAGGAATATAGACAATATGAACACAGCAGAGCAGAAGGCTCTTCTATATTCTGATGAGCACTGCTTCAGTACAAGACCACTACTACCATGTTTTGCCCATTTGCAGGAGAGAAGTAAGTTAAGAGAAGATCTACATGCTCCTTCATCAGCAAGCCCAACAGAATGGGAAGTAATTGAGTTGGAAGCGTTAGGGGCTGGGGGTGTACTTGGAACAGGTGGAGCCAGTGTGCTGTAGTGAACTTTTGTACGATAGTGATTCTCTTTCCACTTGCTACACTCAAGCCAAGATGACATGCCTTCATGTCTGACATGAAGGGTGAATGACCTTTTCACTCTGAAGCCACCATTGCTCCTTTGGTTCTTTCCTTTTTGTTTTGTTTTACTTGAACATTTATGATAATTTAGATAGAAAGCATTTTTTTTTTTGCCATTAAAGGTTGGTTCCAGTCCATGGAACTGTTTGAGTCTGGTTTATAGCAGTGAATGCACTGACCCTCTGTGGGGTGTGGTGTGGGGACAAGGTTAGTTATAACCTCTGAAAAGTCTTAGTGAAAAATAAACAGATGTCCTGTAAAAGAGAGAGAGAGAGAGAGAGAGAGAGAGAGAGAGAGAGAGAGAGAGAGAGAGAAGAGGAAACTTTTAGTTATTGTTTGGTAGCTCCTTTGTGCAGCACTATCATTTTCTATTAGGAATCTACGTGTGATTCTTTTACATTGTGTTTCCTTCTTTAAGAAAAGCATCAAAATTATCAAACATATCGTTAATGCCAAACACTTTCAAAGTCTTCAAAAGACAAAGCTGTACAGAGTAGGAGAAATGAACCAGTGAGAACCAAATTCAGAACGATTATGCTGTTAGACCAAAGTATAATGTGGCTACTTCACACATTTCTTTATAACACCAATGGATGAAATGGATACATGAGATGATCCAGAGACGAGAACAGGATGGAAATGTGCTTGAAAAGCAAGACTGGAATTTATAATTATAATTACAATAAATTCAGCCAGTTCATCATGAACAAGTAAAAACTAGAAACTGTACAAAATTGTGTAACTAGGATGCTTTTATTTTTTCAATTACTTGACATAGTTTTAAATACACAAACTTACTATGCCCTCCAAACTTTAATACTAAGAAACATAAATGATATGGTTAGAATGATTACTTCTAGGTGCTATATAATATTTCCTGAAACATGAACTCTCTAATAGGCATGTGCTCAGATGCCTTTTAGACAAATAATCTCCCGGGTGAACCTCTGCTGTAGGAAAGTTTATCTTCAAATGCTGGAGACTCCGTGTGTGCTTTAGCATCTGTGAAGTAAGTGAACGTGGTATGTTATATATAAATGTCTTTCGAATTTAAAATTTAACATAGGTGGAATATATGTGGCCTCCCTGCATTTCTACCACTGCTCTCTAGTTTTATTGATTTTCATTGGTCTATAGAATGAAGTATTTATCTGTGTGAGAGAGAAAAAAATACAAGCTGGATAATTAGGAAAGAGCGATGTTGACATATCACACTGGAAAAGACTATTTATTAAACTATACAGACTCAGAATGCTTAGAGCAAGACCAGAAGATATTAGTTCTGTCTGACTGCAGTGCTTCCATATGTTTATCATGGAGATTAGGGTTTAGGAAAAGACACAACGACGTAAGCCCCCACTATCTACTGAATGTGAAACATAGCCAAAGTTACAGCATCTTGTCTTAGCAAATGATTCAAAGGCTTACTTATGCTTTCAAAATGTAATCCTCTGAAACAATTCTAGCATCTATTTTGCTATTGTGAGCTGACTACTATTTGGTTTTCTGTCAACCAGACAAGATGTCAAGTCATGTTTCCTGGCTTCTGATTGCTGCATATTACCTATCCCCTGGTGAACTTCTTTCCCACATGTTCATAAGTAGGAATAGAAGTGAATGCATAAACTTGAATGCCTGAATTGTTTTTAAAAGGCCAATTCAGAATATTTTAAAAAGTATTTTAGTGTGTCAAATGTGAATTGACACACACAATATTTTGCTCACAGTAAGCTACAAAATCTTTGGTAATATGAACTTTTTATGTGACTTAGTAACTAACAATTCAAAAATGTAAACCTGACTGCTTTGTAATGAATGTTTTTGGAAACATATTTGAAATCTATTCTTTACCCAACAAGCTTGGGAATGAATGTCTTGGGCATTATCTATTCTTTACTTGGCAAATGTAGCTGTAGACAACATTTCCACTTGTCTGAAGAATGTCTTTGTTGATAAAACTTCTCTCATCTCTCATTAGAAAAGTAGTGCTTTTGAAAAGGGATCCTGAAAGAGTTTAAAGCTCCTTGTCCCAGGATTGGTTTGTCATTCAGGCCTATTTTCCCTGTATTTGTTAAGGGTATTCTCTATGTTGGGGTAAATAATTCCATTTTATTGTAATGCAGTTTTGACATTTAAGGAGAATGCACTTTTGATTTCTCAGGGTAATGTAGCCTTGTTACAGTTAAGCCAAGAAATGCACCAGAATATGCAGATTAGGCAGTTACAGTAATTAACATATGCATCATTCAAAGTAGAAACTAATGTTCTGCAGTTTTGTTCAGCTATAACTGGAAAGTACTGAAATTTCAAGCATAGTTATAACTACCACTGCTATATGTATAGCAAAATATATCTCAAAAGAATGCAAAAGCAATGACAAATATAACAATTAAAAACAACAATTGCCGTGCATCTATTGTTTTCTAAACAGCTGCTGGTGGGTTTTGGTATGTGTGCAAGTGGATGTTTAGTGGGAACTGATGAGTAACTTTTTATGAATGATGAACGAAGACTCAGAGTGTAAGACAGCTTCTTAAGGTGCAGACTAGGGTAAGGGGTGATCTAGGGGGGAATAGAAGCCATGGCGGAGAGTATGAAGGAAGGAAAGGTACTGAGCCACTAAGTTACATATCACATAGTAATCTCAGCATCCTACTTGGTCATCTGTGGCAATGATCTTGTTTCCATTCTATTATTTGTGTAAATACAACTTTCCTGTATGTATCTGTGCTATTATAAGAATGCTCAGTTTCAGCATTAATTTTTTAACTTAACAGTTTGTCACTGATTTATAAAGCAGAAAGCCAAGACCTACTGAGATGAAGGAACGCTTCAAGATTTCAAAGCCTATTTGAAATTGAAGATTATCTTTGATGCTATTAAACATCTAAGCAGAGATGTTTAAGTAGGCATTTGGATGTCAAGTCCAGAATGAAGCAAGACAAGGACAGAAGGTAGCAATTTAGGAGATTCCATAGTAAAAACTGTAATTATGCCTTGTTTCTTGAGATCACAAGGTAAGGATCCCCACAAAAAGGAAACCACGACTTGTAGCTCCTTCAGTCTGTCACAAAATAATGAGGTCATCTGCATGAATTGTATTAGTGACTTAACTACATTGGAATTCATATAAGGGACATGTAAATTTAATTTAAAAATACACTCTTTTCTTTCCTTCTACTCTTCCAATAAGAGACACATAAGTAGGTGAATCACACCAGTTCGACTCTTGTATAAAAGGACTCAGGGTGGATTGTTGGCATTAAGAATTTGATTTGAGCATGGCAAAGGTGTTAACGAAAGATAACTGTGATGGAAAACACCAATGGACATGTAATTGTGGAAGCTCAGTACATCAAGAAAAGTGAAAAGTTGTATTTCACAAAGATGAGAGACAACACAATAACAAACACGTTCCAACAGGTCCCATCTGAGTAAGACCTCAGCATGTCAGAACGAAAGCCAACTCTCTGCTTAGATATGAGACCTCTTTATAAAAATGTCTCCCTGCCTGGTGTGTCACGTCATGCAAGTTGACAATGGAGGAAGGGGAGAAAGTAAGCAAAATAAAATACAGCACAAACCTTTCCATCCTGTAAGACATGGATAGATGAAGTATGCAACGTCATCTGGAGTAAGAGAATTCTAATCATGAATCAATTAAAAAGGACAGTAAATGACTGCTTTCAATATCATAAAGCAAGAAATATATGCAAACACCCACATACACACACAGACACAGAGACAGAGACACAGAGAGAGACAGAGGATAGATATAGATTGGGATAGATAAATAGATAAGTGGGGGAGAGAGAGAGAAAGAGAGAGAGAGAGAGAGAGAGAGAGAGAGAGAGTGGGAGAGAGAGAGAGCAGAGTTGAACTTAAAGAAGTGCTTTCTAGAATAAATTGCTACTTAACAAAGTAAAAGAAGCAGGTATAATAGGCAGGTGATCCCTCAGGTTCCAAGCAAAACATAGAGAATACAAATATATTCATCTCAATAATTTCCCCTGCCTTTGTCCACTTCCAGGTGCTCTATTCTTGGGCATTTCGATCCTCTCCAACCCTTTACTCTGGATCTAGTTTTTGTTCCCATTAACAATCAACTCTTTCCTCCTAAGAAACTAAGTCTTGGAAGCAGGGTAAGTGGACAGAGAGATTCTTGGAGGAAGACCATAGTCACATGTTTTACATCTTAGGTCTTCCTAGTTTTCTGTGTCTTGTGATTTTAAGTTTGAAGGAAAGAAGTATGGTAGTCTCTTGTATGTTAAACCCAAGCTTTTAGGTTTCACTAGTTCCAAGAGCAACTCATGACAGATGTCTCCTGGTGTGCTCTTCCATAGTGATTTTCCCTTGGAGACAAATTAATGTGACTCTGGAATTAAAGGTGCTCTGCAAAAAGGAACTAGGAAACCAAGCCAAGACTACAAGAATAATCTGAAGGCAACTTATGTGTAGACTTGGCTCTTCTAGTTCTTCTTAGGCTCCCATCTGTGCTTACTTTTCTAGCGTGTGCTACTGGACTCATGAAAACGTTCCTTTAGCTGTGTGTGCTGACAGACCTGTTAACCCCTGTCACGTTTGGCAGGCTAAGGCATGAGTTTGAGGCTAGCTTGGGTTACATAACAACAGCCTGTTTCAGAAAAACAAAGAAACAAACATGCCAAAATACATAATGGCATAACAACACAAAACAAGAAATATATCCTTCACTTCAAATGTGCTCTAATACATATACTTTATATAATATTAAGTTTGCTAGCCTTAGTGCTTAACCATACCATATCTTTGCCTAAATGTTTAGATGCTTTCTCATTGCCCATAAAGTCTAAACCTACAACTAACACAGTGCATGTCTTTAATCTTAGTTCATGAGTCCAGCCTTGCTCTTAACTTGGTTGATCCAGAAGGCTTTGAATGTATTCTATAGCCATCATGGTATTTGCTAGTGGTTTTCCTTCTGCTTGGGCTCCTCTCTTCCCTCATGCCTTGACTTACATACGCTTTAAATCTCACTACAGCTATTTTCATATTGAAGTGCTTTTGTATCTGTATTGATATTTCATTTTACTTTTTCATAGGAATTATAAAATAGGACCTGTTCTACAATTTGCTTTAGTTTAATGAGTACTGTAAAAGGATCCATTCTACCCTGTACTTTGTTCTGTGTGGTCGAACCATGGAAAAGAACACATAAGTTCTTCATGGGCAAAATCAAGGAATGAGGTCTTCCTGGGGCCTTTGGTTGTGCATGTTCAGTATTTAGACAGGATTAAATACCCCAAGAAATGGCAGTGGATATGGAAACAAAAAGGCATCTGATTGACCAATGATGCAATGGTAATTTCTTAGAGAGTAAAATGTAGCTTATTTTATTATAGATGCAAAGAGCTGTAAATGGAAATACATGTTTACAAATGAAGAAAGGGGAAATAAAGAGAAGTTTCAATTGGCTGAGGGAACAGCCAGAGAACGGCCTAGAATCCACTCAAATCAAAAGAAGATGAGCAAAGTGTTAGGCATCAGAAATGAGAACATAGCCACCACTTTTATAGAAAGAGGCTTGTTTCCTCTTTTGGGCAAGAACACCTATTAGAAATGGAGAAATCTTCAGTTTCAGAATATTTTATGGAATGTCAGCTGAAGGAGACAATGGGATGAGATTAAGGGAAGCTACAGAGGAAAATGGGCAAGAAATAGAGGCTGACATATTTTACATAAGGGAGGAAATGATCAGAAAACTAGCATATTGAAAAAATGTATGTGCCCAAGTCAAATTCATCATATGTGAGGATTTCCATGTTGCTATATCCTAACAAGTGGACATCTTGCATATGTCTTCTCAAGCTCAAATCTTTTTATAATGCACTGGGATTCCCCATGCATAAAACGCATTTTGACAATTTATTCTTACCTTGTTCATTCTTAGTATCATGCTATCTTTAGATTAACCTTGTCATTCTCTCAAGAAATACTGAGTGCCTAACATGTGATAGATTCTGTGTGAGCAAAGGCAAGCCAGATTCCTCATTGGCAAATTGTAGAGCCTCGTAAGAGGAACACATAGAATGTTCTAGTTTAAACAAAAGGTGCAGTTATAAAGCACTATGGGTGTTAAGGGACATAGCACCATGATATTCTGATTTCTTCCATTGGTTCCTATGCTCATTTACCATTTAATAATTTTCAGTGAAGTTATTAGTTGTGTTCTTGGGTACTAACACTTGTTGTCTTTGATTCCCCTGTTGAAACTGGAAAAAAAATGTATAGACTATTCCATATGGTGCATAAGATGGCATCAGGTATATGGTGAACAGTACTATTAACTATTTTCTGAGAGTATTTGAGCTGTTACAGATGCTGCTATATATTCCAGAGCAAGACGTGATATACTCAAATATGATAGCATGAAAACCGTCATGTTCGGATCTTACGCAGTTCTAGAGGCTGCGGAGTCAAAGATCCGAGTTTCTGGAAGCCCATGTTTGGTGAAGACTTTCTTTTTCTTTTTCTTTTCTTTTCCTTTCCTTTCCTTTCCTTTCTTTTCTTTTCTCTTCCTTTTTTTCTTTCAAGAAGATAGTGGATTGATGTGACCTTGCAGTTTGCAAGTGGTATGGCACTTCTCTTCAACTCCCTTTTCTAGAAGGGCCCTAATTATATCCACGAGACCCTGGACTGTGACTTAATTCATTTTGCACAAAAGATATCACTTACTAATAGTATCACTCTACTGTTATCTCAAAACATTCATTTTTTAAAAGGAAGGTCATGAACATACAGACATTAAACATAGCAGTCATTGCATTACTGCCATTTCTATTACAGTGAGCAAAAGCACTAGTACTGAGAGTTGTTCTCTTTTAATAATCAAAAGTATACATCTCTCATGTTCCCTTCAATAGCTTTTGTGGCTTTGATTCACAAAATTCTTTTTTTATATCTTTATTAACTTGGATATTTTTATTTACATTTCGATTGTTATTCCTTTTCCCAATTTCTGGGCCAACATCCCCTTAACCCCTCTCCCTCCTCTTCTCTATGGGTGTTCCCCTCCCCACCCTCCCCCCATTACCGCCCTCCCCCCAACAATCATGTTCACTGGGGGTTCAGTCTTGGCAGGACCAAGGACTTCCCCTTCCACTGGTGCTCTTCCTAGGCTATTCATTGCTACCTATGCGGTTGGAGCCCAGGGTCAGTCCATGTATAGTCTTTGGGTAGTGACTTAGTCCCTGGGGCCTCTGGTTGGTTGGCATTGTTGTTCATATGGGGTCTCAAGCCCCTTCAAGCTCTTTCAGTCCTTTCTAAGATTCCTTCAATGGTGGTCCCGTTCTCAGTTAAGTGGTTTAATGATGGCCTTTGCCTATGTATTTGCTGTGTTCTAGCCGTGTCTCTCAGGAGAGATCTACATCGGGTTCCTGTTGGCCTGCACTTCTTTGCTTCATCCATCTTGTCTAGTTTGGTGGCTGTATGAGCCACATGTGGGGCAGGCTCTGAATGGGTGTTCCTTCTGTCTCTGTTCTAACTTTGCCTCCCTATTCCCTGCCAAGGGTATTCTTGTTCCCCTTTGAAAGAAGGAGTGAAGCATTCACATTTTGGTCATCCTTCTTGAGTTTCATGTGTTCTAGGCATCTAGGGTAATTCAAGCATTTAGGCTAATAGCCACTTATCAATGAGTGCATACCATGTGTGTTTTTCTGTGATTGGGATACCTCACTCAGGATGATATTTTCCAGTTCCATTTGCCTATGAATTTCATAAAGTCATTGTTTTTGATAGCTGAGTAATATTCCATTGTGTAGATGTACCACATTTTCTGTATCCATTCCTCTGTTGAAGGGCATCTGGGTTCTTTCCAGCTTCTGGCTATTATAAATAAGGCTGCTATGAACATAGTGGAGCACGTGTCTTTGTTATATGTTGGGGCATCTTTTGGGTATATGCCCAAGAGAGGTATAGCTGGATCCTCAGGTAGTTCAATGTCCAATTTTCTGAGGAACCTCCAGACTGATTTCCAGAGTGGTTGTACCAGTCTGCAATCCCACCAACAATGGAGGAGTGTTCCTCTTTTTCCACATCCTCGCCAGTATTTGCTGTCACCTGAGTTTTTGATCTTAGCCATTCTCACTGGTGTGAGGTGAAATCTCAGGGTTGTTTTGATTTGCATTTCCCTTATGACTAAAGATGTTGAACATTTTTTAGGTGTTTCTCAGTCATTCGACATTCCTCAGCTGGGATTAACATAATTCTCAAACATAAGACAGGCATGATAGTGATAGGATTCAGTTTATGAATTGTAGCCAGAGTATTTCATAATTTGAAAAAATGAGAAAGAAATCTTTTATCACATTTATTCTCATTCTCACACTCATCCTCTCACCTACTATATATCAACTATTCCTTGAATAAACAAAGATAGATGCTTAGGGAATCAAAAGATAAATTATCATCACTTACTGGTTGGTCTCCTATGACCTAAGGCTAACAGAATTGTGCATGAGCGAGAGAAGTTACACAACTGAGAAGTATACTGAGTGACGTCAAATCACAAGGGGTGAGCTTCTGTCAAGTTGGGAGATGAGCAAAGGGGCGTGGCAGGGAGAAAAGCCAGCTCTTGGGTCCTATTTCTTCTCTCACACAAACCTTACCCCTGTGGCTGCATCTTGTCTGATGAATATGCTCTAGAGATGGGCTAAGAAAGTTCTTATGTCATTCTATTAATCATCATATATTTTATTTTGGAAATAAACAGAACAATGATCGGACTTTTGTGATTGATTTTAATAGCTGTACACAGTGCCTTTGGCAACCGAATATTAGTCTATCATTCAGTTCATCAGTATGCTTCTCCTATCAAGGAAGCTCGTGACACTCTTCTGCTTATAAATGTTTATATTTTAACATGTTGTTTCCCTTAAGCCTGCTTTTTCTTATTTAAGAAACTTTTATTATTGTAGTTTCCTCTTTTCACTCTCTGCTGTCAGTGTCGCTGCTAATCCTCTTCTCCTGCTGCCATTTTCAACAAAGAACAGAAATGTCAATTTTTAAAAAACACCCTGGAATCATAAATCACAGAAACTGAGGAAAAGAATATTTTGGATGACACTATTCTTGGGGAGATACGAACAAGCACCTACTCAGCCCAGACAGAGAAGCAATGACAGACTAAATAAAAGATCCTAAAGATGAAGTTGGGGAGTCAGTGAGTTTTATTTGGGCAACTTATAGGAATATGGGGAAGGTTATTTATAGAAAAGAAATGACTCAAAGACAGCTAAATCACCAAAAGTCTATCTCGGCATCAATGACAGGTCCCAAAGCTTACAGCATAGCTCAGCAGCTTGGAGAGCGTTTCTTCCAGAAAGTTCTGCTGGTCTCTTACTCTTCCAGGTAGTTGATCTGGTCTGAGCTTTTTCTAGGCAGCAACTTGTCTGAATCTGTCTGTTTGCAGTCACTGTTGCTTATATAAGTTTGGGGAGAAAGAAGCCTAGTAAATTTTGTTACTTTCAAGGACTTCTTGAAGCCTTATATATGTTTTTTTTTTCCTGAGATTGATGAATTCTCCTGCAGGAGGGAATGTTTCACCTCCATTTAGAACACCCTGAATCTTGAGGTGGTTTCCCCCATAATGCAATGTTTTATCTCTGAGGAAATTGTTAGACACAGAGCATTGGGTAGTATACTCTGATAGGACAGGCTGTCTCAATGTATATAATAAAACGACAGAATGTGGAAAGAGAAAAGAAAAAAAAGCAATTGAGAGCAAATGAAGCAAGAACCATTCAAGCATGTTCAGAGACATTGTCCTTTCTATGTTCATCTTGTAAATTTTCTGCCAGCGTAAGGTAAATTCACAGTAGCAAGCTAATATTTTTCATTTGATTAAGAAAATCTATTTTTATTTTTAGCAATGAGAATTTACTTGACAGTTATGTACAAAGTAGGGGAACACTATAATGACTGGATTTGCAAGTGTCATTAGCTGGTTTATAAAAGGAAAGAAAATAATATTTTAAGAAACTGGACAAGGCAAAATCAATGGTCATGTGGGAAAGGCAAACAAGAACATACTATGAAATAATACATGTCTTAGTAGTAACATTTTCAGAGCAGTTTGTAGTTTATTAAATTTGAATGGGTGGAATGTTTGACATTTTAACAGGACAAATAAATGGAAGGTAGAGAACATGGTGGCTCTCAGTGCCTTGTGCCAGGATAAGAAGCAGCAGAAACGTCTTTGGTAGGAATTAGGTGTTGTCCACAAAATGTAGAAGAGGAACCAGAGCAATGTGAAGGTGCCTAAAGAGACATGGAGAGGAATGCTTGGGGCTAAGGCTGTGAGGCAGGAGAAATGTGTGGCTCTATAGTTAGTCAAATGCAAAGGAAGAGAAGGAAGGTGAATGGACAGGGGAAGGAGAGAGAAATGTACAGATCTTTACATTTTCAAGCAAGAGAATATCAAAGGGATAAAACAATATGAAATCAAAGCAAGTCAGCTATGTTATAAACTTTAGAAAAGCTGTGTGTGTGTGTGTGTGTGTGTGTGTGTGTGTGTGTGTGTGTGTGTGTTTGGTTTCTGCTGCAGGCTACAGCCATTCCTTCCTTGGGTCTCTTTATATACTGTCAGAGGCTGGCTCTCAGTCAACATGGCAGCTGAATGGATTTTGATATGTGATTCATTTAGATTGGGGAGAAGGCTAAATAAAGAAATCGTAGAAAGACTTCATAAGATGGAGCGCTCATTGACAATCTGAGGAAAGTAAAAGAAATACAGTGCAAGGATCCACAGGGAAGCTCGCCTGTCGTGAGCATCAGGAAACGAGAGTGGTCACAGAGTGCATGGACAAGAGTGATTTTTCAAGATTGTTTTGTCAACTTTGTTCGAATTATTATAAAGTATGTGGTCATTTCAAGATTGAAAAGTTAGTACAGATTTTCCAGACTAAAAATGTAATGACCTGCCATTTGACCATTTAGAGATTTAGTCCATTGTATTGGACTTAATTTTTTAATTTATGAATGACAGTTCTCTCTTCCGACTTTCTGCTGTAAAGAAACTGAAGAATTGATGAGAATAAAGTAAAGAGATCTGAACTTTCTTCAAATTATGATGATTAATGATGATGGTCATGGTGGTGGTGGTGATGATGTCGGAAACCACAAACTACAGAATTTGCATTTCCTGACACACTTCCTCTGCAACTGTTACTAACAGTCTCTCTCAAAAATCCCACTGAACACTCACTGAAATGCATGTAGCACAAGTCTGTCTTTGCAAATGGCCTTGGAAAACATTTAAAAATGCACAACATCTTACCAGTAGCTTAGTTTGGTGCAAGTCATACATTGTTTTTAGGAGACGCAGAGCTGGAAGATAGAAAGGCTGATTTTCTTTCCTTGTCTTTTCGCTGGGAATAACATTTTGCATCGTAAACGGGAAAACTTGACTGTATTTTTAGTCACACAGTTAAGGAGTTTAGTACACTGTCAGCACTGAACTATCATCCCCATGGCCTGACGTTATTACGAAAGGTCAGTGGTGGATTAAATGTGTGATGAAATAACGTTGACAACGATGACAAAATGTCAGTGATTAGATGCTGTACTGAGACGCATCCCTACCAGGAGATGTTGTATAACAGGATGACCTTGTAATGAAACAGTCGACAAAATGTGGATAGAGCAAAGGAGTTCAGTCTGTACACACACACACACACACACACACACACACACACACACACACACACCACACACCACATACACCACACATACATACACCACACACACACACATATACCACACACACACACACAAACACTCACACACACACACTCACACACAGACACACACACAGACACACACACAGACACACACACACACACCACATACACCACACACACATACACCACACACACACCATACACACACACACCACACATACACCACACACACACACCAAACATACACCACACACACACACACCACACACACACACACATACACACACACACACACCACACAACACACATACATCACACACACACACACACACACACACACACACACACACACACACACACACAGAGTGATGTGTCCCAAGCAGAAACATGGCATGTTGGGTGCCTAGTTGCCTTATGATTTATATTGATAGAAAATCTTACTTTTTTTAAAAATATATTTTAAATCAGAGCCTGGTAGCACATTTAAATGTGGAAAAGTTTCTCCTCTTTCTCTTTCTGGGACACTGCAGGTAGTCTCTTTCATCTCCCTGCTTCAGACTCTGTGGAATGTGGCAGAGCAGGTGATCCTGGCATCTCTGAGTCAAGAGAGCTAGTTCAATCAGCGCTTTTGCCTTTGCCACCTCTCCCACCTCCTTCCCAGTTGGAACAGTGAGCTCTCTCTGAAAGCTTCTGCAAATGATGACAAGGAGGAGAGAGTTCTCAGGGAGAGCAGCTGAGCTTTAATGCCAGTAAAACTGTTCCAAATGTAAAACACATTTGAAAATCTAAATGGGTGCCCCTGAAACCACATCAATAGAACCTTTAATGATCCTCAGAACCGGCCTTTTTTTCTTCCAGTCAGTAGGAAGATTGTTTCAAATCTGTTTGTGCCTGAAGCACTTTTGATTGTGACAGTCTTCTCATTCATGGGCTAAGCATGGCGTCCCACTGGAAGTGCCATCTAGGCTCACAGCAATACAATATGATATGAAAGCATAAACAGAAGTCAGCGCTGCTTTTCTCCTCGGAGATAACAAGTGCAACTAGATTTTTCAGACCACCTATTATGCCATAAAAATAAAAAGGAAAGTAAGACCTACTCTTTGTCAGTTGCCTGCTTCATGAGAATGGAATTTACCTCTTTAAAATGGGGCTTCAATTCTGGGACCTGGGCACAGAATTCTTTCACAATACAGATAGCTGTTAGCATCATTCTGAACTTCTGTCTGATTTTTATGACGTCTAGCCATAGTTTATTAAGCAACTGATAGGTTTTTTTCCTTTATGACGTGTTTATATTCTAAATTATGTGTATGTCTGTGTGTCTGTGTGTGGGTTTGTGCTCTTGAGCTTGGGTCTTGACCATGTAGAGGCTAGGAGAGAGAATTGGATCTCCCGGAATTAGAGCTGTGGGAAGTCCAGTAGACCAACTTGGATACTGGGAACTGAACTCAAGCTGTCTGAAAGATGGCCCTCTTAACTCTGAGCTGTCTCTCTCATGGACTGTTCTATAGTCTGACTTAGTTTTTCATTTTTAAGTTTGTACCCCCAAATAAGGGCTTAGCTGTATTTAATGATCAAGATTCCTAGTGTACACATTAGGATCTCAGATGCTTTTAGCCCTGTTCCTTGTAGTAATGGGCTGACTAGATAAAATAACCCTAGTTTTCTGTATAGATGGATATACTCTACCCTCATTATAGAACTATTTTCAAAAGCCAAGGATATTGAAAGTTATAACAGTAATGTCAGCCCTCATGATTAAATCATGAGGCACATGAGTTTTCCGTTTAAATTTGGTGTTCTCATGATCTCAATATTTTTCATGCAAATCTTGTTATTTCTGCATCCTTTCACACTCCAGCTTAAATTGCTTGTCAATCGCCTCGCTTTTCTTGAGTGTAGCACTTCTGAGCTTCTCCAATACGATTTTATACATCTATTTATATCTCCTTCTTTGGTATATTTTCCCTTAAAGAAGACACTGGTACAGCATTCCAAATCGCATTTAATGAAGTCTTTTGAATCGGGAACAGTGACTTTGGAGGCCAAAGGAGATGAGGCAAGAGGATTGATTGGTTTGGCTAGCTAGCAGCTACGTATGCAAAGGAAATGTAGGGTAAGAGAAGAGGCCCATCTATATTTTTAATATTTATAACATTTCTAAACACTATAAGTAGAATGCTTACACCAGGGTTGATTAGAGCTAGGGCAGAGCCTCGGAGTAGCAGGGAGAAATAGAAAATAACTTTCAAGTTTAGTTAACAAAAAAAGAGGCATTTAAAATCATCATTGCAAAATAACCCCTGGTAAATAAAATCCTTTAATGCAACCCACCTTTCCGCATCACATACGTCTGCAGTCATTAAGATTTTAGCCGAGCATTTTTGAATTTTTTGAGTGACTATATTTCTGAATTTCATATTCCTTCCTAGCATTGAGTTTGATCTTATCTAATTAGTTAAGCATAAACGAAGAGATAAATATTCCTCCACCACACCAGCCTTCCCCTTCTTACTAAAATTACAAGGCTTGATCTGTGGAAAGGGGTAATTTCCCAGGCATATTTTGGTCCCATGTTCCCCCAGCCCATCAGTGATCCACCTCCTTTCCGCCGTGCAGTGTATCACCATGTATCTTGTAAAATCAGGCACTTTGCTTGCACAGTGCTGGAGTGTCACTGGTATAACAAGACGTGCGATAATGTGCACTCATGTAGTTGAAGGCACTTCTAATTGATTATACATTTATTTGCCACACCACTATTCTCCTTGGAATATTGCTTAAGGAAAAAAAACTGTTTGAATAATCACATACTGTTCTCAGGATTCCTGATGCTTGCTAATGAATACACCACAATGCTTTATTTCTCAAATATGTAACCTACTTATTGCCTTTTCTATGCATTTTGATATTCCAAAGGATCCTCTAGTGACAGAGCATTTTCAATCATTACTTCTCTTTCGTGGAATCAATTACCTCCTGATAGATTCTCTTTCCAAGTTTAAAATTGCATTTAAAAACTCATCTCTTTTCTGAATTCTAATTGGGTGTACTTTGAACTCTCGATTCTTTTAGTGAATATTTGTTTATGAATCTTTCTGTGATTTAAAGGGCTCACCAACCCATTTCAGGATTGACAATAATATTTGACAAACAATATGTAATATCTTTGGGAAATTACATTTATAAGACAAAGATTTTTATCTTCAAAGCAAAGAGCCAGACATTATACTGACAAAATTAAAATTGAGAGGTAGTTATATACTTTAAATACATTTGTTTTGCTCACTGGATTTGTTTAAAATCATCTAAATGATAGAACTGTCTATGATTGTCCATTTCTTATAAGCGGAATCATAAGAGTAAGCCATTTATACCCTTTTATGACCAACCCATGATTCTTTTAGTGGTTATTATTTAGCATACTTAACAATTTGCAACACAAACAGGAAGTGAGAGAATAAGCAGAGCATCTCTCTATAATTATAGTACTAACACAGAACCCTGTTCTTCCAAACCACGGTATTCATGAATGCAGATCAATCACCTGTATTAATGCCAGTGTAGTAAGTGACTAAACTTAGATAGTACAGTCACAGAGCACATATGCTCAGCAGGATAACTAAAATTCACCCTAGAATTGTAAGGCGTGGCAAAATGTAAATATAAGCAATGGAATATTTACTTCTATTATATGCCCATATATATATGTGCAAGCAGAGGAGATACATACACACACACACACACACACACACACACACACAGAAGAGCAATGTGGAAAAAATAAAACAAGTGTTACTTATAGGGACTTGATGTAATTAGCAACAGATTTGAGCTTGGAGAAAATGTAAAGAGCTGACCTCCAAACTGTTAGCATTTCTTCTCCAATGGCTGTTTACTTCAAAAAGAAAATATGGTAAAATGACTTTAATTTCAGATGTGTGTGCTTCTTTTTGAAGGAAAAAAATGGGACTTCATTCAGAGCCATTCCTCTCATTTGAAATGAAGCTTCTTACTTAACAGATTTTGTTTTTTCCTCTCCACCATTAGATATTGAGTAGACAGATACAAAGAATATGTAAAAGTTAAATGCCAGTCTGGCAACCTCCTACACCTCCAAATTCCCAGGAAAACAAACAAGGAAATACCTGATTCCATGACAGACTTTCTCAGGGGCAAGAGGGGATGAGACACACAGCATAGAAGGAAAAGGGGACCAGGCATAGTCCTCGTAGGTCGCAGATGGAAGAAAGGACTGTAAGTTTGCAGCACGCGTGGTTCTCTTCCCTCCCCTCCTGTGTAATGCTTTCCTCCAGGACACACCGCTGTGCCTGTTTCTTTGGAAAGAGCCATGTTTGGAGAAGGAAAGGTCAAGAGGTAGGAAATAGAAAATTAACTACTTGGTATTCGCAAAGGTTTTACAAAGTAGATGGTAAATGAATGTGTCTAACTGTAATGAATAAGATTGAAATTTTCTTAATGTTTAGAAATGGATGCTAATGATAAAAACTAACACTACCTTATTTACCCCCTTTGTATAATTGTGACCAAAATTCTTGACCTCAACAATGGAAGAGAGGAGTGATTTACTTTAGGACATGGCTTTAGAGTATTTTAGCCCATCATGAAAGGTAGAAGGAGGGAGAGAGATGATATTAGAGGGGTGATTCTCAATCTGTGGGTCGTGACCCCTTTGGGGGAGTTTGAATGAACAGGAGTCATCTAAGACCATCAGAAAACATGTATATTTACATTACGATTTACAGCAGTAGGTAATTACAGTGACAAATAGGAAAGGAAGTAATTGTGGTTGATGGTCACCATAACATGAGGAACTATGTTATAGCAGCAATTAGGAGCCTGAGATCCACTGTCCTAGAGGTTTTGATTTTTTTTTTTCATCATAGAGGACCAGGATGCAGAGGGCAGCCAGGACAAGGGGTTAGTCAATCATCTTTACAAGGCTGTCACCTAGGTCCCACCTCCTAAGGTTCACACAATCTCTCAAAACAGTCCCCCAAGCTGAGGAAAAAAAATACATGCCTGTGGTGGTTGTTTCATATTCAAACCACAATATCAGCTTTTAGAGGAACAATGGAAGAGTTACCTGTGCAAGCAGAGGATTTAAAATTCAACCTTTTATATTCTGAATCATGTATCTACTTTGACTGTTACATATTGGAATTTAATGATATCAGATTATAGTGGAGTCCAATTTGAAAAGGGAGGAGGTTATTTTTATGACTAGATGCTAGCACTGATCTACCAACATCTTGAAGACTTTTTTTTTTCGGTTCTTTTTTTTTCGGAGCTGGGGACCGAACCCAGGGCCTTGCGCTTTCTAGGCAAGTGCTCTACCACTGAGCTAAATCCCCAACCCATCTTGAAGACTTTTAAGGCTGTCAAGTTAGATTGGATTATGGCTTGCTCATAAATCCATATCTATTTTCTACAGAAAACATTCTATAGTGTACGTTTACAGGGGCTTAATGCATTTCTCTTCCTAAAAAAGACACAATATTTAAGGGTTTGGTATCACACCAGAAATCAGTACAGGGAAAAGAAACTGGAATAAACACAGAGTCTAGTTGCAGTAAAGGAAGACATCCTTTTGCTATTTTTCCAAACAATAAGCAGAATGAATATTCCAAAATAATATCCCAACTTTTTTCTCTTCTTCTTCTTCTTCTTCTTCTTCTTCTTCTTCTTCTTCTTCTTCTTCTTCTTCTTCTTCTTCTTCTTCTTCTTCTTCTTCCTCTTCCTCCTCCTCCTCCTCTTCCTCCTCTTCCTCCTCCTCTTCTTCTTCTTCTTCCTCTTCTTCTTCTTCTTCTTCTTCTTCTTCTTCTTCTTCTTCTTCTTCTTCTTCTTCTTCTTCTTCTTCTTCCTCTTCCTCTTCCTCTTCTTCTTCCTCTTCCTCTCCTCCTCCTCCTCCTTCAGTTAACACATTCAAAATGAAAGAAATTCATCTTGTATTTTCAGGATTCATGATGCCTGCGCTAGGGAAACATCAAACATTCTGAATAGTGGAAGAAATCAGAAAATAAAAATTAAAATTAAAATAGAAGTTGAAAGAAAATGCTACATCTTAGCAGAGATACAGACAGAAAGATTGTATTTTGGTCCACTGGGGTACTCGTCCCATATTAA
Source organism: Rattus norvegicus (assembly GCF_021556685.1). Lineage (NCBI taxonomy): Eukaryota > Metazoa > Chordata > Mammalia > Rodentia > Muridae > Rattus > Rattus norvegicus. The sequence goes on along the minus strand of NC_141544.1, from coordinate 22,066,027 downwards.
TGAAATGCTAACCCTAGTGTACAAAGACATGGGAAACTAAGACTGGAATTCAGGGAACACTGGGCTTTTTCTAAAATCAGTTAAGTAGACTTAAGAAAGTTTTCGTTTTCAAAATACATACAGAAACCCAAGCTTCTTTTAATAATTATTAAGCAATTATTACTTGCTAATTTAAAAGGTTGAATTATTCTATTCCTTATTTTTTCAAGTCAACCAACATATTATTTCCCTTTAGAATATTAAAATAAGTACATCCCTTGCCTACTGTATCTTGAGAAATATACCAGTTATCTGGTAGAATAATAATTATTGTTTTGGTCTCCAGATTAAAAGCAAATGGCAGGGAGAAGACTAGTAAGGGTGCTGGGAAAAAGGCCAGAGAAAATTGGAGTTAGAAATGTAAAATATGTGCACCAGTTTGTCTAAGAAAGAGCAAAGGCACTCTGTTTGGAATGGCTTGAAATCTCATTTTTCTGCAAGAGGTACGTTAACAACTGCAAAAGCTTTAGGAATTCCAGGTAATCAAGGGGCTCAGAAGCTCTGCAAGCCAGCATGCTGCCTCCCACGAGCAGAGTTTTCATTTTCACATTAATAGTATGGTTGAGAAGCTCTTGATAGAGTACCTTCTGGGGGAATGGAATTTGTCTGAAGAGGAAAGAAGTCTGGAAAACTTAGAGTAGCCATAACTAAAGGCTGAAATGTACTTCTCTACCAGGCTTTTTACGCACCCCTCCCCTTTTTTTTTAGTGCGGGAGAAACTTTGTTCTTACAATCTTTATATGCTTTTTCCAATCTAGCACTGTTATTGAATTATTGAGGACATGAAATAAGAATGATTTTAGAATATATCTTGGCAGCCGGATTTTTCCGTTTCGTTAAATATAAGGTATGAAGGCATAGAAGGCGTGTGGCTGGTGTTCAACCAGGTTTCCCTGAGCAGCTCTAGTCATATAAATCAGTGATGCCCTTTACCTGCTGTCCTCTATTACTATGGGAGTCACTGGTCTCAGTTGCAGGTAATGCGATTGCAGTTTCCCCTCTTTTCATCTCTACCTTTTAACTTGGTTCCTTGATCCTGGGTTCTGCTACCTTTGCATATTTTCTGTCTTCCTTTTGTTAGCCCAACATTTCAAGCATTGATTTTCACTGGCAGCGAAATACCGTATAAGCTGGAAACAATGGTGCAGGATTTGGGACTGATGGAGGTAGTTTGGGTAGTTCAGCAAAACCTTAAAACAAAACTCCCGAAACCTCAAAAGGAAAAGAAACGAGGATGAGGTAGATGGGAAACAACAGTGCGAGGAGGAATAAAGTCAAGGTGCGGCTTCAATTTCCTGAGTTCAATTGACTACAGTCTCAAATCCTGTGGCATACATATAGAGGAAAGATTATTTAATCGTCTGAGGCTGAAAATTATCCTTGGGTGATTTATCGAATGTATGTATGTATGTATGTATGTATGTATGTATGTATGTATGCATGTATATATTTTTGTCTTATGACTATGTCTCACATAGTCTAGGCTAGTTGGACTCTAACCTTATATGGAGCCAAGAATGGCTTTAACCATCTCTTTTGGTTAGAACCTTGTAAATGTGGGATTACAAGTGTGGGTCATCACACCTGGCTCTATGCAGGCCGGGACCCTGAACTCAGGGCTGCATGCATGGTCAGTAAGTACTCTATCCAATAAGTTATATTAACAATCTCCTTTACAAGATTGTTAAGTTAGGTCTAATATCTTTTCTGAATGATGTAATACACCAATTTTAAATTTTCTAATTATTTAATAATTAGGAAGAGAAAGGTCTATCTAAAACTTCAAAATCTGATGGTAGACTTAATAAAGTTTGCACAGATATTTAATAAACTACAGGTCCATCCCTTTGTATTCATTTCTTTGTTTGTGTTTTTCTTTCCAGTGAACTTGATAAATCACAATTCAAAATACTTTAGAAAAAAGCTACTTTTGTATTGAGCATGTACAGACTTTTCTTGTTACTACTACTTCTTTAATGGGTGTGTAGTTTATTATCCTATAAATAACATGGAGTTGATTTGACGTGAGATAATAAACACAGGTTAAATGGAATATGTCACCTTGATGAAGCAACTTTAAGATCAAGAATTTTGTATCTATGTGTATTCTGGAACTAAGCCTGCATGTGTGCCACAAAAACATGTATACTGTCTCATGATTTTCTTATTTTTAAAATAATTCAATAAAATCATCATACCTTCTAATAAATATAATATTAAAATGTGTGGAAAATAATTTATAAGTTTAAACGATGACCTATTTCACTCTCTTGGCTATTGTACCTTGGTCGTTACTACAATCATTCTCAACTCTCTTTAATTATTTGTTTTGAATATGTGCTCATAATAATTTTCATATACATGGATGTTGCAGAATGATTAGTAGTATCAAGTGATTTTATTTATTCATCATTTCACAACATTACCATCTGTATTGTATTGAGGATGTGCACATATTTTCTTGGTCATTTTATACTAATTAAAGGAACAATTCATCAAGAGGTCATCACAACTCTATCATACATGCACCAAATGCAGGCACACCCAGTTTCATAAAACAAATTCAACTACATATAAAGACTCTTGATTAAATCTAATATTAAATCTAATATAGTAATTGTGGGCTGACTTCATTCCTTTCCTGACTCTCACAAATATTAATGTCATCTGGAAAAAAAATGGAGGGTGAGAGAAACAATAGTTAAATAACATCATAGATCAAATGGACATACAGGACATCTGTGAAACATTCTTCTGTGACATCATACTTTATGGAAACTTTACAGTATGCTATACATTATGATACAAATAAGCCCAATAGCTACAGGATAATTAAGATAATTTCTTATATTCATTCTAATCCCATAAACACCACCAGGAAGAGAAAATACCAAAAAAATGCAGAAGTTTATGGAGGTTAATTACACTCCATTGAGTGGTGAATGGGTCATAGAAGTTGTCTTAGGCTTTTACTGCTGTGAACAGACACCATGACCAAGACAAGTCTTACAAAGGACAACATTTAACTGGGCTGGCTTACGGGTTCAGAGTTCCGTTCATCATCATCAAGGTGGGAGCAGGGCAGGCACGGTGCAGGCAGAGCTAAGAGTGCTACTTCTTTATCTGAAGGCTGCTAATGGAAGACCGACTTCTACACAGCTGGGATGAGGGTCTTAAGCCCATGTCCTCAGTGTCACACCATCTGCAGCAAGGCCAGACTCCTAATAGTGCCACCGCTGGGCCAAACATACACAAACCATCACAGAAGTCAAGAAAGAAATGTTTGTCTTGATTTAATAAAAATGAAAATACCATGTCTGAATCTTACAGGGAACAACGAGGGCAGTCCTAAAAGGGAGGTTTATACTTCTGAGCTCTTAGATTAATAGCATAAGAGTGATTTTAAACACAGCTTGAGAAAAACAAGAAGGCAAATACAAATGTAGCAGTTGAGAACTGAATTATATAAAAATAAAATTAAATGTTAATATAATTAATTAAATATATTAAAATAAAAATACAAAAAGTCAGTGAGTGTGGTTGTTACAAAATATGTTATATGCTTGTATGAGGAGCACATAATTATATAATTAGTATATACTAATAAAAACTCCTAATAAAAAAAACATTTAAATGCAAGATCTGCTTTCCTACAAACTCTTACATGTATGAAATGCTGCTATTAAATATGGTTGCCATGCTCACCCTTAGCTCTTCAGAGTTCATTTATCTTGTAGCTCAAAATTTGCCCCTGTGGCCCTGGCTCTGTCCCTGTCTCTCCTTCTATCAGCAGTGACTACCATCTACTCTGTGTCAAAGAGTTAGATTTTTCAGTGCACATGTAAATGACAGTCTAAATTTCTTTCTCTGCCTGAGTTAGCTCACACTGTAATTTATTCCAAGTTCCTCCTTGCTGCAACATTCAAAAGGTAAAGAAAATTCTCATCTATAGTAAATATATATATATATATATATATATATATACACACATATACAATGTGATCTTTTATTCATTGCACATGGATACTTAAGTTATTTACTACTGTGAATACTGCTCAGTAAATACTGGGCTGATCAATCAGGCAGTTTACTTGTTACCTACTTTTAAGAGTTCTTTACCAGTCTTCTACCAGATAGATCACAAATATTTCTTCCAAATTTTAGCTTACCTTTACACTTATATTTAGATTTATTTCTTTGATTAACCCAAGCTATGTGGTTAATGTAGTTTTAATTGTTTGTTTTCTTTGTGGTTATATCTAAAACATCCTTGTCAAAATCAGAGATGTGAAACTCCGTGCTGGTTTCTGGACTCTTTCTTCTATTACTGTGGTCTGCTGCATCTATTTTTGTGTTGTAGTAATACTGCTTTGTTTACTATAGTTGTATAATATAGTTTGATATTAGGAGCTGTGATACACTCTAGTTTTGTGTCTAGGTCTAAGGATCACTGTGCTACATGACATCATTTTGGCTCCATACAAATTTGATAATAGTTGTAAAAGATAGCCTTCAAATGCTCAAGGAACACATATTTATAAATAATCCTAAAAATGCCATAAAACAATGAAGGCTTTGTTTAAATAGATATTACATGTTAACTCTAATTTATGAGTATTAGATATTCTTAAATTTATTTATTTATTTATTTATTTATTTATTTATTTATTTATTTATTTATTTTTATTAACTTGAGTATTTGTTATATACATTTCGAGTGTTGTTCCCTTTCCCGGTTTCCGGGCAAACATCCCCCTCCCCTCTCCCCTTTCTTATCGGTGTTCCCCTCCCCATCCTCCCCCCATTGCTGCACTCCCCCCAACAATATAGTTCACTGGGGTTTCAGTCTTAGCAGGACCCAGGGCTCCCCCTTCCACTGGTGCTCTTACTAGGATATTCATTGCTACCTATGAGGTCAGAGTCCAGGGTCAGTCCATGTATAGTCTTTAGGTAGTGGCTTAGTCCCTGGAAGCTCTGGTTGCTTGGCATTGTTGTTCATAAGGGGTCTTGAGCCCCTTCAAGCTCTTCCAGTTCTTTCTCTGATTCCTTCGACGGGGGTCCTATTCTCAGTTCAGTGGTTTGCTGCTGGCATTCGCCTCTGTGTTTGCTGTATTCTGGCTGTGTCTCTTAGGAGCGATCTACATCCGACTCCTGCCGGCCTGCACTTCTTTGCTTCATCCATCTTTGTCTAATTGGATGGCTGTATATGTATTGGCCACACGTGGGGCAGGCTCTGAATGGGTGTTCCTTCAGTCTCTGTTTTAATCTTTGCCTCTCTCTTCCCTGCCAAGGGTATTCTTATTCCCCTTTTAAAGAAGAAGTGAAGCATTCACATTTTGGTCATCTGTCTTGAGTTTCATTTGTTCTAGGCATCTAGGGTAATTCAAGCATTTGGGCTAATAGCCACTTATCAATGAGTGCATATCATGGGTGTTTTTCTGTGATTGGGTTACCTCACTCAGGATGATATTTTCCAGTTCCAACCGTTTGCCTATGAATTTCATAAAGTCATTGTTTTTATAGCTGAGTAATATTCCATTGTGTAGATGTAACACATTTTCTGTATCCATTCCTCTGTTGAAGGGCATCTGGGTTCTTTACAGCTTCTGGCTGTTATAAATAAGGCTGCGATGACCATAGTGGAGCACGTGTCTTTTTTATGTGTTGGGGCATCTTTTGGGTATATGCCCAAGAGAGGTATAGCTGGATCCTCAGGCAGTTCAATGTCCAATTTTCTGAGGAACCTCCAGACTGATTTCCGGAATGGTTTTACCACTCTGCAATCCCACCAACAATGGAGGAGTGTTCTTCTTTCTCCGCATCCTAGCCAGCATCTGCTGTCCCCTGAGTTTTTGATCTTAGCCATTCTCACTGGTGTGAGGTGAAATCTCAGAGTTGTTTTGATTTGCATTTCCCTTATGATTAAAAATGTTGAACATTTTTTTAGGTGTTTCTCAGCCATTCGGCATTCCTCAGCTGTGAATTCTTTGTTTACCTCTGAACCCCATTTTTTAATAGGGTTATTTGTCTCCCTGCGGTCTAACTTCTTGAGTTCTTTGTATATTTTGGATATAAGGCCTCTATCTGTTGTAGGATTGGTAAAGATCTTTCCCCAATCTGTTGGTTGCCGTTTTGTCCTAACCACAGTGTCCTTTGCCTTACAGAAGCTTTGCAGTTTTATGAGATCCCATTTGTCGATTCTTGATCTTAGAGCATAAGCCATTGGTGTTTTGTTCAGGAAATTTTTTCCAGTGCCCATGTGTTCCAGATGCTGCCCTAGTTTTTCTTCTATTAGTTTGAGTGTATCTGGATTGATGTGGAGGTCCTTGATCCACTTGGACTTTAGCTTTGTACAGGGTGATAAGCACGGATCGATCTGCATTCTTCTACATGTTGACCTCCAGTTGAACCAGCACCATTTGCTGAAAATGCTATCTTTTTTCCATTTGATGGTTTTGGCTCCTTTGTCAAAAATCAAGTGACCATAGGTGTGTGGGTTCATTTCTGGGTCTTCAATTCTATTCCATTGGTCTATCTGTCTGTCTGTGTACCAATACCATGCAGTTTTTATCACTATTGCTCTGTAATACTGCTTGAGTTCAGGGATAGTGATTCCCTCTGAAGTCCTTTTATTGTTGAGGATAGTTTTAGCTATCCTGGGTTTTTTGTTATTCCAGATGAATTTGCAAATTGTTCTGTCTAACTCTTTGAAGAATTGGATTGGTATTTTGATGGGGATTGCATTGAATCTGTAGATTGCTTTTGGTAAAATGGCCATTTTTACTGCATTAATCCTGCCAATCCATGAGCATGGGAGATCTTTCCATCTTCTGAGGTCTTCTTCAATTTCTTTCTTCAGAGTCTTGAAGTTCTTATTGTACAGATCTTTTACTTACTTGGTTAAATTCACACCGAGGTACTTTATATTATTTGGGTCTATTATGAAGGGTGTCGTTTCCCTAATTTCTTTCTCGGCTTGTTTCTCTTTTGTGTAGAGGAAGGCTACTGATTTATTTGAGAAAATTTTATACCCAGCCACTTTGCTGAAGTTGTTTATCATCTTTAGTAGTTCTCTGGTGGAACTTTTGGGATCACTTATATATACTATCATATCATCTGCAAATAGTGATATTTTGACTTCTTCTTTACCAGTCTGTATCCCCTTGACCTCCTTTTGTTTTCTGATTGCTCTGGCTAGAACTTTAAGAACTATATTGAATAAGAAGGGAGAGAGTGGGCAGCCTTGTCTAGTCCCTGATTTTAGTGGGATTGCTTCAAGTTTCTCTCCATTTAGTTTAATGTTAGCAACTGGTTTGCTGTATATGGCTTTTACTATGTTTAGGTATGGGCCTTGAATTCCTATTCTTTCCAGGACTTTATCCTGAAGGGGTGTTGAATTTTGTCAAATGCTTTCTCAGCATCTAATGAAATGATCATGCGGTTTTGTTCTTTCAGTTTGTTTATATAATGGATCACATTGATGGTTTTCCGTATATTAAACCATCCCTGCATGCCTGGGATGAAGCCTACTTGATCATGGTGGATGATTGTTTACATGTGCTCTTGGAATTGGTTTGCCAGAATTTTATTGAGTATTTTTGCGTCGATATTCATAAGGGAAATTGGTCTGAAGTTCTCTTTCTTTGTTGGGTCTTTGTGTGGTTTAGGTATACGAGTAATTGTGGCTTCATAGAAGGAATTCGGTAGTGCTCCATCTGTTTCAATTTTGTGGAATATTTTGGATAATATTGGTACGAGGTCTTCTATGATGGTCTGATAGAATTCTGCACTAAACCCGTCTGGACCTGGGCTCTTTTTGGTTGGGAGACGTTTAATGACTGCTTCTATTTCCTTAGGAGTTATGGGCTTGTTTAACTGGTTTATCTGTTCCTGATTTAACTTCGGTACCTGGTATCTGTCTAGGAAATTGTCCATTTCCTGCAGATTTTCAAGTTTTGTTGAATATAGGCTTTTATAGTAAGATCTGATGATTTTTTGAATTTCCTCTTAATCTGTAGTTATGTCTCCCTTTTCATTTCTGATTTTCTTAATTTGGATACACTCTCTGTGTCCTCTCGTTAGTCTGGCTAAGGGTTTATCTATCTTGTTGATTTTCTCAAAGAACCAACTTTTGGTTCTGTTGATTCTTTCTATGGTCCTTTTTGTTTCTACTTGGTTGATTTCAGCTCTGAGTTTGATTATTTCCTGCCTTCTACTCCTCCTGTGTGTATTTGCTTCTTTTTGTTCTAGAGCTTTTAGGTGTGCTGTCAAGCTGCTGACATATGCTCTTTCCTGTTTCTTTCTGCAGGCACTCAGCGCTATGAGTTTCCTCTTAGCACAGCTTTCATTGTGTCCCATAAGTTTTGGTATGTTTTACCTTCATTTTCATTAAATTCTAAAACGTCTTAAATTTCTTTCTTTATTTCTTCCTTGACCAGGTTATCATTGAGTAGAGCATTGTTCAATTTCCACGTGTATGTGGGCATTCTTCCCTTATTGTTATTGAAGACCAGCTTTAGGCCGTGGTGGTCCGATAGCACGCATGGGATTATTTCTATCTTTCTGTACCTGTTGAGGCCCGTTTTTTGACCAATTATATGGTCAATTTTGGAGAAAGTACCATGAGGAGCTGAGAAGAAGGTATATCCTTTTGTTTTAGGATAGAACGTTCTATAAATATGTGTTAAGTCCATTTGGCTCATGACTTCTCTTAGTCTGTCTATGTATCTGTTTAATTTCTGTTTCCATGATCTGTCCATTGATGAGAGTGGGGTGTTGAAATCTCCTACTATTATTGTGTGAGGTGCAATGTGTGTTTTGAGCTTTAGTAAGGTTTCTTTTACGTACGTAGGTGCCCTTGTATTTGGGGCATAGATATTTAGGATTGAGAGTTCATCTTGGTGGATTTTTCCTTTGTTGAATATGAAGTGTCCTTCCTTATCTTTTTTGATGACTTTTAGTTGAAAATCGATTTTATTTGATATTAGAATGGCTACTCCAGCTTGCTTCTTCCGACCATCTGCTTGGAAAGTTGTTTTCCAGCCTTTCACTCTGAGGTAGTGTCTGTCTTTGTCTCTGAGGTGTGTTTCCTGTAGGCAGCAGAATGCAAGGTCCTTGTTGCGTATCCAGTTTGTTAATCTATGTCTTTTCATTGGGGAGTTGAGGCCATTGATGTTGAGAGATATTAAGGAATAGTGATTACTGCTTCCTGATATATTCATATTTGGATATGAGGTTATGTTTGTGTGCTTTTCTTCTGTTTTGTTCCCAAGACGATTAGCTTCTTGCTTCTTCTAGGGTATAGCTTGCCTCCTTATGTTGGGCTTTACCATTTATTATCCTTTGTAGTGCTGGATTTGTAGAAAGATATTGTGTAAATTTGGTTTTGTCATGGAATATCTTGGTTTCTCCATCTATGTTAATTGAGAGTTTTGCAGGATACAGTAACCTTGGCTGGCATTTGTGTTCTCTTAGTGTCTGTATCACATCTGTCCAGGATCTTCTGGCTTTCATAGTTTCTGGAGGAAAGTCTGGTGTGATTCTGATAGGTCTGCCTTTATATGTTACTTGACATTTTTCCCTTACTGCTTTTAATATTCTTTCTTTATTTTGTGCGTTTGGTGTTTTGACTATTATGTGACGGGAGGTGTTTCTTTTCTGGTCCAATCTAATGGGAGTTCTGTAGGCTTTTTGTATGCCTATGGTTATCTCTTTCTTTAGGTTATGGAAGTTTTCTTCTATAATTTTGTTGAAGATATTTACTGGTCCTTTGAGCTGGGAGTCTTCACTCTCTTCTATACCTATTATCCTTAGTTTTGATCTTCTCATTGAGTCCTGGATTTCCTGTATGTTTTGGACCAGTAGCTTTTTCCGCTTTACATTATCTTTGACAGTTGAGTCAATGATTTCTATGGAATCTTCTGCTCCTGAGATTCTCTCTTCCATCTCTTTTATTCTGTTGGTGAAGCTTGTATCTACACCTCCTTGTCTCTTCTTTTGGTTTTCTATATCCAGGGTTGTTTCCATGTGTTCTTTCCTGATTGCTTCTATTTCCATTTTTAATTCCTTCAACTGTTTGATTGTGTTTTCCTGGAATTCTTTCAGGGATTTTTGTGTCTCCTCTCTGTTGGTTTCTACTTGTTTATTTATGTTTTCCTGGAATTCTTTCAGGGATTTTTGCGATTCCTCTCTGTAGGCTTCTACTTGTTTATTAATGTTTCCCTGTGGTTCTCTAAGGGAGTTCTTCATGTCTTTCTTGAAGTCCTCCAGCATCATGATCAAATATGATTTTAAATCTAGGTCTTGCTTTTCTGGTGTGTTTGGATATTCAGTGTTTGTTTTGGTGGGAGGATTGGGCTCAGATGATGCCATGTAGTCTTGGTTTCTGTTGCTTGGATTCCTGCGTTTGCCTCTCACCATCAGATTATCTCTAGTGTTACTTTGTTCTGCTATTTCTGACAGTGGCTAGACTGTCCTATAAGCCTGTGTGTCAGCAGTGCTGTAGACCTGTTTTCCTGTTTTCTTTCAGCCAGTTATGGGGACAGAGTGTTCTGCTTTCGGGCGTGTAGTTTTTCCTATTTACAGGTCTTCAGCTCTTCCTGTGGGCCTGTGTCTTGAGTTTACCAGGCAGGTCACTTGCAGCAGAAAAGTTGGTCTTACCTGTGGTCCCGAGCATCAAGTTTATTCGTGGGGTGTTGCTTACGAGCTCTCTGCGGCGGCAGCAACCAGGAAGATCTGCGCCGCCCTTTCTGGGAGCTTCCGTGCACCAGGGTTCCAGATGGCGTTTGGTGTTTTCCTCTGGCGTCAGAGGTGTGTGCAGAGTGCAGTCTCTTCTGGTTTCCCAGGCGTGTCTGCCTCTCTGAAGGTTTAGCTCTCCCTCCCATGGGATTTGGGTGCAGAGAACTGTTTATCTGGTAGATCCCTTTGGGTTCTGGCGGTGTATCAGACGTCGCGGTCCTGCTGTTCTTGGGCCCTCCTCTACGGGAATCCAGAGGCCTTATACAGTTTCCTCTTGGGCCAGGGATGTGGGCAGGGGTGGGTAGTGTTGGTGGTCTCTTCCGCTCTGCAGCCTCAGGAGTTCCCACCTGACCAGGCGGTGAGGTCTCTCTCCCACGGGGTTTGGGAGCAGAGAGCTGCTGCGGGCCGGGATCAGCGGGTTTGGGACTCCCGGTAAACAGGACGTGCCCGGTCCTAGGGGAATTTGGCCTCTGTGTGTCCTGAGTTCACCAGGCAGGTCGCTTGCAGCAGAAAAGTTGGTCTTACCTGTGGTCCCAAGGCTCAAGTTTGCTCGTGGGGTGCTGCCTATGAGTTCTCTGCGGCGGCAGCCAATTCATTTATTTTTAAAGTTTATGTATTACCTTTAGATCTTTCACAATTTTTACTAAAATTATCCCTAATAATTTGTTGTCAAACTTATTGTGGATATTTTTCTTTATTTTTTCAGAGAGATAGTCACCAATGGAAATGGACAAAACTGTGGCTTTTGTTTGCAGTAACCTCATTCAACTTGTTTCTTTTATAAAAATTAGTACCTCTGTTTTAAAAATATATGTGAGATCATATATCTGCTGACAAAATTGTTTTGTGCTTCCTATGTGCAGGTGCCTATCTTTCTAATTCACTGTTTCTGGATCCTTTGTTACTCTGTAATAAAACTGATATATGTGGGCAGCATTGTCCTGTTCCTGACTTTAGAGAAAATTGTCTTGCCTTTTGCAATTGAGTGTGATGTTATCATACATGGCCTCCATTATGCAAAAGTACATTCCTTCTATGCAATTAGTTTATCATGAAGGAATGCTAAATTTTTGTCAAATGACTTTTTTTTAATGATTCAGATGATTTTTTATCCTACATTCAGCTAATGTGATGCTTCACATTTGCTGATTTGTGAATGCAAAATGTCCTTGCATAACAGAGGTGAATCCACTTGATTACAGCAAATAATCCTCTTAATGTGGCACTGAATCCATCTTTTATTTTGCTGTAGAATTTGCATGTAAGTTTTCCAGGGCAGTTGTTCTGGGTGTCCTGGTTTTCACCTGGTTTTGGCATCCTAGAATGATTTTTACATCTGTTCTCTCTTCTCCAGTTTCTTTTTTGGGGGTGAGAAGGAGAGTTTGAAAGAAACAAAGACTAATTATTTAAATGTTTAATTGGCTACTAATGATTACCATCTACCTACTGCAATAAGTGTTACAGTTCTCCCGTTTTCCATTTCTGTTTTGTAGTCCCTTTGTTCGTTTCCTTCTGTCTTGGAATCTTCTGTGTGAAGCGATGGCTTTTTGTAGTGCATCCTTTGATTTCTTTCTTTGAATCTTTTTGGGTATCTATTATGGGCATTTTCTTTGTAGTTACTTGTGAGGGTTACACAAAGCATGTGACAGTTACAACAAACTATTTTAAGTTAACGACAATTTTGAAACAAAAAAATCCATAACTTTATTCTCAGTATGTTTTACATTACACAGATTGTAGTTTGCACATTAACTTATTTGTTTTAATTTTACTTTAAAAATCAGGATAGCATACATTAAGCACATGTTCACACTCACCCTATCTCTCCTCCCATCTCCCACTGGTCTCCTTTATTCTTTATCCTCCTAGATGGTGTCACTTCTATTTTCATGTTCTCCCTACACTCACTATTGGATGAATCTGTACAAAATCTAAGAATTACCAATGAGAGAAAACTACAAGTCTCCTTCAGAGACTGGTTTAATCGCTTAATATGATTATCTCCAGTAGTCTCCATTTTCCTGCAAAGAACTCATTTCTCCTTTCTGGCTAAATATTTCATTGTGACAGTATGCATTTTTATACTGTGTACAATATTTTATTCTGATACATTATTATAATCATGGGTGTTTTAATGCATCAGAATTTAGCTCTAATAGTATAGATTGAGTGTGTTTTAGACATTATTATTACAATTTTAGGGTACTCTGAATTGGCCCTATATTAATTTGTCATTGAGTTTAACATATTTATGTGTCCTTACAGTGTTCATTAGCTAAGTTTTGTCTCAGCTTATGAAACTTTTGGCAAATCAAATAGACTTGTTTCCACATGAATGATATTAATGCTCTTTTCGTCTTCTACTAACATCCCAGAAAAAAATATTAGTGTTTACTGTTTTGTTTTGTGTGTAAAATATGCTTAAAACTTCACCACTGTAACAATTCGGAAGAAATTGACAGTATCTATCATGAAGTAATACATACAGTTGTCCTTTCCTTTGCAGTGGGGAAGGGGGGATAAATGGAAAATGAATAGATCTAAGCCTCTATTTGAAGAATGTTTGCAGAAAATGCCATTATAAGATGGAATACTGATACATTCCTAGTTGAGAATGTGCTAATGCCAACTTGTCTACCTCACAACTTTATTATTACTTGCCATGAGTAGGCTCATTGTTGTGTAATGTCATGAGTGCCCATGAATACATGGCTGGTTCTGACTGAGCTGATGATTTTCTTCCTGTATTATCAGTACTTATGGGCCTTAACAGTAATCCTGTGGTTTTTGTAGGCTGGGAGCATCTAACTCTTTGGTAAGGCGGCTTCCACAGAACTGAGGCTAAGTTCAAACTGCGTACCTCGAGGAACTGCAACACCACTGAGGACTATCTTTATTGTGACTATTATATCTTAAGGACATAATTCCAAATTATCTTTTGACATCGTAGTTCATCCTTGTCTACCTGAAGGAATCTGTAATGCTTAAAATCTCTTGTCTCTCAGGGCCAAAAAGCATCACATCTCACTTGCTCCCCTAAAAGGCACAAAATCAAATTACACCAAAAGGCTCCTTAGAGTACAGCTCTTTGCCAATTACTTGAATTATTTTCAGCCTCTTTGGCACATTTCCCCTCCAGATGAAATGAAATCTTTTAGTCTGCAGCGCTGAAGGAGTTCATATTTCTTAGTGCTTCCACATATACAGCATAATGAGGGTAAAAGCTTCCCAGACTCACAGATCTTTCCTATGGTGTCATAATGCAGGGAAAATAACATCCATTTCTGACACACGAAGCCTGAATATTTCCTAAAGAAGAAGAGAAAAGGCATTAACATTACACAAGAAAACTATTTGCTCTTTGCTTTAGATTTCCAAATTTCTGCACACCAGAGACTTCATACTTCAGAACTATGTACATCTGCGCTGAGACGCAGGCCCTCCAAGGTGCTTCATTACTGACACTTAAAGCTGGATTCATGGAACACCTGGTCTGAGTAAGCGATGTGATCAGAAAGCGTCAGCAGGGCAGACAGATTTTAAATGGAAGGCTGTTACTTACCCAAAAGCCATTTTGCAGAGGAAAACAGCAGTATCAGCAAACTGGCAACAGAAACTTAAACATCCCCCAAGTCAATTATTAACAGTCTCAGTCTCTAAAGATTGGATGACATGGTGTTAAAAGTTCTTACATCTCAGGAGAACATCATTTATTATCTTATAAAAATATTATTTTTTATTGATGGTCTATCTTATTCTTTATTATTCCCACTTGCCCCTTGGTGTTTTCTTTCTGGTCTGTTTTCTCAAAGGCTCAGCAACAATCTCTTAAGTCACTACTGATTTCTCGGGATTCTTGCCTTTTCTCAGCATGGCAGCCCTCAAGATTGAGTCCTTTGCCTAGAGCATAAAGAACCAGAGGAAAAATCGCTACTCATTGCTTTGCTTGCAATTCTTATTTGGAATAGTGCTTGCAGAAACTTAGCTGAACTTTCTTCCTGTCAGTGCATCTGCAAGGCAAAATTACCTAAACTTGTTGGGCCAACTAGTGTTGTTATTCTTGAGTTTTGTGAGCATGGGGAATCTGAGAAGGCAGCCACGCTTCTGCTGACAGGATCGGGTATGACCCATTTGAAACAGTGCATTCCAGAGTTCTGTTTTTTAAAAGCTTCAAAGGGTTTTTATTCAGAGGACTATTTCTGTTGCATAATTCTTACATTAAGTGAAGGAGACTTGAAACTCTTTAGTAGTGATTTATTGCTTTGGATCACTTCAAAAATATATCATTTCAAAAGAGGGAACATGCATATATACAGATATGACTGTGTAAAATGAAAAAAAGAATATGTTTCATTTCAGTGGTGCTTTTTCAAAAACATTTCAACATCTGAGTATAATATGGGGGTATTCAGAGGTGGCTCATTACTGCTGCTTCCTGTGTTTGGAGGAGAGAATGTGGAGGGGGAGGGGGAGAAAGACAGAGGAACAGAGGAAGGAAGGGAGGGGAAATGAAGAGAAAGAGAAAGGGAAGTGTAATGAGAAAAGAGGAAGAGAGAGAAAGGGACCTGGAGATGAAGCACTTGAACGAGAGGGAGGAAGGAGAGAGGGAAGGGAGGGAGGGAGAGAGAGAGAGAGAGGGAGGGAGAGAGAGAGAGAGAGGGAGGGAGAGAGAGAGAGAGAGACTCTCCTGAGAATTGTATGCTATCTGTCCTGTTGTCCAGAGACAGAGTCCGTGACAAGATTATGTGTTTATGTGTGAGCTACATGTCCATCCTCGATGCAAGATTTAAAATCCTTTCCGAGAAGGGAAAACATTTCTGTGACCCAGATGAGTGTTCACCAAATGCTTAACTAGCTAAATTATCCCCTTCACATTGGATGTCATGCTTGTCATTGTTTCTTCAAAGAGAGAATTACTAAAATGACTTAAATTAAAAAAAATTCTAACACAGTTTTTCCCCTCTCCTGCAGAGCACTCATTAGAGAGATGGAAAATAATCACTTTCAGCAGCCGTAACTGCGCAGGGTTTTATGCATCTATTATATACATTGGAGTCTCGTTCTTTTTCCAAAAACATCACGTTCTACATACCCTGGACTTACACACTAACTTGGTTGACTGACATATTGAACTGGGACTCAAGGGGAAATTTATTCTTTTTTTTACAATGGTGAAAGGGATTGCATTTGCAGAGAGAATCTTATGGTTATGGGAAGACTGTATTACAGAAGGGCTAGCTAGAGTTACCCGTAACCAAGATGGAGTGTTGCATCTGTGGAGTTTGCTGCACTGTCATCAGCAGTAGGTAGTTGAGTGGTTCAGTGTGCTATGTCAGCTACAATAAGTCATAGATAACATTGAAAATGTTTTAGATTTAGCAACTAAGTTTTCTTTTAATGTTGTTTCCCTGTATTTGTAAATAGATATTTTTCACATAATATATGCTGATTAATGTTTCCCCTTTCTCCATTCTCCCATTTTCTCTCCAGCTTCCCTCCTACTTGGGCCTACCCCCCATTTTTCCCCTCTTGTTAGAAAATAAGTAGACTTCTAAGGAATAATAAAATAAAGCAATAGAACAGAAAGAAGAAAATACGATAAAACCAAAACTTACACAATGGAATTAGACCAAAAGAAAAGAAGGAAAAGAGCCCAAGAGAAGGCACAAGAAACAAAGATCTGGTCATTTTCATATGCAGGAATCCCATAAAACACCAAGCTAGAAGCCAAAGTGTGTACAAAATGGATCTTATGGTTAAATAAGGAGAAGGAAAATATAATAATATAATAATAATAATAATAATAATAATAATAACAACAACAATGACAACAACAATCTTTTTAAAGGAAATGCCCTGCTATGTCATTATAAGAAAAGGAACCACCACAGAAGCTGTTACTTTTCCTTTTTTGCTGGGCGTGCAGCCTACCCTTAAAGTGAGACTTCCTAGAGGAAATGAAGTTTCATTTGCGAGTGGTTGTAAGAGGATGAGGATACCACAATCAATGCTGTAGTCAGTTTACAATGAACCCCTGTGGCTTTGCCATGTATGTGAGATAATCAGTTTATGAAAAGTAAAGGTTTACTTTAAGTATTGGTTCTAGAAGTTTCAGTCAAGGGTAGGGTGAGGTTATTATTCCCTTTGTGCCTGTGGAGAGCGAGTGCACACTAGCAAGGAGCATGTGGTAGAGGAAACGTCTCATTTCATTGCAGCCAAAAAATGAAGGAAAAAAAGAGAAGAAGAATAAAGGAAAGCAGAAATACGATGGCCCTGATTTCAAGGTTCCCTTCAAGGACGTTCCTTTAGGACTAGAAGACCACCTGTTAAACCCCACCGGTTAACCGCTCTACTTCCTCCAGGTGTTGCTGTATCTGGCAACCAAGAGTCCCACACCTGGCACTTCCAGGAAACTATACAAACCTGAGTGCCTATTTTACTACTTTAAGCAAATACATAATAATAAAAGGAAAACTTTTATCACGACAGGCTTTTTAGTGCCTCTTTATGAAATCCTATATCTTGTGGCAAAAAGTTTATTTATTTTTTCCTGCTAAATTAAAGTGAAAAGAATTGTATCAAATAAGTACTTTATAAAAAAAAAGAATAACAAAAGAAACAAAAACAATGGAAGAAAAAAAGGAAGAAAAAGGAAAAGCAAGCAAGCAAACATTTCTAGGTTGACCTTTATGACATTAAAACTTTCTGTTGTATACAATGTTATTCTAAGTTCTAAGATAATCTGTCAATAGCAGGGACATATTATATGGCTTTCATTTTTTATTTTATTTTTATTTTTTTCTTTTTTTTCGGAGCTGGGGACCGAACCCAGGGCCTTGGGCTTGCTAGGCAAGCACTCTACCACTGAGCTAAATCCCCAACCCCTTTCATTTTTTAATAAAGTTTCAATGTAACTATTTCATTTATCAGTGTCTTAGTGATGAATAAAACACATGTATATGTACAGCTGTTAAATACTGTAAATAAATGTACTTTGAAAAACTTAAGGAGACTTGTAGGTAGGACTAGTCCTATTAACATATCTAGGAACTGGGCTTTAAAAGTCAGAAGTGTCTACTAAGAGACAAAAAAAATGTTTACAAATATGGTAAATGGGCTAGAAGTACTTTGAGAATATTGAACAGTTTGAGAAAAAAATCTTGAAACCACTTGACAGAGAAAATTGGATGGGTAACTTATGTTAGGGACTGCAGAAAAGGTTAATAGAGGGTTTGAAATTCTGTTCAAGAATTCATATGCCAAAAGTCAGGAAATTGAAGAATTTTCAGAGATACAAGGGGAGAGCAATATCGGCATGATTCCAGAGGGTAAAGTCACCACCATCAGTATGGCCTGCGTATGATGGAAAGACATGAAAGTAATTAGAAGCATAAAATTTGGTGCTATTTCTTCTACAAAATCACTTCCTCTACATTTTAAGAGTCTCAGTCCTCACGAACTAAGGAAACTCTAATGCTAATTAGATTGTTGTAGTGACAAGATTTTATTTTGTCACATAAACATACCCCCCCATTGACTAAAAAAATATTTTCTTTTCACTCTGTCACAGTAGCTCATTTTGATTACACCCAGACCTCAGTGCATCACCTACACCTAGCAGTTAATCCGAGTAATTAAAGAAAAAGGATGCATGAGTTGTTTATAGTTAAGGGAAATGAATATAAATCTCCCTCCGCAGCTGGATTTCTGTACTTGGCAACATGGCGTGATTTGAGCTAAGCAATCATCTTCTTTCCTGTTGGCAAAACACTCCACTGGTCTCTCCAATTTGAGTCCTCTTCAGGACTTAGTAGCTTCCCATGTTGTGATGCACAGAAGACCGCTTCCAGATGGACAGTCTTGTCATATGCTATTTTTATGTTGTACTTCAGAGTTTTAAATTGGATGCAGTTAGTCAGCAAACATGAAGTGTACCCATTATTGAATATATCAGAGCAACTCTTCAAGACCACCTCCTCTACCAACTGCTGATGAACCTAAGGGAAAGCAGGCTTTGCCATATAGCATACAGTTAGAAGTTCTTGTGTGGGGGCCTGATGGCGATTGAGGACAACACAGAATAGAAGGGGAAGTCCACGATTGTCGTCACAGAGAGATGTCCAGTAAGAAATGGAGGCAAAATCAAAATACAGACACTTAGCAAGATCTTGAAGACACAGAATCTTGAAAAAACGTGTTTCAGGGGATTAAGAAACACACTGTCTCTGCCCCTCTGTTTCTCAGTATTGGTTTCTGTCTCCCTTTCCCTCTCTTCCTCCCTCTTGTTTTCCTTTCTCCACCTCCTCCCACTCCCTCTCTCCACTCTGCCAACATGCACCCACGCGCACACCCACACACACACACACACACACACACACAGACAGAGACAGAGAGACAGAGAAAGACAGACAGAGACAGAGAGAACAGAGGAAAAGGAGAATTAAAATCACACACTGTTATATTATAAAATGCTTTGAGACAGATCAATGTTCACCAAACTTGAGGGAGATTATATTCATGTTTACAGGAAAGCTTTTCTTTGCTGTGCAAAAGGAGATAACAGAAAATATATGCAAAGACTGTTCGGCCCACATGCGTGATTGTTTTGATTGAGGTGAAAAGTGATGTGTAAAGAACTGAGATCTGGTAATTCAGATCTGGATAAAGAACAGGACGCTCAGATTTTATCTGGAGTTGTAATGAAGGAGCAGGATCCCGGACAGATAATGCAGTGTATGAAATGACATTAAAGAGTAAGACTGACTGGCGTGGTGACTGTCACAGAAGTGGTAGGGCAAGATGCTTAGATAAATAATTTGAACAGTAAAATGGAAAAGGCCTGCTTTTTTTTAATAATGCCAGGAATTGGTAAGTATATCATTAAATTTTAATTATTTGTGTAAGTTCAATTTTTGAAATTTTAGTGGTTTGTCAGGTCTTATGAAATAAATTTGACAAGAAAGATTGCTACTGTTTTGCTTGAAAACGTTCATGTCTACAAATATTTACTGAATAAAATAAAGGAAATATCAACAATTTAGAAACAATTCAATTGAAGCGAAAGGTCTTTCAATTTCATCCCTTAATTTTATCCCTTTTCAGATATAATGCTCTTGGCACTGTCATCTAACCAAGTCTCTGGTAATCAAATTGTTAGTTATATCTTGAGTATTGTGTCATTTTATTCCTAAAAATAGTTTGAGTTGACTTTGGTTATTGGCTAAAGATAATAAATATATTCTTTAGCACCGTGGTCTTCTGTGTCGTTTGAGGTACACACCATCGACATGTGGTAGTTCTCTGTCTCTAGCAGTGTTGATAGTAGGGCTGGGGGTCGTTTCACTTTTGAGAACTCTATGGATATTAACTTTTTAAATTTTAAAATTTGTTTATGTTATGAGTGCGTATGTTACTGCCCCGGAAGTCTGTGTACCTTGTGCATGTAGAGCACGTGGAGGCCAGAAGAGGGTGCCAGATCCCCAGGAAGTGAGGTTACAGATGGGTGGGGACCCACTATGTGGTTGTGGAGAAACATACATGAAAGGGCAGCCAACGTTCTTAACCACCGACCCATTTCTCTAGCTCCTACACATGTTAATTTTGAATCCTATTTTTTTTTTTACTTGAACCACAGATCCAAAAAAATTGTTGACTTAAGAAGCTTTGGAGGGTGTACAAAGCTTAAGTCCAAGTGGATAAAGGACCTCCACATCAAACCACACACACTCAAACTAATAGAAGAAAAACTAGGGAAACATCTGGAACACATGGGCACTGGAAAAAATTTCCTGAACAAAACACCAATGGCTTATGCTCTAAGATCAAAAATCGACAAATGGGATCTCATAAAACTGCAAAGCTTCTGTAAGGCAAAGGACACTGTGGTTAGGACAAAATGGCAACCAATAGATTGGGAAAAGATCTTTACCAATCCTACAACAGATATATCCAAAATATACAAAGAACCCAAGAAGTTAGACCGCAGGGAGACAAATAACCCTATTAAAAATGGGGTTCAGAGCTAAACAAACAATTCACAGCTGAGGAATGCCAAATGGCTGAGAAACACCTAAAGAAATGTTCAACATCTTTAGTCATAAGGGAAATGCAAACCAAAACAAGCCTGAGATTTCACCTCACACCAGTCAGAATGGCTAAGATCAAAAACTCAGGGGACAGCAAATGCTGGAGAGGATGTGGAGAAAGAGGAACACTCCTCCATTGTTGGTGGGATTGCAGACTGTTACAACCATTCTGGAAATCAGTCTGGAGGTTCCTCAGAAAATTGGACACTGAACTGCCTGAGGATCCAGCTATACCTGTCTTGGGCATATACCCAAAAGATGCCCCAACATATAAAAAAGACACGTGCTCCACTATGTTCATCGCAGCCTTATTTATAATAGCCAGAAGCTGGAAAGAACCCAGATGCCCTTCAACAGAGGAATGGATACAGAAAATGTGGTACATCTACACAATGGAATATTACTCAGCTATCAAAAACAATGACTTTATGAAATTCGTAGGCAAATGGTTGGAACTGGAAAATATCATCCTGAGTGAGGTAACCCAATCACAGAAAAACACCCATGGTATGCACTCATTGATAAGTGGCTATTAGCTCAAATGCTTGAATTACCCTAGATGCCTAGAACAAATGAAACTCAAGACGGATGATCAAAATGTGAATGCTTCACTCCTTCTTTAAAAGGGGAACAAGAATACCCTTGGCAGGGAATAGAGAGGCAAAGATTAAAACAGAGACAGAAGGAACACCCATTCAGAGCCTGCCCCACATGTGGCCCATACATATACAGCTACCCAATTAGACAAGATGGATGAAGCAAAGAAGTGCAGGCCGACAGGAGTCGGATGTAGATCGCTCCTGAGAGACAAGGCCAGAATACAGCAAACACAGAGGCGAATGCCAGCAGCAAACCACTGAACTGAGAATAGTACCCCCGTTGAAGGAATCAGAGAAAGAACTGGAAGACCTTGAAGGGGCTCGAGACCCCATATGTACAACAATGCCAAGCAACCAGAGCTTCCAGGGACTAAGCCACTACCTAAAGACTAAACATGGACTGACCCTGGACTCTGACCCCATAGGTAGCAATGAATATTCTAGTAAGATCACCAGTGGAAGGGGAAGCCCTGGGTCCTGCTAAGACTGAACCCCCAGTGAACGTGATTGTTGGGGGGGGGGCGGCAATTGGGGGAGGGTGGGGAGGGGAACACCCAAAAAGAAGGGGAGGGGGAGGGATTAGGGGAATGTTTGCCCGGAAACCGGGAAAGGGAATAACACTCGAAATGTAAATAAGAAACACTCAAGTTAATAAAAAAAAAAAAAGAAGCTTTGGAGGGTTCGTTTAAAGGATATACTTCTCAGCAAACTTTGTTTGGGAAGGTAACAGTGTGCGAAACCAAGGCTATCCATTTGATATGGGTTGAAAACTATTCATTGGAGCACGGTCAACTCACCATATGATAAACAACCCAAGATAATAACCCCTACTTGCCAAAATATTGTAGAAACCAATGGTTCAGCAGGGATGGATGGGCCCCATGAGCCCCGTCCCCAGTCCTAACTGATGAGTAGCAGGGTCCGTTCTGCCCAGGCTCAGTGCAGGTGACTGCACTTGCCTTGAATTCAGAAGTGTAGTGTCTGTGTAGAACAGATAGTGGTATTCCACAGCCCTTCTCGCTACCTTCCAGCTGTTATTTTAGTTTTGCTCTCTTCGGCCGTATTCCCTGAGCCTTAGAGTGCAGTGCTATACCTCTTCTGTTTAGTTCTGACACCGTTACTGACACTTACACTCTGTACCTGGAACCGCTGTGAGTCTATTCGTTCACCGCTGTTCACTGAGAGTCCTGTTTATCTGTGCATGTAAGCATAAATATTTAGACAGTATGTCGAGTTAACTCAGTAGCAGCAATAAGTTTTCCACTCGAGCTCCTGACATCTCTAGCCACGTGCTTTAGGCATGGCGTATGTAACAGTACATAACCATGTAAGGTGGCATGATGACTATGGGGATAACTGGCCCGTCTCTGATTGGATTGAGTCCTGCTCCATAGGAGAGACCACATGCATGATATTGTAAATTCTGTGAGTATACGATTCTTAATTGCATGGGTAATAAAATTTTCCCCTTTCAAAATGCAAATACTCTACTTCGTCAATCCTGTAACTGAAGGCTGGGTTTTAATATTGTTTTTTGTCTTAACCACTCAGAAGCTTGAATACCCCAAATCTCTTTTTTTGCTGCTACATTTCCGGTAGATTTCATGTTCTCCCTTTTAATTTCCATTTAAGTAGAAAATGTCTTGTATTCATGTGGTTCCTTTACCTGTGAACCAAAGAAAGCGACGTCTAGTAAGCATGATTGTGGCTGTGCGTAGAGTGACACATGATGTTTGAAATCCAGGTGGCTGTATAAAATACAGACTCTGTGCGTTTATACTGCTTGTGATCATATTCACTGCAACAAGCGTAAGGAAAGCGAGCAAAATTATCTAAGCAATAGATGATTTATTTTCCCAATTAAATTTTCAAAGTAAAATTTATGGACTGTTTAGCTAGGAGGCTCGACCTTGTCACCAGGGGCTTTGCTTTGCTCCGTCCCTGCATCTATGTCGTAGCAGTTTTTGTGTTATATCGTTTCCCTTATGAATATGTGTTTGCTGTAGGTAGCTTGCATATTCCTAGGACAAAGTGCTACCAGTACAGTGTTTAAACCAAGAGAGATTTATCGTCTCTTAATCTTAGAGGTTGCTAGTATGAAATAAATTTGTGACATGTTTGTTCTCTCAGAGGAATGCATAGGCGAACCTGTTCCATGCCCCTCTCGTAGTTTCTGGTGGTTTGCAATTTCTAGCATTCTCTGTCCTATAAGTACAGATACACCACTTCGCCCTGTGCCTCAATCTCCATATAAAATGCTCGCTGGGTATACATCTTTATGAAATCATTTCCCTGAAAAGACAATAATAACTGGAGGAGAGGTCATTTTTTCTCTTGTATGACCTTGCCTTAAATTACATCAGCCACGATACTATTCTAAATTAGGTTATATTCTGAGCATGAGGGTTAAGGCTACAACACACCTTTTATAAGAGTAGAATTAAATCCACAATAAAGCCTTTGTATCACATCCTTATATAGTGATAATACATCCCTGGAGACACCGTACTTTGTCTTATCTTTTTTTTTTTTAAATTACACATTTTCATGGGCATGTACTGCACAAATCTCAATGCATCCAGTCACCTCAATGACAGGGAAAGTATTTCCTTATTTGTGTAAGTCAATGAGAACGGGGATATGAAACCATTGCGACTGGCTTAGACTAGAAGCTGGCATGGTGTACTGTAAAGATCCAGACAGGAAGTCATTTAACTTTGAGTGGCACATATTTTTATGTTGTAACTACAAGGCAGTCACAGACAGTAATGAATGGATGTGACTGTCCTGCCAAAATTTTTCTTTTTAAACTCAAACAAAAAAGGCGAGGGCTGAATTTGACCCAAGGGCCGTAGCTTGCCTTCTCTGCTTAGACTAGTATGAATGTCCTGTCGGGAGCTGGGTACTAACCAAGTTTCCCTAGAAATGTAAGACTGGAACCAATTTTGAATGTCATTCCCTTGAAACAAAAGAGTTGAGTATCTCTTGGGAGGCATCATTCAAGGAACCCAAGTATAACTAAAAACTTCTTTAATTTTTGGTAAATTGTACTCCATCCTCTTCCCTGACTATGCTGTCTTGCAAGGGAAGCTGCAGAGGTAGTATTTAAGTTATCTGGGTTTCTCGGTTGAATCCATTCACTTTTTGTAGCTAATCAACATGGATGACTTTAGTCAATTTCTAGAGTACTCAATGTCACAGTCTTTATGTCACTAAACTGAAGCCAGGACAGCAGCCTTTAACTTCTTATGTGGTATCCTAGTATAACCTCTCACAGATAAAATTATAAGTTAGAAATCACTCCTCAATTCACTGTAAATTGTGTTCTGAGCATGTGATCTGTTTTCTGCAGAATTTGAGAAACTTATTTATTTCAAAAGCATTATTTCTTGGGTTACTTTCCTCTAAGCTTTCCTCCAATGATAATCTACTTGTACACTATCTATATGAATGAGTAATTGGTACCAGGATGAGGGCAATGCAGAAGAATTAGAGAGGCTGCTAGGTTTAACTAACGGTACCTCTGGTCACAGATCGAGAAAGATGGACTGTAGTTCAATACATTCAACCTGAGTGCATTTGGGTTGTTCTGTCCTCCAGAATCAGTACAGACTACTCTAGAGTGGAAAGAGTAGTCATGTTTCATATTGTCCTGACACTGGCAGAGGCCATCTGTATGTTTTGTATCTGAACTATGTGGTTTTATTGCATGGAAGGAGACACAGTTTAAATACGGTTTATTTCTTATCTCCTTGATACTGCTTGCTGCATTCCCAGCAAATCTACAGCATTGTTATTCACTCAGGCACAGGTAGTCTAAGGATGGCAAGTATGCTGCATTACTTAATTTCCTTATCACTGTAATAAAAATACTTCAAAGAAGCCACTTAAGGAAGGGGAGCTTTATTTTGGATCACAGTTTAGAGAGTATAGTTATTTTGAGGAGAGCATGGTGCTAGGATGTGACTCCTGGGCCAGGCAAGCGTTTCCCAGATAGCTTTTCTATATCTTTGTGGATTAAGAAGCAGAAAGCATAGGGTGGACACCCTCAGACCCTATGTTCATCAACCCATTACTGGGTTGAAAAGGGTGCTTAGTATTTTTCCAGAGAGCTCAAGTTCAGTATCCAGCATCCTACATTAAGCTGCCCACAGTTGCCTATAACTGTAGCTCTAGGGAATTTGATGCTTTCTTTAAGTTTCTTTGGCCACCTGATTGCACATGTACACACACACACACACACACACACACACACACACACACACACACCTATAATAATATATCTTAACAAACAAACAAACAAACAAACAAATAAACAACAATTCATTCCTGCTAACTAGAGAAACAGTTCCAAATGTTCTATGATCTCTCTAAATAGGGCCACCAACTGGTGACTAAGTATTCCAACACATGAGTCCATTGGGTGTATTACATTCAAACCAAGATAAAAACTTCTAATGTCTTTGTGATAAGACTCACCATAATGGGGGTTCAGTCTTAGCAGGACCCAGGGCTTTGGGTGGGGAGGGGAACACCGATAAGAAAGGGGAGGGGGGAGGGGGATGTTTGCCCGGAAACTGGGAAAGGGAATAACACTCGAAATGTATATAAGAAATACTCAAGTTAATAATAATAAAAAAAAAAAGACTCACCATAATGAGTCTTTCTACATGAGACCAAAATAATTTGTGCTAATTTTTTTATATTTCCAAATATTTTACATGTTTATGAGGGTCATATAATGCACCTTGCATATCTATTAGCATTGTATAGTAATGTGGAAAGGTCTTTTCATTGTTAACTTCTTGACTTTTGTGTTTCCACCACATGGAGGCTCACTGTACTCCTTGGGTAAAATAATGGATACATTCCTGTTAATATTCATAACTCTCTTCTTATCTCTCAATTCACTTTTGTGTTAGAAATGAATTCTGTGTTCATCAGAGACATATATGTTACAAGTCCCGACATTCCCTTGCTAGGATGTTTTGAACTTAAAAATCCCAGATCCTGCATCATTTCAGTGAGTATCACGGGATATTTGTGTATGAGAGACAGATTTATGCATTCAAGTACGGGTGTGCATGGGGATGGAAGAGTCAATCAAGTGTCTTATGCAATCACTCACTATCTTACTTTTTGAGGCAAGCTGTTACACTGAAACTGATGCTTGTCAATTTGGCTTAGGCTACTTGGCCAATGAGCTTCTCTCCACCTACCTCATCCTGTGTAGAATCTGGGCTTTTTTTTTTTAACATAGGTGCTGGATATCTAAACTCAACTTCATCACCCCTGCATAGCAGGCCAGTTACTTGGTGAACCAACTCTTTAGCCCTTTATATCTCTTAGTAAGAGTATGAGAAGTCACAGAATTACAGGTGAGGAGGCCACAACATCTACCCCAACACCTAGAGTAACTGAGTCTCTCAGAATCTATGGATGAAGGAACCCCCTCCTTCCCCCACACCCTCTCACCCCCAGTCAGGGGGCACAATTTCCTTCCGGTCTGAACCTGTGCCCTGAGTAGACCTGGGGTGCTGGCTATGTACCCATTCCCACAACACCTAGAGGAAGTCTGACTCCCAGGTGCTCTGAAATGCCCAGGATCACGGGATCATAGGACCATAGGGTCACATGATCACAGAGGAAGCTTGACTCCCAGTAGGTCGGACACACCCAGGAGAATTGGAGCTCTGACACATTCAAGATCAGAGTTGAGGCCAGAACATCTTTCTCAACACCAGCATAACTGGCACCCCCCACATGAACCAGAAGCCATGCACAGTTAGAGGCACTGGTTCCTTCCAGTCTGCACCAGTACATGGAGCAAATCTAGGGCTCTGGCCTTCCACCCACTGCTGCAACACTCAGAGAAGATTTGACTCCCAGGACCTCTAACAAAAAAGGACCTCAGGAGCTTGGTCACACCAGGATTTCAGGATCCCAAAGGCAGCTTGACTTCCAGGAGCTCTGACACACCCAGGATCTCAAGATCACAGGATATCAGAATCACAGGATCACAGAGACAGCTGAACTATGAGGAGTTCTGACACAATCAGGATCACAGGAAGAATAAGCTCCCATCAGAGACAGTAAGAGAGATAGCAGTAGAGATAACCAGATGGCTCAAGGCAAGCACAAAACACAAGCAAAAGAAACCAAGACTACATGGCATCATCAGAACCCAGTTCTTCCAGTAGGGCAAGTTCCAGATACCCCATAACCCCCAAAAAGCAAGATTCAGATTTAAAATCGCATCTCATAATGATGATAGAGGACTTTAAGGAGGACATAAATAATTCCCTTAAAGAAATACTGGACAACACAGGTAAAAAGGTAGAAGTACTTAAAGAAAAAACACAAAAATCCCTTAGAGAATTACAGGAAAACACAACAAAACAGGTGAGGGAATTGAACAAAACCATCCAGGATCTAAAAATGGAAAGAGAAACAAAGAAATAACAAAGGGAGATATAACTGTGGAGATAGAAAATGAAGGAAAGTGATCAGGAGTCATAGATGCAAGCATCACTAGCAGAATACAAAAGATAAAAGAGAGAATCTCAGGGGCAGAAGATACCATAGAAAA
Source organism: Rattus norvegicus (assembly GCF_021556685.1). Lineage (NCBI taxonomy): Eukaryota > Metazoa > Chordata > Mammalia > Rodentia > Muridae > Rattus > Rattus norvegicus. The sequence continues at coordinate 22,037,978 of NC_141544.1, read as the reverse complement.
CATTGACATAGCTGTCAAAGAAAATGAAAATACAAAAATCTCTTAACCCAAAACATCCAGAAAATCCAGGACACAATGAAAAGATCAAACCTAAGGATAATAGGTGTAGAAGAGAGCAAAGATTTCCAACATAAAGGACCACTAAATATTTTCAACAAAACTATAGAATCTAAAGAAAGAGATGCTCATAAATGTACAACAAGCCTATAGAACCCTAAATAGAACTGAATAGGATAAAAATTCCTCAGGTCACAGAATAATGAAAACAACAAATGCACAAAACAAAGAAAAATATTAAAAGCAGTAAGGGGAAAGGTCAAGTAACATATAAAGACAGACCTATCAGAATTAAACTAGACTTCTCAACAGAGAATCTAAAAACCAGAACATCCTGCACAGATATCATACAGATCCTAAGATAACACACATGCCAGCCTGGGCTACTATATCCAGCAAAACTCTCAATTGCCAAAGATGGAGAAACCAAAATATTCCACGACAATACCAAATTTACAAAATATCTTCCAACAAATCCAGCCATACAAAGGATAATAGATGGAAAACTTCAACACAAGGAGGGAAACTATACCATAGAAAAAAGCAAGAAAACAATATTCTTTCAACAAACCCTCCAAAAAGATAGCCACACAAACATACTTCCACCTCTAACAACAAAAATAACAAGAAGCAACAATCATTGGTCCCTAATATCTCTCAACATCAATGGACACAATTTCCCAATTAAAAGACATAGACTAACAGGTTGGATACAGAAAGAGGACCCAGCATTTAGCAGCATACAGGAAAAACACCTCAGTGACAAAGACAGACACTACTTCAGAGTAAAAGGCTAGAAAACAATTTTCCAAGCAAATTGTCCCAAGAAACAAGCTGAAGTAGCCATTCTAATATCAAATAAAATCGACATACAACCAAAAGTTATCAAAAAAGATAAGGAAGGACACTTCATATTTATCAAAGGGAAAAAATCCACCAAAATGAACTCTCACTCTATATCTATGCTATAAATGCACAGACACCTACATTCATAAAAGAAACCATAATAAAGCTCAAAGCATATATTGCACCTCACACAATAATAGTGGGAAACTTCAACACACCACTTTCAGCAATGGACAGATCATGGAAATAGAATCTAAACAGAGACATAGTGAAAATAACAGAAGTTATGAACTACATGGATTTAACAAATATCTATAGAACATTTCATCTTAAAAAAAAGAATATACCTTCTTCTCAGCATCTCATGGTACCTTCCCCAAATTAATCATATAATCAGTTACAACAGATACAAAGAGACTGAAATAATCCCATGCATCCTATCACCACGGGAAAAGGCTGGTCTTCAATAACAATAAAAAGGACGAAAGCCCACAGATACATGGAAGGTGAACAATGATCTACTCGATGATAACTTGGTCTAGGAAGAAATAATTAAAGAAATTAAAGACTTTTTAGAATTTAATGAAAATGAAGGCAGAACAAAGCCAAACTTATGGGAAAAAAATGAAAGCAAGGCTAAGAGGAAAACTCATAGCTCTGAGTGTCTCCAAAAAGAAACTGGAGAGAACATACACTAGCAGCTTGATAGCACACCTAAAAGCTCTAAAAGAAAAAGAAGCAAATACACCGAAGAGGAGCACACTGAAGGAAATGATAAAACTCAGGGCTGAAATCATCCAAAGTAGAAACAAAAAGAACTATACAAAGAATCAACAGAACCAGGAGCTGGTTCTTTGAGAAAGTCAACAAGATAGATAAACCCTTAGCCATACTAACCAGAAGGTAGAGAGACAGTATCCAAATTAAGGAAATCAAAAATAAAAAGGAAGATGAACAGAAATGAACAGAAACCGAGGACATTTATAAAATCATCAGATCCTACTAACAAAGTCTATACTCAAAAAAACCTGGAAAATGTGGAGGAAATGGATAATTTTCCAGACAAGTAACAGGTACCAAAGTTATATCAGGATCAGATAAACCATCTAAACAGTCCCATAATGCCTAGAGAAATAGAAGCAGTTATTAAAAAGTCTCCCAACCGATTGCAGACTGGTACAACCATTCTGGAAATCAGTCTGGAGGTTCCTCAGAAAATTGGACATTGAACTGCCTGAGGATCCAGCTATACCTGTCTTGGGCATATACCCAAAAGATGCCCCAACATATAAAAAAGACACGTGCTCCACTATGTTCATCGCAGCCTTATTTATAATAACCAGAAGCTGGAAAGAACCCAGATGCCCTTCAACAGAGGAATGGATACAGAAAATGTGGTACATCTACACAATGGAATATTACTCAGCTATCAAAAACAATGACTTTATGAAATTCGTAGGCAAATGGTCAGAACTGGAAAATATCATCCTGAGTGAGGTAACCCAATCACAGAAAAACACACATGGTATGCACTCATTGATAAGTGGCTATTAGCCCAAATGCTTGAATTACCCTAGATGCCTAGAACAAATGAAACTCAAGACAGATGATCAAAATGTGAATGCTTCACTCCTTCTTTAAAAGGGGAACAAGAATACCCTTGGCAGGGAATAGAGAGGCAATGATTAAAACAGACACAGAAGGAACACCCATTCAGAGCCTGCCCCACATGTGGCCCATGCATATACAGCCATCCAATTAGACAAGATGGATGAAGCAAAGAAGTGCAGGCCGACAGGAGCCGGATGTAGATCTCTCCCGAGAGACACAGCCAGAATACAGCAAACACAGAGGCGTATGCCAGCAGCAAACCACTGAATTGAGAATAGGACCCCCGTTGAAGGAATCAGAGAAAGGACTGGAAGAGCTTGAAAGGGCTCGAGACCCCATAGGTACAACAATGCCAAGCAACCAGAGCTTCCAGGGACTAAGCCACTACCTAAAGACTAAACATGGACTGACCCTGGACTCTGATCTCATAGGTAGCAATAAATATCCTAGTAAGAGCACCAGTGGAAGGGGAAGCCCTAGGTCCTGCTAAGACTGAACCCCCAGTGAACTAGATTGTTGGGGGGAGGGCGGCAATTGGGGGAGGATGGGGAGGGGAACGCCCATAAAGAAGGGGAGGGGGGAGGGGGATGTTTGCCCGGAAACCAGGAAAGGGAATAACACTCGAAATGTATATAAGAAATACTCAAGCTAATTAAAAAAAAAAAAGTCTTCCAACCAGAAAAAGCCAAGGACCACAGGGGTTTAGTGCAGAATTCTATTAGACCTCCATAGAAGACCTAATACCAATACTGTCCAAAATCACAAAATAGAAACAGAAGGAACAGTACTCAGTTCCTTCTATGAAGTCATAATTACCTTTATACCTAAACCAAACAAAGACCCAACAAAGAAAGAGAACTGCAGAGCAATTTCCCTCATGATTATTGAGGCAAAATTACTCAATAAAATTCTTGCAAACCAAATCCAAAAGCACATCAAAACAATCATTCACCATGATCAAGTAGGCTTCATCACAGGGATACAGGGATGGTTCAATATACAGAAATCCATCAATGTAATTTACTCCATATACAAACAAAGAAAAAAAATGTGATCATTTCATTAGATGCTGAGAAAGCATTTGAAAGAATTCACCACCCCTTCATGTTAAATGTTATGGAATGATCAGTAACTCAATGCCCATATGTAAACATAGTTAAAGGCATATACAGCAAACAAGTAGCCAACAGTAAACTAAATGAAGAGAAGCTTGAAGCAATCCCACTAAAATCCGGGACTAGACCCAGCTGCCCATTCTCTCACTGCCTACTCAATATAGTACTCGAAATCCTAGCTAGAGCAATCAGACAACAAAAAGAGGCCAAAAGGTTACAAACTGGAAAAGAAGAAGTCAAAATCTCACTATTTGAAGATGATCTGATAGTATACTTAAGTGACCCCAAAAGTTCCACCAGACAACCACTTAGTCTGATTAACAACTCCAGCAAAGTGGATGAGTATAAAATTAACTCAAACAAATCAGTAGCCTTCCTCTTCTCAAAGGAAAAACAGGTTGAGACAAAAACTAGGGAAATGACACCCTTCACAATAGTACCAAATAATATAAAATACCATGGTGTTACTCTAACCAAATATTGAAAGATCTGTATGACAAGAACTTCAAGTCTCTGAAGAAAGAAATTGGAGATCTCAGAAGATGGCAAGGCCTCCCATGCTCATGGGTTGACAGTATTAATATTATAAACATGGCCATCTTGCCAAAAGCAATCTACAGATTCAATGCAATTCCCATCAAAATTCTAACTCAATTCTTCATAGAGTTAGAAAGAGCAATTTGCAAATTCATTTGGAATAACAAAAACACAAGATAGAGAAAACTATCCTCAACAATAAAAGAACTTCTGGGGGAATCACCATCCTTGACCTCAAGCTGTATTTTAGAGCAATAGTGATAAAAACTGTATGTTTTTTATCACTATTTAATGAACAGAGACAGGCAGATAGATCAACCTAATAGAATTAAAGGCCCAGAAATGAACTCACACACCTAAGGTGACTTGATCTTTGACAAAGGAGTTAAAACCATTCATTGGAAAAAAGATAGCATTATCAACAAATGGTGCTGGTTCAACTGGAGGTCAGCATGTAGAAGAATGCAAACCGATCCATTCTTATCACCCTGCACAAAGCTTAAGCCCAAGTGGATCAAGGGCCTTCATATCAAACCAGATACACTCAAACTAATAGAAGAAAATGTGGGGAACAGTCTCGAACATATGGGCACTGGGGAAAATTTCTTGAACAGAACACCAATGGCTTATGCTCTAAGATCAAGAATCGACAAATGGGACCTCATAAAACCGCAAAGCTTCTGTAAGGCAAAGGACACTGTCATTAGGACAAAATGGCAACCAACAGATTGGGAAAAGATCTTTATCAATCTTACATCCAATAGATGGCTTATATCCAAAATATATAAAGAACTCAAGAAGTTAGACCGCAGGGAGACAAATAACCCTATTAAAAAATGAGGCTCAGAGCTAAACAAAGAATTCACAGCTGAGGAATAGCGAATGGCTGAGAAGCACCTAAAGAAATGTTCAACATCTTTAGTCATCAGGGAAATGTAAATTAAAACAACCCTGAGATTTCACCTCACATCAGTGAGAATGGCTAAGATCAAAAACTCAGGTGACAGCAGATGCTGGCGAGGATGTAGAGAAAGAGGAACACTCCTCCATTGTTGGTGGGATTGCAGACTGGTACAACCATTCTGGAAATCAGTCTGGATATTCCTCAGAAAACTGGACATTGCCCTACCTGAGGACCCAGCTATACCTCTCTTGGGCATATACCCAAAAGATGCCTCAACATATAAAAAAGACACGTGCTCCACTATGTTCATAGCAGACTTATTGATAATAGCCAGAAGCTGGAAAGAACCCGGATGCCCTTCAGCAGAGGAATGGACACAAACCACATGAAAGTCAGGAAGGACAATGACCAAAATGCAGAGGCTTCGCCCCTTCTTAAAAAGGGGAACAAAAGTATCCATAGGAGGGAATAGGGAGGCAAAGTTTAGAGCAGAGACTGAAGGAATTCAGAGACTGCCCCACATGTGGTCCATACATATACAGCCACCAAACTAGATAAGATGGATGAAACTAAGAAGTGCAGGCAGACAGGAACCAGATGTAGATCTCTCCTGAGAGACACAGCCAGAACATGTCAAATACAGAGGCGAATGCCAACAGCAAACCACTGAACTGAAAATGGGACCTCTGTTGGAGGAACTAGATAAAGGACTGAAAGATCTGAAGGGGTTTGCAACCCCATAAGAACAACAATGCCAACCAAGTAAGACTTCCTTCCAGGGATGAAACTACTACCCAAAGACTATACATTGATTGACCCTGGGCTCCAACTGCCTATGTAGCAGTGAATAGTCTTGCTGGGCACCAATGGAAGGAGAAGCCCTTGATCCTGCCAAGGTTGGACTCCCAGTGTATGGGATTGTCGTGTGTGGGGGAATAGTAAGTGGGGGTGGATGGGGAGGGGAACAGCCTTATAGAAGTGGAGGAGGAGGGGTTGGGGGCTGATGGACAGAAAACCGGGAAAGGGGAATAGCATTTGAAATGTACAAAAGAAATACCCAATTTAAAAAAACATGGAAGAAAATTCATAAATAAATAAAGGAATAACAACAACAACAACAGAAAATTACCTCAGAGATAAAATGTTACATAAAATAGGAGGTAGCAAAGAATGTTGTTAAGTTTAAACATTCTAACATGCTCATTATAAATTCAAAGCCACAGCTTTTACATGGCCTCATCTTATCACAGTGCACACATGTGACTTCATCCTTGGAAATAAATACTTTTCCATGAACACAAATTTGTCCTAAGCTTATTTCTTTTTTGAGTAATTGTAAAAGCTCATTGTTTTTCTTATTATGCAGCCTTTACTTACTATGTGAGGAGTGGGCACCTCCTATTCTTGATTCTAACTTTATTACATCTTTCTAGTAAAGTAACTAAGACTATCTCTTGAAACTTTCTTCCTAAATTATTTGAATTAAATCAGGAATTCTACATAATCATTATTTCATGTAAACCGCATTAATTCATTTAAGGTTCATCTTTATTTTGATCTCCAAGAAATCTGATCCATAGGGTAGGCTAAAGCCCAGGCATTTTTATACTAATTTATTAGTGACAGGACAGGCATATCAGCTGCTAAGAGATAGTCCCAAGATGAACTCTCTTTGGTCCTTGCTCACCCTTTGTAGACCCTGCAGAAATGGAAGGCCAGGAAGGCCATCTGTTCACCTTGGCCTATCCTAGATGGCTGCTGACACTGTCTCACTATGATGTGAGGGCTCTTCCATTGTCCTATTTTATCTTGTTTTCTGATGTTTGGTTGTTGTCTTCAGCTTTTTTCTGAAGGGAATGGAAGCAAGGGTGGATCTGGGGAAGGCAGGGGAAGTGAGGGAAAGGAAATTGTGGTTGAGATATGTCGTATGATAGCAGAATCTATTACACTAGAAAATGAGGCTTTGGCTCACCATACATTCATTTTCTCAAAGCCTGCATAAAAAGCTAATCTATAATAAGATATTTGAACTCTAATTTTATCCTGTACACTTTTATCTATTTTTATCTTTTCTACTAATTCCATTGCCTTTTTTGTGAGGTTTTATTTTAGCTGACTTCATCCATCTGTACCTACTTGTGGTCTCATTTGTGTCACAAAAGGGCTGCCAACTTAATGGCCTAGCTTAGTCGAATCTACTGGTAGCTTTGTCTATGCAGACATGTATTAGTTGCTAAATATACAGTGTATCAAATGCTGATTGCGACTAAATATACCATGTGTAGTATGATGTTAGGGATAACTATATAATATACAAATATTAGGTAGAGCTATAGTAATAATAGATTTGGTATAATTACTTCTTATGATGTACTAATTGTTGAAATTACACAAATGATGGAAATACCTTCCTGTTTTAACTGATTTCTAAACCTCTAGAAATTGTCTGTTTTGGCTAGCATTCTATAAAATAGTTTATTAAAAAAACCACATCGATATAAAAACAGTTGAGACACACAAGTTGTTTAAATCAACCACTTTATCCTTCATGTAATGTGTTGTTCTGTAGTTGGGAAGGTGTTTTTTTTATGTACACATTCAAAATATTTCATATAAATGGAGATGGTATTAAGGACAATTGTTTTCCTTTCACTTTCTGTATTTTAAAAGTTAAAGCTAATAGTACTGAAATAGAGAACCAAAATGGTTAACTCCTAGTTGATAATTATTTTTAGCTAAAGAAGATAGTACCTTTATCTCTACAATACCTCACTACAAAACCTTCTCTGTTCTTACAATGTGCTTGCTAAGAATCGAGGTTGATCCAATGCAAAGACTTCAACCACTTGGGAATATTCTATTCATCACAAACCAATAAAGTCCGAGCTTATTTCCAGCTGAGACATTTTGAGCAAATTGTATGTCAGTTTTTGTGTGGAGTACAAAAGTCCCAAGACCTTTTGACAAATTCTGAAGTTTTCATTTCATTTAAAAAGGCCCAAATCAAGACAATCAGCTATGTGTGTGCATGTGCATTGTGCTCTATCTGATGTACTCCTCTATTGCTAGAGAGGGAAGTTTTATCTTTAGAAATTTCTATACTGCAAGACATAAATACAAAAAATTAAAGGATCAAGTTTTTCTGACGAGTACTTTGAATTAAGAGATCAGTATCCAGGCTGAAGTTTTGTATGTTAAAACTAGTTTACCCATTCATTTTCTTTTGTCAATAAAACACAGTACAATCTAGCTTAACCATATGCATCATTTCTAATACAACTGGAGATATTAGGATTCATATTAAATTCTGCCCTCGTTCTGTACCTTTAGGGCGTAACAGTCTTAGACGCCTCTGTAAGAAGGCACAGGGCAACTCACTTTACTTGGCCTTGTGTTTATGACACCGTCTGTATCAGATCAGGGAATTGAGAAACCATTCCCTCTGAGTGAGTGTGGCAGTGTGATTATAACATAACTGATGACACACATCTCCTTGCTCTGATCCTAGAAACATCCTACTGCTCTTGGACTGACAGCAGGAATCCTTCTGTGTTTTTAACCTTCTTCCCCAGAGATCAGATTATCCCTTGTTTGGGACCTTGACAATAAGTCTAGTGTATTATCAGTTGTCAAGGTATGCTCTCTGTGGCCTTAATACATCCTAACTATCACTAGACAGCTCCCTTCTCTGTTCTATCCTTCAGAAATTGCCCTTGTGGCCACATTTTGCCAAGGTTTGCAATTACATGTGAATTAATGAGAAGTTAAGCCCAAAGCTTTTAGCTTAATTGTGCATGCAGTCAAGGTAGAAGTGTCAGAAAGTGGCATCTTGGTTCTGCAGTCACTTTATTTATTTATTTTGACTACTTAAGCCCTAAACGTTTTTAGGTTGTCCGCCATAAATAAGAAGATGAGCAAATTAGACATGTGCCTTGAAAATAGAATCCTAAGTCGTTGCAAAAGGGTGGGCAGAAATCTGTTCATTTTATAAGCTTGAAGGATTAGGCTAAGGTCTACAGCTATGAAGAGATAGAGATGAGAGCAGGTGGGAAAAGTTGACCTAGCACTTTTCTCTCTTCCTTTGTGTCATCTTCCTTTGGATCATTTCCCTCCAAGGATCCACTTTTGAAAGCAATGAAGAAATATACCTGAGATTTCAAAACAGGCTCACAGTACTAAAGAGAAAGATATTTTTACAAGGAAAAAAAATTGTCAACACTCAACACTCCTTAAAGTTTTTTTATTACCTTTTTATTTACCCCCCTCTCTCTCTCTCTCTCTCTCTCTCTCTCTCTCTCTCTCTCTCTCTCTCTCTGTGTGTGTGTGTGGGGGGGGGGTGTCTGTGTGTGTGTGTGAGAGAGAGAGAAAGAAAGAGAGAGACAGAGACAGAGAGAGAGAGAGAGAGAAAGAGAGAGAGAGAAAACATGCTTAGAGTAGAGGTCAGATGAAAAATCAAATCTCTCTTTCTACCTTGTGGCTCTTAGCCTAGCATTCAGGGCACTGGGTTTATGTCTACCCACTGAGCTAAGTTCTTTTTAAAGTGATCACCGTGCCGTAATTGATGTTCTGTAGATAGGCCTAATAACATTTTTGGAAGGAAAATTTTAATATTGGAACATTTGTTTTGGCAATGAGAGAGCATCTTCTGGACTGGAAACACCTTTGTTAGTTGCAGAGAACCAGACAGTTTTATATGCAAAACGATTTTCTGGAGAAACAAGCATTTCATTAGGCAGCTGCTTGGAAATGCTAAGAGATGCTAATTGCTTGGCAGACTATGAGAAGCAGGGAGCACTGAGAGATGCTTCTGTTACCCCAATTCCTGGAAACCAGAACATTATATCCAATAGAATCTAAAAGGTCCATTTTATGGTTAGGGTTCTTCTTTCTTGTTTATTTTAATGTCTTCTACTTCTTTTAGCAAAATATTGGATGAAAATGAAGACAGAGGACAAAAACTTACCTCCTCATGTTGTAGAGTCTCACATGCAGAAATTGTACTGCAAGACCAGATGTTTCTCCCAAGAACTTATTGTTTTTATGGTTAAAGCAACACTAAAATACTATTAATCAAATGTGAATACCACACCTAGAGGAAGAGTTAATTTCTGGTCACGTTGGTTCTTTTTAATGCATGCCAATATACACAACAACATGCACATAGATAATAAGCTTCTATTAAATTCTTTTAATGAAAAGACTCACGCCATTTACAACACAGACATTTCTAGCTTCCTCACTCATGTTCTTAGTTGTTATACGCCGTCGCCTATTCCTTACAAGTAGAACAGCCTTCTGAGTAAATCTCAAATTATTAACCAAGTTTAGGCCGTGCAGTGGTATTTGCATATTTTCAAGAGCTATTTCTATTTAACAATCACTGTTTTGAAACTTCAGCACCTTAAAATAAATCAAAAGCATGTTTATTGTGTGTCCATATGTGTCAGGTACTTTTATGCCTAATGAATTAATTGTATCAGATATGTTCTACCTTCATAACTACCCTCACTTTATGAAGAAGAAAATATACATATATGAATGCAAACTGCTGAAGAAGACATGGTGGCCGCAGGCATTGATAGACTAATTTGAACTGCAATACTGTGAAGAGATTGGAATGCTGCCAACCCAGAGGCTAGGTATGTTATCAAGGGCTACTGGAGGCTAGGTATGTTATCATGGACTACTTGTAGTATTCTGGAGTAGTCATTCTTACACACTTCTGTGTCAGAACTAGATTCTTTTGACTCATGCATAGAAGGTTGTTAGAATATATTAACTTAGCAGACCCTTTATATTAAGATAGTAGACCACTAACTTCCAGCAAACCAAAATCCAAGAATTACCCTAGCATCTTTGGCTCATAGATTAGCTTCTTCCACCTTTCTGTAACCACCTCTTTGGAATGCCCACCAAGGTATTTTAAACTTGCCTGGATTTATGAATTTCTTTATTTTATAAAACATCATGAAATTGCTTTCACATTGTAATATGGAATTTGAGAAAGTGTTCTCAGGACATTTTCACTCAAAAAATGGCTCCAGAATAAACTATCTCCTGCTGCCTTTAAGAATTGAGGTGTGCTTTTTGAGTTGACCCATGTAAGGTTCTTGTTTAGAATTACAGATTCAGCTGATACATGGTTCAACATGATTTGAACTGGACTGACCAACTTTACCTTATGTTTTATATACTGGTTTGTAAACTTGGACTGCATTTGACTCATTCAGATTGTTAACCTTTGGCTTAAACCCAGCCCCCAAATTCCTAATCAAGCATGTACACGCTTAATATCACTCCAGTTAAAAGGGAGAAATTTTGCATTGTGGTGTTTTCAGATAATGCTGCTGCCACCAGCTAGGACTCAACATTTAGAGAAGTTTTGTTCTGTATCACGCTGTTTTTAGTGACTTACTATCATGTCTTCTAGTAGACTAGATCTAACCTTTTTGAAAGCACAGACCAGACCATATATTGTTTTAACATTTCAATACCCTTAGTCAGTTTTTGTAAGTCGCAACTACCTATTAAAGGTGTGAATGAATTACTCTCCAGAATCACTTTAAAAATACAGAAGACCTTGGAGTGATATTTAGTAAAGCTGCCATGTTTCAAATATTCTTGAGTAGAATCATTTATGATTGTTATGTAGCTAGTTAGACTTATCAAGTTTAGAACATATTGAGGTGGAATTTGAAGGTAATATCCCTTTTACATTAGCAACAGCCTTTAAAAGCAAGAAATGAAGCAACAGTGCTTTAATTCCTGGTTAAAGGACTAGGACCTGGCTCACTTTTGAGAGCAAAGTAACATTACAAACTGACCAAAAAGTTATTTCTGGGCAACCAAAAGTGGCTCCATGACTGTAGAAGAGGGCTACTTAGTAGAAAGGTATATTGTTACATATACCACACATACCACTACCAGAGCAACTTAGTGGGAATAGGTTTATTTCATCTTTAACTTTACAGCCCTTCATTGATGATGGTGACATCAAAAGCTCAAAGGCATAAATCATTGAGAAATTTGCTTTTTATTCGCATTCTCACTTTGGTAAACTCCTTGGCTCGCTTGGGTTTTTATTCAGCTTCTTTTATACAGCTTAGGACCACATGCCTAGGGAACGACTTTGCCCACAGTGGGTTGGGGAAATCTATGCCTATTAACAATTAAGACAGCCGTTCACTGATATGCCCACAGACAAACTTGTTAAAGACAATTACTCTGAAAGAATTCTTCAGGTAATTCATTTTTCAGGTGATTCTAGAGCTGTGAAATTGACAATTAATACTAACTAGGATAATCACTTTCTGAAACATATTGTGCCACTTTCTCCTGTATAATAACCAACTTAAATGAGTATGTTCATCACCTGGGTAGGCAAGTCTAGCTAAGAAATGTTGCTTGTTCTATGGATGTCAGATAAAGTACAAAGCAGATGTCAAACATAGATCAAGAGAGTGATCACTTTCATCCCATCTTACCATTTAGAATGCAGCTTACTCTAAAATAATCTCTGTCTTCTATATTGTACTCTGTGTATCACTGAGTTCTTATGGCAAAGATCACCAGGAGAAGGAAGTCAAGGGGACTGCCAGATTAGGTATCTGCTGATGTAACAAAGCAAAGAAATTATCTATCTAGAAAGTCAGAGAGGGTTTTATGACAGGACTTTCTTATGGGATTGTGAGAAATGCTGGAAACATGCTAAGTGACATTTTTGCAGGTGGAGAATCCCAGGTACAAGACCATAGTCAGAATCTAGAGAGGAATCATGATGCTAGTTTAAGCTTGGATGGTGAGGGAACTAAAAATCATGAAAGAAAGAAAGAATTTTATTCATTTGCTTAGATCAGCCATGTGAAGAAGTTTATGGATTACTTAGGAAGACAAGGCTGTATACAACAAGAGTAGTACTAAATGCCAGCTCTGTAGAACATTGGATAAGAGCAGGGTTAAACCTTCAGTTCCTCACCAGGAATCAGTGTTTGAGATTACTATTAAACTCAAGCAGGTTGACATTTATCGGTCTTATATCAGCAGTGTCTAGTGTTGGCTCACTTTGATTCTTTCTGTATCCTTCCTCATTCCTGTTATCAACAGACAGCAGGCTTTCATTATGGTCGTGATGGGGTTCTGAAATCACACTGCGAAGTGGGGTGCTTGGACACATCGGCATGCTAAGATGAAGGGATAAGGCTGACGGAGTAAACTCAGCCTTAAGGAATGACTTTGCATTGCTCTCTTCCCATAAATCTTTCTACGAGCCATTGATGATGTTTCACAAAATTTCTACTACTTCTTAGTCCCCCCTTTTCCAAAAAGAACATTTAACCACCAGTCTTCTGAAAACATTGAGTTTCATGTCGGTCATGGCTCTTGTGTGTATATGCACAGCATTGGATTCATTTTCTTCTTTTCTTATTAACCTATTCATGGCCTGGTTGTCTCAACATAGTCTGATGTCAAAACGTAAGTAAACTTTAACCCTTCTTACAGTGGGAAAAGGACATAAAAAGAAATAATATGTATATAGTCCCTAATATATGAAGGAGTGTTAAACTGTTAAACTGTGGTTTAATTTTTCTTAACTTAAAGTTATAACACACACACACAAGTTATTTCTTTAATTATTACAGTTATCACCTTTGCCATATACTAGGCATTAAAATTTTTTTCCTGGACCATCCGATTATATTATCAAAGTGAATAATACTTAAAATATCCAAGATGTCACATTTTTCCCTTGGAGTGTATTTTTAGAGTACTCTAAGAAAAGACATACCTTCTCTGCCTTTAAAAAAACCAGTTGATAAGACCCGACTGGATGAAATGGTTGGAAAAGTCATACAGTGCTAGGATTCAGCATTCCAACGCCCACTTCAGTGTTTCTGTATGTCACGTGTTGCTGCATCACTGGATTACAAATAAAAGAACTGACATATTTCAATTTATTTATATTAAGCACAATAAAAGTTTTGTTATCATTGTACTTTTCTAAAGTTTCACATTTTAGAAATCACCTACTCATCCTGTGTCTTAAGCTCATCTGATTCAATGCCTAACTTAACCACCACCTTCCTTCAATGTCTACTGCATTTCACTCTTCTCTCTCCTAAGCCATTGGTTTGGGCAGAAGGAAAGGAAGCCAGAAATGAAGGAGGAATTTTATGTGATCTACTGCTCAGTAATCAGACCCTGACTACATAGTTTAGTATATGGATTCCTTTGTGCTTTCTTGTTTAGAAAAAAAGAATACTATCTCTAAGAACAATCCTGAGATTTACAGCCAGGTTTAAACAGAAATATCTTTTGTTTTATATCTTTAGTTCCTTGACAAAGAAAAAGAAAACTCAAGAGTGAACTCGACTGACAATAGCAATCAAAATAAGCTGTATGAAACATTTGCTGCATCCTACCCAGTTATGCAGATGATATTCACCATGCATATATTATCTCCTTTTCCTTGAGAACATCTCCTTCCCTCTGGCTACTGGGGTCCCTGTTTTCTTGTTGTACACTGTGGACCGTTTCTAAGAACAGGGCTGAGGGATAATCTTTGAGCACTGTGGAGCGTCTCAATCATTGCTGCTAGAGTGGTGGTTGGCACAGCCCTGTAGTCATTCATTCATTAAGAATTCCTGTGTGCACCTTTCCCATTGTAAATGATTTAAAACCCTCTGTGTGCCTTTATATTTTTAATGTTACTTGCTGAAAAACCCTGCAGCCTTAGGAAATGTCATTTATCATGAGATCCTATTTTTTAGCATAAACATATAAACATGCTTTAGGATTTGATAATAAGGAAAATTTCACCTTTTTAACCATTAGCTATTAAATAGCCTAGATTAAGGGCAATGGATTATTAATTGAATATCAATGAAATAATTGCATCTCAACAGAACAACAAATTTAAAGTCTGCCAACAAGAATCTCAAAAGATTTTTCCATTTCCTTCAATAATAGCAAACATCTGCTACTGGTTCTCTGCCCTCCCTTAGGCCCAATAGACTGTGGTGAATGATACAACCCTATTTGTCATGCAGATGCCCTATTTGGTGAGTCTTTTCTTAGGAAGAAAAAAGAAAAGCAAAGAAAACTGTGAGGTAACAGGGGCTGATTATGCGTAAGATTCCAGGTAGGTGGAAAGAATGTATTGTATCTGTGGTGGTTTGAATAAGACCGGTCCCTATTGACTCATGTACTTGATTGTTTGGTTCCCAGGTTTTGGACTTTAGGAAGGATTAAGAGGTGTGGACTTTGGTCAGTTGGCATGGGCTTTGAGGTTTTGAACCCATAGTAGATCCTCTCTAGCTCTCTCTCTGCCTCCATCATGAGGTTCAGATGTAAACTTTCAGCTATTGCTCCAGTTACACGCCTGCCTATAAGCTTACCATCATGGACTAAACCTCTAAACCTGTAACCAATCACTAATTAACTGCTTTATTTTATATGTTGTTTTAGCATGGTGTCTCCTTGCAGTAATATTTCAACAATCCTTAATATATTCAATTATATATTATATTATATATTTGGATACGTATTATATATATTATATATTTGGATATATATTATATATATAATATTATTTGGCAAATGAATCTAAATCTATGTACTCTACAATTGCCAAGAATTAGTGTTCAGAAACCGTTGCTATGGGTTCTATTTAAGCATTGAGAAATTGCCATGTTGATGAGAATTTATGGTATAGCTTCTCTGTTATTTCTAGATGACAAAATCTCACAGTAAATTTCCATTTCTTCAGATTGCTACTTTCTACCCTCTCTTCTGCTATGATCCCTAAATAGGGATGAAAACATGCTACTGTGAAGTGAGTAAATATCATGGGGCCGTAACCAAAGGCAAAGAACCACAGGCCATTAAGGATCACTGAAAGCGGGGGAGTCTTCTCTAGGGAATATGCTCCATATTGTCTATCCATTGGCAAGTGGCCTTTCCTGAAGTCATATACATACAGGTGACACTGTACAATAAAGGGATCTTATTTATTTCAGGATACATATTTAAAATAATTGAAGAAACATGGGCCAAAATTTGCGAGAAAGAACAATGAGGTAGGGTGAATAAGGAGGTATGGGGAAGGAAAAAGGAAATGATGTAATTGTATTTGGATTTTAAAATCAATTTCTTTAAATGCAAGAGATCAGTCTCACAAGAACAGAATAGCTAAGGTGGGTGTTCCGTTGAGCAGAGATGTGTGAACTATCAAGTGTAATGTATCATTATGTGGTAATTATAGGACTAGGGTGATGACTGGGTAACTGAGAGTGCCTGCTGCACAAGCACCTGAGTGTGAATTCCCAACACTCCTGAAGAAGCTAGATATAGCCGTGTATGCTTATAAACCCAGAAATGGGAGTTACACATGGTCAGTCCTGTGAGCTAGCTTGTCAATCAATCTAATGATAAAGTTTAGGATTAGTGATGAACCCTGTTTTAGGAAAATGTGGCACATACTAAGAGAGGGCGACATTCAGAGTTTGTCCTGGCATCTACAAGCATCTTTCCATATTATACAAATCCATGTGACCCACCAGGTCCCTCAAAAGACTTGTAATTAAACTTAAAATCCTGTACTAGGGCAATAAGAAGCAGTTATTGTGCTGCTCACCTTTATTCACTGTCATCTGAGAAGAATGTGGTTGGTCATCAGAAGGGAAATGTAGAAGAAAGGAATATTTGCTACAGATACAAATCAAGGCATCTTCCATTGTGTTGAATGAGTAGACCTCAGAGCGTTAGTCCTTTATTGCAGAAAATGTACTTTAGAAAAAGGATATTTTTAATCACTTCAGCCTACAAATTATGGTGTGCGAAGAGCCCAGTGACTATTGTAATTACCTGTCACATGTTCTCTAGCTAACATAATACACCGCGACTCAAGGGTACTGGGATGGATTGAAAATCTTTATCATGCCAATGTAGTCCCTGTTGCTGTAAGGAAAGTTCCCCAAGGCATTGCATGGCCTAAGCACTTCTGAAACGTGAGTCTGACTTGGAAATGCTTCATTTTCCTCTTCCCAGGTGAGGTTCCTTTTCATATGAGGATTAAAGCTAAAAGCAGGAAAAAATTTAATGGGGTTTCAAGGAATCGGCAGATAAGGGAGAGTTTTGAGGAGGTTCTTAATATTTTAGCAGCTAGTAATTTCATTTGGAAGTAGTGTAAAATCCCTTAATTGCAGGGATGAGGGAAAAAACTTTTACATTTCCGTGAACTTTATTCAAGGTCAAATTTTAGTATGTATCTAATACTCATTTGTTACGTTCTTACTATTCCCAGTTAAAACTTTTTACTTCAATTATTGAAGTAATAAAGCAACACACACACACACACACATACACACACACACACACACACATTCCTAGAGACAAAGGGAGGAGGAGGGAGGGAAGGAGAGAGAGAGAGAGAGAGAGAGAAACAGAGAGAGAAACAGAGAGAGAGAGAGAGACAGACAGAGACAGATAGAGACAGAGTCACACAGACAGAGACAGAGAGACAGAAACACACACAGACTGAGACAGAGACACAGAGACACAGAGAGTCACATAGCTGCACAGAGAAGAGGTGGCATGGCAGAAAAATCAGAAACAAAACTTAAAGTCCAGCTTTTCAGAGTCCCTTACCCTGTGCATGTGGATATTCGGTTGTCAGCATTTTGCAGTTTCTTCTGTGGAATGCTTTACTCTAGTAGTGACTGAGCCACCCAACGCTTGCTAAAAGAAACTTTTATCCATGAAAGAGCTTTTCTATTGAATGAATCAGAAGATAAAACCAAGGCACTTTTAAAATGTATCTTTATCGTTTCTTTCTCAGCTTGCTGCTCTAGACCCTGAGTTTAATCTAGTTCCGAATCAATCAACTGAACTCAGAAATACAATGAAAGACTTCTCAGGAGAAAGTGAGAATTCAGGAAAATATATATTTTAAAATTACCTATTGTTACTTGTATTTCAGATGGAATTTATCACTGTTTCACACAGGATTGGGACACACGGTGAAGCACTTGAAAGGCAGAGGCTCCGGTCAAGCAGCCATCATTGTCACATAAATTGCAAGGTGGACTGAGAGTCATCGGATGAAACAGCCGAACAAGGAGAAAAAAAATAAGTGGCTATTTTATAAAAGTAAAGGATCGTCTATGTTTCATGCATTTTTATGTTGAATATAATGCTAGTTGGAAGAAAATCTGCACTGGCCCTGAACAGCAGGAATTTTATAATTTTACAACACAGAGGAGCATGATGAAATAAGAATGTAAACTCCGTGAGGTAGACAGGGATGCGCTCACTGCTTTCTTTTGGAGCACCCATGGAGCTACATTCATACAGATGCATAGAGCATTCTTTAGAAACGAGGTATTGGATTAAATTTTTGAAAATTCACTTTATTAAGAATGAGGAGCCTATGGAGTCTCAAGCTCAGTGCTTTGTTGGAGCTCAGAGAGTGGCCTCATGAGGTCTAATGCACTGTCATGCCAAGCACTTTGAGCCGAAAGACAGAGGAAGGGCCTTGGAGCAGCTAATTTTGACTTCCTGCCCTATTTCCCATTTCCCTTTCTACCCCAAGGCAAATCATAGAAATAAGAACCTGTTCTTTTCTTGGTGAGCTTTAGAAACTGGAATCACTTCTCCCCACCAAAGACAGCCATATCATTTATAAATATCGCTCTCACCTTCCCCTTCTTTCTATGTAAGAGCTAGCCATAAAGAACTTCTCTGACCTTACTTGACTGATAATACATCAGAAGACTCTCAGTCCAGAATGAGTTCTGTTTCATAGGCAGGAGGCAGAAAATACAAAGAGAGACCATGCAGAACCCTAATAGATGGGCTTATGGCGTCCTTTTCTTCTGGTATCATTATAATCTTTTGTTCAGCCATAGTGCTACATGGGTGTTTATTCTTCATCAATTCTATGAATAAAGTGCACAGATATCCTTGAATCTTTGAGTCGTTCTTCTCAAGGTTTCCAGACTACGTGAAATGGTTTACATAAATGTGTTATGTTTTCTCTCCCATTTAAAGTATCTTGTGTTGTAGAAGTCAGGCCACTGAAAGGTGTCATATTTTCCAGTGTTACAGTTTCTTACCTTTAACATTACTATTTGTAATGGAGACTTAGTATCCACCTTGAAACATAGTGAATTTGTTCAGTAGGAGTTACTGAGTCCTGTAACATTGAAAATAAATATGATATAGGAGAGGTTTTAGAAGTATTCTTAGGAGCCCCACGCTAACTGTTTCCTCAGTCTTGGGCTAATGATGCCCACGTGTGAACTGGATCAGGATGATCAGTTAGCTTGCAGATAGATCATCATGATCTCGGTAACTTCAGGAACATAAGGAAAGACTTGGCTGAGAGTAAAGGGAGACCATCTGAAGATACATAGTACCATTAACTCAAGCTGAGTAAAGCTCATTTTCCTCATTGTAGTCTTTTGACTAGCCTTCATTTTTTTCTCTTTTGATAACCACATTTTTAAACAGTGCCCTAAAAATATTGTTTATTGATTTTATAGTTGTCAGAGAGTTGATAAATGCTCACAGTTTCTGCCCTAGGACTCCAATTTAAAATAAAATTGTAGAAAGATTAAATGTTGCTTTAAAAAAGTAGTACTGTCCTCAGGTGCCTGTTTCTATGACACTCATTTATACAATATTGGTTTCCAATTTCTACCAAAGCTTCTTTTCTTTTCTTTTTTTTATTGGATACTTTTAATTTACATTTCAAATGTTATTATTCCCTTTCCTGGTTTCCCATCCATAAGCCCCCTATCCTACCTCCTCCCCTTTTTCTATATGGATATTCCTCCTCCCCAACCAACCCCACTTCCCACCTGCCCTCGACATTCCCCTACACTGGGGGAGGGGGAGTCCAGCTTTGGCAGGACCAAGGGTTTCTTCTTCCACTCGTGCCCAACAAGGCCATTCACTGCGACATATGCAGCTGGAGCCATGGGTCTGTCCATGTGTAGTCTTTGGGTAGTGATTTAGTCCCTGGGAGCTCTGGTTGGTTAGTATTGTTGTTCTTATGGGGTTGCAAATCCCTTCAGCTCCTTCAATCCTTTCTTTAATTCCTCTAATGGGGGTCTCGTTCTCAGTTCAATGGTTTGCTGCTAGCATTCACTTCTGTATTTGACATTCTCTGACTGTGCCTCTCAGAAGACAGCTATATCAGGCTCCTGTTAGCATGCACTTCCTGGCTTCATCAATCTTATCTAGTTTTGATGGCTGTATATACAAATATATGAGCTGTATACCCATGTAGGGGCAGGCTCTGGATGGATAGTCCTTTAGTCTCTGCTCCAAATTTTGTCTCCATATCCCCTCCTATGAATATTTTTGTTCCCCTTTTTAAGAAGGACTGAAGCACCTGCATTTTGGTCATTGTCCTTCTTGAGCTTCATGTGGTTTGTGGATTGTATCTTGGGTAATTTGAGCTTTTGTGCTATTATCCACTTATCACTGAGTGTATACCAAGTGTGTTTTTCCATCATGAGTTATCTCAGTCAGGATGATATTTTCCAGCTCCATCCATTTGCCTATGAATTTCATAAAGCCATTGTTTTTTGATAGCTGAGTAGTACTCCCTTGTGTAGATGTCCCACATTTTCTGTATCCATTCCTCCGTTGAAGGCATCTGGGTTCTTTCCAGCTGCTATGAACATAGTGGAGCATGTGTCTTTGTTTTATGTTGGAACATCTTTTCGACCAAAGATTCTTAATTTATCCATTAATTATGCTGTTCTTGAACTTGGATTATGTGTTTTCTATGAGCCAGGTATTATGTTTCAAGTATATATGTTTCAGGTATATATATAGTATATATATGGTGTGTTCTGATTTTGAAGATTTCTTATTTTTTTTCAGGGAAACTAGCTAAGTCCCAGATCGTAATAAAATGTTCATAGATGTTCTGGTTCAGGCTTCCATAGAATGCAATATGAAACTTGAAAAGCTTAATGTATTTTTTTTCCAGGAAAAGAAACATCTAAGTTGAATCTTGAATTCACAGTGTAATTAGCTTGGCAAAGGCAGTGTTCCAGATCAACTGAACTGCAATACCAAAGAATAAAATATGGACCATGTGATTCATGGTATTATTGCTTTCTGAAATTCCACCTTAAGAACTGTTGAAGACATTTATTTGCATTCTTCTATTTGCTGACCTCCAGATGAAAAATTGCCATTTGTTGAAAATGCTGTCTTTTTTTCCACTGGATTTTTTAGTGTCTTTGTCTAAGATCAAGTAACAATAGGTATGCAGGTTCATTTCTAGGTCTTTAATTCCATTCCATCGATCTACCTGCCTGTCTCTGTACCAATACCATGCAGTTTTTATCACTATTGCTCTGTAATACAGCTTGAGGTCAGGGAAGGCGATTCCCCCAGAAGTTCTTTTATTGTTGAGGATAGTTTTTGCTATCCTGTTTTTTTGTTATTCCAAATGAATTTGCAAATTCCTCTTTCTAACTCTAGGAAGAATTGAGTTGTAATTTTGATGGTGATTGCATTGAATCTGTAGATTCTTTCAGCAAGGTAGCCATTTTTACTCTATTAATCCTGCCAATCCATGAGCATGGGAGATCTTTCCACCTTCTGAGATCTTCTTCAATTTCTTTCTTCAGAGACTTGAAGTTCTTGTCATACAGATCTTCCACTTGCTTGTTAGAGTCACACCAAGGTATTTTATATTATTTGGGACTATTATTAAGGGTATTGTTTTCCTAATTTCTTTTTCAGCCTGTTTATCCTTGAGTCGACGAATGCTACTGAAGTTGTTTATCAGCTGTAGGAATTCTCTGGTGGAACTTTGAGGTCACATAAGTATACTATCATATCATCTGCAAATAGTGATATTTTGAATTCTTCTTTTCCAATCTGTATCCCCTTGACCTCCTTTTGATGTCTGATTGCTCTGACTAGGACTTCGAGTACTATACTGAATAAGCAGGGTAGCTTTATCTAGTCCCGGATTTTAGTGGGATTGCTTCAAGTTTCTCTTCGTTTAGTTTGATGTTGGCTATTGGTTTGCTATACATTGCTTTTACTATGCTTAGGTATGGGTCTTGGATTACCTTGTTTTTCCAAGACTTTTAACGTGAAGGATTGTCGATTCCTCAGAAAGTTGATCATAATACTACCTGACTACCCAGTTATACCACCCCTGGGCATACACCCAAAAGATGCTTCAACATATAACAAAGATACGTGCTCCATTATGTTCATAGCAGGCTTATTCATAATAGCCAGAAGCTGAAAACAACCCAGATGTCCCTCAACAGAGGAATGGATACAGAAAATGTGGTACATTTACACTATGGAGTACTACTCAGGTATTAAAAACAATGACTTCATGAAATTCTTAGGCAAATGGATGGAACTAGAAAATATCATCCTGAGTGAGGTAACCCAGTCACAAACAAACCACGCATGTTATGTACTCATAAGTGGGTATTGGACAAAAAGCTTGGAATATCCATGACACAGCTCACAGATCATATGAAGTCAAGAAGAAGTGAGACCAGAGCATGGATGCTTCAGTCCTTAGAAGGGGAACAAAATACTCAAGTGTGGAAGAGAAACTGAAGGAAAGACCATCCAGAGAATGACCCACCTGAGGATCCATCCCACATACAGTCACCAAACCCATACACTATTGCAGATGCCAAGAAGTACATGCTGAGAGAAGCCTGATATAGCTGTCACATGAGAGGCTGTGCCAGAGGCTGGCAAATACAGTGTCAGATGCTCACAGCTGATCATTGGACTGAGCATGGTGACCTCAATGGAGGAGTTCAGGAAAGGACTAAAGGACCTGAAGGGGTTTGCAATCCCTTAGGTATAATAGCAATATCAGCCAACCATACAGCTCATAGCTCCCATGTGCTAAACCACCAACCAAAGAGTACTCGTGGAGGGACCCATGGCTTCAGTTGCATATGTAGCAGAGGATGAACTAATCTGGCATCAATGGGAAGAGAGGCCTTTCGTCCTGTGAAGGCTCACTGCCCCAGTGTAGGGGAATATCAGGGTTGTGAGGTTGGAGTTGGTGGGTGGGTAGGGGTGCACCCTCATAGAAGCAGGGGTAGGCAGGATGGGATTGGTGTTTGCAGAGGCAAAACCTGGAAATGGGATAACACTGGAAATGCAAATAAATAAAATATTCAATTTTAAAAGAAAGAATATATTGAATAGCATCTTAGAAGTTATAATTGAGGTCTTCCTGGTTGCTGCCGCTGCAGAGAGCCCGTGAGCAGCACCCCACGAGCGAACTTGAGCCCCGGGACCACAGGTAAGACCAACTTTTCTGCTGCAAGAAAGCTGCCTGGTGAGCTTGGGACACACGGAAGCAGAATTCCTGGAGGACCGGGCACGTTCTGTGTTTACCCGAAGTCCCACACCCGCGGATCCCGGCCCGCAGCAGCTCTCTGCCCCCAGACCCTGTGAGAGAGAGACCCAACCGCCTGGTCAGGTGGGCACTCCTGAGGCTGCAGAGCGGAAGAGACCACCAACACTGCTCACCCCTGCCCACATCCCTGGCCCAAGAGGAAACTGTATAAGGCCTCTGGGCTCCCGTGGGGGAGAGCCCAGGAGCGGCAGGACCCCTGTGCCTGAGACACCACCAGAACCAGAAGGAAACAGACTGGATAAACAGTTCTCTGCACCCAAATCCCGTGGGAGGGAGAGCTGAAACTTCAGAGAGGCAGACAAGCCTGGGAAACCAGAAGAGACTGCTCTCTGCACACACATCTCGGACGCCAGAGGAAAAAGCCAAAGACCATCTGGAACCCTGGTGCACTGAAGCTCCCGGAAACTGCGGCACAGGTCTTCCTGGTTGCTGCCACTGCAGAGAGCCCGTGAGCAGCACCCCACGAGCGAACTTGAGCCTCGGGACCACAGGTAAGACCAACTTTTCTGCTGCAAGAAAGCTGCCTGGTGAGCTTGGGACACACGGAAGCAGAATTCCTGTAGAACCGGGCACGTTCTGTGTTTACCGGAAGTCCCACACCCGCGGATCCCGACCCGCAGCAGCTCTCTGCCCCCAGACCCTGTAAGAGAGACACCCAACCACCTGGTCAGGTGGGCACTCCTGAGGCTGCAGAGCGGAAGAGACCACCAACACTGCTCACCCCTGCCCACATCCCTGGCCCAAGAGGAAACTGTATAAGGCCTCTGGGCTCCCATGGGGGAGGGCCCAGGAGCGGCAGGACCCCTGTGCCTGAGACACCACCAGAACCAGAAGGAAACAGACCGGATAAACAGTTCTCTGCACCCAAATCCCGTGGGAAGGAGAGCTGAACCTTCAGAGAGGCAGACAAGCCTGGGAAACCAGAAGAGACTGCTCTCTGCACACACATCTCGGACGCCAGAGGAAAAAGCCAAAGACCATCTGGAACCCTGGTGCACTGAAGCACCCGGAAACGGCGGCACAGGTTTTCCTGGTTGCTGCCGCTGCAGAGAGCCCGTGGGTAGCACCCCACGAGCGAACTTGAGCCTCGGGACCACAGGTAAGACCAACTTTTCTGCTGCAAGAAAGCTGCCTGGTGAACTCAAGACACAGGCCCACAGGAACAGCTGAAGACCTGTAGAGAGGAAAAACCACACGCCGGAAAGCAGAACACTCTGTCCCCATAACTGACTGAAAGAGAGGAAAACAGGTCTACAGCACTCCTGACACACAGGCTTATAGGACAGTCTAGCCACTGTCAGAAATAGCAGAACAAAGTAACACTAGAGATAATCTGATGGCGAGAGGCAAGCACAGGAACCCAAGCAACAGAAACCAAGACTACATGGCACCATCGGAGCCCAATTCTCCCATCAAAACAAACATGGAATATCCAAACACACCAGAAAAGCAAGATCTAGTTCCAAAATCATTTTTGATCATGATGCTGGAGGACTTCAAGAAAGACGTGAAGAACTCCCTTAGAGAACAAGTAGAAGCCTACAGAGAGGAATCGCAAAAATGCCTGAAAGAATCGCAAAAATCCCTGAAAGAATTCCAGGAAAACAGAAATAAACAAGTAGAAGCCCATAGAGAGGAGACACAAAAATCCCTGAAAGAATTCCAGGAAAACACAATCAAACAGTTGAAGGAATTAAAAATGGAAATAGAAGCAATCAAGAAAGAACACATGGAAACAACCCTGGATATAGAAAACCAAAAGAAGAGACAAGGAGCTGTAGATACAAGCTTCACCAACAGAATACAAGAGATGGAAGAGAGAATCTCAGGAGCAGAAGATTCCATAGAAATCATTGACTCAACTGTCAAAGATAATGTAAAGCGGAAAAAGCTACTGGTCCAAAACATACAGGAAATCCAGGACTCAATGAGAAGATCAAACCTAAGGATAATAGGTATAGAAGAGAGTGAAGACTCCCAGCTCAAAGGACCAGTAAATATCTTCAACAAAATCATAGAAGAAAACTTCCCTAACCTAAAAAAAGAGATACCCATAGACATACAAGAAGCCTACAGAACTCCAAATAGATTGGACCAGAAAAGAAACACCTCCCATCACATAATTGTCAAAACACCAAACGCACAAAATAAAGAAAGAATATTAAAAGCAGTAAGGGAAAAAGGTCAAGTAAAGGGAGACCTATCAGAATCACACCAGACTTCTCGCCAGAAACTATGAAGGCCAGAAGATCCTGGACTGATGTTATACAGACCCTAAGAGAACACAAATGCCAGCCCAGGTTACTGTATCCAGCAAAACTTTCAATTAACATTGATGGAGAAACCAAGACATTCCATGACAAAACCAAATTTACACAATATCTTTCCACAAATCCAGCACTACAAAGGATAATAAATGGTAAAGCCCAACATAAGGAGGAAAGCTATACCCTAGAAGAAGCAAGAAACTAATCGTCTTGGCAACAAAACAAAGAGAATGAAAGCACACAAACATAACCTCACATCCAAATATGAATATAAAGGGAAGCAATAATCACTATTCCTTAATATCTCTCAATATCAATGGCCTCAATTCCCCAATAAAAAGACATAGATTAACAAACTGGATACACAACGAGGACCCTGCATTCTGCTGCCTACAGGAAACACACCTCAGAGACAAAGACAGACACTACCTCAGAGTGAAAGGCTGGAAAACAACTTTCCAAGCAAATGGTCAAAAGAAGCAAGCTGGAGTAGCCATTCTAATATCAAATAAAATCAATTTCCAACTAAAAGTCATCAAAAAAGATAAGGAAGGACACTTCATATTCATCAAAGGAAAAATCCACCAAGATGAACTCTCAATCCTAAATATCTATGCCCCAAATACAAGGGCACCTACATACGTAAAAGAAACCTTACTAAAGCTCAAAGCACACATTGCACCTCACACAATAATAGTGGGAGATTTCAACACACCACTCTCATCAATGGACAGATCATGGAAACAGAAATTAAACAGTGATGTCGACAGACTAAGAGAAGTCATGAGCCAAATGGACTTAACGGATATTTATAGAACATTCTATCCTAAAGCAAAAGGATATACCTTCTTCTCAGCTCCTCATGGTACTTTCTCCAAAATTGACCATATACTTGGTCAAAAAACGGGCCTCAACAGGTACAGAAAGATAGAAATAATCCCATGCGTGCTATCGGACCACCACGGCCTAAAACTGGTCTTCAATAACAATAAGGGAAGAATGCTCACATATACGTGGAAATTGAACAATGCTCTACTCAATGATAACTTGGTCAAGGAAGAAATAAAGAAAGAAATTAAAAACTTTTTAGAATTTAATGAAAATGAAGATACAACATACCCAAACTTATGGGACACAATGAAAGCTGTGCTAAGAAGAAAACTTATAGCGCTGAGTGCCTGCAGAAAGAAACAGGAAAGAGCATATGTCAGCAGCTTGACAGCACACCTAAAAGCTCTAGAACAAAAAGAAGCAAATACACCCAGGAGGAGTAGAAGGCAGGAAATAATCAAACTCAGAGCTGAAATCAACCAAGTAGAAACAAAAAGGACCATAGAAAGAATCAACAGAACCAAAAGTTGGTTCTTTGAGAAAATCAACAAGATAGATAAACCCTTAGCCAGACTAAGGAGAGGACACAGAGAGCGCGTCCAAATTAACAAAATCAGAAATGAAAAGGGAGACATAACTACAGATTCAGAGGAAATTCAAAAAATCATCAGATCTTACTATAAAAGCCTATATTCAACAAAACTTGAAAATCTTCAGGAAATGGACAATTTCCTAGACAGATACCAGGTATCGAAGTTAAATCAGGAACAGATAAACCAGTTAAACAACCCCATAACTCCTAAGGAAATAGAAGCAGTCATTAAAGGTCTCCCAACCAAAAAGAGCCCAGGTCCAGACGGGTTTAGTGCAGAATTCTATCAAACCTTCATAGAAGACCTCATACCAATATTATCCAAACTATTCCACAAAATAGAAAAAGATGGAGCACTACCGAATTCCTTCTATGAAGCCACAATTACTCTTATACCTAAACCACACAAAGACACAACAAAGAAAGAGAACTTCAGACCAATTTCCCTTATGAATATCGATGCAAAAATACTCAATAAAATTCTGTCAAACCGAATTCAAGAGCACATCAAAACAATCATCCACCATGATCAAGTAGGCTTCATCCCAGGCATGCAGGGATGGTTTAATATACGGAAAACCATCAACGTGATCCATTATATAAACAAACTGAAAGAACAGAACCACATGATCATTTCATTAGATGCTGAGAAAGCATTTGACAAAATTCAACACCCCTTCATGATAAAAGTCCTGGAAAGAATAGGAATTCAAGGCCCATACCTAAACATAGTAAAAGCCATATACAGCAAACCAGTTGCTAACATTAAACTAAATGGAGAGAAACTTGAAGCAATCCCACTAAAATCAGGGTCTAGACAAGGCTGCCCACTCTCTCCCTACTTATTCAATATAGTTCTTGAAGTTCTAGCCAGAGCAATCAGACAACAAAAGGAGATCAAGTGGATACAGATCGGAAAAGAAGAAGTCAAAATATCACTATTTGCAGATGACATGATAGTATATTTAAGTGATCCCAAAAGTTCCACCAGAGAACTACTAAAGCTGATAAACAACTTCAGCAAAGTGGCTGGGTATAAAATTAACTCAAATAAATCAGTTCCTTCCTCTATTCAAAAGAGAAACAAGCCGAGAAAGAAATTAGGGAAACGACACCCTTCATAATAGACCCAAATAATATAAAGTACCTCGGTGTGACTTTAACCAAGCAAGTATAAGATCTGTACAATAAGAACTTCAAGACACTGAGGAAAGAAATTGAAGAAGACCTCAGAAGATGGAAAGATCTCCCATGCTCATGGATTGGCAGGATTAATTTAGTAAAAATGGCCATTTTACCAAAAGCAATCTACAGATTCAATGCAATCCCCATCAAAATACCAATCCAATTCTTCAAAGAGTTAGACAGAACAATTTGCAAATTCATCTGGAATAACAAAAAACCCAGGATAGCTAAAGCTATCCTCAACAATAAAAGGACTTCAGGGGGAATCCCTATCCCTGAACTCAAGCAGTATTACAGAGCAATAGTGATAAAAACTGCATGGTATTGGTACAGAGACAGACAGATAGACCAATGGAATAGAATTGAAGACCCAGAAATGAACCCACACACCTATGGTCACTTGATTTTTGACAAAGGAGCCAAAACCATCCAATGGAAAAAAGATAGCATTTTCAGCAAATGGTGCTGGTTCAACTGGAGGGCAACATGTAGAAGAATGCAGATCGATCCATGCTTATCACCCTGTACAAAGCTTAAGTCCAAGTGGATCAAGGACCTCCACATCAAACCAGACACACTCAAACTAATAGAAGAAAAACTAGGGAAGCATCTGGAACACATGGGCACTGGAAAAAATTTCCTGAACAAAACACCAATGGCTTATGCTCTAAGATCAAGAATCGACAAATGGGATCTCATAAAACTGCAAAGCTTCTGTAAGGCAAAGGACACTGTGGTTAGGACAAAACGGCAACCAACAGATTGGGAAAAGATCTTTACCAATCCTACAACAGATAGAGGCCTTATATCCAAAATATACAATGAACTCTAGAAGTTAGACGGCAGGGAAACAAATAACCCTATTAAAAAATGGGGTTCAGAGCTAAACAAAGAATTCACAGCTGAGGAATGCCGAATGGCTGAGAAACACCTAAAGAAATGTTCAACATCTTTAGTCATAAGGGAAATGCAAATCAAAACAACCCTGAGATTTCACCTCACACCAGTGAGAATGGCTAAGATCAAAAACTCAGGTGACAGCAGATGCTGGCGAGGATGTGGAGAAAGAGGAACACTCCTCCATTGTTGGTGGGATTGCAGACTGGTAAAACCATTCTGGAAATCAGTCTGGAGGTTCCTCAGAAAATTGGACATTGAACTGCCTGAGGATCCAGCTATACCTCTCTTGGTCATATACCCAAAAGATGCCTCAACGTATAAAAGGGACACGTGATCCACTATGTTCATCGCAGCCTTATTTATAATAGCCAGAAAATGGAAAGAACCCAGATGCCCTTCAACAGAGGAATGGATACAGAAAATGTGGTACATCTACACAATGGAATATTACTCAGCTATCAAAAACAATGACTTTATGAAATTCGTAGGCAAATGGTTGGAACTGGAAAATATCATCCTGAGTGAGCTAACCTAATCACAGAAAGACATACATGATATGCACTCATTGATAAGTGGCTATTAGCCCACATGCTTGATTTACCCTAGATCCCTAGAACAAACGAAACTCAAGATGGATGATCAAAATGTGAATGCTTCACTCCTTCTTTAAATGAGGAAAAAGAATACCCTTGGCTGGGAAGGGAGAGGAAAAGATTAAAACAGAGACTGAAGGAACACCCATTCAGAGCCTGCCCCACAGGTGGCCCATACATATACAGCCACCCAATTGGACAAGATGGATGAAGCAAAGAAGTGCAGACTGACAGGAGCCGGATGTAGATCGCTCCTGAGAGACACAGCCAGAATACAGCAAATACAGAGGCGAATGCCAGCAGCAAACCACTGAACTGAGAATAGGTCCCCCGTTGAAGGAATCAGAGAAAGAACTGGAAGAGCTTGAAGGGGCTCGAGACCCCAAAAGTACAACAATGTCAAGCAACCAGAGCTTCCAGGGACTAAGCCACTACCTAAATACTATACATGGACCCACCCTCGACTCTGACCCCATAGGTAGCAATGAATATCCTAGTAAGAGCACCAGTGGAAGGGGAAGCCCTGGGTCCTGCTAAGACTGAACCCCCAGTGAACTAGACTATGGCGGGAGGGCGGCAATGGGGGGAGGGTTGGGAGGGGGACACCCATAAGGAAGGGGAGGGGGGAGGGGGATGTTTGCCCGGAAACCGGGAAAGGGAATAACACTTGAAATGTATATAAGAAATACTCAAGTTAAGAAAAAAAATAAAAAAAAAAGAAAAAAAATAATAAAAAAATAAAAAAAATAAAAAAAAGAAGTTATAATTGAAGGAAGACTCAAACGTTGATGAAAGAGAACATTTCCAAAACTGTCTCTAAGTTATGTGAGAAGAGTCAATTTCCCTAAGCTAATGTATAGATTCTCAAAGTTATTTGTCTTTATTGTTACCATGTTTCCATCATTGTTGATTGTGATTTGTCCATTTAGCAATAATAAATCTATGGTTCTCTTATACGAAGGAATTAGAAAAATTACAGGGCTGGAGAATGTGGATATATAAGATAGTTATTTAGATATCCTAAGTGGTTTAAAAATAACTTATGATGACATTTGGACTTCTTTTATAGCAGTCAGCTTGGTCTGTAATTAATTTCTGGAAATTCAATGGAAAATAGTATAAGCAATGATCAATGTATGCTACTTTCTAGATAAAATGAATATTGGTAACCAAAACAAAAAGTTTTGATGGATAAGAAATATGTTATTATTATTATTATTATTATTATTATTATTATTATATATAAGAAGTATATTGCACTTTTACCTCATTGTGCTTATCATCAACTGAGA
Source organism: Rattus norvegicus (assembly GCF_021556685.1). Classification (NCBI taxonomy): domain Eukaryota; kingdom Metazoa; phylum Chordata; class Mammalia; order Rodentia; family Muridae; genus Rattus; species Rattus norvegicus. The sequence continues at coordinate 22,006,815 of NC_141544.1, read as the reverse complement.
ATTTTTAGGAGCTGGAGGGATGGCTCAGTGGTTAAGAGCACTGACTGCTCTTCTAGAGGTGCTGAGTTCAAATTCCAGCAACCACATTGTGGCTCACAACTGTCTATAATGATGCTCTTTTCTGGTGTGTCTGAAGACAGCTACAGTGTACTCGTATATAATAAATAAATCCTAGAAAAAAGAACTCTAGAGATTGTTTAGGCTTTCACCAAGGTTCCTAAGTGAATAAGTACTTATCAAACTGACACATTTATCTATTTAACTTCATAAAGACTGACCAACTTTGACATGGCCAATAAGAACCTTAAAGGAAAAATTATCATTGGTTCAAATAAGGGAGATAAATCCATTTCAAAAATATGCTCTTTGTTTCATAAGAAACTTTTTTTTAAATGAAATGTATTTCTATGCTTTGGTTAAGAATTTTACGAACATTTTCCCTATTAAGCAACAATCCCAGTGTTGATCTAGTAATGATTATTGCCCTGTCCTATTGGATCTTATATGGGGTTACAGTAATAATACATCAGAATGACGTGTGCCCTGCTTGTGATTTCTTACTTGTTGGTCCTACTTTAAATGGATAGAAATCCTTTCTCTCCTATATAATACACGCTTTGCATATCTCACAGATAAGTTTGATTAGTTCATATGAACAGTCTATGGATAATACTTCATAAATTCATTTCTCTTCATACTAATTAAAGAAGCTCTCAGAAATCAGTATCTAATGTTCACACGGTTCTGGACCAACAACATTTTCAGCATTCTGTCTAATTTCCATGATGACTGTGTGAAGTAGGAAGATGTGTGTCATGTTATAAATGTGGAAATCAAGGCTTATAATTAAGTGTCTTTTAAAAGTCATAAACCTAGTAAAGTTGAAAAAATTAAACTTTACTTTTAAATACAAAATAAAATGCTCATAATAATTATACAAACACGTATTCTTTATTAGTTTACACTTCAGTAACATCATTTTTGTTTTGAGAAAAAGTGTCCCAAAGAATACCCCAGTAGCTGGATTAATATTCATTCACTCACATAACTCAGGAAAAGTTGAAATTATTTCATATGTGATGAACTCAGTGCTGGCATTCCTTCTAATATGCTTGATTCTGACTTAGCTATATTTTTCAACTGTTCTGCAGCAGAAACTGTAATTAGTTGGGCCTGAAAGAAATGAAATACTTTGTTCTTGACTTTAGGAAAGGATGAGTGCACGCAATGTAAAAACCTCAAATTAAATTTGCAAGGTAAACTAATCATTTCTAGTTGTCTGTGTTGTGCATAAAGCACAAAGCATGCCTATGCTATTGCTCTTGGGGAGAGCTTTTTCTAACATGTGACAGGTTGAAGAGCCATGGTAGGAAAAAGGCTCCAACAGCAGATAGTGGTCATACAAGTCACTTCTTGTCTCACCCAGTTAATATCTGTAGCATTTAAGAAAGCCTGACACCTGTGTGTGATTCAGGGAATTAGGATCAAAGAGATTCTTCCATGATCTGACTTTGCTTTGCACTCCCAAGTGTACCTTACTCTTGCAAATCCATTTTTCATTTTCACAATCTCAAAGAAAGGCTTGTTCTTTAACCAGAGGCACTAAAACATGGAGGTAGAATCAATAAGTCATAAATTAGCAATTCAAAGATTCTGTAACTGGGAGCTAGCTAGGATAACTAGTTAGGACGACATTATTTCAAGTGGTCAGTAGCCATGTTCTGAGGTTTAGTTGTCTTCACAGCTCATGTTATAGAAGAAAACATTCACTCAAACAGTTAATGGGCAAGACTCTGATAGTCTCACATAGATACTTCTAACCAAGACTGCAATCTGTTCTTTGAAATCCAGAACTTAGGAAGATTTCTCTTCTTTGTTGCAGATAGTAAATGGCTGCTTGCCTCTGAATGACATATATGGGACTAAGATGAGCCAAAATGAATGAATGATCCACACAAGTAATCAAATGGTTGAGGAGTATGTCTACAAGAGGTAAACCATTAGGAGAAATAGTTTTGGATATATTGATAGCATTTTGGTTATAAAATGTTTTCTAATGAGTTTTATTTGGTTTTTGCAGGCCTTCACCAGCAGTGTCAATTCTATGATATGGTTCTCTCTGACATTTAGACTGAATATTTTTGCTTTAATATATTGGAGGATTTTGCTGACATCAACCTGCCTTTTAGAGAGAGACATCGAAAGACTGAAAGGTCACAATAAAGAAATTAGACATAGCCTCCCATCCTGAGAGACCTAAAATGATGATAAGGAAATTTTCATACCATTATCTGTTTTTTATTTTTTAGGAAGTATTCTTCCCATTTTCCAAGGTAATGTAATAAAGTTCACATCTTTCCCATTTTACAAATTAATACCACTTAATAAGTTAATAGAATGCGTTAATATGTCACATGTTGAAATGACACAGTTTTAATTTCCATTTGTGAACTTTTTTTTTCCTTTCAAGAAACTCATGTCTATACCTAATTGTATTCATGTTTTTGCACTATCTGGACAATGGAATGGACATTTTAATGTTTTAAATACTATGTCACTTACTTATTTTGGAATATATGACAGCTTGAGCAATGCTTTTCTTTATATGAGGCAAAAATATCTCATAAATATTCACAAACTATACTGCTGTGCATTTAAATGATATATACAACTAAATTCACTGTGTTAACTCATACCTTGGAGCTAGTTTTTTATTTCAACTTACATGGTCAATTAAAATTGTCTCTGTCATGAGTCAACTATAGTATACTGAATAAACTCGAGCTACCATAGCTGGCAGGAGCAGGAACAGGAGCAGAGCAGAGCATTTATTCGGAACTGTGCTGGATATGTTTACGTGTTGCTTTGGGGATATGATAGCAGAGTTCTGTTGACAGAAACTGTATGTACTGCAAGCCTAAAATAAGATGTATCTGGATTTCTATGAAAATCTAAAACCAAAATTATGTATCAGCTTCTATTTATATGATACATACAGGGAAACCAGTAATCATTTATAGAAAAAGTATATGAGTTTTTATATATAAACAGGAAGGGAACCATGCAGCGAGCATTTACTGAACTTATATTACACACCAGGGAGGAGGTTTAGTGCTTGCACATACAGATATTAAAATTCAAGATTAGGAAATATTCTATCAAAAGTTTTTATATCCAAACTTTTTATTGATGTGTTCCTCGGTGCTCCAGAAAGCTGCTAGAAATCCAACATAGGAAGGGAAGAATTAACTCAGTGGAGATGTAGTCCATTCCATGTCCATCATATATTGAGGCCAGCCTTTGCATTAGCACATAAGCTAAACCAAGGTATTTAAGGTGAGACACGTATTACACTTCTCAGAATTCATTTATCAAACAAGTTCTAGCAATCAAAGAGGATTAGGGTGGAATATTTTTTTGGTGCATGCACTGGTAGTATCAGCTAAGGTGAAGGATAGCAATGCTATAATCCCATAGTTCCAAACTTATGTACATACCAAATAGCATTCTTTTAAAATTTACTGTCACGTTGATATTCTACATATATCTAGAGTAACACATTCATAGTACCTTTGAATCAATAGAGGAAATTAGAATTTTCTGAGATAAAATAGCAACCACCACCACCACCACCACCACCACCACCACCACCACCACCACCACCACCATGACCACCACCAAGAAGTAACTCTTCCAGCTTGCAGATCATGAACCATCTTGCTCACTAAGGTTTTCTTGTCTGGTAGAAATACAAAAATTAAGATTTTCTTTTGATGTTGTTGCTTTAAAAATCCTCCATTTAACTAGAAAACCATAGGCAGAAACTATTTTAAAATATAGCACTTGCAAATAACAGATCAAGACAAATGCATTGGTCACTGTTTAGAAAACAGATATGCTAATTTTCCAGCTTGTATATTCACCCATTTCAAATGCTTTGTAGATTAACTCATAGCCAAAGGAAAGCTTTTGTAAATGTAAAACCTATTTATTAAGTTATCACAAAATGTTATAAATAAAATTATCTTAAGTTCAGCTCAGTGAATTTAAAAACCTAATTTTCAAAACAAGGCAAAAAATGTTTAGAACCATATTTTATAGATGTAGGTATTGCAATAACCCCTTATTCAAAATTTGCTCACATGCACTTATTTTAATCACATCTACTCTGTGTGTGTGTGTGTGTATGTGTGTGTGTGTGTAAAACATAAGCTTTGATTTGCTCTTACTTAGACTTCAGCAGATTTTTTCTTCTGAATCAAATGTCCTAGTATTATAGAAATGATAAGAAGAGCCACATACAGTCAATTAGGATCCATAGTCAGAAGAGTTCCTGTCCCTCTGCACAATGTCATTCATGGAATATCAGTTTGGAAAGTATATTATAACTAGCATAATAGTAATAGGAAGATCTTCTTATACACATTAAAAATTAAGAACCCCTACAAGACATTAGAAAAAAAATCATTCCCAAATTTGTTATTTCCGAGAGTATTTGAAATGGTTACTCACTGTGTCAACACTTTGGTTCTCTTTGTTTTGTTTTTCTTTTAAATTTTCATTATTTTATACTTCTTCTTGAAGACTTAATGCAGTACACTCATCTATCTGCTCATTGTGTCTCTTGTTATGTTGTAAAATCTGAGCATAGGGTGTCAGTCTGCTTTGTCCCCATTGTACCTCAGGAGCTAGGAACCCATTCAACACAGTACCAATTCACTCAGACTTATGAAAGAATGGCAGGCAGAGGAAAAAAATTACTAAGGCAACTTAATCTGAATTAAAAAATAAACAGTTACCCAATGGGGCACATTAAAAATTTTAGTAAAATATTAAGGTCACCCACTCTTTGTTCTCTGTTCTTTATCCAAAGTTAATTTTTTTCTAAAAATCAGTCAGCTGAGAACAGGGGAAAGCTAAAAGGCAGTTCACATTTCAGTTGCCAAATCTCAAACCCTGATATGCTTGTCTTCTAGAGGGAAAACCTTTCAACTGAAAGGAACACTGTTGGGGAAATAAAGCCTTTGAATTTGTACATTTATTCTGAACCCGAGTCAGGACTGATGCTCTTTCCAAACAAGAAAAGATTTTCATATGAACCCTGATGATTTGCCCTAGACTTAGCATCTTTCTTTTATAGCAGTTTGCTAACTAGTCTCTATTTAAAATTTTACTTTGGGTCTTGGAGGAAGACTTAGTCAATTATCATATCTTGGTGAAGATTATCTGCCAGAGGGAATGGGTCAGTCTTGCTCCCTTTGCATTCTGGGACTAAGGGCTTTTTTTTTTTTCTGAGACAGAAATCAAATGTGTTTCAGATTGGATGTTTGTTCTTAACTCTTCAGTCCTCCCATCCACCTTACTTTCACTATAGCTTCCTCATAGGAAAACTCATTTGCTATATGACTGGAAGCTTTAACTACTACTTGCTTCAGTCAGTGGCACACTCTTGGGGGTAAAATTGGGTTTTATAAAGACAGAACTAAAGACAAAATTATACACATAGCCAAATATATGTAGAAGCACTTGACAAAATTTAATAAAATACAAAATTCAACAAATGAGACTGAGAGATTACTTCAACATAAAAAGCCTGTCTGACAAGCTAATATCACACTCAACGTGAAAAGATAAGGTAATTTCTGTGAGATTAAGAACAAGACAAAGTCAGTATGTTTGTCTTACTTTAAGTAAATACCCATGACAGAGAATTATGAGGAAAGAAATGTATCTATTACTGTGGAGATACCAGAGCATCAGTTTCTGGGAAGAACTTCATGGTATATGGGATTTAGCCAGGGAAGGAACGTGTACAAGATTTATGTTATATGTTGCATGAAGAAGCAAGAGAATGACTGGGGGAAGCCAAACTTGATAACAACCCACTTACAGTGTCAGATCTAACCAACTTTTTAGGTCTACCATTACCTGTAATGACAGTCTTTAATTGTCCCATAATCTTTCAATTTACCCTAAAAGTTATTATGCTAGCACATGAAAATATGAGAAAACCCACATTCAAGCCTTCTAGCACCCACTTCTGCTGCTGCTGTTCAAACACTGACAGTGGTAGCCAAAGCAATGAGTCAATAAAAAGAAAAAGGATGGTAAGAACCAGAGACTGGATAGCCCATGGACCTGGGGCAATACCTTTGAAACACTAGGGAAAAAAATTCCTACTGACACAATGCTATACTCATAGATAGGTGCGATGTCCAGCAGTCATCAGAGAAGATGAGAGTGGGTACAGACTCCCTAAGCTAGACATTATGCATAGAGAGAATCTGAGTTGGAGGTTTCTATGAGTTCTTCCTCCTAGACCTTAAGGAACCCTTTAGAGGAGGTAGAGAAAATATTGCATGAGTCAGAGGAGATGGAGGACATGAAGAACATGGCCCACTGAATCAACCAAGTGGTGCTCACTTGAGCACAGAGACTGGAAAGATGCACATGAGTTTTCACAGATCTGCTCTAGGTCTTCTGCATATATGCTATAGCTGTTAGCTTGGCGTTTATGTGGGATTCCTAAAAGTGGGCACAGGTGAGTGCTTAGCAAGTCTTTCATGCTTTTGACTACCTTTGGGACTCTTGTCCTCTTACTGGATGCCTTGTCCAGTCTTGATATCAAGACTTTTTCCTTGTTCAGTATGTCTTGTCCAGTTTTGCTGTTATCTCTTGGAGGCTTGCCCTTTTGAAAAGAGGAACTGATGGGGAATGGTTCTCAGTGAGCGGGGAGGTGAAGGCGGAGCTGTGAGGAGTGGAGAGAGGGGAAACTGTAGGTAGAATGTACTGTATGAGAGAAGAAACCATTTTCAAAAAATAGATAAATTAATGAATAAACCATCCAAACAATCCCATAATCCCTAAAGAAATAGAAGCAGTCATTAAAAGTCTAATCTTGTCCAACCTAAAAGCCCAGGACCAGAATTCTATCAGACTTTAAAAGAAGACATATTACCAATTCTCTTCAAACTATTCCACAAAATAGAAGCAGAAGCAACACTACCCAATTCATTCTTTAAACAAATTACACTTATACTTAAACCACACAAAGACCCTACAGAGAATCAGAACTTCAGACCAATTTCCTTCATGAATATTGATGCAAAAATACTTAATAAAATTCTCACAAACTGAATCCAAAAAACACATCAAAACAATCATTCACCATGGCCAAGTAGGCTTCATTCCAGGGATGGTTCAATATATATAAATCTATCAACATAATCCACTATATAAAGAAAATCAAAGGAAAAAAAAACCACATGATCATCTCATTAAATTCTGAAAACCATTTGACAAAATTCAACATCCCTTCGTGTTAAAAGTCTTGCAAAGATCAGGAATTCAAAGCCCATGCCTAAACATAATAAAACCAATATACAGCAAACCAATAGACATCATCAAAGTAAATGAAAAGAAACTTGAAGCAATCCTACTAAAATTAGGCACTAGACAAGGCTGCTCACTTTATTTAATACAGTACTTGAAGTGCTAGCTAGAGCATTTACATAACAAAAGAGGTCAAAGGATACAAATTGGAAAAGAATTCAAAACATCACTATTTGCAGATGATAGGATAGTATACTTAACTGACCCCAAAAGTTCCATGAAAGAACTCCTACAGCTAATAACCAACTTCAGCAAAGTGGCTGGATATAAAATTAACTCAAACAATTCAGCAGCCTTCCTCTACTCAAAGGAAACAGGCTGGGAAAGAAATCAGGAAAATGACATACTTCACAGAAGTCACAAATAATAAAATATTCCTTGTTGTGACTCTAACCAAGCAAGTGAAAGATCTGTATTACAAGAACTTTAAGTCTCTGAAGAAAGAAATTGAAGAAGATCTCAGAAGATGGAAAAATCTCCCATGACCATGGATTGGCAGGATTAATAGAGTAAAAATGTCTACCTTGCTGACAGATTCAATGCAATCAACATCCCAATGCCAACTCAATTCTCCATAGAGTTAGAAAGAGCAATTTGCAAATTAATTTGAAATAACAAAAACAAAAATCCAGGATAGCAAAAAATATTCTCAACAATAAAAGAACTTCTGGGGGAATTACCATCCCTGACCTCAAGCTGGATTTCAGAGCAATTGTGATAAAAAGTGCATGGTATTGGTACAGAGAGGGGAAGGTTGATCAGTGGAATAGAATTAAAAACCCTGAAATGAACCATCAAACCTATAATCACTTGACCTTTGACAAAGGACCTAAAACTATCTAAGAGATAAAACACAGCATTTTCAACAAATGATGCTGGTTCAACTGGAGGTCAGCATGTAGAAGAATGGAAATTATCCATTCTTATCTCCTTGGACTAAGCTCAAGTCCAAGTGGATCAAAGACTTTCACATAAAAACAGATAAACTGAAACTTATAGAAGAGAAAGTGGGGAAGAGCCTTGAACACATAGGCAAAGGGAAAATTTCCCTGAATAGGACACAATGGCTTATGCTGTAGGATCAAGAATTAACAAATGGAACCTCATAAAATTGCAAAGCTTCTGTACAGCAAAGGACATTGTCAATAGGACAAAATGGCAACCAACAGATTGGGCGAAGGTCTTTACAAATTTTTTTTAAAGATTTATTTATTTATTATATATAAGTACATTGTAACTGTCTTCAGAAACCAGAAGAGGGCATCAGATCGCATTACAGATGGTTGCGAGCCACCATGTGGTTGCTGGGATTTGAACTCAGGACCTCTGGAAGAGCAGTCAGTGCTCTTAACCGCTGAGCCATCTCTCCAGCCCCAGTCTTTACCAATCTTACACCCAATAGAGGGCTAATATCTAATATATACAAAGAACTCAAGAAGTAGACTCCAGAGAACCAAATAATCCTCAGAAAAAATGGAATACTGAGCTAAATAAAGAATTCTCTACTGAGGAATATCTAATGGCAGAGAAGCATGTAAAGAAATGTTCAAAGATTACTTTTTCTTCTTTCTAGAGTGTAGTTTCCCTCCTCGTGTTGGAGTTTTCCATCTATTATCCTTTGTAGGGCTGGATTTCTGGTACAACCACTCTAGAAATTAGTCTGGTGGTTCCTCAGAATTTTGGATATAGTACTACCTGAGGATCCAGCTGTACCACTCCTGGGCATACCCCTAAATGATGTTCCAATATATAACAAGGAGGCATACTCCACTATGTTCCTAGCAGCTTTATTTACTATATCCAGAAGCTGGAAAGAGCCCAGATGTCCTTCAACAAAGGAATGAAGCCAAAAAATGTGGTACATTTACACAGTGGAATACTACCTAACTACTAAAAACAATGACTTCATGAAATTTTTAGGCAAATGGATGGAACTAGAAAATATTATCCTGAGTGAGGCAATCCAGTCACAAATAGAAAAATCCACACATGGTATATACTCATAATTGGATATTAATTGGCAAAAAGTAAGGACTATTCATGGCACAACTCACAGACCATATGAAGCTCAAAAGAAGAAAGTCAAAAGTATGGATGCTTCAGTACTTCTTAGAAGGGGGAACAAAATACTAACAGAGGAAAAACAGGGATGAAGAATGGAGCAAAGACTTAGGAAAGTGTCATCAGAGACTGCCCGGTCTTGGGGATCCATCTCATAAGAAGTCACCAAATCCAGTCCCTATTGTTGATGCCAAGAAGTACTTGCTGACAGGAGCCTGATATGGATGTCTTCTGATATGTTCTGCCAGAGCCTTACTAATACAAATGAGGATGCTTTCAATCAACTATCAAACTGAGCACAGGGATTCCAGTGGAGGAGTTAGAGGAAGGACTGAAGGAGCTAAAGGATTTTGCAATCCCATAGGAAAAACAGCAATATCATTCAACCAGAACCCCAGAGTTCTTGGGGACTATACCATCAAACAAAGTATACACATAGAGGGACCCATGGCTTCAGGCACATATATAGCAGAGGATGGCATTGTTTGGCATCAATAGGAGGAGAAGCTCTTGGTTCTGTGAAGGCTCGTTTCTGTAGAGTAGGGGAATTCCAGAGGGTTGAGGTGGGAATGGGTGGGTGGTAGGAGGAGTACCTATATAGAAGCAGGAGGAGGGGGAGTGGAATGGGAGAGAGAAGAAAGGGGATAACATTTGAGATGGAAATACATAAAATATACATTAAAATAAATAAAAATTAATAAATAAATTGAAAGAAAGATATAAAAGTTATGCTTTTTTAAGATGACATTTACATATGCATAGAAAAATCCATTGAAACCAACAGATTGGGAAAAGATCTTTACCAATCCTAAACAGATAGAGAGCTTATATCCAAAATATACAAAGAACTCAAGTTAGACCGCAGGGAGACAAATAACCCTATTAAAAAATGGGGTTCAGGGGCTGGGGATTTAGCTCAGTGGTAGCGCGCTTACCTAGGAAGCGCAAGGCCCTGGGTTCGGTCCCCAGCTCCGAAAAAAAAGAACCAAAAAAAAATGGGGTTCAGAGCTAAACAAAGAATTCACAGCTGAGGAATGCCGAATGGCTGAGAAACACCTAAAGAAATGTTCAACATCTTTAGTCATAGGGGAAATGCAAATCAGAACAACCCTGAGATTTCACCTCACACCAGTGAGAATGGCTAAGATCAAAACTCAGGTGACAGCAAATGCTGGCGAGGATGTGGAGAAAGAGGAACACTCCTCCATTGTTGGTGGGATTGCAGACTGGTACAACCTTTCTGGAAATCAGTCTGGAGGTCCTCAGAAAATTGGACATTGAACTGCCTGAGAATCCAGCTATACCTCTCTTGGGCATATACCCAAAAGATGCCCCAACTTATAACAAAGACAAATGCTCCACTATGTTCATAGCAGCCTTATTTATAATAGCCAGAAGCTGGAAAGAACCCAGATGCCCTTCAACGGAGGAATGGATACAGAAAATGTGTTACATCTTCACAATGGAATATTACTCAGCTATCAAAACCAATGACTTTATGAAATTCATAGGCAAATGGAGGGAACTGGAAAATATCCTCCTGTGTGAGTTAATCCTATCACAGAGAAAAACACATGGTATGCACTCATTGATAAGTGGCTATTAGCCTAAATGCTTGAATTACCCTAGATGCCTAGAACACATGAAACTCCAGACAGATGATCAAAATGTGAATGCTTCACTCCTTCTTTAAAAGGGGAACAAGAATACCCTTGGCAGGGAATAGGGAGGCAAAGATTAAAACAGACACAGAAGGAACACCCATTCAGAGCCTGCCCCACATGTGGCCCATACATATACAGCCATCCAATTAGACAAAATGGATGAAGCAAAGAAGTGCAGGCCGACAGGAGCCGGATGTAGATCTCTCCTGAGAGACACAGCCAGAATACAGCAAATACAGAGGCGAATGCCAGCAGCAAACCACTGAACTGAGAACGGGACCCCCGTTGAAAGAATCAGAGAAAGGACTGGAAGAGCTTGAAGGATCTCGAGACCCCATCTGAACAACAATGCCAACCAACCAGAGCTTCCAGGGATTAAGCCACTAACCAAAGACTATACATGGACTGACCCTGGACTCTAACCTCATAAGTAGCAATGAATATCCTAGTAAGAGCACCAGTGGATGGGGAAGCCCTTGGTCCTGCTAAGATTGAACCTCCAGTGAACGTGACTGTTGGGGGGAGGGCGGTAATGGGGGGAGGATGGGAAGGGGAACACCCATATAGAAGGGGAGGAGGAGGGGTTAGGAGGATGTTGGCCCGGAAACCGGGAAAGGGAATAACATTCGAAATGTAAATAAGAAATATTCATGTTAATAAAGAAAAAAAAGGAAAAAAATAAAATCGAACTTTTAAAATTAAAATAAATATTAAAAAAATCCATTGATCCCAAAATTGTTTCAAAGGATAAATAACAGTAAGATTACAAGATTAAAAAATGTAGAAAAATTAGTAACATATTTACATTGAATAATTTCACCAAGGAAATAAAAGTTATTTAGGATTGAAACTGTAAAGCATAAATGAAACAGACTGAAGGTATAAACAAATTCTCAGATACCCTTTATTCACAGGATAGAAGAATTAATTTGTTTAAATGTTGGAACATCTCAAGGTGACCCACAGGTTTAATGTAGCTCAGTTTCTATGCCATGTTTCCACCTCACCTAATTCTGATATTTAAAAGTACATTAAAGAAAGTTTATCAATAAATGATAGCATGTAATGTCAACAATGTTCTTCAACAAGAAAGGATAGAGATAACTACTTTAAAGATGGTATTGAGAAAAGTAGACATTTTCTTATTTAAAATGATCTCATAAAGTATAAAAATTCACATTAATACTTTAAGGACTAAAACATACAAGTAAATCTGCAAACAATTATGATAAAACATAAGGTCTGCTGGTCTTGGTATGATCTTTTTGGTACGATTCCAAAGTGAAGATATCAACAGCAATAAAAATAGGGCAACTGTGTTTTCATTACACAAAAATACTTTTGTTCAGCAAAGAAAACAAAGAAAACTGAGAGTTCATTTTATGGATCGGAAGAAAATATTTGTTGGCGTTCCTGAAAAGATGCCAATATCTAAAATCCAAAACCAAATCAGAAGCAAAACTACATCAACTCAATTAAAATAGTGGTAAGGATTGTCAGGGCACCTCTTTGCCTGCCTTCCCAAGACCTGCTATACCAGACACATCCAGGATAGAACCTTCCCCTAATACCAATCTCCTGCTTATCCTATCCCTTGAGGCTCTGAGACATGCACTGCTACTCTCACACCAAGAGACCTGCTACACCAGGAACATAGAGGTTAGTTTCACTTTGCTGATACCTGCTACACCAGCAACATCAAGGGATAACTAGATTGCTAAAGGCCAGGGTAAGAACACAATCAACAAAAGCCAGTGCACTATATTACCTTCAGAGCACAGTTACTCTAGTACAGCAAGATATTCTAATATAAACAAAGCAGTAGAAAATGACCTTAAATCCATTCTTATAATGATGATAGAGGGCTTTCAAGAGAAAATGAATAAATACCTTAAATAAATACAAGAAAATACAGTCTAACAGGTAGAGGCCTTTAAAGGGGAACAGATATATTTCCTAAAGACATACAGGAAATTACAATTAAAGGAATGAGGGAAATGAATAAAACTGAGACCTGAAAATGGAAATAGAAGCAATTAACCAAGCACAAAATAAGGGAATCCTGAAGACTGCAAACCTAAGGAAGAGAACAGGAAGAATAGATGCAAGTATCTTCAACAGAATACACAAGAAAAAGAGAGCTCTCAGGCATATAAGATATAATAAAAGAAATTTATACATCTTTCAAAGAAAATGTTAAATCTCAAAGATCCTGACTCAAAACATGTAGGAAATCTTGGACACTATGAAAAGACCTAACTTAAGAGTAATAGGAATAGAAGAAGGTGAAGAATCCCAGCTCCAAGGCCCAGAAAATATTTTAAACAACATCATAGAAGAAAAATTTCCCAAACTAAAGAAAAAGATACCTATAAAGAAGCTTACAGAGCCCCAAATAGATTGGACCAGAAAAGAAAATCTTCGTGACACATAATAATGAATACAATGAGTCTACAGAACAAAGAAAGAATATTAAAAGCTAAAAGGGGAAATGGTCAAGTAACATACAAAAGTAGACCTATCAGAATTAAACCTGATTTCTCAACAAAGACCTTAAAAACTATAAGGGCCTGATCCTCCAAGAAACCATTGATACCAACCTAGACTTCTATATTCAGCAAAATATGTATACACAGTAGATGGAATACAAAAAACAGTATCCAATGACAAAGCAAATTTAAATATCTATTCACAAATCTACCCTACAGAAAATACTGTAAGAAAAACTACAACTCAAGGAGTTTGACCACACCCAAGAAAACACAGGAAATAGTTCCACACCAGAAAAAATAAAATAAGGAGAGCACACACAGACACACTAAAATCAAAATCACAGAAATTACTAATTGTTGATCATTAATATCTCTGCACCTCAATGGCCTCATTTCTCTAATAAAGAGACAAAAGCTAACAGAGTGGATCCATCATTCTGCAGCACACAAGAAACACACCACATACAGAGCAGATGCTACTTTAGAGTAAAGGGCTAGAAAAAAAGGCATTTTAAGCAAACAGACCCAAGAAGCAAGCTGGAGTTGCAACCCATTCTAATATCTAATGAAATAAACTTCCAACTAACATTAATCAAAAGAGATAGGAAAGGATACTTCATACTCATCGAAGGAAAAGTCCAACAAGATGGTATCTAAATTATGAACATCCATGTCCCAAATGCAAGAGCACCCACATTCATAAAAAACATTACTAAAGTTTAAAACCACATATCAAACACCACATATTAATAGTGGGAGACTTCAACACGCCTACTCTCACCAACAGATAGGTCATTGTGACAGACATTAAAAAGAGAAATAATGAAAGGAAAAGTGATTTGAATCGAATGGACCTAACAGATATCTGTAGAACATTTCGTCTACACACAAAAGACTATACACCTTCTTCTCAGCACCACATGAACCTTCTCCAAAGTTGACCATGTATTTGGGCAAAGAATAATGCAGGAAAATGGAATCAACGCCCTGTATCTTATCAGACCACCATGGGTTAATGCTAGACTTCAACAACAACAGAACCATCGGAAGGCCTACAGACTCTTGGAAAATGAACAAGTCTCTACTTAATGATCACTGGGTCAGGGAAGAAATAAAGAAATAAAGACATCTCTAGAGTTCAATGAAAATGAAGGTACAACATACTCAAACTTATAGGGCACAATGAAAACATTCTTAAGAATAAAGTTCATAGCACTAAGTGTCTGCATTAAAAAATTTGGAGAGTTTTTATAATAATGAATCAAAAGTTAACCTGAAAGCTTTAAAAAAAAGAAGCAAACTCATCGAAAAGGAGTAGCTGAAATAATCAAACTGAGAACTGAACTTAATCAGTTAGAAACAACGGGAACAATACAAAATTCAACAAAACCAAGATCTTGTTCTTTGAGAAAATCAACAAGATAGACAAACCTTTAGCTAAGTAAGGTAGAGAAACATTATAAAATAGCAAAATCAGAAATTAAAAGGGAGAGACATTACAACAGACAATGAGGATATTCAAAGAACCATTAGGTCTCACTGCCAAAGCTTTTATTCCACAAAATTGAAAAATATAAATGGATGATTTTCTAACGGATGAGGTCATGGTTACCTTGATACCTAAACCACACAAAGACTCAATAAAGAATGAGAATTTGAGACTGTTTTCTCTTATGAACATTGATGTACAAATAAAATATTTTCAAATTAAGTCCAAGTGCACATCAAAGACATCATCCTCCATGACCAGGTATGCTTCATTACAGGAATGTAGGAATGGTTCAATGTACAAAACTACATCAAAATAATCTACCATGTAAACAAACTGGAAAAAAATTACATGATTATCTTATTAGATGCTGAGAAAACCTTTGGAAAAAATCTGACACCCCCTTATGTTGAAAGTCTTAGAGAGATCATATAGATCCAAGGCATATACTTAAACATCATAAAAACAAAATCCATCAAGGCAATAGCTAGCATTAAATTAGATGGAGAGAATCTTTAAGTAATTTCACTAAAATCAGGGAAAAGCAAAGGTAGCCTATTCCCTTCATATCTGTACATAGTATACAACATAGTATTTGAAGGTCAAGCCAGAGCAATAGTCCAACTAAAGATGATCAGGGACTATAAATTGGAAAGGAAGACATGAAAGTATTGCTATTTGCAGACGACACACATAAGTGCAGATAGTACCAATAAGTGACCCCAAAAATTCTACCAGAGAATGCCTACAGATGATAAATACCTTTATGCAAGTGACTGGGTACAAGAGTAACTAAAAAAAAAAAGTAGCCTTCCTTTATACAAATGTTAAATGGGCTGAGAAGGAAGTTAGGGCAGCAACACCTTCAAAACCGTCACAAATAATAAAAATTATCTTGGTGGACTCTCACCAAGCAAATGAAAGACATTTATGGCAAGACCTTCAAGTCTGTATTGAAAGAAATTGAGGGTGATATCAAAAGATAGAAAGATATTCCGTGCTCTTGGATATGTAGGATTAACATAGTGAAAATGGTTATTTTACTGAAAGCAATTTACAGCATCAATGCAATTCCCATAAAAATTCCAACAAAATCTCTACAGACCTTGAAAGAGTGTTTCTCAATTTCTTATGGATATGGTAAAACAAAACCCAAGATAGCTACAACAACCCTGTATAATAAAAGAATATCTGGAGGTATCAAAATCCCTAATTTCAAGCTGTACCACAAACTAATAGTAATAAAACCCTCATGGTATTGGCATAAAAACAAACAGGTTGATCAATGAAATAAAATGGAAGGCTCCAAAATAAACCCGAAGACCTATAGACACTTAATATTTCGTAAAGACCCCAAACCATACAATGGAAAAGAAAGCATTGTCAACAAGTAGTGTTAGTCTAACTGGATGTCTGCTTGTAGAATATGCAAGTGGACCCATATCTACCACCCTGAACAACACTTTAGTTCAAGTCAATCAAAGACTTAAACATAAAACTACATACACTAAATCTAATTGGTAAGGTTTGTTCTTGCTGTCTATTGCAATACTAAGTGCAGGTCCCAAGACCTGAAGTCTGCATGTAGATCAAAGTGACCCTACCTTCAAATTATTTCTGACTGGTAATTAAAGTTGCCAACAGCCAAAAGCTGGGCAGAAGTGACATAGGTGGGTTTTAGGGCTTAGGGTCAGAGGAGGATCGGGAGAGGGAAAAATGTGGAGGAGGAAGGAGAAGCAGCCATGAGTTAGGAGTCAAGAAAGCATACCCTTAAGGGTTGGTCAATTGGAGTTAAAAGCAGCCCAGATGAAGTATAGTAAGAACTTGGGAACATTGATTTGAGAGAAGATTCTAATAGCATAGAGGGTAGACATCTGCTCAGTCCTTGTGCTATTTAAGGCTTATTGTGAATATAAAGGTAATGTATATCTTTTAGCAGGGGAACTGAATGGTCAAAGGTGGGGTAGAAACACTGGGTCGGGATTAAATAATTTCTACAACAACTAATAGAACAGAAATTTTGGTAATAACCTTAAACATATTGGCCCAAAAACAATTTCCTGAACAGAATACCAATGTCTCAGGCTTTAAGATCAACAATTAATAAATGGAACCCCATGAAACTGAAAAGCTTTTGCAATGCTAAGGACACCATCAATTGTACTGAATGGTAGCGTAAGGAATAGGTAAATATCTTCATCAATCCTACAGAGGTCTAATATCCAAAATACCTGAAGAAATCAAGAAATTTGACACAAACAAACAAAATAGTCCAATTAAAAACTGGGGTACAGAATTAAACAGTATTCTCAACAGAGGAATTTGAATGGCCTATAAGCACTTAAAGAAACACTCAATATATTTAGTTATTAGGCAAATGCAAATCAAAACATCTCTGAGAGTCTATCTTACACCCATTAGAATAGCAAAGATAAAAACTAAAGTGAGAGAAAATGCTGGTGATGATGTGGAACAAAGGGAAAAACTCCTGCATTGCTGGTGGGAGAGCAAACTTGTACAACCACTTTGGATATCAATTTGGTAGTTCCTTAGAAAAGTTAGAATAGTTCTACCTCAATACTTAGCTATACCACTACTGCGCATATGACCAGAAGATACTCTACAACACCCCAAAGACATTTGCTCAAACTATCTTCATAGCAAATTTATTCATAATAAATGTCCCTCAACTGAAGAATGGATAAAGAAAGCGTGGAACATATACACAGTGGAATACTATTCAGCTTTTAGAAACAATGACATCATGAATTTTGTAGGCAAATGGATAGGAGAACAACATCCTGAGTGAGGTAATCCAGACCTAGAAAGACATATATGGTATATATTCATTTATAAGTGGACAGTAAGTGCGGGGCAACCATGACACAATCCATAGACCCAAAGATACTGAGTAATAAGGAAGGCCCAAGTGAGGATGGTTAAATATCACTTGGAAGGGAAATAAAATAGTCATCAGAGATGGATGAAGGGAGGGAACAGTGGGAGCTGAGAGTGAGGAAGTGAACCAAGATGGGGATCAGATGTGGGAAGAGGGGGCAGGAAAGGGCTGGGAGTAAGAATGGAAATTGGCAGAAGGCATCTCTTGGACTAGCCTGAGACCTAAGAACAAGAAAGGTATCAGGAATCTCAGCTAGCTGAGACTCCTAGCATCTGGGGACATGGAGACTGAAGTGACCACCTCCCATAGCCCAGTGGGACTATCAGCGGAGTGAGGGGAGCATCAATCCTCCCACAAAACCTTCAACTCAAAAATTGTCTTGTATCCCTTATGCGCAGGATAAAGTTGGAACAGAGACTGGGGAAAAGGAGAACCAGTGACTGACTCAACTTGAGACCCATCCTGTGTGTGAGTGCTCAAGCCTGACACTATTAATGATACTATGTTATGCTTGTAGACAGGAACCTAGCTTGTCTGTCTCCTGAAAGGCTGCATCCAGCTGATGGAAACAGATGCAAAGACCCCAGGCAAACATCAGGCAGAGTTTGGGGAGTCTTGTGAAATAGTGGGGCATAGAAGTATGCAGGCCAGAGGAATCTAGGACAGTATAAGAAGATCTACGGTGTCAACTAACTGGGTGCCTATGGATGCTTACAGAGACTGAACCATCAACCAAAGAGCATGGAGGGATTGGACATGGAAACCTTATAAATTTGTAGCAGATGTACAGCTTGATCTTCATGTGGGTCCCTTAACAATTGGTGTTGGGGCTGTCTTGGACATTGTAGCCTGCCATTGGATTCCTTTGCCTTAACTGGATTGTCTGGTTGGGCCTCAGTGAGAGAGGAAGTGCTTAGTCCTTCTAGCACTAGATGTCTCAGGGCGGGATGACATTCAAGGGGGTGTTCACCTTTTCTGAGGAGAAAGGGGATGAAGGGGGAATATATTTTTAATGTTGAGACTGGGAGAAGAGGAGGGGGTTGTTGCAATTGGGATGTAAACTTCTGTAAGGCAAAGGACACTGTCAATAGGACAAAATGGTAATTAACGGATTGGGAAAAGATCTTTACCAATCCTACTTCTGATAGAGGGCTAATTTTTAATATATACAAAGAACTCAGGAAGCTAGACTCCAGAAATCAAATAATCCCATTAAAAATGGGGTACAGAGCTAAGTAAAGAATTCTCAACTGAGGAATATCTAAGGGGTGAGAAGCACCTAAAGAAAATTTCAACATCCTTAGTCAATAGGGAAATGAAAATCAAAACAATCCTGAGATTCCACCTCACACCAGTCAGAATGGCTAAGATAAAAAACTCAGGTGACAGTAGATGCTAACGAGAATGTAGAGAAGTAGGGGCACTCCTTTATTGTTGGTGAGATTGCAAGCTGGTACAACCACTCTGGAAATAAGTCTGGCAGTTCCTCAGAAAATTGGACATAGTACTACCTGAGGACCCAGCTATACCACTCCTGGGCATACACCCAAAAGATGCTCCAGCATATAACAAGAACACATGCTCTACTATGTTCATAGTGGCCTTATTTTTAATAGCCAGAATCTGGAAAGAACCCAGATGTCCCTACACAGAGGAATGGATACAGAAAATGTGGCACATTTTCACAATGGAATACTACTCAGCTATTAAAAAAAATGATCACAGGAATTTCTTAGGCAAATGGATGGAACTAGAAAACATTGTGCTGAGTGAGGTAAACCAGTCACAAAAGGACACACATGGTATGCGCTCACTGGTAGATGAATATTAGCCCAAAAGCTTGAAATACCAAAGAAAAAATTCACAGATCATATAAAGCTCAAGAAGAAGAAAGACTGAAATGTGGATGCTTCATTCCTTCTTAGAACTAAATACTTAAGGGAGGAACTACAGGAACAAAGAGTGGAACAGAGAATGAGGAAAAAGTCATCCAGATCCATCCCATATGTTGCTATCAAACCCAATCCCTATTGCTGATGCCAAGAGGTGCTTGCTGAAAGGAGCCAGATATGGGTTTCTCCTGAGAGGCTCTGTCAGAGCCCTACAGATACAGATGAGGATGCTTACAGATAACCATTGCACTGAACAATGGGACCCCAATGGGGGAGTTAGAGAAAAGAATGAAGGAGTTGAAGGGGCTTGCAACCCCATAGGAAGAACAACAATATCAACCAACCAAACCCTACCTGAGCTCACAGAGACTAAACCACCAACCAAAGTGTACATATGGAGGGACCCATGACTCCAGCCACATGTGTAGCAGAGGACAGCATTGTCCTGCATCAATAGGTGGAAAAGCCCTTGGTCGTGTGAAGGTTTGTTTCCCCAATGTAGAGTAATGCCAGGGTGTTGAGGATGGAGTGGATGGGTGGGAGTGGAAGTAACCTGATAGAAGCAGAGGGACGCAGAAGAGGGTATTGGAAATATGTAAAAGAAAAAGGGACCTCTTCTGTTTTGTTAGTGGGACTGTAAATTATAGTAGTCATTATATAAAACAGGATAAACAAAAAATAGACTCACCATGTAATTCAACAATCACATTTCTGATTTTACATAAATCTTTAGTGGATTAATCAGTTCTTTAGAGAAAAACTTGGTAATCTGTGCTTTTTCTGGCCTTGTGAGCTATAGGTAGAATGTGGAATTTATTCAAGTGTTTGCCAAGTAAGTAGGTGACACTTTATGCACAGATTCATACACTCAAAGGAACAGCATTCATTCAGAGATCCTAGAGATGACAGGGGAGGTTCACTCATAATATCTAACAATACGGCTGCCTAGACAAGATACAGAAAAGTGAGACAATAATAGACAAGTTAACGTGAAGTAGGAAATTCAAAGGCTTCACCCTAAACAAAGAACCTTAGGCAACTGAACAATGATGAAGGGAAATGGTCTTTCCAAGTGGTTAGGATAACCTAATTGGTTGTCCAATACAAGTCAATAGAAATCATATACTTATATAAATTAATGTAAATGGACTTAGCGAGATGTATTTATATATTTATGCATGTGCACACACATATGCGTTCATACATACATGCACATATATACACATATATTTATAAAAACAATGATTCAAAAAAGAGCCCATGAATTTGAGGAGTAGGGTGGATGGGAAAGAAATGTAAGGGGTTGTGGATGAAAGGAATGTAAGAAGCTATTTAATCATAGTTTAATTCATAAAGGATGGAAGTAAAGTGTTGCCTCTTTGTCATTCTTCAGATACAGTAGAGGAATAAGCATAGAAATATATCATGTGCCTATAGTTTCTATCACATGGTGTGCTTAAAACTTTCAAAAAGAATAGATCTTAAATGTTCTCCTACATTAAAACAAAATAGAAACTATGTGAAGTAGTAAATATTTTTAAACCCTTTGACGGTATAATCATTTCTTGATGTATGAAATAGATCAGAACATACAATGTAGTACTTGGAATGTATATGGTAATACCAACATGGCAATGCTTGTCACATACACAGCAGTGAAGCTGGGGAGAAAACTCTGTGTAGTTTTCTTTACCTTTGGCATATCTAGATTGCCACTAACGAAGAATAGCTCATGTGGCAGGCTAATGAACCCGGGCCAGAGGGCGTGTAGATGATAGCCATTCCAGTGGCGTTGTGAATCTTGGCAGCCACTGGGGGAGCCAAGTCAAGTGCTGAGCAGGCTCTCTACTCACCAGGATCAGTTAATCTGTACAGCTCAGAGCAATCAAATGTGTTTCGATCCTGACTTATGCTAGCTTGTTTTACAATTTGTAGGAGAAATGGGGAAAAAAGCATCTAACTCTTCCTTTGGTGAACATCTCATAGTAACAGCTAAACACAAAATCCAAAGTTCCTACCCAACTTCAAAACAGGAGGTCTTTATGTGTGCTACAATATTTCATTTAATATTTAATAGTCATATCTGGATAGATTTTATCATGCATTTAATCTAACTATTGACATATTAGTATTATAATTTATAAATATTTCAATTAATAAAAACAGAAATTGTAATAAAGGTCATCTATCTTAAGTTGTTTCCCTGTTAGTTCTGTTCTTCACTGTCAGACATTTACAGTAGACAATTTTATAGCCACTATAGCAATTATATTTGTTTTGTGTCTCATTTCTTGTATAAGTTAATTGTCATCTCATTGTGATGCCATTAAAATAGAGATTCCCAAGAAAGATGCTTTCACAGAATTGATTTAATTATTCAGAGTCCAATTATCCTGTTCTAGACTACTCACACTGTTTTTGTTTGCTCTCCTCTCTGTATTTGACTATTTTTCAGTCCATTAGTGGCCCACTTTGCTTCTCATTTATGCCTCCGGTAAAAGGTATGCTGAGCAAACTAATTGAGACTTTTGGAAACGATGAAACTTTTGAATTAACTAAAACCTGGAGATGCATTCTTACCTCATTACAACAAATGGCCGAATCTCTTGCATTTTATTTAATAAGAAAAAAAACCCAAGAAAAGATTCAGATAGTATGCTCTTTTAATTGCATAAATATATAAGGACATAAACATGCCAGAGCTTCATGAGACTCCAAATTGAAATGATAGAAACAAAACCTTCAAACACCCACATTGACTCATGACTTGATTCTGGACCTCAGATTTGAAAATACGTTTCTAGATAAAAGTCGCTATTTCATTCAATTTGTGTTCATTTGTGGTCCCACCCATGCTGTACTGCAGGTGGAAAGTCAGATGATGAATTCAGGACCGCATTATATCTTTCCATCTTGTTGGTTCTAGAGTTTGAGTCCAGGTCGTCTTGTCTCACCCGTCCATATTATATCCCCATGTACTTATTTTTTAAGTAACAGGGAAAAATTGCATATCTCAGGCAGAGTTTTGGTATTATAAACCTTCTGGAATAGCTATTCAAATTATTAACTTCTGATTCACCCTTCATGCTTATCATTTTTTTTAATGGAGAGATTATTTAAAACTTACTGTCTTTGGGATTTTCAACAACTTAATGCAGTAGTGTTAATTGCAGACATGCAAATATATAATAGATTTCTGAAACTTAGTTTTCCTAATTGAAATCTTATATCCTTTGGCTGAAATTTCTAACACCCTCAATGCTTCTTTTTCTATACATTTCATGTTTAGAGTCTATGTCTAAATGACTTTAGGCAATGTCTGTTTTTCTGTACCTACTTTATTTCATTTATCACAGCATTGTTAAGTTTGTCAAGTATTCAATCATGTGTGTGTGTGTGTGTGTGTGTGTGTGTGTGTGTGTGTGTGTGTGATTTTTCTTTACCTTTTTGTTAGCCAATGGGCTCATAGACTAACCCAATGTCTTGACTGTTTAAACAATGCTGTGGTGAATTTCTCATTTCTATGAGATAGATACTTCATTTCCTTTGGTTACACATATCCAAAACTGGTAACTCTGGATTATATGAGAGCTCTATTTCTATTTCTTGGGGGATTTTCACAGTGTTTTCTAATAATGGGTATTCTGATTTATGTTCACTGTGGTGACAGTTGTCAACCACTTTAGTGCTCTACAGTTCTGTGACGCTGAATGCGACTTGAAACCACATTTCCCATTTCCAGCTGTCCCTTTGTGAATTCTGCATCACCTTAATAATTATCAAATGAGAGTGAAAGGTAGTTGGAAAGTGAAGGCACTTCAGATGTTTTCTACACTGTCAGCTTGGTTTTAGCCATGGATCGTGACCACTCCAGCAGTGACTACTTCAATTTCTTGCTTTCCTCTTCATTTGTAGAATCAGTCACACCGCATATCGTTGGACAAACCACTGATAGTCTGGTAGCATCCTCTCTTTTAGCCTAACGAGGTACTTCCTTTGAGATCTTTTACACCAATAGTAGTCAGGGGCTCTTACTAAGATATCTCAATTGCAGCTTCGCCCATTGTTTATCCTTAGAGCTGTGGTTCTCAACTTTCCTAATGCTGTGACTCTAACACAGTTCCTTTTTTTGTGGTGACCCCAAAACATAAAACTGTTTTGTTGCTGCATCAAAACTCTAATTTTCATATTGTTGTGAATTGTAATGTAAATATCTGATATGCGGGATATTTGATATACAACTCTAAAATGGTCACGACCCATGATCGGAAAACTACTACTTTAGAGTTCTGATAGTTTCTAAGTTTTTAGTTGTTTCTCATATTATGTGGTTATTGTATGTGAGTTACTCCATCATTCCCTTCTTGTGATTTCATCTTCCTGTAATTCTTTAAGCAATTGACACATGACATTTTCTCTGCTGGATAAATTGATTTCTGTTGGAAGGCTGTTCACCGATGATATGGTGCTAATTTTAGGTGTGAGTCACCCTACAGCAAAACTTTCACTTGCTTCTTTTTTTTATTCCTGTCCCCAGTTTATCTTTGCCATAGAAATGGCTGCCTTAAGTATTGTTACGGGAGATTTCTTTCCTTCTGTACTCCAACTAGGCATCCATTTTACACCATTTACACCTAGTACATGTTGGAGGCATATTGACTCAGCCATGATGAGTGGTTAATTCCTCACATCAGGCACTGAAATCTAATTGTCATGCTTTCTGAACTCTTTAAATGGTCTCCCTCCCACATGTTGTCATTGTTTGGCTCATTTCTATCCTTAGGGAACAATGTTACATCCTTATCCTACTCAGTCACTTCATGAGACTGAGAAGTGTCAATGTTAGTTAGACACTCACTTGGGTTCTCACTGTCTGCTTCTGACTTGACTAAGTTCCCTCCCACTTGGGCTGACACCAGGCTCCTGCATTTAGTCTATTACTTTTAAGTAAGGGGTCACCTCAGCCAGTTCCGGTCTGGTTCCCTGGTGCCTCCTTTCCTCACAGCATTCTGCCAATCACCATTAATGTATGACACAATACTGTGTAATCTGTGTAATAGTTGCTGCAATTAGGGCTGAGAAAATGGCTCAGAAGCAAAATATATAACTTGTTTGGCCATTCCCCATGTAGCTTCATAAAACCTGGCATCTTTTCTAGGGTCTAGCCAGCCTGAGGTGATCTTGCCTTTGTGTTCCAGCCTCTTTTTATATTTCAGATGTAGAATTATCTAGAGTTTTCACTGAAGCAGTGCTGCCCATCAAATGCTAGTGTTCAGTACCGATCTGAATGCTTGCACACAAACACATTTACTCTTCCTGCTATTTTCCCTACTAAACTTGCTACGTGCATAATAATGTTTTGTATATCTTAAGCAATTTTCCCTCAAAGGCTCAGCTTTCCAGTCTGATCTGTGTCAATGTCCACTCTTCTTGCTTTTACTTTCAGTATGCATAAAACACATCATAGAAATCCTAAAAAAGAAATGTTTTCTATTTTTTTTAAATGAAACTGATTATCAAATGCACATATTTTGGCCTGTAATTCCCCCTTCTTGTCTTTCTTTTGTCATCTTAATAAAGACTGACATTCAAACATTTTTCTGTGTATGCTTGAATATTAACAAAATGTGAAGAAACATCGGAATATATATATATAATTATTGTAACCAGAAAATGTAAATTAAAAATCTTGAACTATTTATTTGAGTCATTTCATGGAGAAGATACCTTTTCTTTGCTGAGTTTGATGAGGCTGATAGCTGAGTATAAATTCATAAGATTCTTGATGCTGTTTTAGTAAAGGTCTAAGAAAATCGCAAAGAAAACATGTGAGAATGAAATTATAAGGACTAGAAAATTTACCCCATGCAAAGTTATATTGAAGACAGATTTTAAAATGTAAACCCAGGAATTAGTTGATCTGATTGCTTATCAAACTATTGAGAAGGTGTACTGTCTCCACTTAGCTAACCACATCTGTTTCATAGAGTAAAGATCTTAGAGTATACAGCATCAATATAGGGTGATACCATGTACAATAGGCTGTAAGAGCATCAGGGTCAAACAATCTGAACATGAATTCAAGATAATCCAAAGACAGGGTCACAGATTTCTATAATTGGAGGCCTTATCTGGGTCAAGAGAATGTACATTGTCTTTATCTTACATCATTTAAATTGGCTGCTCAATTTCCAGAAAGATGGTGCTGACTGATCCTGGGACAGCCTGAAGCAGGTTCTCCCTACTCTACACTATAGGACATATTTCTCCTAAAAGTTTCTTTGTCTCTTTGACATGGAATAGCAATGAAATCATAAATGTTTTCATTTGGTAGAGGGTAAAGAACAGCCTTGAATATTGATTTAGGATTTTCTATACCAATACTGCACAAAACAGATTTCATAAGATAATAGAAGGAGAATAAAAGTCCTATCTTATGTACATAATTACTATTTTAAAATAGTGAATATTTTGTGCAAAAAACAGGATGCTTATACCTTTTAAGAACAACCTGAAATGGGAGGTCTTGGAGAAGTTGGAGAGAGAGGGTAGGGGGCAGATTTGCTGAAAATTAATTGTATTCAACTATAGAATTGTCAAAAAATAAATGAAAATATGTTTAAAAAGAACAACAATGGACAATACTTTCAAGAAGTTAGTTATTCCTCTGTAGTATGTACATGTGTTTGTGTGTGTTTGTTCACTATACATTCATTGAATGTAGTGATGTGTCACATAAAGACATTTATGTTCAAGTGTTTAATGTTCTTTGATTATTTTGATTCTACACATTCTTTTCTTGCTCCTTTCTTCCCCATTTAAAAGGAAACATACAGTGTTTGACTTTTAATTCTACATCACTTTATACAATAAATATAATGAGCTTCAGGTACATTCATTTTCCTGAAAACACTATAGTTTTATTTTTCTTTATGACTGGACAAAGCATCTTTGTTAATATGTGATATGGCATGATATGATATCTTATCTTCTTCACCCCTTCATCAGTTAAAGGATACCGAGGGTGGTTCATAATTATTTCCCTTTTCTCAAGCCCAACCTCCCCCTATTTCCACCTTGTTTAAATTTATATTAGAACATCATCAATAATAATATCTTTCAATTTTGCCAGTAAGAAAAGAGACCTTAGCCCACCTGTGGAAATATGCACTTTTAATTCCAACACCCAGGAAGCAGAGGCAGGTGAGTTTAAGGTCTATTGAGGTCTACTAAGCAAGTTTCAGGATAGGCAGGGCCACACAGTAAGCCTTGCCTTAAAAAAAATCAAAAGAAGATGAAGAAGAAGGAGAAGGAAGGAAGAAGGCAAGGGAGAAGGGTAAGGGAAGGGAAGACAGGGAAGGAGAAGAGAAAGTGGAAGCAGAAAATGAGAAAGAGAAGGGAGAGGGGGAGGGGGATGAAGAAGGGGAAGCAACAGGGAAAGGAAGGGGAGGGGGAGGGTAAAGGGGAGAGGGAGAGTGTGAGGAAGAGGAGAAGCAGCAATGTCCTATAAGACAGCTATAGTTGACCTCCACCTGCAATCACTGATTGGTACACTATTCAGTACCCCAAAGCTCTGCTTCCCTCCCAGAAGGCCTGTTTCAACCCAGGACACACAGGTCCCACACACCAATTGCGCTTGCCTGATGGGACCGCAGCAGGAAGAGCAGCTATGAACTCTGCCCTACCTATCAGAGCTCCATCTTCCTTTTCATCCACATCTCTACCCACAGTCTCAGATCTGTACCTCAGGCAGCCCATAGAGCTTTTAGGAGGCTTGCAGGTATTAGATACAATCATTCCCAGAGGCCTACTACTCCCGGGTATTGCCAGGCCAATCAACACTAGAAACAACTAGATGGTGAAAGGCAGGGTAAGATAAAAATTAACAGAAGTTAGTGCAATATGGCACCATCAGAACCCAGTTCACTTACAGCAAGCCCTGGATATCCTAACACACCTGAAGAGCAAGAATGCAACCTTAAATTTCATCTCACGAAGATGATGAAGGCCTTCAAAGAAGATATAAATAAGTCCCGTAAAGAAATACAGGGAAACACAATCAAATAGGTAGAAGATCTTAAAGAGGAAACAAATCCCTAAAGGAATATCAGAAATACAATTAAATGGGTAAAGGAAATGAGCAAAATGATCCAAGACCTAAAAATGGAAATAGAAGCAATAATGAAAACACAAATCAATCAACTCTGGAGATGGAAAACCGATTGAAAAAACAGGAACTACAGAAAAAATTTCAGCAACAAAGTATAAGAGATGGATGAGAGAATCTCATGCATAGACAATACCATAGACGAAGTTGACACATCAGTCAAAGAAAATTACAAACGTAAAATGTTCCTAACTCAAACATCCCAGAAATTTGGGATACAATGTAAAGATCAAACCTAAGAATAATAGGAATAGAAAAGGGTGAAGATTCCCCGTTCAAAGGGACAGAAAATATTTTCAATAAACTCATAGAAAAAAACTTCCTTAACCTAAAGAAAGAAATGGCTGCAACCATACAAGAATCTTACAAAACACCAAATAGATTGGACCAGAAAAGAAAGTTCTCCCACCACATCCTAATCAAAACACTAAATGTACAGAACAAAGAAAATGTACTAAAAGTTGCAAGGGAAAAATGTAAAATAATATATAAAGGCAGACTTATTAGAATTATACCTGACTTTTCAACAGAGACTCTAAAAGCTAGAAGATCCTGGACAGATGTCATACAGACCCCAAGAGAACACAAATGCCAACACAGGGTACTATACCCAGCAAAACTCTCAATTACTCTAGTTAGAGACATCAAGATATTACATGACAAAACCAAATTTAAACAATATCTTTCCATTAATCCAGCCCTACAGAGGATACTAGAAGGAAAACTCCAACACTACACTCAAGAAATCACAAGAAATTAATCAGCTTACAACAAACCCAAAAGAAGACGATTATACACACATAATACCACCTCTAACAGCAAAAATAACAGGAAATAACAATTATGTGCCTTTAACATGGGTTTATTTTCCCCTAAGAAGGGTTAACAGACTATCCAGTCTATAACAGGATCATTTTTTTGTAGCATATAAGAAACAAACCTCAGAATCAAAGATAGACACTACACCAATGTACAGTATAGTTCAGAGTTGTTCATTTTCCATGAGTATGTGGGCTTTCTGTTCTTCTTGTTGTCTTAATCACAGTCTTAATCTATGTCGATCTGACAAAAATACAAGGGGTTATTTCAATCTTCTTGTATTTTTTGAGTTGAGAAAAGGTTTTCCAAGCAAGTGAACACAAGAAACAAGCTGGAGCAGCCATTCTAATTTTACACAAAATAGTGGGAGAATTCAACTCCCCAATATCACCATCATTGAAACAGAAACTAAACAGAGAAAACAATGAAACTAACAGATATTATGAATCAAATGGATCTAACAGATACTAAGAGAACCTCTCACCACAAAACTGAAGAATATACCTTCCTAGCACCTCATGAAAGCTTCTTCTACATTGACCATGTAACAGAACAGAAAGCAAGCCTCAAAAGATAAGATTGAAATAACCCCTTTCATTTTGTCAGATCTCCATGGATTAAGGCTGAACTTTTCCAACAACAACAACAAAAAACTCAAAAACCCACATACTCATGGAAAATGAGCAACTCTGTACTCAATGATAACTTGGTCAAGAGGAAATAAAGAAATAAATTAAAGATTTTCTAGAATTCAATGAAAATGAAGGCAAAACATATCTAAACTTATGGGACACTATGAAAGAAGTGTTAAGAGAAAATTCATAGTGCTACATGCCTTCATGGAGAAACTGGAGAGATTTCATACCAGCAGCTTAACAACACACCTGAAAGGTCTAGAAAAAAAAATAAGCATCACACTCAAGAGGAATAGATGGCAGAAAATAGTCAAACTCAGTGATGAAATCAATCAATTAGAAACAAAGAGAATAACACAAAATGCTGACTCTTTGAGAATACAAACAAGATAGACCAACCCTTAGCCAAATTAACCAATAGGCAGAATGGCAGTACCTGAATGGATAAAATCAGAAATAAGAAGGACATAACAACAAGTACTCGGGAAATTAAAAAATCATCAGATCGTTCTTCAAAAGCCTGTATTCCATGACATTGCAAAATCTAAATGAAATGGATGGTTTTCTATACAGATGACAATTACCCAAGTTAAATTCAGATGAGAGAAACTATCTAAACGGTCTCATTACCCCTAAGGAAGTAGAAGCAGTCGTTAAAAGTCTCACAAGCAAAAGAAGCTCAGGGCCAAATTGCATTAGCACAGTAATCCTAATACCAATACTTCTCCAATTACTCCACAAAATAGACACAAAAAGGAAACTTCCTAATTCATTCTATGATGCCACAGTTACTCTGATATCTAAAGAATACAAAGACTCAACAAAGAAAAAGAACTTCAGACAAATTTTGCTTTTGAACATTGATGGAAAAGTAGTGAATAAAGTTGTCCGAAGCAGAAGTCCAAAAACACGTTCAAATCATCATTCACCACAGTTAAGTAGGCTTTATTTCAGGGATACAGGGATGCTTCAATATATGCAAATTTATTAATGTAATCTACCATATAAACAAACTGAAAAAAATCACATGATCATCTCATTAGATGATGAAAAAACTTTTGACAAAAATCCAACACCTCTTCATGTTAAAGTTCTTGGAGAGGTGATGAATTCAAGGCATCTACCTGAACATAATAGAAGAAACATCCAGCAAGTTAATAGGCAAGGTCAAATTAAATACAGAGAAACTTGAAGCAATCTGTCAAGACTGCCCACTCTCTCCCTTTCTATTCACTATAATACTTTAAGTTCTAGCTAGAGCAATGAGACAATGAAAGGAGATCACAGAGATACAAACTTCAAAGAAAGAAGTCAAGATATCACTACTCATGAGCAATATGATAGTATACATTAAGATTCAACCAGAGAATTCCCTCAGCTGACAAACAACTTCAGCAAAGTGGTTGAATGTAAAATTAACTCAAAGAAATCAGTAGCCCTCATTTGTACAATTGATAAATGGGCTGAGAAAGAAATGAGTGGGCAACATGCTTCACAATAGCCACAAATAACATAAAATATCCTGGTGTCACTCGAACTAAGCACATGAAAGATCTGTGTGAAAAGAATTTCAAGTTCTGGAAGAAAGAAGTTAAAAAAGCTATCAGAAGATGGAAAGATCTCCTAGTCTCTTGGGTCAGTAGTATTAACATAATGAAAATGGCCATCTTACCAAAAGCAATTCAGAGATTCATTGCAAATCCCAACAAAATTTCAATAGTTTTTATAGACCTTGAAAGAGCAATTCTCAATTTCATATGAAAAACAAACTAAAAACAAACAAACAAACAAAAACCAGGATAACTAAAACAATCCTAAACAAGAAAAGCACTTCTGGATTAATCATCCTCCCTGACCTTAAGTATGTATGATATGTAGAGAAATAATGATAAATACTGCATGGTATTGGTACAGAAACAGACAGGTTGATCAATGGAATGGAGTTGAAGACACAGAAATAAACCCATACAACTATGGACGCTTGATTTTTGACAAAGAAGCTAAGACTGTACAATGGCAAATAGACAGCATCTTTGAACAAAAGGTGCTGGTTTAGCTGGAGTCTGCATGTTGAAGAATGCAAACAGATTCATATTTATCACCCTGAACAAAACTCAAGTACGAGTGGGTCATAAAACTAGACACACTAAATCTCACAGAAGAGAATGTGGGAAATAGCCTTGAATGCATTGATACAGGAGACAGTTTCCTAAATGGAACACCAATGACTCAGGCTCTAATACCAAAAATTCATAAATAGAATCTCATAAAACCGAGAAGCTTCTGTAAAGCAAACGACACTGTCAATAGGACAAAATGGCAGCTTACAGATTGGGAAAAGATCTTCGTTAACCCTAGATCTGACAGAGTGCTAATATCCAAAACGTATAAAGAATTCAAGAAGTTAATAAAGAACTCAAGAAGTTAGACTCCAAAACAAACCTAAATAATCCAATTTAAAAATGTAGTACAGAACTAAAGAGAGACTTCTCAAAGGAATCTTGAATGTCTGTAAGCACTTAAGGAAATGTTCAATAGCCTTACTCATCAGGGGAATGTTAATAAAAATTACCCTCTGATTTCACCTTACAACAATCAGAATGGCAAAGATGAAACACTCAAGTGACAGCAGATGCTGGTAAGGATGTGCAGAGAGAGGAACATTTCTCCATTGATGGTGGGATTACAAGCTGGGACAACGACTTTGGAAATAATACTGGGGTTCTCTCAGAAAGTTTGAAATAGTTCTACTTGAAGGCCCAGCTATACAGATCCTGAACATAATCAAAAGATTCTCCACCACACCACAAGGACATATGCTACATTTTGTTCATAATAACCTTATAGGTAACAGCCAGAAACTGGAAACAAACCAGATGTTCCTCAACAGAAGAATGAATACAGAAAATGTGGTTCATTTAAACAATGAGACACTATTCAGCTATTAAAAACAAGGGCATCATGAATTTTGTAGAAAATGGATGGAATTAGAAAATATTACACTGAGTGAGCTAATCCAGACTCAAAGAACGTGCATAGTATATCCTCATTGATAAGGGGATATTAGCCATAAAGTTCAGGATACTCATGATGCATCCCACAGACCCAAAGAAGTTAAACAAGAAGGAAAGGCCAAGAGACAATGCTTGAATTTCACTTTTAAAGGTTAACAAACTAACCATAGGAGACAGAGGGAACTGAGTGGGAGACAGGAGGCAGAAGCAAACTATGGCAGGAGTAGGTGTGGGGAGAGACAGGAGAGAAGGCTAGAGGGCCAGGAGAATAAATGCAAATTTTCAGCTGTCAGGGTTGGGTGACAGGAGGAATCTCCAGGAAGTCCCCAGAGACCTGGTTTGAGGGAGGCTCCCTGGAGTCAATGCTGGTGACCTTACCTGAGACACCTAATAGTGGGGACATGGATCCTGAAGAAGTCACCTCCTGTAGCTAAGCAGGACCCTCTGAGGATGGATAAGGACACCAACTCACAAAACTTTTGATCGAAAATTTGTCCTATCTAAAAGAAATGCAGGGGCAAAATTGGTGCCGAAAGTGAAGGAATGGCCAATTAACCACTGGTCCAACTTGAGACCCATCCCAAAGGCAAGCAGCAGCCTGTAACACTATTCATGATACTCTGTTATGCCTCCAGACAGAAGTCAAGCACAACTGTCCTCTGAGATGCTCTATCCAGCACCAGACTGATGTCGATGCAGAAACCTACAGCCAAATGTTGGACGAGTCTGGGACTCTTATGGAAAGTTGGGGGAAGGAGACTAAGCTACAAACCAAAGAGCATACATGGGCTTGACCAAGGTCCCTGGCACATATGCACTCAGATTCCATGTGGGTTCCCCAACAACTGGAGCAGGGTCTGTGCCTAAACTATAGTCTGACTGTGAAATCCTTTTCCCAGCAGGGCTGCCTTGTCTGGTCTCAGTGGGAGAGGATGCTCCTAATGTTGTAGATTCTAGGTGCACCAGAATGGGGCATACCTGGGTAGGGCACCCAGTCAGAGGATCAGGGGGTCACCCTCTCACAGTACAAGGGGAGGAATATGGAGGGTGGATTCTGTGTGAGGGGGTCGGAGAGAGCATCAGCATTTTGGATGTAAGTAGATAGATAGATAGATAGATAGATAGATAGATAGATAGATAAGAAAACAATAGCTATTGTTTTCCTAAGTTGAGTCATGAAGATAGTCATGAATCCATGATATGTATGAAAAGCTATGCTCATACATACAGATAAAACAGAGGAAATAGTGTTCCATAGCAACCAAACATGAGAATAGGTGATAATCGTGGGACACATATAATTAAGGGAACACTATAAATAACCATCACAAATTAAATATAGCTATTGTAGAAGTATTAGATAAACCATCAAAGTATGGCAATGATAGAAAAGTCCTAAAAACAGAGAAAAAAGTGTTCATATTGTGTTTGAAATAGGCAAAATAAAACAATATGATATTTAGGGATACAAAATTTGTAGAAATTATAAAGAAAAAAATTATCTTAAGGAGACTTGATGATATTTTATTTCTTAAGTTATGTGTACAGAGGTACTAAACGATGCTGTTTTAAGCTGCAAAATTATCTTACTATCATCTATCTATCTCTCTATCTCTCTATCTCTATCTATCTATCTATCTATCTATCTATCTATCTATCTATCTATCTATCTATCTATGTATACATCCATCATCTATCTATCTACCTATTATATATGTTTTGCTTAGTGTGTGATACAAAAACAGGTAAGAAATAAGACAAAGCTCACAGTGTGCGGTTGCTGGTGCCCTAAACTTAGCATCCTGTTTCATAATAATGCTTCATGCATAAATAATGTTCAAATTGATGTTTATTTTCTCAAAATAGCAGTGATATTTGCGGTGACTTGGACACACACACACACACACACACACGTGTGTGTATATGACAGAATATGAGAACATGCCATACAGGGGTGCATTTAAGAAGTTTAGATTTTATTTTTAACTTTGGTTCTACAGCTTTCCTTGATCTGACCACTAATTTAGCTTCATTATTCTCTTATGACCGCAATGTATTAAATAATGCTGTTCAAACATAATCAAATGAGAAATTAAATGAATTATTTATAAATACTGAGAATCTGTCACCAAAGCTTTCCAGGGTTATAATGCAGAGGTAAGCCTGGAAACAAATTTGGAGGACAATAAAATTTTAGGGTTCAAATTTCTGGAATATTATTGCATTGCCGTCTTAATTTAGGAAATTTTTGCAATTACAAAAACGTATAGAGGGTAAGAATAAAGACCTCGTAATTCTTCTGGAGTTGTACCTGGCACACGGTAACACAGTAAGTATCCTTGGGTGTTAAAGTGATAAAATTGTTTACATTCGTTTCTATTTTTCCCAGATTATTTTTAAAAGGCACTCTGGAAAATTTTTAATGAAAGTGAAATTAGAGTTGATTTCAATAACTTTAGAACACCTTTGAGTAAGCTTTGAATGTTGCTATTGAGCAAAGCAATGGTGATAAAAATGGAAATTATTTGCCTTGATCCAGTTCTAGAAGAGCTTCGGACCAGGGACTATTAAACCTGTGCTTTAGAATCTACTGTATCTCATAGTCACTATTTGGCCTTAGGATTTATATCTGCTTGTCTGTGTGTTTATCTCTGTCTCTCTCTATGTCCCTTTGTCTCTGTCCTTGTAAGTGTGTGTGTGTGTGTGTGTGTGTGTGTGTGTGTGTGTGTGTGAGCGCACGCGCGCGTATGCATGTGCGATTTCTTGTGAAAACTCGGGATAGGAGCTTGGTTTTAAGGCCCCACTCTGGCTCACACTCAGGTGTTTCCTCAGAGCATATCACACTTTGAATTGACCCAGCTTTATCTTTGACCAGGGTGATTTGTTGATAGCCTGGATCACAGTCCTTCTGGTGAGGAGCGCTCTGCCACAGACATGCTCCATGCTTTTCATTATGGGCACAAGGAGGTGTCCTCAAGTGTCTCCCAGTGTGATTGGCTGACAGCCTGGAGCTGGAAGCTCTTCTCACATAGGCAAGTAGGCTGCTTCTGCTTTGCAGCTGCATCTCCTGAATGCAACCTACTAGCCAGTGGTGACTGACCAGCTAGTTGGAGCTTGCTGCAAGCTGCCACTTACAGATCAAGGCTAAAGCATAAGCATTCTGATATCTGACCTTACCACCACTTGCAGTTATTTTTCTCAGTGGAACCTTGGGTTGATGATTTTACATTCTTCTTTCTCTTTTTCCTTATTTTCTTCTTTCTTTTCCAGCTATATGTATGAAATATTCATAAATTGAGTATCAAGTGCTATGAATTCTATATGGATATGTCAATTATTCATATCTTGGCACATAGGTGAAAATCAAGGTGATGTATATAAGATAGAAAAAGAAATAGACACCTACAACATTTACACACATGCAGAGACAGAGAGACAGAGACAGACACACACATGCACACACGCACACACGCACGCGCACACAGAGAGAGAGAGAGAGAGAGAGAGAGAGAGAGAGAGAGAGAGGAGAGAGGGAGAGAATAAATTCTACCCTCTCTGTTTCCATTGCTAAGAGAATTTTATTTCCTTTGTTCTCTTACAAGTCACCTGCTCCACAAGTGCTGCTGGGTATTCAAAATGCTATTCAAAACTCCCAGCTGGCAACTGTTGGCTGGCTTTGTTTCTGACATAGCTCATCCCTCTCAGAATTTTTTTGTCTTGGTATATAGGCAGCTTCATGTATCTGACAGTTAACCTAATATATTTCTATAATTCTCTTGGGTTCCCTCATTTTTTTCTGCAGCAAAACTACTCTATGTTGTTTCTTAATGAGATTTTTGGTCAAACACCGAGTGGCAGTGGCAGGTCAGACCTTAGATTTAACCCCTAGCACTTCCTTTTCTGCTTTTTAAAAAGCTCATTGGGCCAAAGCCAAGGAAGCAGTTAGAATCCAGAGGGACCCAGAAGGAGAGATTTATGAACGCATGGTGAGCTCATATTATCAGTTCCTATTTTGGTGTTTCAAAATCTCCCCTGGTGTTTGAGAGCATCTTGATAATTAAAAGAAAATATTGTCTTTCTAAAAAACTTCATCTTCATTTCAAAGTAAAACTTAAAAAAATAATACTTTAGTTTATAGAGCTTGGATGCACGATACACTTCCTCCCTCTGTTCTTGCTTCTCTTTCTCCTTCTCCCTCCTACTCCCATCTTCTTTCCTTCTTTTCTTTATATTTATCATTTAGAGGAAATCTCTTTTTTTCTGCACATAATACAATGGCTGTTTGAAAGAAAAGAATTAGACAATAAATGATAAGAAAATTGATTGTGTCATTTTATCCTATCTCTCCCACCCCCACCATAATTAATCAAAAGATCTTTTATGTTGGAGTCAAATATTCTGTCCTGGACTGATCTTGGTTTGCCTCAGGTCAGAGTCATGTAAGACACTAAAGTGCATTGGGACTGGGGCCAAAACTCTTTCAAATTGTGAAATAAACACAACATTCTAACACATAAAAGTCCTGCCAAAATACATATCATGAAGCATGTTTCATAAGAAGAAACATTCATAAATACATAGGTGGTACTTGTAGGAACCTCATCCTTGTACTTTAATGACATAATATATTCTGATGAACTTTTTCCTAAACTAAATCCTTGCAGTGACAGTGACCTGGAATGGTCTTCCCCTGGAGAACACAGAACATACACAATTTTTCATATCTAATCAGATGGTGAGGAAAGAGAAACACACCCATGCATATGCATAAATGCAGGCTGGGTTTGACACCAGCCTGATCTACAAAGTAAATTCGAGTATAGCCATGTCATCATAAAGAATCCCTGTCTCAAACACCGAGAGAGAGAGAGAGAGAGAGAGAGAGAGAGAGAGAGAGAGAGAGAGAGAGCGCTTGCTTCATATAAAAAATTGCCTTATGACATAATGGTAAGGGATGCCCACATAAACAGGGGCATCAAACGGCAGCTTGTGATTTTTGTTTTCTTGTCAAATACCGAGTAATCTTATAATCAAATGTGCAGCAATAACAGGCCGAGCTGGGAGGATTAAAAACTAAGTACCTATTGGGCTGTCTGACTTCTTTCTTCTTCAGGTTTAGCATAGGATAAATGAAAAGTTGGAGGCCAAGAGGGAGTGCTTTAATACAGAATAAATTGTCTAAAAGGGATCACGAAGGCAGGGGTATCGATGAGCTGGGGAGTGAGGGAGCTGACTTTTTATTTCAAAACTAAGACAGGATAGAAGTAGGGGGATAAAGCAGGAAATCAGATAGGAGTAACAAAGGATGCAGGTCTATTGGCCTTAAGTAGTCTTTTTCTGTTTCTGAGATTTCTCATGTTCTTGTGCTCTGAGCCAAGATCAATTGAGATTAATCAGTTGTATAGAAAGCATTGTGACCGCATTGCAGGCTTTTAAAGTTTAAATTTGTTTATTGAGCACAATTTGGTTAGCATCAGGTGCTGAAGTTATAGACACCAACACTAGCATAGAAATTACTTTATTTGGCTCCCAGTTGTAAGTTTCTATAGCAACTGGGCCCTATACCAGAAAGCTGAGATTCTCAAACTCAAATGATTTAGTCAGCGATGGAAATATAACAACTAGGGGGTGGGGGGTAGCTGGCTTCGGTTTTCTACTCTTCCCTTTCTGCCCTGTGAGAAGTCTCTTCTTTGTGACTATGTCTTCTTAGTCATACTTTTAATTACACCTTTTACTTTGAACTTTCTCCCCTTGGCAGCGGTGTAAAGTTTCTATTTTGGTTGTGTTGTGATTTCTATTGATAAATTAGAGTGTTGATCCAGAGGAGGTGCTTGTAATTTGTTTTAAATGCCACCGAAAATTCTGGATTGTGAAGAAAGTGTCCACAGTGCCAAATTTAGTTACCCACTCTCAGCAGAAATTAGAATGTCAATTCAAAGAGAAAACCTAATTTAATTTCTATATTATGCTTCCATTCAGTTCATAAATGCAATGTCATGATCCTTTTCAGGATGTGGGATGTCCCTTACAAAGTTTTCTTTTAACTTCCTTCAGTAAACATATACTTAGCAGTAAATTCATTTACATCTTGGGGCTTTTACAAATGAAAGCTTTTATTGTAACAAGTAAGAATTTTTCTGGAGAACCTTGTTATGGTTGAAGTAATATTTTATGATTGTAATTTAGCGAATATTGCAGGAAACCTTAGGAAAAAAATACATGTAGTTTCCAACTTGGAGAATAACCTCTACATTTAAAATATATAGTAACATAGTAGCTCTCTTTCTGCCAAAGATTCTGAATAGTTTTGACTCATATTTACTGTATGTATCATCTATCTCCACTTCGTCTCTAACATTATCAGTTATCTATCTGTATATCTTTATCATCGTAATGTCTAGTTACCAATCTTTTAATATCACCTATCATACATCTTTCTACATACATACATGTGCCTAGACAATGAACTTTAGATTAAATGAAATGTAGGAAAGATATGCTTTAAATGAACATATCATCCCATAAGCCCTCATGTTTTATAAGAACTGCCTTTGGAGATTTTTGTAAATATTTTTTAATGATTTATTTTTATATTATGTGCATTGGTGTTCTGCATGTAGATATGTCTGTGTGAGGGTGCCACATTCCCTGGAACTGGAGTTACAGACAGTTGTGAACTGCTATGCAAGTGCTGGCAATTGACCATAGGTGCTCCAGAACAGTCTGTGCTCTTAACCACTGAGCCGTCTCTCCAGTCCCCAAATCGTTTCTGCTTTGGATATTTTAAATAATCTGTAACAGCCATTTTTAAAGATTGGATAACAGAATATTCCCAACTTACTGTATAAAATTATTTATTAGTTTGGCAGAGGACAAGAATGTACCACAAAAGAAAGGATTTCTATGATCCGATGAAACAAAACAAAAACAAAACAAAAAATTTCCATTCAGTGTTCCCATTTATTACTAACCCGGGGTCTATTAAGATTTGGAAAACACAAATTCTAAGAGGCAGCTGCTAGAGATTGCCAATTATAATTTCTCAATTCAAAGAGAAAATCTTTTTTGACTCTAAAATTCCGTCCTTGTTTTCTCCTTTCATGAATTATCACACAGCCAAAGCAGAATGCGTGTATATGTGTGAGGAGAGATCCAGCAGACTTGCTTCCTGTCTGCTGCAAAAAAATGCCTCACCTCAGATGACCTTGATTCTCTTCGCATTCAATAAACTTTACAACAGACTTAATTATAATGAAATTAATTCAGATTGAAATTATCTGTCTCTGCTTGTCCTCAGTTTCTATGAGGGATCTTTAAATGCCATCAGTCCTGTTGCCGAGAGTCTGTGTGTCATTATGTCTACTCTATAATGATTTATCCAAGGTCATATGAGACCAATTTTTGTTCTCCCTGGCAAGGAGCTTCCAGAGCTCTACTACATTCTGAATAGATAATTATTCCTTTACCACAACGTGTGTAGACAAACAGCTGGTGAATAAAGAGATGCCATTAAGCCACACTTATGTTTTTGAATATCAAGTTTTAGAAATATTTCGGAAGGTATTCTACCATGGATTATAGATTCATTTCATTTGTTAATAAATCTCTCATGATACAATTTTCTTCATGTAACTTACATCAACTAATTTAAAATTGACTGGGTCACTCAAGGTAAAAACTTGATTAAAACTAGTGAAATGGGTTCTGGGATACAGCTCAGTTGGTAGAATGCTTAAATAGCACGCAAAAAAAAGTGTTTTAACTTTGATCCCAACACTGAATAAAGCTAGTGTGGTGATGTAAGTGTCTAATTCCAGCTCTTGGAATTTGGAGGCAGGAGGATCAGATATTAAATACCATTCTTTATTATATAGTGAGTTTAAATCTACCTTGTGCTACATGAGATTGTTAAAAAAACTGAAATATTTATTAAAAATTATAGCTATGGCAAATATAGAATTTGGAAACTACAAGTTCAATTTCTTAATATGTCAATGTAGAAATGAACAACGTTTTTATTGGAGAAGATAAATGATTCTTGTAATTTGGGTTTGCTAGCTGAATCACAAGCTTATTTAAAATGAATTTGTATCATAAAATTTAAAATCTCAAACCCATATGAATATTGCATGTTTGGGAACTTTTGGCCCCCTGTTCATAAAACAGTCCAGAGACAGATCTCCAGAAGTCCTGTAACTTCGAACACTGGTTGGTGTCTGGGAACTTGGCTTCGGAAACACTCCCTAACTGTTGAGGTAATTTTTAAAGATCTCAATTGCTCGTTCACATAATGTAATTTTTATTAACATCTGCTTTCCTTCTGCGAGTCTGGAATATGGTAGTCACTAGCCAAAAATGCCATGTGCCCAATTCTGAATAAAACTCTTAAGTGCTGAGCTGTAAATGGCTTCTGCATATTAAAAATGTTGCAACCATGTTTCTGCACTTTCTCTTTTCTAGAGGTAGAGGGAGCTTGTGAGTTAGTGCATAGGAAGAGTCCATGGGTTATTTCCTTACTTGGTATTATTTGGTCTTTTTGCTACAAATATGTATGTGTATGATACATATATCTTCATAGTAAATACTCGATATTAGTACTATGATGCATGTGGCTATATGCTATGGTCTTAGGACCCCTACTGTGAATCACCATATATGTAGATAATTGTGGGGATTCCTAAGACAGAATAACTACACTCTTGCTAATTCATCAATGTGGGAGTTTCAGGAAAGAAAGAAACTTACTCATGATAAGAATTGAATGTATGGGAATAAATATCTACAGAGCAGAACAGTATTTCAGGAAAGGCGCCATGATAAATATGCTACTTACTAAACTCTTTCAAGGATTTGTGAAATTTGAAAGCTAGAATTATTTGTATACATAAATAAGAAGAAAATGCCATGGGAAAGCTTGGCATACTTTATTTCAATTGCTCTAGTGCTAGCTAACTTTTGCTATAAACATACTTTTCAAATTGTAGTAAATTTTTACCTTCTGGTTTATGGAGTTTTATCCATTGTGAGAAGTTTTATATGAGACCTTAGCAGTTAACCTGGTATGCAAAATTGCTGCTGCTTTGAGGTAAAATGAGAGCTATCCTTGAAGAACTAAAAGCTCAGTCATGGAGTTACACACAAATTAGGAAATAATTCAAATAATGGTGTATATGAAATGGCTCAGCAAAGGATTTAAGATGATTATGTTATAGAGTGACTATGAAAATGAAAATTTTCTACAAAATTGGTTTTCCAAATTAAATTTCTC
Source organism: Rattus norvegicus (assembly GCF_021556685.1). Lineage (NCBI taxonomy): Eukaryota > Metazoa > Chordata > Mammalia > Rodentia > Muridae > Rattus > Rattus norvegicus. The sequence goes on along the minus strand of NC_141544.1, from coordinate 21,965,023 downwards.
AAAGGACTTGTTTATTGCCTGAGTTCCAAAGAATAGAAGTATATTACAGGTAACTCAGTTTGTAATCTGAGTTCTCAAAGAGGTCATAGCAGGGGTATTTCAATGCTATTGGTCATCAGGAGTTTAATGAGAACACTCCAACAACCGACTAAGGAATATAATGCTCTCAATGTATGATCTGACTGTGACTTGGAGGGAAAGGCAGCGCTTGCTGTTTCACTTGCTGAAGCCAGCATAATCCTCCTTACCCAAACTCTGACAAGATTCAGAAATAGAAATTGAAGAGTAACCAACACAATGTGAATAAATGTATTCTAATGCCAAGCAAATAAATTCAAATTTGAAAAATCATATTGTATAATAAAGGCTATCCAAGGTTAATCACATTATTAGGAAATCTATTCATATGAACCCACATTGTACTTCCAACCAGAAAACCCTTACGGGCCATCCAGTGGGTCTTACAAACGAATTTCATAAAGACTAACTACAAGTTGGCCAAAACACCTTACTATGCAGACAGACACAAGGATATTTCCTGGTCATACCATTGAGCCATATTTCTCCTGAAATAATAAGCAACAGTAAATATCTAGTGGGTCATTTTACTGGAAATCCTGTGATGTAGATAGGAATATTATCCATACTCAAGGGTGAAAGAAACCAAAGTACAGTTTAGATTTCATGTGGGCATACACTGGTGACTCAGTGTCAAATAGAGGAGTGAGGTTCTACATTCTTCTAAATTCTTCAATATATATATTTACATATTCTACATATACTCATTCTTCAACATATATACACACATATTCTACACACACACACACACACACACACACACACACATATATATATATATATAATATATACATTCTTCTGGACCATAATTTCACAATGTTAGACATCCTTGCTAAACACAGAGTTGAAACTAGACAATTGGTTGAGAATTCAGAGGAAAATGTGTAGGTTGTAAGATCATTGTATGTATGAGAGATTAAAACAGTAATCTACAGTGGATCACGAAGAGCGATAAACCCTAGGAAATTCATTGAAACCTGTTTTAGAAATGTGAAAAGGGACCAGTAAAGAAGGGTGAGCTGTAAGAAGTTGAAAGAAACAGGGAGAGTTGGAGAAATAAAGTGAATAATAAAGAGAAGTTGATGGTCCATTGTGCTGCTAATGGTTGTCTATGTAAGTGTCACCTAAGGACATAGCCATGGCTTTGCAATCTAAGATTCACTGACTTCATGTCAACTACAGATACAATGCATCTGAGGGACAAAATAATTTTTTGTTTTGTTTTATTTTATTTTATTTTACTGTTTTTGCAAAATATATTTTATTGGATATTTTATGTATTTACATTTCAAATGTTATCCTCCCTCTCCCAGACCCCTTCCCCTCCCCCTGCTTCTATGAGGATGCTCCCACTCCCATCCAACCACTCCCACCTCATTGCCCTGGTATTTCCCTACATTGCAGAAACCAGCCTTTACAGGAACAAGGGCTTCTTCTCCTATTGATGCCAAACATTGCCATTCTCTGCTACATATATGGCTGGAGCCATGGGTCCCTCCATGTGTACTCATTCGTTGGTGTTTTAGATCCTGGGAAGCAGAAGGATTTGGATGGTTGATACTGTTCTTCCTATGGGGTTTCAAACTACTTCAGCTATTTCAGTTATTTCTAGCTCAGCCATTGGGGTCCCTGTTTATACTCCAATGGCTAGCAAGCCCCCTCATCTGTATCAGTAAGGTTCTAGCAGAATATTTCAGGAGACACCAATATCAGGCTTCTGTCAACAAGTACTTGTTGGCATCAGCAATAGTGACTAGTTTGGGTGGCGATATATGGGGTGGATCCTTAGTTGGGGCAGTTTCTGGAAGACCTTTCCTTTAGTTTCTGCTCCATTCTTTGTCCCAGTATTTCCTCCCAAGAGTATTTTGTTCTCCATTTTAAGAAGGACTGAAGGATCCACATTTTGGTCATATTATGTGTGGTTCTATGTATGCTTTCAGCTATGGGAAAGTTCCTTTTCTGAATGTGGGTGTCCTTGTATTTGGAGTATAAATGTTCAGAATTGAGAGTTCATCTTGGTAGATTTTTTCCTTTGATGTGTATGAAGTGTTCTTCCTTATCTTTTGTGATAACTTTTGATTGAAAATCGATTTTATTAGATATTACAATGGCTATTCCAGCTTGTTTCTTGGTACCATTTGCTCAGTAGTTTTTTTCCAAACTTTTATTCTGACGTAGTGTCTGTCATTGTCCTTAAGGTACATTTCCTGTATGCAGCAAAATGCTGGGTCCTGTTTATGTATCCAGTCTGCTAATTTTACTGGGGAATAGATTCCATTGGTGTTAAGAGATATAAAGAAATAATGATTGTTTCCTGTTATTTTTGTTGTTAGAGGTGGAATTATGTTTGTGGGACTATCTTTTTTTAGGGGGGTTGGTTGTTACAAGAAGATTACTTTCTTGCCTTTTCTAGGGTGTAGTTTCCCTCCTTGTGTTGGAGTTTTACATCTATTATTCTTTGTAGGATTGGACTTGTGGAAAGATATTGTGAAAATTTGGTTTCATCATGGAATATCTTGGTTTCTCAATCTATGGTAATCGTTTTGCTGAAAACTGTAACCTGGCATTTATGTTCTCTTAGTGTCTGTACGACATCTGCCTAGGATCTTAGGACTTTCATAGTCTGTGGTGAGAAGTCTGGTATACCTCTGATAGGTGTGCCTTTATATGTTACTTGATGTTTTTCCATTACTATATTTAATATTCTTTCATTTTTTGTGCATTTGTTGATTTGACTATTATGTGCCAGGAGGGATTACTTTTCTGGTTCAGTCTCTTTGGAGTTCTGAAGCCTTCCTGTATGTATGTATGGGCATCTCTTCTTTTAGGTCAGAGAAGTTTTCTTCTATAATTCTTTTGAAGATATTTACTGGCCCTTAAGTTGGGAATTGTCCCTCTCTCTATACCTATTATCTTTTGGTTTGATCTTCTCATCATAGGGGTTCAGGGATGGTTCAATATATGGAAATACATCAATGTAATCCACTATATAAACAAACTCAAAGGAAAAAAAAACCACATGATCATCTCATTAGATGCTGAAAAATCATTTGACAAAATTCAATACCTCTTCATGTTAAAAGTATTGCAAAGATCAGGAATTCACAATTTACACTGAAACGTAGTAAAAGCAATATACAGCAAACCAGTAGCTAACATCAAACTAAATGGAGAGAAACTTGAAGCAATCCCACTAAAATCAAAGATTAGACAAAGCTGTCCGCTCTCTCCCTACTTATTCAATATAGTTCTCAAAGTCCTAGCCAGAGCAATCACACAACAAAAGGAGTTCAAAGGGGTAAAATTGGAAAGGAAGACTCCAGAGAATCAAATAACACTATTAAAAACGGGGTACAGAGCTAAACAAAGAATCCTCATCTGAAGAATATCAAATGGCTGAGAAACACCTAAAGAAATATTCAACATCTTTAGTCATCAGAGAAATGCAAATCAAAACAACCCTGAGATTCCACCTTACACCAGTCAGAATGGCTGAAAAACTTAAAAAACTCAGGGGACAACAGATGCTGGTAAGGATCTGGAGAAAGAGGAACACTTCTCCATTTTTGGTAGAATTGCAAACTGGTATAACCACTCTAGAAATCAATCTGGATGTTTCTCAGAATATTGGACATAGTACTACCTGAGGACCCAGCCAAACCGCTCCTGGGCAAATACCCAAAAGATGCTCCAACGTATAACAAGGACACATGCTCCACTATGTGTATTTGGCCATATTTGTAATAGCCAGAAGCTAGAAAGAAGCCAGCTGTCCTTCAGCAGAGGAATGGATACAGAAAATGTGGTACATCTACACCATGGAGTACTACTCGACTAATACAAACAATGACTTTATGAAATTCATAGGCAAACGGATGGAGCTAGAAACTATCATCTTGAGTCAGCTAACCCAATCACAAAAGGACATACATGGTATACACTCACTGATAATTTATTATGAGGCCAAAACCTCAGATTACCCAAGATAAGATCCGCAGACCACATGAAGCTCAAGAAGAAGGATGACCAAAGTGTGGATGCTTCAGTCTTTCTTAGAAATAGGAACAAAAATATCCATAGGCAGAAATACAGAGACAAATTTGAAGCAGAGACTGAAGAAAAGGCCATCCAGAGACCGCTCCACCTGGGGATCCAGCCCATACACATGCAGCCGCCAAACCCAGACAATATTGTTGATGCCAAGAAATGCATGCTGACAGGAGACTGATTTAGCTATCGCCTTTGAAAGGCTCTGTCAGAGCATGATAAATACAGAGGGGAATGCTTGCAGCTAACCATTGAACTAAAAGCCAGGTCCTCATTGGAGGAGTTAGAGAAAGGATTGAAAGAGCTGATGGGGCTTGCAACCACATCAAAATAACAATGCCAATGAACCAGAGCTGCCAGGGACGAAACCACCATCCAAAGAGTACATGTGGACAAACTCATAGCTCTCTCTTCATATGTAGCAGAGGATGGCCTTGTTGGGCATCAATGGGAGGAGAAGTTCTTGGTCCTGCCAAGGCTGGACCCTCAGTGTAGGGGAATATCAGAGCGGGTAGGTGGGAAGAGATGGGTGTGAGGGAATAGCTTCATAGAAGATGGGGGAGGGGAGGATGTGGTAGGTGGTTTATGGCAGGAAACAGGTAAAAGGGATAACACTTGAAATGTAAATAGATAAAAAAGTATCTAAAAAAAGAAAAGAAAGAAAGCAAGGAAGAAAGAAAGAAGGAAAGAAACAGGGAATGGTAGAGAATAAACAAAACATACACATTTTTGTAAGATATTTTCCCATGAAGGGGAGATAACTGAAGCAATGGCTGCAGAAAACAACCAGTTCTACTTTGTTTTCAAGATGAAATATTCAATGTGTATTTTAGAACATGGGATAGTCCAGATTAGTGGAAACATATTTTCAGAAGAAGTGTTTTCAGATGTTGCCCTCAGGTACCAAAGCACAGTCTATCTAGTCTACCTGCGATGGGGAAGGCTCAAATCATCAATATTCTATAGCCATCACAGGAGAGAAAGCAAAGAGAAAGCATTGAAAAGGATTGTCCCTTGGAAATGATGCACTCTGGGCTGCTATCATTTGGATGCGATGCATGTCTCCCATTCCTATAGCTAATGTGGTGTTGAAACCTTTTTTGCTCTGGCTGATGACACCATTGGGAAAATAAGGTCATGAGGGTGGGTAAGTCAACACTGGATGAGGACGTGAACGGTACAGCCTAAATGGACGAAGTAGAACATTGATAATGTGCCTTTGCTTCTCGATCTTTCTTCTCCTTTTTATACTCTCTGCTTCCTCAATAAGCTATGAGCTGAGCAGATTTTTTGCTACACCTTTCTGTTGCAGTATAATTAAAAAAAATGTTTTCTTTTATCCTGCACTAGTGCTGACACTGTAGGGCCACATGGCATATGTGAGATATTTTCATCTCAGTCAACAAAGTGTCTCACCTGCTAAGCTCCATTCCATATCACACTGCCTATGGCTACTTCTGAGCCCCAGAGCCATCTCTCTACCCATCTAGTTCCCAAGGCAGGTTGCCACCATGCCAGGTATACAAATACAATTCTGTGGCATGCCCAGTTTTCCTGTCATCACACATTCTCTTGAACTCAATTAAGTTGCCACATGAAAGAACACACCACACAATAACCTCTGATCCAATTGATAAGATAATTGCCCACTAAACAGCACAAAATCCTGTCCACATTCATCCCTTATGACTAGTCATTAGAACCTGTAAATATGCAGAGAGAAATCTTAACATCTGCTGTCACGATTTCTCAGCTGCTCTCCCTCCTCTCTCTCTGGTCTCTTCCTCTCTAAAACTTTTCTCCTGCCCATCCTCCCTTCTTGTCCAACCATAGGCCTTGTTCTATTGGGTACCTGCCTTCTCCTGCATAAGGGGACATCAACCTACAACTTTCTATGTTGGTGTTTCTTCTTTTACTCAGGCTTAAGAGAAATACAGTGAGAGTACAAAGTCCTGAAACGTTGGATACAAAGGTCAAGACAAAGTGTTTCACCGAAATTGATTGGCACAATTGTGTTCTCATAGTCATGAAGGTGAGTATAACATACTCATTTTATTTTTATCATTAAAACAAGAAAAACTGAGGAAGTGTGTGAAGCATTTTTAGAAATGTGGAGAATGTCTAGGAGAGTCAAGAATTGACTTATTATCTTTCTGCTAGGTCTCTTCTTAAGGTTCTATCACCTTGCAAATGTAGCACAGGCTGGCAAAAAGGCTTTATAAACTTATGAGCTGGAAAGATGCTTCACATCAAAATGATACTCAGAGCATCTTCATTGGTCTCAAACATAAATATAGTAAAGAACTGTCATGGGTCTAGTACTTGTTGTCTCAAGACATATAAGAATGGAAAAGCCATGAAGGAGATTGAAGAATGAAAGGATGTTTAAGAATGCCTTTCTACTTTCTCAACAGTTGCTATGCAATCCAGATCACAGACACTTTTATTTTGAAGACATCCACTTTTGTTGTTGTCTACTAGGCAGATCGTGGCTAATTAATAGCATAGTACATTGATGTGTAAAAGTTAAAAGATCATTCCTGGTACCTGTTGGAGATTGGTAATATTGTTCCTTTGTGAGTGAAAGGATTAATATTCACTCAGTCTCAGGCTGAATATGTTTATATATTCCCTTTAATCTCTCTCTCTATTACATACAAATATATTTCTCTACCTATTTAGAATAATTCTAGTATATATGGATATATGCATATAAATATACAAACATTGTAGATCAGGGACATGGATATTTAAGTCTTAAAAATGATGTCATGTGTGGTGATTTTATAGATTAACCATGTGTATTTGAGTGGCTCTTACTTTTCCTAAAATAAACTCCTACCATTAGGAAGCCTTTTATCTGAGTGATTTTAAGAAAGATGACATTTTTTCGTTTGTATAGTTCTATATTTAACAAATGCTTGTTGAACTAATAATGCCATTTTAATATTTATTATGGTTGTTCCCATATTTTGAGAAGCTGGATTAATTATATTTCTATTAGTGACAATGACTTTTAAACAACTTTTTGAAAAACAAGGAATTACTATTTTGTTTTTAAGGAATAGAAAGGATAGGTAGAGTTATCACAGCTGGTTTTCAGTTAAAATTTATAATGTGTAATTTAACTAGAAGAGCGTAATTTTAAATTTACTCAAGTGATTTAAATAATTACATGGAGACAGGCAGGTATTCCTCTGTTAGATAAATGTGTTTTGTTAGAAAACACTGAGAATGATTTAAAGAAAATTCACCAGTCCACAATAGAGAATTTAAATCAGCATTTCAATAATTGAGGAGGATTTAATGTAAAACAGCGAGCCTTTCTGAAATAAGCAATCAAAATAATTCATTAAAGCAGCAATCATGAGTAAGCCTGGCTGTTGCTCTACTGGATATGTAAACAAAATCGGTAAATATTGTCGAAATAAAACCTCAGGTACTTCAACCTCCTTTATTGCTGGAGGGGAAAGAGTACTTTATTATCACTCTGAATTTTTGTCTTTCAAAAATGAAATGCAAAGGTGAGAAGGAAAATTCAAGTAAGTAAAGATCTGATAAATACATGGTGAATCTTCAATCTGTGATATAAAGAAGACTCCCCAAACTTATGAATACTCAACTACTCAAAATTTTAAAAATTAATGAAATGAAAATCATACTTTTTACAGATTTAAATGACACATTGATATATTTAAAATACTAATTATATTGAATTTTTTCTTTGACAGCTTCATACATATATAAAATACATTTCAATTTTTACTCCTGTAACATTGTTTACTTACTTTCTCAATCTATTGCCCATCCTGCCTACCTACAAGTTCATTTTTTACATATTATTGAATTTTGTTGATTTTGTTTTTGATTTTTAATTGGAAGGAGTTGTTTTGGGATCCATTAATCTTAACCTGGAACATCTGTGTAAATAGGGAATTTAAATTACACATCAAAACCTGATGGGTTTCTCAGTGGGTACAAATGATGACAATAATAAGTTAGCAGGAAGAATTTTTAGTTTCATGTCTGTTTGTGAAATAAAATATCCTGGCCAATAGTAACATAATGTGGAAAAGTTATATTTCTATGTTATAGCCCTTCATCTTGAAGAACTCAAGAGAGAAATTCAAGCAACTAGTCATATTGTATCCACAATCAAGAGTAAAGGCAGAATCTATTCATCCTTGAGTGTTGGCTTGCTTTTAACACTCATCTAGCTTTATTTATTTTTATACAAATTCAGACGCTGTGCTTTGGGAATGGCACTACCTATAGTGAACTGTATCATCTCATATCTATCAACAATCAATGTAAGGTACTCACCCTTATTCCTGCCGCATGTAGACAATTTTTCATTAGATTCTCTTCCCATGGGATTCCAGGTTGTATGAGGCTGACAGTTAAAATCAACCAATACCACATTAGGAGGCTTAATCTATGATTGACTGTTGCTAGGATCAGCCTTGTGGCAGTCATTATTGGTGTAATATTATTTGACGTGCCAAGTCCAGAGGACAGCTTTTCACAACCATTCTCTCTGTTTTCTAGATCTTATATTCTTTCCACTTCACTTCCATGATAATTCTTGAGTCCTAGAGGGGATGGCATACATGTCCTGTTAGTGCCAAACACCCAATTGTCACTTATTCTCAGCAGTTTGATCAGCCACGTGTCTTTGCTTTATCATTTATTACAAGAAGGCTTCTGTGATTGAGATTGGGAGTTAGCATTTATCTGTAGACGTTACCATGATGTTTAGAAGACAGCTTAGTGTAATGAAACTTTTGCTGACATAAATTCAACCCTAAGACATAAGGTCATTAATTTTTTGACCAGATTTGCAGTACCAAGCATGAATTCTTCATTGGAGAGTAGAACTCAAATCCACAAGAGTGGGTTTAGTTACCTGATGACTCCTGCATTGTCACGACACTGAGAACCAGGCATAGGCCTGTGAGATTTAAGAAGAAACACATACTCAGGTCATTTGTGTTAAAAGAATGCCATCCAGGCTTTACTGAGATCTCCTTATATACTAGAGACAAAAGCCAAAAACAAGAAAGCAGGTGAAAATCCCCAACCAGGAAAACAGGAGAACAGGAAAAATCAGTGTTGTGGAAAGTCCCAGCCCCAAAACACGGGCATAAACAATGGCTTAATAACAACAAGCTGAAAGGATCGTCAAGGGAGAAGGGTGCCATGGAAAGTCCCGGGCCCAAATCAGGGGCAGAGAGCAGCTACCAAGGGTATAAACAACTTCTTGCCATAGCAGGATAAAAGGCTCAGTGAGGGGGAAGGGAAAGACCCCAAGGCAGGGCCCAACGGTTACCCCCACAATAGATTTGCCAGTGTTGTACCAATGCACACACAGATTGCCTGACAGGTTGATTTGTAGTTCAGAGGGTTCAGTATTATATAAGACCATTGATGCCTTTCTAGCAGTCTGTATAACACCTTCCTTCATCATAAAATTTAAACATCTCTGGGGAAGTTTCTAGCTCATTTCTGCCTTGAGTTTTCTGCACTTTGTAACTAAGTTTGTGGTATCTCATCAGTTGGGTCTCATCAACTAGCTCTAGTTGGCAATTAAGAGAACTGTCAAGAGCCTTAACCACAAAGCCATTATTTTATGAAGTTATTGGGGAAAATAAAATGCAAGCATGTTTGCCTGTCTTATTATTTCATATCTGCCCTTACCTGCCTCTCTCCTTTGTCCTGACTCCAACTTGAAATTTTCTTTTCTTTTTTTTTAAAGGTATGATACTGGCGTTATTATTCAGTACCAGTGAGAATATTAAAGACAATGGTGAGTAAAAAAGTAAGAATGAGTCAATCTTTTACTTAATGTATGACTTAAACATGCATGTTTTATAGTTCCTTGAAATTATGCATATTTAATTTAAAATTTTACTTATTCACTTTACAAACTACTCACTGCCCTGCTCCTAATTGCCCCTCCCACAGTTCTTCCCCTCCCTTCCTTCTCCGCCTCTGAGTGGGTGATCTAAACATTGAATTCTCTGAGAGGTTAGGTACTTCCTTACCCACTGAAGCCAGAGAAGGCAGCCCAGATAGTAGAAAATACCCATATGCAGGCAGCAGCATTTGAGATCTCTACCTCTCCAATTCTTTGAGACCCACATGAAGACCAAGCTGCTTATCTGCTTGTGTACATGTGTGTAGGGAGGCATAGGTCCAGCCCATGTATGCTCTTTTGTTGGTGGTTCAGTTTTTGAGAGCACCAAGGATCCAGGTTAGTTGATTCTGGTGGTTTTCCTTTGGAATTCCTATTCCCCTTGGGGCTGCAATCCTTCTTCCTCTTCTTCTCTAAGAGTCCCCAAGTTCTATCAGCCATTTGGTAATGAGTGTCTGTATCTGTCTGAGTCAGTCGCTTGGTGAAGCTTCTCAGAGAACAGTTGTGCTAGGCTGATGTCTGTAAGCATAAGGGTATCATTAATAGAGTCAGAGATTGATGTTTGCCCCTGATATGGGTCTCCAGTTGGACAACTGACTGATTGGCTTTTCCTTCAGTCTCTGCACTATCTCCTGTGCTTGTATTTCTTGCAGACACAATGATTTTTGAGTTGAGTTTTGTGGTTTGATTGATATCTCTATCCCTCCTCTGGGACAAATTTCTTGTAAGAATAAAATTTATATTTTATGAAGGAAGGTATTCACCACTTCATGCTCTTTGGTTCTTTTGCTCTTCTTTTTAGAAAACTATTGTTGTTATTGTTGTTGTTGTTACTGTGGTTGTTGTTACTATTAAATTCTGCTGATCTAAGTGTATATAAGATTTCTTTATCTATGGAGGAGCATAGGCATTAGTTATCCAATGCCAAATACTTAAACCTAAAAACATAAATACATGTAACATTACACACTTAGCAGATTATGCTTAGAAATAGGTATCTATATACATATACATCGTACACAGATACACTTGCATATATACATGTAACAAACATTAAAGGGGGTGCTGGAGAGATGGCTCAGTGGTTATGAGCACTGACTAGGTAAGGAGAGTTTTGCATTTTACATTATCTTTGACAGTTGTTTCAATGTTTCCTATGGTATCTTATGCCCTTGAGATTCTCTCTTCTATCTCTTGTATTCTGTTGGTAATGCTTGAATCTATGACTCCTGATCTCTTTCCTAGGCTTTCTATCTCCAGGGTTGTCTCCTTTTGTGATTTCTTTATTGTTTCTATTTCCAGTTTTAAATCCTGGATGGCTGTTTATGTCCTTCTTAAAGTCCTCCATCGTCCTCATAAAATGTGATTTTAAATCCAAATCTTGCTTTTCTGGTGTGTTTGCATATCCAATATTTGCTTTGGTGGGAGAACTGGGCTCTGATGATGCCACGTAGTCTTGGTTTCTGCGCTTGCCTCTTGCCATCAGGTTGTCTCTAGTGCTAGCTTGTCTTTCTGTCTCCAAAGTGGCTTGACCCTCCTGAAGGCTGTGTGTTAGTATTCCTGTAGACCTGTTTTCTTTCAGCTGGATCTGGGTACAGAGAGCTATGGGACTGGGTCAGTTCCGGGTGTAGGCAGAAACCAGAAGGGTCCTATCCCAGACTGCTCCTGGGTTTGTGTATCCAGAGGGCACTAGGCAGGTTCCCACTGGGCCAGGAATGTGAACAGATATAGTTCAGCTCTGGGCGAAGGCATTAACCAGTGATGCATTTTCTAATATCAAGCTTTCTAATTAAGAGTCTATATAAATTCTTGGAGAAGTTTTTCACCTATCAGATAACGAAAACAAATCATTTTATTTGGAATAGTGATGTCATTAATGTATCTATCTTTTGACAAATAGATACTGCATTGCTAACTCTTTTAAACATGACAGGGAGCCAAGCAGCCTCTCCTTTTCTCTGGTTGCTTCCAGGTAGTGAGAGAACATGAGTAAACGGATAATTCCAACTATGAGCATGGGGCTGGGAGTCATCAATGTTCTACGGATGCCTGTCAAAAGCAGGACAAATCCACCCTGGATAGACTTGCATGGAAGAGAATGCAAATAGCTGGTAAGACAAAGTTTAAAGAATGAAAGAGTTGATAAATGAAAGAATTAGAAAAATGAAAAGAGCTCAGCAAGGGATTAGTTTAAACTCGTGAACACATAGGAGCAACCATTTGATGTTCTAGTCATGAGAGATTAGAGCATGAGATTCAATATATTTAAAGTGGAAAATGAAGAGAGGGGAAGCATAGTCAATGAAGTCTATGTCCCAGTTCATACAATCTGAAAACAACAGAAGCCAACATTTCTCTACTACCTCAAGATGTTGAATGCTGCCTGCTGCCCTCATTGAGGAGTATTGTTCAGTTAATCCACCAATTCAAATGCAATTGACTTCCAGAAATCTGCTGTTCCCATATCTACAAGAACTGTTTTGGTAGCTACCCAGGTAGCCTTTAATTTAGCCATACCGGCACATAGTAATACATAGTTAAATCCCCTCCAGGTCTTTCCTAAGGTTAACTTATTTTCTTTACACTGAATTATATTCTATTATGTGAAAAGGCTGTATTCTATTTATTTCCCTAGTGAAGGACATAGTCTTGTTTGCAGTTTGAATTAAGAATAAAGCTGCTATAAACAGTCATGGACACGTTTTTGTGTAAATATAAATTTTCAATTCATTTTGTGTAAATACCACAAAGTAAAATTTTTGAGGTATTGAGCAAAAGGTGTATTTATTTTTCTAAGAAACTACCAAATCGTCTTTCAAAATGGATGTGCCGTTTTTCACATTTTTCAATAAAGAAGAGTTTTATTTCACATTCTCATCTATAATTTATGCTGCTTAGGTTTTGGATTTTATATATTATGATAGGTATACAGTAGTAGCTCATGTTTTAATTGTATTTCCTAATACAATGAATGACAATAAAAATGGCATGATATATTATCTTCTTACTGGCCATCTGGGTCTCCTTTAGTGAAATATGTCTCTTTAGATATTTTGCACAACTTTAAATTGAGCTGTTCACAGTCTTACCATTGGTGTGTAATAATTATTTATATAGTCAATTGGAAATCATTAATCAGCTGAATCTCTCATAAATACTCTCCAAATTTATGGCTTATTTGCCTTCTAGCTCTGTAATACATCTCTGAAGAAGATTTAATGCTCTTTAAAGTACACCCTCTTCCTCCCTTTCTCCTCTTTTTAGATGATACTTATGCATTTTAAGTAGGATTTTAGGTAAATATGCAATAATAACAAAATATAGTTTACCATATTACTTAGTAATATTATCTTTTAACCAGAAAATAAGATAGAGTAAACCTGTAATGCTGCTTGGGCAAATGTCATGATAGTTAGGTCTCAGAACTAAAGAAAACCGAAGGAAAAGATTTTTTGTAGAATTATGTCTGGGTAATTTATATTTATTTACCTAATCACCTAACAAAATATATATTGTTAGCCTACAAGTTTGAGTAATTAAAATATAACCGCTCTAGACACCCATGTCTTGTTTGTGTGTGTGTGTGTGTGTGTGTGTGTGTGTGTGTTCAGGTTATAAGTTTTTAAATTACTGAACGCAAAGGTGAGAAAATGTTGTAAGAAAGGAAACAACAGATATTTTGACAAATAGCCATTATTTTCCTCAACCTATGTAGAGCGACATGACATGTGTATAAACTGCCGAGTGAAGGAGCCTGAGTCCCCATAAATCAAGCAGCAGTTTAGAAACAGAGCACTACAGACATTAGAAAACGACTTCTGCAACTACTCAGAGGGTGTTGTTTTTCAAAGCATTTGTGAAAACTCTTAGAAACATTGCTTTTATTATGTATTTTAGCAACTGACCAACTATATCCTCAGGACAGATTTATATGCATAGAATGGTTCCATGGATAGCTCTCTTTTCCTTAAATTTGTTAACTACCATGTGATTTGGTCATAGAAGTTTTAGTATTGAATCTTGACATATTTCTTTCTTATTTTTTTGTAAAAACGGTTTGCAATTAAAAGATAGTTTGAAACAACATCTTTAAAGAATTTTCAAGCTTCTCAATGGAAAATTTTCACCCGATGACCATTTAGAGTTTTTAAATCTGATCATCTGTTTATAGTCAAGTTTTGACATTACCAAAGGAATTAAAATTGAGCTACTATTTCAAACACAGCTTGGTCCTCTAGTCTTCGGCATCTGAAAAGCATGTTCCATGCAATGTATGCTACTTGTGGAAATCAGTAACTTTTTCAACGGCAATTCATTAACAGTTTAAGTAGCTTAGAATAATTTTGATTTAGGTATTTTAAATCTCATAGATTTTATTTTAATATATAAATGGTGCCTTACTTGTCTATGCTCTCTCGTTATAATTTTTCCACCTATTTCACCAAAAATTGTTAGGTTTGGTCACCTGGTGAAATATATCTTAAATATGCCATTAAAGTACATTTGAGAGACTTTAATGGTAAAAGAGTAATTTTTCTAATCAAGGAAATATTAAATTATTGTGATCTATTCAGATTAGCAAGATAAGAAGCATTCCTTCGGTCTTGAGAATGTCTTCTCCTTTTTGTGACTATATATCTATATCTATATTATTTCCATATATATTTGCATATATATATATATATAGTGGGTGTTAAGCATTTTCCTTAATTGTTTTCTACCTTAATTTTTGAGACACAGTTTCTAACTAAACCTGGAACTTACTAATTTATCAAGGATGGTTGTCCAATAGTCTTTAAGAGTCCACTTGTCTCTCTCCTTATGTTGTTTCAGACAAACACTGCTTCATTTGGCTTTTTATATGTGTTCTGGGAATTGAATAACATAGGAACTCATGATTATATAGTGAGCAATTTTCTGAACTTTTCTTTAGTACTGAACATACAATTTTACATGGAAAAAATCACTCTTTGGTGGATTGGACAACTAAGGAGTGATCTGTTTTAAAATATCAACTCATGATACCTAAATAATATATAACTCACTAGCAAATTAGACAGAATTAGAGAACTTAAAAGTAACTCAAACAAAAAAGAAATTCAAACTATTCCAATTAATGAGAACACATTTAAGCCTCCTTGAACAGTGTTACGTGTTTTTGTTCTTTATTAGTAGTGAGAAATCTATTTATTATTTTTCTTATGTAATGTTGCAACAGAAACTGAACTAGGTAGTCGTGTGAATACAGAGCATTCATTCTTAACAACAATATCACTTGATATCTTTCATGTAGGTTGGGCAAAATGCAGGAGAATTACCCCAAGTATATATTATACTATGTAACATAGTTCTTATTTCTAGTGATGTTTAGCATTGAACCATTTTTTAAGGTTTTACTAATTATGACATTTTTTTTTGGTTCTTTTTTTCGGAGCTGGGGACCGAACCCAGGGCCTTGTGCTTCCTAGGTAAGCGCTCTACCACTGAGCTAAATCCCCAGCCCCTAATTATGACATTTTTAATGCTTCATGTAAGGCCACAGAATTTCTAATTCCAAATAAGAAATTTAAGTAAGTCAGGCGCTAATAAAACTTCAGCAGCTTACAATTTTCTAGGAATCATAAATGTCTTTGGTCTCATTAATTGGAATGGTTTATATACGTCTCTTCTTAGGGTTATTTTTGATATTTTTATTGAAAATAGATTCTTCTCTCATATAATACATTCCAAACACAGTTTTCCCTCCCTCTAGTTCTTCCAGTTCCTCCCCGCCCCTTCCTTCTCCCCATATCTGCTCTCAGGTCATTTGCTTTTCAGAGAAAACAGGCCTCCAAGAGATAGTTTTGGGTTATTTTAAAATTCATTATGTCACTGCTTCTGTTTTCCAGAAACAATTCATAATGACCATGCAATACTGCATACTGTTGTGTATGCCTAGGTCTTGGATGGTGATTTTGATTGGATTAGAAGACAACATCAGCTAGATTCTGTTTGGGGGATTTTGGAATTGGTAGTTGCATAATAATTTCCTCGTTAGGGTGTGAAGCATTTAATATGATAACTGGATTTTGTGAAATGGCCATAATATTCAATATAGAAAACAATAGAACAATAGTGAAAGACATGATATTTTAGATGATTTTTATTATTTTATTTTTTTCATACAATGCATTTTTCCTTGCCCTAACAATTTTCAAATCTTTCCCACCCTCAGACCCAACCAACTTCATACTTTCTCCCTCTCTGTCAAACAAAACCCCAAATAACATTAAAAGAAAAAGCAGCAAAAAAAGCAAAGCAAAGCAAACCAATCCAGAAACTTTAATACAAAGACATAAAAACACAGTCTATTTTCTATTGACTAATAGTCCATGGATTTTGGGCCTGTCCTGGAGTGTGTTTGATGTTTTTTTTTTTTTTTTTTTCATTTTAGATACTTTCTGGGCTGGAGAGATCACTCAGGGGTTAAGAGCATTGACTGATCTTCTAGAGGTCCTGAGTTCAAATCCCAGCAACCACATGGTGACTCATAACCATGTATAATGGGATCTGGGCCCTCTTCTAGTGTGCTGAAGATAGCTACAGTGTACTCATGTAAACAAAGTAAATTAACTTTTTTTTGGTTCTTTTTTTCGGAGCTGGGGACCGAACCCAGGACCTTGCACTTCCTAGGCAAGCGCTCTACCACTGAGCTAAATCCTCAACCCCCGTAAATTAATATTTTAAAAAATTACATTTACATATTCTAAATTCTAAAAGGCTTCTCTTTTAAAGTCTATAAAATTCTTCTTATTTTCCTCCTTCTCCTCCTTCTACTGGTCCTCCTTTTCTTCCTCCTCCTTTTCCTGATCCTCCTCCTTTTCCTCCTTCTTCTCTTCTTGTTTTCTTTATACTGCTTATATGGTACACATATCACTAAATAATAAAATTCATTAGTGAGAGAATCAATGGAGATATTATGTATATGACAGGATGTTATCCCGGGGCTCTCAGTCTGCATTCATCCTCTTACTCCCACTGATAAGGTAATTTTTATTGAAAGAATAAACACACTAAAAGCATACTATAGAATATAGGCAGAGTGCATTTCAGTGTAGAACCAAGGAGCATACACTTTCTGGGGGCAAGGCAAGGCAAGCTGTGAGGAGAGTGTTGGGATAATCTCTTGTACACTGTGGAAAGTTTCTCCTAAGCATCAGCTGTCTATTTTGTAAACTTCTTCTTTATTCCCTTTTGGTTGGTTTAGTAAAGAGCTGAATGGCTTCTAGCAAGGCAGGAGAATAGAGGTGGGACTTTCAAGCAGAGATAGGAACTCTGTGAAAGAGTCAGAGGCTGGAGATTTGCTAGACAGATACGGAGAAGAAACGGTTGCTGCTACTGAAGAAAGGTAATGAGTCATGTGCTGTGGTGGGACAGAGCTAGATGGTCCAGGTTATTTTGATGAGCAAGGTGAGAATTACCCAAACTAAGGCTAAGCTTTCATAATTATTAAAATGTCTCCATGTCATTATTTAGGCTGCTGGCGGTTTGAGACTACCTAGCAGTACGACACATTTACACAGGCCGCACCGTTTCTAAGTTTACGAGAACAAACAGCTTTGGTCCTGCCCAGGTGAAGGACAGGCCTGTTTGGAGTAACAATTTTAGGAGCAAGCTGAGTGGTGCCCAGCACAGACTGTATGCCTTTGCTCTTTCCCAGAAAGCCTCTTGTGTTACCTCACATATGAAAAAGTCTAGAGCCATATTTAGACAGCTGCACGCCAATGGCCACACCAGCAGCCCAGGACATCCTGACGATCTCTTGCCGTAACTGGACAAGTGACTGAGTATTCTTTCTTCTCTCCCATAACTAACATCCTGCTGGGCCAAGGGTTCATCTTCACAGTAATTGATTATGAAGGACATGTGTGCCTCCAATGTCCTCCAAACTTGCTAATATCTAAGAGCTACCTAATAGCATGCACTCAGTATACTTAAGTAAATCTGCTATTCAAAAGTTAGTGTGCTTTTAAGTTTCAGATCTAGAGGTTACCCTTTCTTTGACTTTGTCCTCAAACTCTCAAAGACTTTAACCACATAGGCACTTTTCCTAATGATGTTTAGGAAACTTTTCAAATCTGAGATTACATGAAATCGTTTACCTTATTTAACAAGGTGAAATATTGAGGAATTATCTTCTAAGAAACAAGTCATAAGTCATAGTTACATCTAATGAGCTATTATTGAATTTGTACAGACAAATCAAAGACCTTATCTTTTACAGCTCGAAGTGCTGATCTGGTCTGCTATGGTAGCTCGCCATTGATATCTTAATCTTATTGACAAAAATGTAAAAGCAAAGAATCATTTCAGCTCTGCATTGAAGCCGTGGAATGGCTACCATTTGAAAGGTCTAGGCTCTGCAACTCTATGTATTCTTTTCTTTACACTGGTCCATTTTTAATGGTTTTCTTTTTAATTTCTTCAAAATCTTCCTTATCTCTCTTTGGATGAGTCATTCCATTGTATAATGCACTTACTGATGAGTTTTTGTTTTGAATTTTTACCAAATAGAGAAGATTGGTTTGGGTCTGTTTGATCAATTCTGTCAAGTAGGATTAGCCTTTAATTGTAGTGTGGATTAAGGCAGGTATAACAGGTCCTGTGATTTCATAGAGCAATGGCATCCTTGAGATGGAGCAAAAGCTTCAGAATGAAAACTGACACATGCCATCAGTAGTGACACACTGAAGATTCGGATTACTTCTGTGTGGCTTCTGAAAGCTAAGACACTTCTTTCAATCTTTAGAGTCTTAAAGTCTCTCCAGGTTCTGCTCACTAGACAATAGTAGTATTATTTTTGTTCAGCGAGGTCAGAAGAAAAGCAGTGTTTCCTTTGTTTATTGTTTGTTTTGTTTTTTGTCTTTGTTGTAGCTGTTTTTGTATGCTCCAGTCACACGCTGTCCTTTTAATTTTAGGTGAGAATGCATGGGGAAAAGCAAAAAAGGAAATTCTGGGAGCTCACAATTTAATGAGTGGAATATAGTGGCCTCTGACAAGGGTCAACGGTGACAAGTCTGAGGTTGCAACAAGTGGAAAGAGTAATGTTAGAACAGGACTGTAGAAGGCTGATGGATCTGACTCAGGTGGTTTATTAGCTTCTAATATTTGAAGGAAGTATTTGCTTGTGTAGAGTATTTGGAGTAAGACAATGTGTATCTGTAGAAAATCAGAGGCACTCATAAGATTTAAATGGGACATGATGCTGATAAGAGAAGAAGGGGTCTGGAAAAGATGAACAGAATCGCATAGAACAACATTATAGAAGATAGCTCTTAAGCAGAGGACATTAGAAGTGTAACGCCGAGACATAGCTACATAAGATAATTGGTAAACTAAACATTCTTAAGGGCACAGGAGGGAACATTAAACAATATACTGTTGTCATAGTAAAGGTAAACATATATCACACTTAGAATCTATCAAGCTCTACTCTTTACATTTGCTGTATATTAATCATGATAAATGATTAATCATGAAGAATAACTCAGATGAGTATTAACATAATTTGTGGAGCTTTTTGGCCACATACCACAGGACTCATGCTTCATGAGTTAGTTCACGTATAGCTGAGTCTGTCCCATGACAGACTGGTCATTCAGAGCCCTTGCTATAATTTTCTTTTACACCACCTTTACGTATTTGCTCGTATATGTCAAATATCTTTTATGTAACCTTTAAGTAACTGTTGTGATTCTCATTTAAAGAGGGAAAATATTGAATCTAACTTTATTATATATGTTATATATATATGTATATTATACACACATATAATTATGTTTGTTTTACCACAATTTATTTTAAAGTTATTTCTATTTTATTTTTTATCTACCCATTTACTCAGTTAATAGTATAGCACAGAACATTCATTTCATAAAATCTAAGAATTTTTCCATCTCTACTAATGGATGTTAATGTGCAACCTTAAATAACTTCATGTGATTTTTAATTGCTTGCTCTATTCTTGGTTTCATTATATAATTCTTTTTTTTTCTTGTCAAACACCTCAAATTTTACTCATTTTACAAAAAAACTAGATGACACACAGCTACAGAAAAAAAAAAAAAAACCCACAGAGCTTAGCCTATATCCTTTAAAGTCAGAATGGTCACATGGAAAGTCATCATGGATTCTTTTGTTTACTATAAAAGTTAAAGTCAAAAGTACACAGTAGGATTTGAACTGTTTTCTTCTTTCTAGAGATGTGACACACATGCTTTCTGGTTGGTGGCAGTCCACCAAAAATGACAGATGACCAGAAAAGCTGTGTCTCCTCCAACCCCCCCACCAGGTTTAGCTGGATCAGGGTAGCATTAACTTAGCAGGAGAGATTGTACGAAAACAAACAGCAGAGTACCAGCCCCCAGTAAAAAACCCAGCTCACTGGCCTACAGAAGGACTCAGACAAACATGTGTGAGCAGAGCCAGCACACTGTGGTGACAGCACAGCAGACACACCTAGCATGCTGTCCTGACAGAGCTGTGGCCCATTTCTAGCACAGAGCCTGTTTGTACTGGAACCCAGCAAGGGGGCACCAATCAGAAAGCAGATTTGCACTCTCAAGACTCACAGCTAAAAAACACACAGCATATAACAATACTTTGATCTTTAAGTGGTTGACCATGGGCATTCCAAGATCATACTGGGTTAGCTGAGTTTTCATCTAAAAAAATATGTTTCTTGAAAACAATGCTTAGATAGTAGAGAACAGTGGGGCTACATCAAGACCAGTAGGATGCGGTGGTGAAAGGACTGCTAATGTAAGGTCTGGAGTTCATTTTCACTTGTGGGTAGAGGACAGCCCTCTCAGTGGATCCCAACGGCCAGTCTAGCTGTAATCCTAGGAGATTCAGAAACCAGGACAGGCAGCTTGGTCTCAAAGCCCCATTGAGGCTGAGGCCTGAAATGGACCCAGGTGAAAACAGTGGGAGAAAAAAGACTCATTAAAGCCTGTGGGATGAAGGTGTGGTTTCCACACTGTTGACACACTACATTACCATGTTGCTGGGAAAGAGCCCCCAGGCGAGAAGGCCAACACCCAGCCTGCTTCAGAGAAGCCACTCAGAAGCACCTGGGAGAGGCATCTGTATGGGGACTGGAGCGGGACCTGAGGGCTACTGACTGCAGGAAGGAGTTTCTGAACAAGAAAGAGACAGGAGGGTCAGTCATGTTTTCCAGGACTCATCAAAACTTCATATGAACGAAGGGCTGTTACAAAGTGGGTCTTTGCAGGATGCATCTGTCATCATTAGCCCATATTTCTCTGAGCCTGCTGGGCTGGTGACTTCATATAGGTCACACCAGTTGTATGACGGTGGGACCTGGTGCCGCAGGTTGTTCTGGGAAGCTGGCATAGAAGATGACTTACACAGAGAAGTCACGATCAAGCTGCTGCTTAAATCCAAGCCTCGGCCTTCCTTTTCTGCTCTGTAGTCCAGGAATATCTCCTTAAAAGCCAGAAAATCGTGAATGTGAGAATCATGTCAAAGATGTCGCCAGCCACTTCATCTTTACGGTGTTACAGTATGGTTGTGAAGGTCGCCATGTTGAAGCCTGGAATATGTTCCAGCAACTGCTCTTCAATGCACTTCTCTACCAGGGAAATATATTCATTAAAAATGGGAGTATAGGTGAGTTTATTCTCTTCCGTGTCTTCCAATTCCTGGTAGTACTTGTCCAAGAAGTTTCTCTGCAATACCTGGAACTCGTCATCCATAATGTCTTTTAAACATCCAACCACAGCATCAAATTCTGCCTAAGAGGCGGAGGAGGACAGTGTGAAGCGAAGTCACGGACCTGGGCCAGCAGCCCCGCGACCTCCTACTTCCGTGCAGCCTCAGAAGGCCGCACTAGTACCAGCCTGGTGATTGCCTGAGGGCCGGGCTGCAGCTCCTGGCTGGGCCCAGCACCCGCCAGCCTCTCATTATATAATTCTTAAAAGTCAGTTAGACAATATTTTTTACTACCTCCCTTTTATGTTAAGTACTTGACATTTCTCATGTTAATTACAAACAAACTTTTAGTTTTTCTTTCTAAGCCAAGTCTGATATTAGCAATTCCAAAAGGTGCTTTAGCTCACTGATACATCCACGCAGAGGTGGGGATCACAGCAACAAGGCAAAAAGATTTGGAGATGAAAGGGTATCCCAGATTTCCATTGCTACTTTCTCTTCAGGAGAACAGCAGTGATTCTATATATAAAACACCTACAGTCCGTTAAGGTGGTGACTGAGGGTTGGGTGCTTGTTAGTAATTAAGCGCAGCTCGAATAGAGAATTCATGAAAGGGCCCGTGAGGAGGGTGTCAAAAGCCACCTGAGATCATGGGGAGCAGCGAATCCAGGGGTCACCTGCAGTTCTCAATGTCATGCTGAAGAGTCTCCTGGCAGGAAAAGCTCAAGACAGAGATGAAGTTATGCCCTGTCCCTGGTCAGAAGATCCACAACAATTGTGAGCTCTTAGGACCTAAATGAGACAGTTAAGGGCTAAGATGTGCTTTTAATATGATGATGGCTTTTAATAACCCAGCAGGAGAGATGGGGAAGGCATAGTTAAGCTCAAATGGACAGAATAACAATGTATGAGATGGGGCAAGCATGAACACCGAAGCCGGACTGAGTTGAAAAAAAGTTCCGTTTCTGAACATATAAATTTTATTGACTGATATTCCTGATAGTTGAAATCCACTACACATTTAAAATTAATAATGGCTATTCAATTGCCACATTTCCTTTCAGAACTGACCCTCGCTTCTCTTTGTTTACTGGATTCAAAGAAGACACATGAAAGCAAAACATTTACATTTAAATTGTGCTCGTGCTGATTTTAGAGATAGTTTTCTTATACACATCATAATAGTCTGTCACAATAAATTCAGTGATTAAACCATCTGTGATTATTTCTTGACAGTTGGCTACAATGGAATTTATCTATGGACTTTTTCTTTTTTGTAATCCTATAAAATTCCTCCTTAATTTAAATAAAAATCTCAGAAAAGAAGGAATCCATAAAAGACTGAATCACAGACTACATTAAGTTTTAAAAAGCTATAACTAAGAGCACAGAGGTATTAAATAATAAAATATAACTTTGATCCACAGAGAATTGGTAAATAAAAAATGTGTATAAACTTCTTGTCCATAGAAGCCATTATAAAAGCTTAGAAGCACACCATGTTATTTAAATAAATCCAGAGAGACAAACATTTACTGGTGAGGTAATTTATTATTTCCTCCAATTTTTCTTTCTTTAAATTTCCTTTTAAGCAACCCCTTGCTTATGTATAATAATAATTCCCTAGGTAGATTCAAATGACTCTTTTAGCTCTCACTACATCTTTGCTAAAAAGGAAAAAGGCACTATCCGTGTGTGACTCTTAGAGTAGTTGCTGAGCCATTTCTCCCAGCAATAACCTAAAGTGACAGTCTCTCTCTCTCTCTCTCTCTCTCTCTCTCTCTCTCTCTCTCTCTCTCATTATCTACTTTGATATTTTATTTTGATGTATGTTCCAGAATGAGTGTATCTGCAGCGAAGGCCTGTGTGCATATGCGTGTACCTTCAGGGGAGGTGGTAGTTCAAAAGCACTGAGGGACCACCCAAAGTCTATTGAGTTTTAATTAGCTGAATTTTATTTAAGCTGCAGCTGTCCAGTCCCCAAGGTCGCATTTGGGACTACAGCCCAGTTGAAAGAAGAGGGCTGCTTTTAAAGGCAGTTTGTTTCTGGAGACCTGCACGTTGGTAGGTCTCATGAACTCCCGGTTGTCTCGTCTTCTTACTATTGTCCTGACAACCTTAGGTTGCTTCCAGGGCTGGCTTCAGATGCTGCAGTGGCTGTTGATGGGTTCTTCAAGTACTTCCTACCTTAGCTTTTGAGACAGGGTCTCCATAGACCTTGGAGCTCATTGACTTATCTCAGATGACTGGCCAGCAAGCCACAGGGATCCTCTTGCCTCTATGTCCAGCACTGGGGTTATAGAAGTGATACCATTTCCAGTTTTTACATGGGAGCTGGGTTCTGAACTCAGGTCTGCCACACAGACTGCTCCATCCTTCCATTTTCTACTCCTTCCTGAAATTTGCTTTCAGGATAACTGATCGTATGATCAGATAAACAGTTCCTAGAAAAGGGTATTAATCCCTCCTGACTGTACTAGTTCTTCATAGCTCCGTTGTGCCTTAACCTCCTTACTCTGTAAATCAAATATCAGTGTGAGTTTCAGAGGGTATAAAGCACATTCTCATTGTACTCAAAACCTGGAAGTCTGCCCTTCTCATACTTCTGTGTAGCTGGTAAGGGCAGGGTAGAAGGCATGTAAAGGGTGTTTTGTGTGTGTGTGTGTGTGTGTGTGTGTGTGTGTGTGTGTGTGTGTGTATGTGTGTGTACTGTGGGATGGAAACAAATACATTTGAATACGTATTATAACTGTAATCACCAGTGTTCCTTTCCCACAAATCACAGCTACACCAGTGAAACTTAACTGTTAGTATCCAGCGTTTTCTTGTACAGCTTCAGGCAAGAATGTAGGCATTTGGGCTCTGCTCATTGCCCCATCATTAGAAGTGTCTGTTCACCCTCCAGCTCTTGAATATCCCATTCTGGGCATCCTGGTTTAGGTAAGAGAGTGGCTCAGGTTTTCAGTGCCTTCAAGGGACCCTTTGTTCCCGATTATGCTATGTTAATTCTGAATCAAATAGGAAGGGGCTTGGTATTAGCCTTTAAGATTCTCCTCCTAGAATACTAAAATCTGAGGTGGATTTTTCAGTTGTTTTCTGTCCTAATTAAGTAATAGGAGCAATTCTAGATTCCTTCTTATTTGTCAAAATTCTTTTAAGGTGGATGAGTTGGGGTATAGCCTGGATGCTTAGGGAGCCTCCAGTATCACCTCTGTGATCCACTTACTGTATGCATGTGCTTTCTTTCCAGCTAATAAGAATTCTCTACAGTATAAATCACAAGTAGCCTCAGGTGAATTTAAATTGCCAGATAAATTACCACACACACACACACACACACACACACACACACACACACACACCACATCATGCACATGCATACATGCACACATATACACACACTCAGACACACACACACCACACACATCACGCGCATGAACACACACATACATACACACAAGGGCATGGGCAGGGGCACATGACAGGTATATCAGGGAAACTAGATATTTAGCTGTCTAGAAACAGAGGCAAGGTCAGCTAAGGAATATTGCTGCATAGAGTGCTGTGGTCCTTACCACTGGATACCCGGTTCTGCTACTTGCTCTGTTGACCCTGTTCTGCACAGCGTGCTGCTGGGACCATCAATAAAGTCAGAATTCTGAAATCATTCCACTTTCCATCCACGAATACATGACAGATGAGGCAAAGCTATTTGGTTTTAGAAGATGACATCTAAATGTTATCAAACATCGAGAATTCCCCCAAGTGAAAGGCAATGGGTGTAACTATTACAGTAATTTTGCAGATCTACACCACTACGTTTTCCATTGTGCATGATAACCTGAATTTCCAAGTTAAGCAGTACATCAGTCCTGCCTCTTATTTCTTGATGATAGCAATGATATCAAAAATATAACTCCATGAAAGAGCTAGTTCGTTTTCTCTCTCTCTCTCTCTCTCTCTCTCTCTCTCTCTCTCTCTCTCTCTCCAATTTTGAATAGTTCCTGCCTTCCTCCCTGCAGTATCCCTGGACCCCCATCCCTTGATTGAAGTGTTAGTTCCTGTAGGCGGTTCTTTTCTATCGCTCTCTGGGACACTGGGACACTATAACTATTCCCTACCCACCTCCTTCAAGCCTATGGGTAGGGGTAATGACATGAGAGGCTGTACTATCCCTTGCGGTTTCTGTATGCACTACCCTCATTTTTGTAAATCGCCCTTTAATTAAATCCTTTTCAAATTATCCTAATTTGAGTGTACCATCTGTTTCTGACAGGAACTTTGAATGATACAGGCAACCTCAAAAGTAGCAAATGCCCCATATAGAGGTATCTCTCCCTGCACCCTAGGGCAGAGCTGCCCCATGCTGAACACTGCATGCCTCCCTTTTCTTTTCCCTGCTGGGGCCCTTTTAGGTAGACAGCCTTCAAAGAGAAAAGGCAAGTTCAGAACTATTCTACTAGAATGATTCAGTAAAAAATCAACACTAAACACCATATAAACTAGAGAAAAACAAAAACCTATTACAGGCAAGAGAGATTTGGTTTTATTTTTTAAATTCTAAATAAAGACAAAAATTAACTTATCAAAATACTGAGTTATATTTTTACTCATACAATAGCACTTTACTTGAGTGTGGAACTAGGACTTGAGTCTGGAACTAGGACTTGAGTCTAGAACTAGGACTTGATTCTGGAACTAGGTATCTGTAATGTGAGAGAAAAGGACCCGAGAGGTGAGGGCCACCATTGAAGCATTAAATTGAACAGTATTTTAAAACACACACACACACACACACACAGTTGCAGCCAGCCAGATTGGAATTAATAGTGCAGCCAGTTAGGAAGAATAAGAGACTAATTGGGAGTTGAAGGTAACACCTACTTTTTTTTTTCATTTATAGAACTAGGAAGTTCTTCAAATGTTAAACATTAAATGATGCCCTGTGATTTTTGTGATATAAAAATACACCTTTAACATTTTCATATTTTATACATTATAT
The DNA here is from genome assembly GCF_021556685.1 of Rattus norvegicus. Taxonomy (NCBI): domain Eukaryota; kingdom Metazoa; phylum Chordata; class Mammalia; order Rodentia; family Muridae; genus Rattus; species Rattus norvegicus. The sequence goes on along the minus strand of NC_141544.1, from coordinate 21,938,270 downwards.
TTTTATTGGAAATTATTATCTCTTCATTTATCTATTTATCATCTATCTATCGTTGTTTTGTTTCTAGGTTAAAAATAACTTTGGAAAAAGATACTGCCAGTAGTTTAGGTCAAATGTATACTATAAAAACAAAAAATATAATGAAATAGAAGAGAAATTTTAGGTAACAGAATGGAGGATTTGACATGATGTATTTTGAAGATGCCATTCTTTAACACCCCCTTTAATATATATATATATATATATATATATATATAATTTCTCTTTTTGACAAGGCAGACACCAAAAAGTTGATTTTATTATCTGACTTATGTATAACCTTCTCAAATAAAAGGGAAGATGCTCTTTGTTGGAGGAGACAAAGGCAGTGTTGCTTTGGTAAACACACACACACACACACACACACACACACGAACACACACACACACACACACACACAGACACACGAACACACTTTCTGAATGCAGCTTACTGTGAGAAACTGTGAGTCAGTACTTGAGGCTTTAACTTACTTGTAGGATCAAGCTTGCCCTGTGGATATGGCAAACTCAAAGGGCTGAGAGTCGATGCAGTAACCAACAACAGTAAACAAAACCTCCAGCTCGGTTCACCTTTCATTGGAGTCATGTCATCCTCAAGGACTGAAACCAGAGCCAAGATTGTAGTTAATTAATTTGAGACAGGAATAGTTCATTATAAATGGTGAATTTTGCATATGTTTTGCTTAAAAAAACAAACAAACAAACAAACAAACAAACAAAAAAACACCAACCCTATACTTTACAATAGTTTTGGATTTCCAAGGAAGTCAAATAATGCTGTTTACCTATAGCTCCTACTTAGTGTCCCATATTGTCTCTCGTTTACACTGATAGGACATACAGGTACAGTATGTTGATGAAAGAATTACTTATGCATTCGGGAGCACAATTCTATACCTTATCTGTATTTTCTTGGTTTTTACTCAGTATTCCCTTTCTGTTACTTGATTATAGCAAATTAGAGCATTTTGTTTAGTGTACAAACGTGTAGGTTTCCCTTTCCCTGCTGGTTTTTCATGCTTTTCTTAGTTTTAATAGCCTTGATGAGTGGTAAGTGTGTGTGTGTGTGTGTGTGTGTGTGTGTGTGTGTGAGCTGAGCTATATAGTTCAGTTGCCTGGAGATCTTCAGAGAAAGCTGTCTCCAGCAGAACATAGACTGTCAGTTTGTACACTGACTTTGAGTCATTCTTTTAACTATTCTCAAATATCCCTTCCCTATGGAACTTCTTTCCAAGATGAGGCTGTTCCTTGGCAACCATGAAGCTCTCTTCAGCCCTAGCAAATGTTTTTCTGTCTTTTCCTAGGTACTTGTTAGAGACATCTTCATCTGAATGCTGATTGCTGTTATGATTTCTTGTTATTTCTCCTTGAGATATATTACTACTCCTACCACTACTGCTACTATTTCTGGTACTAGTACTGCTACTTCTAGTACTATTACTACCACCACGACACCACGACCACCACGACCACCACCACTATTACTACTACTACTACCACTACCACTACTACTACTACTACTACTACTACTACTACTACTACTACTACTTTCCAGGAAGCAATGATGGCTTATGAGTAACCACCTTGAATATACAACTCAAAAGAATAGTGGTAGATAATAAATGATGAGCAAACCCTCTCTTTCTATGTCTAAACATGGGCAAAAGTTCTCCAGTGGAGTTAGTTCTTGTGGCACAACTCTCCTTCTGCATGGCGTAGTATCCTTCTCTTCTCCATTCGCTATCCTGTAATGACATTAACTAGTGTTACAACAGAAATACAATGCCTTATATTTTCTCTGACGATGCACATGTGTGCCTCTGTTTTGTGGCATTCCAAACCTAATGGTAAATCTTATTTAATGATAGATAGCAAGGTGATATATGACCCTGATAATTTAGGCATGACTTAAGCAGAAAATAATATGAACTGTACAAATAAAAGCATAAAACATAGCAATTAGCCTTATGACATGTGTACATATTTCCAATCTAAGGCTAGCACAGACTATCAATTATGTCAACAGACATCAGAATCTTTATCAGGTCTTAACAGACACCTCTACCACCTTATGTTACAACAAGGCTGCTATACTTCTCATCCTCAATTCCTTTTTTCAAGAAATAAATAGAAAACATTAAAGGAAAAGAGAACAAGCAGTCATCTACATAGATTTCAAAGTCAAAAGAACAGTGACTAAAACGTGTACTGTAGAGTTTATTTATAGCCTCATAGGCTTTGCAGTTAGGAATTGAGAAAGAGATGTTAAAAAGGTTTAACTGATTATCCCAGTGCTGTAACATGAATAATTAAACCCCAAATTTGTTCTTAAAATCTGACCTAAATTTTAGTCTAAATAACTTTTCCCTTTCCAAACAAATCGCTCAACAAAATGGAAACGCTGTAGTGTCAGACTAGTAATAAAGTCGTTTGAAATAATCAATTATGTATTTAGCTTGTTCACAATGCCCAATCTGAAAAGACAATGTTACATCAACTTTCTCTTCTTTTGGATTATAAAAACAGAAATAAATCATGAAACTTACTCATAAACATTTTATTCTGGAGTGTTAATGATATATTTATTTTCCACATAACTGAAAAACATACAAATTTATTATTTTTACATAGGGATTACTAAGAAATTAAAAATAATTTCCCAAATTATTATTCTACAATTCTAAATATATATAACATTTAGGTTCAAAAATTTAAAAATTTGAAATGTCTTAAATCTTAAATATTAAAGAGAGCAAGTCAGTGTATAGCTATTTCTCATGAGTAGAGTTACTGATATCTCTTGACTCAGGTCTTATGCTTTAAACTTTGTTGGCCCTTGTGACTTTGCTATGTATATGCATCCTTTGTATTCAAAAGGTTCACAGGATCACTGACAACTAAAATATGGATTGTCAATTATGCTTTTATGTTCTGTTACCGCCCATGATTCTTTTCTCTGCCAGCTTTGTCTGTGAGGCTAACAGTATTACATATTTTTAATTGCTGTTCCTATGTGCATGGGTATATTTTCCAACTGTCTAGTAGTAGCAAACAGCGAGACTTTTATCACCACAATTGGTGGGCACATGGACAATAACACTGCATGTTTAGATTATAAATATCTGGGCAATATTCCGGGTTTGTTTGAAAGCTAGCTCTCTGTGTCCATTCACTTCATGGGCAATATCTTGAAAGATTTTGTTTCTGAATTGAGAAAAAAAAACACTGAAAGTTTACTTTTTTATGGTTAAATACATTAACATTTTTAAAACAAAATGATAAAACTGTGAATAATGTATAGCTTTACCAAGCTTGTATTTTTTTTTAGAAACAACCATTAATTTTAGGCATAATTTAGTTTATTCAAAATATAATTTCACACACACACACACACACACACACACACACACACACACACACACACACATTATTATTCCAGAAAATCCAAGTTAGTAGTTACTTTTAGTAGTTAAACTTTGGAGTGACCACACTGTTGATTTTCTTTAATCTTTCCATTGTGGGAGTAAAATCCTGTATGTAAACAACTCTGGAGTTTGTAAACATAGCCAACTTACATGTACACTTTATTATTCCATTCATATAATACTATAGATATCTTATTTCTTCAGCTCATTATGTTTGCATCCCCTCATTCCATAGTTTTTTGCTATTAAATAGGTAATAGTTTTGGCAATTATATTTATTTTAAAATTATTTTTATTGATTCTTTCTTAATTTGACACCATGAACCCCAGTCTCATTTCCCTGTCCCTCTACATCTGCCCTCCTACACCCTTGTAATTTCCTCCCACAAAATAAATAAAATAAAATAAGATAGAGTAAAAATAAATCTTGTGGAAGCTGAAGTGAGTCACAGAGTGTCACACAGGATAGCCTTTTGTTTCTCCAGCTCTAGCCCTACCCCCTTCTGGCCACTACACTTGAGAAAGCCCCTCCTCTCTGTTGGGTGGTGTGAGCAAGGGAGAAATGCCCTCCCTACTGACTCCTCTCCACCTGAGACAGGCGAGAGTGCTGCCACCAAGGTCATGAAAGCAAGATACTGATGGTTTTAAGAAATAAAATTTCATAATCTCAAGACACACACACACTCATATGAACCATGTATATATGATATTTACACAGACTGACTTCTAGCTGTAACTTTCATACAACAACCAAATCTAAGTATATAATATGTCTGAACAGAATCTTAAGATTTCAATAATATAAACATGCATCATATATGTAAGCATAAGCAATGACAAAAGTAAACAACCATTTACACAGTAAAGAATAAATTCATTTTTATACATTAAAGTGGAATTACAAAAATATGTTTTGATTTAAATGATTAGTCAAATAGTTTAAAATGAATGAATTGATTCCAGAAATCTTAGTGGGTTTTCGTTTCATATGTTCTTTCTTCACTCTAAAAGGAGGGGGACAAATAGTTTCCAATCTTTTCACACTGTGTTTTGAGGCTGCAGTGTTCTCTCTAACGTGAAGAACACACACAACACACAAATCAGCCACATTATTAGCCGAGGAATTTCCTAATGCTTGAACTGCCCTAGAAATTAACCTATTGTCAATGTATACCCATCAGCACAATCTAACTGAAATTTCCACCTCAGTTAGCTGATTAGTGCTTGTTAAATGAGACCATCCATTTCATTGGCGTTGGCAGGCACATCATCCTGTACGCTGTGTGACTGACAGACTTGTTTGGCACAACAAGGATCTGTTAGTGCTCCTAGCATTCTCTTTAGTCTGAGGCATCTCCATCTTTCCACTCCATACTGTTTTTTTGGGGGGGAAGCGGAGGGGCATTTCTTTCCCAATGCCCCTAAATTTCTTCATGTTCACTAATAGTGCCAGGAAAAGTTTGGAATCTTCCATGCACAGTCAAGGAGGTCAGTAATGATTTATACACCAGGATTGAACGAGAGAAGCAGAGTGCTTTTGGGGGAGGGGTACCAAATCATCATTAGTATGGTAATTCCAGCTTTTCAGTCCCTGCAAAATGCAGACGTTGATGAGGTATTTTCAAGCATAATACAGGGCCCGACAGCTAACGGGTAATTAAGAAATATGGTAAGAAATTGCAGATCAATCAGGACAAGTTTTAAAGAACTGATATACTTAAGAATCCTAAGCGTTAGATTTCTTAAATACTGACAATATTTAAAAATGACCTCTTAAGATGATTCCCATACAGGACCAGAGTTTATACACATGCTCCTAAATGTGCAAGAAGCGAGGCTGCAGCAAGCAGCAGGCTTCCAAATCTCCATTAAGCTTGTGTGCCTGACTTGCCTTGTGATTGAGAGTTTGGAAGCCTTAGTAGAGAAAGAAAAATTGTTCATGTAATCTCCATTGTCCTTACAATAGCCACATAGACTGCCGTCTAAATCATCCTGTGGTTGGCAGTAACTTAGACCAGCAACGGACTGTTGGAATTCAGTCCCATGTGTCACACTATAGCAATTAAATTAACCAACAATATAGCCAAGAAATCATAATAGGTCCTTGCCATGAAGTAAAAAAAAAATACATAACCTTCTGTTATGACCCTGAAAGTATTTATAAATGATAAGAATTGGCACAGATCTTCCTTAGAACAGAATGCAGAAAAAATGCTATTTCATCATATCCTGTAAAATTTTACAGCCTTCTAAAGAGTTAATGCCTTTAGTTGATTGATTTTATGGTTTTGCTGGCCACCTCAAATTTTTAAAGTCTAATAATTTTTAGGGGCAGTGGCTGATACTTCAAAACATAAAGTTTTCTCAGATATGAACAGAAAGATAAAAATCAGAAGAAAACTTCACCAAAAACCATTTAGTTATTGTGTGTTTGACAAGAAAAATCAAGCTAGTGTGACAGGGAGGGAAAATGTCCCGGTGAGTGCTCTGTTTCAAGACTTATATAATCCTAATGTCACATCTAACTTCTTTTTCCCTGATCTTGACATGCTCGTGATGTTGTAGTCAATAAGTTATTGAAAGGCCATTTCATCACCTGGCACCAGTCTCAAAAGGGGCAGAAGCATTCCCTCTGTTGAGAGAGAAACATGAGATAGATCCAAGGACATTAATTTGATGGGGAAACAGTCACCAAAGTTCTACCAAGAAAGTAGACCACAAACCCTGTCATTTCCTGTTGCTTTAGAAGGAGATGAAATGTCTCCAAAATGACCCTTCTTCTGCTTCAACATCCTAACTCCCAACAAATTACTCTGCTATAAAAAGAATGACTAATTATGCTTCCACGAGGAACTATAAAGTGTCCAATTATAGGTCTAATTAGAAATGAAGGGCATAAAACAATGGGCCTTTATTTAGAAATGGCATTACTCTCTGGATGCCGAGTAACGTGGTGTCCGTGTATTGTTTTCTGTGTTACATCTACTCTACCTTTCTGCAACTGGCTCAGATTTATCTCAATAGGACAAACATCTGTCACATCTTGCATATTGCTTTAATTTGATTGTCCCTGACCCCTTACGCAAATACAGACAGGTGGAAAACATACTGGCTATTTCACATAACATCTGTAGTCACTTTAGCCAGTACTTTTTTTTTTATGACTTGTCACAGCATGGGAGGACTGCAGAGACCAAACTGCTTCTCTCTCACTGTAGCAGGAAGAGAGAACCAGGTGGAGTTCACCCTCTGTTTGCTTGAATGGCTTCATGCCCCTTAGCATTTACAAATGCAGGCTTGGGAGAACAGCTGTCGCGATACTGCACTGGTGTTTGATATTTCAGGGGAAAAAAGTCAACAATGGGCAGAGTTTAATTAAGTCATTGTCTCTGTCCTTTAACTCCAAAGGTATTTCATAAGTGACCACACACACACACACACACACACACACACACACACACACACACACACACTCTGTGCACACAGTGTCTTTAGCACCAATTTGATGTGATTAATGAGGCTGTTCTAGCACGTCTTGAGAGTAGCGTATTAGTCACAGTTAATGACTCTTGCACAGCCTACTCAAAGAGCAATACATCCTTATTAAATATTTCTATCATCAAATTGGAAGAAACCACAATGGCCATATTTTCACCATTGGTAAAGTGACATGCTGAAAATAGTAAGGATGATAGATTTTAAAAAAGAAAATATCATTATTAATCAAAACAAAATGAAACAAGTATGTAGAGTCAGTCACAGAAGGCTCTTGTTGAAAACTATAGCCTGTAATAATTTTAATCCAAGAAGTGTTTCATTCAAAGTAAGTTTTTACTTTATTCCAAGTCAGTTTCTTCTTATGGGGATAATAGAAATGGAGAAATATTGCTCAGATATACTTTTGTACACATAATGAATTGTTGTTGTAAAAATATAAAAAATAAAAAAGCTGTCTTTTACCCACTCTAGATCCGGCACTGCGGTGTCCCAAGATATCTGCTGGATATCTTAATTCTCAGTCAGCAAAGCCTCTCACTTGCTTTGCTCCACCCTCTATCACACTGCTGAAGGCCTCTCTCTGAGCCTGGCAGTCATCTCTCTACCTATCTAGTTCCCAAGGCAGGTTTCCATGCCAGAAACACACATCCCAACTCCGAGGTGGCCCAGACCAGCTGTCCCACTTAAATCTGCACATGAAAGAACACACAACACAATAACTTTAGATCCAATTGATAAGATATAATTGCCCACCTAAACATACAAAGCCCAGTACTACCCATCCCTTAAACACATTAATAACAACCTGTAAATACACAGAGCGGAATCTTAACGTCACCTGCCATATTGTCCTGCCACAGCTTCTCTCCCTGTCCCTCCTGTCTCTTCCTCCTTTCCGGTCCAGTCTCCACCTCTTCCTTCAGACTTTTCTCCTGCCCATCCTTCCTTCTTGTCCAATGACAGGCCTCCTTGTATCTTGTACCTGCCTCACCTGTGACATCATCCCATAATAAATTACCTTCATAAACTATAAATTAAACTTAGTTATCTCTCTGGTTAGAATTAACTTCCATCTTGTAAAACGGTTTTGTTGTTGTTTGGTTTTATAGAAAAGAGACTGACTCTATTACCTAGAATATTATTATCTAGAGTGCCCTCAAAACTGTTTGTGTGTGTGTGTGGGCAGGGTGTGAGTGCTCTAGTGTTTGTGTTTGAGTGAACATGTATGTAGCTGGTATTCACACATGTATGAATGTAAAGCTCAGAGGACTACCTGGGTGTTATTTCTCAAGTGCAACACAACAGGTTTGGAGACAGGCTTTCTCATGGGACAGGTATTAATGAAATAGCTCTGTATCCCCATGTTTCTGCCTTCCCGGTTCTTATGTACTGGCTTTCCTTTTTGACATGGGTGTGGGGATTGAAGTCACGTCCACACAGCTGTAGCCGAGGACTTTGCTCACTGAAGTTTGTCCCCAGACCTCTGTTTTACATTTCTTTTTCATATCACAGGTCTCAGATTAATGAAAGCTGAAACATCTCCAACGTTACAAACCCTTTACTTCACCTGTCCATCATATTTTCTTGTAACAATTCCATTTATGTTTAGCACATGCTATTAATTTTTCCTAAGTGTCTACTATTAGTTTTGTCCCCCTTGTTAACTGTAATGGCATCTCATTATCAAATCTTTTGTATGTCTTAATTTTTTTTTAACATTTTACCTTTACCACCTTCAGGATTACTCCTTCCTCATTCGTCTCTACCTCCTAACTACCTCTCCAGCCTCAACTCAGATCTACTTTTGTCATAAGGTCTAGTAAATTGGCATGTAAATTGTTGCCAAACTCATCACATGTCCATTTTGCTTCACACGTGTTTACATTTATCTCAGTTCTTCGACAGTTTGTTTACTTGCAGTTGACAAATAAGAAATGCAAATATTTACAGGATAGAATATGTTTTGAGGTCAATATTAATTTAGTCTTTAACTTATTTCTTTACTCCTGGACCAGAGTTCCTACCACTTTTACAAGTGTCTGATCCAGAAGATGATATTTTCTTCAAACACTGTATCTCACTTTTTTCTCATCTAGCGTGTGGCCCTGGTATTGTTGATCCAGAGTATATGTAGAATGCTCTGGAGAAGCATGAATCGAAATAGCTTTCTTTATTCATCTAGAAGGTGCAATGTTTATACTTCAGATTCACAATATCTCATCTTAATGTTCCCCTGTTTCATCTTCATCATTTCCGATTTACTCAAATACCTGATAGTTTCAGCTGTTGCTGCTGTCTCAAATCTGCTGTATCCCATAGCACTAATGAATGAGACATGAATTCTGATACCTGGTTGCTGATCTTCACCTTAGTTTCTTAGTTTCTTTTCATTATTTATTTTATGTAATCAATACATCCTTAGACCTTTGATCACCTGTTTTATTCTCTGCTCTTCATTTGGAAATTCCTAGGTTGCTATTCTTCCTACCGTCATCATAGTATATTCTGCGGGCATATAAAATACAATCAATTTTTTTTATTAACTTGAGTATTTCTTATTTACATTTCGAGAGTGATTCCCTTTTCCAGTTTCCAGGCTAACATCCCCCTAATCCCTCCCCTGCCCTTCTTTATGGATGTTTCCCTCCCATCCTCCCCCCATTGCCACCCTCCCCCTAACAATCTAGTTCACTGGAGGTTCAGTCTTAGCAGGACCCAGGACTTCCCTTTCCACTGGTGCTCTTACTAGGATATTCATTGCCTCCTATGAGGTCAGAGTCCAGGGTCACTCCATGTATAGTCTTTAGGTAGTGGCTTAGTCCCTGGAAGCTCTTGTTGCTTGGCATTGTTGTTCATAAGGGGTCTTGAGCCCCTTCGAGCTCTTCCAGTTCTTTCTCTGATTCCTTCAACGGGGGTCCTATTCTCAGTTCAGTGGTTTGCTGCTGGCATTCGCCTCTGTATTTGCTGTATTCTGGCTGTGTCTGGCGGGAGAGATCTACATCCGGCTCCTGTCGGGCTGCACTACTTTGCTTCATCCATCTTGTCTAATTGGATGGCTGTATATGTATGGGCCACATGTGGGGCAGGTTCTGAATGGGTGTTCCTTCAGTCTCTGTTTTAATCTTTGCCTCTCTCTTCCCTGCCAAGGGTATTCTTGTTCCCCTTTTAAAGAAGGAGTGAAGCATTCACATTTTGATCATCTATCTTGAGTTTCATTTGATCTAGGCATCTAGGGTAATTCAAGCATTTGGGCTAATAGCCACTTATCAATGAGTGCATACCATGTGTGTTTTTCTGTGATTGGGTTACCTCACTCAGGATGATATTTTCCAGTTCCGACTATTTGCCTACGAATTTCATAAAGTCATTGTTTTTGATAGCTGAGTAATATTCCATGGGGTAGATGTACCATATTTTCTGTATCCATTCCTCTGTTGAAGGGCATCTGGGTTCTTTCCAGCTTCTAGCTATTATAAATAAGGCTGCTATGAACATAGTGGAGCATTTGTCTTTGTTATAAGTTGGGGCATCTTTTGGGTATATGCCCAAGACAGGTATAGCTGTATCCTCAGGCAGTTCAGTGTCCAATTTTCTGAGGAACCTCCAGACTGATTTCCAGAATGGTTGTACCAGTCTGCAATCCCACCAACAATGGAGGAGTGTTCCTCTTTCTCTGCATCCTCACCAGCATCTGCTGTCCCCTGAGTTTTTGATCTTAGCCATTCTCACTGGTGTGAGGTGAAATCTCAAGGTTGTTTTGATTTGCATTTCCCTTATGACTAAAGATGTTGAACATTTTTTAGGTGTTTCTCAGCCATTCGGCATTCCTCAGCTCTGAATTCTTTGTTTAGCTCTGAACCCCATTTTTTAATAGGGTTATTTGTCTCCCTGCCGTCTAACATCTTGAGTTCTTTCTATATTTTGGATATAAGGCCTCTATCTGTTGTAGGATTGGTAAAGATCTTTTCCCAATCTGTTGGTTGCCGTTTTGTCCTAACCACAGTGTCCTTTGCCTTACAGAAGCTTTGCAGTTTTATGAGATCGCATTTGTCGATTCTTGATCTTAGAGCGTAAGCCATTGGTGTTTTGTTCAGGAAATTTTTTCCAGTGCCCATGTGTTCCAGATGCTGCCCTAGTTTTTCTTCTATTAATTTGGTCGTATCTGGTTTGATGTGGAGGTCCTTAATCCACTTGGACTTAAGCTTTGTACAGGGTGATAAGCATGGATCGATCTGCATTCTTCTACATGTTGACCTCCGGTTGAACCAGCACCATTTGCTGAAAATGCTATCTTTTTTCCATTTGATGGTTTTGGCTCCTTTGTCAAAAATCAAGTGACCATAGGTGTGTGGGTTCATTTCTGGGTCTTCAATTCTATTCCATTGGTCTATCTGTCTGTCTCCGTACCAATACCATGCAGTTTTTATCACTATTGCTCTGTAATACTGCTTGAGTTCAGGGATAGTGATTCTCCCTGAAGTCCTTTTATTGTTGAGGATAGTTTTAGCTATCCTGGGTTTGTTGTTATTCCAGATGAATTTGCAAATTGTTCTGTCTAACTCTTTCAAGAAATGGATTGGTATTTTGATGGGGATTGCATTGAATCTGTAGATCGCTTTTGGTAAAATGGCCATTTGTACTATATTAATCCTGCCAATCCATGAGCATGGGAGATCTTTCCATCTTCTGAGGTCTTCTTCAATTTCTTTCTTCAGAGTCTTGAAGTTCTTATTGTACAGATATTTTACTTGCTTGGTTAAAGTCACACTGAGGTTCTTAATATTATTTGGGTCTATTATGAAGGGTGTCGTTTCCCTAATTTCTTTCTCGGCTTCTTTCTCTTTTGTGTAGAGGAAGGCTAGGCATTTATTTTTGAGTTAATTTTTTATCCAGTCACTTGGCTGAAGTTGTTTATCAGCTTTAGTAGTTCTCTGGTGGAACTTTTGGGATCACTTAAATTTACTATCATATCATCTGCAAATAGTGATATTTTGACTTCTTCTTTACCAATCTGTATCCCCTTGACCTCCTTTTGTTGTCTGATTGCTCTGGCTAGAACTTCAAGAACTATATTGAATAAGTAGGGAGAGTGTGGGCAGCCTTGTCTAGTCCCTGATTTTAGTGGGATTGCTTCAAGTTTCGCTCCATTTAGTTTAATGTTAGCAACTGGTTTGCTGTATATGGCTTTTACTACGTTTAGGTATGGGCCTTGAATTCCTATTCTTTCCAGGACTTTTATCATGTAGGGCTGTTGAATTTTGTCAAGTGCTATCTCAGCATCTAATGAAATGATCATGTGGTTTTTTTCTTTCAGTTTGTTTATATAATGGATCACATTTATGGTTTTCTGTATATTAAACCATCCCTGCATGCCTGGGATGAAGCCTACTTGATCATGGTGGATGATTGTTTTGATATGCCCTTGTATTCGGTTTGCCAGAATTTTATTGAGTATTTTTGTGTCGATATTCATAAGGGAAAATGGTCTGAAGTTCTCTTTTTTAGTTGGGTCTTTGTGTGGTTTAGGTATAAGAGTAATAGAAGGAATTCGGTAGTGCTCCATCTGTTTCAATTTTGTGGAATAGTTTGGGTAATATTGGTACGAGGTCTTCTACGAAGGTCTGATAGAGTTCTGCACTAAACCTGTCTGGACCTGGTCTCTTTGTGGTTCGGAGACCTTCAATGACTGCTTCTATTTCCTTAGGAGTTATGGGTTGTCTAACTGGTTTATCTGTTCCTGAGTTAACTTCGGTACCTGGTATCTGTCTAGGAAATTGTCCATTTCCTGTAGATTTTCAAGTTTTGTTGAATATAGGCTTTTATGGTAATATCTGATGATTTTTTGAATTTCCTCTGAATCAGTAGTTATGTCTCCCTTTTCATTTCTGATTTTGTTAATTTGGAAACACTCTCTGTGTCCTCTCGTTAGTCTGGCTAAGGGTTTATCTATCCTGTTGATTTTCTCAAAGAACCAACTTTTGGTTCTGTTGCTTTTTTCTATGGTCCTTTTTGTTTCTACTTGGTTGATTTCAGCTCTGAGTTTGATTATTTCCTGCCTTCTACTCCTCCTGGGTGTATTTGCTTCTTTTTGTTCTAGAGCTTTTAGGTGTGCTGTCAAGCTGGTGACAGATGCTCTTTCCTGTTTCTTTCTGCAGGCACTCAGAGCTATGAGTTTTCCTCTTAGCACAGCTTTCATTGTGTCCCATAAGTTTGGGTATGTTGTACCTTCATTTTCATTAAATTCTAAAAAGTCTTTAATTTCTTTCTTTATTTCTTCCTTGACCAGGTTATCATTGAGTAGAGCATTGTTAATTTCCACGTATATGTGGGCATTCTTCCTTTATTGTTATTGAAGACCAGCTTTAGGCCATGGTGGTCCGATAGCACGCATGGGATTATTTCTAACTTTCTGTACCTGTTGAGGCCTGTTTTTTGACCAATTATATGGTCAATTTTGGAGAAAGTACCATGAGGAGCTGAGAAGAAGGTATATCCTTTTGCTTTAGGATAGAATGTTCTATAAATATCTGTTAAGTCCATTTGGCTCATGTCTTCTCTTAGTCTGTCTATGTCTTTGTTTAATTTCTGTTTCCATTATCTGTCCATTGATGAGACTGTGGTGTTGAAATCTCCTACTATTATTGTGTGAGGTGCATTGTGTGTTTTGAGCTTTAGTAAGGTTTCTTTTACATATGTATGTGCCCTTTTATTTGGGGAATAGATATTTAGGATTGAGAGTTCATCTTGGTGGATTTTTCCTTTGATGAATATGAAGTGTCCTTCCTTATCTTTTTTGATGACTTTTAGTTGAAAATTGATTTTATTTGATATTAGAATGGCTACTCCAGCTTGCTTCTTCTGACCATTTGCTTGGAAAGTTGTTTTCCAGCCTTTCACTCTGAGGTAGTGTCTGTCTTTGTCTCTGAGGTGTGTTTCCTGTAGGCAGTAGAATGTAGGGTCCTCGTTGCGTATCCAGTTTGTTAATCTATGTCTTTTTATTGGGGAGTTGAGGCCATTGATGTTGAGAGATATTAAGGAATAGTGATTATTGCTTCCTGTTATATTCGTATTTGGATGTGAGGTTATGTTTGTGTGCTTTTCTTCTCTTTGTTTTGTTGCCAAGACGATTAGTTTCTTGCTTCTTCTAGGGTATAGCTTGCCTCCTTATGTTGGGCTTTACCATTTATTATCCTTTGTAGTGCTGGATTTGTAGAAAGATATTGTGTAAATTTGGTTTTGTCATGGAATATCTTGGTTTCTCCATCTATGTTAATTGAGAGTTTTGCAGGATACAGTAACCTGGGTTGGCATTTGTGTTCTCTTAGGGTCTGTATGACCTGTGGCCAGGATCTTCTGGCTTTCATAGTCTCTGGCGAAAAGTCTGGTGTGATTCTGATAGGTCTGCCTTTATATGTTACTTCACCTTTTTCCCTTACTGCTTTTATTATTCTTTCTTTATTTTGTGTGTTTGGTGTTTTGACTATTATGTGATGGGAGGAGTTTCTTTTCTCGTCCAATCTATTTGGAGTTCTGTAGGCTTCTTGTATGCTTATGGCTATCTCTTTCTTTAGGTTAGGGAAATTTTCTTCTATGATTTGTTGAAGATATTTACTGGTCCTTTGAGCTGGGAGTCTTCACTCTCTTCTATACCTATTATCCTTAGGTTTGATCTTCTCATTGAGTCCTGGATTTCCTGTATGTTTTGGACTAGTAGCTTTTTCGGCTTTATATTATCTTTGACAGTTGTGTCGATGATTTCTATGGAATCTTCTGCTCCTGAGATCTCTCTTCCATCTCTTGTATTTTGTTGGTGAAGCTCGTATCTACAGCTCCTTGTCTCTTCTTTTGGTTTTCTATATCTAGGGTTGTTTCTATGTGTTCTCTTCATGATTGCTTCTATTTCCATTTTCTATTCCTTCAATTGTTTGATTGTGTTTTCCTGGAATTCTTTCAGGGATTTTTGTGACTCTTCCTTATGGGCTTCTACTTGTTTATTTATGTTTTCCTGGAATTTTTTCAGGGATTTTTGTGATTCCTCTCTGTAGCCTTGTTTATTATTGTTTTCCTGTGTTTCTCTAAGGGAGTTCTTCACGTCTTTCTTGAAGTCCTCCAGCATCATGATCAAATATGATTTTGAACCTAGATCTTGCTTTTCTAGTGTGTTTGGATATCCCATGTTTGCTTTGTTGAGAGAATTGGGCTCCGATGATGCCATGTAGTCTTGGTTTCTGTTGCTTGGATTCCTGCGTTTGCCTCTCGCTGTCAGATTATCTCTAGTGTTATTTTGTTCTTCTATTTCTGACAGTGGCTAGACTGTCCTATAAGCCTATGTGTCAGGGGTGCTGTAGACCTGTTTTCCTGTTTTCTTTCAGCCAGTTATGGGAACAGAGTGTTCTGCTTTTGGGCGTGTAGTTTTTCCTATCTGCTGGCCTTCAGCTGTTCCTGTGGGCCTGTGTCTTGAGTTCACCAGGCAGGTCACTTGCAGCAGAAAAGTTGGTCTTACCTGTGGTCCCGAGGCTCAAGTTTGCTCGTGGGGTGTTGCTTAGGAGCTCTCTGCGGCAGCAGCAACCAGGAAGATGTATGCCGCCCTTTCCAGGAGGTTCCGTGCACCAGGGTTCCAGATGGCGTTTGGTGTTTTCCTCTGTAATCAGTAATGTGGGCAGAGTGTAGTCTCTTCTGATTTCCCAGGCGTGTCTGCCTCTCTGAAAGTTTAGCTCTCCCTCCCACGGGATTTGGGTGCAGAGAACTGTTTATCAGGTCGGTCCCTTCAGGTTCTCGTGGTGTCTCAGATGCAGGGGACCCGCTGCTGCTGTGCCCTTATCCAAGGGAACACAGAGGCCGTATACAGTTTCCTCTTGGGCCAGGGATGTGGGCAGGGGCGGGCAGTGTTGGTGGTCTCTTCCGCTCTGCAGTCTCAGGAGTGCCCACCTGTTCAGGCGGTGAGGGCTCTCTCCCAATGGGTTTGGGAGCAGAGAGCTGCTGCGGGCAGGGATCCAAGGGTTTGGGACTGCTGCTTAAAACCAGAAGTGTCCGGTCCTAGAGGAATTTTGTCTCTGTGTGTCCTGAGTTCACCAGGCAGGTCGCTTTGAGCAGGAAGGTTTGTCTTACCTGTGGTCCCGAGGCTCAAGTTTGCTCGTGGGGTGCTGCCTACGAGCTCTCCCAGAATCAATTTTCTATTGTGTATCTTTATTGCTTCACTTCCTCATGGAACAAACTTTTCTATAAATCCTATAAAATTTGATAATCAAAGGTTTCATGTGTGTTTTTTATAGTCTTTCCTTTTAAAAATCAATTTTATTATATTCTTAAGAATTTCCTGAGTCACTACTACATTTAATCTTTTTTACCCCCCTTTTCTTACTCCCTCTAAATTCATGTCCTCATTTTTATCGATTAGAATTGTTACATGTGTATACATATGTATACACAAATCCAACAAATGAGTCCATTTAGTGTTGCCTATATGTGGTATCATGTTACACACATTTTCTTCATTGTTAAAGTTGATATTTATTTCTCATGGATACCATGCTAAAAGATTTAAAACGTAGAGTATAAAATGATTCTTTGTAACTGGTTCATTTATGTTATTTAATTTTAGAAATTTATTCAAGAATGACCATCAAATTTAAGCTGTTCTATTACTACACACACACACACACACACACACACACACACACACACACTCACTGTAGTTCTTTCCTGTCTCTCCAAAGAAATTTAGAATTTGGAGAAAATATCAATAAATTGCTGCGTATTTGAGAGGGGCAATCACCAGCATTCTATAATTCAATAGGTTCCGTTTGCTTGTTTGTTTTTTAAACTGACATCATCAGTAGGAATAAAGTTTTATTTGACCCTCTAATGAATACAACTTTTTCTCTGCTTATTTTCTTCCGATCATAGGACCTCAGCAATCTTCTTCAAATTTCTTGTTTCATCTGCATTTCACGTAAAACAGACCTTCCCTTTTCATTTTATCACTAAAAGTTAAATCTCTAACTCTTCTCTGCTCAAACACAGTTGTGTTAATTTCAACACCTGACCTTTATTTGTGTTGCTCTCTGTTTGTATATCAACAAATATTTAAAGAGCAAATCATTAAGAATATGGCCTTTTGAATTCTGAAGGAAACAGAAGAAGCTCTCATTCCTATTAGCTCAGAACAATTTAACCTTGTGTTGGTATTTTAATCACTCTAAAATTCACTTTACTCACAGCTTCCCCACAATTAGTGGTGATTCTGATTCTTCTCTAGGTACCTCCAGATAAGAAGATTAAATGATGTACCATATTTAAAAATATTTAAAGACTTCCTTTTATAAATATGTCCTCAACAGTTATTAGGTCTGTATTATTAGTAATGATAATTTGGTAGTATATATAGAGAAATCATTATAGTGTTCACTGCAAATCATAAGATTTGATGAATATGAGAAGGAACAATGGAAAAACACAGAAAAGATACTATTCCCTTTTTGGAAATCTGCAATCTATCAGCAAAGAAACAAAAAAAAAATCCAGGAAAATTAACTTAATATTGAGAATAAAATTTTGGTTTATTATTACAGCATGGAAGCCTAAATGAGATAAATATTTTTAGAGGGCTTCCATGGCAGAGTGAGAATATAAGAAAATATATGTAGACATGTTGGAGTGAAAGAGAAGAGCAAAGGAAATGCTCATACCAAAGGTATGCATGAATGAGAGCCCAGAGGCAAAAGTAAACAGGGGAAAATAAACGATTTCAATCTCTGGAGTGTGGCAAACACTTCAAGTGAAGTTTGCAAGAGATTAATTCCAAGTTAGTCAGTACTCAGTTCACAAGCTTCTTCAGGCTTCTTGAACAAAAAGAGTGAGCTCGGTTCTATGAAGATCATAAGAGAAAGATGTGGAGCAGCCTTTAAGGATGTTCAATGCAATTTTGTTTTGCTAATTACATCACATTCCTGGGGATTCTTCAACAAGCAACTTCAAGCTCAGAGGCCTAACACAGTGGAAATATATCCTGGCTATTTTGAGGGTAGAAATATAAAATCAAGGTGCGATTGTTAGCTTTGGAAGGTTGGAAATAAATTCCTGAGCTAAGTATTTATAAAAATAAAAGATTTGCTTTGTTTTCACGGTTTTAGAAATTGTACCTCATAACAGGTGGAAAGTTGCTTTGGGCGTGTGGGGGCCAAGGATGACTTGAGCAATTGACAGAGCAAAATCATTACCCTATGACTGGCAGTAAAGCAAAAAGGGAGTGTGATTTCCTATTACCTTCCTCAAGGGTACATCACCATTTACTGGAAGATGTTCTACAAGATACCTATGTCTGAATTGGAACAAGCCTTTACAACATGACACTTCTGGGAGTCAAGATTTAACACACCCTGCTGGTAGGCAGGTATAGGTTGTTGCGAGGGCTCTGTATGAGAGCCTTTCTAGAGTCTGAGTCTGATATTATAAACAATTTTTTCCATATTCTGTAGATGCAGCCTGACTCTACCTTCAATACATTTCATTCTTATATTTGTCTCTATCTGTAAATTTCTAATTACACAGAGGGATGCAAATCCGAAGGTTAGGCCTGGCTCTTAACTGGTGTGGCTTTTTAATAACCTTAATTGTGTTTAAGTAAGTTCATATTCATGAATAGTAAGAGTTAGAAACAAATGATAATTTTTTGAGGGATATAATTCAAAGCACACTTATTTGTGTGGTTCTAATTTGAAGAATTTATTCCAGGAGAATAGTGAGAAGCAGAGGGAATAATTTGCCGCAGTGCAAATGAATAATGACTCTGACCTGAACAAGCATTGTGATAACAGGGGAAAGTACATCAGTTCACAAAATTGAATTCTAGAAGTACATTCAGCAGAGTTGTTTATTAATGACCATGCTGGGAGAGTGCTGGAGGGAGGGGGGTAGGACTGCAATTCATAATTTCTTGCTTGGGTAAGAGGATCAATGGTATAATGAAAAGGGAAATGGTGAAGAGAAGTTGGTACGGGTTGTACTCTGTGGATAAAGGGTTCAATGGTGGCTCCATCAGTGAGTGAGTGAGTCAGACACAGGTCAGCCCCATGGAGTTTGTGGTCCCAGCTACTGATACAGACATTGTTCTTTCCTTTAATAGGATCCTTACACATTTTGAGATAAAAAATAAAATGGTTAATGGAATCATCACTATAAAATGCCTGCTGTTATCTACTTTTTTATATGTATTTAATTTATTGCTGTGACTGGGGATCCTTGCTCATGAATACTTGTGTAAGTAAAGGCACATATAATTTTTGATGTAGCGATTTTTATTCATAATTCATCTGCTTGCAAAATTCCCTTTGCATTCTTTTTTACTTTTTGAAATTATAATATAATTATTTCCAACTTTACAAGAATAGACATGCTAATGTAGATCATGGAAAACACACAGGGCTTTAGCTCTACACAAAGAACTACAGGAAACTAAGAAACACTGAAAGCCAGATAAATAGTCTCCCCTGGAGAAGAGCCTACCAATTTGTTATCCACTACCAAATAATCATCCATAAAAAGATGCATACTAGTAGCATTATACAGATTGGTCAGGTTGATTTTGTGTATTTACCAGCACACACACACAAGCACACAAGCTCGTACACACACACACACACACACACACACACACACACACACACACACATACACACAAAGAACCATGGATTCAAAAAATAGCAGGGTGTGTGTATATAGAAAGATTTTGAGAGAAAAAAGGAAAGGGAAATTACCTTGTAAAATCAGCTGATCTTTAACACCCTTTCCACACTTTGTGTTTTTTTCCAATTAGTTGGCTTGAGTAAAGATCTCTTTGGCAAGGTTGTGTTGTCTACTCTATTACAGCAATATGACATTCTCCCTACATTCTGGAGCTGACTGTGATATTGTTCATTTTCCCAAAGCAGAGATAGTGAGTTTAGGACACTTTCACAGGTTGGATATTTTTCTCAGCCTGCATTTCATGTAGTAATTGTAGGTCTTCAGTACTTGTCAACTCATTCATCCATCTATTCAGTAATTCATGCATTCATTCTTTCATTAGATTCAGACTAAGTTCGTGCTTCATTCCTGTCACTACGCAAGCCAACAACCGATATGATGTGGTTCACATCTCAATGGAATAGAATCAAAATTCATGCAATGCCATTGTACATAAAAAGCTGATGCAAACCTTAAAATTTAAACAAACAACAGAACATAGAGAAGAGGCAGGCACATGTTTTTGACTGACTGGGTAAGGAGGAAAAGTCAGGAAAGGCTTACAAGATCCAGAGAAAAAAAGACTGAATGGGGAGACTCTGACAGGATTTATTGTTCAAGTAGTGGCAAAGGTTGGTATGCAGTGGCTGCTGGGTAGATGTGGGAGAGAAAGGTGATGATGCCATGGAGAGAAAAGACACTGCAGAGAAAGGAAGTGAGGGCTAATGGCAGAGAACATGTTCATTGTTCACTTCTAGAAATGTGTGGCCCGCTTCCTGGTTGCTGCCGCCGCGGAGAGCTCCTAGGCAGCACCCCACAAGCAAACTTGAGCCTCGGGACCACAGGAAAGACCAACTTTTCTGCTGCAAGAGACCTGCCTGGTGAACTCAGGACACACAGAGGCAAAATTCCTCTAGGACCGGACACTTCCTGTGTTTACCGGGAGTCCCAAACCCTTGGATCCCTGCTCGCAGCAGTTCTCTGCTCCCAAACCCCATGGGAGAGAGACCTCACCGCCTGGTCAGGTGGGCACTCCTGAGGCTGCAAAGCGGAAGAGACCACCAACACTGCCCACACCTGCCCACATCCCTGGCCCAAGAGGAAACTGTATATGGCCTCTGGGTTCCCGTGGGGGAGGGCCCAGGAGGAGCAGGACCCCTGTGCCTGAGACACATCCGGAACCTGAAGGGACAGACCAGATAAACAGTTCTCTGCACCCAAATCCCGTGGGAGGGAGAGCTAAACATACAGAGAGGCAGACACGCCTGGGAAACCGGAAGAGACAGCGCTCTGCACACATCTCTGACACCAGAAGAAAACACCAAACGCCATCTGGAACCCTGGTACACAGAGGCTCCCGGAAAGGGCAGCGCAGATCTTCCTGGTTGCTGCCCCCGCAGAGAGCTCTTAGGCAGCACCCCACGAGCAAACTTGAGCGTCGGGACCACAGGTAAGACCAACTTTTCTGCTGCAAGTGACCTGCCTGGTGAACACCAGACACAGGCCCACAGGAACAGCTGAAGGCATGTAGATAGGAAAAACTACACGCCCGAAAGCAGAACTCTCTGTCCCCATAACTGGCTGAAAGAAAACAGGAAAACAGGTCTACAGCACTCCTGACACACAGGCTTATAGGACAGTCTAGCCACTGTCAGAAATAGCAGAACAAAGTAACACTAGAGATAATCTGATGGTGAGAGGCAAGCGCAGGAACCCAAGCAACAGAAACCAAGACTACATGGCATCATCGGAGCCCAATTCTCCCACCAAAGCAAACACGGAATATCCAAACACACCAGAAAAGGAAGATCTAGTTTCAAAATCATATTTGATGAGGATGCTGGAGGACTTCAAGAAAGACGTGAAGAACTCCCTTTAGAGAACAAGTAGAAGCCTACAGAGAGGAATCGCAAAAATCCCTGAAAGAATTCCAGGAAATCATAAATAAACAAGTAGAAGCCCATAGAGAGGAGTCACAAAAATCCCTGAAAGAATTCCAGGAAAACACAATCAAACAGTTGAAGGAATTAAAAATGGAAATAGAAGCAATCAAGAAAAAACACATGGGAACAACCCTGGATATAGAAAACCAAAAGAAGAGACAAGGAGCTGTAGATACAAGCTTCACCAACAGAATACAAGAGATGGAAGAGAGAATCTCAGGAGCAGAAGATTCCATAGAAATCATTGATTCAACTGTCAAAGATAATGTAAAGCAGAAAAAGCTACTGGTCCAAAACATACAGGAAATCCAGGACTCAATGAGAAGATCAAACCTAAGGATATTAGGTATAGAAGAGAGTGAAGACTCCCAGCTCAAAGGACCAGTAAATATCTTCAACAAAATCATAGAAGAAAACATCCCTAACCTAAAAAAAGAGATACCCATAGGCATACAAGAAGCCTATAGAACTCCAAATAGATTGGACGAGAAAAGAAACACCTCCCGTCACATAATAGTCAAAACACACACGCACAAAATAAAGAAAGAATATTAAAAGGAGTAAGGGAAAAAGATCAAGTAACATATGAAGGCAGACCTATCAGAATCACACCAGACTCTTCGCCAGAGACTATGAAAGCCAGAAGATCCTGGACACATGTCATACAGACCCTAAGAGAACACAAATGCCAGCCCAGTTTACTGTATCCTGCAAATCTCTCAATTAACATAGATGGAGAAAACAAGATATTCCATGACAAAACCAAATTTACACAATATCTTTCTACAAGTCCAGCACTACAAAGGATAATAAATGGTAAAGCCCAACATAAGGAGGCAAGCTATACCCTAGAAGAAGCAAGAAACTAATCGTCTTGGCAACAAAACATAGAGAATGAAAGCACACAAACATAACCTCACATCCAAATATGAATATAAAGGGGAACAATAATCACTATTCCTTAATATCTCTCAATATCAATGGCCTCAACTCCCCAATAAAAAGACATAGATTAAAAAACTGGATACGCAATGAGGACCCTGCATTCTGCTGCCTACAGGAAACACACATCAGAGACAAAGACAGACACTACCTCAGAGTGAAAGGCTGGAAAACAACTTTCCAAGCAAATGGTCAGAAGAAGCAAGCTGGAGTAGCCATTCTAATATCAAATAAAATCAATTTTCAACTAAAATTCATCAATAAAGATAAGGAAGGACACTTCATATTCATCAAAGGAAAAATCCACCAAGATGAACTCTCAATCCTAAATATCTATGCCCCAAATACAAGGGCACCTACATACGTAAAGGAAACCTTGCTAAAGCTCAAAACACACATTGCACCTCACACAATAATAGTAGGAGATTTCAACACCACAGTCTCATCAATGGACAGATCATGGAAACAGAAATTAAACAGAGACGTAGACAGACTAAGAGAAGTCATGAGCCAAATGGACTTAACAGATATTTATAGAACATTCTACCCTAAAGCAAAAGGATATACCTTCTTCTCAGCTCCTCTAGGTACTTTCTCCAAAATTGACCATATAATTGGTCAAAAAACGGGCCTCAACAGGTAAAGAAAGATAGAAATAATCCCATGCGTGCTATCGGAACACCATGGCCTAAAACTGGTCTTCAATATCAATAAGGGAAGAACACCCACATATACGTGGAAATTGAACAGTGCTCTACTCAATGATAACCTGGTCAAGGAAGCAATAAAGAAAGAAATTAGAGACTTTTTAGAATTTAATGAAAATGAAGGTACAACATACCCAAGCTTATGGGACACAATGAAAGCTGTGCTAAAAGGAAAACTCATAGCTCTGAGTGCCTGCAGAAAGAAACAGGAAAGAGCATATGTCAGCAGCTTGACAGCACACCTAAAATCTCTAGAACAAAAAGAAGCAAATACACCCAGGAGGAGTAGAAGGCAGGAAATAATCAAACTCAGAGCTGAAATCAACCAAGTAGAAACAAAAAGGACCATAGAAAGAAGCAACAGAACCAAAAGTTGGTTCTTTGAGAAAATCAACATGATAGATAAACCCTTAGCCAGACTAACGAGAGGACACAGAGAGTGTATCCAAATTAACAAAAATCAGAAATGAAAAGGGAGACATAACTATAGATTCAGAGGAAATTCAAAAAATCATCAGATCTTACTATAAAATCCTGTATTCAACAAAACTTGAAAATCTGCAGGAAATGGACAATTTCCTAGACAGATACCAGGTACCGAAGTTAAATCAGGAACAGATAAACCGCTTAAACAACCCCATAACTCCTAAGGAAATAGAAGCAGTCATTAAAGTTCTCCCAACCAAAAAGAGCCCAGGTCCAGACGGCTTTAGTGCAGAACTCTATCAGACCTTCATAGAAGACCTCGTACCAATATTATCCAAACTATTCCACAAAATTGTAACAGATGGAGCACTACCGAATTCCTTCTATGAAGCCACAATTGCTCTTATACCTAAACCACACAAAGACCCAACAAAGATAGAGAACTTCAGACCAATTTCCCTTATGAATATCAATGTAAAAATACTCAATAAAATTCTGGCAAACCAAATCCAGGAGCACATCAAAACAATCATCCACCATGATCAAGTAGGCTTCATCCCAGGCATGCGGGGATGGTTTAATATACGGAAAACCATCAATGTGATCCATTATATAAACAAACTGAAAGAAGAAAACCGCATGATGATTTCATTAGATGCTGAGAAAGCATTTGAAAAAATTCAACAGCCCTACATGATAAAAGTCCTGGAAAGAATAGGAATTCAAGGCCCATACCTAAACATAGTAAAAGCCATATGCAGCAAACCAGTTGCTAACATTAAACTAAATGGAGCGAAACTTGAAGCAATCCCACTAAAATCAGGGACTAGACAAGGCTGCCCACTCTCTCCCTACTTATTCAATATAGTACTTGAAGTTCTAGCCAGAGCAATCAGACAACAAAAGGAGGTCAAGGGGATACAGATTGGTAAAGAAGAAGTCAAAATATCACTATTTGCAGATGATATGATAGCATATTTAAGTGATCCCAAAAGTTCCACCAGAACTACTAAAGCTGATAAACAACTTCAGCAAAGTGTCTGGGTATAAAATTAACTCAAATAAATCAGTAGCCTTCCTCTACACAAAAGAGAAACAAGCCGAGAAAGAAATTAGGGAAATGACACCCTTCATAATAGACCCAAATAATATAAAGTACCTCGGTGTGACTTTAACCAAGCAAGTAAAAATCTGTACAATAAGAACTTCAAGACACTGAAGAAGGAAATTGAAGAAGTCCTCAGAAGATAGAAAGATCTCGCATGCTCATGGATTGGCAGGATTAATTTAATAAAAATGGCCATTTTACCAAAAGCGATCTACAGATTCAATGCAATCCCCATCAAAATACAAATCCAATTCTTCAAAGAGTTAGACAGAACAATTTGCAAATTCATCTGGAATAACAAAAAACCCAGGATAGCTAAAACTATCCTCAACAATAAAAGGACTTCAGGGGGAATCACTATCCCTGAACTCAAGCAGTATTACAGAGCAATAGTGATAAAAACTGCATGGTATTGGTACAGAGACAGACAGATAGACCAATGGAATAGAATTGAAGAGCCAGAAATGAACCCACACACCTATGGGCATTTGATTTTTGACAAAGGAGCCAAAACCACCAAATGGAAAAAAGATAGCATTTTCAGCAAATGGTGCTGGTTCAACTGGAGGTCAACATGTAGAAGAATGCAGATCGATCCATGCTTATCACCCTGTAGAAAGCTTAAGTCCAAGTGGATCAAGGACCTCCACATCAAAGCAGACACACTCAAACTAATAGAAGAAAAACTAGGGAAGCATCTGGAACACATGGGCACTGGAAAAAATTTCCTGAACAAAACACCAATGGCTTATGCTCTAAGATCAAGAATCGACAAATGGGATCTCATAAAACTGCAAAGCTTCTGTAAGGCAAAGGACACTGTGGTTAGGACAAAACGGCAACCAATAGATTGGGAAAAGATCTTTACCAATCCTACAACAGATAGAGGCCTTATATCCAAAATATACAAAGAACTCAAGAAGTTAGACCACAAGGAGACAAATAACCCTATCAAAAATGGGGTTCAGAGCTAAACAAAGAATTCACAGCTGAGGAATGCCGAATGGCTGAGAAACACCTAAAGAAATGTTTAACATCTTTAGTCATAAGGGAAATGCAAATCAAAACAACCCTGAGATTTCACCTCACACCAGTGAGAATGGCTAAGATCAAAAACTCAGGGGACAGCAGATGCTGGCAAGGATGCAGAGAAAGAGGAACACTCCTCCATTGTTGGTGGGATTGCAGACTGGTACAACCATTCTGGAAATCAGTCTGGAGGTTCCTCAGAAAATTGGACACTGAACTGCCTGAGGATCCAGCTATACCTGTCTTGGGCATATACCCAAAAGATGCTCCAACATATAAAAAAGACACGTGCTCCACTATGTTCATAGCAGCCTTATTTATAATAGCCAGAAGCTGGAAAGAACCCAGATGCCCTTCCATAGAGGAATGGATACAGAAAATGTGGTACATCTACCCAATGGAATATTACTCAGCTATCAAAAACAATGACTTTATGAAATTCGTAGGCAAATGGTCGGAACTGGAAAATATCATCCTGAGTGAGGTAACCCAATCACAGAAAAACACACATGGTATGCACTCATTGATAAGTGGCTATTAGCCCAAATGCTTGAATTACCCTAGATGCCTAGAACAAATGCAACTCAAGACGGATGATCAAAATGTGAATGCTTCACTCTTTCCTTAAAAGGGGAATAAGAATACCCTTGGCAGGGAATAGAGAGGCAAAGATTAAAACAGACACAGAAGGAACACCCATTCAGAGCCTGCCCCACATGTGGCCCATGCATATACAGCCATCCAATTAGACAAGATTGATGAAGCAAAGAAGTGCAGGCCGACAGGAACCGGATGTAGGTCTCTCCCGACAGACACAGCCAGAATACAGCAAACACAGAGCCATATGCCAGCAGCAAACCACTGAATTGAGAATAGGACCTCTGTTGAAGGAATCAGAGAAAGAACTGGAAGAGCTTGAAGGGGCTCGAGACCCCATATGTACAACAATGCCAAGCAACCAGAGCTTCCAGGGACTAAGCCACTACCTAAAGACTATACATGGACTGACCCTGGACTCTGACCTCATAGGTAGCAATGAATATCCTAGTAAGAGCACCAGTGGAAGGGGAAGCCCTGGGTCCTGCTAAGACTGAACCTCCAGTGAACTAGATTGTTGGGGGGAGGGCAGCAGGGGGGGGAGGATGGGGAGGGGAACACCCATAAAGAAGGGGAGGGGGGAGGGGGATGTTTGCCCGGAAACCGGGAAAGGGACTAACACTCAAAATGTATATAAGAAATACTCAAGTTAATAAAAAAAAAAAAAAAAAGAAATGAGTGGCCCGAAAAGAGATAAGTTCAGGAACAGAGTTTCAAGCCTAGAATTCCAGAACTCAGGAAGCAGAGACAAAGAGATTGCCATGAATTGGAGACCAGGAGCTAGTATACAGTGAGTTTCAAGGTAGCCTCATCTATAATATGATAGATATCCTGACACAAAACCAACAAACAAAACATAAAAAATCTACACGAAAGGAAAAGGAAGAGGAAGAACAAACAAAATCAGACAAATAAGCATTATCTAGATCAAGATTGTGATGTTTCAGAAAGACAAATATCTCAAGTTTTTGTTAACATACAGATATTAAATTTATATAGCTGAATATCTGATATGAATCTACATGAAGGACCATTTATGAAGAGGAAGGAGACAAAATCAAAAAAGTAAGTTATGGTATTTCTACTTTCCTACTGTTCTCTAACCTTACTAATATGATTTCTTTCTTTCAACTATCTAAAGACATCGAAACAGATTACAGGGACCTTCAAACATCCTGTCTAATGGTGATAGGTCTATTGTTCATAGAAGGTTGTAGCACAAGTTACTAGACAGGTGGAACGCCTTGATTCTGGCTTTGGACTTGGAAAGTTGACACGCTGAACAATATTCAGTAGTAAGATATGTAGTCAAAGACCATAGTCTTGTGGAATATCAGAGAGTGAGACATGGGCCTGTGGTGGAGCATCCAAGTCATAATTAAGTTGGGTATGGAGGCTCTCGGCTCTTATGCCAAGCTTTGAGTGGCTGAGTCAGGAGGACCACTGAGAATTTCAAGACAGTTTGAGCTGCAGTATATGACCTAGTTTCACAGAAACAAACAGAACTAATGCCTCCCAATATGTACTCATAGAGAAACATGGTCACTTCAAGTAGTCTTTGAATTAATGACTTCATTGATAAGTTCCTTTTATTTGTGCTTAAAAATAGGGAATATAATTTTAAAGTATAATCATGTAAATAAAATTAATTAAGACAAATAAAGGTAGCAATATTTTAATTTTAATATTAATAGTGATGAATGTGGTAAATACATAGAAATGTCCAATCAATGTTCACTGACTATATTACCGAAATAATAAGATTTGTGATGGTAAAGGACTGATTCAGTTAAAGTAGACCTATAAAGCTACTTTGCATCGCCAGAGTTTTTGTTATACTCACAGGCAAGTAAAGTGATTGTTGGCTTTTCACTTATCTTCCTTTTTCTAGGGTTTCCACGATAAAGGACTTAAAACTGGATGACTTAGAAACAGTTACGTGGCTTCTCACATTTTTGTAAGCTGGAATTCCTTCTCGCTGAGAAAAGAGAAAGCTACATTGCTCCTTTTGGTTTCATTAGATGGCTCTTTGCGCATGGCAGCCTGAGTCCAGTAACCAACTACAGGGTGATACGCAGGTGAGGGCTGCCACTAGTTAGGTCAAGGCCGTGATTGGACAGTAAAAAAATAAGGCGGGGACAAAGCTTTTGTAAGATGGGAGACAAGAGGAAGGAGGAGAATCAAGATGGAGACGGAGAAAGATGACCCAGATCAGGGTGGTCTTGAGTTGCCACGGTAGTTGGGACGGATTTCTGTAGGCAAATTTATCTTATCTAGGTGAGCGGTTTACATCCTCATCAGTTGGTTGTGAGTTTATTACGTGGGTGTATTGTGGATTGAGAATTTAACATATAAATCTGATTGCTGGGTTGTAGTTTGCTGAGTTTTGATTTTAACAGTTTTTGGGAGTTTATACCATAATTATTAGAGTGAGGATGTTGGAAATGTAAACAGAGCAGTGGCAGAAAGTTATGAGAGGGTAACCACGGGGACCAGAGCGTAGAAACTGGGAATGTAAGCAGAGTCCACAATAAGAGAGTCTAAAGATGGGTGGTCTGTATGAAACTGACATGGCAGAGACCCACTAGGGTTAGAGAGTGCATTGGGGGCAGTGTGGAGCCGCTGAGATAAATTAATGCTATTTCCAATGGCCGCTTAGAGCACTAACTGTCGATTGCCTGCTACTACCAGGGTATGTGCGGAACTGGTTCCATTCCTTTTTATTTTTACTGCAACATCCATCCACCTTTCTCCTTATGGCTTGCTATATAGTATTTTTCTATGTCTGTGGCCAAGTTATCATCTTCTTTTCTGTGTATGCTAGTGTGTGCGTGTGCACACGTGTGTGTGTGTTTGTGTGTGTTTGTGTGTGTGTGTGTGAGAGAGACAGAGACATACGAGAGAGAGACAGGGAGAGAGAGACACAGAGAGAGACAGAGAGACAGAGAGACGTTCGCACGTATATGTGTGTGCATGTGTCTCTGGGGAGTTGTGCTTGTGGAACTAAAGGAAAGTCAGCTGCCTAGAGGCAGCTCTTACTGTTGTTTGTTTGCTTGCCATTACCCTAAATGTATCAGGCTAGCTGGCTAACGAGCTTCTAGGACTCCTCCTGTCTGTCTCCTGTCTTGTCACAGTAGAACTGGGATTGCAAACATATAGAACCAGGCTCAGATTTTTGTGGGTGCTCAGGATTTAAAGTCAAGTCTTCACACTTGCAAAGCAAGCTACTAGTTTCAGAGTCATTTACCCTGACCCCAAGTTTTCTCTTTATATAAGGACACCCATTGCATGCAATAATGATCTAAGATATTAAGGACTGTCCCTGATTCCAGCTTCAAAGACCATATTTTTAACAAGGACTCCCTTGAGTGAATGGTTTTAAGATTTCAAAATTGGGGGGAGGGCATATCATTCAACTACTAGGATCATTTAAGTAATTATTTAAGTTGATAGTTCTAAAATTCTTTAATGAAGCTGAATTTTACTAAAATAGGTGCCATTGCCTTTAGGCAAAATTACACAAAATTAATAATCTATTCTCTATATTGATTAAATTAATAATCTATTCTCTATATTGGTTAAAAAAATGCCTAAACTCTGAAGCCTTTCCAAACAGATTTGTCTGAGAAAGCTAATGAACTGGTGAAACTTGAAGAGCTAATTGTCTTCTATCAAGGAACTTGAACTGTGATCTGGTCATCAAATACAAACCAAAACAGCATGTGCCTGTAGGATTTTCAAGTGTCAATTTCTCAAAAATTCAAAATAGTTTCTATCAAACTCTTGGGTAGAAAAAGTATTAGGTCTGCAGTAGTTCTGGGAGGTTCCCAACACAATTTCTGTTCTCACAGAATTAACCTTATGAGCTACTTGGTCATGAGAAGCATGTGTGTAACTTTTTAGCAGAGGACGAACAGGTCATTCCCTCCTATCCTTTCACTCACAAATAACACAGTGCTAGTCGAACATTGGCATCCAGCTCTGTTGATGAAAATCGTAGGAGGCAAACACTGATGGGGAATTGGAAAAACAAATTAGTGATCATATTTAACACGTTTAATAATGAATTAGAAAAATGACTCACTTTTTAATTTGGGAGGTTTATAGAACAAGAGGAGAAGGGATTGTGCTTTTGATATTTATTGAGGAATTCAAATAATGAGCAACAGAGTTATTGAGAAATAATTTCAGAAATGGAAGTAGCAAGCACTGAGAGTTGAAATGAACCAAATGAGCGGGATTTTGTTTTTGCTATACATTACTTTCACGCTTTGCTGATTTTATTTTTTATATGAGGGATGAGGGAAAAAAGTTAAAAATGAAAATATTAATGACAGTTTTATGAGATAAGAATCCAGTGTTAGTTCACAAAATAACTAAAATGAGAAAGTAGGACGTGGCAGATATGTAATCAGCAGAATGCATACAAACTGAGAAGTTAATTCAAGTTATTAAAACTCATGCTGAGGATTCTTTGAAGAAAGATTGTGAAAATATCTAAAAAATTTCATTTAAAGAATTGGATATGAGATGGATGAAGAGGAGCTAGTGAGCTTGTTCTTCCAAAAACAGAGTTATAGGTAAAATATGCAGTTCTCATAACTTCTAGCAGTTTCTTTGCTATCATTGTAAATATTGGCTGCCAGCAAACTGATTTGGTACCATCAGAAAAATAGTGTCGCATAATGGTAACAAATAAAAAGCAAAACCCAGATAGTAACAAAAATTTAATACTTATCTGCCATTTGAGGCACTTTATAACTTATCACTCTGTATGTTTATAAGAATTTTGAGAAGTTAGTAATGTTCCCTTCTGTTCCATCATTGCATAGGCCTACCCCTGGTCACATTATAAATGAACAGGAAACTGTCACCAAAAATAATTTCTAAGTTTCCAAGCCATCCCCATGCACGACATAAAGTCCTATCAAGGAATATTTTTCCTCTAAAACTGATAGATAGGAATTTCACATTTTACATCTAATATAATTTATAAAAGGCTAGAAGCTTTTTGACACTAGTTCCCTAAGGCAATATTTACTTATTGTAAAAAAAAATGCTGTGAATACAGTAGAATAACTTAGTAGAAATATGGCATGAATGTTACTCTTTACCACTTTTCTAAGTCCAACTAGTTCCTATTAACATGGGCCAGTCAACATTATCAATGAAATGTTTAAGTCTTCAGATATCACTATGACTTCTTGAGTCCAGACAGAAGGCTCAGCATATTGCTGAGTTGGGAGCATAAATGGGAGGAGAGGGCCTTGGTCCTCTGAAGGCTCAATGTCCCAGGTTAGGGGAATGTCAGGGCAGGGAGGCAGAAGTAGGTGGGGGGGTAGGGGAGCACACAAAAAAAAGATATTTCAGAAACTTTATTCACATAGTTTTATAACATTTAATTATAGTTTTGAAAATAAAAACCATCATCAACTATTAAAAAAAGAACTGTACTTCAGTTTCCTTGCTATGTGAACATTGTAATAAAGAGATTAACTGTAGAGCTTATGCTAAATTTTGAATTTTATGTTCTTAGAAAAAACTTTTTAAAGGTAATACTATTTCCATTTATTTCTGAATTATTAATCTCTGTTGAGAGAAAGGATGTAACACTCAATGTAAAATTCGTATACCAAGAAAACTGTCCATCAGTGATTGGTTCACTTCTAATGAAGAATAGCTGGTTTTAAATAACAGAAAAAAGAAAAAGAAAACTGTTTTCATTATCTTGCGGAACAGAAACTTGAAAAATGGCCATTCTAACCTTATGGGCTCTACTTTTCTGGGTATCACCATGGAAGCACTCTCATTCATTGATCTCAGATGTGTGGGGTAAATACGGAGCCACCTTTAACAGAAAAGATAAAAGGATAACAGTGTACAGCCTATAAATACTGTAGGAAAGGATGGGTCTGGACCCCACCTCTCAGTGGGTATTCTTGGTTTGGTTCACTATGATAAATGAACCTGAGTTCTTTCGGTTCCTAGAAAATCTGATCTATGCAATAAAAGTTCTGAAACTACTCAATTCTGCCCACATCCTCCAGTTTCCCCCTGTGTTAGGCTTTCTCAACTCAACCCTAATAATTTGGGATTTCCTCTGGGTTTCATTTATTTTTCTTCCTTTCCTAACACTGGACTTTCTGTTCCTATCAATAAAGTTCACGAATGAACTCTGGTTGACTCTATTTCATTCCAAGCCTCAAAACAGACAATGTAGCACAGGGCTTTCAAGGGAAATGACTTTAGACTCAAATGATTCCAAGAAAAAAAATTCTATCACTTCATTTTGTATGTTCCAATATAAAGGTGTTTGAATAAAAATGAGAGAGGAAATGGTACAAATGACAATTAGCGTATAGCTTATGATTAAACTGTTACTACCAGATTATGAAACTGAATGGTCACAAGCCATTTAAAAAAAAGTTAACTCCAGTCTAGTGTTATCCTAAGTGAGACTATTGGGGTCACCAGAACATAGTTCTCACACCTTAAGTCACTTACATAATTTTACGTTATACTTTTACAATATAAAATTGCTCTGGGCTATCTCTAAGATGTCTCTAAAAGGTCCTTTTCTCTAAGTGTTCATTTCTCCCTGTTGCTTAAAGAAGTAACAGCTGCAACTTCCTTTGTGTGCCTGTGAAATTAAGGGGAGCGGTAGCTCTGATTGTAATTTGTAATCTATGGGGTCATTAGCTCACCCACTCAACATGTACTTTCTCATGGATCATCTACATAACTGCAAACACTTCAGGGTGTTCTTGTGTTGAATAAAACAAGTGCCAAAATACCCAGAGTTCCTTTATCACTGCAAAAGTCTTCAGCCTGTCATCATCCTCTAGTTTACAGACCTTTGACTAACACATTGACTTAGTAGCTCTAAAGCATCAAAAAATGAATTAAAAACTTTCAGCACTTAATAACATAACATGAGAAAGAAGTTACTATCTCATCTTTTTATTTTTGTGTACATGTTTATTCAAGGGAAACAGAATGTGAACTAGAAGATTTGATGGGGTATTTTAATTTTTGTAAAAGGATAGTTGGATAAAAGAATCCCTAGTGGGTTATTCTGTAATGTGTCTTTGTAAAGAACGACTGAAACCATGGTCTCAATCACACCTGGCAAGTTCTCTACCACTGAGCTCATCCTCAGTCAGATAATGTGTTTTACAAGAAATATTTTGCCTTATGGCTAAATAATTCATATGTACCTCCTACTTAAAAATTATATATTGCTATGATAGAAGCTGATTTTTTTCTTTATTAATGAGCCAAATTTGAAGTAAGTTTTATTAAGTACTGGCCAAGATGGTAGACATTGACCAGGTCCATACTTGGCACTCCCAGAGAATGGACATGAGTTACATTAATGCCGTCATTACAAAGGCAAAACCCACAAGGCTACATTCTTTCTGCCATCATCTAATCACGAGCAAGTATGCATCCTGATGTACATTCTGCCTATGTCCCTTCTATGTTTACTTCTCTTTCTCATAGTAACCATGATATCAGACACCGTTTTCACTTTTAAATAGATGTAGGTATAATAGGGTCTTGGATGTAGCTCAGCTGTGTTTGCTTAGCGTGCATGACAACATGGTTCAATACCCAGCAACATATACAAATTAAGCATCACGGTGAATGCCTGTAATATTAGCATTAAGGAAACAGAGGCAAGAGGATTAGGCATTCAAGGTCCTTTGGTTACATTGAAACTTTCAGACAGGTTTGGGTGAGACTTTCTTGACAAAACAAGATAAACAAAGTGTTACTATTATAGTTTTTTTTATTGTTCTATGGTCAGACATAAATTTTATTGTGTATTTTAATCTAAATAAATTTCAAGCACAAATTAAATCGTCCAAAAAAGTTTGGTAAAAAAGTCAAATTATATTTTAACTTTTTTTCTCCTCCTTAATATCAATTCAAGTGAATTTAAAACAATTAAACCCAAACAAAAGAACAATTCAGAATTCATTTTCAGAGCTACAGTTAATTAACAGTTTCAATAAAGAATCAGTTTATTAGGTGTCTCACTCAAGTGCTTTAGGCTTACATTGAAAGCGGAAAAGCTGAATCAGAGCCAAAGAGGAGATGGATTCAAAAAGTTCTTTTTCAGGTCTGGATCTGTTTTCTCAGAAACCCTCAGATTTTTACTTTGCAGCAAAGTGAACCTAATGACATGTTTTGTCTTTCCCTGGTGGCTCCCTATCGCTTAATTAGCTGATTCAGGTCAACTACCTGGTTCATCAGTTTTTTACATCTGAGACTTGGTCTTAAATTCCCTTTTGAGAAATGAATTCCCCTCACCCGGGCCTCGTGGGTGTGTATATGTGGGAAAATCATTTGGAGCAATTAGGAACTAATGATGACTTTGCAAGGGGACAGAGGAGTACATAGTCATAAAAGTTGAGCATCCATCAACGAAAAAGAATGGTTCACTACTGTTAGCATCATTGGCTATCCTTGAAATGGGGGATATCTAAATTTACTAATGTTTAGAAGCTTCTTGGGGAATAGCGGAGGTACAAGAAGATACAATCCAAAATATGACACTTGAAAATTCTTCAGTCCTAACTTGAAATTGCATATAAATAAAATCTGCAAAGTGAAAACCTAGAAAAAAAGATCTCTAAGGAAACAAATAGAAAATATACTTCAAAGAAAAACTAACATAATTTGGTATGCTGAACACACATAGTAAAGAATAAGAATCTAACGCATAGTCTATTCATTGTGTTTCTCTCTCTTTCTCTATAACCTCCTGATTTTCCCAAGGTGGTTTGAACTCATAGTCTTCATACTCCATTATGCAATATCTACAATTATAGGCACATATAGATTTGTATTTTCAGTTACCATCAAAATTAGACTCACTGCCTTCTATCTTTTAATTATGTTCACAAAATGTGGGGGGATAATTCTACAGCAGATTATAGAACATGTAATAAGACTACATATTACTTCATAACTACATTGAGCGAAAAATGCGTTAACGAAAATACTTATGATAGTCACCTGATGTTGGTTAAGAAACGTGTCAATTCTACCGGGGCAAACATAGTGTTCTTTCTTTTTGCTATGGGTAATTTTCAAGATCACTTAGTCAATTTTCATACAGTCTCTCTTAGATATGTTGTCAGATATTGACAGGGATTTCTGTCAACTAACCACTCAAGTGACTGAGTTTCCCTGGTAGCTCACTTACAAGATTTGTTGGTAAGGTAAGATCCTGAGTTTTCCTCCTCTCTCTGATGGAGAAAA
The DNA here is from genome assembly GCF_021556685.1 of Rattus norvegicus. Lineage (NCBI taxonomy): Eukaryota > Metazoa > Chordata > Mammalia > Rodentia > Muridae > Rattus > Rattus norvegicus. The sequence goes on along the minus strand of NC_141544.1, from coordinate 21,902,561 downwards.
ATTGGCTACATCATTAACAGGATCCGAACAGTCTGAAATGAAAGGATCATCTCTTGTCTTGAACTTCCGAAGAGTAACAGCACAAGTCTCAGACTGTATTTTGGTCGTGGAACTCTCAGAGTTACTCTCTGTCTTCTGAGATGTACCACAAGAGTAAATATGTTGAAAGGTCCTGGAAGATGTGCAAAACCTTCTTAAAACCTAGAATTAGATTTATCAAAAAGGTGTCAGAAAGCCATGCAGGTTACAGGGAAAGAGAATTAGATGCCATTTCTCCCTCCCTTCTCTCTCTTTATAATAGTTCTTGTAGAATTTCCCATGCGATATATTTTGATCCTATTCACTCTTTCAAACTCCTTACAGATCTACCTTTCCAAAGTTGCCTACCTACCAAACTGTGTACTATTTCTGTGTCTTTTTGTTTTCTGCCCACGTCTCTATTCTACCAAGTTCTATTTGCGCTGCCTATAGATTCTTGAATGTGTTGCTTTCCACTAGAGAGGATGACATACCAGAAATATGCTCTTTATGCAAACCAACCCCTTCTCTCTCAGAAGCTATCAGTTGCTGAAAGCATCTCAGGTAGGGATGACAATTCATGCCCACACCCCTCTCCTGGCTGGGATTTTTCTGGCTTGCACTTGCATAGGTCTGGTAATCACACTGCTGTGGGCTTCTATGTGTAGCTTCGCCACTGTGCCCACTAGACACTTTTGCTCACAGGCAACCACCTCTGGCTCTGACACTCTTTATGCTTCCTCTTCTGCAGTCCTCCCTGAGCTTTGGGATGAGTGAGTGTGATGTAGATAACCCCTGAGCATTTGTCATTTATTCTCTGTACAGAAGTCAGGTGTGGGTCTCTGGTTAATCACCATCTACAGAAAATACACTCTTCTCTGATGGGTTGAGATAGGCACTCAATTCTAGCTCTTAAAGTAGGGGGCGGCATATCCGTTCAGGGAAAGGAAATTGAAGACTGCTCTTTTGAGACTATCCTCAGGATGACCTTGAGGTTTTCTCAAAATGAACAGAAATAATTCATATTACTTTCTTAGTAGAGGGTCTATTCTGAAAAAAAATTCTTGGGGAATAACTATTATTATTATCCTAGAGTGTTAATCTGGGAAATAGCTTGAGATACTAAGGCCTTGTATTCATAATACATCTTAGTTAAAAATGTGTTTCCATATTTTATCTTCATACTTTTAGGGACTCTTTCTTGCAAAAGAATATTAGAAAATAAGAGGTTATTGCTTCTACATTTTTCAAAGATTAAAACATAATCTTGTGGTAAATATTAATGACTTTTACATTTTTGTCACTGACAATAGGCCTTTTCTTTTACCTAAAGGTATTTTGCATAAGTGGAGAGTTTAGCTTTGACATTCCTACTTATTTAACAGCCATCTGCTACCTGTAGTGTATTGTCTTGCATCTTTCACAGATGACTGCAGAACAAAAAATATGAAAATAAATTGCTTTAATTCAGTACCATTTCCACACACTTTCAGACAGAGTACCATATTTCTTTGAATTCATTCTAGCTAGTGTGTAACTTGGGATTCCAGGTTATGAAAGCTTTTTATAATCCTTAGTCATTTAACACTATCTACACCTTATTTGATGACTTTTCAGTTCATGCCAAAAGCAATATAATTTTTCAATTAGGAGGCAAACATGCTTTCTAAAAGGAGATACTGTTTTTGACATACAAATTTTGTTTATAAGCACCAATAATATTCCAGAAAACCCTGTGGATAAAGATAATTATAAAAAGAAAGAACTGTAAAATCATCCCCAAGTATACTACAGGCTGTTCATTCTGTTGTGATAAAAACAAAGACAAAAGATACAGACATTTATAAAAATATGTTTATTCTTTTGTTCAAGGTCCTTGGAACAAACTGAGAATAAGCTTTATTTAAGTTACTTTATCCATAATTTCAAACGGTGTTGAAGGATTATTTAGAGTAGAATATATCTAGGATGTAGTTTAACATACTTTATTCTTTTGTTGTTTTCTCATATATACATTCAGCTTCAGTTTAGAGGAATTTATTATTTCTGACTCTTACCTCTTTATTTTAGTGGGGTTCTCTCTGATACATATGTTTGCATTTTTTCCTATTGTCTCATTTCAAAGATGGTATACACAACACAAGCATTAAATACACTATCTTCTTTTTTAAATCTTACCTATGTGTATAAGTTTTGCCTGCAAATATGTATGTGCACCATGTGTATGCATTAACCAGAAAGTTCAGATGTGATTTGAGTTGACAGCCAAGTGTTCACAAACAAAAGTCTATAGGAGATGTGTCCTGTTCAAAGCACAAGGCAATGTGATAAAAATACTTTTAGAGCTTTTGGATAGAAATATGGCATATGTATTCCACTGCCTGAAGGAAGAATAATAGTGCACTACAGCAACAATTTAATTTATTTACAATAATTAAGCCTATAAATAACAATAATAGAAATAGTAAATAAGACGGCCTTCTGCCTTTTTGTTTTTAGCCATAAAGGTGTTAAAAATGCATGTGGAACCAGACGAGCTTGAAATATTTTGATACTGAAATCCCACGGGAATTGAATGTTGGTAGATTGGTTGTCTTCTTAGCCAGTCAAAGTATAGAGAATTGTATATAGTATAGAAGAATACAGGAATTTTCCTGGAAGATTTTACTATATTGTATATCTATATATCTATATGTATATAACATATATACATATATAACATATACAACATGTGTACATGTGTGTATATGTACATAACAAATATATAATTGAGACAATATATAAAAATTTGAAGTATATATAAATTTGAAGAATATATATTAGTTTGAAGAATTTATATATAAATATAAATAAATTTGAAGTATGTCTATTATCTATCTATCTGAATTTGAAGAATGTATGGAAGGAATGAAGGAAAATTTGGTAATAGTAAAAAGAAACTAGAATAATAAATGATAAGAATTTACAGCTTGGAGGGGTTGGGGATTTAGCTCAGTGATAGAGCGCTTGCCTAGGAAGCGCAAGGCCCTGTGTTCGGTCCCCAGCTCCGAAAAAAAAAAAAAGAACTAAAAAGAAAGAATTTACAGCTTGGGATGTAGCGTGTAGTAATGTACTTGCTCAGTACTGTCCATATTCATGAATTTGATTCTTAGTATTGGAAAGTTATAAGGCTTAGTAGTAATACTCTAAATGAGAGAGGAAAAGGTGGTAATAATTAGAATTGGATGCAGACTGGTTATTTAAAGTACAGAGGTAGATGTGATAAGATTTATGCTTAGTTGTGAAGGTGGGTGTGGATAAGGTGTTAGTGAGAGTAATTTTTGGGGGGGCTTGAATAATTGACATCTCTCTAGCTTCCAAGCTACAACTCTGAGTAGAAGTCTGTTGAGTAAATGGTTGAAGATCAGCGCGAAGCGGTGGCACATGCTTAGCCTGGATACCATGGATATCTTTTCAATGCCTGCCAAACATCCATTATCCTTTATCTGAGCACACACTACATTCTTTGGAGACAAAGCCTGTCCCTTTTAAAAACCCATGCTTTATATATACACCCTATACACCAGGGCATCACTCCAACCTCTTTGAATATATTTGTATGTATTCATGTATGGGTAGAGAAGATTTCTCTCGGTTTAGGAATTCTGTAATAGGATGAGACTTTTGATGCTGCCAGTCATGGTAGAGAAGGGAGACAAATAATCTTGGATATTAAAAAGACAGAAGGTTCTTTCCAGCTTCTGGCTATCGTAAATAACGCTGCTATGAACAGAGTGGAGTATGTGTCTTCATTATATGTTGGAGCATCTTCTGGTGTGGATCTGAATGCCAATTGTCAGAGGGAAGTTCTGTAGTATTTAGAACAACCAAGTATCCTAGACAAACCATAAAGCACCAACATAAGGCTCTATGCTGAAAGCAGCTAGACTGAATGGAAAACCTGGAAAGTTTTGGTTCAGCTAATTTTTGTTTTCATCTTGTTTTGTAATTGGATGTGACAGGCAGTTTGCAGATTTGCATGCAGGCACTGGATCGTCTCTCAGACCCAGTTAACAGTCTACTGGTCAGGCTTGAGCAGTGGCATCTATACTAAACTCCCCAAGGTGGTGATTTTTGTGTAGCACAATCAGGTCAGTTCACATCACAGAACGCAGGGAGTGCAGACAGGCTTCAGTGGAATCTATCGTGTACAGCAGAAAATAGGAAAGAATCAGGTAGATGTTACTTATCTACTACTGTCTTAGTAATTTCTTTGGTACAAACATAACCGTAAGATGGTTTTGCTGAAACCGATTTCTTGTGTAGTTCTGCTCCGAGTTGAGTGTGGAGGCAGGAGGAAAGAACATAAAGCGGAAGGGGTGGTGGATGGATACATTTCTAACAATTATTCTTTTTTTAATTTTCTAAAATTAAAATATAATTCCATCATTTCCTCCCTTTCTTTCCTCACTCTAACGGCTACCATGTACCCCACCCCCAAGATTCATGATCTCATTGCCTTTAGTTCTTGATAGAAATATATAAATGCAGTATACTCACTCCTTCTGTATAATGTTCCTTGAATGTATATTATTTCAGGGATGATTATTTGGTTCTGTGTGAGCTTTCCCTTTCCTGTTAGTGCGTCTATGGGGAACAGATGAAGTCCTGAGTGAATGTGTATTTTTGACATGAGCACAGTTATGTCAAGGACACCAGTGCCTCAGACTCATGGGAATGACATCGCCTTCCCTGACCTGAGTACTGATGTTTGCACATGGTTGACCTTTGGCTAAGACTAGTGTGTACAGAAAGTATAAAGTCCAGCCTTCTCCTTTTGGATGACTGCAAATGGAGATTGCTTCCCTATAGAGATCTCTTACTCAGGTTAGCTATTCTGCCTTCTCCAGTTGCTGTGTGTATGAATTTGCTCGGTTTCCTGGCTGCTCAGAGTGCAAGGACCATCGCAACCAGCTCTTCAGTATATCTGCCTATAATTTTCTTCATTATCCTTCATTTTTCAGTCCAGTCAAGTACAAAGCTATGTAGGTAATGGCACATATTTGTGCTATTTTTCTTTTTAACTGTCTGTTATTCTTTTAGTCTTCACAAAAACACAGAAGTACTATCTCTTATGGTGGGAAGCACCAATGGAGCTGACAGGGGAAACTGCTAGTTTAGAATACTGTGTTGTTTGTAACTGTGACCCTGTCTGGCTCTGTGAGCCAAAGAGATCCATATGAGTTAATTTTGCTCAGTTTTGTAGTTCACGAAAGTGGGATAACAAAGGCCCTTGTAGGAGATGTAATCAGTCATGTAGTAAGTGAGACTTGTATGGTTTTAAGGATGGACAGATTTCATAAGGAAAGAAAACCTCCCACCGGAAAGGATCTCCTGGGCTCTCATCACTGGCCTCAGGAAAATCTGTAGAAGCCTTCTTGCCTCAAGTTGGTGTTTGAATGTTCAAGTTCACTAGACCTGAGTTCACTTAGACCTGAGCGTTTCAGGCGTGTAAATAAACAGATGAATGTTCAAGGTCACTAGACCCCGATGTTTTCTTGGTACATGAATGCCCTAAGTGGAGGATGAGCACCATCTCCTACTCCTGACATGTTGATCATGTGGAGGAAATTGCTGGCCTATGTAAAAGTCTGGAACTAGCACATAGCTGTCATATTGTCAGGCATCGGGAACAGCCCAAGCCCCTGGTTTAACAGGCCTAACTTTTTTTTAAACAGAGAGCAAAAGACTTCTCTCTTTTTTAAAAATATTTTTAATTACTTAGAATTTATTTATTTACTTTTACGCTCCAGATTTTATTTGCCTCCAGGTCCACCTTCCGACTGTTCCACATCCCATACCCCCTTACCATCCTCCTCCCTATCTCCATGAGGATGTCCCCACCCCACCCATCCCACCAGACTGCTAAACTCCCTGGGGTCTCTTCAGAATTTTAGACTTCTTTTTCACATAACGTACATTTTTTTGTTGATTTTTTTCTTTTTCCCATCTTTATTAAATTGGTTATTTCTCATTTACTTTTCAATTGTTATTACCTTTCCCGGTTTCCAAGCAAACATCCCCCTAACCCCTCCACCTCCCCTTATCTATAGGTGTTCCCCTACCCATCCTCCCCCCATTACCGCCCTCCCCCCAACAATCCCACTGGGGCTCCAGTCTTGGCAGGACCAAGGGTTTCCCCTTCCACTGGTGCTCTTACTAGGCTATTCATTGCTACCGGTTGTGGTGGCACACGCCGGTAGGATTTCCTGAAGGAGGCAGAGGCAGGAGGATCTCGAGGCTAGTCTGGGCTACACATAACGTACATTTTTAAGTGGTTTTCTTTTGTTTCTCTGTTTTCTCAACTCCCTTCCCTTCTCTAGCCCACTACAGTCTCACGTTTCCACATTTACTTTATATCTGTTTTGTCTTACTAGCTGGTCCTCACTGTATTTGCTAAATGTGTGCTTGAAAAGGGGTCCTGACCACATGAAGCTCAAGAAGAAGGACGACTAAAGTGCAGATGCTTCAGTCCTTCCTAGAAGGGGGAAGGAAAATATTCATAGGAGGAGATATGGAGACAAAGTTTGCAGCAGAGACTGAAGGAATGGCCATTAAAAGCCTGCTCCACCTGGGGATCCAACCCATATAAATACAGCCACCAAACCAAGACAATATTGCTGATGCCAAGAAGTGCATGTTGAGAGGAGCTTGATAAAGCTGTCTCCTGAGAGTCTTTGTCAGAGTATGACAAATACAGAGGAGAATGCCTACAGCCAATCATTGAACTGAGAATGAGTCCCCATTGAAGAAGTTAGAGAAAGGATCGAAGGAACTGAGGGGGGGTTTGCAACCCCATAAGAACAAAAATACCAAACAACCAGAGCTCCCAGCGACTAAACCACCATCCAAAAAGTACACATGGACAGACCTATGGCTGAAGCTACATATGTAGCAGAGGATGGCCTTGCTGGGCACCAGCCAAAGCTGGATCCACCAGTGTAGGGGAATGTCAGGGCAGGGATGTGGGAACGGGTAGCTGGTTGGATAGGGGAAAGGGGATAACATGAAATATAAATAAAGAAATAACCAATAATAAAGAGAAAAGGGGTCCTGAATAGTGGACTTGTTATGGTTATATATTTACTTTATTCATGAATTTATTTATTTTTGTCAGGGTGACATAAATTAGCATCATCGAATGAAGAGGGAACTCAGTTGTGAAAGATGTATCACAGTGGTTTGCAAGCAAAACTGGTTCAGGAGGTTATTTTCATGATTAATGACAATCCCTATCCATTGTAGGAGGTGTCACTAGCTTATGTAAGAAAGGAAGGTGACTTCGAATGATGTCCTTCATGATCTCTCCTTCTGTTGATGCTTCTAGGCTCTTGTTTTCAGTTCCTGCACATACTTTCTTTGGTGATGGAACATACACTATCAATTGAAGTTAACCCCTTCCTCCCCAACTGACTTCTGTTCATGGGTCTATCATAGTAGAAAGCAAATCAACACTGACTTTTTTATTATTCCTTTACTGAGAAAAGCTACCATGACCTAGGTAAGTCTTATAAAAGAAAGCATTTAACTGGAAGGAAAGGGGAAACTTCCTTACAGTTTTAGAAAGTAAGTCTATTATCAAGGCAGGAAGCAGACACAATGGCAATGAAGCAGTAGCTGAGAGCCCACTCCCAGTGACACCCTTTCTTTCGCATCTCCAAGTCCTTCCCTGGTAGTCTGCCAAATGATGACTAAGCACTGAGATATGTGGGCCTACTGATACTGCTCTCATTCAAACTAACACCCACAGGAAGACCGAAACTCCTGCTTCCATGTAGCATTTTTTAAAGTTTAGAAGATGTACCATTTATGTTTTCTGTTTTGACTTAAACTCTGTTCCCCATTTGTTTTCTTTCCTCATTCTCTTTTCCCCAATTGACGTTATATTTCAAAGGGGGAAAGAAATGAGTTCAAACTTCAAATACTGAAGTAGTAACATTCCCAAGAAAATGCACAGGACTGTGCCTCATTTTTCAAAGGCAATCTTCAAAAAGCTGAGAAAGTGCTTTGAGTACTGGCTCCACGGTAAGCAACAATTCTAAGAGCTTAGATTAAGCATTAACCCATCTCTGCAGTATCTACCAGCTCCTTTAGACCTTAAGTGGTCATTCGCAGAAAACCCCAATGAAAGAACTCGGCTGTCATCCCTAACTTACTGAAGCACAGAGGACTTTCAGAGCCACACTGTTAGAAAATAAGGACATAGTGATCAAAACTGAGTTGCCCACCCCTTTTCACTCTCATGAATTGGTATTCCTCATGGTGACAGAAATATCAGATGATTTGTGTACACCCACTTCTTACATAGATAAGGGGTAGATGGAGTCAGTTCAGGAGATGATAATTTCGTGCTGCTTTAACCTCATGGTAATCTTGTGAAATAAAAGAGAACAGGGAATGCAATTTTTATTGATTTTTATAGTCTTGGATACCCAACAGCAGAAGGCCCTGGAACAGTCAGCAGATTGCTCCCTAATCATCCAGATCTAGGCAATTTCTCATGAATAAAAGTTTGTAATATTTTCAAACTATTTAGAGATTGGCAGCTGTGTGTCTGTCAATTCCTTTCGGAGCATGCCACTTAAGATGGGCCTTAATGCATGCAGCATTTTATTTTTAATTAAAATATTTAGTTCAGGGAGTATTTATTAATAATTTGAACAGCAACAGATGGTCTGCTTATGTGTTGTAACAATCTTTACCCCAAATCAGTCAAAATAATTAACAAAATGTAAATTATTAAGCACTTAAATATGTATTATGCATCATTACAATTCCCGTAACATATTTTAATCTTTTATGAGAGAAATACGATGGCTGTATGGTAGTATATAGAATATTCCATGCCAAATACTTCAAAAATTAGATTATCTTGCTTTGATCCATTAGAAAAAGAGTTTGCAAATATTCTTCTACTGCTTTTAAAATTCTCGCTGCCTAGAAATGGTGAAAAGTCAAACTAAATGAATACATCCCTCTCGGTAAGACTTTTTCACAAACTGCTTTGCAACACTGGGCAAGCTTGAGAGCCTAATTTCCTAACTGGCTTATTTTGTAGGCCATACCTTCCCTTCCATTCATCTGGTCACACTTCAGTCACTCTCAGTAACTTATGAATTTCTTTGGCTGAGGAAGCATCAGTGTGTGAGTCTTTTGGCCCCCAACCCCATTTCTGTCCCCTTCCCACACTGTTCCACACAGATTGTGTTCTTTTTCCCCGTTCATTCTTAGACCATCAACATATCTTTGCACATCTACATTACGGTGATCTTACAGTTGTAGTTAAGGATAATTTTTAACTAGGTGAAGGCATTTGAAATTTCCTAGCCGAGGCTTAGCAAGTTGAAAAATCAGTCCATAGTCGTATGCACAGTTCTACATGTAGCAATTTGGTATACCATTTGGCATAATACGAATCTGTATGGGAATTACAGAAACTATTATTTTCACAGCACAAATCCCCCAAACCAAAATTTGCTGTGGAAACAGTGTTAGTATCCACAGGGACTAAGCGACCTTATTTCTGTTTAAGTTGCAGTTAAATCCAAGTTTTCAAGTTTAATTCCAGGGTCTGCAACATTGCTGAGCAGGTAAAGGCTCTCACTATTAAACTTGATGACCTGAGCTCTAACTCATAGGGTAGGAGAAGAAACGCAGTTCCTAGAGGACATCCCTAGCATCCCTGCAAGTAAATAGATACATGTAAAATGATGAAATAATTTGATATTTCAATTCATATTATATTTACATGTAGTTTTTTCAAATTAGAAAAGCAAAATAGAATGGAGATTTAAAGTCATTTCAGTTGTACAACTTTGAATTTTATCATCATAGTTTCAAATGTGGGTAAGAATAGGAGATACTTAAGTGAGTTAATGAATGGCTTCAGTTTTGTGACTGACATATGTTAAAAGACTATCCAATCATCATCTCTCTCAAAAGTCCAGTGAGAACTTCAGTTGCACAGGCCCAAGTCATAAGTTCTCTCAAATCACCAGATAACAACTAATCTAGAGTATAGAAATGGCATAGAGATTACAGTCCCCACTCATTTAAGCAGTCACGGACTGTTTCTGGGAAAAAGAATTTGTCTTCTATTCCTCAGGCCATGTTTTAACATAAATAATCATTTTTTTGAGTTTTCAATGTACAAATTAAAACCTAAGACCCTTAAATAACTATTTACTTAAATTATTACATTATGAAAGTTAGGATCTTCAATACATTTGGAGTGACTTTTGTATAAGGTAAAAGATATGAGCCTGATTTTGTCTTGCTAAAGATAGAAACCTAGGTATTTTAGCCTCTGTCTTGGCCTCTGTCTGAAGTCTGTTTTTGCAGCTCCAGCCTCTCTTCACCACTGGAGATCTTTAGGGTAATTTGTGGCTGTGAATCGCATTATCTCCAGGGTCATACATACTCCTTAGGATTGCTTTGAATATTTGTTCTATTTTGTGGTTTCATGTGAATTATTGTTTTTTCTTTAATCTTTGGAATATGAAATGGGGATTTTGATAAATATCACATTAATTCTGTAAAAAAAATTTTTGGACTATAGATATTTCACATTATAAATTCTGCCTATCCAGGAACATTGAATATTTTTCATCATCTAGTATCATCTTTTATTTTTCAATATTTAAACATTTTGTGATACAGGTCCTTTACTTCTTTGGATAGACACATTGTTAAATACTTAATTTTGGAGGGAATTTATTTTTAATAGAACATTTTTCTAATTTCTTTCTTTAAGAGTAGACTGTATAAAATGAAGGCCACTGCTATAAAATATCAATTTTGTATTCTTAAAATTTACTGTAGGTTTGTATTTAGGTTTCAAATAGTCTTGTAGACTGATGAGGGTCTCTTAAGGAAAGTGTCTTGTCATCAGCAGGCAGGCATAGTTTAGCTTTTTCCCTTTACATCATCCATTTTACATGTTTCTTTTATCTAATTGCTATAGCAACAGTACTAAGTCTAAAAATAATAAATAAAAATTAATATGTCTTTATAATATCATGTCACATCTAATATTGTAGCATGCTTTATGCTAAATGATGCATTTATGATTAACTCCAATACTATACTTAAGTTAAAAGTATCAAATAATCATATTATTAAACAGCTACTCTTTAGTTTTTAACATCGTCGTAATTGTGGTAAGCTGATGAAACAGACATTGTTGTAGGTTGACCAAATTGCATCAACAGGCAGTCCAGGTATAATCTCCAGGAGTGATTTTCTTCATTTCGTTGGCCATTAAAAACTAGTATTTTGCATCATAGCCACTGCCTTCTATCAGAATAGCTACTAATACTTTCGAGTAATATTTGTCATGTTTTTCTATAGCTATATAAACTGCTTGTACTCCTTTAACCATGAATAAATCTCTGTAGGTTCCAAATGGCTCACGTAATTTGATTTTGAAGTTTTTGTTTTTGCTATATCTGTAAGAGCTTTTGCATAATTGTTTTCATATACTGGATGACTGGTCATTTCAGTTGCCTTTCAATTTTATTTCATTTGTGTTCAAAGATATTTTTTATGATATGATTTAGCCTTAATGCAGCTATCCATTTACTAATCTTGCTTAAAGATTAGGCATTAATAGTCACATTTATTTCCAGGCTTTTAGCCACTGGAGACTAAACACTTACCATAAGGATGTCAATTTAGCAAGTTCTGCCCTTTCATTCCTTCTCCCTCCCTTAAGTAGAAACACCTGTAGTCCATTCAGACTGGTTCTGCCACACTGATCATATTCAGTCTTTGCCTTTCAAGCAGCATCTTTGGAGAACTTGAGACTGTGCTCCCTGTGGTGTTTGAAGTCAGCCCTTCATCTGCCATTTCCTTCTAAGGCCACCCAGGATAGTAGCTCATCTTTGTAAAATGCACATGCTGTCTTCTTGGGGTTTCTCAGGCAGCATGTATCTAGAGAGCCACAGATTAATTATCAACCTCTCCTACTGCACGTGGTAGCAGGGTGGAGAATTGGGGATTGAGCATGTAACACAAAACTTGAAGAGAAAAATGTGTTGTGCTCTATCTGCAAATTTAGCACTGTCAGACTCCTGGTCATCGGATCCCATGCAGAGCTGCCAAAATGCACAAGGACAGCAAAGATGCAGATGCCTGGGACTCGGCAAGGAAAATTTGGGACTATCTCTAGGGCAGGAGTGTGGCTCCGTTAACTATAATAAAGTGTCTGCATTCTTAAAATCTTTATATGGCTTGAAATTGTACCTAAATAAAGCTGTGGGTTCAAAGAGGAAAGAGAGAGAGAGAGAGAGAGAGAGAGAGAGAGAGAGAGAGAGAGAGAGAGAGAGAGGCAACCTTAAGAGTTAATCCTCTTGTGTGAAGCCACTGAAAGCATACCACCTTTTCAACTTTAAGGAATTTCAAATATTTTTTTGTCAACTGCTTTTAGGGACGTGATCCCTTTATATACATATGGTTAGTGTACTTAGTGGTAGTGAATTTTGATCTCTTTGTTCAAGTGCTTATACCTGGGGCTGAAGTGATGGCTCAGTAGTTAAGAGGAGTTGCTTATCTTGAAGAGGACTCTGGCTTGGTTTCAGCACCCCTGTGGCAGCTTTGAGTCATCTGGAATTCTAGTTCCCAGGGATTTGTTGCCTTTTGCTATTGGCACTTGTGGTTGTTTGAATAGTTTTGGCCCCCATAGATTCAAGTGCTTGAGTGCTTGGCTATAGGGAGTAGCACTCTTAGGAGGTGTTGCCTGATTGGAGGAAGTGTACCCTTATTAGAAAAGTGAGTCACTGGTTGGGGATTTAGCTCAGTGGTAGAGCGCTTACCTAGCAAGTGCAAGGCCCTGGGTTCAGTCCCCAGCTCCGGAAAAAAAAAAGAAAAAGAAAAAAAAGAAAAGAAAAGTGAGTCACCATGAAGGCTGGCTTTGAGGTCTTAGATGCTCAGGCTACACCTTGTATAAAACATATGCACAGTCTCCTCCGGGATGCCTTCAGATCAAGATGAAGAACTCTTGGCTACTCCAGTATCATGTCTGCCTTCAGGCTGCCATACTTCCTTCCATGACGATAATGGACTGAACCGCCGAGCCTGTAAGCCAGCCCAAATTAAATGTTCTTTTGAAGAGTTGAATTGGTCATAGTGTGTTTTCATAGCAATGAAACCTTAACTTAGACAGAAGTAAGACATGCAAATGATATTATACCTATATGCAAGCCAAGTACTCATATACATGAAATAAAAGTGAAATAAATTGATATTTTTATAATGTTCAAACTTATAGTCTCCTCTATCTACTTTTAAACATTATTACATCTGTTCCGGTAATTTATAACTAGTAAATGTCTATCTTTTAAGGTTTTTTTGTTTGTTTAATCACTTTCTACTGTTTTGAGCCCAACAGTCTAGTTGGCCTTGGCTTCTTTGTTTGTTGATCTCTGGTTTCTTGAGACAGAGGACTCACTATGTAGACTCTGTTATCCTATAACTCATTGTACACCTCTGGCTTACCTAGATTTTGTGATCTTTTGACTCAGTCTCCCAGGTGTTGGAATTACATCATGTGCCACAAACCTAACTTCCCTGTTTTTAGTTAGTTTGGTTGGTTTTTGTCTGAATTAACTTATTAGCATATAGTTATTTGTACTAATACAGAACTGTAGGTATCATTAACTACATTTTATATAAATGTACTATGTACATTTCTCATATTCACTTCCTTATTTAAATATTGGCTTTTTAATCCCTTTACAAATGTTATAAATATATTACTTTTAATAAGTATAATACTTTATGTGTAACTGTTTTCTAACACAAAAAATTTTTAATTGCAACATGTTGGGGAAGTTCTCTAACATTTGACTTCTTTAGCAACTGGGTTTCCATATGAGCTTATATATTACATCAGTTTTAATGCATAATAAAGGCTTTGATTAAAAATAAAGAACACAAAGCCTAACATAATGTGCTTTTGCAAATTGGAAGAATGTTAAAAAGCCTTTACAGTTAGGCATGATGGCTTTATCTTTGATCTCCACACTTGGAGATCCTGGATCTCTATGTGATTGAGGCCAGCCCGGTCTACACAGCCTGTTCAAATCCCTTCAGACCTATATGGTAAGATCCTACCTCAAACTCATCCACAAAAAACCCTTTTCAGAATTTTCTTCTTTCACATTCCATTTAAGTGGCAGGTGCTTAGACATGAATTATGGTATAGTAATAAGAAAAATGTATTTTCAGCATTAATCAAATATTATGTTTTTCCATTTGAATATAACATACTTCTTCATGAAATAACTAAAAGCCAATACATTAAGATCTCTTGAAAGGAGAGAGCTTTTCCAAAATTCTAACTTTCAATTGAAATTATGAATATTTGTGGAAAACATACCTTCTCTCCTTTTTTATATTTAAAATAACATTTTTCCTTTCTCTCTTTTTTAGTTGATTTTTTTGGGGGAATTTTCACATCATGTACCTTCATCACACTCATTTCCCAGATTTTCTGTATCTGCCTACTCCCTTGTGATCTTACCCCAAAAGAAAACTAAGGGAAAAAAAAGCTTCATCATCTTTATCATACACTTTAAGAATTCTCTTTGATGCCTTCCTTCTATGCTTCTCTTTTGGAGGAGATGACTAGTGGGATAGAAGTTGTCAAAGATGTCTTCTATTTCCTTCTGTCTCAATTATGCACTGCCACCTGAGCCATGGTGATGTCTAAATTCATGCCACCACCAAGGGCCATGACTTGGTCTATATTTCTACTGCAGCTTGAGTCTGTGTTCAGGACCTGTGTTACCATCAAGGGTCACTCAGATGTGCATGGTCTATGTTGCAGCCTGATGCCCTGTTGATGTCTTTGGGTTGACTTGAGTGGCCTATGTGAAGACTTGAGGCCGTAATGATGTCTGCAGTTCACGCTGTGTCAGAGCACCATTTCTTCGGTCTGTGGGCCTACTGTAGCTGTGGGCTCTATTTGTGGTCTGTGGTGTTGCCAGTAATGATGAAGAAGTGAATAATCTACATTCCCGCTGACTGTTAAAAACAAGAAAGCTGCTTTTACAGTGATATTGATGATTGCATATGCACAATTGTGGAAGACAGACAATTTTTGAACATTGTTTAGAAATTTTGTTCAGTGTGTTTTGATACAGGGTATCCCCATTCTTTCTTCCAATTTTTCCCTAGTGTCCACCCCTACACTATTCCTTTGAGTGGAACAAGAGCAGTTGTATTTGCAGGCTTATGGGAACCCTGACCGACCACATCAGTTGGGGCGGGCATGAGCTTTTTATTTGTTATTCTGTGTTGTCTAATGTTTGCCCTGTTATAAGGTAATCTTACTTAAACTTTTTTATATACATATGCATATATTTAAGGAAGCTGTTACAAATAACAGATTACTACAAGACTCTTCCAAAGGTTCTGAGTATGAGTTCTTAATCCCATATTCATGACATAAAAATAGAATATAATAAAGAGAAATAATTTTGAAGAAAGACAAACTGAACTAAAACTTGAAGTGGAGAATTCAATGCAGCAAATAAAAGCTCAATGGAAAGCCTCGTTAATAGAACAGATTGAAAGAAAGAGATGAGGTGGGCTTGGAAATAGGATGGAGGCATGAGACTGCTCTCTTATAGGAAACCTTAAGTCTAAAACAACAACAAAATCGGGCTGGAGAGATGGCTCAGCGGTTAAGAGCACCCGACTGCTCTTCCAAAGGTCATGAGTTCAATTCCCAGCAACCACATGGTGGCTCACAACCATCTGTGGAGAGATCTGATGCCCTCTTCTGGTGTATCTGAAGACAGCTACAGTGTACTTATATATAATAAATGAATAAATAAAAAAAATTAAAAAAAAAAAACAACAACAAAATCATGAGTGGAAAATTCAAAAATTCTGAAGTAATATGTAAAGATCAAAGTTATAAGTAATAGCTAAAGAAAAATGAGAAGAAACTTTCTTCTATGCTACTTTTAAAACTCATTTACAAATATTGTGTCAAATGGACAGAAAATATTTTCAATAAAACCATGGCAGATTATTTCCCTATTGCAGCCTTCTCCCTCCTCTCCTCCCAGTTCCACCTTTACTAACACCTCCTCTCATTACCTCTTCCCCTTTCCCTCAGAGACAGCGAGGCAACCCATGTGTACCAACCCACCTTGAAACATCAAGGCAAAGCAGGGCTAATGGTTTCTTCTCCTACTGAAGCCAGATAAGGCATCCCAGGTCTAGGGGTAAAGATTTTAAAGATAGGCAACCAAGTCAGAGACAGCCTGTGGTCCAATTGTTATGGCATCCACATGAAGACCAAACAGCATATCTGTTATATATGTGTAGGGGACCTAGCACTAGCCCAAGCATGTTCTTTGGTTGGTGGTTCAGTCCGTGTGAGCCCAAATGGGTTCAGTTTAGTTGATTTGTACATCTTCAGGTAGCATTCTTGACCCCTTCACCACCCTCAATCCTTCCCCTCAGTCTTTCACAAGACTGCTTGAGGCCTGCCTAATGTTTGGCTGTGGGTCTGTGCATCTGTTTCCATCAGTTGCTGGAAAAAGTCTGTCAGAAAACAGTTGCACTAGATTGCTGTCTATAAACATAGCAAAGAATCATTAATTGTGCTTCAGATTGGCTCTCTCTCATGGGATGAGTCTCAAGTTGAGCCAGTTGGCCATTCCCTCAATCTCTGCTCCATTTTATCCTTGCACATCTTGTAGGCCGAAAACATTTTTGAGGGTAAAGGTTTTCTGAATGGGTTGGTATCCCCGTTCCACCACTGGAAGTCCCACCTGGGTATAGGAAGTGCTCAGTTTTGTCTGCTTATCTCCAGTTACTAGGATAAATATTGTTGTTGTTATTATTTATCATATTATTTTTTCAATAAGTCTCAGGGAACCAAAGGTAGAACTCTTAAGATCATGGTAGACAGTGTGTGGACAGTCTGAAGCATCAGTGTCATACTGTGGATATTTTGCCCCTGTTTATTAATTTTTTTCACTCATGGAAGGAAACAAAATATAGCTCTATCCTAAGATGAACGTAAGTAGATTGTGTTTGCCAAAGGAGGTTGGCAACATCTATCTTAGCAAAATTCACGGAGGCCATACAGAGATATCAAGAATAGGCAGCACTGTATTATCAAGAAGTTTATAAAGTTCATAATAAACTCTGGTTAAAAATGTGATGTTATACTATAGTTATTTTAAAAACTACACATACAATATTCATTGACAATACAGTTGTCATTATTTAATTTTATTTTGGTAATAGAGTTAATTAACTCTATGTTCAAACATTCAGGTAAGATATTATATAAAATAAAGGATTCTGACCTTCAGTGGACTATACTATAGGTTTTTTTTCCTGTCTGATGAGATTTCATTGAATGATAAGGAAAAAAATTCCTTCTTTGTATATTTACTCCCTTCTGATCTGAGGTAAAGAATAAGGGAAAGCCATTCAAAGCACAAATACGAGAGTAGAAAAAAAACAATTATTAAAAGTTCAGAAAAATAGCTTTTGAAAATTCATTATCAGAAATGTCATCATTATAACTAGAGTGGAGATGCCTATCTTTAAATTTCTTACTGTGGGAAATAACCCTGTGTCTGTATGTAGACCGTGGAGATTAGGCCATTATGTTGTTTGCAGTCAAATGAATTGTAATTAATACAACTTGGGCTATGTTTGCAAACGTTTCTGTATGATTGACACAAACATGATTTGGATAACTATGCAGTATATTTGTACAATTTATATCCACTTTTAGAGAGAGAGATTATAGTTAATTATACTTCCTACTTTAGTCTCCATTAGGCTTGAAGATTTCTAATATTTGCTCTAAGTAAATAAAACACGTCCAGTATGAAATAAATATTGTCCATGAGAATGATGCACTCACAAGAGTATCTACATGAATATGAACTCAAATGTGAATCATAGATAACTGTTCTGACAAATGATGCCAAAATGGATTCAGCCCATCATGACCTACAATGTTATCATTGCGAACAAATCAAATATAGGCTATTTGCTTAAGCAACTATCTAAAGACAACAATTCACCATTAGGGGTTCCTATACCATACTTTATGTGATACTATCGTGTTTTCAAGGCTTCACTGTCAGTAACTTGGTAGTTACATGTCTCTTTCTCTCACATTCTCTTAGACAACAAATGAAAAGACTGTTCACCTTGAGCATTCTGGGTTACAAAGATGCCCACGTAAGTTTTGTGGACAGGCATAGTGGAAAATATAGAAGTGTGTATATGTGTGTGTGTGTGTGTGTGTGTGTGTGTGTGTGTATACATACATATATTATATAGATGGACATATTGTGTACAGATGTATAAAAATTATTTAAATTGATAACACTAAATTTTCTGCCCACCTTCTAGTTTTCTGTATATGAACTCATATGAAAAAAAAATCGCATTGTGTCATATGTCTACTAATACAAGCGTAAGAGCTTTCTGAGGGGTGGGGCAATGTCTTGAATTTACCTCTATTCCATCTTTTTTTCCAAGTCCAGGATTTAGCAGGAGTTGCCCTTGCTTTTAGAACATTCAGTCTTTTCTCTCTAGTCCTGATCACTGATACAGGCTGAAATGTGAACATTGGTATAAAGATTTCCTTTTCCCCTTCCAGAAAATTCTTGCCTTTGAGCAGAATTCAGTAGAAACCTGCAACATTTGAAGCAGTCACCTTGCAATTCTTTTACGTGGCTATGCCCTGCAGTGCTCTACAGAAGGAGATGGAGCAGGGTGTCAATTATTTCTGCACTCAGGGCTATGGACTAACAATACACTCGAGCGAAGCAGAGGTTACACATCAGCTCAAACCCACAGGCAACTCAAACCTTCCATTAATGGAAATGAGCTAAGAGTTTCCAGAAGCCTGGCTTTCCTTGGTTGTAAGTTGCCAGTGATACAAACTTGGATGAGGATAGAGTAGTCATTGCTACAGTACTTCAGTACATCAGCTAGAAGACGAACAGGGAAAGTATGGCAGCAACATCTCACAAAGTTATATCTCAAACTCTAAGGCATATGTGTTGTCAGGCTATGTGACTAAGACCTTTGTCTTACTGACAGCCACACATTCAGGGAACGCTGGCAGACACTGCTTTCTCTAGAATAAGCAATGGAACATAAATTCACCTTATAGGATTCCATAACAAGGCAATTTTATGATGTTTTTACTACAGAAAAACATAATATAGGGCCATCTAATGAGAAGTATCAGTATTAACTTTTAATATAGTATAGAGTAATCTGTAATAAGTATGTTTGTATCTGTCTCTCTGTCTCTCTATCTCACTGTCTCTGACTGTCTCTGTCTCCCCCCCCCTCTGTGTGTGTGTGTGTGTGTGTGTGTGTGTGTGTGTGTGTGTGTGTGTGTGTATGATTAATGGAGCACATGACAAAGGTGTCAGTGTAACTCTTAAATACAAACTGAAGCAGGTTGCTAATCTAACAACTATTAAAGTTAAACTATTTTCAGGTCAAGACACATTGAAAGCAAGACCATTTGTCATAGTCTCCATTTCATTTCTTTATTCAATATCTCTCTATATAATCATATATGCATCATTATAGGGATGGACTTATTCCTCTTACTATAAGGCAGGGAGGCCTCAATATTTTATCTAGAATTTTAATTTTGATTTTCCCCAAGGCTAATGAACAGAGGTTCCCTTTCCTCTCTAGTACTCTGCCTGGCTATTCATATGTGTGGATCGACCTGATTAATGAAGAACAACATGTCCTTTGTTTTTCAAATGCTTGACTGTTTGTTACTTCTCCTTTGAGACACAGGTCAATAGACTAGATTGGGGTGTTAACCACTGTCTTATCAAGTGCCTAATAATCAAACTTTGACTGACGTTTTCTGTTTTCTGAGTTTCTTTCAGAATCTTTTTGCTCATTATTTTATTGGATAGTTATACATTTCTGAAGAAACCAAATTTCCTGCTATACAGCCCCATCCTAATCAATTTTTAATTTTTTTGGATATTTTATGTATTTATATTTCTTCTTTTTTGAAATGATTTTATTTTTCTTGGATATTTATTTTTGTATTTACTGTAATCCTCTTTCCTGTTTTTCCCTCCATAAATCCCCTGTAACATTCCCTGTCTCCCTTCTCGTATGATGGTGTTTCCCCACCCAACCACCACCCCTTCCCGCCTTCCTACCCTGACATTCCCGACTACACTGGGGGGGTCCAGCCTTGTAATGGTCCAAGTGCTTTGCCTCCCATTGGCGCCCAACAATATCATTCTCTGCTACATATGAAGCTGGAGCCATGGGTCTGTCCATGTGTACTCTTTGGGTAGTAGATTAGTCCCTGGGAACTTTGGTTGGTTGGTTGGTCTTGTTGTTCTTACGGCGTTGCAAACCCCTTCAGCTCCTTCAATCCTTTCTGTAACTCCTCCAATGGGGACCCCGTTCTCAGTTCAATGTTTTGCTCCTAGCATTCATTTCTGTATTTGTCATGTTATGGCTGAGCCTCTCAGGAGACAGCTGTATTAGACTCCTGTCCACATGCAATTCTTGGCATCAGCAATATTATGAAGTTTTGGTGGATTCTCTCTCTCTCTCTCTCTCTCTCTCCCATATATATATATATATATATATATATATATATATATATATATATATATATATATATATATCCTATATCCCCAGGTGCAAGGTGGAGCAGGCTTTTAATGGCCATACCTTCAGTCTCTGTTCCAAACTTTTTCTCCATATTTCCTCCTATGAATATTTTGGTTCCCCCGTTCAAGAAGGACTGAAGCATCCACACTCTAGTCTTCTTTCTTCTTGAGTTTCATGTGGTCACTGGATTATGTGTTGGGTATTCTGAACTTTTGAACTAATATCCACTTATCAGTGAGTGTGTAGTATGTGTGGTTTTTTGCGATTTGGTTACCTCACTCAGGATATTTTGTATTTCTATCAATTTGTCTATGAATTTCATGAAGCCTTGGTTTTGATAGCTGAGTAATATTCCATTGTGTAGATGTACCACATTTTCTGTATCCATTCCTCTGTTGAAGGGCATCTGGGTTCTTTCCAGCTTCTGGCTATTATAAATAAGGCTGCGATGAACATAGTGGAGTATGTGTCTTTGTTGTATGTTGGGGCATCTTTTGGGTATATGCCCAAGAGAGGTATAGCTGGGTCCTCAGGCAGTTCAATGTCCAATTTTCTGAGGAACCTCCAGACTGATTTCCAGAGCAGTTTTATCAGCTGGCAATCCTACCAACAATGGAGGAGTGTTCCTCTTTCTTCCCATCCTTGCCAGAATCCTTGCCTCCACCTGAGTTTTTGATCTTAGTCATTCTGACTGGTGTGAAGTGGAATCTCAGGGTTGTTTTGATTTGCATTTCCCTGATGACTAAAGATGTTGAAAATTTCTTTAAGTACATCGATATTTCTTTCTTTCTTTTTTTTTTTTTGGTTCTTTTTTTTGGAGCTGGGGACCGAACCCAGGGCCTTGCGCTTCCTAGACAAGCGCTCTACCACTGAGCTAAAACCCCAACCCCTCTTTCTTTTTTTTAAAAAAAAATTTCCCCATCTTTATTAACTTGAGTATTTCTTATTTACATTTCAATTGTTATTCCCCTTCCCGGTTTCCAGGCCAACATTCCCCCTAACTCCTCCCCCTCCCCTTCTGTATGGGTGTTCCCCTCCCCATCCTCCACCCATTACACCCTCCCCCCAACAATCACGTTCACTGGGAGTTCAGTCTTGGCAGAACCAAGGGCTTCCCCTTCCACTGGTGCTCTTACTAGGCTATTCATTGCTACCAATGAGGTTGGAGCGATATTTCTCAGCTGAGAATTCTTTATTTAGCCCTGTACGTCATTTTTAATAGGGTTATTTGGCTCTCTGGAGACTAATATCTCGAGTTCTTTGTATGTATTGGATATTAGCCCACTATCAGATGTAGGATTGGTAAAGATCTTTTCCCAATCTGTTGGTTGCTGTTTTGTTCTAATGACAGTGTCCTTTGCCTTACAGAAGCTTTGCAGTTTTATGAGGTTCAATTTGTCGATTCTTGATCTTAGAGCAGGAATTTTTCAGGAAATTTTCTCCATAGCTCATGTGTTTGAGGCTCTTCCCTACATTTTCGTCTATTAGTTTGGTCGTATCTGGTTCGATGTGGAGGTCCTTCATCCACTTGGACTTAAGCTTTGTACATGGTGATAAGAATGGATCGATTTGCATTCTTCTACTTGCTGACATCTACTTGAAACAGCACCATTTGTTGAAAATGCTATCTTAATTCCACTGGATGGTTTTAGCTCCTTTGTCAAAGATCAAGATAGGTTTGTGGGTTCATTTCTGTGTCTTCAACTCTATTTCACTGGTCTATCTGCCTGTCTCTGTACCAATACCATACAGTTTTTATCACTATTGCTCTGTAATACTGCTTGAGGCCAGGGATGGTGATTCCCCCAGACGTTCTTTTATTGTTGAAAATAGTTTTGGGTATCTTGGGTTTTTTTTATTCCAAATGAATTGAGAATTGCTCTTTCTAACTCTGTGAAGAATTGATTTGGAATTTTGATGGGAATTGCATTGAATCTGTAGATTGCTTTTGGCCATTTTTACTATATTAATCCTGCCAGTCCATGAGCATAGGGGGTCTCTCCATCTTCTGAGATCTTCTTCAATTTCGTTCTTCAGAGACTTCAAGTTCTTGTCATACAGATATTTCACTTGCTTAGTTAATGTCACACTGGGGTATTTTACATTATTTGGGACTATTCTGAAGAGTTTAATTTCTCTTATTTCTTTCTCAGTCTGTTTATCTTTTGAGTAGAGGAAGGCTACTTATTTGTTTGAGTTAATTTTATACCCAGTCACTTTGCTGAAGCTGTTTATCAATCTTAGTAGTTCTCTGGTGCAACTTTTGGGGTCACTTAAGTATACTATGATATCATCTGCAAATAGTAATTTTTGACTTCTTCTTTTCCAATTTGTATCTGTTTGACCACCTTTTGTTGTTTGCTTGCTCTGGCTAGCACTTGGAGTACTATTTGAATAAGAAGGGAGAGAGTGGGCAGCCTTGTCTAGTCCCTGATTTTAGTGGGATTGCTTCAGGTTTCTCTCCATTTAGTTCGATGTTGGCTACTGGTTTGTTGTATATTGCTATTATTATATTTAGGTATGGGTCTTGAATTCCTGATCTTTCCAGGATTTTTAACATGAAGGGATGTTGAATTTTGTCATATGCTTTCTCAGCCTCTAATGAGATGATCATGTGTTTTTTCTTTGCGTTTGTTTACATAGTGGATTACATTGATGGATTTTCGTATATTGAACCATCCCTGCAACCCTAGGATGACGTCTACTTAATCATGATGGATGATTGTTTTGATGTGTTCTTAGATTTGGCTTTGAAGAATTTTATTGACTATTTTTGTGTCGATATTCATAAGGGAAATTGGTCTGAAGTTCTCTTTCTTTGTTCGGTCTTTGTGTGGTTTAGGTATAAGTGAAATTGTGGCTTTATAGAAGAAATTATGTAGTGCTCCATCTGTTTCTATCTTGTGGAGTCCTTTGAAGAATGTTGGTATTAGGTCTTCTATGAAGGTTCTGACAGAATTTTGCAGAAAACTCATCTAGTCCTTGGCTTTTTTTGGTTGGGATACTTTTAATAACTGCTTCTGTTCCTTTAGGAGCTCTAGGACTGTTTAGATGGTTTTCTGGTCTTCATTTAACTTTGGTTAAAATTGTCCATTTCTTCCAGATATTCCCGTTTTGCTGAATATAGGCTTTTGTAGTAGGATCTGATGATTTTTTTAAATTCCATCAGATTCTCTTGTTATGTCTCCCTTTTCATTTCTGATTTTGTTAATTTGAATTCTCTCTCTGTGCCCTCTGATTAGTCTGGCTAAAGGTTATCTGTCTTGTTGGTTTTCTCAAAAAAAAAAACCCTCCTTATTTTTTTTTATCCTTTGTGTACTTCTTTCTGTTTCTATTTGATGCATTTTGTCTCTGAGTTTGATTATTTCTCCCTGGCTAATCCCCTAGGGTGAATTTGCTTCTTTTAGTTCTAGAGCTTTCAGGTGTGCTTCAAGCTGCTAGCGTATGCTCACTCCAGTTCTCTCTCTCTCTCTCTCTCTCTCTCTCTCTCTCTCTCTCTCTCTCTCTCTCTCTCTCTCCCACTCAGAGCTTTAAGTTTTCCTCTTAACACTGCTTGCATTGTATCCATAAGTTTCAGTATGTTGTGCCTTCATTTTATTAAATTGTAAATGTCTTTATTTTCTTTATTTCTTCTTTGACAAAGTTATTATTGAATAGAACATTGTTCTGATTCCCTGTGTATGTGGGTTTTCTCTTGTTTTTGTTGTTATTCAAGACCAGCCTCAGTCCATGGTGATCTGATGGAGTGCATTGGATTATTTCTATCGTCTTGTTTTGAGACTGATTATATGGTCAATTTTGAAGAAGGTACAATGAGGTGCTGAGAAGAAGGTATATCCTTTTGTTTTAGGATGAAATGTTCTATAGATGTTTGTTAAATCCATTCCATCCATAACTTATTTTAGTTTTACTGTGTCTCTCTTTAGTTTCTGTTTCTATGATCTCTCCTTTGATGAGAGTGGAGTGTTGAATTCTTCAACCATTTTTGTGTGTTTTACAATGTACGCTTTGATATTTAGTAAAGTTTCTTTTATGAATGTAGGTGCCCTTGTATTTGGAACATAGGTGGTGAGAATTGAGAGTTTATCATGGTAGGGTTTTCCTTTGATGGGTATGCAGTATCCTTTCTTATTTTTTTTTTTTTTTGGTATCTTTTGGTTGAAAGTCAATGTTATTCAATTTTAGAATGGTTACAATAGCTTGTTTCTTAGGACCATTTGCTTGAAAATTTTTTCCAGTGTTTTACTCTTAGGTAGTGTCTGTCTTTGTCACTGAGGTGCCTTTTCTGTATGTAGCAGAATGCTGCATTCTGTTTAGTATCCAGTCTGTTAATCTATGTCTTTTTATTGGGGAATTGAGTCCATTGATATTAAGAGATACTAAGGAATAGTGATTGTTTCCTGTTATTTTTGTTGTTAGAGGTGGAATTATGTTTGTGTGGCTATCTTCTTTTGGGTTTGTTGAAAGAAGATTACTTTATTGCTTTTTCTAGGGTGTAGTTTCTGTCTTTGTATTGGAGTTTTCCATCTGTTAGCCTTTGTAGGGTTCAATTTATGGAAAGATATTGTTTAAATTTGGTTCTGTCATAGAGTATCTTGGTAATTGAGAATTTTGCTGGATATAGTAGCCTAGGCTGGCATTTGTGTTCTCTTAGGGTCTATATGATATCTGCCCAGGATTTTCTAGCTTTCTTAGTCTCTTTTGAGAAGTCTGGTATGATTCTGACAGTTCTGTCTTTATATGTTACTTGACCTTTTTCCCTTACTGCTTTTAATATTTTTTCTTTGTTTTGTGCATTTGGTGTTTTGACTATTATGTGACGGAGGAATTTCTTTTCTAGCCCAATCTATTTGGAGTTCTGTAGGCTTCTTGTATGTTTACGGGCATCTCTTTCTTTAGGTTAGGGAAGTTTTCTTTCTTTCTTTTTTTTTTTTTTCTGGGGGTGAGGACCGAACCCAGGGCCTTGTGCTTGCTAGGCAAGCGCTCTACCACTGAGCTAAATTCCCAACTCCGAAGTTTTCTTTTATAATTTTGTTAAAGATATTTACTGGCCCTTTAAGTTGGGAATCTTTGCTCTCTTTAATATTCATTGTCTTTAGGTTTGAATTTCTCATTGTGTCCTGGAAATTTTAGCTTAGGAGCTTTTTGTGTTTTGCATTTTGTTTGACTGTTGTGTCAATGTTTTCTATGGTATCTTCTGCCCCTTAGATTATCTCTTCTATCTCTTGCATTTTGTTTTGTGATGCTTATGTCTGTGACTCTCTTTTCTAGGTTTTCTATCTCCTGGTTTGTCTCCCTTTGTGCTTTCTTTATTGCTTCTATTTCCATTTTTATAACTTGGATGGTTTTCTTCACCTGTTTTGTTGTGTTTTCCTGTAACTCTTTACGGGATTTTTGTGTTTCTTCTTTAAGGGCTTCTACCTGTTTACCTGTTTTCTCCTGTTATTCTTCAAGGGAGTTATTTATGTTCTTCTTAAAGTCCTCTATCATCATCATGAGTTGTAACTTTAAATCCAATTCTTGCTTTTCCATTGTGTTCTGATATCCAGTACTTGCTGTAGCAAGGGAACTGAGTTGAGTTCTGAGGGTGAGTAGTAATCATGATTTATGTTGCTTACGTTTTGAGCTTGCCTCTACCCACCTTTTATCTATGATGTTTGTTGGTATTGCTGTTTCTGACTGGAACTTTTCCCTCCTGTGGATCTGTAAGCCTGTGATCTTAGGAGTGAGAATGCTCCTGGAAGACCAGCTCTCTCTGGGCAAGTTTTGTGTCTGCAGGCCTGTGGGACAGGAGACTGGAAGGATCCTGTCCTAGGCTGCTCCACTGTTCCTGTACCCTATGTGCTCCTGGCAGTTCTCTTTTTGTACAGTCAGTAGAGAGAAAGTAAGGTCTGACCTGTGATTATAGGAGTGAGAGCATTCCTGGAAGATTAACTCTTTGGGAAGATTTTGGGTCTGGAGGACTGTGGGACAGCATTAGGTGTGGGAGCAGATGGAGACCGGAAGGACCTCAGAATCTTAAAAAGAAAATTTTTAATTCACCTTGGAGTTTTCTAGCAGATGGTAGGAATCCTCTTTAAAAAATATTCAATTAAATGCCTTTAAGCCTTGGCTTCTGAAACTCACAGGGTGGAATTTTGTAGCCTTTACTGAAGGCAATGTATATCTCTGAGTTCCTTGTAAATGGAGAAAAAAATAGGAAGTAAACATTTCACAGGAAATAAATTTTGCAGGTAATAAAATGTGTATTTAGTATTACTTTCCTCCATCCTCAATTACAGAAATTCCTTTTTTTTTATTAACTTGAGTATTTCTTTTTTTTTTTGGTTCTTTTTTTTCGGAGCTGGGGACCGAACCCAGGGCCTTGCGCTTCCTAGGCAAGCGCTCTACCACTGAGCTAAATCCCCAACCCAACTTGAGTATTTCTTATATACATTTCAAGTGTTATTCCCTTTCCCGGTTTCCGGGCAAACATCCCCCTCCCCCCTCCCCTTCCTTATGGGTGTTCCCCTCCCAGCCCTCCCCCCATTGCCGCCCTCCCCCCATAGTCTAGTTCACTGGGGGTTCAGTCTTAGCAGGACCCAGGGCTTCCCCTTCCACTGGTGCTCTTACTAGGATATTCATTGCTACCTATGGGGTCAGAGTCCAGGGTCAGTCCATGTATAGTCTTTAGGTAGTGGCTTAGTCCCTGGAAGCTCTGGTTGCTTGGCATTGTTGTACATATGGGGTCTCGAGCCCCTTCAAGCTCTTCCAGTTCTTTCTCTGATTCCTTCAACGGGGGTTCTATTCTCAGTTCAGTGGTTTGCTGCTGGCATTCGCCTCTGTATTTGCTGTATTCTGGCTGTGTCTCTCAGGAGCGATCTACATCCGGCTCCTGTCGGCCTGCACTTCTTTGCTTCATCCATCTTGTCTAATTGGGTGGCTGTATATGTATGGGCCACATGTGGGGCAGGCTCTGAATGGGTGTTCCTTCAGTCTCTGTTTTAATCTTTGCCTCTCCCTTCCCTGCCAAGGGTATTCTTTTTCCTCATTTAAAGAAGGGATGAAGCATTCACATTTTGATCATCCGTCTTGAGTTTCGTTTGTTCTAGGGATCTAGGGTAATTCAAGCATTTGGGCTAATAGCCACTTATCAATGAGTGCATACCATGTATGTCTTTCTGTGATTGGGTTAGCTCACTCAGGATGATATTTTCCAGTTCCAACCATTTGCCTATGAATTTCATAAACTCGTTGTTTTTGATAGCTGAGTAATATTCCATTGTGTAGATGTACCACATTTTCTGTATCCATTCCTCTGTTGAAGGGCATCTGGGTTCTTTCCAGTTTCTGGCTATTATAAATAAGGCTGCGATGAACATAGTGGAGCACGTGTCTCTTTTATATGTTGAGGCATCTTTTGGGTATATGCCCAAGAGAGGTATAGCTGGATCCTCAGGCAGTTCAATGTCCAATTTTCTGAGGGACCTCCAGACTGATTTCCAGAATGGTTTTACCAGTCTGCAATCCCACCAACAATGGAGGAGTGTTCCTCTTTCTCCACATCCTCGCCAGCATCTGCTGTCACCTGAGTTTTTGATCTTAGCCATTCTCACTGGTGTGAGGTGAAATCTCAGGGCTGTTTTGATTTGCACAGAAATTCCATTTTTGATTCTTGATTCTGAGATTATTTTTGTTTTTCTACTTCATCCTCAGTTTTCCTTAATGGCTAGTTCTTTCTTTCATTCTGTGTTCTAGCACACTCAACTGCATGGTGGCTGACTTCATCTTTGTTATCAGTTTGGGAGGTTAATTCAGTGAACTACATTTTCGTGTAGGTGAGTCTGTTGTGATTAATTTCATGCACCATCTACGCTACTTAAATGACCAGTCTGTGGCTATTTAATCAGATGTTAATTAAGATATTGCTACATTTTGCTGCTATGACCGAAGCCTAGAATCAGTTGACCTTGAAAGAGGAAGGTGATCATAGTCTGATGGGCATGATTTAAACAAGAGAGAAGTTTGAAGAGCAGAATCAAGGATACTCTTCCAAAGACATCACACCTGGAAAATCAGATTCCATTTGAGCCCTTGGTCTCTAAACTACAGTTTCTGAGAGGTGGCAGACAAGCCTAGCCAGTAACTTGAAAACAGGCAGGACAGCTCCTTTTAACCAATTTCTTTTTTTTCTTTTTTTTTGGAGGGGGGATTATATATATTTAATAGTATTACTGATTTATACCAAAACTAATGAAGAGTTACTTTTGCTAAAAGTGAAGTTGGAAATCTTCTGAACTACAAGAATAAAAATTTAGCAATCATATTGAAATTAATGATATATATAGTTTGAACATGAAAATAAAACTAGTTATTAGTTTTTTCATATGTCACTTTTGTGCAATTATGAACTATAATTTCATTTAACCTAATTTCTTGTTCTTGTTAGATTTCATAGCAATATATACTGATATAAGTTAGAAATTATACACAAATATGAAGATATTGGAGGATAATGTGATTTGTATAGAATACAGAGTATCATACATTCAAATTCCAATATTTCATGTAAAATTATAACAAGAATTCATATTATAAGTTTTTTTTTCTCGGAGATGAGGACTGAACCCAGGGCCTTGAGCTTGCTAGGCAAGTGCTCTACCACTGAGTTAAATCCTCAAGCCAATGTTATAAGTTAAAAAATAATATTGTAGTCACAATTATATTTTAAAATTAGACTATTTCAGTAATAGCTATATTCCCTTTAATTTTGAGTCATTGCTAGACAGCACTTTACTATGTAGTCTAAACTGCTTTTTTTTTTATTAACTTGAGTATTTCTTATTTACATTTCTAATGTTATTCCCTTTCCCAGTTTCTGGGCAACATCCCCTAATCCCTCCCCCCTCCCCTTCTTTATGGGTGTTCCCCTCCCCACCCTCCCCCATTGCTGCCCTCCCCACCACAATCACATTCACTGGGGGTTCAGTCTTAGCAGGACCAAGGGCTTCCCCTTCCACTGATGATCTTACTAGGATATTCAATGCTACCTATGAGGTCAGAGTCCAGGGTCAGTCCATGTGTAGTCTTTAGGTAGTGGCTTAGTCCCTGGAAGCTCTAGTTGCTTGGCATTGTTGTTCATAAGGGGTCTCGAGCCCCTTCAAGCTCTTCCAGTTCTTTCTCTGATTCCTTCAACGGGGGTCCTATTCTCAGTTCAGTGGTTTGCTGCTGGCATTTGCCTCTGTATTTGCTGTATTCTGGCTGTGTCTCTGGGGAGAGATCTACATCCGGCTCCTGTCGGCCTGCACTTCTTTGCTTCATCCATCTTGTCTAATTGGGTGGCTGTATATGTATGGGCCACATGTGGGGCATGAAACCAATTTCTTATTATCTTGTGCTACTTTGGTTTCTCTAGGTAAATGCTAGCCAGTACAGACACAAGAACATATGAGCAAAATAACTTTTTATGTTGTTTATGTATGAACTAATTTTGCTATTTGTATGACTCCATAGGTGCTTCACATGTTTCTTTGTGGTTTTGGTACTGTTCAGCTCTTTGCACTAATACTATATTTCATTTCTTAAAGGTCCCCATTTGAGGCTTATCATCATGGTGGCTTTGGTTTCAGTACTCTCCCTTGAAGCAGGGAAGATATGGAAATTTGAATCTTATATTAGGCATCAGCTCTCTCTGGCTTCAGACATTGGCTGAGCTTCTCCACTGACACAGCACAGGATTCTGCAGACACTCACATCCAAGAGGATACTTGATTCCACTATTGGTCAGACTCAAGAGCATAAAAGCTGAGCTTTGCTTCTAGGAAACTGTGACCACAGTCCAGTTCCAAACCCAGACATCCTTCAAATGGATGAATATCTTAGTGTTTGACAATAGGATTTCTTTTAAAGTTATTTTCTTTCTTTCTTTCTTTCCTTCCTTCCTTCCTTCCTTCCTTCCTTCCTTCTCTCCTTCTTTCCCTTGTTCCCATTCTCCCTCCTTCTTTCTATTTGTTTATTTGTTTATTTATTGATTAATTGATTGATTCGTCCAGGGAAACACTTTGCAGCCTAGCCTAGAAAGGCCTTGAACTAATGTCATATGTAATCTTCAGTATTGAGATTACAGACAAGACATCTCATGCCTGCCTGGAACTGTATTTCTAATACTTGTACTGCAGACCACAATGCAGTGCTGCTTTGAAAGGTCAGTGTTCTTTTGCCATTTTAATCATTGCCAAGGAGACCTATTCTTTCTGGACTCTTTCTTGATTGCTTTCTCCTTAGAGTTGATCTATCATATTTATGAACAGAACATTTTAA
Organism: Rattus norvegicus; assembly: GCF_021556685.1. NCBI lineage: Eukaryota > Metazoa > Chordata > Mammalia > Rodentia > Muridae > Rattus > Rattus norvegicus. The sequence goes on along the minus strand of NC_141544.1, from coordinate 21,871,544 downwards.
TATTTTCTTTCTTTTTGTATGTCTCACTTTTTGTATGTATTCCTTTCTTTTTAATTTCAGTTACTTATATTTAGATTAGTCAGCAAGGCATTCAAAATTCTCCTGGATTATTCTTAAACCTTTTAAATTTAATTAATTAATTTTATTTATATGAATGCTTTATCTACATGTATGTCTGTGTACCATGTGTGTGCATGGTACCTGCAGAGGTCAGACCAGTGTATTTGATCCTTTGGGACTGTTTTTTCAAATGGTTGTGAGCTCTTTTATTGGTTTAGAAAATTGAACTTAGATCCTCTGGAAGAGCAGCAAGTGTTTTTAACCAATGTGTATTCTCTCCAGCCTCTACTGATTTAGTCTTATAAAAATGAGAGTGGTATAAATTTGTGAAAGAACAAATAAAAATAAAAGAAATAGTTGTTTTTCAATTAAGTGTTTGTATCTCTTGCCTTTTTTACGTTTCTGAAAGAAACTACAGTTAAAGTTCTCTAATGAGCATACCCAATATCACTGTCTGCAAGCACCGAATTTGCCAAAATAATTTCATGAACACCTCCAACTTTCAGATTCTCTCTAGCAACTGTCAGTATTGCAATGCCAGATCAGCCAGTAACACATGTGTGACCCTGTGGAATGCTGTCTTTTTAAAAAGCTTGCACTGTTTCTCTATGCCCAGTCCTTTTCTCCATCTGCTTGCTGACCCATGTGGCTGTTTTAACATCCCCCTCATGGAGTCCTCCCACCTGCCTGGGCAGCAGGAACTAACACAGTGACAGCAATTTCTCAGAGACCGAAGAGGAAACCTCAGATGCTCTGTCTTTTCTTTCTGGACAGCTAAAATTAAGATAGGAAAAGTCATGCCCTGGAATTTTCAATCAGCATGCATCAGTTTAAAGAGTGGGTGAATAAATGGGCAATCTATTTCAGGGAAGTTTCCCTTCTGGAAGAAGGGGCAATTTGCTTGAGGGTCATAAGCTGGGCAACTATCTGCATAAGAAACCCAAACAAGAGCTTCACCAGAAGACCTTGTGACGACTTTCTCAGGAAGGTTAGACTGCAATGAATCCCAGCCTGTCAACAGACTCATCAAGTTCGTGTTCACCCCACTAGTCATGACAGTGTATTTGGGGTGGTAATTGCTTCCTTTGAGAATATTCAAGCTTATGGACAGTTTAATTTTCATCTGAATTTCCTCCACATTTCACAACACAACATTTAACTAGTGAAATTTCTTCAAATGATCATCTAGACACTGAAGAGAACAGAATGTCTGTTTACACAATAATCTCCCAAAGCAAAATAAAAGTTTTAAAGTAGCCGCAACATTGATTGTTCCCCATGCTACCCAAATGACTTTCAATTTCACATTAAATGGAAATAATTCATCATCGAGAAAAAGAAAACCACGTTTTGATAATCAAATTGGACTTAGTAAGTGCCAATTAACAAGTATATAAAAATCTCAAAAAGCTCATCTGAGGAGTATCACTGTTAAAATTAAAATGCATTGATTTTCTTTGAAAATATTTAAATAAATGTTACATAACTCAATTGAAGACTGTGGACCATGTTAAAGGAAATTAAAGCCCTGGATATTTCCCTAAAGATTCATGTGATTAGGATTCGTTGGGGGTTTTAAATTTTAAGAACCAAAATTAATGGTAAAGTACTATGTCTGGTAAAACAATTTGTATTGACCTCTGTGAGCGGAAAGAGCTGACTCTCACTTGGCTCAGAGATGTCACATGAGGACCCTGTGGAAAGCTGAGGACTGTGTTCCTGACAGCCTTCGTGGCTTTGCTGCTTCTCCAGCTCCCTTCCTTCACATAATTCTGTATGGTGACTTCCACATCTCCTCGGGTAATTCAGAAGACTGTCTGATGCAGCATCTTTGAAACACTATTTTATCTAACAGAGAATACTTACAAAACTTGAATGTACGAAATGTCTCTTCTGCCAAAACAAAAATAGGGCTAAGAAAAAAGAAAGCAATCCATCTGTATCTGTATTTCTAAAAGGTCCAAAAAATATTTGTTCACTGATGACTCAAAGGTCATTCTGAAGGCAGGGAGTTGGTCTAAGGCAATCAAGGACACCTCATTATTTTTGAGAGAATTCGAACTTTGAGGCAGCTGACTACTCGGTTCAATAATAGCATTCTCTTTCATCACAGTAAGATCAATATTGAAATATTTACTGTGGATGTTTCCAGAATGATTTGAAGCTAGCTCTTTGGAGAGCCCTGATAATCTTTAGGTAATCTGAGCCATCCTTATATAAGATATCAATTCCAGCACAGAACAATGCCTCTGATACAGATCTATGTGTCATAAATAATAAAATGCTATGTAAGTGGATTCATAGCCCTAGTATAAAATCACCTCTGACTAAAACTATGGCAGTGCAGGACTCAGTGGGGAGAAGGAAAAATGTGAGGTTTGAAACTAATACCACTGAGGATCAGAACATAGTAATAGTTCAATTACATGAAACTTGAAGTACCTGTGAAAGTGTTAATGGTATTATTTTTGAAAAGTATCTTGGAGTTTTTTGTATTTCTATTAGTAGGCAGTGCTGGAATATTTGCTCTGTGTTTTGTTGACTAGCAATGCTGGGATTCTTCTCTTCATAGCATAATGTGGGTTTCAGTCCTCCAAGAAAGAAATATTTTTTTTTAAATTTCATTTTGTGAATGCATAATAATTAAATGTGTAGAAAGATGCATTGTTCAAAACAAGTGATGGGCAAGTTATGACTGCAATGCTATATAAATTATTGATGTATAGCCTCAGAATACACACTTAATAGTCTGTTATGAGCCTGATTTGAAAGAAAAGAGAAACACAGTCACTCAGAGAAATTGTCTAGCACCATTTCACAGACAATTGCACAAATTATCCAAAAGCAGCCATGACATGAGTTCCGTCCCATTTTGTAATATGACACAGTAGATATGGGCCACTGCTTCCAGGACGATATCTCAATTATTTTAAATAGAAAACTCTAACAAATGCATTCAATTATAGCCCAGTTTTAATCAATTGCAACCTGGCTTAGGCAATGTCATGTCTTAAAGTAGCAAAAACCTTCTTTCAAACAATTATTGGACTAGAAAAGAATGCACATTGGACTAAAGTATAATTATAAAAAGCTGAGGTCCTTATGCTAAAATATTTGATAGCATACTGGCCTGTTTTGTACATTACTATCAAGAAAAATCCTGGGTAGGTTATGCATATTATTACCACTGGGTCATTTAAGAAAGCCTTACTTTGCTGTAGAAGTTAGAGTATCATGTAACATGTGCTGTTGCCTACGTTAAACCTTATGAATACGTAAATAAAGTCTTACCAATATATTTATTAATTTTGTTTTAAAAGTTTAAAAATTTACATTTACAAATTATTTGAAAGAAATCCTTTATAAGTTCTACGATTCAAATCAAAAGATGATGTCTTGTAAACAGTAGAGCATCAAGATAAAAATAAATACATTGGAGAATTTCAATGAATGATTTAAGGCCTTGAAATAATTAATATAGGTGAGTTTTGAAGAGAGTAAGATCACTACAATTTAACTTCTTAGATTTAAAATATAATCTGGACACAAATACCTTGTAGGGTTTTTGTTCTTCTTTGTTTTGTTGTTGTTGTTTTCTTTTTTAATTGGTTTTCAAGACAGGTTTCTCTGTGTAGCCCTGACTATCACTATCATGGAACTCTCTCTGTAGACTAGGATGGCCTTGAACTCACTGTTCTTACTGTTTCTGCTTCCCTAGTGTTGGCAATAAAGGTGAGCACCACCACAGCCTGGCCATGTAGGGTTTTGCAGATCCACGGTCCACATCATTAAGTGCATTGGTTAAATTAATAATTTCAAAATATAAAAAGCATCATTATAAGATTAAGAAATCATCCTCCAAATGTTCACAAACTAACCAGGTAAATTGTGATCTAATCATTTTAGGATGATGGGTGCTTTAGCTGAAGTTGTTAAGATCAGATTGATTTATAATGTACATATCATAAAATAGTTACAAGACCATGCACAAACTGAATATATAATGGCATATGTATCTACATACATCTGTATACATACATATATGTATTTTAATGCTTTGCTAAGGTTACTTTCTACACTCTCATACAGTTCAGATTACATTACTAGGGAATAGTGCTACTTTTGATGGACATATATTCTGTAGTCAGTGTAACAAAGAAAATCTCCTCAGACATGCCCATAAGACAACTTAATCTAGGCAAGTTCCCATAAGCAATACCAAGGTAATTCTAAATTGTTAATTGAATACACACACACACACACACACACACACACACACACACACACACAGAGTCAATTATGTTATATATCTAACAGCATGTTTGCTTTGTTCCAGATAGTAAAGTAAATGAATGCACAGATTACCCATTACAATTCTTATTTCCATTTGCAAACTGGTCCTGGCTGGATGAAAGCTTTGTCTAAGTGGTGACTGCTGTGAATGAATGTGATCTTTCTGCCTTTACTGACCCTTACAAAAGGCAATAAAAGTTGTATTCATCTGCTCTGGGCTTGACCTCTGTTGACAAAGCTAAGAGAATTATCCTCATGTCCTTCTCAAAACAGTTTTAGGACGAAGTAATCTTATAGTTCAACACATAATTTGCTAGTACAAAGATGGCAGCTATACCCTCTTTGATTCTCTCTCTCTTAGTATTTCTCATTTCTGGTTATCACACTCTGAATAGTAATTGGGTTCCTCTGTCTTCTTTCTACTAAGCTAGACAATCTGTTTTATCTTACTATATTTGTTTTTACTTTATTTAAACTCTATAATACATAAATCCTTTGATCAGATTTATAATCATATAAACAGGGAAATTTGTGAATAACTGGGTTTTAGACAAAACAAAGCATGTTATCAATACTTCACCATGATTAACAGAATCAATATTAACATTTGAAGTATAGCTCAGTATTAGAGTACTGACAAGCATAAGTAAGGTACTGTGTTCAACAAATTTCTAGGACAAGGGAAATGTTTGGTGTCTATTATGATAACCACATTAGTACTGATACCAGTTCAAATTAGGTTGTGGTAATTAGTTATAACTGACAACTTCAATTTAGAATTGCCTTGGAAAAATGTCTCAATGAGGGATTATTTAGATTAAGTCTGTGGTGATTTTCTTAATTACACTAATTAGGATGAGAAAATGTGTCCATCATGGGTGTCACTATTTCCTAGACAGGGGATCCTAAACTGGTTAAGAATGTAGAAAGTGATTTTAGTACGAGCATATGTGCATTATTTTCTCTCTCATGACTGTCGATCCAAGGCAGCTAGCTCCCTCAAGCTTCTGTCTCTGTGACCTCTACACTAGGATGGACTGTAACCTGGGACTGTGAGACAAAACAAACCCTTCTCCTTTAATATCATTAACAGAATTTTTTCTTACAGCAAAAGAAACAAAACCAATACATAGGTAAAATGTGAATGACTTTTTCATGAATTTAGCATTTTGTACCATTTTGGAAAAATAAGAGAAAAACCACCTCCACAAAGGGTTAAGAAATAATTCTATTTTGGATAGGAGATCAGTGTTGATTCCAGATACACTGGAGGCTCTTAACTCCATTCTCAAATTTTTGATTACAGATTGTTTTTGCAGAGTTTACCTGTTAATCTAAAATAAGCTCTGTCACTAAGATAAGATAAGATAAAATATTTGCTGGTTAATTTTGTTAAGAAAATTAAAGTTCTCACAACTATTCAATAAGATGTTTTATGAAATTATTTTTCTGATGAATACATATAGGCAAAGGCTCTTCTACCTGATACATACAAACTTTGTGCTTCTTAAGAAATTACTCTGAAACTTGAAACTCTCCTACTGAATATAACTTGGTGAAACTTTTCCCCTTTTGTAGTTATTCACCTCATCTAAATAACTTTCTACATTGACACTGAGTATTAGAAAATCAAAAAGAATATGGTGAAGTTTCACAGCCAGTATTTGATTTGATATTCCTTTAAATGTAAATCATGGCCCAGCTGGATCCCGAAAAGAGGCATGACTTTATTCCAACTTGCATTCTGGTGAACTTCTCTGTGAACTGACTTCAGAAGTCTCTGGGAATTTAGAGGCAGGTGCATGAATGGTTTAGAGGCTGAGGTGGGGACTTGGATGAAAATTGCCTCAGACTAAATGCAATTGTAAATAGTATTTCCTTAGCAATTAAAATCTTCCACACATGTGGTCAGGACTAATAAGTTGTCATTTCAACACATGTGGATATTTTTCTAATTAGGAACTTGCTTAGAGAGGAAGCCCTACTTTTTGAATAGAAAATAGGATATCTGTCAATTTATGTGCCAACAACAGGTCTCCAAAGCTATGACTTCCTGAAAAGCCAATTTAGATTGTGACTGCTATGTAACACATTTCTGTTAGACCAAGGTTCAAAATAAAGAAAAAAAACTCACGAAATCACCTCCAACTGTTTTTAGAAGCCATCATAAACCAAACAACTGCCATCACTCTCTCATTTAGGAAATTATTGTCTTATTTGCTGGGATCCCCTACCTGTCCTGCTTTCTCCAGAGAGCTCCATAAAATTATATTTTCCTCTAAAGCTCATAGCATAGTTTCACTTCTAAGAGTCACACAGAGATTTATGTATTTGCAATTCTGTAAAATTCTCTTCTGTGATGCACTCAATGTCTGAAATTTTGAGCTTGGGTGGTTAAAATATCACCCCTCAGAATTTTCAGGAGCATGGAAGTGGTTCTGAGGGGTTAAAGCCAATCACTAAAACGACAGCTACTGCCAATACTCTTACACCTGGACAGACTTAAATTGAATTTTTGCCATCCCATGTACATGCTCAGCTCTAAAGAGGAAGTCTCCCTCTCCTTACATGGTGGATATAGGTAAAGACTGTGTTTGAAATGGAATCCATTGCATCAATGACTTGTGTGTCGATTGAATTTAAAATTGGCCTTTCTATTTCTGATATTTGAGTCATAGATGTGTGAAGTTGGAGGCAGGTGTCTTGTAAATAAAAAATGTGACTCAGCTGTAAAACATGGAATGGAGTAATAAAAGGCTTCTTCATTTATTTTTTTCTTTAAAAAGAGACAATAGGAAACTATATAACACAAACGATCTTGGCAGTTGCCAGAAATCTGCTTTTTCGCAACTGACTGAAGTCTCATGGGCTTTCACTGCTTATAGTATTATGGAAATTTGGTGGGAAGGTTGCAATACCTTCATCTGAAAAAGACATTACTGGCTACTTTGGAAATAACTTTCTGTGTATTATCCAAAATTTCATTAACAATAACTTAACAAATATATCCATGAGACAAAATACCTTTGAGAAGATTCCTTGGTAAATATGATGAATTTATAACAGGACATTGACAAGGGTTTATCAAGTAAGTATTCTATTTATTGTGTTCTACTGGAGATTTACAACAGATAATCTGTATAACAATTTTAAAGCATTTAAATTTATTTTCTTGAATTATACTATTTTAGAAAGAGAAAGTTAAGACAACCATCCTCAGTATGAAGAAACATCATTTTTATTGGAGAGCAGATCTGAACACACTAATTTAAGTGTCTATTAGAGTTTCTTTACTCTGAGTTTTCTATCAAAATTACACACTAAAATCTGACTTTTTTCAAATAAATTCTATGTTTTATGAAAAAGTTTTTCTCAGCCACCTGGAATTTAAAGAAGAAAACTTCAACAGCAGTCAACATAAGAAATGCACTGGTTACTTAACAATTCATTCTTGAGTATTGTCCAAGAGACTCTAGGGACCCTGAAAAATACAGTATTTTAAGAGAAACAAAAACATACTTCAAAGAAAGAGCTATTCTTTCTGAATGTTTTTATGTCTAGGTTCTGTTGAACTAGGGAGCAGAGATTTTTAAAAGCCTATATAATAGCCTATATCTTCCTTTCATGTCGACTCTTAGCTGCATAGCCATCAAATAATAATTATAGAAATATTGAGGGAATTCTTTTGATTCAAATAAAATAAGGCTATAAAAAATAGTTGAGAGTTGATGGAATGAACTCCTCCAACTCCTCTTTTTCTTCCTCATCCTCTTCTCCTTTCTTTCTCCTCCTAATTTTTTTGTAGCCTATAGTGGCTGAAATTGAGGGAATGTACTAATACACACAGCTTTCAGTTGGGGCAAATTCTTGACTGAGAATCAAGTGTGCAGTAAGAAATACATTAGAATGAATTCATGCCCAAAGACAATCATTCTAGGTTACATAATGTATTTTAGTGTAATGACAGTTTCCTAGTTTGAACAGCATATGTTCTATTAGTATTGAAGAACATTAAAAAATATGTAGTTTTCCAGTATAACTTGCAATTGATAGAGGTGAGGGTGAGAAATGGTCTTGAGAACATGAGCAGGTGTTCTAATATGGTAATGATAACATCAGAAGGGGTAAGAAAAGAGATTTCTAGGAATTAAAAAGATAATCATTCTTGATAACTTGGTTCGATCACTCACATATTCATTTTAGAAAGATAATCACAGAAGACAAAAACCATAATTTAGATACATATGCATACGCCATGCAACTTTACATAGTTTCTTTTGTTCTGACTTCCTGTGTTTGCATGAATCATACAGATGATTGTCTTCCACCATTTTCTCTCAGTACGATTCTATATTTTTGTCATTGGTACAGTAACCAAGTTACTTTTTAATGCTCTTTGTTCAAAGATATATATGGCCTAAAAATATCATGTACACTGAAGTGCAGAGTGGATTTTGACATGTATTTTAATCCTGAAAACAAAGCTTCTGTTTGCAAGTCCTAGCCTTTACTGAGAGGCAGTGAGATTCCTAGGTTTCAAGAGGCCTGAATTTGGAAGATTTGAAAGTGAAAATTTATAACACAAGGTAGACTAATTCTCTTAAGATTTCTTTCCTTCCAAAACTATACAGTGCAATTGGTTGGTAGAAGACGCGATAGCACAATACGTTACAGTAGGAAAAATAACCTTATTGTTGCTGGCTTCCATCACCAGAAGTGAAGATATAAGACGTGAGGGCAGTAAACCCTTGAGATGGAGGCTTTCTTGGAGTCAGATCCTGGAGACAGAAGGGTTATGACAGTTTTCTCATGCAGTCCAATGCTCCAACATTATATAAACTATGCTGAGAAAAGCATTTGTGCAGAAAGTCTTGCAAATTCCCACATAATTCTTATGTTTTAAAAGGTATAAGAGCTGAGGTTACCTGTGTCTTGATTGGAAAGGGAATAAAATATGCAAAGATAATCAATACCAGATGGTGGAGGACAGATTTTTTTGTCTTGACTCAGGGCATAAGTTTTTCATATCAGAAGGCTTGAGTCATCAGTAAATGCAGGTTTATGCCATGTGAAGATGTTTGTAAGTTAAAAAATATGAAATACCAAGAACCTCTTTAATGGTGAGTAAGACAAACTCATTTCATTTGTAAATTGGAATTGGTTAAACATTTTTGTAAAACCATTGAGATTATCTTAAAACATGGATTTGTGGACTTATTCCTCAAGAGGGAGAATTCAGAGGCCAGAACAGGCAAGAAGCACTCAAGGAAATAAAAAGGTGTGTGTTGGATGGCACTCATTTGATGCCCTTGTTATCATACTATATAAAACATATAATGTTATTGGGATTTTTGTACACTAGGTGGTAAAATATTATGAAGCACAAATTTTAACAACTGAAGTTTTAAATAATTAAGATAGAACTAAAATGCAAAGGAAAACGTTGTTCCTATGAAAACATAAACTTGTGTCTCTTGAATCTGCTGAGTAGGCGCACAAAATATCCGGATGCCAAGTAAGTAAGCTTTTTCAAGAGAAAAAATTAAGACAAGCTAATTATTTTGGAGTATTCCACCTCTTTTCAGATAATCATCACTTTCTAAACATTTATAATCTTCACTGTCCAAGAAGTGAATTTTGATTTCTGTTTGGAATTTTTCTTTTACTTTTTTCTCTTTTTTCTCTTTTTTTTAAATTGGACTTTTAAATTTACATTTCAAATGTTATTCCTTTCACCCACCTACCCCTCCACCCTTCCCTGCCCTGACATTTCCCTACACCAGTGGGGGGTTCCAGCCTTGACAGGATTAAGGGTTTCTCCTACCTTTGGTGCCCAGCAAGATCATCCTCTGCTATATATGCAGCTGGAGCCATGGGTAGGTCCATGGGTAATGGTTTAGTCCCTGGAAGCTATGGTTGGTTGGCATTGCTGTTCTTATGGGGTTGCAAACCCCTACAGCTCTTTCTATCCTTTCTCTAACTCCTCCAATTAGGACCCTATTCCCAGTTCAATATATTGACTCCATATATTAATTCTCTTTATATTGGAATGAAACATGAACTTCTGTAGAATGCTTTTAAGGATGAATGCCAGATAGATACTCTAATGAGAACCATCAAGGAATTATTGGAGTGATTCATGACATAATCAGAAATAGTTTCTTAGGTCTATACAGAATTAATTTTTCAAGTTTAATTTTTGTATATACCATTATATTGGAAACCTTGAATTTTTGATCAATATAAAAATTATCCTAACTACCATGCCACAGTAACATTATGTTAATCAAGCTATAGGAAAATTCAACAGCTATAATAATTTTACAGCTATAATAGGCAGGTAATCTTCATATGAGGTAACTTTATATAACCATTAAAATAGCAACTGTAACGACTTTTTAAACTTGAAATATAAAAGAAAAAACTAGAAATGTCCTTGTACAACTTCAAGATCTGTTTGACTTTCAGGTGAAATCAAAGACTTTCTATAGTTTATCCCCATTTTTATATTGAGCTTATTTTAGCCTCAGTAGATCTATGGCAGACTGTTCTCAGTGGAATAAGAAACAAGTAACATAGATGGCTTAATAGGGAATTTGACTTTGAATTTATTTCCTATTTAAGCTCCAAGAAATTTTCACAAAGACTGAGATGTTTTGGACTATTTTTAAAAGAACAAACACAATTCTCCCAGCTCATACACTATCTACAGGCTAAAAAGCACTCTGACAGCTAAGAAGAAAAAAAATCCCTTTGAGATGACAAAATGGAACCCCAAGTACAGTACTTCCTCTAGCGTAATGTCGTGGCACAGTCCTCAGTCCTTTGTTCTTTCTAAGCCGACTTTGAAAATGGAAAAGTTAAAGATGTGCATATGATATAATGGAATTCTCAGTGCCCTCCTTTATAAGACTCGGATATCTTATGATGGAAAGAATCCATGAACCTTTGCTGTTGTATGCCTGTTTTTCCCTGGTTTGAAAAAAAAGCAACCAAGTTACTTGTTTTTGTTCTACGGATTTACAAATTCAGTATCGATTTTCATTGTGATGACAGTGTTTCTGCTTTTGTGTAGATAAATGTCAGTTATGATCATTAGATATCCAAGGTGACCTTTTTATTACTAGATGAAATAGGATTTTTTGATAGAATACAATTCTCCCATTTTAGTAATTAACATCTGATCTATTGTATTGATGGTTGTTAATTCTTGATGATATAATGAGGTTAAGGTGTATACTAAATAGATTTTTGGTTTATATTCTGCAAGAGATGATGTTTCATAGGCAAATTCATAAAGCAATGAATTTCTGACCCTTTACATAAAGTTGAGCTGACAGTTGAGAATATAAGAAGGCAATTCACATTCAAATAAGAATGCCATTTTAGCCAGAGTTGCAAGTCATCACATAAAACAAAATTGAAAATTGAATAGAAGATGTTATCTTAAAGACATGCTTATATTTATTCAATACAAATATGAAAAATGATTTTCTAAGAACTGGACATCATGCAAATTATCAAATCAACTTTTCTTCTTTTAAAGGATTTTATTCACTTTTTATTTAGTAGATCTAATTTTTGAAGGCATAAAAGCAAGTAAAAGAAAACCTTATCAGCATTTCTAAATTTATAGTTTAAATCATTAGAAGAAAAAAATGCTGCACACGAGAATATTTTACTGAGATGTGGTATGTCTAATTACGAAGTCATTTATACTGAATTGTAAATTGTTTTATTAGTTCTTTGAGAGCTTCCACTGGGACATTGCAGCTTATCAGTTGATGTACACTTAGACAAAACTCTCTCTCTCTCTCCCAACGTAATCCGCCATTGACTCCACAACTAGGGGTATAACTATGCGTCCACCTTTTTGCTCCGTATTGGGATTGTCAGGCTTGAGCATGTGCGTTCTGGTGCACGCTTTCACATCTATGTGAGTTGATAAGTACGGCTTGCAGGACGTCCCATAGGACATTTCCTTGTATCCATCCACTGCTTCTAATGTTTACAAACCTTTCCCCACTTATTCAGCAATGATTCCTGAATCTTGGCAGAGGAATGTAGCATGCATGTTCTGTTTATGACAGTTCTTTCTGTAGTTTCCTTGTATCTGCATTTTGGCCAGTTGTGAGTCTCTTTTACTATCTTCTTCAAATAGAAGCTTCTGAACTGAGGTCGAAAAATGCATTCATTTATGATTATGATGATATGTCATTAGAAGTCAATGCGGTATTATGTCCAATTTATCATCATCATCATAATGTGTTTTCCAATACGGACTTCAGCTTCCTATCTAGAGTATGCCCTTCACCTTTAGGAGTAGGAATTAAATCCAGCCAGAAAGTGAATGTTTACTCCCATAATGTTTTTGCTATTATTGTACCAGAAGGAATGCCTTGTCACATCAGTCATTATTATAGCTAAAAGGGTCTTTTTCGAGATATGATGGAAAACTAATTTTTATTCCTGTAGATGCATACATTGCACCTTCCAATACAATGAAAGCCACCAGTAGAGACAAAACTTCCAGTTTAATATTATCTTGATTTCACTGTGTTATGATTCACATATGTGTTGTCTTCAGCCAGAGAGCTTTACTATAAAACTTTGGAGAGTAACTAAGAACAATGACAAAAGCCTGTAATATTGGGGGATAGTCTATGATAACTTATTGGCCAACAACTCCAAAAGAAGTGATTTATTCCTAGCACTGGGTTTATTTGTTTATATAAATAAATATATATATATGGTTATTACGGTATATATATATAGTTAGTATATGTATGCTATAATACATTATATATTGTAGATGGATATATCATATATGTGTTAATTTACTCATAAATATTATATGTTACATTGTCATTTTTAGAGAATGTGGTTACTTCAAGAACATATCATAAAACAACACATCTAGGAAAAACTCTATCTTTTTGTATAATAGTCTGATACATTTGAACAATATCTACAAATACTAACATATATATATATATGTGTGTGTGTGTGTGTGTGTGTGTGTGTGTGTATGTGTTTTATGTTTGTTTTTAATTGGATGACTTAAAGTTTTAATTTTAGCTGAAGCTTAAATAAGAAACAAGCATAAATTGTTGGCTAGGATTTAATAGCATCCTGACATCAATAGTGAATATTTTTAGAGTAGCTAGAGAGAGAAACATTTTTTCAAAGATAATGTGTCAGGATTTAAAGATCTCATAGCATATCATGTCCACAATAACAATAACATAGTGTAATTCAGACTGTCTTGGTAGGTATTAGACATGGAACAATTGCCATAAAAACATCTGCTGGGACAGTAGCAAACTTTTAGGACGTTACAGAAAATAGCGAGAGCTTCACACAGTTTAGGAGTTGTGCAGTAGAGTTATGTTAATTCTTGTTCATTTGTCAAGTTCATTCTAGACTGTGATACCTTTAACTCTTCCTTACACTTATAAAAGCAAATCATAGTAAAGCTTAGTTGTGTTGCTGAAGGTTTGTCATTACAGCCCACCATCCTATAGCCTTTTGGAATCCTTTCTGCATTTCGTTCATCTCATTTCTCAAAGACTTGTAAAATTAATGTTCATGCTCAATCTTAAAATATTAGCCAGAGTTTAAATAATATCTCAGTTTTATATAGCTTTCTTTCCAATAAATTAGCACTGAAAATGGCAGAAGTTGTCTTACATTTAAATCTTAATAAATGCTCTCAAGATATTACACATACATTACCATGACTATCAAGGTTATACTTTAGAAATCACATCATGGCTGATACGATTTGTTTTTCATGTTGCAGGTAAACTAAATAGATACTTCTTAATAATTAATCATGCAGAGCATATTTTAAAATAAACAATTTATCTGTGTATTGTTGCTGCTAAAACTGGTTGCAGCCAAAACACAGCTTCCTGCGAACATTCTTGGGATTAGAGCTATACCATGATTCATATATTGAGAATGCTAGCATCTATAATTCAGCCCTGGGTTGATAGCATTAAATTACTTTTAATGAGTGATTTAAAACTTAATTGACTACTTTTACAACAGTAACAAATGAAAAAGGCTTTGCATTCCCCAAGCATTTCTCAAAAAATTAACGAGGCAATAAGAGCTATGTTAAGCAGGTAATCACTTGTTAATCGATATGTTGTTAGTATCATATTAAACTTGGAGCTATAGATTTGCATCCAGATTTCTGTGGAGAACAAAGGTGCTCTAACCCTTCATGAAAACAACTTTAGTCTGTTTCTTAGGAAACCTTTGTGACATTTGTTATGATAAGAAGAGTGGTTGATACATCACTAGTGAAACAAATACATGATCGCTGTGAACTCGTCACTATCAACATGTACTAAACCACCTTGTTATATGAGAATAAATCGCAGCCCTCCACAGGCATTCTTCTAAAAGGTTTGATGAGAAGAATGTTATTTTGGAGGAAAAATGCAAAGGAAAAATTATCACCATGTGAGAATTAATTCACTTTGATTTTATTTGAAAACTTCTGGATATATTCAGCAGTATTCCTTAGTGTAACGCTCTTCCGAATTTACGAGGAGGATAAATAGAATAATTCACCTTTCAACATTACTTTGCTGTCATTCTTCAAACATTAAAATCTATTAGAATCCATTATAATGCCTTTTTCCCCCTCTCCCCAGCCTACCTCTATGTTTTAGCTCCACTTAATTCTTAGAGCGGGAACTCTTGTTAGATTTTGCAACTATAATAACTTTATTCTTGTTTACACACTATCTTTTTTATTTTCCTTCATATAATTTCTATAATTCAAGCTCCTTTTTTCTCAGCCTTTAGCTTGAAATCTGAAGTATTTTTTTTCAGAACTGTCTGCTGCATATTTTTCAAAGATATTTCCCTCATGGCTTTCAAACAAGACAAAACCCTGCTTATTTGTTTGCATTAAAGTCTGAAATATCAGTAAGATTTGACCTGTCCAAATCAGGCATGCTGCCTCCTTTCACCCTAACAAACAAGAACATATTAATCATGTAATGAACCGATAAAGATGAATGCCTGATTAACTCTCAGGCCAGAATTAATTACAAGAGAATCAGTGGTTCTTACAACTTTAATTAGTGCTTCTAAATGATATGGGTAGTCAATGAGTCACTCCATTTCTGATACGGTGTTCAAATATTTACAATAGCTAAATCTTGTTCATACCAGAATGTTGTTCTGGCCAGTGATCATAAAATTCAAATATGTATCAAACTATACTTACAGTACCCATTTTCATGATTGCATCTGATTATGTGTATGTTGTGTTTGTAAATGTACCTGTATTCTGCATGTGTTCATGTATGTTGTGAGTTTGTGTCTAAGTACTGTATGCGCCATTCACAACACACAACTAAAGGACAACCTCTAGTAGCTGTCAACTTATTGTCTACCATCCTGAAATAGAATCCATTTGTTGTTTGTATCTGGGTATAGCAGGCTAGTTGATAATGCTCTGTGATCTACTAGACATTATTTTGTTTCCAGCTCTCTTATCTCTATGTAAGCACTAGGGCACATACATGTGCTGTCATTACAGGCTTTGTGTGAGCTCAAGGGGGTTCTAAATAAAATATTTACATGTGAATGGTAAATGGTATTTATCCATTATCTTCTCTATTTTTATATTCATTGGAAAAATCAAAATAAAAATATGCAAATTCCTATTTTCTTCCACCCTACTATAATATTAATTGTTAAGAGTATTTCCTGAATATTCTATGGGACTAGCATTATTATTATGTCTGACTTAACTTTTAAAAATAGAATATTTTAAAAGTGACAACATAGAATGAAAGGTGCCAGTCATTTATCACAATTACTTTACTATGTTCTGTGTTATGATTTTTACCTAGCGGTATCCATTCAAATTAAGGAATACATATGTGTGGGTTTCCTGAATATTTATTATTGTCCAGACTTATGAGAAAGTAAATTTTTCTTCCTATTATTTGTTAACATTTTCAGTGTATTATGATTGCATTTGTGCTACCATACCTATTTTAAAACTGCCCCTAAAGTTGATAACAAACACTTATTTCTCATTTTAAGATAATTTTGACATCAAGCAGTATTTTATTTTGTTTAATGAATTCTTCTGTTTCTTTATACCCTATTGTTCCTTATATTGATGATGCATAGGTCGTGATATTACTTTCAGTATAAAATGACTATTGTGTGCTTTGGTAACGTCTATATTATTGAATGATTCTTCTTTGCAATCATTGAGAAGTAAATTAAAAATAATATTATGGTAATGGTTTTGAAATTCAAAGGAAAATGTTTCACTTAGTATCTTGTACTTTTATATAAAATAGATTCATTTTAAACTTTGTATTTAATTTTACAGCCTTTAGAACACTGTAGTCCAGTACATGAGATGCAGTAGACATTTATGTGACTTGTAAATTGTAATGTTACAACAGTCATTCATTCTTCAAAGAGGGAAATTTAAATATTAAGATAGTTAATATTTCCCAGCAATTTTTAATCTTTGTGTGATACAATAGATAGGTACAAATCTCCAATAAGATCTGTTAGGACATTAAACACAATTACTATTATAATATATTGGTTCTATTGTCATGTAAAAATGAACACAGATCTCAATTACTTAGGATAACGATTTTGGTTGTTTCAACGAAAATGGCTATTATAGGCTCATATATTTGAATGCTTAGTTCATAGGCTGTGAAACTCTTTGAAACAAATTAGAATGGTTAAGGAGTGTGGCCTCAAGAGAATGTGTGTAACTAGGAGTGGGATTTAAAGTATACGAGGTCCAGTTTCTCTCTCTCTCTCTCTCTCTCTCTCTCTCTCTCTCTCTCTCTCTCTCTGTGTGTGTGTGTGTGTGTGTGTGTGTGTGTGTGTGTGGTCAAGCTTGAGATAAATTCCTGGAGAATGGAATGGCGGAGAGAAATTCTAGTCATGCCATTATTTTCAGATTAAAAATCCATATTAAAGCATATCCAATCAACATTTGAGCTGACATTCACATGACTTCAGACAAAATCTACCAGTATTGCTTCATACCAGTGACCAACCCAAATTCACAGTCCTCAAAATTGTCAATTAAAGTATTGTTGCATTTGTTGGTCTTCTATTGCTGTGAAAAGACACCATGACCAAGGCAACTCTTATGAAAGAAAACACTGGGGGACTGCTTACAGTTCCAGCGGGTAGGATTATTATAATCGTGGCAGGAAGCAGAGAGGCATGATGAGAGAGCAGTAGCTGAAAGTTTTACATACTAGAGAGAGAGAGAGAGAGAGAGAGAGAGAGAGAGAGAGAGAGAAAGAGACAGAGAGACAGAGACAGAGAGAGACAGAGAAAGACTGAGAGACTGAAAGACAGAGACAGAGAGACAGAGAGGCAAACGAAGAGTATATATGCCTGTTTAATATATATATATGTTTGTGTATGTTGTGGATGTGTCTATTGTGTCTATCCTATGCTTTCCCAGAGTCAAAGGAAAGCATTGGGTGCTGTATATCACTCTACCCCTTTCCCCTTTCAAGCCTTCTTTTGCTGAATCTGGTGTTCATGTGTTTTGGTTAGGATGGCATTTAGCAAGCAGCAGCTGTCCTGTCTCCATCCCCTTAATTACTCTTACAAATTCCATCTCTGTCCTCAAATCACGCTCATTAAAGCCGCTATTGTTTTCCTAAACATAATAATTAATGATCTTGCTATGAACATAGTGGAGACTTATATAACAAGAGCACATGCTCCTCAATGTTCATCGCAGCCTTATTTATAAAGCTAGAAGCTGGAAAGAACTCAGATATCCTTTAACAGAGGAATGGATACAGAAATTGTGGTATATTTACACAGTGCAGTACTACTCAGCTATTAAAAACAATTCATGAAATTCTTGGGAAAATGGATGGAACTAGAAAATATCATCCTGAGTTAGGAAACCCAATCACAAAAGAACACACCTGGTATGCACTTACTGATAAGTGGATATTAGCCCCAAAGCTCGGAATATTCAAGATACAATCCACAGACCACATGAAGCTCAAGAAGAAGGAAAACCAAACCTTGGATGCTTCAGTCCTTCTAAAAAGGGAAACAAACTACACACATGAAGAAATACGGAGACAAACTGTGGAGCAGAGACTGAAGGAAAGGCCATCCAGAGACTGCTCCACCTGAGGATCCATCCCAAATACAGACACCAAACCCAGACACTATTGCAGATGCCAAGAAGTGCATGCTGACAGGAACCTGATACAGCTGTCTCCTGAGAGGCTCTGCCAGATTCTAACAAATACAGAGGTGGATGCTGGCAGCCAACCATTGACCTGGGCAGAGTCCCCAGTGAAAGAGTTAGAGAAAGGACTGAAGGAGCTGAAGGGGTTTGCTACCCCATAGGAAGAACAATAATATCAATCAACCTGACATCCCCAGAGCTTCCAGGGACTAAACCACCAACCAAAGAATACACATGGGGGAACCATGGCTCTAGCTGCATATGTAGCAGAGGATGGCCTTGTTGGTCGTCTATGGGAAGAGAGGACCTTGTTCCTGAGAAAGATCAATGTCCCAAAGTAGGGAAATTCCAGAGGAGGGAGTTGGGAGTAGTTGGTCGGTTGAGTAGGGGAGCACCCTCATAGAAGCAGTGAGAGGAAGGATGGGATAGGGGATTTCCAGAAGGGAAACCAGGAAAGGGGATAACATTTGAAATGTAAATAAATAAAATATCCAATAAAACATTAAAAATAAAACAACAAAATAATTAATGCTCTTATTTTGTCCTAAGAGATTTCTCCACTGCATTAAAGTTTGTGACAGTTTATTGTCTTTGCTCATGCTTCATTTAGAACATCTTTCATTGTTCTTTATGAAGAGTGGTTTTTTCAACTTCCAATTTGTTTCCACCTTTTTCGGCTTCACCCATGTTCTCTCCATATGTATCAAAATTGACATATGAATGTTTTCCTGTTGTCTACTCAGCATGAATGATATTTTTAAACCTCTCACAATCATTTCCAAGGGTGCTCTAGTACCATAAAGTGGTATGTTAAAATTTTAACTTATTACCTATTTATGCTTTTCTCTGAAATTCATCTTTTAGTAAAGAAGACAAAAAAATGAATTAATTGTGTAAGCCTAAACTTTTGGAATATGCTGATTCATTCTCTCTCATTTTTTCAGAGTTCCAGCTAAACCTTCTTCTCAAACGCTGTTTTGATAAGTTCTTGAATTTGATACAGTAGAGTAAAGTTATGTATCTGCACATTGTCAACTTTCCCATATCATGGAACTGTATTCCAAAAGTTCATAATATAATTAATTGTTTTTTGTAGGAAAAAATTCAACCTTATCCATGGTTGTAACTATAGTTTTGGAATTCCCTCACATAAGTCACAATAATTAACTTGGTTGGGGGATATGTGAGAATTTAGTTTGATAATTTATCCTAGACATGCACAAGAGGTACAAGTCTACGTGTATTTTGTTCCTCATTTCTCAATTGTGAGAAATTTAATATTTGAATTAAATTCTCCAGCATGTGTTCATTTTGTATTATTCAACTTGTAAAATGATCAGTATTGTCCTATACATTAAAAAATGCAACTATTAACTCCCAAATATTAATACTACTTACATTAATTTCCTGTAATTGTTTTATAAAGTAGACATACTATATTACAGTCCTCGGGCCCCAAATTCCTAATAGATTTTTACTAAAAAAAGTTTTTCAAGACATTGTCAAGACTGCATTTGTCATAAAGATTCTTTATGAAGTTTTTATTTACTTGATTTCCCAGCTTCTAAAGTCTGCCTATGAATCTTTACTAATATCCTTTCTCCTCTACCATGGAGAAGCTTAACAGCTTCAGGTCAGTTATGAAGACATTAGAATTCCTCCAATGGTTTAACATGAGTATATAGGGCGATCTCTATGGCATCCTCTCCCTGTCCACATCCTTAATTTAGTCATGTCTATCAAGTGCATTTTGGTATAAGCAACATTCCTAGGCTGAGATTAGTAATGATCCCTTCCAGGGACACTCGTTTGCCTGCCATGCAGTCCACTCTTTAATTGCAACTGATATTTTATCATTGTTGTTCACAATACTTTGTGTTACCTCAAAATGATGAACTTTAAATCAGGTATTGCAATTCATGTATCCAATATATATCTTTATATGTCTGTGATCTTCACACTCTTTTATCATTTACAAATAACAGTCCTAAATTTCACAGTTATTCTAGTTCAGACTAATTTTCTAATTGATTTCAGGACTATGGTCTATATGGTTTGACTTTAAGAGCTATAAGTTCAAGTCCCACACCCGCGGATCCCGGCCTGCAGCAGCTCTCTGCTCCCAGACTCCGTGAGAGAGAGAGACCTCACCGCCTGGTCAGGTGGGCACGCCTGAGGCTGCAGAGCAGAAGAGACCACCAACACTGCCCACCCCTGCCCACATCCCTGGCCCAAGAGGAAACTGTATAAGGCCTCTGGGCTCCCGTGGGGGAGGGCCCAGGAGCAGCAGGACCCCTGCCTGAGACACCGCCGGAACCTGAAGGAAACAGACCGGATAAACAGTTCTCTGCACCCAAATCCCGTGGGAGGGAGAGCTAAACCTTCAGAGAGGCAGACAAGCCTGGGAAACCAGAAGAGACTGCTCTCTGCAAACACATCTCAGACGCCAGAGGAAAACACCAAAGGCCATCTGGAAGCCTGATGCACTGAAGCTCCCAGAAAGAGCGGCGCAGATCTTCCTGGTTGCTGCCGCCACAGAAAGCCCGAGGGCAGCACCCCGCGAGCGAACTTGAGCCTCAGGACCACAGGTAAGACCAACTTATCTGCTGCAAGTGACCTGCCTGGTGAACTCAAGACACAGGCACACAGGAACAGCTGAAGACCTGTAGAGAGGAAAAACTACACGCACGAAAGCAGAACACTCTGTCCCCATAAACTGACTGAAAGAGAGGAAAACAGGTCTACAGCACTCCTGACACACAGGCTTATAGGACAGTCTAGCCACTGTCAGAAATAGCAAAACAAAGTAACACTAGAGATAATATGATGGCGAGAGGCAAGCACAGGAACCCAAGCAACAGAAACCAAGACTACATGGCATCATCGGAGCCCAATTCTCCCACCAAAACAAACATGGAATATCCAAACACACCAGAAAAGCAAGATCTAGTTTCAAAATCATATTTGATCATGATGCTGGAGGACTTCAAGAAAGACGTGAAGAACTCCCTTAGAGAAACACAGGAAAACATTAATAAACAAGTAGAAGCCTACAGAAAGGTATCGCAAAAATCCCTGAAAGAATTCCAGGAAAACATAAAAAAACAGGTAGAAGTCCATAGAGAGGAGACACAAAAATCCCTGAAAGAATTCCAGGAAAACACAATCAAACAGTTGAAGGAATTAAAAATGGAAATAGAAGCAATCAAGAAAGAACACATAGAAACAACCCTGAATATAGAAAACCAAAAGAAGAGACAAGGAGCTGTAGATACAAGCTTCACCAACAGAATACAAGAGATGGAAGAGAGAATCTCAGGAGCAGAAGATTCCATAGAAATCATTGACTCAACTGTCAAAGATAATGTAAAGCGGAAAAAGCTACTGGTCCAAAACATACAGGAAATCCAGGACTCAATGAGAAGATCAAACCTAAGGATAATAGGTATAGAAGAGAGTGAAGACTCCCAGCTCAAAGGACCAGTAAATATCTTCAACAAAATCATAGAAGAAAACTTCCCTAATCTAAAAAAAGAGATACCCATAGGCATACAAGAAGCCTAAAGAACTCCAAATAGATTGGACGAGAAAAGAAACACCTCCCGTCACATAATAGTCAAAACACACACGCACAAAATAAAGAAAGAATATTAAAAGCAGTAAGGGAAAAAGGTCAAGTAACATATAAAAGCTGACCTATCAGAAACACACCAGACTTATTGCCAGAAACTATGAAGGCCAGACGACCCTGGACGGATGTCATACAGACCCTAAGAGAACACAAATGCCAGCCCAGGTTACTGTATACTGCAAAACTCACAATTAACATAGATGGAGAAACCAAGATATTCCATGACAAAACCAAATTTACACAATATCTTTCTACAAATCCAGCACTACAAAGGATAATAAATGGTAAAGCCCAACATAAGGAGGCAAGCTATACCCTAGAAGAAGCAAGAAACTAATCGTCTTGGCAACAAAACAAAGAGAATGAAAGCACACAAACATAACCTCACATCCAAATATGAATATAACGGGTGGCAATAATCACTATTCCTTAATATCTCTCAACATCAATGGCCTCAACTCACAAATAAAAAGAAATAGATTAACAAACTGGATACGCAACGAGGACCCTGCATTCTGCTGCCTACAGGAAACACACCTCAGAGACAAAGACAGACACCATCTCAGAGTGAAAGGCTAGAAAACAACTTTCCAAGCAAATGGTCAGAAGAAGCAAGCTGGAATAACCATTCTAATATCAAATAAAATTAATTTTCAACTAAAAGTCATCAAAAAAGATAAGGAAGGACACTTCATATTCATCAAAGGAAAAATTCACCAAGATGAACTCTCAATCCTAAATATCTATGCCCCAAATACAAGGGCACCTACATACGTAAAAGAAACCTTACTAAAGCTCAAGACACACATTGCACCTCACACAATAATAGTAGGAGTTTTCAACACCCCACTCTCATCAATGGACAGATCATGGAAACAGAAATTAAACAGAGATGTAGACAGACTAAGAGAAGTCATGAGCCAAATGGACTTAACGGATATTTATAGAACATTCTATCCTAAAACAAAAGGATATACCTTCTTCTCAGCTCCTCATGGTACTTTCTCAAAAATTGACCATATATTTGGTCAAAAAACGGGCCTCAACACGTACAGAAAGATAGAAATAATGCCATGCGTGCTATCGGACCACAGCGGCCTAAAACTGGTCTTCAATACCAATAAGGGAAGAATGCCCACATATATGTGGAAATTGAACAATGCTCTACACAATGATAACCTGGTCAAGAAAGAAATAAAGAAAGAAATTAAAAACTTTTTAGAATTTAATGAAAATGAAGGTACAACATACCCAAACTTATGGGACACAATGAAAGCTGTGCTAAGAGGAAAATTCATAGCGATGAGTGCCTGCAGAAAGAAACAGGAAAGAGCATATGTCAGCAGCTTGACAGCACACCTAAAAGCTCTAGAACAAAAAGAAGCAAATACACCCAGGAGGAGTAGAAGGCAGGAAATTATCAAACTCAGAGCTGAAATCAACCAAGTAGAAACAAAAAGGACCATAGAAAGAATCAACAGAACCAAAAGTTGGTTCTTTGAGAAAATCAACAAGATAGATAAACCCTTAGCTAGACTAACGAGAGGACACAGAGAGTGCGTCCAAATTAACAAAATCAGAAATGAAAAGGGAGACATAACTACAGATTCAGAGGAAATTCAAAAAATCATCAGATCTTACTATAAAAACCTATATTCAACAAAACTTGAAAATCTTCAGGAAATGGACAATTTCCTAGACAGATACCAGGTACCCAAGTTAAATCAGGAACAGATAAACCAGTTAAACAACCCCATAACTCCTAAGGAAATAGAAGCAGTCATTAAAGGTCTCCCAACCAAAAAGAGCCCAGGTCCAGACGGGTTTAGTGCAGAATTCTATCAAACCTTCATCGAAGACCTCATACCAATATTATCCATACTATTCCACAAAATTGAAACAGATGGATCACTACCGAATTCCTTCTACGAAGCCACAATTACTCTTATACCTAAACCACACAGAGACACAACAAAGAAAGAGAACTTCAGACCAATTTCCCTTATGAATATCTATGCAAAAATAGTCAATAAAATTCTCGCAAACCAAATTCAAGAGCACATCAAAACAATCATCCACCATGATCAAATAGGCTTCATCCCAGGCATGCAGGGATGGTTTAATATATGGAAAACCATCAATGTGATCCATTATATAAACAAACTGAAAGAACAAAACCGCATGATCATTTCATTAGATGCTGAGAAAGCATTTGACAAAATTCAACACCCCTTCATGATAAAAGTCCTGGAAAGAATAGGAATTCAAGACCCATACATAAACATAGTAAAAGCCGTATACAGCAAACCAGTTGCTAACATTAAACTAAATGGAGAGAAACTTGAAGCAATCCCACTAAAATCAGGGACTAGACAAGGCTGCCCACTTGCTCCCTGCTTATTCAATATAGTTCTTGAAGTTCTAGCCAGAGCAATCAGACAACAAAAGGAGATCAAGGGGATACAGATCGGAAAAGAAGAGGTCAAAATATCACTATTTGCAGATGACATGATAGTATATTTAAGTGATCCCAAAAGTTCCACCAGAGAACTACTAAAGCTGATAAACAACTTCAGTAAAGTGGCTGGGTATAAAATTAACTCAAATAAATCAATTGCCTTCCACTATACAAAAGAGAAACAAGCCGAGAAAGAAATTAGGGAAACGACACCCTTCATAATAGACCCAAATAATATAAAGTACCTCGGTGTGACTTTAACCAAGCAAGTAAAAGATCTGTACAATAAGAACTTCAATACACTGAGCAAAGAAATTGAAGAAGACCTCAGAAGATGGAAAGATCTCCCATGCTCATGGATTGGCAGGATTAATATAGTAAAAATGGCTATTTTACCAAAAGCAATCTACAGATTCAATGCAATCCCCATCAAAATACCAATCCAATTCTTCAAAGAGTTAGACAGAACAATTTGCAAATTCATCTGGAATAACAAAAAACCCAGGATAGCTAAAGCTATCCTCAACAATAAAAGGACTTCAGGGGGAATCACTATCCCTGAACTCAAGCAGTATTACAGAGCAATAGTGATAAAAACAGCATGGTATTGGTACAGAGACAGACAGATAGACCAATGGAATAGAATTGAAGACCCAGAAATGAACCCACACACCTATGGTCACTTGATTTTTGACAAAGGAGCCAAAACCATCCAATGGAAAAAAGATAGCATTTTCAGCAAATGGTGCTGGTTCAACTGGAGGTCAACATGTAGAAGAATGCAGATCGATCCATGCTTATCACCCTGTACAAAACTTAAGTCCAAATGGATCAAGGACCTCCACATCAAACCAGACACACTCAAACTAATAGAAGAAAAACTAGGGAAGCATCTGGAACACATGGGCACTGGAAAAAAATATCCTGAACAAAACACCAATGGCTTATGCTCTAAGATCAAGAATCGACAAATGGGATCTCATAAAACTGCAAAGCTTCTGTAAGGCAAAGGACACTGTGGTTAGGACAAACGGCAACCAACAGATTGGGAAAAGATCTTTACCAATCCTACAACAGATAGAGGCCTTATATCCAAAATATACAAAGAACTCAAGAAGTTAGACCGCAGGGAGACAAATAACCCTATTAAAAAATGGGGTTCAGAGCTAAACAAAGAATTCACAGCTGAGGAATGCGGAATGGCTGAGAAACACCTAAAGAAATGTTCAACATCTTTAGTCATAAGGGAATTGCAAATCAAAACAACTCTGAGATTTCACCTCACACCAGTGAGAATGGCTAAGATCAAAAACTCAGGTGACAGCAGATGCTGGCGAGGATGTGGAGAAAGAGGAACACTCCTCCATTGTTGGTGGGATTGCAGACTGGTAAAACCATTCTGGAAATCAGTCTGGAGGTTCCTCAGAAAATTGGACATTGAACTGCCTTAGGATCCAGCTATACCTCTCTTGGGCATATACCCAAAAGATGCCTCAACATATAAAAGAGACACGTGCTCCACTATGTTCATCGCAGCCTTATTTATAATAGCCAGAAACTGGAAAGAACCCAGATGCCCTTCAACAGAGGAATGGATACAGAAAATGTGGTACATCTACACAATGGAATATTACTCAGCTATCAAAAACAACGAGTTTATGAAATTCGTAGGCAAATGGTTGGAACTGGAAAATATCATCCTGAGTGAGCTAACCCAATCACAGAAAGGCATACATGGTATGCACTCATTGATTAGTGACTATTAGCCCAAATGCTTGAATTACCCTAGATCCCTAGAACAAACGAAACTCAAGACGGATGATCAAAATGTGAATGCTTCACTCCTTCTTTAAATGAGGAAAAAGAATACCCTTTGCAGGGAAGAGAGAGGAAAAGATTAAAACAGAGACTGAAGGAACACCCATTCAGAGCCTGCCCCACATGTGGCCCATACATATACAGCCACCCAATTAGACAAGATGCATGAAGCAAAGAAGTGCAGACTGACAGGAGCCGGATGTAGATCGCTCCTGAGAGACACAGCCAGAATACAGCAAATACAGAGGCGAAGGCCAGCAGCAAACCACTGAACTGAGATTAGGACCCCCGTTGAAGGAATCAGAGAAAGAACTGGAAGAGAATGAAGGGGCTCGAGACCCCATATGTAAAACAATGCCAAGCAACCAGAGCTTCCAGGGACTAAGCCACTACCTAAAGACTATACTTGGACTGACCCTGGACTCTGACCTCATAGGTTGCTATGAATATCCTAGTAAGAGCACCAGTGGAAGGGGAAGCCTTGGGTCCTGCTAAGAATGAACCCCCAGTGAACTAGACTGTGGGGGGGGGAGGGTGGCAATGGCGGAGGGTTGGGAGGGGAACACCCATAAGGAAGGGTAGGGGGGAGGGGGAGGTTTGCCCGGAAACCGGGAAAGGGAATAAAAAAAAAAAGAGCTATAAGTTCAGATAAACTTTTTGAAGACTTTCATCACCTATATAAATGTCGTAAATCTTTAAGCATGGGATTTAAGTTAATTATTGATTCCTTCCATAATTTAACCTTTTTTCATCATCCACTCCTTTTTAAAATTTTCAATACAGCTATACATTATAACTTATTATTCATTTTGTCTGAAACATACACTGAATCTGCTCTACTCTGCAATTTCTACCCCTGTTGCTGCTTCTAAATTTGGGAGCTTATTCCAACAATCTTTGACAGTTGAAATCCTGTATGTGCTATGTGTTCATTATCCTGACAGGTTTTTTATAGGAGATTACAATTAGAGTGAATCCCCCACTATCCATCCCCACAGTGACTAGAAGATTCCCAGAAACTATGGTAACATAGTTTTTTTAATATTTCCTGTCATTGTTCTCTCCTCTCTGTCTCTCTGTCTCTCTCTTTCTCTGTCTGTCTGTCTGTCTGTCTGTCTGTCTCTCTTTCTCTTTCTTTATATATCTCTTTCTCTGTCTATCCTTTGTGGTCTCAGCCTCTCATGTGAACTCTAGAAGAAGTTCAAGGACATTGGTTTTCAAAGCATTTTTGGACAATGTATGCAAAACCCTTGCAAAATCAAATCAAAAAGCAACTAAATGTGCTTTCTTAATTCTTTAAACTTTTTATCATAAATATTGATGATTTGTAATTGTATATATTTACAGAGTAAAAATGTGAAATAATGTTAAGTAATGCCCATTACCCCAATGAATACTACCTTCACAAATGATTGAGAATTGCAATTTCTTATATTAGAGGCCATGATGTCAGGAGTTTGGGGGCGTTATTTTAGGAATTGTACTGTTTGTAGATTGAATAGAATTACTATTTTTTTTACCTTTTTTAAAGTCTCAGGCACATATGCAGTGTATGATTTCTTTTTTTTGTAGGGTCATAGAGATTGACAAATAAACACTATTTAAAAAGCCAAATATAATTAAATTACAATTATCTATATTATCAGAGTAAGCTTATATATTAATAATATATTATTATATATTCAAAGGTACAAGCCACAATTGATGACAATATTTTATACAATAATAAGCAATATAAAACTTTTAAATAAAATGCTATTTAAAAATCGTAATGCTATATTTAACCCAGAAGTTTCAAACCAATCTAAAAATGTTATTCTCCTCTCTTTTTTGTAAAATAAATTGGATTACGAATCATCCAATAATTGTCTATGTCCAGATATAATTGTTATTTGAATATTCATGTGCAGTTCTTTATGGCAGGATTTAATAAAGGTGAAAATGATATCACAATTTAATATTTGATGAATATATATTATATATTGATAGTATAGATGATAGACTTATAAGCATTTACTTAATCATTAATTCATTAATGAAATGGACACAATCAGTATAGTACAATTTTATTATTGGGTTATTTATGCATTGTTAGTGAAAGGACATATATCACATTAGATGTAATTCCACCCACCCTTTCAGAAAGCTCTTTTATCAATGTATCACTGATGTTAATAGTTCTATATACCCGACTTGGTTCAAGTTTTTATTGTTCTAGGTGTATATGCTTAAAAAAAATTCTGCCTCTTTACATAATGGAGTTGATCCCAGGTGTGAGCTGATCTGAATGGTTTAGGAACTTTTTATTGGAATTGCCTTCTAAGTACAGGAAAACCAATGCTGTTCAAAGAGTTCTGCTTTGAGTTTATACACCACGTCATGAAGATGTGTGCTTCCATCCAACTGGTCTTTGCTGCTGAAGCTCAGTCAATCATTAATATATCCGTGTAGATAAATATCAGTGGAGTAAATTTAAATCAGACCATTTTCAAATGCAAACTTGCTTTCATTTTCAACAAACACTGAGATGTTCTTTCTACTTATGATATGGGAACATCTCATCAATTTATTTTGTTCCTAATAGCTTCTTTTCTATGAGGTATGCTCTCTGTTATGTATTTGAAGGTTATTCCAAGAAATAACCCTAAAATATGGAGTTTCTCTATATTTCTTCCATTTTTACTCAGTTACCATTCAAGTAAAATTACTGACAGTCAATGTAGCAGATGAGGAAGAAAACCTGAGATTCTGGGCTTGCTGTATCTGTGGTCCTCATCATATGCCAGGACCATCTTTACATGTGGTTACTTGGGTCATGGAGACTAGTCAGAGAAAGCATATATATCCAGATAAGTGCATCATATTCTGAATCTTTGACCTTAGCAGCACTACCAGAGAAAGTTTGCCTTATTCTGCTGTTGGATTGGGTGCAGTGGTTTGTCCAACTGATGTTTATATGATATTTCTACTTCTGAGAAAGTGAATTGTTTGTGCCTTCCTCAGCACTCAGCATGGAATCTGCAAGACCCTGTCATATGTGGGTGCCTTAAGGGATCTTGCTGTTTAGTAGAGAGTCTGGATATGCTGTTACCACATACCTTAGTTAGAGTTTCTATTGCTGTATAAAATACCATGACAAAAAGCAACATGAGGAAAGAAAGGTATTTACGTACAGTTCCACACCATAGTCCACCATCAAAGAAATTAAGGGCAAGAACTTATACGGGGTAGAGATCTGAAGGTAGTCTCTGAAGGAAGCAGAGGCTACATGGACCCACAGATTTCTAGCTTTTTCCTCATATTATCTGCGACCTTGTGCCCAGAGTTGGGACAAGTTAGACCCCATGTGAGCTGGTTCCTCCTATGTCAACATTTGTCAATTAGGAAATATAGATGCTAAAGACCTAAGATGTTCCCAGGACCCAACAAGTAGGATGTTAGCTGAAATACCCAACAGAGGGGAGATAGAGCCTGTAGAGAATATATCCAGTGAATAGGCACATCCCTGGTTGAGAGATGGGGCCACCCACCCACATCAAAAATATTAATCCATAATTCTTCCTCTCAAAAGGAAATGCAGGGACAAAGTGTGGGGCAGAGACTGAAGAAAAGGCCACCCAGAGACTGTACTACCTATGGTTCTATTCCATGCAGACAACAATCCCAGACACTACTGCTGATGCCAAGAAGTGCTTGCTGACAGGAGCCTGGTATAGCTGTCCCCTGAGAGGCTGACCAATACAGATGTGGATGCACACAGCCAACCATCATACTGAATGCAGGTATCTCAATGGAGAAGTTAGGGCAAGGACTGAGTAAGCTGAAGGAGTTTGCTACTTCATAGGAAGCACAACAATATCAACCAACCAGACCACCCCCACCCCCCCACAGACTAAACCACCAACCAAAGAGTATACATGGGGGACCCATGACTCCAGCTGGATATAGAGCAGAGGACTGCCTTATCTGGCATCACTGGGAGGGGAGCTCCTTGGTCCTATGGAGACTAGGGAGCTAAGGCAGGAGTGTGTGGATGGGTAGGTGGGGGGGGGGGGAGCACCCTCATAGAGGCAGGGAGAGGAGGGAGGAGATAGGGTGTTTGTGGAGGGGAAACTGGGAAGGGATAACATTTGAATTGTAAATAAATATAATAACCAATAAAAAATGAAAAAAGAAGAAAGAAAAAGAAAATGCACCACAGGCAATCTGGTAGGGATATTTTCTCAAGTGAGTTGACCTCCTACCAAATTACTCTAGCTTGTACCAAGTTGTCATAGTATAAGCCAGGAGGTCATGGTATAATGAAGGGTGTGTCTTCATTCATTTGTTTCTCCATCACAGAGATATATGTATCAGAGGTCTCCACAAAATTGACT
This sequence comes from Rattus norvegicus, assembly GCF_021556685.1. Lineage (NCBI taxonomy): Eukaryota > Metazoa > Chordata > Mammalia > Rodentia > Muridae > Rattus > Rattus norvegicus. The sequence goes on along the minus strand of NC_141544.1, from coordinate 21,840,669 downwards.
GCAAACTTGGTAAACAGTATTAGAATATATAAATATTGCAATATACAGATATGCAAAAGAGTTTACACACTGAGGTTTGCTCTGAAAATATTTTACCTGATAACTTACCGGGGAGAGCAAAACAGAAACTTTGTCTTTCCCATGTGATCTCATTATTTCTCAGACATTCTCCTTCATTTTCTTTTTGTATTTATCAGTGTGTACAGTGGCATTCTTCTTAAAATATGGGGAGAAGGAGGGAGTTTAGATAGGGATATGGAGTTTGGGTAAAAAAGAAAATTGAGAATAAAACATATGTATAAAACCAGAACATGATGTGTTTAAATTTTGAGTTTGAGTTTTCTAAGTGGAGCCTAGAAATTCATAGATTAACCTCAGACTAAATCTTGAATGGATAGCTGCCAACACAGATATCCTTTTTCTTATAGCTTCTGAGAGATTTTTGATTTGTGAGAAGAAAAAAATATCAAAAGGATATGTTAGCAAGAATTTATCTGAAGACATGAGAAGGCCATTTGAGGATAGTTTTAGCATAGTTTGGAGTCTGTGCCATATGTCAAGGGATATGAATCAATCCTCAGCCTATATGCATGCTCATATTATTAAGTTAGAATTCACAGCACTTTAAATTTATGAATGAGAAACCTGCACTTATCTTTTTCTCACCTTCCTGTTTAGCTTTTCTTAGCTTTTGTGGATCTCTCAAAAGGCCTAAGGGCTACAGTAGTTAATCCTCAAAAATATTTTTCATAGAAAATGAGATATTAAGGGGAAAATCCATTTATTATGCCATAACAAACAATTAATTTTTGTCAAGTATGTATTAAATCTTTTTTATTACATATTTTGTTTATTTATATTTCAAATGCTATCACCTTTCCTGGTTTGCCCTCTAGAAACCCCCTAACCCATTCTCCCTTCTCCTGCTTCTATGAGGGTACTCCCCAACCACCCACACACTCTTGACTCCCCACCCTGGCATTTTCCTACACTGGGGCATTGAGCCTTCCCAGGACCAAGGGCTTCTCCTCCCAGTGATGTCCTACAAGGACCATCCTCTGGTACACATGAGGCTGGAGCCATGGTGTGTACTCTTTGATTGATGTTTTAGTCCCTGGGAGCTCTGGAGTGTCTGGTTGATTGACATTGTTGTTCTTCCTATAATGTTGCAAACTCCTTCAGGTCCTTCAGTCCTTTCTCTAACTCCTTCAATGGACTCAGTACTCAGTCCAATGGTTGGCTGCAAGCATCTGCCTTTGTATTTGTTAGAATCTGGCAAAGCCTCTAAGGAGACAGCTATATCAGGTTCCTGTCAAAATGAACTTCTTGGCATCTGCAGTAGTTTCTGGATTGGTGACTATATATGGGATGGATCCATAGGTGGGGCAGTCTCTGGATGACCTTTCCTTCAATCTCTACTTCACCCTTTGTCTCCACATTTCCTCCTGTGAGTATTTTGTTTCTCCTTCAAAGACTGAACCATGCACACTTTGGTCTTCCTTCTTCTTGAGCTTCATGTGGTCTGTGGATTGTATCTTGAGTATTCCAAACTTTTGGTCTAATATCCACTTACCAGTGACTACATAATGTGTGAGGTTTTTCATGATTTGATTAACTCACTCAGGATGATATTTTCTAATTCCATCCATTTGCCGAAGAATGTCATGGAGTCATTGTTTTTAATACCCGAGTAAATGTACCATACTTTTTGTATTCATTACTCTGTTGAAGGACATCTGGGTCCTTTCCAGCTTCTGGCTATTATAAAAAGGGTTGCTATGAACATAGTGAAACATGTTCTTTTTATATGTTGGAGTTTCTTTTGGGTCTAAGCCCAGGAATGGTATAGCTGGGTCCTTAGGTAGTACTATGTCAATTTTCTGAGGAACTGCCAAACTGATTTCCAGAGTGGTTGTACCAGTTTGCAATCCCACTGACAATGGAGGAGTGTTCCTATTTCTCTACATCTTTGCCAGCATCTGCTGTCACCTGAGTTTTTGATCTTAGCCATTCTGACTGGTACACACTGAAATCTCAGGGTTGTTTTTATTTGCATTTCCCTGATGACTAAGGATTTTGAATATGTTTTGAGATGCTTCACAGCCATTTGATATTCCTCAGATGAGGATTCTTTGTTTAGCTCTGTACCCCATTTTTAATAGGGCTATTTGATTCTCTGGAATCTAACTTCTTGAGTACTTTGTATAAATTAGCACTCTATTGGATCTAGGATTGGTAAAGATCTTTTCCCAATCTGTTGGTTGCTGTTTTGTCCTATTGACAGTGTCCTTTGCCTTACAGAAGCTTTGCAATTTTTTTGAGGTCCTATTTGTTGATTCTTGATCTTAGAGCATTAAGCTATTGGTGTGCTGTTTAGGAAATTTTCCCCTGTGCCTATGTGTTGGGGGTCTTCCCCAATTTCTTATTTATTAGTTTCATTGTATCTGGTTTTATGTAAAGGTCCTTGATCCATTTGGACTTGAGTTTTTACAAGGAGATTTAGAATGGATTAATTTGCATTCTTCTCCATGCTGACTACCAGTTGAACCAGTACCATTTGTTGAAAATGCTGTCTTTTCTTCACTGAATGGCTTTAGTTTCTTTGTCCAAGATCAAATGATCATAGGTGTGTTGGTTCATTTTAAGTTCCTTAATTCTATTCCATTGATCTAGCTTCCTGTCTCTGTACTAATACACTGAAGGTTTGTTTGTTTGTTTGTTTGTTTGTTTGTTTGTTTGTTTTAATCAGGATTGCTCTGTAATACAGCTTGAGGTCAGGGTTGGTGATTACCCCAGAAGTTCTTTCATTGTTGAGAGTAGTTTTCTCTATACTGCTTTTTTGTTTTGTTTTTTGTTTTTTGTTCTTGTTGTTATTTCAAATGAATTTGCAAGTTGCTCTTTCTAACTCTATAAAGAGTTGAGTTGGAATTTTGATGGCAACTGCATCGAATCTGTAAATTGCTTTTGGCAAGATGGCCATTTTTACTATATCAACCCTGCCAATCCATAAGCATGGGAGATCTTTCCATCTTCTGAGATCTTCTTAAATTTTTTTCTTTAGAGAATTGAAATTCTTGTCATACAGTTCTTTCACTTGCTTGGTTAGAGTCACACTGAGGTATTTTTATATTTTATGACGTTGCAAAGGGTAGCATCTCCTTAATTTCTTTCTCAGTCTGTTTATCCTTTCATATCATCTACCAAGAGTGATATTTTGACTTCTTCTTTTCCAATTTGTATCCATTTGACATCCTTTTGTTGTCTGATTGCACTGTCTAGGACTTCGAGTACTATATTGAATGAGTAGGGAGAGAGTAGGCAGTCCTTTTTAGTCTCTTATTTTAGTGGGCTTGCTTAAAGTTTCTCTCATTTTAGTTTGATGTTGGATAATGAGTTGCTTTGTTTTGCTTTTACTATGTTTAGATATGGGTACTGAATTCCTGATCTTTAGAAGACTTTTATCATGAAGGGGGTGTTGAATTTTGTTAAATGCTTTCTCAGCATCTAATGAGATGATTGCCTTGTTTTTGTCTTTGAGTTTGTTTATATAGTGGATTACAGTGATGGATTTCTGAATATTGAACCATCTCTGCATTCCTGTCATGAAGCCTAATTGATCATGATGGATAATTATTTTGATGAGTGTTTGGATTAGGTTTGGGAGAATTTTACTGAGAATTTTTGCATTGATATTCACAAGGGAAATTGGTTTGAAGTTCTCTTTATGTGGTTTATGTAAATGTAATTGTGGCTTCATATAAGGAATTGGGTAGTGTTTGTATTTTGTAGAATACTTTGAAGAATCTTGGTATTAGGTTTCTTTTGAAGGCGTCATAGAATTCTGTATTAAACCCATCATGTCCAGGGCTTTTTTTTTTTTTTTTTTTTTTTTTTTTTTTTTTTTTGGTTGGGAGACTTTTAATGACTGCTTCTATTTCTTTAGAGTTTATGGAACTGTTGTGTATATTGGATATTAAATTTCATCCAGATTTTCCAGTTTTTTTGAGTATAGGATCTAATGATTTTTTGAATTTCATCAGTTTCTATAGATATGTCTACCTTTTTATTTGTAATTTTATTAATTTGGTTACTGTCTCTGTGCCCTCTGGTTAGTCTGGCTAAGAATTTCTCTATCTTGTTGATTTTCCCAAAAGCAGCTCCTGGTTTTGTTGATTCTTTGATAGTTCTTTTTTTTTCCTACTTGGTTGATGTCAGCCTCCGGTTTGATATTTCCTGCTGTCTCCTCCTCTTAGGTGTATTTGCTTCTTTTTGCTCTAGAGCTTTTAGGTGTATCGCTCTGTAAACGCATGCCCTCTCCAGGTTCCTTTTGGAGGCACTTAGTGCTGTCAGTTTTACTCTTAACACTGCTTTCATTGTGTACCATAAGTTTGGGTATTTTGTACCTTCATTTTTATTTAATTCTAAAAAGTCTATACTTACTTTCTTTATTTCTTCCTTGACCAAGTTATCATTGAGTAGAGCATTTTTCAGCTTTCATATGTATGTGGGCTTTCTGTTGTTTTTGCTGTTATTGAAGACCAGCCTTAGTTTATGGTGATCTGACAGGATGCATGGGGTTATTTCAATTTTCTTATATCTGCTGAGGCCTGTTTTGTGACCAATATTATGGTCAATTTTTGAGAAGATACCATGAGTTGTTGAGAAGAAGGCATATTCTTTTGTTTAAGATGAAATGTTCTATACATATCTGGTAAATCCATTTAGTTCATATCTTCTGTTAGTTTACTGTGCTTCTGTTTAGTTTCTGTTTCTATGATCTGTATATTGCTGAGAGAGGTGTAGAAGTGTGTCACTAGTATTGTGTGAAGTATAATGTGTGCTTTAAACTTTAGTAAAATTTCTTTTATGAATGTGGGTGCCCTTGCATTTCCAGCATAGATGTTATAAATTGTGAGCTCATCTTGGTTGATTTTTTCCTTTGATGAATATGAAGTGTTCTTCCTTTTCTTTTGGTTGAAAGTTGATTTTATTTGATATTAGAATGGCTACTCCAGCTTGGATTTTTTGCGGGGGACCATTTGCCTGGAAAAAAAATTTCCAGACTTTTACTCTGAGGTAGTTTTTGTCTTTGTCACGGAAGTACATTTCATGTATGCAGAAAAATGTTTGGTCCTTTTTATGTATCCATTTAATGTGTCTATGTCTTTTTTGGGGAATCGATTCCATCGATGTTAACAGATATTCAGAAAAAGTGATTGTTACTTCCAGTTATTTTTGTTGTGAGAGGTGGAATCTTGTTTGCGTGGCTATCTTCTTTTAAGTTGGTTAAAAGAAGTCACTTTCTTGCTTTTTCTAGGGTGTAGTTCCCCTCCTTGTGTTGGCATTTTCCATATATTATCCTTTGTAGGGCTGGATTTGTGTAAATATAATGTGTAAATTTGGTTTTGTTGTGGAATATCTTGTTTTCTCCATCTATGTTAATTGAGAGTTTTGCTGTGTATAGTAGCCTGGGCTGGCATTTGTGTTCTCTTAGGGTCTATATAGCATCTGCCCAGCATCTTCTGTGTTTGAGATATCTGATGATAAGTCTAGTATAATTCTGATTATGTCTGCCTTTGTATTTTACTTGATCTTTTTCCCTTACTGCTTTTAATATTCTTTCTTTGTTTTGTGCAATTGATGTTTTGATTATTTTGTTGACAGAAGGAGTTTATTTTCTGGTCCACTCTTTTTGGAGTTCTGTAGACTTCTTGTATGTTCATGGTAATTTCTTTGAGTTAGGGAAGTTTTCTTCTATAATTTTGTTGAAGATATTTACTGGCCCTTTAAGTTGTGAATCTTTGCTCTCTTCCATACGTATTATCTTTACGTTTCATCTTCCTGTAGTTTCCTGGATTTCATGGATGTTTTGTATTAGGAGCATTTCGTGATTTGCATTTTCTTTGACTGTTGTGTCAATGTTTTCTATGGTATCTTCTGCCCCTGAGATTCCCTTTTCAACCTCTTGTATTCTATTGGTGATGCTTGCATCTATGACTCCTGATCTCTTTCCTAGGTTTTCTATCTCCAGGGTTGTCTTTCTTTGTGATTCTTTATTGTTTCTATTTACATTTGTAGATCCTGCATGGTTTTGTTCAATTCCTTCACCTATTCGGTTTTGTTTTTCTTTAATTCTTTAGTGATTTGTGTGTGTGTGTGTGTGTGTGTGTGTGTGTGTGTGTGTGTGTGTTTCCTCTTTAAAGGATTCTACCTGTTTACCTTTGTTCTCCTGTATTTCTTCAAGGAAGTTCTTCCTAAAGTCCTCTATGATCATCATGAGATGTGATTTAAATTCTAATCTTGTTTTTCAGGTGTGATGGTGTATCCAGGACTTTATGTATTTGGAAAACTGAATTCTGATGATGCCAAGTAGCCTTGGTTTCTGTTGCTTATGTTCTTGTGCTTGACTCTCGCTATCTAGCTATCACTAGTGCTATCTGTTCTTAGTGTCTCTAACTGGAGCCGGTTCCTCCTGTGATCCTGGTTGTATCAAACAGAGTCCAGCTGTCTCTGTGATCCTGTGATTCTGAGATCCTGTGATCTTGAGATCCTGGATGTGTCTGAAGCTCCTGGGAGTCAAGCTGCCTATGGGTGCTGCAGGAGTGTGTAGGGAGCCAGAGCCCTGGGTTTGCTCTAGGCACAGGTGCAAGCTGAAAGGAACCCGTGCCTCTGGCTGGGCAGGAGTCTCTCTTTCCCTTTTTCCTATGGGGGGTCCCAGTTATGCTTTGTGTTGGGAAAGATGTTATGGCCTCATCTGTGTCAGAGCTCCAGTGCTTCTAGGTGTGTCTGATCTCCTGGGAGTCATACTTCCTCTCTGATTCTGTGAGCCTGTAATCCTGTTATCCTGTGATCTTGGGTGTTTCAGTGAACCTGGAAGTTAGGCTACTTCTGGTTGCTGTAAGAGTGGATGGAAAGCCAGCCCCTCAGGTCTGCTCCAGATGCAGGATTAAACTGGAAGGATTCCGGGTCACTGGCAGTTGTTGTCCCTTCACCTCTCATCCCAGGCCTGTTAGAGCACCTGAGATTTTGGCTTCCTCTTAATGTTGTGGAAATGGGTGCAGATCAAGCACTCCAAGTCTGTTCAGGGCATACTTTCAGACCAGAAGGCTACAATAAATTAAAATTGAGTTTCTTAGTTTACTATGTACTCAAAATGTCACTTAAGTTGCAATAAGACTTGATGTATGCTGTCATATCAAAAACGGACAATGCAACCCAGTAAGAAGAGGAAATAGGTGCCATGAGGAGACAAAAGAGACATTTCGACTTCCAATGTTAGGAGCCTAACAAAAACCCTAAGCTAAAGAAACATAGCATTATCCAGAGTGCCTGTTGCAGACTCATGCAGGCTATGTAGTTATGCTTTCAGTCTCTGTGAGATGCTTTGAGTCACGCTTAGTTGATTCTGTGGTCTATATTCTCCTAATATCTTCCACCGTGGCTCTAATAATTTTTTCTTCCTGTCTCTTCTGTGGACTTTCCTGAGCTTCACCTAATGTTTGGCTAAGGGTCTCTTTATCTGTTCCTATCAGCTGCTTGCTATGTCAAGTTTGGTTGATATTAATAGAAGGCCTGGTCTCCTATGGATAGAAGTGGAGATAGAAATTATAGAAGGAATGAATTTCGAGAAGAGGGGATTTGGGGAGGGACTAGGAGAAGGGTGCAGAGGGTAAGCAGCAGTTGGAATGTATTTATTATATGAGAGAAACAGAAATAAAGTAAAATAAAAAGTTCATATATATCGACTGATTCATTCTTGTAATCAAATTTCTTTTTTAATCCAGTTAGATGTTTATTTGGCCTATTGAGAGATAAAATACATACCAAAAGAGCTACTGGTGTAAGTCAACATATGTGGTTAGAGGTCATGAATGGATAAAAATGGATCTTGAGAGGTCTGGCCAATGAACAGTCCGATAAAGTAACATGGATAACGCACCGGGAGAGAATTATGCTACACAATGGTAGGTAAATTTTGAAGATGAGAGGAAGTGGTGACTTTCATTGAATCCAACACAGATGTCAAAACTAAGCTTTTACCTGGTAGAATAAAAAGGATTAAAATATTTGGAGTTCAGGAAGCAGAGGTAGATTAACCACATGAATCCTGAACTCAGAGAAACTGATTATGCTTTCCAAGGACAGACATAGATTTGTTTTTCACAGAGATCATGTGAGAAGGACAACTTAGAAGTCAGTGGTGGCCCTATTCCACATTTTAAAAGAAAACAAAGATAACGCTGATATCTAAAAGCACCTCAGATAAAATGAGATATATACAATCCTCAAATAGTAGAGTCTAAGAGGATGTAAGAGAATGTCAATGCAGTAGTCAGAAGGAACTGATATAATTACAAATATGTTCTTGTTTGGTAGAATATGGTTACACAAAATGAGACATCTGGGAGCTGGTATACAATTACTCAATTTATTACAGTCAATGGAGTAAGGATAATGGGGAATAAAGAAGTTAAGGTTTTTCTTAGTCAGGGTTACTATTACTATGTTGAAACACTCAGATTAAACCAACTTGAGAAAGAGGACTTATTTGTCTCACTCTTTCTCATCATGTTTATCATCAAATGAAGTCAGGACAGAAACTCAAACATAGCAGTAAACCTGATACAGGAGTTGATGCATATGGGTCATGGAAGAGTGCTGCTTACCGGTTTGTTCATGACTTGCTAAGCCTACTTTCATATGGAACCTAGAACTACCCGCCCATGGGCAGCCCAACACATAATCAATCACTACAGGTTTCCGGATACTAAGATCTGGTGAAGGCACTTTCTGAGTTGAGCCTCCTTCTTGCACATCTTTGTTACATACAACAGTCACTTTGCTAACTTTATAATATAAGCCAATTTTCTTTGACTGATGGAATATTAATTTCTTTAAAAGAACTTGCAAACTCACAGAAGTGATATAAGATTGTAAATTCCAAATCTTCACACAAAGAATCTTTTATTCATTTATTTCTATAACTACATACTTAGAAAGAATATTCAGATATTTGAGGTGTGACACAGGAAAAACAATGATAATGTTATACAGAAACATCATGGTTCATCTGTTAGATCAAGAACCCATAGACATCAGATCAGTTAATAGGCATTCATAGGTATTTTAGTCATTTCCACACATGTATTTATAAAACAAAGATTGCATTTAGTTATGCTGCACTAAATAATGAATGGATTGGTAGAATAAAATATTTTAGAATGGATAATGACAAAAGCAGCTGAAACAATTTATAAAGCTAAAGTAGTAGACTAGGAAAAAATATTAAAAGTTACAGGGATTATAGTCCCTATCTGTCACCTGCTGAATACATTAGATTATTTCCACCAAGAAATAACTGACAAAATTTCTGGATGATGAAAGTGAAGCACTTAGAACTATAAGAACAATCACGCATAGTTTATATAGACTTATAAGAAATGTTATCAATACTTTGGAGTTCTTCAGTACTAGAGTTATTTGTATAAATATCAAATTGTGTATTTACAATATGGAAGTCTATTGATCAAAAAATGGGCAAAATTGTTATATTGTTATATGTATGTATAATGTGTACTGATCATATTTTCCCCACCATTCATGTCTATTATTCCACCAGTTTCTTCTTCACTCTTAGTCTACATCATTGGCCACCACCTTCTTCCTGCCATGTTCTCTATCTTCCTAAGTAACACATCCAAGAGAAAACATGAAATATCTTTATGAACCTGACTTATGTCACTTAAAATTATCCTTCTTCTTCCTTCTCCATTATCTTCCCGAAAATTACATAATTTCATTCTTCATGGCTGAATAAAATCCCACTGTATCCCACAGATACATTATTTATCTCTTGATGGACTATTAGGCTGGTTTCATGAGTTGACTATTCTAAATACTGACAGTCATACGGGTGTGTGCACTAAACTCCTGTGGATTATTCTGGATATGAACAAAGCAGTGGTGTAACTGTAACATAATATTCCATTTTATAATATTATTTTATTAGAGAAAATAATTTTATAGAAATATTTACAGAAAATAAATTTTCTCTCATAAAATACATCCAGACTACAGTCTCCCCTCCCTCCACTCCTCTAAGTTTCACTTCCCCTTCCCCCTAGATACACTCTTTCTCTGCCTCTCTTCAGAAAAGAATGGGCCTCCTAGAGACAGAAACCAAATAGAAGAAAACAACCCACAGTAAGACAGGGCAAAAGCCTCTACACTGTATTTGGATAAGGGAACCCCACTAGGAGGAAAAGAATCCCATTAACAAGTGAAAGACTGAGAGATATACCCACTCCAGTGTTAAGGGCCCCACAAATATCCCCAGCTAAGAGCTTGGCATGCAGATGGCATGGCACAGACACATGCAGGTCCAATGCTTGCTGATTCGGTCTATGAGCCTTTATGGGCCCTGATTAGTTGGTAGGCCATATTCTCCTGATGTCTACTCACCCCTTTGAATTTGCAATCTTTCCACCCCCCATTTCCACCAGCTTCTAACAGTTTATATCAATGTCAAAATAAATTGTGCAGTGACTCGACTACTTTACATTGCCATCTTAATCGTATTGGGGTTCCTTCTTGCCCCAATATACAGGGATACCTTAAGTCTGTAAGACTGAATTTTAATGCTTGAATTACCCTAGATGCACAGAACACATGAAACTCAAGAGGGATGACCAAAATGCAAATGCTTCACTCCTTCTTTAGAAGGGGAACAAGAATACCCTTCGGAGGGAATAGGGAGGCAAAGTTTAGAACAGAGGCTGAAGGAACTCCCATTCAGAGCCTCCCCCACATGTGGCCCATACATATACAGCCACCCAATTAGATAAGATGGATGAAGCAAAGAAGTGCTTGCTGACAGGAACCGGATGTGGATCTCTCCTGAGAGACACACCCAGAATACAGCAAATACATAGGCAAATGCCAGCAGCAATCCACTGAACTGAGATTGGGACTCCCGTTGAAGGAATCAGAGAAAGAACTGGAAGAGCTTGAAGGGGCTCGAGACCTCACATGAATAACAATGCCAACCAACCAGAGCTTCCAGGGACTAAGCCACTACCCAAAGACTATACATGGACTGACCCTGGGCTCCAACTGCATAGGTAGCAATGAATAGCCTAGTAAGAGCACCAGTGGAAGGGGAAGCCCTTGGTCCTGCCAAGACTGAACCCCCAGTGAACGTGATTGTTGGGGGGAGGGTGGTAATGGGGGGAGGATGGGGAGGGGAAGCCCATATAGAAGGGGAGAGGGAGGGATTAGGGGGATGTTGGCCCGGAAACCGGGAAGGGGAATAATAATCGAAATGTAAATAAGAAATACTCAAGTTAATAAAGATAAAAAAGACTCAATTTTGATAAATATTCTCTATATGTTGGCTTTTCAAATCAGCAAGATAGGATCTTCTTTCTAGATGTTGCTGCCAGCACAAACTTGGGACTTCTTTTTGGAGACCTTCTTATGGTAGAGGCACTCTCTATTAGGATGTGCATTAATATAGGAATGTCCAAGCAGGGACGGAGAGGATGTAGAAACAGTCATATCAGAACAATATGGGCTGGTGAGGTGAAGCAGTTAGTGACTGTTCATGATTTTTTTGGACTGAGCTTTTGCCTCAATCCCTATTTGCTCAGATGGCCTTGCTCATCCACCATGACTACCACAAACAAGCAGTGCTGTTTGCCTCAGCAGCACAGCCCACGCTTCTCATGGCATAGCCCTATGTCTGGTCTCCAGTCTGGTTGCAGTAAATCGTGAAAGGTTTTGATTTACACTGATTCTTAGAGTGGTCAGTTGCCTTGCGAGTTGAAAGGTAAAGCAATTGGGAAATCGGAGATCCAGAATACAGGCGCTTCTGCATACTATGGCAAAATGTTTCCTATAAGACCTTTCTTAAGATGGTTATCCTTTAGAGTAACAGAGGTTAAGCCTGGAAGTGTGAGTCCTTGCTTTGTGAATTTCAAATCTATGCCTTCATATTTTTTTTACAGAATACTAGACTATGTGCTTTTGAAGTTTGCCTTCCTCAATCACTGCTTTGCAGAGTCTTGTCTTTTCTGTCCATATTACCTAACACCATATATATATACATATATATATATATATATATGTATATATATATCATGTTGTTTCTTTCTCAGACCTCAGCTTCAGTATTTCTGGATTTCATGTGGGTTCTGTCCCTTTACTGTTGCATTATCTTGCTATTACAAGCTGCCCAAATCTCCCTGAAGCCATGTCCTAGATGCTTCTTTTCAGAAGTGAAAAGGTGTTGGTGGTTGTCTCTAATCAGGATTGAAAGTAGAACCCTTTCTATGTAGAAAGAGGATGCCCAAATTATAGGACCTATGCTAATTTTTTTATATTCCTATATTTATAGAGAGATAGGGATATGGAAAGAGAATCAAATTTATAGGGGAAGGAAAATGGAGTGGGAGAAATGAGGAAGAGGGAATTAGAAACAGCACCGTGTAGATTAATCTAATTGGAGCTTAGGAGCTTAAGTCAAAAGGAAATATCAGTGTTAAAGATTTTCATTTTTAATCTTATTGCTATTTTGTTTCTCATAAAACTTTTGTAGTAAGTTAACTTAAAATACTGCCCTGAAGTGATTATTTAGATTACTGTGTGTTTCTGTCTCCTTAAGTTTTGTGTCTCATGCAAGTGTCTTATTCATACATTCCTAGTCCTGTCAGTATATAGCATAATATATCAGTCTCAAAGTCTATTTCTTTACCTTTTTTTCTATCTATCTATCTATCTATCTATCTATCTATCTATCTATATGTCATCTGTCATCTTTCTATCATATATCTATCTATATTATATATCAAGAGAAACTCATATTTATATATATTTATATATATGTGTATGTCAAATTTACTATTATATTTCAAGAGTATGTTTCTCTCAGACCCTATGTTAGAACATTGTATGGAATAATTTGGATAATCCATGAAGTGGCACATTGCTCTAATTTCTCCAAAGCATGATATTATCTGGACTAGATGAAGTAGAAGTAAATACATTGGTGGCTTTTTAAGATATGGGTAGTCCAGTTTCGAGAAATAAACTTTATATAGAAGGCACTATCTCACTGAAATTGTTAGAAATCCACGATGTGGTATGTATAATATTAAATCCTGGGTACATTAAACTCTTTTATCTCTCACTACAGAAAAATAAAGAAGAAAAGAATGATGGTGATATAACAAGATGGAAAGCCATCAACTTTGAGTTTAGTTGAACACAAGGGCAAAGGATTTTAGAAAATTCTAACTGTGATGCAAGCAACTCTACCAAAGAGATACCTCACTCAATCATAAAAAAATTCTGTGATATTAGATGTACTTGTGCTAGGTAAATACCACCTTGGATAGTTATAGCATGACCCAAGTGGTGATTATAATGTGGACAATTTAGTGTTCTGGATTCAGTATATGCCATCTGTAGCAAAAACATTATGCTCTATTAAATAAATAGCTATGACATGTTAGGGGTCTTGATAATGACAGAATAACTAAATGGTCAGCAAGTAACCATGCAGAGCTAGATTCTGCCAATCCCATCTATTCATGGGTTTACCAGGAGTAGCAGCAATTAATCATGCCAGCATCAAGCACGCATAGGGCCAGAGGGTACAAGTAAGCAAGGCAAGCAGGTGGCTCAGACTCTATGTCATCTACCACTGTTACATTGGCACATCTCACTTAGCACTTAGCATGCACCTGCTGTGTATGGAGAATGCACTGTGAATTTTTAATGAAGGAGGGAAAGGCTAAGCTTAAGTCATCGATAGCTTGGTTTGTTATGTCAGCCATAAACAAATGTAATGTGACACAAACCAATACAAAGATCAGGCTGAAGATATGTTGTGTGAAATTAACTTAATGGTTATAACTTGGAGTGGTAGATATATTTTAGGAAGTCAATGAGTGAATAGGAAATTTGATCACCACTTAAAAAGAAGAATAACTTTAGGATTTAAAGCGCATGTTTTGTTTTTTTTTGGTTTTTTTTGTAATACAGTATATGGAAAGACCTGCAATACTAGAAATATTGATTGTCTATAATACAAACATTAAGTAAGAAAATACATCGGATGTGGAGACTGCCTGATACCATTCCAATTTTGCCATCAGTTACACAGTTTTCACAAATGAATAGAAAACCACAATAGTGGAAGAGATGCTTCTCATATGTGAATTCAGTTATGGCAATTCTCACATAGCAATTGATCTAGCTATGACTCCTGATCAATGGCTGACTTGATACTTGTCCAGAATCATGTTGATCCATTAGCAAAGCAACTCTCCTTAATAAGGAGAAGGTATTTGCTGGATAATAATCCTACCAGTTCCTTGGTGCTTAAGGAAAAAATCATCTTGACTTTTATTGACAGAATCCAGGTCTGTAGATACGTCTTGTTTACAGAACCTTGCCAATGTGCACCATATGATGGGTTGTTGGTTGCTTGTTTTACAAACTCAAAATTCTCCTTAGTCTGTTTTTGGATCAAAGAGTAACTGTGAGGATATGGCCACTTGGCCATTAGCCTTATCAAAGAGCGATGCCACGCAAGCTTTTAGCAAATGATATGAGCAATGGAATGGGTACTTGAAGCATCATCTGTGTCACCAGTTGACAATTATGCCTTTGGATAATAATGCACTTTATATTCTAAAACATCAGCCATTGTATGAAACCCTGCCCTCACCACACAACACAAAAAATTGTGTATTTAAGAATCAATATGGGTAGGATTTGCCCTATAGGACATTACTCTTTTATGTTCTTGTTCTTTCGACTTTGACATTGTAGCTAAAACTACCAATGATCCAAGCTGCAACAAGGGACAAGTAAGCATGGAGAGAATTGCCATCCTTATAGGAAACGTGATATGCATCCACAAAAAGATGCAGAACTGATGCTATACAGAGTGCACTGGATGGAGGGGTCTTTCTTCTCAAGGACCATGGATGAGGTTTTAGGTTACCAATTAGCTATTCCTATCAGCAGAAATGAATAGATGGGAAAGTATAGCACTACGTTTTTCTGACCAGCTGTGGCAATAAGAGAAACAGTTTCGTTAAACATCCTTCTCATTATACAAAAGCTTTCATATAAAATTAAGAAAACTTGAATACCAAAGTAGTTGTTCTTAGAGTGACAATCTTTTATCTCAAATCGTCAAAAAATGACAATAGGATATACTATGGTGTATACTTAGATTCCCATCAAAACATGAAATATTATTTCTCCAGCCTCAGACTCTTAGAACTTTCCTTCTACAGTTATGGTCAACATAGCCTGGATATGTTGATTGATGTAGAAATGAAATTCATGACCTCCTTGTTCTAGTTGCAAACTACTCTGCATATGAATGCTCCATGACAGGATATGGACTGGATGAGCCTATAAGTAACTGAGTTAAACTCCTTTAGACCAGCCTGAAATCCTTCAAATGTCCATAGATGCTTTTCAAAGGATACATTCCCAAAACTTCTTGCTTGTAAATGACAAATGCTCAGTGTTAAAACAGAAGGGTGAAGTTGGCAGATAGCCTTCAAGTTGTCATGGCATTTGACATTAAATTAACTAATTAATAATTTAGTTCTATAGCAAAGAAGTAATCAGTTTCTTTAGGTGACTGATATTTTCCTTTTTAATCATTAATTTCTATATTTACTTACTTTACACCCTGATTGCAGCCCTTCTTCCCTCTGTTCCTCCCAGTCCTACCTTACACCCTCAACCCCATTTCCCCTCCTTTTTTGCTCAGAGAATAGGAAGCTTCCACCTGCCCCTGCCCCCATGAGTACCAACCCAACCTGGAACATCAAGTCTCAACAGGAATAACTGTATCCTCTCCCAGAAAATGCTGCTCAGTAGGGGAAATATTTTCAAAAGGAAGGCAACCGAGTCAGAGACAGCCCTTCTCTATCTGTTTGTGAATCTACATGAAGACCAAGCTGCACATCTAGTACATATACGTAGGGGGCAAGGTCTAGTCTATGCATGCTCTTTGGTTGGTGATTCTGTCTCTTTGAGTCCCTAGAGACCCAGTTTAGTTTTCTCTATGGGTCTTCTTGAGGTGTCTTTCACCACTCCTGCTTCCAAGATTTCTTGATCTCTACCTAATGTTTGGGTGTAAGGCTCGGCATCTGTTTCCATCAGGTGCTGGACGCCTCTCAGAAGCCCATTATGCTAGGATCGTCTCTGCAAGTATGGGGATTATTATTAATAGTGTAAGGACTTTGCTGTCTCCCATGGGATGGGTTTCAATAAGAACTAGTCATTGGTTGGTCATTCCCTCAAACTCTGTTGTATCTTCCCCCCTGTATATCTTGTAGAAAGAACAAATTGTAGGTCAAAGGTTTTGTAGGTGGGTTAGTGTCCCCTTACCTCCACTGGAAGTCCTGCCTGGTTACAGGAGGTAGCCACTTCTGGCTTCATGTAATCCCTGCCACAGTGCTTGCAATCTCAGCTACAGTCACCCATATAGACTTCTAGGAGCCTCCTCTGTCTCATATTTCTGCTTTCTCTCAGACATGCTCCCTATAATGTCCATTCTCTCTCCCAGCCCTCCCCATTCTCCATTTCCCCCCACCTAATCTCCACCCCATTTCTACTCCCCTCCACATCTACTCTCAAACCCTTCTGTTGGATATTGGGTTGGACATAGGGTTTTCCCATTCTATAGGTTTCTGTTTTGTCTTATTAATGGTGTCTTTGCCTTACAGATGCTTTTCAGTTTCTTCCTCATTACCTTTTATTTCTGATTATTTTTCTTTTGTAAAATTCATTCTACAGCAGGAAAGAAAATAAAGTTAGGATTTAGGTTTATTTCTTGGCATGACTACTCACTAATTCTGTGAACTTAGAAAAATTAAGGTTTCCAAGATAAAATGGTTTGTTTATTGAGGGCACTCAACTAAGGTGAATGATTTTTTAAAGCACAGTGCAATTATGAAAAATGAATATTTTCTTTCCTGCCAAGTTTTTTCGACTTTATGTTACACTGAAACTTAGCCCAGGGTTACTGGATCTGAGGAAAAAGTTCTAAATACAATGTTTGAATCTTATGGGATCAGGTATTTCATAAAGTAAATGGAAGCAGCATAAAAACTGGTTCCCAACATTGAAATTGTGGTTTTGAGACAGAGTTTTTGCCATGGAAGGTATTTGCAATAGACTGTGTAAACAATGGACTCAGTCAATTTTATATTTTCAAGCATTGGCAGTATTTGTGATGTAAGAATTTGTAGACATAATGAAATTCATGATTTTTTTTCCAGTGGTCAATTATTCACTAAGTGCCTAGACTATACTCTGGTGATACTTAGATTCATGAGAACATTCTGATTTTTGGAGGTTCAGAGCCTTGTAAAGGAGACAGTATATGTACTAATATCACAAAGCAAAGATATGCAATCAAAGAATGACTGTGGCTAATGGATTTTTAAAAGAATTTTATAAAGTCAGGATACATTTCTTCCACAGGGTTTCACCCTCAACCAGTTTACATGGCTATGCTTTAATAAAGGCTGTCTGATGGCTCTATCTTCAAGTCAATAATCCCTGCCTTGCAACCAGGATTCGTGATTATTCATATTAGCTCTATCATTGTGCTGTGAACATTGTAAGTATCATTCTGTATCAGACCTCATATAGCTTCAGTTTTAAATCATACAATATCCAATGAAATCTAATCGAAGGAAAGCTGGATAAAGACCACCAATTAGTGATGACGTTTCTTACTGGATGATTCCTGAGCAAATTCATTATAGTAGATGGAAAGGTCAATAAAATAACCAACTATGGAAGAGAGCCAGCTATGGAAAAGGAAAGAGATAGAAAAGACAGGACAAAGATCAGTAATATTTTAGGTGAGGTTCATTCATTTTTGTCCTTCCTCTTGAAACTAATATACATGGTCCTCATGAAAAGGCATAATATAGAGATATTATCTGAAGTTGACAGTCATTCTACCATTTTCTGAGTTCCAGTCTGTCTGATAGTCTAATCCTAGGTGATTTGAAAGCATGAGGGTTATTGCTCAAAGTACCTGAGAAAGGAAACAATATTCAATTAAAATGGAGAATATTTTTGAAGTCTGGGACAGAGGAAAGGAAAAAGGTTATTCTATATGGCTGGATAGCAGACATTGATCTGTCCTAGAGTAACAATGAAATATGATAGGTCATACAAATAGAACCATTTTGACAGGGAAAAGTGACACAAAGATCATTAAAATTAACTAGTACATTGAACCATCTTTTTAGGGATCAACAGATTGATTAATGATATTTTCTGACCATTCACATTGTGTCATTTGTGAAAAAGTAGTCCTTCAAAAAAGTTGCAAAAATATTTACTGTAGAGATGGATGAGAGGGCGCATGGCTGTGATCCCTGAACTCTAAGACTGAACTAGAAAATAATGAGTTTGAAGCCAACTAGGGCTTCTATCCCATCTCAAAAATCTACATACCTGGACAAATACTCATAAAATGTAAATACTAATAACTGATAATAAAATTATTTTATTGAGTATCTGAACAATAAAATATACAGAATAGTTTTATAATGCATTACTTACACTAGAAATTTAATCAATTTCTATGCTTAATACAGATCACAATCACTTTTCTGAAGATACATTTTAATCACCATAGTATTATTAATTACTTAGTTAAAAGCCCTATAGTCATGTCTTCAAATTACTTGTCTTTGACGCATAATGTATTTAATTGAGGAAGTATTTTTCTACAAGTACAGAGAGCTATAACTGCTCAAAGAACATTTTGCTTAAAGGAAACTATTCATAATCCCAATTCTTTTCATATTTATATTCTGCTTAAAGGAAACTATTCATAATCCCAATTATTTTCATATTTATATTTTTAATTATTTCACAACAAATGCCTTAACAACTGAAAAGCTGAGTTCTTCAAAATGTATTTTAACAAATAAGATGTGTCAAACTAAGTTTTCAATATTCATAATGCCTCTAAATGTTTTGTCCAGGTTATATTTATGATAACATGGTAAATGTTACAGGGGCCTCTTGATTTTTATCCTCATCAATGAGTTACTTTAGCCATGATACAGAAAACTTGAACAGGTTTCCAGCAAAACAACAGAACACAAACATAGAAAAGCAAATACTTCACAGAAAGATTGCAGTGGATGTCCCAAGGTGCGGAGCACCACTGTGAGATCTGCGTTGCAGACTTGGTGAAGTGGTTATGAATAATTATGAGATTGCAGGCATATTCATGAGTAAAGTACCCTTCTTTCTGTGTCAAATAATGATGGGTTGAATCTTTTAAGGAATTTCTTCCTACATTTTCTTTTTTTAGATTTACCATTTAATATGTACCTTCACAGGATTATTACCCCATATATTAACTTACTTTCCTATCACATAAGAAAAGGATGTAAATGATCAATTCACATACAGAAAATGAGAATTTATGGTTCTTTTCAATGCCTCAAACATTACTTCTTTATATGCTTTTGGGTTCCTATAACAAAAACCATTACTATTGGATTCAATAATGTCCACACCACACCTCTTTTTTTGTCCCTGTGGCTCCTTCCACTTCCGCTCTGCCTGGTGCCTCATGCTTTACTTGCCTGGACTACATTACAGCTTAAAAATGCTGGGTCACTCTGTCTTGCTACATTTGATGTTCTAGTAGTTTCTAACATGATCAAAGCAAATAATGAGCTTGTATATACTTCACAACTTTCCAAACTTCTGTCCTCTTAGAGTTTACCCACCAACCATGACTGACCCAGTGGAGAATAGGATGGCTCCCACGGATATCCAGCCCTCTACACTCCTCTGATTTTGCTACCCTGATCATTCTTTTCCATTATTTTTGCTCCCCTGACTCCCAAGCAACACCAGTGCACTCCTGGGGTAACTCACCTGCACCCTGAGCTTATCCAAATATACAACCCTAAAGCTGAACTATCCTAGACCCTACCGTGAAAATATGACAGACTGGCAGCACTACATAAGAGCATGGTAAGTTTCAGGTCTCAGTGACCCTCCCTAGAGCTTCCTCCATACCCCAAACTCAATGTGGCAAATAAACTATGGTGAGGTCCCACTTAATATAAATATGTCTAAAGACACCAAGATTTGCACTGAAAATTGTTCAGACTGGCCAGTGAGATAGCTCAATAAAAAGAGCCATCCTGCATATGCTTGACTTGAGTCTGAGTTCCAGAACCTATGTTAGGAGAGATGCATCTCTGTAGAGTTGCTCTCTGAACCTTTCATACACACCCATGTGTACACATCATACAGAGAAAAAAAAAATCTATTTTCTTTGTTTTGTAGAAATGAAAAATGGTTACTATAATAATTTTGTCTTATGTATTTTACCACAGGAAGAAAAGATGGGGAGTAATAAATGAGTTGTTTCAATCTAAGGTGATGAACTATCAAGAGTCAATACTTCATCCTTACCCCATCTTGTAAAATTCTGGTGTGCAGTTCTGTTGATTCTTTCACACTCTTACCCTTTGTTCTGATTAGGAATTAGACAACGTCATTGGATTTTAAGGTCCAGGCCCATAAGTGAGGTGAGACATGGTCACCACTGGAGCTAGAGTAAAACCTAAGTGGATTTTGTACTCCCACGTACTTGCTCCAGGTAGCACACACTTCTTTTATTATTATTATTATTATTATTATTATTATTATTATTATTAACGTGAGTGTTTCTTTTTTTTTTATTAACTTGAGTATTTCTTATATACATTTCGAGTGTTATTCCCTTTCCCACTTTCCGGGCAAACATTCCCCTCCCCCCTCCCCTTCCTTATGGGTGCTCCCCTCACAACCCTCCCCACATTGCCGCCCTCCCCCCAACAGTCTAGTTCACTGGGGGTTCAGTCTTAGCAGGACCCAGGGCTTCCCCTTCCACTGGTGCTCTTACTAGGATATTCATTGCTACCTATGAGGTCAGAGTCCAGGGTCAGTCTTTATAGTCATGTATAGACTTTAGGTAGTGGCTTAGTCCTTGGAAGCTCTGGTTGCTTGGCATTGTTGTACATATGGGGTCTCGAGACCCTTCAAGCTCTTCCAGTTCTTTCTCTGATTCCTTCAACGGGGGTCCTATTCTCAGTTCAGTGGTTTGCTGCTGGCATTCGCCACTGTATTTGCTGTATTCTGGCTGTGTCTCTCAGGAGCGATCTACATCCGGCTCCTGTCAGTCTGCACTTCTTTGCTTCATCCATCTTGTCCAATTGGGTGGCTGTATATGTATGGGCCACATGTGGGGCAGGCTCTGAATGGGTGTTCCTTCAGTCTCTGTTTTAATCTTTGCCTCTCCCTTCCCTGCCAAGGGTATTCTTGTTCCCCTTTTAAAGAAGGAGTGAAGCATTCACATTTTGATCATCCGTCATGAGTTTCATTTGTTCTAGGCATCTAGGGTAATTCAAGCATTTGGGCTAATAGCCATTTATCAATGAGTGAATACCATGTATGTCTTTCTGTGATTGGGTTAGCTCACTCAGGATGATATTTTCCAGTTCCAACCATTTGCCTACGAATTTCATAAACTCGTTGTTTTTGATAGCTGAGTAATATTCCATTGTGTAGATGTACCACATTTTCTGTATCCATTCCTCTGTTGAAGGGCATCTGGGTTCTTTCCAGTTTCTGGCTATTATAAATAAGGCTACGATGAACATAGTGGAGCACGTGTCTTTTTTATATGTTGGGGCATCTTTTGGGTATATGCCCAAGAGAGGTATAGCTGGATCCTCAGGCAGTTCAATGTCCAATTTTCTGAGGAACCTCCAGACTGATTTCCAGAATGGTTGTAACAGTCTGCAATCCCACCAACAATGGAGTGTTCCTCTTTCTCCGCATCCTCGCCAGCATCTGCTGTCACCTGAGTTTTTGATCTTAGCCATTCTCACTGGTGTGAGGTGAAACCTCAGGGTTGTTTTGATTTGCATTTCCCTTATGACTAAAGATGTTGAACATTTCTTTAGGTGTTTCTCAGCCATTCGGCATTCCTCAGCTGTGAATTCTTTGTTTAGCTCTGAACCCCATTTTTTAATAGGGTTATTTGTCTCCCTGCGGTCTAACTTCTTGAGTTCTTTGTATATTTTGGATATAAGGCCTCTATCTGTTGTAGGATTGGTAAAGATCTTTTCCCAATCTGTTGGTTGCCGTTTTGTCCTAACCACAGTGTCCTTTGCCTTACAGAAGCTTTGGAGTTTTATGAGATCCCATTTGTCGATTCTTCATCTTAGAGCATAAGCCATTGGTGTTTTGTTCAGGAAATTTTTTCCAGTGCCCATGTGTTCCAGATGCTTCCCTAGTTTTTCTTCTATTAGTTTGAGTGTGGCTGGTTTGATGTGGAGGTCCTTGATCCACTTGGACTTAAGCTTTGTACAGGGTGATAAGCATGGCTCGATCTGCATTCTTCAACATGTTGACCTCCAGTTGAACCAGCACCATTTGCTGAAAATTCTATCCTTTTTCCATTGGATGGTTTTGGCTCCTTTGTCAAAAATCAAGTGACCATAGGTGTGGGGGTTCATTTCTGGGTCTTCAATTCTATTCCATTGGTCTATCTGTCTGTCTCTGTACCAATACCATGCCGTTTTTATCACTATTGCTCTGTAATACTGCTTGAGTTCAGGAATAGTGATTCCCCCTGAAGTCCTTTTATTGTTGAGGATAGCTTTAGCTATCCTGGGTTTTTTGTTATTTCAGATGAATTTGCAAATTGTTCTGTCTAACTCTTTGAAGAATTGGATTGGTATTTTGATGGGGATTCCATTGAATCTGTAGATCACTTTTGGTAAAATGGCTATTTTTACTATATTAATCCTTCCAATCCATGAGCATGGGAGATCTTTCCATTTTCTGAAGTCTTCTTCAATTTCTTTCTTCAGAGTCTTGAAGTTCTTATTGTACAGATCTTTTACTTGCTTGGGTAAAGTCACACCGAGGTACTTTATATTATTTGGGTCTATTATGAAGGGTGTCATTTCCCTAATTTCTTTCTCGGCTTGTTTCTCTTTTGTGTAGAGGAAGGCTACTGATTTATTTGAGTTAATTTTATACCCAGCCACTTTGCTGAAGTTGTTTATCAGCTTTAGTAATTCTCTGGTAGAACTTGTGGGATCACTTAAATATGCTATCATACCATCTGCAAATAGTGATATTTTGACTTCTTCTTTTCTGTTCTGTATCCCCTTGACCTCCTTTTGTTGTCTGATTGCTCTGGCTAGAACTTCAAGAATTGTATTGAATAAGTAGGGAGAGAGTGGGCAGCCTTGTCTCGTCCCTGATTTTAGTGGGATTGCTTCAAGTTTCTCTCCATTTAGTTTAATGTTAGCAACTGGTTTGCTGTATACGGCTTTTACTATGTTTAGGTATGGGCCTTGAATTCCTATTCTTTCCAGGACTTTTATCATGAAGGGGTGTTGAATTTTGTCAAATGATTTCTCAGCATCTAATGAAATGATCATGTGGTTCTGCTCTTTCAGTTTGTTTATATAATGGATCACGTTGATGGTTTTCCGTATATTAAACCATGCCTGCATGCCTGGGATGAAGCCTACTTGATCATGGTGGATGATTGCTTTGATGTGCTCTTGGATTAGGTTTGCCAGAATTTTATTGAGTATTTTTGCGTCGATATTCATAAGGGAAATTGGTCTGAAGTTCTCTTTCTTTGTTGGGTCTTTGTGTGGTTTAAGTATAAGAGTAATTGTGGCTTCATAGAAGGAATTCGGTAGTGATCCATCCGTTTCAATTTTGTGGAATAGTTTGGATAATATTGGTACGAGGTCTTCTATGAAGGTTTGATAGAATTCTGCACTAAACCCGTCTGGACCTGGGCTCTTCTTGGTTGGGAGACCTTTAATGACTGCTTCTATTTCCTTAGGAGTTATGGGGTTGTTTAACTGGTTTATCTATTCCTGATTTAACTTCGGTACCTGATATCTGTCTAGGAAATTGTCCATTTCCTGTAGATTTTCAAGTTTTGTTGAATATAGGCTTTTATAGTAAGATCTGATGATTTTTTGAATTTCCTCTGAATCTGTAGTTATGTCTCCCTTTTCATTTCTGATTTTGTTAATTTGGACGCACTCTCTGTATCCTCTCGTTAGTCTGGCTAAGGGTTTATCTATCTTGTTGATTTTCTCAAAGAACCAACTTTTGGTTCTGTTGATTCTTTCTATGGTCCTTTTTGTTTCTACTTGGTTGATTTCAGCTCTGAGTTTGATTATTTCCTGCCTTCTACTCCTCCTGGGTGTATTTGCTTCTTTTTGTTCTAGAGCTTTTAGGTGTGCTGTCAAGCTGCTGACATATGCTCTTTCCTGTTTCTTTCTGCAGGCACTCAGCGATATGAGTTTTCCTCTTAGCACAGCTTTCATTGTGTCCCATAAGTTTGGGTATGTTGTACCTTCATTTTCATTAAATTCTAAAAAGTTTTTAATTTCTTTCTTTATTTCTTTCTTGACCAGGTTATCATTGTGTAGAGCATTGTTCAATTTCCACATATATATGGGCATTCTTCCCTTATTGGTATTGAAGACCAGTTTTAGGCCGTGGTGGTCCGATAGCACGCATGGGATTATTTCTATCTTTTTGTACCTGTTGAGGCCCGTTTTTTGACCAATTATATGGTCAATTTTGGAGAAAGTACCTAGAGGAGCTGAGAAGAAGGTATATCCTTTTGCTTTGGGATAGAATGTTCTATAAATATCCGTTAAGTCCATTTGGCTCATGACTTCTCTTAGCCTGTCTACATCACTGTTTAATTTCTGTTTCCATGATCTGTCCATTGATGAGAGTGGTGTGTTGAAGTCTCCTACTATTATTGTGTGAGGTGCAATGTGTGTTTTGAGCTTTAGTAAGGTTTCTTTTATGTATGTAGGTGCCCTTATATTTGGGGCATAGATATTTAGGATTGAGAGTTCATCTTGGTGCATTTTTCCTTTGATGAATATGAAGTGTCCTTCCTTATCTTTTTTGATGACTTTTAGTTGAAAATTGATTTTATTTGATATTAGAATGGCTACTCCAGCTTGCTTCTTCTGACCATTTGCTTGGAAATTTGTTTTCCAGCCTTTCACTCTGAGGTCGTGTCTGTCTTTGTCTCTGAGGTGTGTTTCCTGTAGGCAGCAGAATGCAGTGTCCTCGTTGTGTATCCAGTTTGTTCATCTATGTCTTTTTATTGGAGAGTTGAGGCCATTGATGTTGAGAGATATTAAGGAATAGTGGTTATCGCTTCCTGTTATATTCATATTTGGATGTGAGGTTATGTTTGTGTGCTTTTCTTCTCTTTGTTTTGATGCCAAGATGATTAGTTTCTTGCTTCTTCTAGGGTATAGCTTGCCTCCTTATGTTGGGCTTTACCATTTATTATCCTTTGTAGTGCTGGATTTGTAGAAAGATATTGTGTAAATTTGGTTTTGTCATGGAATATCTTGGTTTCTCCATCTATGTTAATTGTGAGTTTTGCAGTATACAGTAACCTGGGCTGGCATTTGTGTTCTCTTAGGGTCTGTATGACATCCGTCCATGGTCGTCTGGCCTTCATAGTTTCTGGCAAAAAGTCTGGTGTGTTTCTGATAGGTCTGCTTTTATATGTTACTTGACCTTTTTCCCTTACTGCTTTTAATATTCTTTCTTTATTTTGTGCGTGTGTGTTTTGACTATTATGTGACGGGAGGTGTTTCTTTTCTGGTCCAATCTATTTGGAGTTCTGTAGGCTTCTTGTATGTCTATGGGTATCTCTTTTTTTAGGTTAGGGAAGTTTTCTTCTATGATTTTGTTGAAGATATTTACTGGTCCTTTGAGCTGGGAGTCTTCACTCTCTTCTATACCTATTATCCTTAGGTTTGATCTTCTCATTGAGTCCTGGATTTCCTGTATGTTTTGGACCAGTAGCTTTTTCCGCTTTACATTATCTTTTACAGTTGAGTCAATGATTTCTATGGAATCTTCTGCTCCTGATATTCTCTCTTCCATCTCTTGTATTCTGTTGGTGAAGCTTGTACCTACAGCTCCTTGTCTCTTCTTTTGGTTTTCTATGTCCAGGGTTGTTTCCATGTGTTCTTTCTTGATTGCTTCTATTTCCATTTTTAATTTCTTCAACTGTTTGATTGTGTTTTCCTTGAATTCTTTCAGGGATTTTTGTGTCTCCTCTCTATGGGCTTCTACTTGTTTATTTATGTTTTCCTGGAATTCTTTCAGGGATTTTTGTGTCTCCTCTCTATGGGGTTCTACTTGTTTATTTATGGTTTCCTGGAATTCTTTCAGGCATTTTTGCGATTCCTCTCTGTAGGCTTCTACTTGTTCTCTAAGGGAGTTCTTCACGTCTTTCTTGAAGTCCTCCAGCATCATGATCAAATATGATTTTTAAACTAGATCTTGCTTTTCTGATGTGTTTGGATATTCCATGTTTGTTTTGATGGGAGAATTGGGCTCCGATGGTGCCATGTAGTCTTGGTTTCTGTTGCTTGGATTCCTGCGCTTGCCTCTCGCCATCAGATTATCTCTAGTGTAACTTTGTTCTGCTATTTCTGACAGTGGCTAGACTGCCCTATAAGCCTGTGTGTCAGGAGTGCTGTAGACCTGTTTTCCTGTTTTCCTTCAGCCTGTTATGGGGACAGAGTGTTCTGCTTTCGGGCGTGTAGTTTTTCCTCTCTACAGGTCTTCAGCTGTTCCTTTGTGCCTGTGTCTTGAGTTCACCAGGCAGGTCTCTTGCACCAGAAAAGTTGGTCTTACCTGTGGTTCTGAGGCTCAAGTTTGCTCGCGGGGTGCTGCCCATGAGCTCTCTGCGGCGACAGCAATCAGGAAGGTCTGCGCTGCTGTTTCCGGGAGCTTCAGTGCCACCAGTTCCAGATGGCTTTTGGTGTTTTCCTCTGGAATCAGTAATGTGTGCAGAGTGCAGTCTCTTTTGTTTTCCCAGGCGTGTCTGCCTCTCTGAGGGTTTAGCTCTCCCTCCTACGGGATTTGGGTGCAGAGAACTGTTTATCCGGTCTGTTTCCTTCAGGTTCAGGCGGTGTCTCAGATGCAGCGGTCCTGCCGCTCCTGGGCCCTCCCCCACGGGAACCCAG
Source organism: Rattus norvegicus (assembly GCF_021556685.1). Lineage (NCBI taxonomy): Eukaryota > Metazoa > Chordata > Mammalia > Rodentia > Muridae > Rattus > Rattus norvegicus. The sequence goes on along the minus strand of NC_141544.1, from coordinate 21,813,541 downwards.
AGGCCTTATACAGTTTCCTCTTGGGTCAGGGATGTGGGCAGGGGTGGGCAGTGTTGGTGGTCTCTTCTGCTCTGCAGCCTCAGGAGTGCCCACCTGACCAGGCGGTGGGGTCTCTCTCCCACGGGGTCTGGGAGCAGAGAGCTGCTCGGGCCGGGATCCACGGGTGTGGGACTCCCGGTAAACACAGGAGGTTCCTGGTCCTAGAGGAATTCTGCCTCTGTGTGTCCCGAGTTCACCAGGCAGGTCTCTTGCAGTAGAAAAGTTGGTCTTACTTGTGGTCCCGAGGCTCAAGTTCGCTCGCGGGGTGTTGCCCACGAGCTCTCTGAGGCGGCAGCAACCAGGGAGCGAGTATTTCTTATTTACATTTCAAGTGTTATCCCTACATTTTCTAAGGAAACTTTTGTATCTAAAGCATGAAGCTAATGATCTAATAACAGGAGATCTTTTAAGGGGTCTGTACCTGTTTTAGTACTCATTTTTGGATAAATTTCCATGTGCCTTAGGTTTTGCTTCGGAAGAAACAACTTGACTGAAGATTTAATTATGTTTAACTGCAAAGAGGCATTCAGACTGTCAAAAGACACTACCACAAAGAAGAAGCTTCAGTTTTTCATGGTTATCATGTATTTATCTTCTTCTTTACAACATGCTCACAGGTGATCTTTTTTTCTAGATCTCCTTCTAGGTGGAGGCTGATTTAGAAGCCATTTGTACCATAATTTCATCTGTCCTTCCTCTCAACTGTTCAGTTTGGCTATCTTATATCCAGCCATAAGAGCTCATATTTGCCTTCTAAGTGTACTTGGCATGACCATTCTAACCCTTACAGTGCACACCCATTTCAACACTAATATTATTTTCACATAACTTATATTAACATATCTCAGTTTTAGTCTATTTAGATTGTACATACTTCTTTTCATATTAATAGGAAGACCATCACAATACACTTTGATGTACTGATACATTTAAATTCTCACCAGCACTTTTCTAAAATGAAATTGTATACAATCAGTTGTGGATTGGGAACTGTGCTGCATTCTTGCCATTTTTTAGGTATGGGTAAGTGCCTTTTTCTTGAATGTTTTTGTTCAATAATTTTGGATTGCTGAATGCTTAAAAATTAGGGATTATTATGATATTTTGAATAACTAAAGTCTGTATTAAAAGTTGACCTTGTGTAAGATGATGCTAATATTCAAGACTGATTTTAAGCACATTTAATACTCCTATAGGAAAATTATAGCAAGTTACAAAGTTATTTGGATATCCAAATATCCTATCATCAATGTTAATGACAGCAACACATTTTAAGAGTACATTTCTTTTCAGATTTCTCAGATTCACCATCATACATAATAGTTTCATTATCCAATAAGCTTTCTACTGTAAAACTATGGCCATTGAACTTTTAATTTGCAGAATGCAAAATCACTTTAGAATCTTTAATTCTGAACTTTTCAGAGAAATTTACAATTAACATAGTGCAGTCCAACCAAATAGTTTTTCCCAATCCTTTTCTAGCCAAGGACAATCTTTGAATCTTAGAGTTAATGGATGGTGTCAGGAAAGCAGATGGCCACTTCTATGTCTGTACGTAGGAGGCTCCTGTCTCATAGGGTTTTGTTTCCTCACCATGGTCAATAGTGTTTGTAGAAGTTTTCTGAGACAATTAGTGGTGTGCAGGGTTAGGACATATTCAATGCTTAGGATAGGTTATATGTATTTCTCTCTAATTCCTCATTTGATAAATTCCAGTTGTGTAGTTTAAAATAATTCCCAGTGGAGCTGCTTATACTATAGAAACAAATAAGTGATGTAAAATATATCTCCTCACTATTCCTCCATGATGTATAAATCAGACTCCACCAGTACACTGCTGTGAGTAAGTGCACAGCTTTCTTAGAGACAGTGTTCACCTGGTCCTCATGAGAATTTTGACAGTGAGATGGTCTCAGAATGGAATAGTTTGTGGTCAGGGAAAATCATAAATTCTGCTCTGGCTTGGTTTATTCTAGTGAACACATACTATGCCAGAATTATGCTCTATATAATGCTGGAAACTGAAATATATACTTTTGTGAAAATGTATGAGTGACAAATAAATACAATTAATGACTGTATAAAATTCAGTCTGGGTAGATTCATTATAACTCCCCATCCTACTTCTTATGTTGGCTGTCATTTGGCCTAGTGATGTGTAAGAATACACATAGGCTTCGATTAAGGTGCTATTTTGCATATAGGTAAAATAACACAACCCTGTAATATGCTATAGATTTTCTTGCCTCTCAAAAATACAAATACAAAAACAAACTAAGGAAAAAAACTCAATTTATGTCTTTCAAGGCCAGAATGCTTAGTGCTTGCCAGTAACAAAATGAAATGCCCACACATATGATTAGGTTTAGGATGAGGTAATTTTATTCAGTGTCAAGTCTGATATAGGATGAAATGGACTAGCTGTCAAGGTTTGAGCAGGCCTAGGTTACCTTTGAGCATGTAGGAGAAAAATGACTGCTATTCTTTTTCTAGATTCTGAAGGCCACTGGCCTGATTCCTTCTCTCCAGCTTCAATATGAGGAAAGATATTACTCTCTTGATTTGCCTTCAGAGCCCAATCTTTGTTTCTTTAACATACCTACAAAGATGCTCTTGTTTTGAGGATCATTCTGACAACAAGCTACTTATTTCAGAATCATTAACCCGATTGCCTTTGTCAAGAATCTGTGTTATGATCCTAAAATTATTATGAAATATTTTTGTAGAGCTAATACTCTGCCTGCCACACTAAATAGTGTTTCCTTGGCAAGAAACTCTTTTTTCTCATGAGTGTTTATAGAGATCAGTCTCCTACCACCTCTTCAAATGGCACCTAAATATGGAATGATTTTTAAAATAAGTCTATATGCTTCTTTGTACATTGTATGCTCCTATCCTGTATAACAAATATGAAAAAATTATTGTCAACTGTAGAATTTTGTTATAGAAAATTTTTTTAGGATAGCAAATCTCTGAAAACTGCTCCTGGTAGCCAGCTGTCTGTTGTTTGGTTAGGAATTAATTCTGAAATTGTTTTAAAGAATAGAATTTTAAAAAGTTGCTGTCCGTGGTCACACATGTGGCTCAGGTGCATTTCAGGAGCTCTGAGGTTAGTCTCTAATTAGATCCAGGATTCTGGATACATATGAACCCCTCCACCCCCGGCTGCGTGCCCACTCAATTAAATGAAATAAACAATTGCCAAATGGAGGTCTCTTAGATCTTGGCCAAATATTGTGTAAATTTAATCCAAAAATTATTTCAAAAGACAAATAATCGGGGGATGTATGTACTGCTGTTTCAGTTAATTTTTTAGTAATAGAATTTGAGTTAAATGTCATGACTGTTTCTGCTAAATGTTTGTTCATTAACACAAACTTTTGCTATAAGGCAGAATATGCTGCAATTATGCTATAATTGTCAGAAGGAAAGCAAAGAATGTTTGAAAGAAGAAATTACAAGCACCATTGACCCTAAGATTGTGATTTCTAATGGGAATGGCAAAATATAGCAAATGGATACATTTGCAAAGAGAAAACTATTCATAAGAGTATGGGATGAGTTCAGGGAACATGCAGCCAATGTTCCTTCAGGACGTTTGATGATAGAGTTAGAGTGTTACCGCCTTGAAAAGATGAAATGTTTTGATATTATAAACCCCTAATGATAATTAAACACATACCAACATTGCCATTTTAAAAGTACACTTGTAGTTTATAAATCTGCAATTTCTATTTTCAAAAAAATTATATGTATTTTAGGACTTTTGTTAGAAATTACTACAGATTGGTGTCTTATAATACCAGAAATCTGTTCTCTGGGCTAGAAATCATAAACCAAGGCATTGGCAAAGCTCTGTTCTTCTAACACATTTTTGTCTTGTTTATTTTGAATATTCTGGAAGACATAGACATTCCTGGTGGGATCTCTATGTGTTAGTTTTCCTTTCAGTGCACTATATGTTTACGCCTTTGTGCCCTTTGTTTCTGAGTTCTTAACGTATTCTATGAACTTGATAGATTATTATGTGTTATAAAAGGTTATATATATATACACACACACATATACAATTGGTTGCCTCAAATAGTTCTTGAAACAAGGCAGAAAATAAGCTCATAAGTTAGTCAAATCCATGTGCATTTTGATTAGGTCATCTTTCTTTTTGTTATCCCCCCTCCTCAAGTCACCTTTCTAATTTAGGCAATTACTTATTTATTTATTTGTTTGTTTTTTTTATGTAAAGAAAGTTTATGTTATAGTCACACTTACTTTTATGCTTTAAATTTCAGTGTTCCAAGCAACAAGTGTCTGGGTACTTTTCTTTATGGCTTCCAGAGGTCAAGCAGAATGATTCAGGCAGACAGCATATTTAACATTCATAAATGGTGGAGCTTTCCCATTTCTAAGAGATTGGAACTTTCAAGCAGTTCTTATCCTGAGATCTTTCTAGGGTTTTTCTAGGATAAGAAATAAGGTTAATTCAGACTTAACAGGGACACATAGAATAGCAGTTTCTTCTCAACAGAAAGACCTCTTCCTACCAGTTTATTAATTTCTTAGTCATGTTATTGCCATGGTTGGGAAATATTTCTTGCATTTTTGGAATTCATTTTACATGAATCCTTCCCCACCCTGTCCTCTTCTCCTCTGAACAGGTGCAGGTGTTGGGGAGGGGGTTCTGGGTATCTCCCTACTCTGGCACATCAAGTTTCTGCAGGGCTAAGCACATCCTCTCCTAATAAGGTCAGACGAGGCAGCCCAGCTAGAAGAACATATCCTATGTACATGCAACAGCTTTTGGGACAGCTCCCAATCCAGTTGTTCAGGACCTACACGAAGACCAGGTGCACATCTGCTACATATGTGCAGGAAGGCCTAGGTCCAACCCGTTTCAAGGTTTGATAGATTTCTATTAAAATTGGCCATGATGTGTCACTTAAACTTGATTACGTGTTGTACTGTTTTCTTTGAAACATACACAGCTAAATGAGAGTTGAGAAATTGCTAGGCAAAAATCATTAACAACCAAATTTTACATAGAGAAAGAAAAGCCCCTTTATTCTTCTTACCTCATGTTGGGCACTTAATATGTTGGGGAAATATATTTATTATTTAAACTGTATATTTTTCTGCTTACACATAAGTACATTTTTTTTCCTTTAAGGTTCTACAAATCACTTTGCTTCTGGCCTTCATTCTGTGGCTTTTTCCAGGCCTGAATGACAGAATAGGAATTTTAGAACCCAGTTTTGTAGTGAATGAACATCATAAAACTACAAATATTCTTCAATTTACAATGAAGCTAGTCCTGGTAAGCCCAGCCCAGGGCAAAACTATTATAGGTATAAAATGCTTTTCATATACCTCACCTACTTTGCATCCTATCCTAGCAACAACTTGCCAACTATTTCTTTGTGATCACATGACTGATGGAGATGGGGGGAGCTGTGACTTGCTGCCACTTTCAAGGATTGTAACAGAACATAGATCATGCCATACATTTCCAGCCTCTGTAAAGGTCTGTAAAATTCAGAATTGAAAGTAAACCTTCAACTAAGTACATATTCTTTAGCACCAAGGTAAAGTTGAAATATTTGACATTGAGCCATCATAAGCCACACACCATCTATATTTTTCCTGAACTCTTGCCATTTGCCTATAATTCTGCTAGAATAATACAGAGTCAACATGAAGCATACCTTATGTTGTTGTTAACCAGACAATCCAGTAGGTACCTATTGTGCTTGTTTGTATAGCATACATGTTTTTTTATTATAAAATAAAGTGTGGATTACAAATAATGTAAAAAAATAAATGTCTGATATGGTTTCATTTTATATTTCTAGTATTTAGTGACCTCTTGTCTATAATGTTTCTTTCTAATAGCTAGTTAAATGAATAATGGTGAACTGTCCTGACTCCTCCTGACACAGCACAGGCTTTTTTCCCCTCTCTGTCTGTCTCTCTCTCTCTCTCTCTCTCTCTCTCTCTCTCTCTCTCTCTGTGTGTGTGTGTGTGTGTGTGTGTGTGTGTATAATAGGTCAGATTTTGCTGATGCTAAACAAAATATTCTTGGTATATTTTATCTCAGTTATTTGATTTGAAGAAGAGAAGATCTCTGTACCACTAAAGTAATGATAAAAGATGTTAGAATAGGGGGTTGGGGATTTAGCTCAGTGGTAGAGCGCTTGCCTAGGAAGCGCAAGGCCCTGGGTTCAGTCCCCAGCTCCAAAAAAAAAAAAAAAAAAAGAAAAGAAAAAAAAAAGATGTTAGAATTGCTCTTTATGAAGAATGTCATACAAAAGGCCATGTATATTCTATTTTTCTGTTTCTGTGAGATTATATTTTTAAAATAGTTTTCCTGCTGAATTACCAAGGAAAGGCTATTTGTTAAGTAAAATATTAAAGCATACCCCTGATGACTATGCCTTACTTTGTCAGTATTTCAGTCATCCAACAACAGCTGTAAATATTGAGAAAAAACAAAGGAACCATACAAAATGGCACACAATGCCATATCTGCAGATTTTGAAACAGTCAGACAGAATAAGGGACCCCCAAGGGAGAAGAAAAGCTATTTGGCTCCTTGACTAATTACATGCACTAATAGATTTCCATTGGGCCCTCTGGTTTTTCAAGAGTTCATTTTAATTGCTGGATCAAATTAGAATTATTTCCAGGCTCTTCTTGTGGTTAGATGTGTGTGTGTGTGTGTGTGTGTGTGTGTGTGTGTGTGTATACGTATGAATATATATATATATATATATTCCACAAAAATTTTATATGAGCAAGAATCAGAAAATTTGATTTCTGACCATTCCATTCATTCTCTGATGGCCTTGAGTATTCTATGCCCCAATTTCATAATAAAAATATGGAGATAACCGAAAATGTTTTGAAGATGTCTATGAGAAAGATAATTATAACATATTAATTTTCATAAATACATATGTCATCCTCATTCTGAATTTTGTTGACATCTTCTATAATTGTATAACACATATTTCACATCTATCCTATAATAATAAGATTTTGGGGACTGTATGCATACTATTTTTCCAATTGAAGTATTGTACAGAAAACATTTCTGTTTTACAGAAAATGTTTAATCAATACAATTTTATGTAAAATGCAAAATTTTAGATATGTAGTGATTCTGAGTGAGGGAATACTGCTTTTTCTCTATAGCTTGCTTCTTCAAGAAACAGTATTGTAAGCATCAGTAATAGCTTAGTGAGAAAGTGTTGGTCTAGCAAGCGAGAGGCCCTTGGTTCAATTCCCAGCACTTCATGGGGGAAGGTTCACCACTGCCTGAAAATTTCCCACAAATCTCATTTGAGTCACATTAAATTTTCGCAGAGGTTAGCACTGATGTAAATGGTGTCATCTGATTGAGTGCTATGCACAAAAAGTACCATTAATTTGTGGTGCTTTTCTCCATTAGTATAAAACTTTTTCTATGATAGCTCCATATTTTCTCCAACCTCCCCTTCTATTGTGAAAGGCTGATTCAAGAAGGAATCTATTAGAGATGTGCATGGATAACTTGTGCCATCTAGAAAATAATAGACATTTGTCTATAAAGAACAGGGACAAATAACAAGGGGGTAAGTATTGTAATGTGGAAGATAGAATTGAACGTACTTAGGGCTACAGGTGTATTAGTGATGAAATTTCATATTTCTTTTTGATATACAGTTTTCACATTGATGTAAATATGTTACATGTATTATAAAATTAACTTCTAGCAAGTATATTGTAAGGCTGCACTGCTGTGTACCAAATGTTACTAGCAAAGGAAGTGGAATTCAGATAAATCCCTTACTGAGTAAGGAATTGTCTATTTACATAGGCGAATGTTTCATGGTGCTTCCTCTGCATCCGGTCTACGGCTTTGGTTAAAGTGCTACTGTTCCAAACTTAAAAATGAAGCTGATTTTTTATTTTCTTATGCAAATTTGTAATGTAGTTCATAATGAACCACATTAACAGAAGTAACATTTCATCATAGAGCATCATTTTTCCTTGCACATTTATTCCCATCCATTAATATTGGAAGCACATCTCAGGAATTAGACCACTCTTTGCCATTTATTAAATCTACTTCTGAGGTAATGATAGTGAGCAAAACTGCACTTAGTCGTCCAAATCTATGCCTCAGAGCATTGAACAGACGTCTGCAATGAATTGGAAAACCAAAGGTTAGATTTCCTTAGGCTGACAGCACCTGTACATCATTCAGAGCCGGAAACAATAGTTAGTTTTAAAGAACAGTTAGTTTTAACACACAGAACTTGACCTTTTGTGACATATAGATAAACACAAACTAATTTTCATTGTCTTAAATACCATCATGCAATTATAAGACTGTACAGTTTCATCGAAAAATGAAAACTATCATAAAGTAGTCACAAAAGCATAGGGGATTCTTTTAAAGTCACAAATTTGGATAAGAGAGGAATACATATGCTAACAAGCCCTGTAACATTTCAGTGACCTGATAGCATCAGGGATTAAGCCATCACACCTTAAAATCTGAAAGAACATTGTTTAAACACCAAAATTCCAAGATGTTTCACGATATCTAGAGATTCTTTCTAATGTCTTAAGTGACTTTCCATATAGAAATAAAAAAAACAACTAAAATAAATGTTTACATTGCTCAAAATATAATGACAGGTAAATATTGGCATTCATGAGGTTACTTTTTTCCCATTTTTCCACTGAAAACAGATTTTTTTCTATAGGATATATTCTGATTATGGTTGCCCCTCCCACACTTCTCAGTTCTTCCTTCCCTCCTCCCTTCCGATCCCAATCCACACCCTTTTTCTCTCTCCTTAAAAACAAACAGGCATGAAAGTAATAATCACTAAAATAATTAAGATAAAACAAAAGCGAACTGGAGTATGACAAAGTAAACAGAAAAAGATTAACCAAAGAAAAAGCCTGCCAGAAAAACATGTATATCTCTATACATCTCTATGCAGAGACAGAGACACACATGCGCAAACACAGGTATCCCAGTAAAATAGAAAACCAAAAGCCAAGTTATATACATGCAAGGGACTTGTAAAAAAACAAAAACAAAAAAACATTAGACAAAGAACCTTCAAAAATGTCATTAAGTTCCTCTTGTGCTGGACATCTTACATTCACTGCTGCACATGGGGGCTGCCCTCAAAGGCCATTCACTGCTCGATATGTGTTGTTAGTAAAAATCTTTTTCATTCTGTAGTTTGATGCTTTGTCCAAATAATGTCCTCTGCCACACAGAAAAGTTTCAGTTTCATGAATCCTTTTTATTGATTGTAGTTCTTTGTGCCTTGTGCTATTGGAATTTTGTTCAGAAAGTCTTTTCTTATGCCAAACAATTCAAGACTATCATTCTCTACCTGAACCAGTGTGTCTGGTTTCATGTTGAGGTTTTTGATCTAGGTGGAGTTGAGTTTTGTGTGAGTGATAAGTATAGATCTATTTGGATTCTTCTACATATAGTCACCCAGTTTGATCAACACCATTTATTGAAGATGCTGTCTTTTTATTTCAAAAGAATATTAGTGGCTTCTTTATTAAAAACTAGGTTTCCATAGGTCCCTGGACTTATATCTGGCTCTTCAGTTCCATTTCACTGATCAGTGCATCTGCTTTTCTGCTAATAGCATGTTGTTTTTGTTACTATATGTCTGTCCTACAATTTCACATCAGGAATGGCGATACCACTAACAGCTCTTTCATTGTTCAGGAATATTTTATCTATGTTGGCTTTTCCTTTTTGTTGTTGTTTTTGTTGTTTATTTCCATATGAAGCTGAAATTTGTTATTTCAAGATCCATGGAGAATCGTGTTGGCATTTTGGTGGGGGACTGCATTAAATCTGTAGATTGCTTTTGAGAGGATGGCCACTTTTTACTGTATTCATCCTACCCATCCTTGCACATGAGAGATCCTTCTATCTTCCCGTAGCTTCTTCAATTCTACTGATATTTATGAATTAACTTTATATTGCTGCTTTTGCTAAAAATGTTTATCAGCTGTAGGAGTTTTCTGGTGAAATTTTATGTCACTTGGGAAAACAATCATGTCATCTTCAAATCAAGATACTTTGGCTCCCTGCTTTCCAGTTTGCATCTCCTTGACCTCCTCTATTTGTCCTATTGCTCTAGCTAAGACTTCAGGCATTATATTGAATAGGTATGGAGGGAACCTTATCACATTTCTGATTTTAGGTGAGATGATCTGAGAGTCTCTCCGTTTAGTTTGGTTGTGGGCTTGCTGTTAAACATCTTTAACCTATTGGAATATTCCCTTGTATTCTTAGGTTCACCAGGATTTTTATAATCAAAGGGCTTTGAATTTTGTCAAAGGCCTTCTCTGCATCTAATTAAAGGTTTCTGTGACTTTTTAGACTGTATAATTGATTGAGTTAATCAATTTAAGGATGTTGAACCATCACTTCATCTCTGGGATGAGGCCTATTTGATCATGGTAGATGATTGTTTTTCCCATTAATTTATTTATTTGCTTTACATCCAAATAATAGAACTCCCTCTTTCCTGTCTCCCTCCTCACACAGCCTTCCCCCAACTCCCCACTTTCTCATCTCCTCTGAGAGGCCCCCTCCTCCTCCAGTATCATACCACATAGACACATTAAGTCACTGCAGGATTAGGCACATCTTTTCTCACTGAGGTCAGACAAGGCAGCTTGATTGCAGGAACTTAATCCAAAGGGAGGCAAGAGATTCAGGGACAGCATAACTTCAGTTGTTGGGGGACCCTCATGGAGACCAAACTGCATATCAGCTACACATGTGCTTGTTCTTTGATTAGTGGTTCAGTCTCTGGGAAGCCCCTGTGGCATCGTTATCTCCCTCAGTTTCCTCAACTCTTCGCCCAACTCTTCCACGAGACTCCCCAAAGCCCATCTAATGTTTGGCCGGTGAGTCCCAGCATCTGTTTCCACTGCCTAATGGATGGAGCTCTCAGAGGACAGTTATGCTAGGCTCCTCTCTGCAAGCATAACAGAGTATCATTAATAGTGTCAGAGATTGTCTGACTTCAGTGGGAGAGGATATGCCTAATCCTGTACAGACTTGATGCCCAGGGAAAGAGGGTGCTGGGGGAGCGTGTATGAGGCGGAGTTAGGTAGATGGGTAGGTAGGTAGAGGAGCACCCTCTCAGAGGCAAAGGGGGAGAGGGAATAGAGTGAAGAACTCTGGGAAGGAGGACAGGAAAGGAGGGCAACATTTGGAATGTAAATATATAAAATGGTAAGTTTAAAAAAATAGGGATTGGTCTTGCCTATGGGATTTGTCTCAAGTTGGGCCAGTCATTGATTTGCTATTCTCTCCCACTCTACTCTATCTTTGTCCCTGAAAACCTTGTAGGCAGGACACATTTTCAGTTGAATTCTTTGTGGGTGGATTGCTATCTTTTTCTCACCCCTGGGATCCTCCCTGGCTACAGGAGGTGGCCACTCCAGGCTCTATTATCCCCTATGATCTGAGTCTCAGCTAGAGTCATTCCCACAGATTCTGTGCCCCCTCTCAACTCCCCGGTCTCCGGCCCATCTTAGAGATGCCCCTGCCATGCCTGCATACAATTTCCATTCTTCCCTGCTCTCCCTACACATTATTTCCCTGCCCCACTCACCTGCCCATCCAGTGTCCCATACAGTTCCTTTTCCATCCACTTAAAATGTCTGGTTTATTTCTCTTTCTGCTTGAAGTATCCTCTCTTGGGCCCTCTTGTTATTTGACTTCAGTGGATATGTGGACTGTAGTGTGGGTATTTTCTGCTTTATAGTTAATATCCTCTTACAAGAAGTACACATTGTGTGAGTCCTTTTAGGTCTAAGTTACCTTACTCAGGATATTGCCTCCTTCCACCCATTTGCCTGAAAGCTTCATGATGTCCTTGTATTAAATAGCTGAGTAATATTCCATTGTGTAAACAAACCACATTATCTTTATCCATTCTTCAGCTGAGGGACATCTGTATTGTTTCCATCTTCTGGCTATTATAAATAAAGCTGCTATGAACATAGTCGAGCAAGAGTCATTGTGTGTTGTGGAGCATCTTTTGGGTACATACCCAGGAGTGGTATATCCGAGTCTTAGGGTAGAATTACCCCAAGTTTTCTGAGAAACTGCCATATTGATGTCTAGGGTGGTCGTACAAGATTGCACTGGCAACAGCAATGGAGGAGTGTTCCCCTTGCTCCACATCCTTGGCAGCAGGTACTGTCCCTTGAGTTTTTCAACATAGTCATTCTGATTGGTATAAGATTCAATCTAAGAGTTGTTTTGATTTGAATTTCCTTTATTGCTAGTGATGTTGAACATTTCTTTAAGTGTTTATTTGCCATTAGAGATTCCTCTATTGAGAATTCTGTTTATCTTTGTACCACATTTCTTTTTTGCTTGCTTGCTTTCTTCCTTCCTTCCTTCCTTCCTTCCTTCCTTTCTTTCTTTCTTTCTTTCTTTCTTTCTTTCTTTCTTTCTTTCCTTGCTTTTTAAAGATTTTTAAAAAATTACATTTCAAATGTTATTCCCTGTCTAGGTTTCCCAAACAATTCCCCTACTTCTATAAGGGTGTTACTCTCCCCAACCACCCTCCCTTCTCTCACACTCCAACATTCCCCTACACTGGGGATGGGGGGGTGCCAGGCGTTGCAGGACCAATGGATTCTCCTACCATTGGTGCCCAATAAGACCATCCTCTGCTACATGTGCAGCTAGAGCCATGGGTCAGTCCATGTATAGTCTTTGGGTAGTGGTTTAGTCCCTGGGAGCTCTACTTGGTTGTCATTGTTGTTCTTATGGGGTTGCAAGCTCCTTCAACTTTTTCAATCCTCTCTCTAACTCCTCCAATGGGTATTGCATTCTCAGTTCAATGGTTTGTGCTAGCATTCTCCTCTGTATTTGACATGGTTTTGCTGTGCCTCTCAGGAGACAGGTATATCCGGCTCCTGTCAGCATGCACTTCTTAGCTTCCTCAATCTTATCTAGTTTTGGTGGCTGTATATATATATGGGCTGTATACCTATGTGGGTCAGGCTCTGAATGGTTGTTCCTTCAGTCTCTGCACCAAACTTTACCTCCATATCCCCTCCTATGAATATTTTTGTTCCTCCTTTTAAGAAGGAATGAAGCATCCACACTTTGGACGTCCTTCTTCTTGAGCTTCATGTGGTCTGTGGATTGTATCTTGGGTAATTAGAGTTTTTGGGTTAATATTCACTTATAAGTGAGTGCATACTATGTGTGTTTTTCTGTGATTGGGTTACCTCACTCAGGATGATATTTTCTAGTTCAATCCATTTGTCTATGAATTTCATGAAGTCATTGTTTTGATATCTGAGTAGTATTCCATTGTGTAGATGTACCACATTTTCTGTATCCATTTCTCTTTTAGGGACATCTGGGTTCTTTCCAGCTTCTGGCTATTGTAAATAAGGCTGCTATGGACATAGTAGAGCATGTTTCTTTGTTGTATGTTGGAGCATCTTTTGGGTACATGCTCAGAAGTGGTGTAGCTGGGTTCTCAGATAGTGCAATGTCCAATTTTCTGAGAAACCTCCAGAGTGATTTCCAGAGTGGTTGTACCAGTTTGCAATCCCAGCAATGGAAGAGTGTTCCTCTTTCTCCACATCCTTGCCAGCATCTGTTATTACATGAGTTTTTGATCTTAGCCATTCTGATTGGTGGTCCCAGGATTATTTTGATTTGCATTTCCCTGATGACTAAGGATGTTGAACATTTCTTTAGGTGCTTCTCAGCTACTTGATATTCCTCAGCTGTGAATTCTTTGTTTAGCTCAGCACCCCATTTTTAATAGGGTTGTTTGGTTCTCTGGAGGCTAAGTTCTTGAGTTCTTTGTCTATTTTGGATATTAGCCCTCTATCGGACGTAGGATTGGCAAAGATCTTTTCCCAATCTGTTAGTTGCCATTTTAAACTAATGTCAGTGTGTTTTGCCTTACAGAAGTCTTGCAGTCTTATGAGGTCCCATTTGTTCATTCTTGATCTTAGAGCATAAGCCATTGGTGTTCTGTTCAGGTAATTTTCCCCAGTGCCCATGTGTTTGTGGCTCTTGTACACCTTTTCTTCTATTAGTTTGAGTGTATGTGGTTTGATGTGGAAGTCCTGATCCACTTAAACGTAAGCTTTGTACAGGGTGATAAGAATGGATCTATTTGAATTCTTCTACACACTTACCTCCAGTTGAATCAGCACCATTTGTTGAAAATGCTATCTTTTTTCCATTGGATGGTTTTAGCTCCTTTGTCAAAGATCAAGTGACCGTAAGTGTGGGTTTATTTCTGGGTCCTCAATTTTATTCCACTGATCTACCTGCCTGTCTCTGTACCAATGCCATACAGTTTTTTTTTTATCACTATTGCTCTGTAATACTGTTTGAGGTCAGGGATGGTAATTCCCCCAGAAGTTCTTTTATTGTTGAGTATTATTTTTGCTATCCAGGGTTTTTTGTTATTCCAAATGAATTTGCAAATTGTTTTTCTAACTCTGTGAAGAATTGAATTGGAATTTTGATGGGAATTACATTGTGTCTGTAGATTGCTGTTAGTAAAATGGCCATTTTTACTATAGTAATCCTGACAATTCATGAGCATGGGAGATCTTTCCATCTTCTGAGATCTTCCTCAATTTCTTTCTTCAGAGACTTGAATTTGTCGTCATATAGATCTTTCACTTGCTTGGTTAGAGTCATACCAAGGTATTTTATGATATTTGGGAGTATTGTAAAGGTTGTCATTTCCCTAATTTCTTTCTCAGCCTGTTTATCCTTTGAGAGGAGGAAGGCTATTGATTTGTTTGAGTTAATTTTATTCAATCCACTTTGCTGAAGTTGTTTATCAGGCTTAGTATTTCTCTGGTGGAACTTTTGGGGTCACTTAAGTATACTATCATCTCATGTGTAAATAGTCATATTTTGATTTCTTTCTTTACAATCTGTATCCCTTTGACATCCTTTGTTTTCTGATTGCTCTGGCTAGGACTTTGAGTGGTATATTGAATAAGTAGGGAGAGAGTGGGCAGCCTGGTCTAGTCCCTGATTTTAGTGGTATTGCTTCAGTTTTTGAAAAAAATATTAGTCATTTTATTCATTTACATTTAAAATAACGTCCCCTTTACCTGTTACCTCTCCACCAACCCTCCATCCTAACCCTTCCCGCTTCCCTTTGCCTCTATGAGGGTGCTCTTCCGCCCATTCATCTAATCTTGCCTCACCTCTCTAGCATCCCCCTATGCTGAGGCATCAAGTCTCCTTCTCCTCCCATTGATGTCAGATAAGCCCATCCTTGCTACATATGTATCTGGAGTCCTGCCTCACTTCATGTGTATTCTTTGCTTGGTGGTTTACTCCCTTGGAGATCTGGGTAGTAGAGTTAGCTGATGCTGTTCCTATGGGGCTGCAATGCCCCTCAGCTCGTTCAGTCCCTCCCCTGCCTCTTTCATTTTCATTGCTAGTCTCAGTCCAATGGTTGCCTGCAGGTATCAGCATCTGTATTAGTCAGGTGCTAGAAGAACCTCTCAGGAAAAAGTCATATCCGGCTATTTTCAACAAGAATTTCTTGGCGTCAGCAATATTGTGGGGGTTTGGTGTCTGCAGATGGGCTGAATCCGTAGGAGGTGAAGTTTCTTTCCTTCAGTCTTTTAGATTCTTGCCCTACCAGATTGATTCCCAAAGTGGTTTTTACCAGCTTGGAGTCCCACCAGCAACGGAGAAGTGTTCTTTCACCACAACCTTGCTAGCATTTGCTGCCACCTGAGTTTTTGATCTTAGCCAGTCTTATTGGTGTGAGCTGGAAACTCAGGTTTGCTTTAATATACATTTCCATGATGACTAAGGATGTTGAACATTTCTTTAAGTGTTTCTCAGCCATTTTAGATTCCTCAATTGAGAATTCTTTGCTTAGCTCTGCACTCCATTTATAATAGGGTTATTTGGTTCTCTGGAGTCTAACTTTTTGAGTTCTTTGTATATTTTGGATATTAGCCCTCTCTTCGATGTAGGATTGATAAAGATCTTTTCCAAATCTGTGGGTTGCCATTTTGTCCTATTGATAGTGTCCTTTCCTTACAGAAGCTTTTCAATTTTATGAGGTCCCAGTTGATCTCAGAACATGAGCCACTGGTGGTCTCTTCAGAAAAATTTCCCCTGTGCCAATGTGATCTGGTTCTCTCCCATTTCCTCTTCTATTAGATTCATTATATCTAGTTTTATGTGACTGTGACGGTCCTTGATACACTTTGACTTGAGCTTTGCACAGGAGATTAGCATGGATTAATTTGCATTCTTTTACATGCTATCAGTTGAACCAGCACCATTTGTTGAAAATGATATTTTCCAATGAACGGTTTTGGCTTCTTTGTCAAAGATCAAGTGACCATAGGCATGTGTGTTTATTTCTGGGTCTTCAGTTCTATTCCATTGATCTAACTGCCTGTCTCTGTGCCAATACCATGTAGTTGTTTTTTTTTTTTATCACTATTTCTCTGTATAGTATAGCTTGAGTTCAGAGATAGGAATTCCCACAGAAATTCTTCTATTGTTGATAATGGATTTATCTACCCTGGCTTTTTAGCTATTGCAGATGAATCTGGGATTTACAAGTGATCTTCTCCTCCAAAGGTCTTGGGATACATCTCTACTTCTGCCCGGTGTAGCATGTTAGGATCTGGTTGACTCTTCTCCAGTGCTGTTGACATTCTTGGTGATCATCCCATGGTATTGACATCTCCAATACTCTGGGGTCTTCTACTGCAACTAGGGTTCACCAATAGCCTCTTATATGCTCTCTTCATGGTGCCAAACATCAACTTCTTTGCATGACCCTTTCAGTCCTGGGCCATCAAGTCAACTGGGGCTGCACCTCCACCAATGACCTTCACTGGCCTCTGACAGTGCCAAGCCTCAGCTGCTCTCCATTACCCCTACATATTCTAAAATCAGTACCACGTGGGTGATTCTTACATTTTACCAACTACAGCTATAGCACGAAGTAGAATCCTGGCTATCTCTGGAACTCAGTTTCTTTGTGCACAGTTCAGAAAACACTTCCCAGAAGATTTCACCTCAATGATGTTGGTCTCTTCTTAACCACCACTAATTTCTTAGCTCCTGCTAACCAGCATCAATTGTCCCACAGTCCCTTCTATTTTTCACTGTAAATTCAGAGCCACATGACTGAAGCTGTTGTATTCCACTGCTTGCAGGAACTGAAACATGCACCCTTTGTTCTACTGCATTGTCACTAGCTTTCTGTTTTCCAACTACTTTACTGGCTAAGTTTAGCTGTCCTGGATCTTTCACTGTAGACTGACCTTGAACTCAAGGGTTCTGCATACCTGTCTCCTGGGATTAAAGATGGGTACCACCATGCCTGAAAAGCTTTTCTTCCCCTAGAATTTGCTCTCTCCCAGGCTGGCCTTGTACATAGAGATCTGCCTGGCTTTATCTCCTGGGATTTAAGGTGTCTACCACCAGGCCTGGATCTAAATATAGCTGGGTGAGATCTTGCCACCAAATCCCATTCCTTTAATCTGGTATCACCTAGGACACAGGTTTCAGTTCTATTCTACTTCCTGATACCCCTTTAATTGAACCCTTGAACCATGTATTTTGTATTTTTCCTGTCTGAACGTGCTCTTTTTCATTAAAATGCTCTTCATAAGAGTGAATACAACAGAATTTATACCACACTGTTTTGAGATTCCTGTTTTAAAGTAATGAATCTAAATCTCTTCACTTTAGCTTCAGGTAGACTCATCAGACAATGCCAAAAACAGCCACATTTTTCACCAAAATATCACAAAAAATGTCTCTAAGTCACTTACTGAATTATTTTCCCATGGAAACCTCTTAGGCCAGGTCATATCACTCACAGCAATACAGTCTTTCATATTCCTTCTAGGATAGCTCATTAAGCCACACTTAAAGCAAACCAAGGTTTTCCAAATGCAAAGTCTCCAAATCCACATTCTTCCAAACAAAAACATGGTCAGGCCTATCACAGCAATAACCCAGTCCTTTGGTACCAACTTCTGTCTTAGGGTTTTACTGCTGTGAACATATACCATGACCAAGACAACTGTTACAAGGACAACATTAAATTGGCATGGGTTTACAGATTCAGAAGTTTGGTCCATTATCATCAAGGCATAAATATGGCAATATCCAGGAAGACATGGTACAGGAGGAGCTGAGAGTTGTACATTTATATGTGAAAGCTGCTAGCAGAATACTCCCTTCCAGGCAGCTAGAAAGAGGTCATTATAGCCCATGCCCACAGTGACATACGTACTCTAAGGAGGCTATACCTATTCCAACAAGGCCACACCTACTCCAACAAGGTCACACCTCGAAATAGTGCTGCTCCCTGTGCCAAGCATACATACAAACCACTACAAGGACCTACAACATATTCATCATAGTTATTTTTGAAATCCTTGGATTTGGCTTCAGCTATATTGCATTATTCAGGTCTTACTATAGTAGGGTTACTGGTTTCTAGTGGCCATATTGTCTGGAATGAATGTTCTTGTGTTTTTACACTAGTGTCTATGTTTGTGAATTTGGGATGGTTGTAATGTTAGGTGTTTATATCTAATCTTGTTGAATAGGCACTTTGCTCCTTGGTTTCTATTGCCCTCTATTGATCTTAGGAGAATGTTACGAATGTGGGTTTCCCAGTAGGGAATGTTTCTGAGACCTTACCAGAGGTAGCCACTGGCGTTCCAAGGTAGAATATGTTTCAAAATATTGGGAGTTGACAGTGACTAGTGGAGGTAGGATGGAGAGGGCTGATGTGTGAGAGAGTAACCATTAATGATGACAGCTGTGTGTGCAAAGAAAAAGTGTAGAGTTCCCTAGAAGTGGGTCCCGGAGAAATAAGAGGCAGCGCCAACTGATCTGCTGCAAATCGGCATAACACAGGGGAACTGAATTAGAGTACCAGACATAGAGGAAAGCTTGTCTTTAGGGTTCCCTGACCGGCATGGGCAGGGACTTTCCAGGGAGTGCCCAGGAGTTGTTGGCTGAGACAAAGAACCATTTGTAAGTTCTCTATTAGATTAAAAAAATATAAGTAATATTTGAAAATATAAACAAAGTCTGCTGTTAAGTCAAAGCTCATTAGTAAAATTATCATTCTAAAAAATGTAAATGTATGGAATCCAAAACATCAAAGTTAGTAGAATTTTCTTTATGTTTGATTCAATAGTACTGGCCGATTATAAAGGTAAATATAACCCAAAATAAATACCCATCTAATTAAAACTTTATTTTTATTTATTTATTTTTTTGTGGTCACTGATTTGTCCGCCTTCCCTGTCTCGCAGTATCTAAATTGAGGAGCCAGGGAAAGATTACTGTGAGCAGCGATATTAAAAGAAGGATTGCAAGTGGTAATTGCACATGTTCTCAAGAGTTTCCAAGGGATTTGAGATATCGCTCCCATAAGTGCTCAGTAATTACCACAAAAGGGTTAACCCATAGTTCAAATTGTCATCATCATGATCATCATGATCACCATCAATATGTAAGAAGCAAGATGATTCCTGTTAAATTCCCATTAAGTGGAACATAAGGTCTAGAAATACTGTGAATTGGGTAAGACTTAATTGGTTAGTAACCAAGGGAAAGACTCAGAAAAATGCGGTGCAGGCAAGAGCTTCTTTTGCCTGAATGCTGGTGCGAGTGACAGTGCTAAAAGCCATCCTTAGTTTTTTTGTTTCTTTTTTGTTTTGTTTGTTTGTTTTTTTTAATTTGGAAGCATGTGAGGAGCTTGCTTTTCCTGTTAAAGACCAACTTACACTCAGTTGTGTAAAAGTACTCAGGTTAATTCAATACCTCCATTTGCAATCATATTTTGTATACCTCATTACCATATATGTTAATCAGTTTTGGACAGACATTAAAGAGGGAAAGAGATTCAAATTACAGGAAGGAAAATTCCAATTACCCTGTGGAGTTAATACAATAACGTGTTTTAGTACCGGAGCATATGCATGTGGTCATAATTAGGAAGAAATCCTTTGGCCATTTTATGAGCAATGAAGCTATCAATTATTTTCATTAAAATGAAACATTTTATGTCAAATTTTTATGACAAATTTTTAGGTCAAATTTTCTATTCTAATATTTAAAAGAGTGAGTCTTAGTGAAAAACACATTCTCTTTTTAATTTTAAAAATGTTCGGTAGAATAATTAAAAATTATATGCATTTATTTGTTTTATGATTTTATGTGTGTGAATTTTGAACCACATGTCCTTCTACTGTGTGGGTTCCAAGTATCAAACTTAATTTGTCATGATTTATGGCAAAGGCTTGTACCTGATGAACCATAATGTTTGTCCATCCTGGAGTGATTTTTTTAAATGGTCACCCTATTATAAACTTAAAGGGTATAAGTCCAGGCTTATTATGAGATTAATCATGATTAATAAGTCATCATTCATTGTAGAGTGATCCACCTTTTCCATGGGCTACTCTTGGATACAGATCTCCATTCTTTATATTCCTCTCATTTGAACTAGGAAATATTGTTTTCTAAAATAAGGGTAATGATCAGTTTGTAGAATTTATGATTTTGCTCTCTTTATTGAACAGTGTGTATGCATGTGTGTCTGTGTGAGAATTCATTTGATAACTCTTTTCATGTAATTAGCAATATGTCTGACTGAAAGTAACAGGTCACTGAAGGCTGTCTATAAATGCTATAGCTTGTTTCTTGGTTCATTGTAGTACATTCTGCAACTGTTATTTAAGCTTGCTATTGTGGTTGAAAGTCTGGAACACAGAAGAACAGGGACAAAATACTTCAAAATTCCTCCAAAAACTCTAGCAATATTTTAGAGGTTAATCCTAGCTAACTCCAGAATTCTTCCAGTCATATGACAAGCTCAGTTATTTATAACATCTTTTAATTTACCTACCAGTGAGGTTTTAAGCCCTTTCTGTTCAATTAGATACAATATCACAGTTGCACCACAGGCTCACATTGTTTGACGAATACCTTAGCAAGCTTTTACAAATGTTGTACAGTTCCAGTAGTAAAGGTGTGGAACATTTTAACCTTAATGATTTGAGAGACTTTTGCTATATTGAATATCCCCCATACTTAAATACACTAGGCACTAGACACATTGTGAGCTCTCTGAGAATCCACATAAAAGCTCCTCCATAAAGAAGTTAAGTTCCATTGATGAACATTCATATTCAATTATGAGACATCCTGTGTTAAAGGCAAACTGGCACGCTCTTTACTTATATCTATATATACGCATATGTAGCAAATCAGAGCTTAAATCATAATATAAGCCTCAAAGCAACAAAATATTATCTTCTGAAATTGGGAAAAACAGGCATTTATTAGGTCTTGTGACCTTAACTGATCTGTCAGATCTAAGTTCCAGTCAGGAAACAGACATTAGGTAAGGTCTAAGAAAGGAAATTATGAGGAGGGTAAAAAGGACATATACTGAGAAGGAAGAAAAGACAGTATTGCCATTCTGTCATTATTAAATTCACAGAAGCCAGGAGTAAACAGATAGC
Source organism: Rattus norvegicus (assembly GCF_021556685.1). Classification (NCBI taxonomy): domain Eukaryota; kingdom Metazoa; phylum Chordata; class Mammalia; order Rodentia; family Muridae; genus Rattus; species Rattus norvegicus. The sequence goes on along the minus strand of NC_141544.1, from coordinate 21,791,914 downwards.
TTGAATTTAATCCAGGGAAAAGCAACTGTTTTCTGTAAAAAACAAACAACCCTCTCCCAAAACTCCAAATTTCTCCTTGTTTTTCCTTCTCCTCCTCTGCTTGCTTCCACTCTTCCTCCTTCTCTTCCTAGTCCTTCTTCTTTTCAGGCATAAATGATTACAATTTGCATTTATCAGAAAGCAGAATCTTACTAAGACTGAATAGTGTTTGTTCTCTCTCTCTCTCTCTCTCTCTCTCTCTCTCTCTCTCTCTCTCTCTCTCTTTCTCTCTCTCTCTCGGACATTAAATCTGACAGACTTGTGCTGTGGAACTGAATCCCAACAGTAGCTTATCACTTGTCCCAGTGCTCTTCTGTTTTAGTCTCTTCAGTAAGTCCTTTTGCTTCCTGTTTCATCAGTCTATTCCCAGTGTGACCACTTTGCTCTCTTGACCTTGCCATGTCCTACATCCAATGCTACTGAAGGTCATCAACATGCTTAACATGAGTCTCTGCACTGAGGTCTAGATATCCACAACAGTTTTTTGATTCTCATATATTTTCTGGGATTCTGAGTATATAGTACACATTTTGACAGGATAAATCTAATTTTAAAACTAGGACAGAAGTAGCTAATATTTTTGAGAAAACGTAGATGAAACAAATTACATTCCATCACACGTAATTCTAGTAAATTGAGAAAGTAATTACCAGTTTGTGAAGAAAATGTAATGTGTTGGTTTGGCTCCCAATCAAGCAGTTAAAAAAATTCAGTTAATAAATAAAATTGTGAAATTAAAACAAAAAATGACACGGAGTTCACAAGATCTAGGAATGTTAATATACAGTAACATTCAAATTTGTAATCAGTAGGAGGGTGGAAATCAAAGGACCATTCAGTCATTATTAAAGAACTAGTTTATGAATACATTATAGACTAATCTCATTTTCATTTCTGATTGGTAGGTTAAGGGAAGTTATACATAATAAATATGAATGTGAGCCATGCATCTAACATAGGATATTATAAGTGTTTGAAAGATTGTCCTCTTCTGAGTGTATATGCAGCTTTCAGAACTCACACAAAGCTTGGAAGGGAGAGAGAGTGTCTATGGTGTCTGTTAGTTTAAAAGGACTGATTCTAGCAACAGATAGGATGGTTGCAGCCTGACAGTGCTTACAGGCCTGTCATGATATCTTAGGGATAAGATAGAGAAACATACCTAGTGTTAGTAAAGGACAGTGAATTGAGGGACAGGTAATTGCTGATTAAAGGATCATTGTCCACAGTGATAAGATTTTGAACGATGTGTTTTGGAGCTCCTTTCCTTTAAAAGTGTCCCATTCAGCACTTTTATCAATAGTTTTTGGAACACATAGAAATCTCAATCATTTTATTTGGAGGTAATGCAAATCTAGGTTGGTAGTCAATGCATTGGATGCAAAAATTGGATTCTAAAGGCCTTGTGAAGAATTGATTGACTCAGAAGAATTTTAGAGGGTGATGTGAAGATCTAATCTTATAGTAACAGTAAAGGGGGAAAAAAACAAAGCAAACCAACAGCAAAACAAAAAGAAAAACAAAAATCCCAAATCTCACAATTGAAATTAGGACACAATGATGCTTACATAGTGCAGAGATCCCAGCCAGACTATACTGTGATAGCAAATTAGGACTTCAGGATTCTTCCTGGAAATGCACTATATGGTATAAAAAAATGAATTCAGTTCTTCAGCTTTGTGTGAAATTATATGAAAAATATTTTAAGGGAACAGCAGATATTACAAAACTTTCTTGCAATGATGAAAGGCAGGTGCATGTAAAATTGGTATTGAAGCACCTGCTAATGGTTAGGTATGGAGAGGGTATCAAGTATTGAAGGTAAAGCTGGAGGGATTACTGAAGAGGGCACAGCTGATGGCTCAGGGGGACTCAAGCAGAAAGGATGCCAGGAGGAAGCACTACACCTTTGAAACCCAAGCCTGTAAAATGACAACTCTCTGGGAAAGTGCCTTTTAGTCACAGATGTTATCAGTTGAGACTAGACTGCCCAGAGGGAACAACATAATGAAAATGACAATAGGTGGACCGCTGCAGGGAAACCAGGAATTATCAATAACATATCTTAAATGTCAGAAATTATTTTTCTGACAATGTCTAACTGTGGTAGATTGCATATTATTCTCAATTATCAGAAAAATCATCTCTGGCATTTAAGGTACATCTCTCGCAGAAAGGCAATTTGGTCTTATGTCAGTTGACAGAGATATAGAATCTGTAGGGAGGGGGGAGCCTACGATTTGCAGTGTTTCTCTTTGAGGACAGAGCGCATTCTGCAGGCTTGGCTGTGTGACTGGCTTCAGCCAATGGAATACAGATGGGTGAAGCATTTAAGACCTTGCACAAAATGTTCCAGGACGTAGGGTGGTCCTGCCTCTATACACTTCTGCTTCTACCATCACTGTGCATCCTACCTGTCAAAGCAGATGAGCACAGCCAAAGAGCTGAAATCACGCTACAGGTGATCATCTAAAGTACAATCGTAGGGAGCAGTAAATTTTCATTGCTGCAGGCCACTAAAAGCAAGTTGTTTATGACTGATGCTTTATATGAAAAATATCTGACATATTCCACGAATCCAAGAAAGCAGCTCCTCCAGTGCACTGAATTGTGGCCCTTACAGAGGCCACATTAATGTCCCATGGGACTGTTTGGATAGCTTAGATAATAGGCTGGGGACATCGGAATCTGGTCAAGCGATAAAGAGTAAAAGAAATAGCACATGAGGGGCAGGCTCTGAATGGGTGTTCCTTCTGCCTCTGTTCTAAACTTTGCCTCCCTATCACCTCCCAAGGGTATTCTTGTTCCCCTTTTAAAGAAGGAGTGAAGCGTTCACATTTTGGTCATCCTTCTTGAGTTTCATGTGTTCTGTGCATCTAGGGTAATTCGAGCATTTGGGCTAATATCCACTTAGGGGAACACTCATATAGAAGGGGAGGGGGAGGGGCTGGGGGGATTTGGCATGAAAACCAGGAAAGGGAATAACATTTGAAATGTAAATAAGAGATACCCAATGTAATAAAGATGGAAAAAATAGAAAAGAGAGAGCTTAAAAGGAATCAAATTAAAATAAAGTAAATGGAAGATTAGAGTTGAAAATAAAAAACCAGAAAGAAATAGTGCAACCGCCTCCACCTACCCAGTCTAAGACTGCATGTGTAGATGCCATCTAACAGTTAGAATCGCTCTAGTATCATAGGACTCTCTGGAAGGTGATGCAGTGTAGATATGCAGAGATCAGCTCTTTTTGACATATTGGGGGAGAAGAAACTGAAAGCAGCAAAGCATTGTGCTAACAGATTCAAAGAAACGGCACGCTACATGTCTGCCACCTTCTCCATGACTTCATAAAGGTCTGTATGAAATAAGTTTGTTTCTTCCTGTCACCCTTCCCTATTTTTTCTTCTTTCTAAGAAAGTTGGGCAACAGCATAAGCTTTGTGAAGACATAAAAAATATCAAGTAATTGGCCACAGTCTTTTTATTCAGCTTTCCCTGGATCTATACTTCCTGGGGGCAGGGAACAGATAATTTTAATCTCACTAACCTTTTCTTATTAACTTACAATAATAACACTGCTCCTGCATGCTTCACAGTGACATAATAATGAAGTGAAATAATGTATGTCAGAGTTTATATAAATAATGTAGAGGTGTTAAGGGGTCTTGGGTGAGATGTGGTTTTCTAGGGCATATTGCCAAGTTGGGACAGAAAAAGGATTGAAAACCCTAGAAAGATCAACGCAGAAAAGTGGAGTGATATTTTCAGAGCAAGGGGGCACTCATGGGCTGTGACAGGGAGAGGCCCGGGGAGCCTTGAAAGCAGGCAACTGCTTGAGAGTAAAAGTAGAAGAGACCCTGGAGTCTCTCTCTCTCTCTCTCTCTCTCTCTCTCTCTCTCTCTCTCTCTCTCTCTCTCTCTCTCTCTCTCTCTCTCTGTGTGTGTCCCAGACAGAAAGTAACAGTTACAGATAGGAGGTAGAGGCTAAAGCAGCTATCACCTGTTAGACTCCAGAGTGCTGGCTAGGAGATACAAAGTAATAACAATTACAGATCTTAATGGAATCTGACAGAGTGAAAATAGCACACAAACAGTTTCCATCTTGAGATTGGAGGGACCCCTGGCGTACTGTCTATGTCAGATGATTTATAGGACCCTGCCTCTAGACTCCTCTCCCTTCCATCCCCATTGGTCCTGTCTGGGTCTCTTCTTTTAGACCAGCTTGCTTCTCTCCCTTGGCCATTTTGTAGCAGTTGCAGTCTCCTAGGGAGACAGTCCAGTGTGCAACCCTGGGAGCAAGGAGAAAGCCTTTTTTTTTTTTATTAACTTGAGTATTTCTTATATACATTTCGAGTGTTATTCCCTTTCCCGGTTTCCGGGCAAACATCCCCCACCCCCCTCCCCTTCCTTATGGGTGTTCCCCTCCCAACCCACCCCCCATTGCTGCCCTCCCCCCATAGACTAGTTCACTGGGGGTTCAGTCTTAGCAGGACCCAGGGCTTCCCCTTCCACTGGTGCTCTTACTAGGATATTCATTGCTACCTATGGGGTCAGAGTCCAGGGTCAGTCCATGTATAGTCTTTAGGTAGTGGCTTAGTCCCTGGAAGCTCTGGTTGCTTGGCATTGTTGTACTTTTGGGGTCTCGAGCCCCTTCAAGCTCTTCCAGTTCTTTCTCTGATTCCTTCAATAGGGGACCTATTGTCAGTTCAGTGGTTTGCTGCTGGCATTCGCCTCTGTATTTGCTGTATTCTGGCTGTGTCTCTCAGGAGAGATCTACATCCGGCTTGCCCCACATGTGGCCCATACATATACAGCCACCCAATTAGACAAGATGGAGAAAGCCTTTCTTAAAGGGACCAGTCCCTGTTTTCCAGATCAGCCCACAATTCCAGTTTCCCCTTCTGGCCTACAGAAATGGAGATACTTATCTACTCTTTTGTGTGTGTGTGTTTACAAGGTCTATGTTGAGTGTGGGTGTGCATGTCTGTGCATGTATGTATGTGGCATGTTCCTGTGGGAATGTGAGGGTACACATGGCAAGGAAGGCATGTGGAGATCAGAGGGTAAGACAGAAAGTCATTGCTTTCAACCTTGGAAAGACAAGATACCTTGTTTCTCACAGCTGTATAAACTAGAATATTTGACCCAGAGGCTTCTGCAGCTACTCCTGCTTCTGCCTCTTATTTTGACATAGTAGAGCTGAGATGACAGGTGTGCAGTATATTCTTTAGCTTTATGTGGGTCCTAGCGATATGATCTTCCCCATGCTTATGTAGCAAACACAATGAGATATGTTTCCAGCCCTTCTTTATCTTCTTTATCTTTACCCTGCTTCTTACCTCACTGTGGATAATAATATTCTGAAAAAGATTATATCCTAATAACAAGGCTAAATTGAAGAAATGATTACTCCATGTGCAAATACAAGTGAAATGTGTTTCCAACCAAAAGAAAATCAGGATCCATCAAACTATAATATGTAGGTAGCAGTTATTTTTTCCTACCTGTGTGATTTCCTTTGGGAAAAAACAATTACTTAGTCACTGAAATTAGGCAAATTGGGAACTGTTTAAAATACTACCTGTTAGCTCGCTATAAAGTATATCGATGACAAAAGGATTTAATGCATATTTGTCACTCATTCAAGTATTCTCAAGCTCATCCTTCACATAATGATTCGTGAATACAAGTTGAAGGCAGCAGTAGGTTGATTAATAACACAAAATTTGGCGACAATGTGAAGACAAATAAATGACTCTGCAAAGAAATGCCGAAAACTTCCAAGTGGTTTTCATAGGGACCACGGGTTTCTCAAAGTAATTCAGAGACACCCATGTGGAGACAGATGATGCTGAGGGTAAGGTACTATTTGTTCAGCTCTCATTCAGTTTACATTGCCTGACTAATTTCTAGCATTCAGATCTCATGTATGTCATAAGTTTGTTTAGAAGGTCGTAACGGAACATCTTAAACTTAGAAAGAGTAACGTATTTATTTCTCAGTCTATAGGTTTCTAATACCAAGCTAGCAGCAGAGACTTCTCTTGTAAGGTTCTGCATTCTGTTAATGGACGAGAACCTGTTGCTGGCCCTAATGTGATTGTAGGGATAAGAACTCATTGTACATATTTTTATAGAGGTACTAATTCATTAGTAGATACTCTACATTTGTCATACAACCATCTCTCAATGATATTGCCTTTTAATATTACCCATGAGATGTGTACACTTCAACATACGGACTTGAGGTAGACACAGACGTGTAAATTAATGTGCACACTTACCATTGTTCCATACCTTTTAGTGCTTGCTTGACATGTTCTAGTCAGCTTTCAGATTCTCTGAGAAAACTTATGAATCAGGTAATTAAATCCAATGGAAAAATGTATTTGCTCATAGTTGTAGAAGTTTTAGTCCTGGGTGTGTATGGAGAGGCAGGATATCATACTTCAGAGCATTGGTGGGCAGAACAAAGCTGCTTATGCCATGGCATTCAAAAGGAGAATGAATCAGGGTCCAAAGATCTCATTCTAGGACGCATTTCCAAGTTTCCCTTAAAACAAGTATTGTTTCCTAAAAGTCTTCCAATAGTGCCACAGGATGGCAAATCAGCCTTTAACAGATGGCCTTGGGGGACATTGAAAATCCAATCAAAACATCATATTCAGCTTCCTTCCAAGCCAGATTCTATACCCATGCCCCTGAGTACTAAATACCTTAAAATTATTTTACAAATTACCCTTGTCCTGTTCTTCCCTCTTTCAATACTTTGAGTTTAATGGATTGTTTATCCAGCCTACTAATATGTAACTGATAAGCGGGATTATGACTGTGAGGTGAAATGTTTATGAATGTACTTTTTTTTTTTTACCCATCACAATCACTTTTTTTTTAACTTGAGTATTTCTTATCTACATTTCGAGTGTTATTCCCTTTCCCGTTTTCTGAGCAAATATCCCCCTAATCCCTCTCCCTCCCTTTCTTTATGGGTGTTCCCCTTCCCATCCTCCCCCCATTGCCGCCCTCCCCCCAACAATCTAGTTCACTGGGGGTTCAGTCTTAGCAGGACCAAGGGCTTCCCCTTCCACTGGTGATCTTACTAGGATATTCATTGCTACCTATGGGGTCAGAGCCCAGGGTCAGTCCATGTATAGTCTTTAGGTAGTGGCTTAGTCCCTGGAAGCTCTGGTTGCTTGGCATTGTTGTACATATGGGGTCTCGAGCCCCTTCAAGCTCTTCCAGTTCTTTCTCTGATTCCTTCAACGGGGGTCCTATTCTCAGTTCAGTGGTTTGCTGCTGGCATTCGCCTCTGTATTTGCTGTATTCTGGCTGTGTCTCTCGGGAGCGATCTACATCTGGCTCCTGTCGGCCTGCACTTCTTTGCTTCATCCATCTTGTCTAATTGGGTGGCTGTATATGTATGGGCCACATGTGGGGCAGGCTCTGAATGGGTGTTCCTTCTGTGTCTGTTTTAATCTTTGCCTCTCTATTCCCTGCCAAGGGTATTCTTGTTCCCCTTTTAAAGAAGGAGTGAAGCAATGAATGTACTTTTACTAGAATCCAGACAGTGTGATGAAGTAAACTGAGGTGCTGGTGCTGGTGTTGGTAGAGACAGAGTATAGGAGTCCAAGTATGTCCTTCAAATATCACATCAAACAAACTGTAATATCCACATGTTATTTGCACATTATATTTACTGAATATTTGCCTTGAACAAAGTTTTTTCCTGCTGGTATTCATGGCTTATTATTTTTACACCGACTACACTGTAGAAAATATTTTGGTGGGGCAATCGTATGAAGTATATATTTTCCAGGACAAATACGCCTTTTTTTTTAAGACAAAAGAGTTTGGGAGAATATATCAAGAAATACTTTTTTAGAAAAGTGCTCTTTATATTCACCTCATAGTACATCTGAAAAAAAATCCGAAGATTTACTTTTGTTGTGATAGCAGAATATATGTTTAAAAATAGTTTTCGTTTCTTTTCTATTTTCTGTACACTGTCAAAATGGATGTGTGGTAGTGTAATAAATGTAACCAATTTCTTGAAGCTAATAACTAATCTTGAGTGAATCTGAGCCAATGCTATAGTCCATTAAGTTTTGAACTATAGTTATAATTTTCTTTAACAGACCCAGATACAGGCTATATTTTTTCATTATCATAAGCCTGCAGAGGAGACTAAAAGTGGAAAAAGATAGAGGTTTACATAGTTCACACAAAACCTCCCATGGAAAGCAAAAAGTAGTGGATTAGAAAATCCAACTCTGCTTTATGGCTCTGATCTCCTCCTTAACTTTAAATATGGGAGACTCTCTTGCATAAGGCACTTATGGAAATAAGCCCTGAGGAAACAGTGCTCGACAACAGTCTAAGAAACCAAAAATAAATGGTCTTTTAAGTCATCATATATGCACATGCTGCTACCACTAACTAGATTATGTGAGACAGAGCAGAAGGTACCCTTACTAGAGGAAAATATTTTGATTTAATACTAAGCACAAAAAATGTACATCCCTAGTGTTAGCAACACCTTAAGCCTTACTATTTAAAAATTGTTTGGATTGTCGCCACGTTTCAAAGAGAAAGCCAATATAAATCATGTGCCCTTTCTTTGCTGTGCATAGCTTATAGGAATGTGTTTGTTTTGCATCTCTATATTTGCATACATTCCTCTTTCCTTGTTTCTTTGATAAAAGTTTTATGGGCAATAAATTATAAATCATGCTTATGTATAATTTATCCCTTTAAATACATATTTTATTTTTTGGCTTTTTAAATGAAAACCATCTTTAGCTTTGTATTTTTAAGAGATTCAAATTCAATACTTTAAGAAATTCATGAATAAAGCATGCTTCCACCTTAATTTGCATTTTTATAGTGTCTGCTGTAGAACGGTATAGATTTTGCTTTCTGAGTGCACTCTTTCAAGCAGACACGATTCCCTTAAGAATGAGCCTTGAGAAAATTCACTTGCCCTTCATAAAACATACATTTCATTATCTTCATATGAATTGGACACTTCCCTAACACGGTTGTGCATTTGTGTCGACTCCCTGAATATTGTAATATCCTCTAGTTCACAGACACATGTGATCCAAACAGAAAATGGGCATTTTATTGTGTTGAATTGAATGGAGAGTGACCTGACATGAATGCAAAATTCATTCCACCTCATGGAAGATAATCTTCAAATTATAAAATCTTTTAAGTAATGAAAGCATATGGGAGGTTGGTTTTTCTTGTCTATAATCACATTGTAACCTTGGTTTAAAATTTAATATTGTGCTTTAAAAGGCTATTAACTGAAGATACATTTATAATTGTGGGAGGAGTTTTATGTGTAAACTACAAGGGAACATGTGTCTCAAAATATTAGATGATACATACATGGATAACAACTTATCTAGAGTGCCTTATCTGGACTCAGGTAGCAGCCTGTAGTGGAGATGGCATCCATTTTACTCCCCTATCAATGCTTAATTGTTAAGAAGCACTGGTTTGTCATTAGAGGATATACAGTTTTCAAAAGCTCGAGCTTCGAGTATAGGGTTAACTGTGTGGGAACCACTGTAACTGGGGGACTAAGGTATATACCGTCCAACAATCTCTCCTGAACATTCCTCCCCTTCTTATGTATACGTCACACTGTCTTATAGTTTACCATCCTTTGATAGCCATTTTTCCTAGTTACACATTTCCTTTAGTTATCTGGGAGTGTCATCTAAGAAAAGAAATATGAAAGTGCTAAATTCTGTACCTAAGAATATAAGTTATTTAGAAATGGAGTACTTTCAGAGAAAGTCATGTTAAAGTGAGAATGTAATCTAAGATTCAATATGACTGGCATTCTTACAACTGGCAGAAATCTAGACTTAGGAAGACACACACACACACACACACACACACACACACAGAGAGAGAGAGAGAGAGAGAGAGAGAGAGAGAGAGAGAGAGAGAGAGACAGAGACAGAGACAGAGACAGAGACAGAGACAGAGAAGCAGAGAGAATGTGAAGACAGTCATGAAAATAAAATATTGGACAAGAATACGCATTGCTGTCAAAAGCAAAGACAGACACATAGGACAGTCTATATTTTTTTCCCAATTGATAAGAAATAATTGCCCACCTAAACATACAAAGCCCAGTACCATCCATCCCTTAAGAACATTAACACAGAGCGGAATCTTAACGTCAGCCTCTATTGTCTTGCCATAGCTTCTCTCTCTCCCTCTCCTCTCTCCTCCTTTCCATTCCAGTCTCCTCCTTGTCCTTCAAACTTCTCTCCCACAAATCCTTCCTTCTCCTCCACTGACAGGCCTCCTTCTATCTTGTACCTGCCCCTCTCCTGTATTTTATAAATTCAATGGGGCGAAGGTTCTGGTGAAGTCACCTGATTCCTGAGTAGGTAACTAGGCAGCTGTCCTTGGGCAGTGGAATTAGCATCAAAATACAGATAACTCCAGGGCAAACCACAACATTTCCCCCTTTTTGTCCAATTAAAAAGCCTTTTCACTTTTATATAAATTGAGTACAATTATTATCATTCTACAGTTTATAGAACATATACTCAACACCCAGTCCATTACTATATCAGTAAAACAGAACATTTAGTTATCCATTCCAGCTTAAGAAAGGCTTAAAATCTTTATTACATCTTGGCTAGCTTATATACTATCTGATAACTATCCAATAAAATATGTATATTCAGAGTTAAACAGCCTGATAGACTATGAGACTGTAATCAGTCTTCAAACCCATCAGAAATCTTTGAATGACCAAATATGTATACACACAGGAAGCCTAACACAGCTTCCAGAACTAAGAGGTTGTAGAGACAAATCTCCACTAGCACAGTCCCCTGTTAGCAACATGTGAGCGCAAGTCTTCTGCCTTGTGTCCCAAAATCAACTGACAGACTGTTGAAATGCAGATTTTGGAGGGCTGATCACCCTGTCTTGGCAGAGCTTATCAGTCAACTATACTGCATAATTTGTCCTTTTCTGGACAGTATTAGTCTGCAGATGAAACAGGCAGTTTTGTCCAGTGGCTGCCTAGTCACAAAGTATTGCCTCACCTGGTGGTAGAGATGTTCAAATTCTTCATTAAATCCACCAAAGGGGAACTGTTAGGAGCAAATATGTCTCAACAAAAGATAAATAACTTTAAATCTCAAATTTTGTGGATTTCTGATGTTTTTGAAAACCATCTACCTATATAAGACAATCTGTACTGTGGTCTTTATATCTTAATAATATCTTGAAAGTACTCTCACAAAGTCAGCAATATGTTTGCTATTTGGCCCTTAACTCACATGTGTAATCAACTCAGAAGTTTGTAATGACATCAATAGAAGGACTGGATCTACACCTTGTACTTTTAAACTCTTTTAACAAATAAATTCTATATCAAAGCAAAGATATGATTTTAGCTTAGTTATGAAACGAGATTATGACTGTACAACTGAATCTACCTAATTCCTCCCTGTTAAGTTACAACCAATTTTAAATTCCCCATAAAAACAACTTTAGAATAACTGCTTTCAGCCCCTCAAAAGTCCAGGGAATTGGGGCGACGACTCCTCCATAACTTCTTCAAGCTGTACATGGGCATTGAGATATCCTTGGGGTAAGGGGGTAGGAAGAATGAAGCAAATGCTGTAGCTGATGTGTCCTGACTGAACCCAGCTGAAAGTCCTTGAGACCAGGACTCCAAGTAGGCACACTCTGAAAAATACAACTCTCAAGACAAAAGTTTAGAATTGAGATATCTTTTTGTTTGATTCTCCTGAATCAATTTTTTCAGGTGGTCTCCCTCTATTAAATCTGATCAGTATGACTCTGTGAGGTTTCCAGCGCCTAATCATACTTTTTAAAAACACAAAGACAAAATCTTTCTCCCAAAACACTCTGTTCCTTAGTCTGAAACCAGAAAAGCTTGTATCTTGCACTCTCTCCCAGAGTAATAATATAACCATAAAATGCAAAGTCACACCCAATATAGAGAATAAACAATTTTTTAAAAAGGAAGTAAGCTAAACAATGAGCCTGATAGGCTTTTGTACTCTGTGATATCAGGAAACTAATCCAAAATTCCTGTGGAGCCCATGTTAAGAGAATCTGAACTTCCTCTTGTGGTAGATATAAAAATAACCACCAACTCTCTCTAGCCAGCATCAACGAGCTATATGGCCTTTAGTGGGGTAATTAATAAAACAAACCAAATACCTTCTATCAATTCCAATATCAATATGCAACATATCAAACCAGGACTTTAGTCCAAAATATATCCATCTGTTAAGTTCTCTACCCGGAGCCACAGATTTTTCTTTAACCTTAATAACTTCTATAATATATGTCTGCATTCACTCTGCCTGGTGTTACAGACATTCATCACAACTCCCTACTTGGAGGTAGTGACTACTTTTTCCCTATCTAAGTTCTGAACCGTGGATGAAAATCCCCACCTGATTCAGGTAATCTCTTTACTCTCCTTTCTAAAACAAACTTAATCACCGTCTAACAATACCTGTAATTAAGAAAGAGTTTGTCTAACTAGGATTTCAACTCAAAATTCCCGTGGAGCCCACGTTAAAAAGAATATGAGTGTCCTGAAAGACTTTCTGAACAACTTTCTTTAAAAAGCAGGTTTTAATCTCTAACTCTCTGAGCTGCCATTACTTATCACACAGTCTGGGACCTACAGCCTGCCAGCCCAGGCTCTTCCCTGTTTCTTTGTTAAATTCCCACACTTGAGGTATCACATAACTTGACATGGCGCTAGCCTCCTCTTACTTAGAAAATAAAAACTTTCTCTCAACTTTTAGGATTACTAGTGGATTCTTGCCCATCACATTGGTTTGCCATCTGTTGTTGTAAAAATATAAAAAATTTAAAAAAAGTATTGATTGTCTTTTATCCTGCTACGTCCACACCACAGTGCCCCAAGATATCTGCTAGATATCTTCATTCTCAGTCAGCAAAGCCTCTCACCTGCTTTGCTCCATCCTGTATCACGCTGCTGAAGGCCTCTCTCTGAGCTGTCAGCAATCTCTCTACCTATCTAGTACCCAAGGCAGGTTTCCATGCCAGAAACACACATCCCAACTCCATGGTGGCCCAGACCAGCTGCTTCACACTCAATTACACTTAAATCTACACATGAAAAAACACACAACACAATGACCCTTGACCCAATTGGTAAGATATAATTGCCCACCTAAACATACAAAGCCAGGTACCATCCATCCCTTAAGGACATTAATAGCAACCTGAAAATACACAGAGTGGAATCTTAATGTCAGCCTCTCCATTGTCCTGCCACGGCTTCTCCAACAGTCTATATCTTAATACACAGAGAAGAAAGAGCGTACTGGTCCTTTGACATTAGAATCCTGGCCAAAGAACTTTGATAATAACTTTACTTTTGTTTTAAACAGATCATTTGTGGCATTTTAAATGTCAGTTCTGGGAAATTAATACAGATTCCCACATTTTTAAATATATCTTGTAATTTTTAAGATGAATTACAAAGTGTTTCAATGATGGGTAATTATATTTTTCTAGTCTTAAAGATCTTTTGCTATTGTGTAGAACAATAAGAAAAAACAGGCACCTTGAAATTTCTTAAGAAATTATTTTCTAATTTTTCAGATTTTAGAGAAAAGGTAAAAAATAATTGAGAAATGATGGGGCTTGAGCAAAAGGACACACGGGACGGTAAAAAGTAAAATTACAGTTTTTAGCTTTCTCCCTTAGGCGTCTATATCTCAATTTCATAAGATTAGTTCTCAATATACTTAGATATAGAATGAATCATTTTGAAACGTTTAGATTAACTGTAGGCCCCTTATACCCTGAAGTTTACATTTCTCTTTCCAAATAACATCCTATACAGAGTAGACTGAATTTGGGTGTAAAACTGTCTTTGTGGTGACTATTAAATGACTATATCATAAGGCCAGATAAAGCAATTTTATGAGCTCTGTGGGTATGAAATGCACAACATGCATTGTTATTTTTCCTCTTAATTTGCATGTAGTTGTATGTGTGGTTGAGGAGCTTTCATGTAAAGAATGGGTTCAGAAATTGGTTTTCAGTGGTAGATGCTAAAATGCATGAGGTTCTTCTCAGTAACCTCACCAAGAGAAGACTTAGACAGACAGGAGTTTAAGAAAGGAAGGAATTTGGGCTGTCATTGGCATTTAAGATGGCTGAAGCCAAGAGAGGTTCCTGGGGATTCCCTGAAATGACTGGTGACAGTTTCTAGGCAGGAAATGGTGACACCTGGGAATGGCAAGCTGAGTCCATTTTTTATTCACATCCAGGTGAATCTAGGTGACATTTAGTTTATAGCTATAATTAAAATAAAAGATGAAATACATCATTGGGATATAAAGTAAAGGAACTTTCAATTAATCATAGTAAAGTGTGAAGGATGAGATGAATGGTAGAAGTTCACTGATGTTCTACCTAGTTTTAGCCTTAAATGGATTATTTTTCTGCATATTCATATCATGTAAATGGCATTGTGGTGCATACCTGTGATTTTCATGGTGGGGAAATGAAGGCAAGAGAATCAGAAGTTCAAGGTCGTCCAGTGGAACACGGCAAGTTTCAGAACAGCTTGGCTTACATAATCACAGTCTCTGTCTCTGTTTCTCTCACTGTCTCATTGCTCTCAACTAGTGAGAATAATTTGTAACAGCACTATTAAAATGTCCCCCAAAATAATATCACACAATCAGAATTTCCAGAGTACTAGGTATACTAGTCTCATAACCTTGATTAAATCACTTCATCTTGATGATGAATTAAAAGGTCATTGTAGCACCAGGACAGTATGTTTCTACAGCAGAAGCATTTGTGAAGGTCTGTCTTTTTCACCCATTTCTTTAGACAAAAGATCTCTATGCAGCTTTGAAATAGAGAGTTCAGAATATGAAACTGTCAACTGACATTTCCAGGAAGGTTCCTGGAATCTACGAGATGCTTTTAAATCTCAAAAGAAACTCAAGTGGAATTAGTCCACTGTATTTGGGGTTACTAACATCAGAGAACAAAGCAGAAGGAGAATAAAGGAACAGAGGTTGTTTGATGCAAGAAATTCTATGGATTGTTGTGTTAACCTAAGATTTACTAGCTATGGAGATAAGCAACCAAAGAACATGCATTAGCTAGATCTAGGCCTCCAACACATATTTAGCGGATGTTCAACTTGGTCTTCATGTGGCTTTCCTCGCAATTGGAGCAGGACTGTCTCTGACTCTGTTGCCTGCCTTTGGATCCCTTTCCCCTAGCTGGGCTGCCGTGTCTAGTCAGTGGGAGAGGATGCACTGAGTCCTGCTGTGACTTATGTACTAGGGACAGTTAGTACACAGGGGGGTCTTTCCCTTCTGTGAGGAAAAGCAGAAGGGGGAATGGTGGAAGGGTGTGGGAGCTGGAACTGGGAGAAAGGAGGGAGTTGTTGTAATAGGGATTGAATTTAATTAATTAATTTCTATATCAGCTTTATTGCCTAAAACACACACACACACACACACACACACACACACACACACACACACACACACACACACACATTCTTAATTTTGATGGTAGAGTTGAGTGAGTACTTCCCAACATTTGGAAGTGAGGAATTCTTATTCAGTGAATGAACTTCAACTTTATGATCATGATTCGGGATTCATCATATATCAAGAAGAAATGAAAGCAGCATGGAGTAAAAGCTGTGGGTTCCAGAGAAATGTTTGAGAAATACAAGGTTAAAATTGTTCTTTTATAATCAGACTAAATTGGGCAGTAAAATAGGAAAGGTATTTACCACTATTTGTTGTTAAATTCATTGCATGAAATATGATTTTAAACATACAATAATCATTCAGATTGCTACCTGAATTATGAGATGTTTGTCTGGTCCATTCTCATGTGTGGATATTGCACTATACAAGAAGAAAACATTTTGGGAATTCCCATGAAAATGAAAATTAAAAATTAAAAATCCTAAAGGTAACTAACAAATGGGAAATTGTAAGGTTTTCTTTTTACAAACATGTATGACATAATATCAAAGATACTAAAATATTTAAATGGATTAACAAAACTCATGTACTTAAGATTTGAAGAAGAAATGAATTTGAAATGAAGGTCATTTTAATGTAACTAGACTAAAGACTAAGGAATATACTAAATAATTTTACTACTGAAAACTTCCTTTTGGGTAGTTACTAATCTCCAAATTACAGATAGAAAGTAATATAATTGAAAAATAATTTATCATATATCCTGGAAATGTCATATTGATTCAGAATAGAAAGTTTCCTTGAGAGTTCCCCTTCAGTATTTACAACCCTTCTACCTCAGGTTTCTTTGGGCTTCTATTCATTTGAGGAGCTTGGAAGTCACCACCCCACATAAATGGGTCAAAATCTTGTCACACTAGAAATTTACAACTCTTAAATGAGTTTGATTATTGTAATCATAATGCAAAAGTTTATCAATAAAGTTAAAGAGAAAAAGAAAAGGAGAGTAAGAGAGAGTGAAAGAGTGGGCAAGTGAGAGAGAGAGAGCAAGACAGAGAGAGACAGAGAGGCAGAGAGATACAGAGAGAAGCAGAGAGAGACTGAGAGACATAGAAAGAGAGAGGGAGGGAGAGAGAAACAGAGACAAAAACAGAGAGAGAGACAGAGACAGAGACAGACAGAGACAGAGAGAGAAGCAGGAGGAGGAGGAGAAAGAAGAAGAAGAAGGAGGAGGAGGAGGAGGAGGAGGAGGAGGAGGAGGAGGAGGAGGAGGAGGAGGAGGAGGAGCAGGAGGAGGAGAAAAGAGAATTAACAAGAATGGAAACTGCTAAGCAGATAGATGCTCAGGAAATAATGCAGAACAGTAAGCCTAAACTGCAATTGATGAATTGTTGGTGAATCAGTGTGCACAGGTGGTCATTTTGAAAAATATACAAAGCATCCTGTTTCTCTTAACAAGGCCTCCTGCAAAGAAAACCTAATTTTTCATCATCCTAACTATTTTGGGCAAAGAATAATAGAATAATATCCAATTTAAGGGTTCTGTAGTGAGTCTGATAGGGAAAAATCTGAGACAGACTTGATAAAGTTATCACGACCTCCACAGTGTTGAGGCAAGTGCTCCTGAAAGGCCGAGACCTGACACAGGACTAGGCGCTTTCTGTTCATCACTGTCTGCTGTTTACACAGCAGCTTTTGCTGTGGGGGGAAGAAAAAAAAAGAATTACTAAAGATGAGGAGAGGCCATCATCTCTACTAAGACAAAGAGGCACAGAAAGCCGGGGGGATTACATAATGTATTCTATACACTAAAGATTTCAACCTATCAGAGGCACCTCCTCCAAACTTCACTGAGTGATACTCTGGTATATCATAAAAGATTAATTTTTATGATTTATATGAAATTTATTTATGTATATGATGCTACCATGTCTAGCCTCATCAGCATGCCTATGATGTAGTTTCAGATAGTTAAAATTCACTTGTAATGAATTAATAACAGAAGAACATGGAAAACAATATTGGAAGATGTAACACAAATCATATGGATAAACAAACAAAAAGAAAAGGTTGGGAAATGTGTATTAAAGCTTTTACACTAGCTTAGTGGCACAACACTTGTTTGCCTAGTGTGCTTAAATTAGGCCCCAGCTTTAAGATTTTGGTGGCAAAATGAAACAGCATTTATTGGTGATTAATGTTAGAGTGGTATATCATCCGGCTAATTTCTATTATTGTCTAGGCTCTTTATTCACAACCCGAAAATGTTCTTTTTTCTTCCTTCTATCTTAGCTCCTGTGATTCAACATAATTGTCTCACAGAAGGATGTTTAATAGTGTTTGAGAGAAATTCTTCTATGTAGGAGCAGATAACAAGTAACACATTCCATTTAAACAGTGTCCATTTTCCTTGGGAATTCCTACAGTTCATATGCCACAATATTACACATCATTCAGGCAACAAACATAATATATATTACAAAATATTTGTCTTTAAATTTATTTTTAAATTTATCCCCTTTGTTTTGTAACTCAGGCAAACAGCACATAGCATTGCAGACTGTCTGAGCTACAGAATCAAAATGGGCAAATGAAATACATAGGCAAATGCCAGCAGCAAACCACTGAACTGGGAACGGAACCCCCATTGAAGGAATCAGAGAAAGGACTGGAAGAGCTTGAAGGTGCTCGAGACCCCATATGAACAACAATGCCAACCAACCAGAGCTTCCAGGGATTAAGCCACACCCAAAGACTATCCATGGACTGACCCTGGACTCTGACCTCATAGGTAGCAATGAATAGCCTAGTAAGAGCACCAGTGGAAGGGGAAGCCCTTCGTCCTGCCAAGACTGAACCCCCAGTGAACGTGATTGTTGTGGGGAGGGTAGTAATGGGGGGAGGATTGGGAGGGGAAGCCCAGATAGAAGGGGAGGGGGAGGGATTAGGGGGATGTTGGTCCAGAAACTGGGAAGGGGAATAACAATCAAAATGTAAATGAGAAATAGTCAAGTTAATAAAGATAAAAAAAATTGGGCAAATGCTTCTGGAGGAGCAGCATGCCGAGAAAGCATTGTTGTGCATGGGCTGGGCTTCTCTGATATTCTCCTGTGGTTGTGGTTCAGTTGGTGAGCAGTCCTGGAGTCCAGGTAACATGACTCTATCTTTCCAGAAAAGTCTGAAAGGAAAAATAATGTTTCACAAGGAAATGAAAATGTGAAATAGAAGGCTGACTGCCCTTGTGGCTTCTGCTATGATGAAGCATCAGAGGGAGTGCTGATGTAACTCAATGTAAGTCATGAGAAGAGGAAGAGGAGTTAAATATTCAAAACCTATTTAAAACTAAACTTCTTAAGAGCAAATAGTAAAACTCTACCCATTAGATCTGCAGAAACATATTTGCTGGTGAAATTTACTGCAGTTGGGAATAGACTTGACCCCAGCCAGTAAGAGCTCACAGATTTCATGCTCACAGATTTTGCTACGTAGACAATGCTGTTTCCACACATGGGAGAGTATGGTTCTCCCACACTCTCCATACTGCAATAAATTGGAAAACCAAACCCAATTAACCACCTACTGATTTAGGTTTATTCATTGAGTAATACAATGTCATATCAACTTGATGCAGATATTAAAATGCCTATCAACCTGACAGATAATTCCAAGGTTCATAAGTAACCTATCAATTTGATGAAACCTTTCATAGCCATTGATAGAAACATTGAAAAAAAGGAGGAGACAAGGATACAGAAAATACTGTGAACAATGCTGCTTGGGCCCAAATAAATATAAACAAATATAAATACAGTGACAGTTTTATGAAACATATTTTGAAAGAAAACTGTAACACAGAATTGAAAATAATTATACTAAGGAAGGAGAATCAATTATTTACCTATTTAACAAAATTATTTTCAATTCTGTGTTATATTTTCAAATTTACATAATTTCCAATTGATTCAATTTTAATTCAAAATTTTATTTGCTGAACATGTCTATAAGTTTTTCTAAGTAATTTTTCCCAAGAAAGAAACATAAAAGTGAGTAGTGCAGTTTTAGATGGTATGAAAACAAGCATTCAGGTTCATATCCAGAAAGTGATTGATGAATGATACATTCTAGAATGTAATTTTGTAATTTGCATGATAATCTACATTAAGTAAATATGCATATAAATACTTGACACATAAATTTTTTTTGGCTATAAATGTGAGAAACACAAAGACCAAAGGTCTACATTGTTTTCAAGACCTGTCAACATGTAACATAAGTATTAGTGGGAAATGTTTGGTACATTGTAGTACATGGTGGAAGATGCATTTATTGGAAGGGACAGAAAGACAGGATTTAGAAAATGGTCCATGACACTGTTGCCTCAGTCCCTCCCTGGGGTCCTTGGCGCTATAAGTAATAGTTTAGCTCACTGGAAGCTCATTAACGTCTGCTTTAAAACATGGACCAAGAGAGAAGAGTAAAGCAAGGAGGTGCATTTGAGGGGAAAGTGTGTGTGTGTGAGTGTGTGTGTGTGTGTGTGTGTGTGTGTGTGCGTGTGTGTGTGTGTGTTTTCATTGTTGAGGGAGAGAGGAAGAAAGAGATAGACACAGATATAAACCTTCAATGTGAAAATTATGTATCTTGCATGGACAAGTTACACAGGTCATATGGAGTTATAATAGCATGGTAACCCTAAAAAGCCAGTTGTGCTTGACATGTGTATTTGGTGGTAAACATCAGCTAGCTAATTGGACTAAGACACACTCAACAGTAGGGAAATCATGTCTGATAATGAAAATTTAGTTTTGTACAGGGATAGTAAATTCATGGATATTAGAACAGAACAGGTAATACTCAGTTTACTCAGCCAGTATAATTGTTTTTATACCCACAGATAAGTGTAGTCTTCACACTCATGAAGGAAACTTCCCTTTTTAAAAGTTGTAGACCATCACAGAAAACCACAACCAATCAAAATGCAGAGTTGTTGAACCAATCTCAATTTAATCAATTCCTAAAACTATGGCTCTCCTTATTTAAAAGGGGAACAAAAATATCCCTAGGAGGGGATAGGGAGGCAAAGTTTAAAGCAGAGACTGAACAGCCAAAGATAGATAAAGCTAAGAAGTGCATGCTGACAGGAACCGGATGTAGATCTCTCCTGAGAGACACAGCCAGAACATGTCAAATACAGAGGCGAATGCCAGCAGCAAACCACTGAAGTGAGAACAGGACCCCTGTTGGAGGAATTAGAGAAAGGATTAAAAGAGCTGAAGGGACTTGTGACCCCATAAGAACAATAATGTTAACCAACCAGAGCTTCCAGGATCTAAACCACTACCCAAAGACTATACATGGAGTGACCCAGGGTTCTAACTGCATAGGTAGCAGTGAATAGCCTTGTTGGGGCACCAGTGGAAGGGGAAGCCCTTGGTCCTGCCAAGGTTGAACCCCCAGTGTAGGGGATTGTTGGGGGGCGGTAATGGGGGTGAATGGGGAGGCGGAGGTGTTGCGGGGCTGATGGACAGAAAACCAGGAAAGGAAATAACATTTGAAATGTAGATAAAAAATAACCAATTTAATAAAAATGGAAAAAAACAACAACAAAAAACCAAGGTTCTGAAATTATTGCAAGAATCAGAGTGTCTCCTCTGGGAGCTCCCAGAGACTAAGCTACTAACCAAAGAGCATATATGGGCTGGTCGTAGGCCTCTGGATCATATATAGCAGAGGACTGCCTTGTTTGGCCTCAGAGGACGAGGATGCGCCTCATCCTGTAAAGTCTTGATGCCCCAGGGAAGGGAAATGCTGCAGGTAAGCACATTCTCAAGGCGAAGGGGAGGGGGCATGGGGTGAAGAACTCTGTGAGGGGGACCAAGATGGGGAACAACATTTGGGATGTAAATAAATAATATAAAATAATAATAATAATAATAATAATAACAATAATAATATAGAATCAGAGGGGCATGAAGTTTTCTGTGATATTATTTCTCCCTGGAATACCAGAAAAAACACCATGGAGTTTATGGCCACATATACATGAGCTAAAATGTACAACACCAATAGACAGGCTATCTTGGAAGGGATAAAGCTCTTCTGGTCTCAACTTTACACAAAGACCTACAGGCAAGTAACGCATGCTGAGCAGGAGAAGTCATCTTCTCCAGGGCAGACCATACCAAGCAGCTATTCTATAACAAAGGTAGGCACTGAAAACATATATAGACAGGTAACATTACTTGGGCTGAACATGATACATGTACATGTACATACATACATATATAATCAAAAATACAAATATAAACATATATAACCAACCATTAAAGAAAAAGTGATCATGAATTCAAAAGCAAGAGAAAAGTCCATGGCAGGGCTTGGAGGGATGAAATGGAGGAGGTGTATTATAATATAAAAATATTAAGAGTAAGTGTAAAGAAACAGATAGCCACTAGTTATTTAAGTTCTAATTTATAGGCTTTATAATGTATTTCCCTTTTGCATTAATTTTGAACAATATCCAGTTTATAAACAGCTGTTGAAACTTCTGTCTTACATAGTCATAGATGAGTATATGATCTTCGATTATTAGTGAGCATAGTTTTGGGGATACTGTACTGTGGGAATCCTCCAAACGTGGAAATAATTAATTGGAGAAAAGAAGTACATCCTCACTTGAAACAACTAAAATTAAAGAGAAACATAACGTAATATTGTGAATCTTTGTATATATCAGACAAGGATTGATACAAATGTTTGGCTCTAATGTTATGAATTTAAAACAGAATAATGGTAAGTGAAAATCAAACGCTAAATTTAGAATGCTAATAGTTAAATATCAGTGATGTCCCTTTCCTCAGTTTATCTTTCATGACTGCTTTGCCCTTTCAAAAGCGTGGCTACTAAATTAAAAACAATACTTAGCAGACACACTGCGGCACAGTGGACACTGGGAACCTCACTGACTTCACATTTCAACAGCTTTCTTCAGATGTAAATTGCTATTCAAGAGTCTTCCAGTCATTTTAGCATGAGTAAGTTATGAAAGTTATTGCTATGAATCTCATACCATACTCTAGAATAATAATTTTCAAATTATTTTCTCTCGGGCTGTGTGCTTCAGAGATTCTGCATATTTCTAATCCAATTTTCATTTTATGTATATTTCTGTTAGAAATCTTAATAAAATCAACATTGCTTTCAAAACGGCCTGCTAGGATTTAACAGCAAGAAACTACGGATACATTGTTTTCTCTGCACTAAAACTTCTCTCTTGTCATCCTTACTTTATTAAACTATCTTGATATTATTAAATGCGCACTAAAATTAGTTATCAATTTCTGGCTGGTGATCTGACTTCTTAGACTGAGTATAGTAGGAAGAAACTGTAAGGCCCACAGGTTGTGAGGTGGTTGTATTATTGTGTTTTCTATTACCTCTAGATGCAAACGTTCATGTTCACTGAAAGTACCTCACTAATAATGATCATGTGCTATAAATTAGATTATCTAGACAAATCCCGATATGAATACAATATTCTTAATTTTTTTCCCTTTTGAAATTTTTATGGACACATACTCATTGCACATTGTACATTTAATGAGGACGTTTTCACAGAACTTTAAGTATCTATATAAATGCAGTATCCACAACTGACAGAACAAAAGATATTCATATTTAAAACTCTTTCTTAATTTGTCTAATATATCTCCACTTGGATGTATTTTCCTAAAAAAGAATGTACATTTGTTCTTCTTAAGGATTCATAAAATTTCATTATGTACATGTGCCATTTCTGTTATCAGTTCTGTTTTCCAGACACAGTGACTTCACAGGAGATACTATGAGCAGTACTACAAGGAGCAACCGATTGACGGTGATTCTGTGACCTGTAAACCAACTCTTTAGGCAAATACTCCAAATTTATGAGAGCTAGGTCCCGTGTTAAGTCTGGTTTTAGTTTCATTAAGAAACTCTATATTGTTTTAGATAGTGATTGGAATAATTAACCAGTAGTGTATGACTGTTTACTTTCATCTACATTATTAAAATAAACCAATTATCTATTTTCTGAGAATTCCATGTATGAGAACTCTAACATCATTTCTATCTCCACCTCCAATTTCTTCTGTCTTTTTCACTCTCCCACCTCTTTCTTTTCCTCTCCCCATCCTTCCCCCTCTCCCTCCAACCCTCTCTCTCCACATCTCTATCACACACACACACACACACACACACACACACACACACACACACACACAGAGAAAACCAGCTTAATCATTTAACATGGTATGTATTTAAGGCTGCTGACTAAGAGAAGACTGGTTTTTCCTCTCAGCAGCCTTTGATGGCCTTTGGTTTCTAAAGGACTTGTGAGATTTTTCCCATGCCTGTCAGAAGGTTGCTTCTTATTTCGGTGACCATAGTGTCAACATTTCATGTGTGTACCTTCTCTAATATACAGAAGACACTATGTTGCAAAATACTTCCTAGTTTTCTGACTTCTACATTCTTTCGCCTTCTCCTCCCAACTGTTTCCTAAGCTTTCTTTGTGAGGTTGTATTGTGTATCTATTAACTAAAGACAGACACTGACAGTCCCTTGTTCTCTTAATTATAATCAATTGTGGATGCTCTCCGTTTCCTACGAAAAGAAATGTCTTTGGTGGGGGATGAGAAATGTACTTTTCAGTGGACATAAGGATAAGGTTTTAGCATAAAGTCTGGTTTATTATATATAACTATAAACTATAAAATATAGTTTTAGCAGAATGTCAGTAGTAGGTTTTCCTCTAGGGACTGTGACCTCATCAGTCATGGGTAGGTGACTAAGTTTACAGAACCATCTTGAATTCCTTTCTAGTGAGTAGACCTTAAGGCCAACTACATGGCTGTTTACTAATCCCCAAATATAAGTGTTGTTATTGCATCTTTTGATATATCTTGTCATACTGGTCATCATTGTGGTTCATAGGTATATAGGTAGGAATATTAAGGTTGTCTCTAGTGTCAGCTTACACACCTCAAGTTGTTTTGAGGGTTCATGTTATCCTAGAAAGAAAAGCTAACGTCAGGACAATGAAAAATTCCAAATGCTGGGGAGACCCTCATTCCCTGTTGGTGGGACGCCATCAAGTATAGTCATGATGGAGATCACTGGGGAGAATTTTTCCTAGGCTTAAAGTAGATTTACCATATGAACTAGCTCCACCATTCCTTGGTATATTCCCAAAAGACTAGACATTTCACTCCACAGCTTCTTGCTCAGTGTTGTTCAGTGTTCCTCTACTCATGAGAGCTGGAAAATGATAGCATCCTAGGTATACTTTAACTGATGAACAAATGAGGAAAATGTGCTAAAGAGACATACTGGAATTCTATTCAGCTCGTAATGAGTAATGAAATTTATAGGGAACTAATGAAATTAGAAAATATCACACTGAGTGAAGTGACCCAGAACCAAAAAGACAAACACCATATGTTGCTGCTTTCTTGTATATTCTGGCTTATAATCTTTAGAGAAATTTATAGCCTTAAATAGCCACAGAAACCAAGAAAATGGGATCTGCATCTTTGCAATATTTGTTAGCTGTTGTCTTAATGATGTGAGGTAGATGGAATCTCAGTGCACTTTTAAGTTACAATTAGCCAATTGCTACAGATTGTGAACCTTTCTCTGTAGGTTTATTGGCCATTTGTACATCGTTCTAGAATGGTCTGTTATTTCATTAGCTCTCTCCCATGTTTATATATTACTCCTCCGTCAGATGTGTATAGTCAGCAAATAGTTTCTCTTAATTCTGTAAGCTGCCTCTTCACTTCAATTAATTGTTTCCTTTGCCTGGAACAATACTTTTAATTACATGAAATTGTTTTGTCAATTTCTGATATTATTTCCTGTGCAATTGTAGCACTTTTCAGAAAGCCTTCATCCATGCTCATATCTTAAGGCATCTGCCCTATATTTTACCCTTGCACTTGCAGAGTTTCTGGTCTTATATTAAA
This sequence comes from Rattus norvegicus, assembly GCF_021556685.1. Lineage (NCBI taxonomy): Eukaryota > Metazoa > Chordata > Mammalia > Rodentia > Muridae > Rattus > Rattus norvegicus. The sequence goes on along the minus strand of NC_141544.1, from coordinate 21,766,353 downwards.
GTCTTTGATCCATTTGTAATTGATTTTTGTACTGGCTAAGAGATAGGGATCTTGTTTCATTTTTTTCTGCATGTGTATAGCCAGCTTCCAAGCACATTTTGTGGAAGATATTATCTTTTCTACAATGTATACTTATTTAAAGGCATATTTGTATTCTATTTGAAATTTTTTCCTAAAATTTTGTAATTTATTGTGGTATGTGCATGCTGGCATGTGCATGACATTGATATTTTTTAATAGAAAACCAAGGAAAACTTCATGGGGTTGCTTTTTTCTTTCAGGGTATCAAACTTGGGTTAAAACCCCACAGAGAATTGCCTTTAATCATTGAGCAATCTTTCTTGTCATCTCATTGCATTATTTTATATGTTTATTATCTTCTTTTGTTTTATTAAATAGTCTTATAATTAGTCTTTTAAATTCATTATTTCAGATTTCACTTTATCTCTCTCTCATTAAAGAACACTACAGAAGCAGGAGTGGCTTGAGGCCAGTCTACTTTACAGAGAGAGTTTAAGGACAGCCAGGGCTACACAGAAAAACTCTATCACAGAACACACACACACACACACACACACACACACACACACACACACACACTCACACACATGCACGCACACACACACACACGTACATGAGTAACTCTTGGTCCTAATATCCAGAATTATGTCATGTTTATGTTTTTTCTTTTCAAGTTAGTGATTTGTTTCTTCCCTGAACACCTGTGTTTTTTATATGAAATCAAGGACTTTGCTTTTTAAAAATGTCTTTTCTTTCTTTCTTTTGTTCTCTCTTTCTTTCTTTCTTTCTTTCTTTCTTTCTTTCTTTCTTTCTTTCTTTCTTTCTCTCTTCCTTCCTTCCTTCCTTCCTTCCTTCCTTTCTTTCTTTCTTTCTTTCTTTCTTCCTTCCTTCCTTTCTTTCTTTCTTTCCTTCTTAATGTACTTAATCTGCATTTAGTAATCTCTGCGACGGATCTGAATATTTTCCATATATGAACATCTTTCTTTGTACTATTCTGTTCATTCACAACGGCATTCCACAGAACACAATGCAGTGTTTATAATAAGGAATCAAGGACATTTCTAAAAAGATGTCATTTTTTTCATTTTTAAACTGCATTTAATAATCTCTGGAATAGATGTGGTTCGTTTGAGGTTGTGAACACAGTTCTTCATATTTTTCAGAACATTGACACAGGCATTCTAACCTAACACAATATGAGCATGCCCATGAGTAACTTGTTGTCTTATAATCTAGAATTGTGACATGCTTTTTGTTTTGTTTCAAGTTAGAAATGTTTCTTTTCTTGTTATTATAAGACATCAAGGACCTTGCTTTAAAAAAGTCTTTTTTTTCTTTATTTTGTTTTTATTCTTTCCTATTCAATCTGCTTTTGGTAATCTCTGCAATGGATGTGTATTTTTTGCCTATGTGAACAGAGTTGTTCATATTTTCCTGTTCATTCACCCAGGCTTTTCACAGAACACAATACAGTGTTTTTAATAAGAGATCAAGGATGATTCTTTTAAAAAGTCCTCTTTTTTATTGCATGTTCAAACTACATTTAGTACTATGTGCAATAGATGTGGTTTTTCTGTGGTATATGTATATGGAAGTATATGCATACATATATGCATGAAATAATTATTGAAAAGAGGTCATGACTTTGAAGAAGAGTAAGGAGGGTTATGTAGGAGGGTTTGGAGGAAGCAATGGGAATTGTTCTAATTATATTATAATTAAGAAAAGACATTATGGTGGAATTGGTGTTCCTCAAATGGGTCATACTGCTAGTATTCTAATATTTCTTGAATTTGTATGTTGGTATTTGCGTCTCTTGGAGTAAGTTCCATGGTAGGTTCTCCTGTTTGCTTTTGTTTGCATATCAGCTCTTCTTTCTGTTGAAGTGTTTCCAGTATTCCAGTGGGACTTCATTGTAGTAAGTGAGGTCTTGTAGTAGTTGAATGGGGTGTAATTCAGTACCTAGGTCTTTAATCTACATATACAGAGGATAGACATCTCCAACATAACTATAATAGTGGGATCTTAACTTCATAAACAACCCGAATTAGCAGCTATATCACTATGTGAATATCATGATAACCAGTTAAATCCCAGTAGAGTATTAAACTTCACTCTCTTGGGACAAAGAAGCAAGGGAATGTGGCACGTAGCCAATAATTACTCAGATTACAAATTGAAGTAGACTGAGTAAATAAAGGGAATAGCCTTAAACTAACTGAAAAAAGAATTGGAATGAGAACAGTATACAGATAAAAGAAGCTGGGAAGTGTTGGAATTCACAAAGTTTCAACAATATTCATGATAATAGAAAGTTAGAATTGAAAAGTTAAACCTGGTGAGGGTGCAGAAGCAAGAAGAGACATAGGAGTTGCAGGCTGGAATTAGAGGGAAATATTATGGGATGTGTATAGGGAGAAACGTAGAGAACACGGAATGGGTGCAGAACCAGGCAGAGAAATAATACGATCTAATTAAGCATTATAAAAATAGATGTAAGGACATTTAGATAAATTGCACAAGAGAGGATATGTTTTAGAAAAGACACAGTGAAATGAAGTAAATTAAAACACGGAGGCAGTTACAGTATCTTCCCTGGTATCATAAACTTTTAATTCCTCCCTTCTCTGTGATACTGTGGGACAACGTGTGATGGAAGAAGCACGGTGTTCAGTTTTATTTAGACTCTTGGATGAGAAGCTTTTATCTAGCTGTGTCTGTGTCTTAGTCTGTATCTGCTTTATTCAGTCTCCATACCGTTTCGTATCAGGCTGCTGTTGTGATTAGGTGGATCTCCCATCTGTCCTGAGTTCAAGGGTGAACATCTCAATTGCTTGTATTGCCACTCACACAGGCAGTCATGATGCATGATTGCATCTTCAGGCTCACACATCACACATCGTCTTGTTTCCACAGTCGGAAGAGGCCCTGCTCCAGTCCACAGTGTATCCAGAACCTGGTTTCATCTTTACAGTCCAATTGGTATTTCCTTTCCTCTATAGTGCAGCTGCTTGAAGAAGACACATGACCTTTCTGAAAGTCCCCAATGGCTTGACTGCCCCCTGTTCACATGCATGGTAAACAGCTATTTAGGGAGCACTGCACTGTAGATGGACTCCAGATTCAGTCCCGTTCTTTGCAGAGAGGTCGTACCTGATGTAGTCTCTGTGCTCTCAGATAATCAATCCCTTTTGTAGGAGAAGTGAACAATGTTTATTATCTTGAATATTTTCTTTCACCAGATTACAACCAGAACACACCCGGGATGTGTTCTTATCAAGGAACATGAACATATGTGTGTGTGTGTGTGTGTGTGTGTGTGTGTGTGTGTGTGTGTGTACCTACTAATTAGGCTAGGCTGAAAGGTCAATAAGCCCCAGGAATCAACTGTCTCTACTTCTCTAGAACTAGGATTAGAAGGGTGTTCCTCCAAACCTGTGCTTTTACATTCAGTTATGTGAATTGAACTCAATTCCTTGTACTTGTATTAAAAGCATTCTATTAGCTGAGCCATCTCCCCTGTTACCTGTACTTTTTAATAAGGGTACTTTTCATGTGTTTTCTTACAGTAATGCTTTCTACAGATAACTGTACCCTTTAAGAGTTACAGATACTTTAGAAGCACATTTGTATTCTAGGTCTTCTCATTGTAATGTAAAGATTTAGGAAAATCTTTTCTTGTTACATACAAAATGATATTATCTAGAATAAATTTTAGTTTATTAGCCAAACATCTATAGTTGGTCTGAATGGGGCAGAAGGAAAACATGAATTTAACCAGGATTTGTTTGGTTGGATTTCACAAAAATGACTATATTTATACTGTAGATTTAGAGAACACAATAGCTTTCTACAAAACAAAGTTGAATGCCTCAGATGCTGAAGGCCTAAAGGATTATTGAAAAATGGATTCACTTACAATACATACTGGAAAGCAGAATAAGTTGGGCTGTGACGTCAGCAGCAGTTTTAGCAGAAGTGCTATGGTAGCAACAGAGTAGATGCAAGCAAAAAGACAAAAGCTTTTGTCCTAAGTCTTTCTGGTATCTGGACTACTACTGTGGGACTTCACATTTTAATTAATTTAATAAAGACAATTCATTGCAGGAAGATCAATATTTTAACCTTATTTAGATAACCAAACACAGTTATGACAAGGGATTTGTCTCATGGGTAATTCTAGGCCTTGTGAAATTGACAATTAGTAGTAACCATGGCATTTACTAGTGTGGATTAAAAAAATCATGAAACCAGAGAAGAGAGCTTTTATCTGCAGTGACTTTCATAGGTTCTACACTTGTTACTAGTGTATTTTTGGGGTTCCCTGAAGGGCATTTTGCTATGGCTAAGGGCTTCTTAAGAGGGTCTAGCTAACGGCTGAGTCTAAGACTGCCTTGTGCAGTATTCAAAGTCAACAATGCCCTATTGTACATTAGGTTAGCTCTTTCCTTCCAACCATGAGGGTGCTTTGTCTCTCTAGTTTATGCAGTATCCCACCTAGATCAATGTAAGCATGATGCACTTCACAATATACATATATGTATATATATATATATATATATATATATATATATATATATATATATATATATATATATATCAGATGAATGAATAAATGAGCTGCTTGCTTCCCATTCCTGAAGGATAAAAGATCTTCTTGTGTTTTGTTTCCTTAATAATCATCTTTATTTTAAGAAGGGAAAAAACCTAAAATATATTACCTTCTTACTTTTGCCAAATGGAGGATTGAAAACTACATATTTCTCTTCTTTGTTGCAGCAAAAGAACATCTTATTTTTCCACATCTGCATGAAATTCCTTAGGTATTTGTCAAGCCACACTGTCCATTCACAATTATGAAATTCCCTCCTGTGTAACAAATACATTCTTTGTGTCTTTATTCTCAGGCTTATTGCACTGAGTTAAGAGGATTAACCTGGTAGTGGAATCTATTATTCTCTACATTAGCAGAGAAAAAGAAAAGATTAATGTTGCGAAGAAAAATTACAAAGAAATAGTAACATTTATACTTCTCTGCATTTTAATCAAGCTGTTTTGAAGTCCAAGGAACAAATATATTCATTACATATCCTTGCACACACTAAATTTTTTTTTGTGTCTTTGTCACCTTTTTAACTTCATCTATCAATGATCAGGTCTCCTTTTCCAGGTTTTCTTCAATTAGGTACTGAATGATTCTTTTTTAGATACACATTCCTGATGATTGCCCTCTCAGTAGAAATACCACAAGTATTTCATTGACAAAAGTGCCATCCACATCTCAAAGACCTACTGGTTTTTGTTACTACCACTGGCTTGCTAATGTACACTTGATGTTCTAGCTCTATACAATTCATTTTCCCTGAATCTTGTCATTTGTATGTAATCACTGTATAAATAGAACAATCTAATTGCATTTCCTGATAGTTTATGCTTTGAAACTTAGAAAAATTCCTCTGTAACCAAGAGCTCACATATTAATTCTATAAGTAACATTCCCCGAGTTTCACACAGTTTTTAATACCCTTATTCCATTTTACATATCAGTCTTTTTGGCATTGGAATATGTGACATTGGTAACACACATCATTACATTATGTTATTACATAAACATTTTAATAGTTTATAATAGGAGAAGAACCCATGTTTGTGGAGACAAGATAGTGTCAATTCACCATAATTGCTTCTTAAGTGTATTTTATTATCATGAAAATATAATGACCCCTTAGTTGCAATTAACTAAAGGATACATGTTCTAAACTAAGAAACCAGTTTTTTTTATTTTTCAGTGTCATTGGCTTTTACATGTTTGTCACCATTATTATTACTGTGCTTGTTTTGCAAGGTACTTCTATTGATAAAGACTTTTTCTAAGGTAAACATTTACTTCAAGATATTCACTCCTTCTTTAAATGAGGAAAAAGAATACCCTTGGCAGGGAAGGGAGAGGCAAAGATTAAAACAGAGACTGAAGGAACACCCATTCAGAGCCTGCCCCACATATGACCCATACATATACAGCCACCCAATTAGAGAAGATGGACGAAGCAAAGAAGTGCAGGCCTACAGGAACCGGATGTAGATCGCTCCTGAGAGACACAGCCAGAATACAGCAAATACAGAGGCGAATGCCAGCAGCAAACCACTGAACTGAGAATAGGCCCCCGTTGAAGGAATCAGAGAAAGAACTGGAAGAGCTTGAAGGGGCTCGAGACCCCAAAAGTACAACAATGTCAAGCAACCAGAGCTTCCAGGGACTAAGCCACTACCTAAAGACTATACATGGACTGACCCTGGACTCTGACCCCATAGGTAGCAATGAATATCCTAGTAAGAGCACCAGTGGAAGGGGAAGCCCTGGGTCCTGCTAAGACTGAACCCCCAGTGAACTAGACTATGGGGGGAGGGCGGCAATGGGGGGAGGGTTGGGAGGGGAACACCCATAAGGAAAGGGAGGGGGAGGGGGATGTTTGCCCGGAAACCGGGAAAGGGAATAACACTTGAAATGTATATAAGAAATACTCAAGTTAATAAAAAAAAGATATTAATTGGGGTTGGGGATTTAGCTCAGTGGGGTTGGGGATTTAGCTCAGTGGTAGAGTGCTTGCCTAGGAAGCGCAAGGCCATTTCGGTCCCCAGCTCCGAAAAAAAGAACCAAAAAAAAAAAAAAGATATTAGTTAAAAATCTATCCTGACGCTGGGAAACTTTCAATTTCAAAAGTATCTCCAGTGCATAAATAATAGAATAGCAGAGAAGAAAAATTAAAATTTACAAGAATGGCTCCCCTGTCTATTTAGTTTTAGCTCTTGCCACCAACCCCTTAGACTTGACTCCTCCAATCCCCTTGTCTCACTGCCATCTTTCCCATCAAACAATTGCTTTCCCTTTGATTTTCCTTCCACCTTCAATTCTCACTGCCTTCTAACACTTCGAGCAAGGATTCTCAAGGATTCGTTTTCTCTCTGCCCTCCCAGAGCCACCTTATTTCTCTCTCAACATTCTTTCCCACTTTGATTCAGGCTTTCATTGTTCAACTGCACCGATGATGTCTAGCTAGATTTTCTGAAGTAATGAATTACAAAGAACTGAACCCTAATTGGCAATAATTTCTTAAGCTACATTTCCAACTATTTTCAGAATGTTTCCTCTTGAAACATCCAATATCCTTATAAAATTTAATTTTCTAAATTTGGGTTCCATTCTTGTTGCATATAAATTTACATGTAGAGACATAAATTTTTCTGCTAGAGACCTAAAATATATAAAATTATCAGCATTTTGCCTGTCCTTAACTCATAATCAACTGTGTAACCTACTTTATTCAACAAACAAACAAGAAAATACAAGACCTTGCAACACCCACACATGCTGGTGATGCTAAGAAACTGTAGAGATGGAATTTACACACCATTTATTTTTGTAGCCAAAACACAGGGTATCCTTTACTCAAGGAATTTTAAGTACATCCTATGTTGTTACACCTTATATTATACTGACTGCATAGCCAATATCCTGAGTCTTCCTATTCACAGTTTCCTTTGGCCAACGTGTTCTCAACAATAGCTTTCCCCAGTTACTAGTCACCATGGGTTCACTCCTCAGCTTTTTGCGTTGAACTCTTAGATTCCGCATATGAGGATATGTGGTATGCATCTTTCATGTGTGAGACATGGTGGTACGCACTTCATAAGATCATGGAATAATCAGAGAATAGAGAGCAAGACCGTTTATTGTACAACTTGTAGCCCCAAAGGGCAGGTGCTCCAATTGAGTGCAGAGAACATATTTAAAATCCCAGCTTAAGCTAGTCCTTTGTTTGTTCCTTCCTTCCTTCCTTCCTTCCTCCCTTCCTCCCTTCCTCCCTTCCTCCCTTCTTTCCTTCCTTCCTTCCTTTCTTTTTTCTCCCTCACCCTCCTTCCTTCCCTCCTTCCCTCCTTCCCTCCTTCCTTCCCTCCCCTTCTCCCCCCTCTCTTCCTCCTTCCTTTCCTTTTTTTCTTTGCTGAGTGACCTGGAGAGTGCACTGTTACAGGCAATCTAGGTCTCAACTTTCACTTTTTCCCACTCATTTACTTTTTTCTCAGCAAAGTCCATGAGGGCATTAACTGCCACGATGGGTATATGGCTTATTTTAGAGCTTATCATGTGCCAAACTTCAAAGGAAACTTGACTCTTGGTAATTTTCTACCATAAACCTCTACCTTGTATGGGAAATTATCTACCTAGCTAAGTTCCAGAGGGCATAGCTAGACTAGCAGGTCTAGGCAGGGGACTAGTATTTTCTGTTTATTTGTAATTACCCCCAAGTAAGTTTAAAGAATATTTGAAAGTGAAATATCAGATTTTATTTCTTACACATAATTAGTATATTTAAATCAGTTTAATGCTATTCAGATTTGCTCACATTGCCTCAGTGGACAGACATTATGATTATGATTATGATTATGATTATGATTATGATTATTATAGTCTGAGTGACCATGATATTCAGTTTATCCAAAGCTAGACTTTATCTATGTGTCTTTTGCTGGACTTTTAGACACATTTTAGATTGGTAATGTTAGTTTTGATAAGGTATAATCTCTAAAGATATTAATAATGAATTTTTCTACCTTCTCAAATTTGTATCCATTTCTAAATTTTGTGGGCTAACTTGCATTAAGAGCCCCTGGGTTTCTGAATCTGGTGTCACTAAGTAGGTCTACACAAAATATCCATTGAAAGAGATTGATGCCAACTGAGAATATACCAAATTTTATGTGAAAAATAAATACCAATTTCCTTAGGACTTTCTGCAAATATTTGTAGTGTTATTTATATCTCCCTGTGTCCAGATACTGTCTGTTTCTTTCCCCATTCCTATTCAACCTATTCTCCTATTCTCCTATTTTTTCCTTCAAGAGAATTAAATTGCTTATTGATTATACATGATAATGGATGATGCACAAGGTTCAGTCCTATCTCTTATTTAATTTGATACCATTATTCAATGCCGATATGACAAAGGGTATGTCAACAGCCATTTTATAACCAAATTGTGACTTTGCTTGGATTATCCAATCAACGAAGAAACTCATTAAAGTCACAAGAGTAACTGGCAGTTTAACTACTCTAAGCTTTCTGAAGACAATGGATTCTTCATTCAAGCAGCCATAAATTAATTCTAAATAGAACATGACACCACTAGAAAGAATTCTAATTTCACACTGATGAGGAAATTTACCAAGATGGTTTCAAAGTAGAATAACTTTACACACACACACACACACACACACACACACACACACACACACAGAAACACACACACACACAGAGAGAGAGAGAGAGAGAGAGAGAGAGAGAGAGAGAGAGAAAGAGAGAGAGGAATATATTATGAATCATGATCAGATATATTTAGCAATTTAGGATCAATAGGCATAAAAAAGGTCTAGAGAGAAAAACCCTTTATTTTAATGCTTTATAACTCCTATAGAACAAAAACTAAAATAACCTGTTTTAGTCACAAACACCAAACACAGTCCTGGAGGTTTTTTTCTCCCCCAAATACATGAATATGGCCTAAAACATGTCTTCTTTTCAGTGGCTAGACCCTCCCACCACTGTGCTTGGCTGTGTTCACAAATCTGTTGCAATCTGTAGCTTCCCATACCTTCTGTTTCTGTTCCTGTTGACCTTTGTTTCTTAGCAGTAATTAGAAATGTTGCTGTTGCCACAGCTGCTGTTCTTGCTTTTGAAACCATATAGCCACTTGGTTTTTGTGGTCCAGCAAAGTGTTAGCCTCCACCACCAAAAGGGCAGAGTGTCTATCTTCTAAATATTCTCCTTTCATTAGCCCAGAAATTAAAGACTGATTGTCATAATTGACAACATTCTATCATCTCCAAAATTGTTTCCATCATTACCAAATCCATTATAGCCATCCCCACTGCCAACATGCTAGTCTGCCACTAGCATGGCTTCACCAAAGTTAACACCACCACTGAAGTTTCCTTCTTGACCAAAATTTTCATGACCCAAAACCACTTCCGCCAGCAAAGTTTCTGAAACTAATTTAACCTTTATTCCTGGATGAAGCTCTAGCTATCTCTTGCTTTGACAGAGTGTTTCTTCATGGATTGGTCATTCACAGTACAGGATTTTTAACAATCTTATCCTCAGAGTCTTGTTCATCAAATGTCTACTGTTTCTGCCTGTCATGATTTCAGTTACTTCATTTTTTCTCCATACCTACATTGATTGCTGAAGTTTGGGGTTCCTAAATAGAAAATAGGAAACTATAATGCAATAACTCATGTTCTAAAATGTACTGGACTGTTTGCCTTTCAATTTACAGAGGGTGTACCAGAATAAACACCTCTTCAAGACTGTAAAAAATTATCTCATTTGTGATGTCTTTTAGTGTCTTCTTTAAGACTATGAAAAAGTCTTTGTCACCCGGTCTCTGAGAGTCGTTTCTGGACTCAGCTCCTACATGTTCCGTAGTTCTTCCTTCCGCTGCTGTGTGTCTTCTTGCATAGCTGCACCCACTTCCTGTCTGGTCGTAAATGTGACATAGTTCCTGGATCACATGGTGTTTGGATATTTCATAAACACCTAGCCCATGAGTGTTCTCTATTGCTCAGAACAGCTCCTCAGACACTTGTAGGTTGTTTTGGTGAAGAGCTTCCACAGCTCTCCAACTTCTTTAGGAAACTTTTGACTTAGACACAATGGCAGAGAGGTGAAAGCCTTCAGAGGTGCTTCAGCTACAGTGTCAGTAGGCAGAAAAAGGCATTGTTCTCTTTTATTGTTCACACTAATGCAGTCTATCTTGCTTCTTGAAATTCATCCTTTGTTCCCCATTTAAGTTCCTGATTTCTATACACAGTTAAAAATCAAGTCTAACATTGTCAAGTGAATTTGTCTTTTGAATCTGGGGTTACCTCACTAAGAATAATTCTTTCTAGTTCTATATAATTGTAAATTTTACAATTTTGCCTTTTTTCCATTTATTCCAATAAAATTCCATTGTGTAAATGTACCACATTTTTAAAAATATAACCATCCATTGACATCTAGACTGTTATCATTCCCATTTAGAAAAAGTCATGTTGAAACCTATTACTGTAGCAGCTTCCATATCAATGCACACATACATACATATAAAATAAGTTCAAATGGGACCACCCAATAATTAGACAACCACATCTTTACAAGATATCATAGACAAAGAAACAAATGTCCACTGATAGTAAAGGCTTAGCTCTCTTGAGTTGTTGGCAAGTGAGTTCCCATAGACCCCCGAATATTTCATGTTGGCAATGCTCTTGATTGCTCTGCAGAACTTAATAGTAGGATCCTATTGCTAAAGAAAATACATACTTTGAATCATAGAACATGGAGAAATTAAGTTTGTACTCCCTCAAAGCTTCATTTCTACTGACTAGCTTTCAAAGTCCAATGTACATTATTAAAATTAATCACCAATCATATCCATCTATGAAACATGTGAGTACAGTAATTCCCATGACAGAGCATGCTCACTAGTATAATAGTGGCACAGATGTCATCAGAGTAACCAACTCATTTTTTTATTGGATTTATATTTCACTTTACAAGTTGAAACCACACAGCAAACATTATCTGGAAAAGGAACTTGTGACTAGCTATACCATGATAACCAATTTTTCTGCTAATGGATATATTATTAAAGAGACCGCTAAGTACTTACTTTGTATTGATAGAGTAATACATTTCTCAATCCTTATTAGTGAAGTTTCTTTATACAGTAAATAGCAAGTAACACATACACCCAAAACTGGCCAACTTGTGCAAATGAGAGAGATTGTAGGTGACTCTGCCTGAATGAAATATTTATTGTAGAAGGCTCAGTGATCATTATTGACAAGGGGTAGAAAGATTGTAAAAGCCATAGTGGCTAGAACACTAATGGGTAGACTACTAAGGTCCTTTACTAAGGTCAAACACATAAACTTATTTGGGTAGCAAAAACTACACTTGATGCTTTATTTTTCTTTTAAAACATAAGATGACACAAAATTGCATGGGTAGAGATGATCAGATGGATCTTGTATTAGTGGACAGAGGGTCTGAGTATAATCAAATACATTGTACAAAATTTTCCAATAACTTACAAAAATGTTTTTAACAAATGGAAAACAAAAAAATAAGAATGTCTGAGTCTCTTGTTAAAATGTAAACTCCGAAATACAGGGCATCAAGTGGAAGGATAGAGTTGCCACCCCAGTCAAAAACTCTGACCTAGAATTGTTTCTGTCTAAAGAACTACAGAGATAAAACTAGAGAAGAGACTAGGGGAAAGAAGGTAAGGTGATTGGCCCAAATTGGGATCCAGCTCAAGAGGAGGTTCGAAGGTCTGACACTATTATTGATGATAATGGTGTGCTTACAGACAGGAGCCCAGCATGGCTGCCCACCACTGAGAGGCCCAACAAGCAGCTGAAAGAGTCAGATGTAGTTACTTGCACCAAACCAAAGGACAGAAACTGGGGACTCCTGTGGTTGAATGAGGGAAAGGCTGGAAGAAACTGAAGAAGAGGCAACCCCATAGGAGGCAACCATCAGTCTCAACTAACCTGGATCCCTAAGATCTTTGAGACACTGAGCCACCAACCAGGCATCATACACTAGCTGATATGAGGCACCCAACACATATACAGCAGAGGACTGCTTGGTGTGGCCTCAGTGAGAGAAGATACACATAACCCTCAAAAGACTTGAGGCTCCAGGAGTGCGGAGGTCTGGTGGAGTGGGGGTGGGGGTAGGAGTTGGGTGTTGGGGGTGGGAATAACCTCTTGGAGATGAGAGAGGAGGAATGGGTTGAGGAACTGTCTGAAGGAAGAACAGGAGGGGGATAAGGACTGGACTATAAAAAAAATTAATGAATAATAATAGTTTTCAGTTTCCAACTGTGCCCAGAGCTGATCCCGGAACACAGCTCTCTGTACCCAGATCCCGTGGGTAGAGATCTGGATTCTCGGAAGTATAGACAATCCTGAGAGCACAGGTGAGCTGCTCACATTCCTGGCCCAAGAAGAACCTTCCTGGAGTCCTCTGGAAACAGGAACCATGGAGCAGTCTGGGACAGGATCCTTCTAGTTTCTGCCTGCTCCTAGAACTGACGCTAGGATGAAGCTCTCTGTACCAAGATCCCTTGGGTAGAGAGCTGGATTCTCAGAAGTGCTGACTACCCTGAGAGCACAGATCCTGTTGGGAAAAAAACAGTCTTCAGGAGTGCTGACACACAGGCTTAGAGGAGGGTCAAGGCACTGTCAGACACAGCAAGACCAGCTAACACTGGAGATAAGCAGATAATGAGAGGCAAGCACAAGAACCTAAGCAACAGAAACCAAGGCCACTTAGCATCATGAGAACCCAGTTGTCCACCACAGCAAACCCTAGATAACCGGACATATCGAAAGAGCCAGATTTTGATTTAAAACTCACATCTCATGATGATAATAGAGGATTTTTAAGAAGGACATAAATAACTCCCTTAACAAAATTAAGGACAACACAGGTAAACAGGTAGAAGCCCTTAAAGAGGAAACACAAAAGATCCCTTAAAGAATTACAAGTTAAGGACCATCTAGGATCTAAAAATGGAAATAGAAACAAATGACATGTAGGAATCTGTGGTGTGGAGTTTACCACTGCAGTTGACTAAGCATCTTCCACAACCAGAAAAGGGAAAAACACAAAGCTTAAGTCTCACCACTGTCCTTCTGTTGGTTAGTTTCCCTAAATTAACCAACCCCATCATCCACCATTATTCACACATCTTAACTACGTACTTTGCTCATTCCTTGTTATTTAAGGAAATATATTTTTATTGGATATTTTTTATTTACATTTCAAAGGTTATTCTTTTTCCCTTTTTCTGGACCATAGCCCCCTAACCCATTCTATAAGGGTGTTCCCCCTCCCCAACCAACCCCCTTTCCACCTCCCCACGCTGACATTCCCCTACACTGGGGGGGTCCAGCCATGGTAGGACCAAGGACTTCTCCTCCCATTGGTGCCCAACAAGGCCATTCTCTGCTACATAGGCAGCTGGAGTTCATGGATCTGTCCATGTGTAGTCTTTGGATATTGGTTTAGTCCCTGGGAACTCTGGTTGTTTGTATTGTTTTTCTTATGAGATCACAAGCCCCTTCAGGTCCTTCAATCCTTTCTGTAATTCCTTCAACGGGGGTTCTGTTCTCAATTCAATGGATTGCTGTTAGCATTTGCCTTTGTATTTGATATTCTCTGGCTGAACCTCTCAGGAGAAGGCTTTATCAGGCTCCTGTTAGCATGCACTTCTTGGCTTCATCAATATTGTCTAGTTTTGCTGGAGATACATATATATATATACATATACATATATATATACATATATACATATACATATACATATACATATACATATACATATACATATACATATACATATACATATACATATACATATACATATACATATACATATACATATACATATACATATACATATACATATACATATACATATACATATACATATACATATACATATACATATACATATACATATATATGCTGTATACCTAGGTGGGGCAGGCTCTGAATAACAATTCCTTCATTCTCTGCTCCAAACCGTCTCCATATCCCCTCCTATGAATATTTTTGTTCTCCCTTTTAGGAAGAAATGAAGCATCCCCACTTAGGCCATCCTTCTACTTGAACTTCATGTGGTCTGTAGATTGTATCTTGAGGAATTGGAGCTTTTGGGTTAATAACCACTTATCAGTGAGTGCTGACACACCTGAGAACAGAGATCTGGCTAAAAGAATCAGGTCTACAGGAGTGCTGGCACACAGACTTACAGGAGGGTCAAACCACTGTCAGAGACAACAAGACAAGCTAACACCAGAGATGACCTTATGGCAAGAGGCAAGAACAGGAACCTAAGCAACAGAAACCAAGACTACTTGGCATCATCAGAGCCCAGTTCTCCTACCAAAGCACATACTGGGTATCCCAACACACAGGAAAAGCAATTTGAATTTAAAATCACATCTCATTATGATTATAGAGGACATTAAGAAGTACATAAATAATTCCCTTAAAGAAATACAGGTCAACCCAGGTAAACAAGTAGAAGTGCTTCAAGAAGAAACACAAAAATCCCTTAAAGAATTAGAGGAAAACACAGCCAAACAGGTGACAGCATTGAACAAAACCATCCAGGATATAAAATGGGAATAGAAACAATAAAGAAATGACAAAGGGGTACAACCCTGATGATAGAAACCCTAGGGAAGAAATTAAGTCATACATGCAAGCATTACCCACAGAACACAAGGAATAGAAGAGAGAATCTCAGGGGCAGAAGATACCATGGGACACAATGACAGGACTACCAACGAAAATTAAAAACAAAAACAGCTCCTAAGACAAAACATTCAGAAAATACAGGGCACAATGAAAAGATCAAACGTAAGGATAATAGCAGAAGAGAGTGAAAACGTCCACCTTAAAGGACCAGTATATATCTTCGACTAAATTAAACAAGAAAACTTCCCTAACATAAAGAAAGAGATGCCTAAAAATAGACATGAAGTCTACAGAATTTCGAATAGATTGGACCAGAAAAGAAATTTCTCCTGTAACATAATAGTCAAAGCACCAAATATCAAAACAGAATATTAAAAGCAATAAGAAAAAATTCGATTTACATATAAAAGCATATCTATAAGAATTATATCAGACTTCTCACCAGCGACTCTGACAGCCAGAAGAACCTGGGCAGATTTCACATAGACCCTAAGAGAGCACAAATGCCAGCCCTGGCTAATATACCCAGCAAAACTCTTAATTAACATAGATGGAGAAACCAAGATATTCCATGGCAAAACCAAATTTACACAATGTGTTTCCACAAATCCAGCGCTACAAAGGATAATAGATGGAAAACTACAACACAAGGAGGGAGAAACTACACCTAGAAAAAACAAGAAAGTAATCTAATTTCAACTATCTTAAAAGAAGATAGCCACACAAACCTAATTCCTCTTCTAACAACAAAAATAACAAGAAAAAACAATCATTGATCCCTAATATCTGTCAATATAAATGGACTCAATTCCCCAATAAAAAGAAATAGACTAACAGACTGGATATGTAAAGAGGACCCAGCATTTTGCTGCATAGAGGAAACACACCTCAGTGAAAAAGACAGACAGTATCTCAGAGTAAAAGTCTGAAAAACAATTTTAAAAGCAAATGGTCCCAAGAAACAAGCTTTTTTTTGTTATACTTTTTTTCCTTTTTTTCTTTATTAATTTGAGTATTACTTTTTTACATTTAGAATGTTATTCCCTTTCCCAATTTCCAGGCCAACATCCCCTAATCCCTCTCCCTCCCCTTTTATATGGCTGTTCCCCACCCCATCCTCCTCCCATTAGTGCCTTCCCCCCAACAATCATGTTCACTGGGGGTTCAGCCATGGCAGGACCAAGGGCTTCCCCTTCCACTGGTGCTCTTACTAGGATATTCATTGCTACCTATGAGGTCAGAGTCCAGGGTCAGTCCATGTATAGTCTTTGGGTAGTGGCTTAGTCACTGGAAGCTCTGGTTGGTTGGCATTGTTGTTCATATGGGGTCTCGAGGCCCTTCAAGCTCTTCCAGTCCTTCTCTGATTCCTTTAACAGGGGTCCCTTTCTCAGTTCAGTTGCTGGCATTTACCTATGTATTTGCTCTATTCTGGCTGTATCACTCTGAGAGATCTACATCCGGTTCCTTTCGGCCTGCACTTCTTTGCTTCATCCATCTTGTCTAATTGGGTAGCTGTATATGTAAGGGCCAAGTGTGGGGCAGGCTCTGAATGGATGTTCCTTCTGCCTCTGTTTTAATCTTTGGCTCCCTATTCCCTGCCAAGGGTATTCTTGTTCTCCTTTTTAAGAAGGAGTGAAGCATTCGCATTTTGATCATCCGTCTTGAGTTTCATGTGTACTAGGCATCTAGGGTAATTCAAGCATTTGGGCTAATAGCCACTTATCAATGAGTACATTCCATGTGTGTTTCTCTATCATTGGGTTACCTCACACAGGATGATATTTTCCAGTTCCATCCATTTGCCTATGAATTTCATAAAGTCATTGTTTTTGATAGCTGAGTAATATTCCATTGTGTAGATGTACCACATTTTCTGTATCCATTCCTCTGTTGAAATTAAAGGGAAATGAAAAGGGAGACATAACTACAGAATCAGAGGAAATACAAATAATCATCAGATCCTAGTACAAAAGCCTATATTCAACAAAACTTGAAAATCTGCAGGAAATGGACATTTTCCTAGACAGATACCAGGTACCGAAGTTAAATCAGGAACAGATAAACCATTTAAACAACCCCATAACTCCTAAGGAAATAGAAGCAGTAATTAAAGGTCTCCCAACCAAAAAGAGCCCAGGTCCAGACAGGTTTAGTGCAGAATTCTATCAGACCTTCATAGATGACCTCATACCAATATTATTCAAACTATTCCACAAAATTGAAACAGATGGATCACTACCGAATTCCTTCTATGAATCCACAATTACTCTTATACCTAAACCTCACAAAGACCCAACAAAGAAAGAGAACTTCAGACCAATTTCCCTTATGAATGTCGATGCAAAAACACTCAATAAAATTCTGGCAAACCAAATCCAAGAGCACATCAAAACAGTCATCCACCATGATCAAGTAGGCTTCATCCCAGGCATGCAGGGATGGTTTAATATATGGAAAACCGTCAACGTGATCCATTATATAAACAAACTGAAAGAACAAAACCACATGATCATTTCATTACATGCAGAGAAAGCATTTGACAAAATTCAACACCCCTTCATGATAAAAGTCCTTGAAAGAATAGGAATGCAATGGTCATACCTAAGCATAGTAAAAGCCATATACAGCAAACCAGTTGCTAACATTAAACTAAATGGAGAGAAACTTGAAGCAATCCCACTAAAATCAGGGACTAGACAAGGCTGCCCACTTGCTCCCTACTTATTAAATATAGTTCTTGAAGTTCTAGCCAGAGCAATCAGACAACAAAAGGAGATCAAGGGGATACAGATTGGAAAAGAAGAAGTCAAAATATCACCATTTGTAGATGATATGTTACTATATTTAAGTGATCCCAAAAGTTCCACCAGAGAACTACTAAAGCTGAAAAACAAATTCAGTAAAGTGGCTGGGTATAAAATTAACTCAAATAAATTAGTAGCCTTCCTCTACACAAAAGAGAAACAAGCCGAGAAAGAAATTAGGGAAAGGACACCCTTCATAGTAGTCACAAAGGATATAAAGTACCTCAGTGTGACTTTAACCAAGAAAGTAAAAGATCTGTAAAGTAAAAACCTCAGGCCTCTGAAGAAAGAAATTGAAGAAGACCTCAGAAGATGGAAAGATCTCCCATGTTCATGGATTGGCAGGATTAATATACTAAAAATGGCCATTTTACCATAAGTGATCTACAGATTCAATGCAATCCCCATCAAAATTCTAATCCAATTCTTCAAAGAGTTAGACAGAACAATTTGCAACTTCGTCTGGAATAACAAAAAACCCAGGATAGCTAAAACTATCCTCAACAATAAAAGGAATTCTGGGGGAATCACTATCCCTGAACTCAAGCAGTATTACAGAGCAATAGTGATAAAAACTGCATGGTATTGGTACAGAGACAGACAGATAGACCAATGGAATAGAATTGAAGACCCAGAAATGAACCCACACACCTATGGTCACTTGATTTTTGACAAAGGAGCCAAAACCATCCAATGGAAAAAAGATAGCATTTTCAGCAAGTGGTGCTGGTTCAACTGGAGGTCAACATGTAGAAGAATGCAAATCGATCCATGCTTATCACCCTGTACAAACCTTAAGTCCAAGTGGATCAAGGACCTCCACATCAAACCAGGCACACTCAAACTAATAGACAAAAAAGTGGGGAAGCATCTGGAACACATGGGCACTGGAGAAAACTTCCTGAACAAAACACCAATGGCTTATGCTCTAAATCAAGAATCGACAAATGGGATCTCATAAAACTGCAAAGCTTCTGTAAGGCAAAGGACACTGGTTAGGTCCAAATGGCAACCAACAGATTGGGAAAAGAACTTTACCAATCTTACAACACATAGAGGGCTTATATCCAAAATATACAAAGAACTCAAGATGATAGACCATAGGGAGACAAATAACCCTATTAAAAATGGGGTTCAGAGCTAAACAAAGAATTCACAGCTGAGGAATGCTGAATGGCTGAGAAACACCTAAAGAAATGTTGAACATCTTTAGTTATAAGGGAAATGCAAATCAAAACAACCCTGAGATTTCACCTCAGACCAGTGAGAATGGCTAAGATCAAAAACTCAGGTGACAGCAAATGCTGGCAATGATGTGGAGAAAGAGGAACACTCCTCCATTTGTTAGTGGGATTGCAGACCAATACAACCATTCTGGAAATCAGTCTGGAGATTCCTCGGAAAATTGGACATTGAACTACCTGAGGACCCAGCTATACCTCTCTTGGGCATATACCCAAAAGATGCCCCAACATATAACAAAGACACATGGTCCACTATGTTCATAGCAGCCTTATTTATAATAGCCAGAAGCTGGAAAGAACCCAGATGCCCTTCAACAGAGGAATGGCTATAGAAAATGTGGTACATCTACACAATGGAATATTACTCAGCTATCAAAAACAATGACTTTATGAAATTCATAGGCAAATGGAACTTGAAAATATCATCCTGAGTTAAGTAACCCAGTCACAGAAAAACACACATGGTGTGCACTCATTGATAAGTGCCTATTAGCCTAAATGCTTGAATTGCTCTAGATGCACAGAACACATGAAACTCAAGATGAATGATCAAAATGCGAATGCTTCACTCCTTCTTTAAAAGGGGAACAAGAATACCCTTGGCAGGGAATAGGGAGATTAAGATTTAAGATTAAAACAGAGGTAGAAGGAACGAACACCTATTTAGAACCTGACCCACATGTGGCCCATACATATACAGGCACCAAAGTTGATAAGATGGATGAAGCAAAGAAGTGCGGGGCTGGGGATTTAGCTCAGTGGTAGAGCGCTTAGTGCAAGGCCCTGGGTTCGGTCCCCAGCTCCAAAAAAGAAGTGCACTCCCACAGGAACCGGATGTAGATCTCTCCTGAGAGACACACCCAGATTACAGCAAATACATAGGCGAATGCCACCAGCAAACTACTGAACTAAGAACGGGACCCCATTGAAGGAATCATAGAAGGGACTGGAAGAGCTTGAAGGGGCTCGAGACCCATATGAACAACAATGCTAACCAACCAGGGCTTCCAGGGACTAAGCCACTACCCAAAGACTATACATGGACTGACCCTGGGCTCCAACTACATAGGTAGCAATGAATAGCCTAGAATGGGCATAAGTGGAAGAGGAAGCCCTTGGTCCTGCCAAGACTGAATGCCCAGTGAATGGGATTGTTGATGGGAGGGCAGTAATGGGGGGAGTATGCGGAGGGGAACACCCATATAGAAGGGGAGGGGGAAAGGTTAGGGGGATGTTGGCCAGGAAACCGGGAAAGGAAATAACAATCGAAATGTAAATAAGAAATACTAGTTAATAAAGAAAAAAAACAATGACTTCATGAATTCATAGGCAAATTGATAGTACTAGACAATGTCATCCTGAGTAAGGTAATCCAATCACAAAAAACACACATGGTATGGACTCACTGATAAGTGGACATTAGCCCAAATGCTCGAATTACCCAAGATTTAATCCACAGGCCACATGAAGCTCAAGAAGGATGACTAAAATGCGGATGCTTTAGTACTTCTTAGAAGGTGGAACAAAAATATTAGTAGAAGGAGATACTAAAACAAAGTTTGGAGCTAAGACTGAAGAAAAGATCATCCACAGTCTGCCCCACCCAGTGTTTCAGCCCATATACATATAGCCACCAAACCCAGTAATTACTGAGGATGCCAAGAAGTGCATGCTGACAGAAGCTGAATATATCTGTCTCCTTATAGGCTCTGCCAGAGCATGACAAATACAGAGGTGGACACTTGCAGCCAACTGTTTTACTGAGAACTAGGTCCCCATTGGAGGATTTAGAGAAAAAATTGAAAGAGGTGAAGGGATTTTCAACCACAGAAGAACAACAATACCAACTAACTAGAGTGCCCAGGGACTAAACCTACATCCAAAGAGCACACATGGACAGACCCATGGCTCCAGCTGAATATACAGCAGTGGGTGGCCTTAATGGGGACCAATGGGAGGAGAAGCCCTTGGTCCTGCCAAGGCTCGAACCTCCAGTGTAGGGGAATGTCAGGTCTAGGAGGCAGGATGGGGTAAGTGGATTGTTTGTGGAATACCCTCATAGAAGAATAGGAAATGGTTATGGGATAAAGGGTTTTTGGATTGGCTACCAGAAAAGGGCATAACATTTGAAATGTAAATAAATAAAAAAGATAAAAAACAAGAATAAATAAATAAAAATAAAAATAAACTCCTGAGCACAATTAAAATAGTAATGTAAGGAAGGGATAAGATATCTGTTTAGTAAATGTGTGATGTACAAATCAAATAAACGTAAAAGTTAAGGGAACTGTCGCTCATCCTCATTCCCAATTTATTTTAGCTGTTGCAAAGTCTAGGGTAAAAAGATATTAATTTCATGTTCTTTTTAGGTGCTGTTCTTACTTACCTAGGTGTAGCAGACATGCATATGCTAATTTGAATAATGGAGACATGATATCACTTTTTTGTTCATTTCTTGTCACTATCAGGTTATATTTACATAGGAAGCATTAAGTTGGTTTTAATAGGTATTTTTATTTTATTCATTCTCTCGACTCTCTTCAAACAGGTTTTTTGTTCGCCTTTTGTTGTGGTCGTTATTGTTATAATATTTTACTCACATTCAGAAGAACCAAGGACAGACAAATGTGTGTATCTATGATGGAAGGAAAACAAACATGCATGTACTTTCTACACCAGTTCATGAGCATGTATGAATGTCCTTTTCCATATATATGAGATTCCAAATAAATTATTGATTATAATGAAAAACAGAGCTTTTTTTTAGGTTTCTCAGACGTTGCTACACATTTGAAAAGAGAGTTATTAATTGCCCATTATAAAATATTACCTTAGAATGTGGTATTTTTCTGCTCTCACTCACTTACCAGAAAGCTGCTAAAGCCAAACCATGTTAGTTATAAATATTTATAACGCAAAATCACATCATGATTTTAAAACCACATGCCACTTTCCTGCTACTCAGTAACAGTGATTAATAGAAGCTAAGTGGAAGCTGTCATTTTACTGATTCTTCAATTTAATTATTTATGATTAGAAGTGAACAGAGATCAAGATGTGTTCTTATAGGTAATTCCTCTCATAGGATGCTCAGCCTTATGACTTTGAATATGCTTAATTCACCTCAGCTATGCCTAGTGCTTTCTTCAGCATTTTTCTTTTGAGAATGAAATTATTTATAAAGGATCTCTTTATCCAAAGAACTGGGAGCAATCAGGGGCACCTGTTGCTACCCAAGGCAAAAGCTGCAGGCAATCAATAACAAAGACACATTGCTGATTCCTATATGTAAATCAATAGGCAAAAACTCTTGTACTTAGAAATAAATTGGGAATTTAGGAGGAAAGGGACACATCAATTAGCTTGTAAGATTAACAGCAAGAGAAGGGTCATACTTTAATTGTTCTTCCCCAATCCTTTCAGAAATATCCTTGCCCATGCCATGCAAGAAATGGAATCAAAGCCTTAAGCTGTTTCTGAGATTAATGGAGGAATCCAGCTACCATATCTTCTGCCATTTTAAACTTTCCTTAGAGGCCTATTCTGAAATTTGCCCTGATTTGGTGGAACTAAACTATGAATAACAAAGTCAAAGTCATCTTAACTCTCCTGCTACTGTGAAAATTAATTATTAGTGCCCTGGTAGAGCAAACACAGAGATCTTATTTTAGCAGTATTTGGGAAAATCACAATCATTTACCATGATTGACCTTTGGTTACGGTTTCAATTTGCAATGGCCAGCTCCTCCTTGTTTGTCATTCCTTGCTTTTCTTCACTTACACATTGGCTAATAATGTACTCTCTGATAGAAATATCCAGTTGTCAAGGAAAAACTACATGTTGACTCTGTAACAGTATTTGATTTAACAGTATATTCTTTTTATTTTAATGCCCAGAAGATTTTAATTTCTCTTGAGTTTGAAGCTGCCAAAACTTTGAAGACTAATTTTTGATGCTCAATACATGGCCTTTCAGTCTTCAATTTTTTCATACTTCAGAATAGAAGAATCATCAAGGATACGGTGGTATTTCTATATGAATAGGATTTGTATCTCCAGAAGCTACATAAACTAATGCATGGAATTAGAAATTAATTTTCATAAAACAGTCCATTTCTTAATAAAATAATTTCTTAATAGTTTCTGATGTTGTAGGTAGAGTTTTATATTTTAATTATTTAATAGGAGGAATCTTTTATAGGTTTATAACATTATTCATCCATAATTTAGCAATGGTACTGTTTACTAAGAATAACATAAGTCAAACTAACTGCAATCATATGAATGCTATGAAATAAAACCGATATAAACATATACACATAATTTTATCTGATTGTATTTGTAGAAGTATTGCAATTGAGTCACTGGTCATCACGCTTAGTCCATGGCTTAGTTCTACAGAATGGGAAATTAACTTTATTATGATAGTGATTGTCATCCAGTCAAATGAGATGTTCACATTGGTTTTCTTTAGTCAATATGATGTTTTTCCTATGTGATGAGTTTTGGCCAAGATAAAAAACATGTCTTACAAGATATAAAATTTTAAGGGGAAAATTACATTTCCAGTCATGCAAGCACTTACTCTATGACCCATGGATTCTCTTTTCTTACCCAGTTTGCCTCCAGTTCTCCTTTAACCCTTCTTATTGGACTCGAAGTTTTGCTTCTTCTTTGGATTATTGTTAAGAATATGAAGTAATATAGGAGCAAACTTGCTTCTGAAACTGAGCTAATGAATCACTAGTTAGTGTTAGAACATCCTGCTCACATAAATAAATGAGTGTGGTGCTGCTCACTCTCTCTCAATTAGTGCTTGTGTTTCTCATGAGTAGATCATGGCCTTCTACCTTGGCTTGAATTCATGTGACATATGGATCGAGGGTAGGGAGATTTTTCACAAAGAGTGTTTAGAGTCCTACTGACCTGTAAACATTCTATGTCTAGAGAATATTTGATAATGATCATACCTCGTGAAAAGCATGGTGAGATTTTGATGTGTTGCGTACTTATTTCATTTACTTTTTTTGAGACAACAATTATATGATTTACTTTTTTCTTTTCTTCTTTTAAACTGTCTCATATTACTCTCCCTGCTTCTTTACAAATTCATATTCTGTTTCCATTAAATTTTGTCACATGGGCATGTGCACACACAAACCATGGCTCAATCTAAATAATGTTACACACACACACACACACACACACACACACACACACATATATATATATATATATGTTTCCAGGGCTGGCCATTTGAAATTGGATGATTATTTGGTAGACTCTTCTTTAAAGACTCTCCTGGCCTCAGCATTTCTTAATTGTCTATAATTCTCTTTGTAGGGGTGAAGTCTCCTGGACGTTTTCCACTTCATAGTAGCATGTGTATTGTTCTTTTGTTCAGCTAGAGTTTAGGAAGTTAAGTACCTCTAGGGTCACAGAACCCTGACTAGGGACGGTGATGGAATGTAGAAAGGATAAACACACACACACTGAAGCTGGTATCAGGTGCAATACAGGAAGGGGTTAGTTAGTCGCTGTAGGACACCTCTGTGTGCAGGCAATCTGATGCTCTAAATATCTGGGAAGAGGATGCTGCAGACATAAACACTCATACTCGAGAGAATAGTTTTGCCATCTCTCTTGAGTTTGTCCCATATGGGTGATGGCTTTGCCAATTTACTATGAGCCAATTTGTTTTAGAGTCCTCAAAAGGCTATTCTCATGTCGAAATACATACTTAGAAAATCATTCACTCAGGGCTTCCTCTGTTTCCTACAGCCAAGAAACTCCTAAAACATAACAGGCTTTTACTATTACCTTTGAATGCCTAAAAAATTAAAAGCAAGTCCCTATTGATGAAGACACCATGTACTACATAAAAAGACCCAGAAGATCCTGGCATGGAATTTCTATGAATGCCTGTAATGAGCTTCCGTGGCATCATAAGACACTGTGCAGTATATGAATGCCTGTAGAATTAGCTTCCATGGCCTCATAAGACACCATGCAGGCTTTCCAAGGCAGGAAACAACCAACTGTTCTACCTTGCTATGACACCCATGAGCTACAGAAATGACAGCACTGTGCAATAATTCCAAGAGGACAATAGTGTCAGGCATACATCAGTAGTTAACAATAACTTTAGAAAGCTTTAAGATCTGCTCATAAGGAGGATAGCATTCCTGGTACTGGAAACCTAACCAAAAATCAAGGGCTACTCAAATCATAGACTTTCTTTTAGGAGAATCTTCAACTACTAATTTATGAAATCATCAAAATCCCCAACTACAGCATAAATATTTGTCTTTTTATCCACATATAAGTGTAGTCCTCTTCTCACACTAACGGAATTTCTCTTTATAATAGATGGAGACCATCACACACACCATACACGCACGCACGCACGCACGCACGTAATAGAAATGCAGAACTGTGGAGCCCAGTAGCAAAGTGCTCATCTACATACAACTCTTCCAGTTAAGGCGCACATAGCAGAAGAGAGGCTGGAACAATTACCAGATCTAAAGAATCAGAGTCGAATCAGAGTTTGCTGTTAGATAGTTTTCCTTATCAATAGCCAAGGCTGCACCCACAAAGTCTCACGAACGTGATGAGTTATTTTAAATTGTACTGAGTCTCCTAACATCTGGAACATCTCTGGAGCTCAACATGACTGATTCCTCCCATGTACAAGTATACAAAAACTCATGAAAAAAGCTGTGTCTGTAGAGACTGATTGATTTGTTCTGGTCTTTCAGAACAGCAGTTCCTTGCTCACCTCTGTGTGAGAACTAATATCTGTAACTAATAGATAGAAATCTTTTGGAGTCTATTAACTTAGCAGATGACAAGCTTCCTCCAATCCAAAAACTAAGAATGTTATTAGATAGCATCTCAAAACTACAAAAAATCTTCCTGTATCCCACCATTCTTTCCTCTCCGATGTACCTATGCATATATTTTTAAATTGACCTTAATTTATGACTTTCTTTATTCTGTTAAACTATACACAGTACTTGAAATTGTTCCTACAATGAAACATAGAATTTGGGGTAATCTATATCTGTGTTGACAGCCATAGTCACTAAAAATGGTTTCAGAATAAACTATATGTTATCCCCTTTAAGATGAAAGCTTTGGTTTTATATTGACAGAAGTCTTATGACATAGCTTATTTAATCTTTATGGATGTATAAGTAGATTTGGTATATATTTGTATGTATGAGAAAGACAGAGAGACAGAGACATACAGAAACACAGAGAGATAGATGATATATGTATATAATATATAGATGATACATAATATATAGATATGTCTATAGATAAATAGACAGATTGTGAGAAACAGAAGTAGGTGTAGGGTTGAGATGCAGCTGGTACAGACAATTGTGGGCTGTCCAAAATGTGTGGTGAGAACTGACTTCTGGTACTTGAAAGAGCAGCAAAGGCTCCTAAATGAAGAACCATCATTCCACCATGGCTCCTTGCCTTCTAAATGCTTGGCAAATCAGCCATACAGTGCTCTATGTGAGCTGCTCTATCCCACCACACTATCCCGACCAAGAGAATCATCCCTCTTTTTTTTTTTATTGTTTCAAACTCTCACCAAGGTTTTTTTGTTACCTTTTTGTTTATTATTTTTGCTTTTGCTTTCTTTTCTTCAAGACTGGGTTTTAATATGTAGCTTTGGCTCTTTTTAGAACTCACTATGTAGACCAGTCTGGCTTCGAACTCACAAAGATCTGAGCCCCTCTTCCTCAGCAGTGCTGGGACTAAAGGTATGGCCACTATACCTGGGCTTTCTATCTAGTGTTTAAAGGGAACTTTCATTGTTTGTAAATTTGTGTTACAGTATCTTTTCATTGATTTTATTACAAATGACTCCTACCCATCTCATCGAGTTTTCTCTTACTACAAATACTTTTTGAAAATCTGAAAATTTTAGTTTCTTTTTGTTCTCACATCAAATAGATAACAGTTTTCTGACTAGTTTTTTTTTTTTGAAAAAAATTCATTTGAAGGTCATGAAGGCAATAATTTACACTCTCTCCTTAATGATTAAATATTTGATTTTGAGATTTAGGCTTTTACTCTTTGACATTTCTCTTCTGTATAGAATGAGCTATTAATTTCTTAGAATGCTATCTGTATAGGTGATCATTTTCATCACAGTCTTTTCCAT
Organism: Rattus norvegicus; assembly: GCF_021556685.1. NCBI lineage: Eukaryota > Metazoa > Chordata > Mammalia > Rodentia > Muridae > Rattus > Rattus norvegicus. Next base: position 21,738,783 of record NC_141544.1, on the reverse strand, counting down.
TTCCTTTTGAACTGGACTTGATTCAGCCAGCACCACCCATTATGACTCCAAAAAGTTTTAATTGAGCTTTTCTTCACTTTAACAAAATTGTCATAAGGAGAAAGGACTCACTTAGAATCACAATTTCTGAATTTCAGTTCATCTAGGGAGAATGTTTGTGATGGAGTTTAGCACATCCTATAGGAACAACCAGGAAAGAGGTGAGAATAAAACCTGCACTATGCAGTTCACCCTGTCCTGCCTTTTCATCTGTCTAATTGTCTAACCTATAGGATGGTGTTGTCCTTTTTCGAGGTAGGTTTTCCTCCTTGTATGTAATCTTATTTAGGAGCAACATAGGCATACTCTGATAGATGGGGGGTTATTAATCCACTCTGCATTTCTCTGAATAGTCAAGATGGCAGTCAGTACCCACCATCACATAATGAATGAATATGACTGCCTTGGCTCTTTGTTACAAATTCAGTGGTTTTCCAAAATACCACCCCAGTGCCCATACTATGGTATTTCATAACAAATGGCTGAGGTGCATGAAAAGACCTGATGTCTGAGAAAGAGTAACCCCATTCTTAACTGGTTTCTAGAAAATATATTTACCACTTTTCAGTTTTAGTCTTTCATATAATTGTAAAATTTAACCTGTTAATTTACATTAAAAATGGTGATGATATCAAGTTACTTACAAGATCACATGAGTCACAGAGCAAAGAAGAAATAATGCTAACTGGCCCCTTTAGCTACTTTCTAGTAGACTGTAAAATATTTATACATCATTTATTTAGGAAATATATCCTTAAGTGGTACTTATTTTAGAATTTAAAAATTTATGTTTGTCTAGGACATTGCAGAAAAAGATTAGAATTTCAAGTTTGTAGCTTTTTCCCCCTTTTAAAATTATTTTTTTTAAACTTTACACTCCAGATTTTATTCTCCTCCTGGTCCACCTTCCAACTGTTCCACATCCCAAACCTCCCCACCATGACTTCCCCTGTCTACACAATGATGTCCCCACAGCACCCACACCCAGACCTCTACACTCCCTGGGACCTCCAGTCTTTTGAGGGTTAGGTGTAGCTTCTGTGACTGAACCCAGATTCGGCAGTCCTCTGTTGTATATGTGTTGAGGGCCTCATATCAGCTGCTTCATGCTGCCTGGTTGGTGATCCAGTGTCTGAGAGATCTCGGGGGTTAGGTTAATTGAGACTGATGGTCCTCCTACATGGAGACCCTCCTAAAGTTCTTCCAGCTTTTCCCTAATTCAACAACAGGGGTCAGCAGCTTCTTTTCATTGGTTGGGTTCAAATATCTGCATCTGACTCTTTCAGCTGCTTGTTGGGTCTTTCAGAGGGCAGTCATGATAGGGGCCTTTGTGTGAGTGCTCATTAGCTCCAGTAATGGTGTCAGGCCTTGGGGCCTCCCCTTGAGCTGGACCCCACTTTGAACCTGTCGCTGGACCTCCTCCCTGTCATCTTTCATGCATATGTAGAGAGTTGAAAGTGCTCTTCGTTCAGCTTTACGTTGACTATTGCTATGCTCTAGTTTGTTCAAAAGTTATTAATATCTTTGAATTTTGTCGATATCCAAATAGAAGGAATCTGCATTCTATAATAAAAGCTGTGCCTTAATTATCATGAAATTATAATAAATGGTACTTTCTTAAAATATTAAAATTTGGTTGCTTGAACATGAACATCACAGTTGGAATTCATTACTTTACTCTATCCAGATAAAGAAGAACCCACTGCACATGTCATGTGTTCCAGAAGTTGTCAATACAGAATAACTTCTTTTTCTTGTTACTGTACAGAGCCAATAATTGTAAGCTTGCTAGTGACACATAAACACAGGTGTTATAGGGAGTTTTTAAAAGTATGTTATTCATTCTTTGTACCTCACTCAGATAGTTTACTCTGAGGATATCTGGATGTAATTTTTGGATTCTTTTTCTCTTTAGTTCACTTCTGCTCAAGGATATAGGAAGTAGGGAAATTTAGTATGCTGCTAGAGTTTGACCCATTTCACTAATTCTTCTTATGCTACCAAGCTAGGATGTAAAAAGGTTATAAAACAAGGAAACACACTCAAATGTTATTTTTGTTGGTTTTGGTTTAATCTTGTTACATTACAGTACCAATAAACATGACAACTAAAATAGTTAGAGCTGGAACTACCTTAAGTGTGTCTTAACTTTACTGAGGTATCAATTCTAATTTATAACAACTGAAAAAAATGCAAAACACAAAGTAAAAATCATAGAACTTTGAAAGTCTAACTTTGAAGCTCTTTTCTTGAACTGTGGCTGGCTTGTGTGAGCTGTTCTTGGCTTTAATCTTTTACCATGGAGTGAAATCAGTTAGACTATATTGAATTCTAAGACTTACGATTTCTGCATTGAAAGGGAAATAGACTAACAGGAAAAAATGTGCAAAACTCATAATGAAGAAATTGAAATCATTCTTGCCAATGAAGTCTTACCCATGAGGTAAGATCACAGACAAATAGGTCAAATGAAAGGGTGAGGGCATAGAAAAGAGGACACACTGCAGGATAGTATACATGAAACCAATTTAATACACAATTTATTAGCATTGCCATGGATAGTCTATCCTAAGGAACCAAGGTGAATTGAGCTATTTACCCATAACTTTACCAAGAGCTTTCTTGCTTTTCTTTTCTTTTTATTCTTCAGAATGTTTGATAAAATTACGGACTACTCTATCTTATATGAGATCTATTGACTTAAGAACTTGTTGTGTAGGAATGTGCGTATACATCTTTTTTATTATTTAATCTGCATAGAGTAATATTCAATTGTTTTGAATTGTTTCCTAATAGCCTTAAATTGGTTTTGATTTTATTTGGAAGCTGGGAGAATAACAAAATTGGAATGAAATCAGACTTTTCTAAAAACTAATCAAAGAACATCAGGGCCTCTTATACCCTTGCATTTTTTTTTGAGACTGGAACATTTTGTTTATGTAATTTTGGGGAAATTTGTGGTTTTTAGAAGGAGGTATATGATTTATAACAGGATATCCATTTTTCCCCAGTAGGAAAATAGACTCAGAGAACGTTGGGAATTTGCTCGAACCAACCATTGGTTAAATGCAAACTGCTAAGCAGATGAGCATTGCTCACTGACCACCTCGCCCTGGTGGAAATGTACTCTTACTATTGCTCTTTCAGAGTCAACAGAGCCCCATGGAGATAGTTTTCTTGCTTTGTTGACCACAATAGCTCTTTCCTCTCAGCACTATAGGTGTCAAAATTGTTTTTGAGGCTGATCCGTCAAAATAAATGCACTTGCCCCTGCATTTTAATCTTTGTAGACCCTTTCCACAGGAGCCAGTGTGTGGGGCAGATGCTGCTGAACGCGAAGCTCATCTTTTCCTCCTCCTGTGGCCACCTGCTTCCTGCCTCAGCACTTGCTCCGACCTCACAGTCCAGCTGCTTCCTCTGCTGCTGGTTCTACAGCTCCCTCAGTAAAGGCACAAGTGCTGTGCGAGCAGTGACCCTTGCCATTTCCCTGTCATGGTCCAGCTGCCTTTAGCCTGAGCACTGACTTTAACAGATTCCTCTTACATTTAGGATGTCAGCCTGCGACCATTCTGCACTCCTATCCTCGTCCATTGATTGGCCTCTTGCTTCTGTTCAAAGCTTGGAGATTCTTTAACAAGTCTCAAATGCCTCATGGTTGAACTGTAGAAAGTGTTAGGGCTGTGCGAATCCTTGGACTCTGCTCATTCTCCCCTCTAAAGAGAAGGGTAGTGTCCCTAAATGGAAGAGGAAATAAATGTATCTTCTAGATTCACTTGACTATGTTGGTCCACGAAGCTTCAAAGTATTTTGGATTTTGTGAACTAAGCATTAAAAAATGTGTCCATGTTATATTAAATTGAAGCACAGTGGTTTTCTGTAAGCAGGCCTAGAAGACAAGTAGAACAAGAAAAAGGTGGTAGAGTAGCATCACAGATATTGCCAATAAGAACTGAGATATGCATCAACTCTAGAATTCTTATCTCTCCCCAATTATATCAGCATGTCTGGCTTCAGGAATAAAAATGACAAGACATATATTTTTTAAAACATTACTCATTTATTTTTGTGTGCATTGGTGTTTTATCTGCGTGTATGTCTATGTACTGCATGTGAACCTGTTACTGTCTTAGGCTAGAAGAGGGTGTTAAATCTATCAGAAATGGAGTTACAGATGTTTATGGACTGCTATGCTGATGTTAGAATTAAAACTCAGGCCTCTGGAAGAGCAACTAGTGCCCTTAATTGTCAACCAATGTTTTCTTTGCCTAAATAATATCTTAAATTTAATGAAATATAAATTGTGGAATTGTATTTGCTTACAATCTCAGAATTTAAATAAAGATTGAAGTTAAATCTATTTCATTTTACAATCAACATAAAAATGACAAAGCTTGACACTTCTGTCTAATAAAACAATCATATCATATGTTGTTTGTGACCTGGGAATAAGAAAAATACTTTGAAAAGATATAAAACATTTTAGTAGGATTATTGACATTTTAAATATTTCCTTTATAAATGTGTATTTGTATATGGTGTATTTATATGTTTTGTCATATGTGTAGGTGTAGCTGTATATGTGTGCTGATATGGAGATACAAGTTATATGAAAATGCCTTCCTTGATTGTGCTCTATCTTATATGCTGAGCTGAATCACTGCTAGAACAACATACTTGACTTCAAGCTATGCCACAGAGCCATAGTAGTAAAAACAACATGGTACTGTGTCAAAAATAAACACAGTGAATAATGAAATAGAACCGAAGTCCCAAATGCAAGTTTACAAACCTATACGTGCCTCACTTTTGAAAAAGATGTTAAAATACACACCAGACAGTCAGTCTAGTCAAGAAACGGTGCTTGGGAAACTGTATTATCTCCATGTGGTGGAATAAAACCTGATCCCAGTGTTTCGCCACAAATCAAATCCAATTCCAAATGAGTCCCAGACTTCAGTGTTAGACCTCAAGTACTGAAACTTGTAGAGGACAGAGTTCACTTCAGAGTAGAGGCTCAGGTACAGATGTTCAGAATTGATTTTCTAGCTTTGGAAGCGAAACTATATAATGAATGCTTTTATTAAGTTAAGGGAAATTAAAATATAGTGAAATTAAAAAGGTTCGGTACTGAAGGGAAACTGTTAATGAGCTGAAGAGGAGACTGAAAATGGAGAAAATATTTGTTAGAGATATGTCTGGCAGATTTATGTCTACAATAGATGAAAATGTAAATCAGGAAAACAAATAAACTGCAGGGAAAGAACAGTAAAAATGGGGGTATTAAGGCAAACACTGTTGTCCCAAAATTGCTATGCAGTGTTTTCAAGAGTCTAACGTAATTAGCCATTAAGAAACTGAAAAATTAAACTGCTTTGATATTTCATTTTACATCAGTTAGAATGGGTAAGATCAAGAAAACAAATCCAACGAATGCTGAAATGGCGTGCAGAAAAAGGAGTTTTCGCTCACCCATGGTAGCCATAGTCATTATGAAAATCAACACAAAGTTTCTTAGAAGCAATAGAAATAGCACAGATACATCAATTTTGCGTATATACCTGAAGTATTCTATATCTTACTAGACTGATATCAACTAATCTATTGCTAATAAAAGTATACATATTCACATATACATATATATATAATTATGTGATAGCACTAAATTGTTATACTAACAATTTTCTTTGACTCAATTTTATTTTTTTGTAAACACATATACGAGCATACATTTTGTTATAGTCTGTGTTGTTCAAATAATTACAAAATTGTTTTCTACACATTATCTTTTTGATACTATCTACTTATTTTTTCCAAAATCTTTCAATAAAATGGTCACAACCATAAAACAGGTGGAAACAGGACGAATAGAAAAATAACTCGAGAATGGAAATAAAATAAAAGGTATGGAAAGCGTGGTGTAATGTTTTACATATTCATTAGAGATAAGCAACAAATCAGCAGAGATGGCATCTTGATTAAAGTGCAGACAGATTTGTTCAGAACACTCCCTGAGATATAAAGTAAGTCAGATCATGACTTACTTTAAGTGAATTCATGACTTTTCCTGGCACGGACCATGGTAATAAACTTTTTGACCAAGTATATAAAAATAATTTTAAATGTAAATATTTGTAAATATTTTTACAACTTAATGTATATCAGTGAATTAATATCCCCAAATATAGTATTGGGTCCATTATATATATCCACATATATATCTATCTCCGAAGTTTTAGAGTCTAAGGAGCTTGACTGAGGTGAACATAAGGCCTGTAGGTTTCAGGACTGGTCTTACCTTATTATAACATAGAAGTGGCATAAGCTGCTTCAAATCACAAATGACATTGTTGTGTTTTTTAAAAGACTAGGGAGAGAAGGAATATGTTTGCTGGATGTTCAGTCGGGTGTGGGGGAAGGGGATGCTTTTGTGGGGCCCATACTGAGGCATCCCTTCTTCCTGAGGAACCAGCCACAGAAAGGTATAGAATAGAATAGAGTTTATTCAGGGCATGGGAAGGGGAATTGAGAGGATGGGAGAGAGAGAGAGAGAGAGAGAGAGAGAGAGAGAGAGAGAGAGAGAGAGAGAGAGAGAGAGAGACAGAGAGACAGAGAGACAGAGAGACAGAGAGAGAGACAGAGACAGAGTAGAGAAGTAGAGGCCAGTCATGAGCACTGGGAGAGAGGGGAAAGGGAATGGAGAGAGAGAGGACAGAGCTAGAGCAAGAAGGCATGAGAGAGCAGAGGGGCCAAGCCGCCCCTTTTATAGTGAGTCAGGCTCACCTGGTTGTTGCCAGATAACTGTGGGGCAGAGCTCAGACATGCTAACAGACATCACTCATAAGAATAGATTTATTCCCAAAAGCTAAGAATAGACAGGATACAAATCTCAGACCATTTGAAGCTCAAGAAAAAGGTAGTCCAAAATGTGATGCTTCAGTCCTTCTTAGAAGGCAGACCAAATACTCATGGGAGGTAGAGAATGGGAGAGACTTGGAAGGAAGATAGAAGGGGGAAGTGAAAAGGGGAGCAGGTTCAAGTATAAGAGGAGACTGGGATGATATACAAAAGGTCAGGAATTTGAACAGAGGTATGTAGCAATGGATGAAGGAGAACTGGGGGTATCCACCAGCAAGTACCAGATGCCAGGAAAGCAAGGAGCTCACAGGACCCAACAGGGATGATATTAGTTCAGATGCCCAAGAACTGGGAGGAAGAACCTGTAGAGACCATATCCAGAGGTTAGGCAAGGCTTCCAGTTGGAAGATGGGACCACCCACTCATCCACAAATTTTTAACCCAGAATAGTTCCTGTCTAAAGGAAATAAGGGGAGAAAGTGTGGAGTAGAGACTGAAGGAAAGGCCATCTAGAGACTGCCCCACCTAGGGATCCATCCCATATCCAGATACCAAATCCAGACATTATTCTGATACCAAGAATTGCTGGCTGACAGGAACCTGTTATAGCTATCTCCTGAGAGGCTCTGCCAGAGCCTGACAAATACAGACAACCAACCATTGGACTGAGAAAGGAGTCCCCAATGGAGGAGTTAGAGAAAGGACTGAAGGAGCTGAAGGGGTTTGCAACCCCTTAGGAAGAACAATATCAACAAACCAGAACCCCAGAGCTCCCAGGGATTAAACCACCAACCAAAAAGTACACATGGAGGAATCCATGGCTCCAGCTGCAAATGTAGCACAGGATGGCCTTGTCTAGCACAGTAAGAGAATTTCTTGGTCCTGTGAAGGCTGGGTTCCCCAGTGCAAGGGAATGCTAGGGTGGTGAGATGAGAGTGGATGTGTGGGAGGGAGAGCACCCCCATAGAAGCAGGGAGAGGGGTGGTGAGATAGGAGGTTTCTGGAAAGGAAACTGGAAAAAGGGATAGTATTTGAAATGTACATACATAAAATATCCAATATAAAACAAAACAAAACAAAAAGAATAAAATGAGTTGTATAACCAATTCCTCCGCCCATGGGAATGGAAATTTAAAAAAATGGATTAATGGTCTAAAAGCAATGCTCCAGATTTAGAGATAAAGGTCTGTTAAAAAACAATGTCTGGAAGGTACAGGCAGAACCTTTTCTCATCAGATAACAGAGGATCTCTAGGTTGTAAAACTCTGTCCTAGCATTCCATTGAAGAGGTAAACTATGTTTACCTTTCCTGCTTCTCCAATGCTTATCTGTTTGTATGAGGCCTTTTCTGCACTCTACACTGTGTGTATATATTATTGCTCCCAATTTTCTGTTTTTATTGGATTCCTGAGTGTGCAAACAAGTAGCCCTCTGTTTCTTGGGCCTTCTCTTGGGCTATTTTCTGTCCCTTGGTTTGTCATATCAAAATTTGATGTGATGGGTTTTTTGTTTGGCTGCTTCTTGTACGTTTTATATTTTGTTTTGTTCTATTTCAATATTATCTCTTGGAATCCTGTTCTTTTCTAATGAGTTGATCTGGATGAGAGTGGAGATAGGGAGTAACTGGGAGGATCAGGGGAGGGGAGATTGTAATCCAAATATATTATGTAAGAAAAGTATCCATTTATAATAAAAGAAAAAAATTACCCTTGATAAATTTGGCCCACGGGGTGTTGGCAGAGAGTGTGTGGGTAAATATCTCATAGGTAGTTTGCTCAGATAGTACATATTGATGGGTTTTCTACCACCAAGGTACGATTCCTAATCACAATTATTCTTGACCACTGTGTGGTGCAGTTTTCATGTGCCTGAATATTCTGTATGCTCTTTCAGCACATTTTGCATTGTTGAAAAGAGTTGAGAACACAGTGACAATGTATTTAGTCAGTTTTGTTTACATAGGTTAGACAATCCTACCATACTTGGAATCTAAAAATAAGTCACACCACAGGGTAGATTCAACCCTGTATTCGTTGTGCTTTCAAGGGGAGGCATGCTTTCACTCATCTGATGACAATCAGACTTCCCCGTAGCTCACTAGTAGATAAAGCTGTTATTTAATCCCCTTAATACTTTCTCTTCTTGGTAAACCTTTTAGGAATAAAATTAGATCTATACCATAAGTAGTCATTGTGTATACTATTCTTATCCCCTGCTTTTGTGTACTGCGTTGATTCTAAATGAACTTCCTTCATCTGCAGGAAAGGGTGGTGATTTTTAAAACTACTCTTCTGTGAGTTATGCTAATACTTGTTTTAAAATACAAAGCAGCATGTTTTCCAGTACCTGCTCTACGGGACAGTCTCCTTAGTATGGGGTCTATCTAAACTAGAATGTTTTCTTCAGATGAGTATTTGGGGATTAAAAAAAATGCTGGGTACAGTTATCTAAGACAATCTGCTCCCCTTCTTTTTCTACTACATAAACTGTCTCTGCCCCATTTGCATGTTCTCTGGTCTGTCACTTCAAGAGTAAGGAGATTAAGTTGTCACTGACACGGGCTATGATGCCCTCTCCAGAAAACTCACATTGAACAATTTCTGCAAGTGCCAACCTAAGGCGCCAGTGGTAAAGAGGAGTGAGTTTGTGAGGCTAAACCCAGTATCTGACTTCAAGCTACAGAGTTTGATGGATTTAGATCAGACTGAAAAGCCTGGGGATGGGACAAAAACAACAAAGAAGAGAGTTTGAATCAGTTAGCCTGAAGAAGAGGTTTTGAGGTTAATGACTGCCTTATTAGTGAAATTCAACTTATATAGACATTTTGTAATTGCGTTAAAATTAAATTAACCTTTTCCAAAAGCAATTTTGACATAAGTTCCAATGTTTTAAATAAAAGCAATTTGGGGAGCCATGATGTTCAGGTTTCCTTTATTTTACATTAGAACACTGTATTCAGGACTTCTTGATCTGTCTTTCCTTCATTCTTTTCTTTCTGTCTTTTCACCATTTCTCTAAATGAATAAATTCATTGTATTGACAAAAGAACCCATTCTGGAAAGAGATTTCCAGAGATTGACTCAACCACTTTCTGATGCCACAGTGAGACAGGTCCTGAGACACTAGGGAGCATGATTTTAGTTTGGTGTAAGCTATTATTTCTGTTAGTGATGATTATTCGGTATAAGAACAATAGAGTTGTTAGGGATGGTATGCTAAATCCTTCTCCATGAATTGCAGGAGCAAACCCTATGCATAAGACATGGCTTATAAAGCGAGGGAGATCATCAACAGTTCAGGCTTTCACTGATATCCAAATAACAGATATGTCTCCAAAGCTTAAGTTTCTGTAGTGATCAATCCATTCTGAAATGCACTGTGCTGTAAATCTTGAACTATGAACTAGAGAGTTGGGTTTTTCTGTATATACTGTAATCCCTATACTTGGGATTCCAAGGAAGGAGGCTCTTGAGGACTCTGACAGACATAGATACATAATGAAATCAATCATGTTTCAAATGACAACAACTACAGAAATCTAGATTGGGCCTCACTCCTTTAGTCACCAAGATTAGTTTTTGGGTGGTTAAAGTGCATTTGAATGAAAAGAATATTGTTTCTTTGTGATTAGAAAGCAAATGAAGGGGTGTCATTCTAAATTGTCTTTTCAAATTACATAAAAATTAACTTCACCCTAACATTTTTGTTAATAGATGGTGTAAAGCAATTTATAAATGGTGTAATTTAGATTTAAAGGTGAAAAGTAGTTTCCTACACATAAGATTACATGTTTTCTTTCTTTCTCCCTTTTCCTTCTCAGTTCTTTCTCATTTCCTTCTTTGTTTTTCATTTCTTTTCCTTTCTGCTTTCTTTCTTTTTCATTTCTTCTTTCTTCCTTTCTTCCTTTCGTCCTTCCTTTCTTCCTCCCTTCCTTCCTTCCCTCCTTCCTTCTTTCCTCTCTCTCTCTCTCTCTCTCTCTCTCTCTCTCTCTCTTTCTTTCTTTCCTTTCTTTCTTGTCTACTCTTAAAACTATTCTATGCAGGAACCATGTCATGCTCTCCTTTATATTGCCAAGTCTCATTCATTATCTCTGAAAGAAATAGAACACATCGCCCTTCTTATTCTAGAGATAAGTTCCTTATACCAAATCATTCTTTTCAAATATAGACATGTACAACTATATACAATAGTCTAGACTTCAATGATATGATGTATAGGCATTTTATACAACATTTGTAGTAAAAGTATGATAACTTTTGGAGTAGTGTCATGATTTCAAGATAGGTCTACACTGGTAAAACTAGTTGCCATATACACACATATACATACACATGCACACACCCCTGCCACCGCCACCACACACACACACACACACACACACACACACACACACACACAGACTGTTGTCCTTTTTCCTGTTTCTCTGGAGATCCTCTCTAGTGAAAACTGACAAAAATCTCTGGATTTAGCAAAGCTTTGCTGTGGTGGTTTGAATGTGCTTAGCCCATGGGAAGTGGCACTATTAGAAAGTGTGAACTTGTTATAGATGTGGCCTTGTTGGAGAAATTATGTCACTGCTTAGACAAGCTTTGAGGTCTCTTCTTATTGTCATTTTCTGCCCAGTGTAGATGAGAATGTCCTCCTAGCTGCCTGCAGAAGACAGTCTCCTCCTGGCTGTCTTTAGATCAAGGTGTAGAAATCTCAGCTCCTTTTCTGCACCACGTCTGCTGACAGTGCCATGCTTCCCACCATGATGATAATGGACTGACCCTCTGAAAGTGGAAGCTGGTTGCAATTAAATGTTTGCTTTTATGAGTGTTGCTTTGGCCATAGTGTCTCTTCACAGAACTAAATCCCTAAGATATATACCCAATGGATATGCACTGAGTTTGAACCGTGCCTAAGCAGTATATTAGGATAAGAAACAGTCTAAAGTTTGTAGCTAGGACTGTTTTAATGTGCATTTTTCAAGGTACAGAAATTATAAGGGTTGGCATGAGTTCAGTGCATATTATCTTTGGATGAATTTGAGAAGTCAAGTAGCTAAACTGTCTGAGGACGTAATATGAAAATGTACAGCATGCTATAGAAGCAGGTATTTCATGGTAGAAAAAGACAAATTCTCTTTTTTGGTACAATTTCATTTAATACATGAACAGAAAAGACTGAACGGAGCTGCAGTCAGCTAAGGGTAGATAATTATGTTGATTTTAATATTTTATTTAATATCTAATCCCTAAATGAGTAGTTAAAAAGTTGGATCAAACATTCTCAACTATAACTCATTAAAATGGATAGGAACCCAATTTTAAGATCCCTAATTTTCATCTAAAATAGATTAGCTTTTATTGTACCACTTCTTTTATATAAATGTAATGATTCTGATGAGATTTCCAACCGTCATTGTGTTTTAATTAAGGTGTAAATATTTCACATATGAATTTTATATTTGACTTTGTAAAAAATAAACTAGACTCCTTAAAAACTCTATAATCCGAGATGATTTGGAAGAGTATCAGCTAAAATTATTATTTACAAAAATTTCTTCTGTAACTAAAGATAAAACCAGCATAAGGAAATCTGTTTATAGGCACTTTATAGGCACTTTATAGGCACTTTATAGGCACTTTATAGGCACTTTGAGTAATTGTAACAAGTTCAGAATGTAAGCTAAAATCTATCTGTAGAAAACATTGACCTGTTAATTGAAATCTTACTTCGAACAAACACCATTAAGCTGCAAATGTATTGAATATCAAGCCATGTGAATATCAACAGAAAAAGAAAAAGTGTCCCTAAATGCCTTTCCTACAATGAGATGAATAAATGAAGGATTAACAGATGTGTAGCCCTTATAATCATGATCACGAACACTTTTCAAATTATGACAAATTGCATGTGAGATAATTCAAGTGTACGAAAACCAGTAAATAATCACATTTGCAGCCTGCATAATCTTATGGCAGATGTTATCATTGCCTTCCAAACATCATTTTCCCTTTTATTTATAATGATTTGTTTTGAGAGGGAAACATATTCAGAACTATGCTGTGAATACCGGAAGGTCTCGCTGAATTAAATGAGTGGTGGGCCATCCTCTTCTGCCTGAGTGGAAAAGGGGTGGTGATACTCAGAACAGCATGAAGTTACCATAAAGGCAAACTTGCCACCTAAGTTTGTGAGAGTAGACAGAATAAAACGACATGTGCTCAAATAATCCTGGAGCATCTTGGCTTTATTTTTTAAAAAATTAACCAAATCCAGGGAAACACCTTCGCATCAAGAAGTTGCCATCATCAGTTTTCATGGTACATTACGTAATAGAGTCATCCATTTATTCTATTACAAATAAATACATACATAATAAATAAACAGAATAAAGTTGTTCATTTTAATTGTTCCAATATATTAATATTGTATTGGCTTGTAATTCAAAGGACTTTGTGATAGATATTTTAAAGCATGAATAATAGTCACATCTTTATAAAAATAAGTTTTCATATTTGTGCACATTAAAAATATATGTCTGCTTATTTACACAGAATATTCATACTATGGCAAAGTTAATGTATTTTGTAATATAGAACAAACGCAATAAAAGATGATAAAGTGGGAATATCCTGTGTGTAGAAGAAAAACATGTCATTTACACATACTTAGAGCATACTCAGAAACATATAAAGTATATGATAAAGAAAAACCAAATAAAATAAAAGACTGACTTTTAGCACCTTAGTAGCTTACTGCACACATGAACATGTATCAGTAGATCAACAATAACACGGGTTATTCTTACCATCTCTGTGATTAGCAATGTTTCAAAAGACCTCCCATACATTGCTAGTGTGATTTTAAAATGTGTGTACTTTTTATTAATTTCATGATTTGAGGTCTTGCAGGAACATTTAGGAAACAAAACATGTAAATTACAAAATACCAATAGTTTTTCCAATGATTCTATTGAAAATTTAATTTTTATCTTTTTTTATATAATTGTGTGTGTGTGTGTGTGTGTGTGTGTGTGTGTGTGTGTGTGTGTGTGTGTGTAGCTATAGGTATATATTTAAAGATACCCACTGAGTTCTGAAGACAATGTTATATTTCCCAAATTATAGGACAGTATAAGCTACCTAGAAAGGGGCTGATAACTTACCTTGACACTACATGACCTTAACCACTGGCTCAAGTTTTCAACCACTCTTTTGCCTTTAAACATATAATGTCTCCTTCTAAAATAACTTCACATTGGGAGAAGTAAGCAGATGGTTTTTGTTCCACAAAAGTCTTCTATAAAGTCAAAAATATTTGAAGTTTAGAATTAAATAATTCTAAAGTGTAAAATATTTGAAGTTATATAATGTGGCAATCACATAATAAACTTTGCTCATGGAAATTTTTTTCTTTCAAAAATGACTCAACAACAGTGGCTGGAGTTCTCCGGTTATAATTCCATGGCATCAACAAGGCACACGTTTCGAATGGTCAAAGTAGAACATTCTTATTTTTAAAGGCATCATTGGTCTAGAGTCAAGATTCTATGATAGCAAAATTTTCATAAATATGGTTTTTAGAAGAATTCTTAGTCCTCTGTCGTACTATAATATTCATGATGAGGCACCTAAATCATGCTAACATCTAAACAGAATAGACTCCGTTTTAGTTCTGGACTTAAGCACACTCTGCCTGTCTCACTAGGACATGCGCCAGCTTACCTCAATAAATAAATAAATTACTTTTTCCAGGAAGATTGGTGTAAAGCCCTTGACTCTGATCTAGGTTAGATTGCCTTTTGGTGTTTTTGGAAAAGGTGCTGTAGTATTTCTTTTCTCAGTAATTACATTGGCTCATAACTATTCTTTTCATTTTCTGCTGGATGCATTTTTGCGATTGATGATTAGATTCTGTATTGTTAACAGTATACAGCCTAATAATACACAATACATGATGAAAATTGGCAATAAATGTTTTGTTAAAAGTTCACAATTAAATATATAATTTTATGACCTGTGCTTGTAAATCACATACACTTGCATATAGATATGAAACATGCTTTTCTATTTGGGGATTATTACAGATGAAAAATAAGATCAAGAAAGAGAGATGAATGTTTGAAAATGTATATGCATATACATTTTACATATACATGCTTTAAATGTGTACATATTTAGAGATAAAAATTATGCAATTGGAGGCAAATGAATGAATCTGAAGATCATAATATCAAGCTAGAGTCAAATACATTACCACATGTTCTTTTATTAGTTATGTATATGTATATATATAACATGTTCTATGTGTGTGTATATATGCAATAGGTATAATACATATCTTCTCCTATCCACATAACATACAGTTAACATTTATGTAAAATTTGCCATCATGGCCTCTAGCTTGTAGACCTTTGGAGGCCTTAATGAGAAATGTTCTCTTTGATCATTTGGAATTTGTACAATGCTGATGCCATGTAATTATACATAGAGAACCCCAGCCAATGTTTTTTGACAAATTTGTGAAGGAAGAAAAGATCACCATGAGTAAATTTCATTACATGCCTGGCACTTTACAACATTTGAAATATTTTACACTTTATATATTTGCACGTATATTCACATGTGAATATTGAACATATGTGAATTTATAATGTGAATGAGGAAGTGTATTATTTAGACAGGAATTCTAAAAGAGGTGACAACAACAGATCCATGGGAAGATGGGTATGGCTGTGCTGGCTAGCTTTTGTGTGCTTGACACCCTTAGAATCATCCGGTCAAATGGAATAACACTTAAGCAGTTGCCCCCATCACGTAAGTCTGTAGGAAATTTTCTTAGTTAATAATTTCATTTGGAAGGCTCCGCTCATTGTGAGTGCAGGTGGTCCTTGGTTAAGAAAGCATTGTGAACAAGCTTTGGAGAATAATCAGGAAGCAAGTGGCTGCTGTCTCACTTCTTGTTTCCAGGTTCTTGGCTTGAGTTCCTGACATATCTCCCTTGGTAACGGATTATGACATATAAACTGAAGTAAACACATTTCTTCCCAAGTTGTTTTTGGTCATGATATTTTATTACAGCATTAAAGACAAACAAACAAAAGCAAGACAATGAGAAAAATACACAACATTCATGCTAAGTAGTCATTTAAAAACCCATTGTTTTATGTGCTAATTAAGTATAAATAGGAACTACAAAAATGTGATTGCTTCTCTTTAATTTGTGTAGCTGGCAAAACACAGTTTATTCTTTCCTTCTGAAGGAAAACTCGTGTATTTCGAGACATTTTTTACTACTATGTAGTAATAATTATCTGTCTGTCTAGTAACAACAAGAACAACAACAACAGTAATAATAATAATAATAATAATAATAATAATAATAATAATAATATATCACACCCAAATAATGGAAATCTATGCCATGATGCATTAAAGGAACTACACCTGAGTAAAACAATGTAGATGAATTACACCAATGATGCTGGCTATATGAAGGAGGAATCCCAAATTATGTATTACCCTCATAAAACCTATAAAATACAGAAAATTTATCTGAGCTGTTAGGGATCTAAATTCTGTGTACCAGTGTTAGATACTTTTCCTGCCAGTGTGATAAAATACTTGAAGAAATAGTCTTAAGGGAAGAAAGATTTATTGTGAGTTTCCGTTTCAGGAAGATCAGTCTATTTTCAGTTGTTCCATTGTCCTTTGGTAAAACATTATGGTGGTGGCAGCATCTGCAGGAAAAAGCTGCTTCCACTAAGGCAGACAGGAAGGGGAGAGAGTGCATGCAGCATCCAGAAATGAAGCACCTCACAGATCTGTCCTCTGACCTACTCCGCTGGTCCTACGCCTTACCAATGTAGTGTCCCCACTTGAGGGCAAAGTTTTGCTACAAGAACCCATGGGGACATTTCACACTCAGGTTCCTAACAGTATCACTGGTGAGATCAACGGTTAGAAAGGACCAAGTGCACATCTCCGCAATGTTGTTCTGTTAAACTTCTTGGAGTTTGCATAGATACTCATCTTATATACAGTCATTTTGGTACAAACTCGCTCCTATCCTGTTTGTGTGTTTGTTAATGTGGAAGTGCTTGGTCATTCCTCTCCGATTTAAAAATTCATCCTGGACACATGAAGACATGTCTCAATCTCAAGCAAACGTCTTGGAGGGATTCATCCTGATTCCCTCAGCAATTATTGCTTGGCCACAACTCCTTAGCTACGGATGGTAATCTGTGTCCATCCCTCCTCTCCATGTTAGTATTGTGTACAGCTTGAGTTTGCAAAGCTCTTATGCATGCTGTTACAACTATTGTGAGCTCATGTGTGCATCTGCACTGCTGTGTTGGAGAAATTTGTTTCCTTGCAGCCATCCACCAGCTGTGACTCTTGAAGTCTCCTCTTTCACTTCCTCCATGATGAGTTCCGAGCCTAAGGAGAAAGGGTTGTGATTGTGTTAGGGGTGAGCCCCTTGCTATCATTTATTCTTTGCACATGGACCAATCATGGGTCTCTATGTTAATAATTATCTGCAATGTGTGTGTGTGTGTGTGTGTGTGTGTGTGTGTGTGTGTGTGTGTGTGTGTGTGTAGGGATAAATCATTAGAAGGACAGTTTAGTATAACATCAGTTTATCAGAGTAATAGTAGTAAGTTCTTCCCTAGGGCTTACAGCTTGTTGAGCCATAGTTTCTTAGCCCATTCTATTTATAAAAATCAGAAATGGATAAAGACTAGATGCATATTAATTGATAGATGAATAATAAAATGATATGTTTCTACAATGTAAATGTTATTTAGCTCTTAAGAAAGATGAAAACTCTTCCTATGGTTGGTCCTGTGAAGGTTTGTTTCTCCAGTGTAGGGAAATGCCAGGGTGTTGAGGTTGGAGTGGGTGGGTGGGAGTGGGAGCATCCTCACAGAGCATGGGGAGGGGAAGAGGGAATAAGGAGAGGAGGGAAAGGGGAAAACATTTGAAATGTAAATGCATAAAATATCCACTAAAAGAAAGAAAGATGAAAACTGGTATTTGTAGATATTTGGAAGAACTGGAATCCATCATTCATAGTGAAGTAACCTAGTGCCAGAAAGACAAATTACCCTGTTTCCTATCATTTGTGGACCTCGTTTGTGTATTTTCAGACATATATGTTTGTGGATTGCTGTCTGTACACAGGTGAGGTCAGGTGAAATATAAGGCTAAAGCCTGTGACTGGGCAATGGAAAAAATAATGCGGGGCTGAAAGTTTTAGAGAAGAGACAGAGAGACAGACAGGAGATGGAGATGGGTGGGCAGAAGATGGAAGATGAACCAGGTTCATGAGGCCCGAATGAGCCACGGGTGGTTATGGATATCGTGGATGGACAATAGAGTAATGTAGGGTACATTTGTCCCATCTATGTGTGTAGCGTGTTTTTATAGCAATTGAGTTTTGAGTTCTTTGTGTGGGCATTTTGGGCGTTGAAGATTTACTGTTATAAATCTGACTGATCAATTACAAGCCTCTGGAGTTTTCATTTCACGGAGCTGGGGATCAGAATGAACGGCAGCCGGACTAGGTACAGAGGCGGATGGCTTGGGAGCATGGAGTGGTTTGACGGCAGGACTACGGGAAGACTGCCACTTTGGTCTTGCCATGGAGTTCGGGAGACAGCAGTTGCTGGTGCCTAGCCAGCAATAGCATGGATTGTTTTTTAATAATTACATGCAACATATGCTTCGTTGGTAATACTGAGATCTGAAAATCTGTAAGCAGCCATGTTGGAAGCATTTCAAGGGAGGGAACATAGAACTCAGGGGTCACTCGGTGTATTTTACATTTTTGTAATTTCCATGCTCTCTTGCCTGCCATCCACATTCCTTATCACTTAAACACACTTTTCCAAAGAAGTGTCTCCCCAACTTTCCTATTTGTTTGTTCTCTCTCTCTCTCTCTCTCTCTCTCTCTCTCTCTCTCTCTGTAACTGTGCTTACAAACTGTGTTCCTTACATTTGCATGGGTAGAATATTACAACAAGTAAATGAATTTACTAACTTAATATGGAAGAAAGTGGTACTCGCTCCTCCAGCAAATATTAACTATCACTTGTTCCTCAGGGAGGTGTGCAACTTTGTGTGCTTCTCCATACTCCACTATTACAATGAGACAATTCATCCCACACACTCCGTTAAATATTAAGAATAGATTCCATGGAAAGCTTCAAGGAGGATCATGCATCTCATTAACAGAGAGAAATTACATGTTTTTCTTCAGAGAACAAAGAGAAATATCTACATTTTTGTGTCAATATTTTTCAAATAATTTTGAGCCATAGTTGGTTGAGTATAAATAAAGTATTTGGAGGACTAATTGTGTATAATTAATTTGATGGTCAAAATGAACATCCATGGATGAAATTTGCACTTATCGATACTTCTTCTTGCTTGCTTTCTGTACATTTCAAGGCATTTACCTAATGGATTTAGGGTATTGACAGTTGTAGAGCCAAAGATTTGAGAAGTTCAGAGTAAATGCTTGTTTGTTCTGTGCACACACTGAGAAAGTAAGCATGAGTGTCTTAAAATCATGACAACTACAATAGAGAAACTTAAGTAAAAGTGGAGTCCAAGTTATCCTTTAAAATAGCAGAATTCATAGGCACAAAACTCACTTGAGCTTGGCAATTTTCATGATGGCTTTTACTTTATAATTCCTCAAATCTCACTCCTGTGATGTGTGCACTAGACACTCCACAGCTTCCTCTCCCAGAAACAATTCAAACAATATCAGTCAATCCCATTGCTAAACATTTGAAAATCTGTATTTTAAAACAAGCTTGTTAATTGCCCAACACCTGTCAATCTAGGGAATGCTAACAAATGCTCAGAACCTGAATGATTTTCTTTCCCACTTTTTTTTTTGCTTGTGCATTCTTAAACTATAATGTAGCTTATACTGTGAAGTCAAGAATGTGAATTCAAGATGGGAAATCACAAGGATAAAAGGTGACATGACAGCTCCACAAGGCTGCAAAAGACTACATCAGTCATACTGTGGTCATGAGAAAAAGAAGTTATACTGTTCCTTTGCTTGTCACCACAACTACCTTCTTTCCGAGTTTCCAATTGCAGAACAGTGCTTACATCCTTGGGAATATAGTCAGTCACAGCTCTCCACTCAATTTCTGCCAATTAGTTTAACAAGGCATCTTTTCTTCAGATCATACATAGACTTGATTCCCTGAAAATACTTTTTAAAAATAGGCAGAATCATAATAACATTAATTTTAAAAGCAAGTGCTAGCCATGTCACTAAGACAGCTTCACTTAGAATAAGATTAGAAAGCCCTTCCAATGATTCTGAAAACTTTTTTAAAAAGGTTTTCTTGACTTTGCTCCTTATATGAATGCTTTTTGGATAGGCAAATCATTATTTAGTAAGTAGTACATATTTGTGTTACTGACTGCTAGAGCACATTTTAGCAAAAATAAAAACATCATCTGTAGTTATAAATATGTGTGTTCCCAAAGTGCATAAATTTGACCTTATAAAGCATTCAGATGGCCTTATGATTTACTTCTGGAATCGAATACATAAGTACAAATTAACTGAACTCTGTTCATTAAAATATACTTTAGTTCCACATTATTAGTTCTCATAATGACAGGATTCAAGTGACATGTCCTAAGGAATGCTGCAGAGAGTGCTGATAAAATGCTTGGTAGCTGTTGCAATTGAGCACACCATATTTTTTTTTTCCTTTCAGAAATAAACCTGAGCACCAGGAATTCTTTCCTGAGTGGCAGGTGTCTTTTGGGACGTAAGTCTCCTGGTATTACTTAAGAGGGAATGCTCACATTGTTGGGACAGTGGCACTTCAATGCCCTTTCCTATTATTATTATTATTATTATTATTATTATTATTATTATTGCTATTATTATTATGGTTTGCTTTTTATTATTATTTGATGAATATTGTGTTGAGCCTCTGGTTTGTTCTTCCTTAGCCAAGGTTCCATAAACACCACAAACCCTGGAGATATAAGCAACATCTTGACTTATTTTTCTTATCTACTTTTTCATTTTATTAAATGGGATTCATTTGAGAAAGATTAAATTATTTAAATAAATGTTTACACTGATTTACTTGAAAAACTTTGCATAGTTCACTTGAATGATATTAGATTACACAGAAACTAAACGTTAGCACTTTTCATCAGTATATTATTTAAAAAAACTTAGTAATAAATAACTTCATCTTTGTAATCAGCGCAAGAAAACAAAACATGAAAAGTCAGTGTGTTTATCCACTTTTACCCCTTTCCCTGAATTGAATATGGAGCAGATAAGAAATGATATAAAATGTACAGTTGATTTCAATGTGGAGTTAGTGTCTTCTGCACCATCAGAGTCCTGAGACTTACGTATCCTCTTTTGAACTAAGATGGTCTGCTGCCCTGAGACAGTGCATTTGAATACACAATTCGGGAATATTGAGCTACTTCTCTAAATAAATGAACTAATAAGTATTTTCTTTCACCCTTCCAGGTCTTTCCCTTTTCTCTTCTGCAGTATTTCAGTTCATATGCACACGTTCATTAACAGCATCCCTTCTTCTTTAAGCAACTGAATTGGTTGCAGGCCCAACCTCTCTAAAACACCATTATCAAAGGTTGATACCTGTAACAAAGAACTGACTCCCATGTTTCTTGCATAGCTCATAACCTAAACTTTTCATTACAGAGTCTACAAAATATCCTGTCATCTATGCATGTATGTCTGATCACACAGATGATTTTGAAAGTTCCAATATTTTTTTAAATGCATGTAACAAGTTTAAAGAAGATAAAGCCCTTTCTAGAAAGAAAAGACAACAAGAATTTATAGATTATCCCATGAAAGAGCAGTAAACCATGGCCTGAGAATTTTGAGAAAACATGAAGGCTGTCCCTCTGACCAGATTTCAGTCTTCTGTAATCTCTTTCACAAGTTGTGCTTATCTAATTAAGCTACCTATCTATAGTTTTTAACTCTACACTAATTATTTAAAGCCTTAAAAATTCAATATTTTTGTGAGATAGATGATCTAAGCCATCTTACCATGGACACACAATACTTCTGAATCATTTATTGATAAACTCAGCCTAATAAATAGAAAATGAAAAACTCATTCATCTTTAGAATGTTTAAAATAAATTTCTTTAAATATCAAGGACTGAGCAAAGTATGTAGTTAAGATGTGTGAATAAAGATTTTAATGGATGATGGAGTTTAGTGAAAACGAAGTGTGTAAGCTTTTATTTAGGAAAACTAACCAACAGAAGGACAATGTGAGACTTAAGCTTTGTGTTGTTCCCTTTAGTGGTTGTGGAAGATGCTTCGTCAACCACAGTGGTAAACTCCAGATTCTTACCTGTCACTCGATGCTCTTGCTTTTTGCCTCTGAGAACAGAAGTCTAAATGTCTGTTCCTTATATGTGGTAGGAAGCTTCTGATTGATCAGACAAAAGAAAAAATAGCTAAATTGCTTGAAGTTTTAATTCTCTCATTGAACCCCCTTCCTCCAAAGAAGTCCAAACATCTCAAAAGGAAATGTCCTAGACGGGAACCTAGTCCACCGACTAACGGTCACCATCCAAGGAGAGGAGGGAATGTACTTTAATATTATTCCAGGCTCAAGGCTTGACTCCCTTCGCTGAAGTCCCAGGAAAGTTAAGATAAGCTATACATTTAATGTCATGTCTGAATTCCTAGATATTAGAAGATTTTAGTAAAATGACTTTCTGCTCTATGATACCGGATTATTGGACAGTTTGTCAGAGTTGAAGAACATTTGCTTAGTTAAGTGAATAAAATATGAGAAGCCATGATGAGAGTGGAATCATATGTGCGTATTCAGATTTCATAAATACTCAGTGAGAACCACTCTCTGGATGCTTCTATGTTATGACATGTGCATTTATTATACTTCCTTCAAGCAAAACAAAACATTACACAATTCAGTGAAAATCCTACTTCTTTTAATTGATTTCTCTCTCCCTATGCCCATCCTTTCCTCCTGCCCTCCTTCCTCTCTGTGTTCCCTCTAATTGTGTTTCTGTCTTTGTCTCTGTCTCACACGACTGTATATGTGTGAATCATTTCTATACAATTTATGACCTTTGAATTTTACCATATGTAATCTTGTTAGTCTTCATCCAAACGACAGTGTCATGTGCTCTAGATCTTGCTGTCCAAATAAGCAATTCTTATTCATAAGATGAAGTCTTTATTTGCCCTCTGCCCTTGTTTATGCCATATATATTTTCTACAAGAAGTTATTCCTAAGATGTATCGTGAGACGCACCAAAATTAAGTGCCATACGTATTATTTTCCTGTGCATCAGTAGTAATGAATGTATAAAGTTGGGTTGCTTTCAGTTCATAATTGAGATGTGATTTAATTTGTGTCTAAGAAACTATGAGTATAAAAATGACTTATTGAATTTGAATATTTGATCACTATGGAGAAAATGTAAAAGGAAATTTACATTGCTATAATTATAGGGCTGGATAATAGACAGAAATCTTGCAATTATTTATTTGCATTTCGAGAGAATATGCAATTTAAACTTCTTTAACTGCTTATAGCTAGTCTCAATGGTTTCCTAAGCCTATTCTCCTTTCCCACAAATGTGATTCTCTTTAGCACCATGTTAATGGAAATGTCTCTTGTAATGATGAGTCAAATATCAATTACAACAAATGCTCTTTGTTTGATGAGAGCCTGTGTGCTGTCGTTTTCCTCGAAACGTCTTAATATTTTTATGTCACGGTGGCTGGAAATCTTACCATCAAAAGGACAATAATCAAATAAGCGTTGACTTTAAGGCTTCATTTTGCATACTATTAAAACACAGCTCTGAATATAAATGTTCCAGAAACAAGGCTTTGAAATTTGGTGTCATTTTTAGGAACTGGCAGAAATTATCCTTAAAGACCAATTTTCTAAAAACACGATTCTGTGGAAATGAAAATCCCTTTACTCAGAAAAATGATAGAACATTTCAGATTATTATGAAAACTTCAGCCTAGGAGAAAATGAAAGAATACTGAAAATTTAGGAGACTCCTTCACTCCTGCCCCCATCCCTCTCTCTCCCTCTCTCCCTCTCTCCCTCTCTCCCTCTCTCCCTCTCTCCCTCTCTCCCTCTCTCCCTCTCTCCCTCTCTCCCTCTCTCCCTCTCTCCCTCTCTCCCTCTCTCCCTCTCTCCCTCTCTCCCTCTCTCTCTCCCTCTCTCCCTCTCTCCCTCTCTCCCTCTCCCCCCCTCTGCCTGTGGGGTGTGTGTGTGTGTGTGTGTGTGTGTGTGTGTGTGTATTTAAGAACATCAAGGGTTTTCCTTTTTATTTGCCTTTGAGATCTTTGGTTTGTTTGTTTGTTAACCATTTTTATACCCTATGGCACAAGATAGAATCCTTGATAGTTTCGTAAACATTTCACCTCTTTGAATGTTTGTGATAAACACAGATGATTTGATATTTTAAGAAATGCACACAAAATTTTGAGAATTTCTGATTACCCAGGTATAGATTATGAAAACACACATTATATGGAATTTTGTGTGATGGAAGCATTTACATTTTCATTTATGCAACGGACACAACCTCTGAATATATTCTCTTCCTTGACTGAACTGATCCTTGGGAACTGTTTTTCTCCATGTGAGAGACATTCTTCATACAAATATAGCACCTTTTGCTATCTAACTGTTTGGTACTTTCATAGTACTATAAAAGGCCCATTTTATAGTAGTATAAACCTTTTCCATGAAATGTATGTTATTTTCTCTTCCACTTTCTCGTTACTATTTTTCTTATTTTGTGATAAAAATTACGAGATCTTGCAAATCATGAATGATTGAAGAAGTCTGATACATACCAGAATTAACAGCTGCCCAACTGTGTCCTCACAGCCTGGAAGAAAAATGTCCTCCTCAGTAGCAAAGAAGTTCCATTATTATACAAGGAAAACTAATACAAATTTAGATTCATTTGATTCAAATAGTTCAATGCAAAAGATAACTGATATGAAAGAATAAGTTTATGAGTGTTGGTGACAAATAGTGTTGTAATTAAGAATATTAAGTGTATTAAAGCATATCCTTAGATAATATCAAATATTTAATATCACAAAAACTATGAATTAAATCTTTAAAGCAGTTAGAAATAATAACATGAAAAAATCGAAACTGTTGATATGCAAAAATATATTTTTATTCTTAGTTCTTGTTTGTTTGAACTTATTTTAAAAGAAGAGAAGCCTGGAAATATATTTTCACACTTATGTGAATACATTTGTTGGTAAATTATGAATTATCATCTATGAATCAAGTAGGGTCTAAGTAGAAAATAAAACAAGTGACGTTTCATAAGAAATGTTTTCATATTTGTTCATTACAGGTATGGAGTAAGGAATCCAACTCAGGCTACTTCTATTTGTCATGAAGTAAGCAAAAAGTAAGTGAGTAAGTAGGTAAGTGAGTAAGTAGGTAAGTGAGTAAGTAGGTAAGTGAGTAAGTAGGTAAGGTAGGTAAGTGAGTAAATAAGTAAGTAAGTAAGTGAGTAAGTAGGTAAGTGAGTAAGTAGGTAAGTGAGTATGTAAGTAAGTAAGTGAGTAAGTAAGTGAGTGAGTAAGTAAGTGAGTAAGTAGGTAAGTGAGTAAGTAGGTAAGTGAGTAAGTAGGTAAGTAAGTAGGTAAGTGAGTAAGTAAGTAGGTAAGTAGGTAAGTGAGTAAGTAAGTAAGTGAGTAAGTAGGTTAATGAGTAAGTAGGTAAGTGAGTAAGTAAGTAAGTGAGTAAGTAGGTAAGTAAGTAAGTGAGTAAGTAGGTAAGTGAGTAAGTAAGTGAGTAAGTAAGTAAGTGAGTAAGTAGGTTAATGAGTAAGTAGGTAAGTGAGTAAGTAAGTAAGTGAGTAAGTAGGTAAGTGAGTAAGTAGGTAAGTGAGTAAGCAAGTAAATGAGTAAGTAGGGAAGTGAGTAAGTAGGGAAGTGAGCAGTGGTACAGAGGATAGGCACAGGCCTGCACAGGTGGTTCAGTGTGCAAATATGCTTGCCACACAAGCACAGGAACATTTGAATCCTCACAAAAACATAAAACGCCAAAGTGTAGTGCAACAGTCGATATTCCTAGCCCTCCTATAGAGAGCTAGTGGTAAGCCTGGAATCACAAACACGGTCTAGACAGGAATACACAGGGGTAGAATAACACCCGCACTTTGTATCAGAGAAAGTGAGGAGTGGAGAGTGGTGTCTGAGGTTATCCTCTGACATCTGCTTCTGTGCCAGGCCACATATGCCAGCGTTCATATGTAAGAATGTGTATGGGCAAAATCTCAAATGCAAATTAAAAATTTGCATAAAAAGGCAAATGCATAAGAAGTGGAGGAATGCAGTGGCAGGTTGGAATTTGGAGAAGTGGACTAAAGCTCTCATGTGGAAAAGATCCTAAGTTCAGTTTTAACCTGCAACTTAGATAACAGACATGATGCATGGGGGACATACAGGATTGGAAAGCACTCTTCATCCACAGAGCTGTACGGACATTTGGTTCAGTGTTTGTTAGCTGTGACAGAGCGCCTGTAGTTGGGGATGGCAAAGTCCAGTCTTGACAGCTGACTCACAGTCAAAAGGAAGAGCCACATATTGGCAATACTCAATCGTCCCGCATCAGCAGTAATATCATTTAACTGTGGAGCTTCTATTTCCAAAACAGAAAAACCTTGTTTTGGGAGAAGCTGTACAGTCTTCTTTGTCATTTCTCATCTAGGTTTTAATATTAAACTGTAGTACACAAAAACGTGTTCACTAGTGCCTAATTTCAAAGGAGGGAAGAAAAGACGTAATGGTGGAATGAACAGTATGAAGGCAATACTGTAAAACTGTTGAGAAACAAACCCTTTAACAGACATGCACAGATATTCCATTTATGTTTCCTAATTTTATACTTGGTAGTTTCCACTTGACACAGAAAAATAGAACACAAGTGCCAAGCATCATCAGTTTAATCCTTCTGATATTTCTAAGCAAACATGGAAATACTCTTATGGGGGCCTACGTTGAAGTCCCCAGCTATACTCTCTTTTCGTTGTTTGATACTGTCTAGATTTGTGATAGTGTCACCACACATTCCAAGTTGTATTCCTGCTGTTTTCTGTTTCTGTTGTGAGGTTCTTCCAAGGGAAGCACATGGCATCGTTATCAGAAAGGGAAGATGTTCCCAGACACGAGGTTTACTATGTGCTGCACAATATGATACCCACTGTCTTAGTTAAATTTCCTATTGCTGTAATTAAAAAGATGACCATAAAGCAAGTTGGGGAGAATGGGTTTGACATACACTTCCGTGTTTCTGTTCATCACTGAAGGAAGTTGGGAGAGCAACTCAAACAGGGAAAAAGGAGCTGATATATACATAGGTCACGAATGGGTGCTGCTTGCTGACTTACTCCTCATAGATTGCTCCGTCTGCTTTCTTGTAGAACCCAGGACTACTATGCTAGGAATGGCACCATCCACAGTGGCTAGGGCCTTCCCCTTTCAATCACTCATTAAGTAAATGCCTTACAGAAGGATCTCAGAGGTATTTTCTCAAATAAGGTTCCTTCCTTTCAGAAAACTCTAGTTTGTGTCAAGTTGACTCAAAACTAGCCGGTACACCAATTAAAGCCCTTAAGTTACCTTTGCTACCCTTTTTGTATTGTGTCTAACATGTGCCTGTGGCAAATAAGATGCAGTTAAGGGAAAGAATAAATGAGACACTTGCCGTGGTTAATTTGCTTGCATGATGATTTAGTCTTGTCACATGCCTCTCCTCAGAGGATGTCATACATGTTCTATAGGGACACCAAAAGCAGGTCTCACTGGGCTCTGAACCATCAATTGCCTAGATCCTGGATTTAGCCAGGCAAGTGACTGTAACAAAAGAATTTCTGTCTTTTACAAACTACCTAGTCTGTGGCATTTTGTTGTATATTAGCAGCACAGAATAGACTGATGGATTACTTCAACATTAGTAGCAACACTGATGTTGCTGAAATTTTATCATTTATGGAAGCATCTTCTTGTGTAGTTAGGTAAATCAAATAGCTGGTTGATTACAGTGTTCAATTTTATTAGTTATCAGGCTGTCAGCATAGTTTTACTTTTATTTCTCAATTATTTTTTTCATTAATTCATTTATTTTTGTGGTTTAAAATTTTATTGCATTTTTAAAATTTTATTTATTTATTTACTTACTTATTTTTACACTCCAGATTTTATTCCGTTCCCGGTCCACCCCCAGGGGGTTCCACATCCCAATCCTATACCTCCTCCCCACATTCCCCGATCCTGCATTCCCACCCCAAGGATGTTCCCACCCCACCTACCCCACCAGACCTCTAAAATTCCTGGGGTCTAGTCTCTTGAGGGTTAGGTGCATCTTCTCTGACTGAACCCCGACCTGGGAGTCTTCTGCTGTCTATGTGTTGGAGGCCTCATCTCAGCTGGTGTATGCTGCCTGGTTGGTGATCCAGTGTCTAAGAGACCTCAGGGGTCCAGGTTAATTGAGATGTTGGTCCTTCTACAGGGTTGCCCACCTCCTTAGCTTCCTTCAGTTTTTCCCTAATTCAACCAGAGGGGTCAGCAGCTTCTGTTCATTGGTTGGGTGTACATATTTGCATCTGACTCTTTCAGTCACTTTATACTCCAATACCTGCCCTGCCTCTCCTTCCAGTCTCCACCCCACACAGCTCCCCCGATTCCCTCCCTTGTCCTTTGAGAAGGGGGAGGTGCCCACTGGGCTCCATCATGGCCCAGCATAACTGTCACTACAGTGTCATATATATCATATGAAGTGTCATAGCAAACCACTACAGGACTAGGTGCATCCTTTCTCTCTGAGACTAGACAAGGAGGCCATTAGGGTAACTTGATCCACAGGCAGGTAGCAGACTCAAGGAAAGTCCCTGCTCCAGTTTTCGGGGACTCACAAGACAACCAAGATGCACACCTGCTACATACGTTGCGGGGAGGGGGGTGCATCTAGGTCCAGCCTAAGCTTGCATTATGGTTGGTGGTTCATTCTCTGGGAGTCTACAGGGTCAGTGTTAGTTGACTCTGTTGGTCTTCCTGTGGAGTCCCTGTCCTCTTTCAGGTCATTGTCCCAACTCTTGAATAAGACACCTTGAGCTTGATCTAAAATTTGGTTTTGGGTTTCTGCATCTATTTCCACTGGCTACTAGGTGGACCCACGCAGAGGACAGTTATGCTAGGTTCCCATTGGCAAGCCTAACAAAGTGCCATTAATAGCATTAGGGATTGTTTCTTGCCCATGGAATGGGTTTCAATTTGGGCCAGTCCTTGGATGGCCATTCCCTCCACCTCTGCTCCATCTATGCCTCTGCACATTTTGTAGGCAGGACACATGTTGGGTTAAAAGTTTTGTGGGTGGATCGCTGTCTTTATCCCTACACTGGGATTCCTTCCTGGCTACAAGCAGTGGCTGCTTCAGGTGCCATATTCCCTACTTTTAGGAGTCTCAGCTACAGTTACCCCACAGACTCCCTGGGGTCTCCTCTACCCCTCCTGCCCCATTCCTCCCCCATCCCTACTGCCCCACAAGTCATTAGGGAAATACAAATCAAAATGACTCTGAGATTTCACCTTATACCCATCACAATGGCTAAGATCAAAACCACATGGGACAGCACATGCTAGAGGAGTTTGAGTAAGGGGAACACTCCTCCATTTCTGGTGGGAGTGAAAACTTGTACAACCACTCTGGAAATCAATTTGTCGTTTTCTTAGACAGTTGGAAATAGGTTTATCTCAAGACCCAGCTATACCACTCCTGGTCATACACCCTAAAAGGTGCTCCACCATATCACAAAAATACATGCTCAATTATATTAATAGAATATATTGAATAATAATATTCATAGAATATTATTATTCATGATAGCCAGAAGCTGAAAACAACCTAGATGTCTCTCAACTGAAGAATAGGTAAAGAAATATGGTTGATTTACACAATGCAATACTACTTAGTTATTAAAAATAAGGATTTTTTTTACAAATTTTGCAGGCTAATGGATGGAACTAGAAAATATCCTGAGTGAGGTAACCCAGACCCAAATGGAAACTCATGCTATGTACTCATTTATAACTGGATATTAGCCATAATGCACAGATAGCCAAGCTACAATCCACAGACACAACGACGCTGAATAATGAGGAAGGTCCAAGTAAGGATGCTTAAAATCTACCCACTCCCTGTATGAGAATGAACCACCATTTTTATTTTAAAACTTTTATTCTTTAGTTCTGGGAGAGAATATATTAGTTGTCTGTGGTTGGAAATCTAGTACTGAGAGTACAGGTTTAAAAGTCAGAACTTCCACTAATTCAAGACCTCTTCTAAATTCCTTATTTCCTTTATGTTGAGCTTATATGTGTAAAATTTCTTTGAAATAATGGAGCAAGACAGGCATTTAAGACAGTGCCTGGCATGCATTAGAATAAATAAAAATATCTACCAATTTTCTTTCTGTTTTGCAGGATTTTAGCACCAATGTGCTAAAACGCATGCTTGATGAAGATCTGTGGAGTAATATTTTGTTTGAGTTGTTCTAAAGAAATTTCATTAAGTAAAACCTCATAATCTTTGTTGAATTTTCCTCACTCTGGGGATGCAATAGCTTAATTCTGGGAGCTACTAGTAATGTAAGACATTCGAATGGATGTGGAGTATATGACTGGACAAAATGGGCATTGCTTCAGAGACTGTCACTGGAGATACTGTTACTCTAACCAAAAGATCCATGATATCACACTGAAAGTCCCCTGGAAAGCCTTGTGAAAGATTAGTTTTACATTTAGAGCAGTACTACATACCTAACTGTGGAGTCCTTAGACTGCTTCATAGTAAGCAGACGCTGTCATAGGTTTACTAAAAAGGATTTACTGAATGAGAAACATTTGTCTGTTAATTTTTTAGATCAATTATGTCATATTCAAATTTACTGTGACCTAAATGATGCTAAGAATGTCTTTTTTTCCTGCATTAACACTTGTATCAGAGAGGAAGAAAGAGATTCCATGATGTGAAAGGATCTAAGATTTTCTCAATGCTAACCTTTTCAAGCTTATTCTATAGCTCTTACAATTAACAGTGCATTTTCTGCTTTCAATTAAGATTCTCACTTTAATTTTTCAACATGGTTTATTGGCTTAGGGACTCTGACCTGTGAATAGTATTTGAAATTATTCATGAATTTGTGATTTTCATGTCCAGAAAATTTTATTAGCACCTGATATGTCAGTTTGCAAAAGTCTACCTTCAATCTTGCTTTTCTAGAAGTGTTCAGTCTTGGAGGTCTTTTTTCCCTCCCAAATCAATTTGTTTGCTTGTTTGTTTGTTGCAACAGGATTTCTTTGTGTAGCCCCGGCTAGCCTGGAATTCCGTTCATAGATGAGGCTTGTTTCAAACTCTCAAAGAGCCATAGATGAGGCTTGTTTCAAACTCTCAAAGAGCCATCTGTTTCTGCATCCCATGTACTGGAATTAAAGGCATGTGCACCATAACTGATGCCAAATTAGATTTCCAAAAATACTTTTAAAGTTATTTTATTTTATGTCTGTGGAAGCCAGAAGAGGAATCACATCCCTTGCAACTGTAGATATATGCAGTTGCAAGCTGCCTGACATGATGCTGGGTACTGAACTTTGCACTCTAGAAGAGCAACAAGTACTATTGAATATTGAACTTCCTTCACAGCTCTGGGATGTTGAGAAGGAAGACGGTAAGATGGTTCCAAGAGATAATTCTAATAACCTTCCATCTTTTGCTATAACAATGATAACAGAGATTGAGTGGTTGCATATGTCTCTACAGAGAATATTCTAATCACTTATGCTTCGGATGTATGATTGTGTGAATACTAGCTTTAATATTTCCATGGATTTTTATTTCAAATTGAAATAAATCATCAAATCATATAGGGATTTTGATATAAAGTGAATGTGAATTTACGAAATTTAAGTGGAAGAGATCTTTGGTGATAAATTATCTTGTCCCCAAACACATCTCCACATTTGCAATCCAACACAAGGACTATAGTACACACATGAGAATCCGAAATAAAAAAGTATTAAAGAATTGTAACTTTCTACTTCAAAATTAGTAATTCTGGATGAATACAACTCAAAATAACAATTTAACACATGCAGCAGAAGTGATTCCTCATCGCTCTGTGAAGCATGCTATTTCATTAGTCAAGGCTGTTCCAAATTAATTTTGTTAAGTTTCGCAGCCAAGTTTTCTTGGTTCATATAAAAAGTGATGCTAGAAGTATTACATGGTTAACACCATCAACAGAGGCAAATATTTGAAAAGAATTAAGTAATGGTGGCTTTATCTAAAACGTTTGAGGTTTAAAAAGTTATGTAGTAACTTCCTGTAAGAAGCTGTGCCCACAGCGTGGTGCATAGAGAAAACATTTAAATGTTTCCTGAGATCCTTGTGGCTTGAGCTTAACTATTTACAATGTTGGAACATTGCAGTTGTAAAACCAGTGGTTGATTCCTGTTCACTACAAGGTATGTTTGTGAAACAGTCATTACTATGCTAATCTCTACTGGTCTCCACGTGATTCTGTCACAATTGTACTAGGCCTAGAATTGGTTCTGTACAATCTTCCTCTCCTCCTTTGTACTTGACCTTGACAAAGATGAGGTGTAATTGGTAACTAAAAACTCTATCTCATCTTCCTCTCTATCTGCCATCCTTCACAAGTGGAGACACAGCAGTTAAATGTTTTCATAGGCTCAAAGATAGAAGCCATAAAGTGTGTGTGAAAAGCTGCTTAATTTTGTGTTTTTAAATAATATATTGTTATAAATCTGTAAATAAATTATTTTGTCTTTTGTATTTATTTTCTAACAAGTCTATTTTTTATTTTAATTTTGAATGAATGCTATAAAGTTTATATGCTATATTTTCATTTTTATTTTGTTCTGTGTAATTACCAAACAATCTCTGCCTGCCCACCCACCCACCTATCTATCTATCTATCTATCTATCTATCTATCTATCTATCTATCTATCTATCTATCCATCTATCTACCTACTTACCTACCTACCTACCTATAGGTTAACAACTTAATTACATTTAGACCAACATAAAACCCAAATGTAGAGGGCACATCTCTGAGCTATATCTGCTTAAATTGAAGTTGGAAGATGTACTCTAATCTGGATCTTGGAGAAAGGAAGACACAACTTTAGTTAGACACTATGAGAACTAATCTGGGTCACACCTCCTGCTAGTAGTTTATATAAAGATGGAAAAGGTAGGCTTTTGCTCTTTGAATGATTTCTCTTGTTTTGCTAGCAAGTCTATTCTTTCACTGCCATTTGAGTTTCCTTCTTTGGGATTCTATTATATAATGAAGACCACCTGAGATGTCCCCTCTTGTAGACTGAACAATTACTGGAATCTTGGACGTTCCTCAAACATTGTTGGATTAGCTGGACCACAACCTGTAAGTCATTCATATATATATATATATATATATATATATGTGTGTGTGTGTGTGTGTGTGTGTGTGTGTGTGTGTGTTGTTACTCTTAAAGACCCTGACTAATGTGCAATGAATATTGGTAAGTCAGAATAAACTAAAGCAGTTTCTACTGGATTTGAGGATTGCATGTTTTGACATATGGCAACATATCTCCACCATTCTAGTATTATCATAAAAAATAGTTTCACTACATGGCAACACTTTACTGGAAATTTGCAGCTTCTTCCTTTTCACTCTATCTGTGTCAGTCATTGTGTTTTGCTTTTTTCCTGAATGTTTGGCAGTTTAAATCACACTTTAGGCATCTTCTTCAGACAGACATCTTGCACACAGTCTTATCCATTTAACACTCTTGGTGAAACTTAGTATCTTGATGAGTCATTTCTTTCAAAGTGGAGAACAGAGCATTGTTGGAATATACTAGTTTATTTTTTCTATTGAAGAAACTCTTCTTTGCTTCCCATTTTGGAAAATTATGAATAAATCTGTTATAAGTAACCACATGCAGATCATTGTGTGGATACATATTGTCAACTCATTTTCATAGTCATACACAAAAAAAGCAAAACTTCTGGATTTTATGAAACTAGCAGTATACAAAATTGTCAAAATATTTATAAAACTGTGTACTCTTATAGAACCAGTTGATGAGTGTTCAGGTTACTCTCTATTCTTTTCTACATTTGGTGTGGTCAATAGTCTGGATTTTATTTATTCTAACATTGGGGAAGTCACATGTAGCTTTTACTTCAATTTTCAATGCTTGCATATGGCTAACCTTGAATACATTTTAATATTTTTATTTGTTATATATACATTTTCATTGATAATGTAATGCCTGGTGTCTTGGTTTTCTATGATTTTATTTAAGTCTCATTATACTTAAAATCCACTGAATTATTTCAATCATCACACACACACACACACACACACACACACACACATATATATGATTTCTTTGTGTATATATATATATATATCAAGAAATAAAAGAATACATGACTAAAGATGAAATCACCTTAATTTATTCAAGTGAATAATTACTGATGATATTTTGCTGAGAAATATCTAGTCTTGGAATATTTTATAGCACCTTGCTATAGTGTTAGAATTTTATAGTATACATTCATAACCTGCAGAATGATACATTGAAATAAATATAGGTTATTTTGAGGCATATTATTATGGTTAACGTGTTTCATTTTTATTAATTAGTACTTAGTAACAATTCAAATATTGATTTACATATTGCCAAATGTGAATATTTTTGCTCTCTCTCTTGTGTGTGCAAGTGTGTGTAAAACTAACTTTCTACTAATTACTCTTTTTTAAAAATTTGTATAGAGGAAAACTTTAATGTTGGTGATGTCCACATACTCACTCATAGAATCAGGTTGACAGAAGGTTTACCAATACCACATAGTTACTATGGCTTCCTAAGCAGGCCTTTAGTCACTTGACAGCAAAAGAAAGCATGGAAAAAGTTCATTCACTTTACCCCATATTATTAAAGAAAGCAAAACTATACCCTCTGTTCATATTTCACTGCACATTCTAGTCAAAGTGCCTTAGTATTGTGTATGGGGCACAGAGAATAAGTACCATAAATGGAATATATCTTGTATTTCAGTGTCAAGAGTTGGGTTAAATGTGTTTCCATAGATTAGTGGTTATAAAATTTGCCACACACAGAAGTTATCTAGAAATTGTAGTGAGTATAGTAAGTAAAAAATGAGCATGAAAGATATAGACAAAATCCTGATTTTATATGTTAATTTAGGACACCTCCAAGGTATAAAAACTGACATGGGGATAGAGAGTAAAAGGGGAGATAAGATTTGGAGTGCAGGTAGAATAACCAGAAGATTAAAATTAAAATTATGAGTCTTTATGATTTCATGATTTCTGTATTCACATAAGTACAGAAAACAAATTGTTCCAAGTGTGGTCATCACAAAAAGTTTAATTGTCATCCATAGTAAAATAGAAAAAAATTGATGAAACAGTTATTACTAAACAGAAAAGCTGTTCATTGTCAAATATACTTTTTGATTTCCAAGAATAGTTGGTCGTTGAAATAACTATCCCTAGAAAATAAGTGTCATCAACTAACGTACTTAGAGAAATTTAAAACTTTTGTGTTGGTAGCAGGACTCCTAAAACTTAATTTTGATTCTTTGGGTAGTTTCTATGTCGGCTTTCAAAGGTTCAATATTAGACATTTCATTGCTCTAGGGAACTGCTGTGTTTTAATTTTAATTAAATCTGAGACATTGAAAGTCACTCTTTTTTTTCACTCTAGTTGTTAAAATGAGATTGGAAAAACAGTATTTGTCTGAGATTTTTTGCCTTACTTCAGAGGGATGGCCTGGGATTCCCCACACGAAGCCACAGAGGTTGCTGCAGGAACAATGTCTCTGCTCTTCCCACCAAGTGCTTCAGAATAGAGAGTACTGGGGCCATTGCAAGTCCCCTAAAGAATAGAGAGTACTGCGGCCATTGCAAGTCCCCTAAAGAATAGAGAGTACTGCGGCCATTGCAAGTCCCCTAAAGAATAGAGAGTACTGCAGCCATTGCAAGTCCCCTAAAGAATAGAGAGTACTGCGGCCATTGCAAGTCCCCTAAAGAATAGAGAGTACTGCGGCCATTGCAAGTCCCCTAAAGAATAGAGAGTACTGCGGCCATTGCAAGTCCCCTAAAGAATAGAGAGTACTGCGGCCATTGCAAGTCCCCTAAAGAACGCACTATATACAGCTCGGTTCATTTTCCAATCACGGTAGCCATGCAGTCACATTTAATACATAATATTTTTCTATAATTTATCCATTTGCATATTATATATGTAATCTTTGAATTAAATTTCAGAATGGTCAAAATATGTACTACTTTCATTTGCAAATTTTTGTGTATGATATATTATTATACTATACACAGCTAAGTTTCATCAAGCATGGCTTACTTATTGCTATGATTTCTAAGTGTTTTGTTCTCAATAATTTCATGGACTTTGAAGCTTCATTCCAAAAGTAGCAAGATAGAGGGGTAGTCAAACTTTTATTCTTAAAACTTTTTAATGTGGCTCATAGAGAATTAGACAGTTTTTTCTCAAAAAGGGATGTTACAAAAAAATCAAGATTGACCCAAAAATTCTTGAATGATTAATTGTCTTCTTGTAACTTTTCTCAGTATATGTTGCAATGCTGTAATGCCCCCACTATGAGTCCCTCGACAAAGGCCAACTCATGGGATACTCTGATTTTCTCTTATAGCTCCAAGACAGTGATGCGAATAAAACTTCCGATGTATAAAGCACGCAGCCGCGGGTGTTTGATTATAGAGTGAAATGTGTGTGTGTGTGTGTGTGTGTGTGTGTGTGTGTGTGTGTGTGTGTGTGTATATATATATATGTGTGTGTGTGTGTGTGTGTGTGTGTATATATATATATATATGTGTGTGTGTGTGTGTGTATGTGTGTATGTATGTATGTATGTATGTAGATAGATAGATAGATAGATAGATAGATAGATAGATAGATAGATAGGCCAAAGAATTTTTACTAGCTCATTGATATGTTCATTAACAATAACATAAAATCAACTAATGGGATAGTTATGGGTACAAACAAAAGACATAGGTGTCAAAAGGTAAAATAACTTGTTAAAAGTCATCATTAGCTAATAACATTTGTAGTGATTAATATGGTTGAAATGATCAGATGTTGTACTCTTGCATTCATATGTAAGATAATTCTAGCAAAGCAATGGAAAGCTTCTGAACACTAAACCAAAATTTATTTTATAAGCTTAAAATTTTGTGATTTTTATTGCCTTCATGTTATACAATATCTATAAACAATGTAATATCTCTTAAATTTGGAGTCAAACAACTGCACAACTCAATATTTTTAAACATGCAGAAATGTATGAATTCTTCCCTACAATATTGGGACATTTTGCTCTTAACATTATAATTTATCTTGAATATATTTGGGAAAATGTTTTTATATGAATCTACAAAAGAACACTTATACTTTATTTCTCCTAGAACAGTGAATATATTTAGATAAAATTTCTAGAGATAAACATTGACTTAACATCTTCTATAATGGTATATGTTATTTAAATTGTAGAATAAACAAATGTAAAATAATAAGTTTATCTTAATCTCGAAAGGTATATTGTATTATATAAGCAAGGTATTTTTAATGAAAAGCAGAGTAAGGACTCCAAAACATGACTTGTCCACCTCCTTAGAAATGATAATGCATTTAGTTACAGATAATGCAAAAAATTTCAGCGTGTTTTTCTGAATGAGCAATGACAATATTGAAACACAGATATAGTAGCTAGTGTACACTACTAGTTTTAAAGACTCTCCATTGTCATTCTAACTTGCAAAGATTTGTGATTTCTGAAGACATTAGAAAATATGATAGTTACCAACTGGGAATCTGTATGTCTAATTTAGGTATCATTACCTAAATTTCCATTATGATCAAGAAAGGATCATATTGTGCATGTGATGAAGGAAAACATACATGACCTTATCCACACTCATTAGTGAGAGGAGCACATGTGGACGCTTAGCAACAGTTGATAGAGGTGAAGCCTGTGGAAAATGAACACTAAACATTTTCTTGAAAGTGTTGTAATTTCTTCTCTTCTATATAATGAATGCAGTTTGTTTGAAAATGTCAGTAATTTAATATCTCCTCTACCACATTACTCCGAATTATTTGTACAGCGAAAAATAGAACATGATTCAAATTATCCATGTTATTTACCTGACTTGTAAAAAGTGCTGTCTGAGGGTTATGCTGCATTACTGATGAAGTCCAATTACCATTAATGCATCAGGGTTGCATTAAAATAAAGAAAAATTAAATAAAAAGTCTTTGAACTTATTTAACCAAAATGAGTCCAGATTTGAATCGCTTACTTCACAATCCCTGTGTCTTTCCTCCTCTGTCTTTGTGCTGCATGATTATGAATCTTTTTCTCCCTCTGTCTGTGTGTCTATCTCTATGTGTGACTATTATATGATCCGTGTGTGAGAATGAGATTGGTACTTGCCTATCTGTGTGTGGTGTGACAGTTTTTTATATGTTTGTATCTATAGTCTTCTATCTATTTATTGAATAGTATAGGAAGCATCATTTTGAGAAGGAATGGATACTTTAGAGAAAATTTTAACAAGTTTTATAGGAGGTTAAGTCATTATCTCAAACTCATCTCAACTGACTCAGACAATAAACATCATTATTTATCAACAATAAACACAGGCAGTTACTTTTAACCCTTACGATAGAGTTTACGATACTTCTTTCAAACTTTGCATTGGCTGCTTTCAGCAAATAATGCATACTTATTACTCAATTTCAGGAGCATGGAAGATGGTAGCTATGCATTAACTTATGGTCACAAGTACACTGCATGGGAAATTCAAGGCAAGTTGATTGGTTTTTATGATGTTCTCCTAAAGGCAGGTTAAATGTAATTTTAAGTTGTAAGTGACATCAATATTCAATTACTAATTTTGGCTCTGAGATGCAGCAAAAGCCCCAGTCTCTTAGAAAGTAAATGGCAGTGTCCTAATGGGTCATTGCTATAATACTGAGTTTGCTTCATTTGACACTCAAGTTTATATGCTTAACAGGAACTAAAAGGTCTTTCTAAATTAACTTGAGTGGAATTGAGAGTTAGCTGCCATGATCTCATATGTATAAACATGGTACAAATTATTTAAACTGGACAGAAAAGAGTGTTCCAGCATTTATACATTCAGGTAAGAAATGTTTCATCTGTCCATATAAAATAGCTCAGAACAAAATACAATAACGATTAAGAAAATTTATTTCTCTGAAAAAAAAGTCTAATGCCTTAAAAGTGAAGAAGCAAAAGGCAAATTCATACATATGGATATTTGTGTTTTAAAGTATAATATATACATATAATAAATATATTAAATATTGGCAAAGACATATGTTAAAAAGTTTACCACTTAAAAATAACTCATTAATTTATCAGCAAAATCATATTGGTCTCATTGCAGTTTCAGAACCTTAGGTGTAAATTGACTGTGAATAAGGTATGTGAAGAAATCTGGAGAAATGGTTTCATGGATCAACAGGTACTCCCTTGGATAATAAGGGGCTTGTTGTCAAAACCAATTTATGCATCACATTATAAAATATCTGGGGCTAAGGTTACTAGAATTTGCCATGAAGTTTCTTCACACAGTAAATATTTCAGGCTATTCATAAAATCACAAGGTTTCAAGTGACTACTAAATTTGCTGTTATGGTACCAAAAGAGTCACTCATTAAAATCACCTGTAATGAGAGGCTCGGTCAGAGTCTGACACTCACAGGCAACCATTGGACTGAGCTCAGGGTTCCCAATGGATGAGTTAAATAAGGGACTAAAGGGGATATAGAGGTTTGCAATCCCATAGGAAGAACAAAAATATCAGTCAATCAGAACTCCAGAGCTCCCAGAGACTAAACCACCAACCAAAGAGTACACATGGAGTGACCCATGGCTCCAGTTACATGTGCAGCAGAGGATGGCCTTGTTGGAGATCAATGGGCCTTTGTCCTATAAAGACTTGTTGCCACAGTGTAGGGGAATGCCAGGGCAGGGAGGCAAGAGGGAACGGGTGGGTGAGCACCCTCATAGAACCAGGGGTAGGGGAGAAGGGATATTGG
Source organism: Rattus norvegicus (assembly GCF_021556685.1). Taxonomy (NCBI): domain Eukaryota; kingdom Metazoa; phylum Chordata; class Mammalia; order Rodentia; family Muridae; genus Rattus; species Rattus norvegicus. The sequence continues at coordinate 21,698,612 of NC_141544.1, read as the reverse complement.
TTTTCTGGAGGGGAAATCTGGAAAGGGGATAATATTTGGAATGTAAATAAAGAAAATACCCAATAGAAGAAAGGGAAAAAATACAAAAAACAGATATCAGGCTAAAGTTGTCTTCAAGTCTATTGATTGAAAATTCCTCTACTAAAGTCTTTTTGTGTATTAACAACTATCAGTTTGGAATCTGGTATAATTTTTGATGGCAGCAGACTTTTGTCCCATAGTTTTGCATAATCATTAATACTTAATGTTGATGTGTCCATAAGAGGCACGTGACAGAATACATATTGGTTAATGAAAGGATCAGTGATGACTTTTTCACTTCTGCCACTGGATGATTCAACCATGTGGCAGCCAATATAGTGGGAAAGGACTATATTCAGCTCCTAAGAAAGTGGTTGAAATTTACATAATTAACATGGCTGTTAAAAGTGGAAAATCCTGCAAAATGCATCTGCCTTGGTCACTCTGAGTCATATTTGATATATTTGTCAAAAATTAATAAACTGATAATCTACTGGAGCTCAAGTTTTAGTTTGCTTTAAATGTCCCTTATTTAATAAAGAGTAATTTTAAAAAGACTTTGTGTATATGACTCCATTTCCGCAAAAGTTCAGACCAAGAATTGCTAAGTGGAACTTTGTAAGATTGCACCGCATATAAAATTGTTAACTGGGTGAAGAGAAAGTCCAGAGAAGGGGATAGAATCTTTGTCAGCTATCCATCTAATAAAGGACTCATACACAGAGTATATAAAGAACTGCAAGAACAAAGAACCAAATTAAGAAATGGTCCTTTCCAAAATATATATGCCTGATACCTAAAAAGAATTTGCAAATGAAGCAAAAATAATGGATAAAAAGTTGTCTATAAAGAAAAAAAGTTCATCGTTGGTAAATTTTAGTCAAATGCAATCAAAACAAAGCTGAGAAAACCTCAGAATAGCAAATTCAACAAAGCAGCTCACAGCAAACGCTGGAGCAGGTGCAAGGAAGAAGGAATCCTCTTTCACTGTTGATTGCAAACTGGTGGTACCACTATGAAAACCAGTCTAGAAAATTCTCAAAAAGCCAAGTATTAATGCACCATATGAACATATGGCACAGCTATACCACCCGTTGACATTTGCAAAAGGACTAGACATTGTACTCCATATATATTGCTCAGCCATGTTCAGTACGTTCATTCATACTAAATACAGTATTTACTTTATTAACCGGTGAATAGACAGTGAAAATATGGTACATACCCACTTTGTAACACTATTCAGCTACAAAAAAATATGAAATCATGTACTTTCCAAGTCAGTGGCTGGAATTGCTAAAGGAGATAATGAATGAAGTAACTCAGAACCAGAAAGTCAAGCATCCATGTTTGCTCTCACAGGAGACTCCTAGCTCCAGTTCTTCAGAAAGGAGTACATATCCTGGAGGAATTGCAGAAGCCAGGGAAGGAAACGTAGACCATTTAGATGTGGAAGGGTGAGAAACAATAGAAATGGCCAAAGTGATTGGATCAAGGAAACGTGAAAAGGGAAGCTCTAATTATGTGAGCTCTAAAATGTGAGAAAGGAAGGATATAAATACCAAAACTGTTTGGAGGATAAAATAACAGTAAGGCTGTCTGAAAATTTTCACAATCAATTATACTATCAACATCTACCTCATAAACACCAACTATAATGCACATAACACTATATAAATAAACATATATAACTTAGGCACAATTGTTCATTTGGGATGACAATACTCACTTAAAGAGCCAATACTACTTAACAAAAAATGCCAACACCAGACATAAGAAACCCTCCATTGAGTTGTTGGTTCGCACTGTCTAAGACACACACAAAACATTATAGATTATTACCCTTATTGGCCACTCATAGATGACTGTTTTATAGCTAGATACCATGTACTTCAGACACAGCACCTGAGGATACTGACATGGAAAAAAGCTTTCTTCCTGGGACAAATTTTTGTGATACTAGCAGTGATACCTATGGATTTCAACAATATCCAGTATGACAAGACAATCTTAGAGGTACTGTAGTGGCACGCATATATTGGTACAAATCATCAGCTCTCTAGTTGGACTTAAAACCCATGCAACAAGAGTGAAGAGTGCCATCCTGAGTGAGGTAACCCAATCACAGAAAAACACAAATGGTATGCACTCATTGATAAGTGGCTATTAGCCCAAATGCTTGAATTACCCTAGATGCCTAGAACAAATGAAACTCAAGACAGATGATCAAAATGTGAATGCTTCACTCCTTCTTTAAAAGGGGAACAAGAATACCCTTGGCAGGGAAGAGAGAGGCAAAGATTAAAACAGAGACTGAAGGAACACCCATTCAGAACCTGCCCCACATGTGGCCCATACATATACAGCCACCCAATTAGACAAGATGGATGAAGCGAAGAAGTGCAGACCGACAGGAGCCGGATGTAGATCGCTCCTGATGATGCTTGTATCTAGGGCTCCTTGTCTCTTCCTTTGGTTGTCTCACTTTGTGCTTTCTTTATTGCTTCTATTTCCATTTTTAATTCCTTCACCTTTTTGTGTTTTCCTGTAATTCTTTCAGGGATTTTTGTGTTTTCTCTCTAAAGGTTTCTGCTTGTTTATTTGTGGTTTTTTTTTTTCTTTTTTCTTTTCTTTTTTTTTTTTGTTCTTTAAGGGAGTTCTTTATGTCCTTCTTAAAGTCCTCCATCATCATGATCAAATGTGATTTTAAATCTGGATCTTGCTTTTGTGGTGTGTTTAGATATTCAGTGTTTGCTTTGGTGGGAGAATTGGGCTCCGATGATGCCATGTAGTTTTGGTTTCTATTGCTTGGGTTCCTGTGCTTGCCTCTCGCCATCAGATTATCTCTGGTGTTACTTTGTTCTGCTATTCCTGACAGTCATTAGACTGTCCTATAGGCCTCTGTGTCAGGAGTGCTGTAGACCTGTTTTCCTGTTTTCTTTCACCCAGTTATGGGAACAGAGTGTTCTGCTTTCAGGCATGTAGTCATTCCTGTCTACTTGTCTTCAGGTGTTCCTGTGGGTGTGTGTCTTGAGTCTACCAGGCAGGTCACTTGGAGCAGAAAAGTTGGTCTTACCTCTGGTCTTGGGCCTGAAGTTACTCCTAGTAGCTAGATTTCACTTCTAGGTGAGGGTAACAACTACAAGGGCTTGCCCCGCCTTCTCTTGGGACCCTATTCATGGGTCCCAGATGGAGCTAGGCATTATCCTCTAGAGTCAGAAATGTGGGCAGAGAGTAGTCTCCTCTGGCTTCCCAGGCATGTCAGCCCCTCTGAAGATCTAGCTCTCCCTCCCTTGGGATTTGGGTGCAGGGAGCTGTTTGATCTGGCTGCTTCAGATCTGGGCGGAGTCTGGACCACAGAATTCCTGCAGCTTGAGTGCCCCTATCTTCCTGTTCCCAGAGTCCCTGTACAGTTTCCTCTTGGGCCAGGAATGTGGGCAAGGGTGGGCAGTACTAGTGGTCTCTCCTGCCTTGCAGTCTCAGGAGTGCCCACCTGTTTGGGCAATGAGCTCTCTCTCCCATGGAGTTTGGTAGCAGGGAGCTATGGGTTGGGATCAGTGATGCTCGGGCCCCAGCTAGAAACTGGAAGTGCCTGGTCCCAGAGAAATTTTGCCTTTGTTTGTCCTGAGTCCACCAGGCAGGTCCTTTGGAGCAGAAAAGTTGGTTTTACCTCTGGTTTCAGGCCTGAAGTCGCTCCTCAGAGCCAGCTTTCAGTTCTCTGTGAGGGCACCAACCAGAAGGGCCTGCCCTGGCCTCTCTAGGGACCCTGTGCACAGGGGGCCCAGATGGCGCAGGGCATTTTCCTCTGGAGTCAGAAATGTGGGCAGAGAGTATTCTCCTCTGGCTTCCCAGGCATGTCTGGTTATGGATTTTATAATGCTGGATATGTTCTTATCTAATTACTAATTTTACCATATGCTTATGAAGGATATTTGCTAGCATTTCACACTGTTTTCCCCACCAATGAAACCTTGTCTTCAAGCTTCTTTCTGAGTTACTGTTCTATAGGTATTTTATTAACCATCTCATTTCACAATGACCCCTTTCTCTCTCTAGCTGCCATATATAGAAACATATCTGCTTATCTACCCACACACACAATTCTAGCATGCTCAAAATTATTGGCTGGGAAAATAATTTAAATTAAAATTAACACATCTTTTAGAATGTTTTGTGTGACTAAGAGCCTAGTAAAGAGACAAAATAGAGTTTTCAGCCAGAGTAGAGTGTTTACTTTTTTATGGAAACCTCCTTATTGAATAATTGAAATTTAAAAAGCATACATTGTATTTATGGATTTTAAAGGAATTTTAATTAAGCAACTTGGCTACTCTGGCTGGAATATAAAGCTGCATTAGTACACACCTTTAATCCCAAATAATGTTGACTAATTGAGAGATAAAAAGTGATCAATCAGAGAATAATTTGACAGAACAGGATATGACCAAGTCTTATAAGAACAGCAAAGGAAAGAGGTTATTTAAGAAAGGGCAGGGAGAGACAGGGTGTCGAAGTCAGTTCAGTCGTTCAGTACAGGCCAATTGATATCAGACCATGCAGTGCAGCCAGTAGAATTCATTCTGTGCAGATTGGAGCAGTTCACTTCAGTGATTTGGAAATTTGAAAGTGAAAGTGAGGTCTAATTGAGGGGCAAACTACATGATGAATCAGAGAAAGATTTGACAGAGTAAGTTAGAGGTAGGATACGACTCTCACCCAAAAAGACAGGAAAGGGGGCAACTCAAAAGAGCAATGAAGGGATAGAGAGCTACATAGAGATCAGTGCACTGAGTAAATGCATGCAGTATAGTAGAGCTGAGTCTATTCATGAGTTCATGTATTCAGCGAAGGTTACAAGAGTCAGTTGAATAGAAAGAACGAGAAGGAGCACAAGATTACAACAAACTGCTAGAGTGAGTTTGAGGCAGAGCATTGCAGGGAGAAGCTGAGAGAAGCCAGATTGAATTGGTCAGCTTGGAGAGGAGTCTGAGAGAGAACAACTGAAATCAACCAGTCAGAGTTGAGAGAGAGATATAAAGGGGAGCTCATTCAGTAATAAGCATCAAAGATGAAAATTACATCAAGCAAACAAAAGTTACTTTCACAGAAAATGAAACAGAATGGTTACTTTGAAAGAAAGAAAAGTGCAGGTATGATCCTACTTAATGCTTTTTGTTTATTTTTCTGTAGTCATACTATCTATTTTGATCATATTCTACCTCTATTCCAAATCCTCCAGGGTTTTACCTGACCTTACTAATCATCCAACTTCATTTTTAATTTTTTTCTTAAAACTATGCACGTGCGTGCACACACACGCAAACACACACACACACACACACACACACACACACACACACCTCACACACATACCATTCACCACATATATTAGATCTGAGTTCAGTTAATGTTTGCTAATCCTGTCTTGTATTGCAGTTATTATGTCATATGGCACTCTATTAAAGAAAACTGACTTTCTTTCTCCTAGAAGCTATGTTATTTGCATAGCTTCTTTGTGGGGTAGAACTTCGTGTCCATTTCCTCTCCTCTAGGTTGGAATTTTGTATGCCTTGGGCTTGTTCATGTACTCTGCATGTTATCACATTATCTGTGAATCCGCATGTGTCTACCTGTGACATTTGAAAGTACCATTTTCTTGAATTCAGCTGCTCCATGTGTCTCTTCCGTTCTTTTCATGCACTCCTGTCCATAGACCCTTGGTCCCTGAGATGAGAGGTGTGGTGCAGATACTCCATTTAGAGGTAAGTACTGGAGAGCCTCTCTCTCTCTCTCTGTACTTTGTCCAGTTGTCTATCGCTGCATTAATTACCATATATTACAAAACTAAGCTTGTCCGATGGACACTCAGTGATGAGTTGATGCATGAACATAGTGTTATGTTCTTTTATTTTAATGGTCATTTAACAGAATAATAGGTTTTTCTCCAGTTCCCATGAGTCTACATAGTCTTAGGTTCTTGGTGTCATAAAACAGTGACAGGTATGGGTTCTGTCTCTTACAGTGAGCCATAAATTCAATTTGAGAAAGTGGTTGGCTACTCCTATACTATTTGTACCTTGATTTCACCAATGGGCATGTATTGCAGGCAGGTAACCATTTTAGTTTCCCGTTTTGGACAGTTGATTACATCTCTCCTCTGGTAATGTCTAACCCTTTCTGACACTAAGATTAAGAGCCAGTTGTACTAGAACTTCCTGTTGAGTACCGGGCTGATTTCTCCATGTTCTTTTTCATAATCTATGGTACTTCAATAACAGGGTCCTACAGCCAAGCTTTGGAGGGTAACAAATATGAGAGCATCTTTTATGTTTGTAGTATATCATATAATGAAGCTGTGCTGTGCTGAGGTTTTTGTCAGTATGATAATATTCTGATTCGCCAATTCCTTCTGCAGTCACTACAAGAGACCCAGCGTAGGTGGAAATGAGAGGGATCGTATTGAAAATCAGTATATTCACTAATTTTCATAATATTTCCTCCCACTCTTTTTTTATCTCCTCTAATCATGGCAGCAGTTTAAGTAACCTGGCAAACTGTAATCAGTAACTTAGCTTGCTGCACGATCATAGTTGTGTCTGATTCTCTGTTTAAATATTTTCTTCCTTGATTGACCTGGGTTCTTTCCTCCCCTACAAGTTTCTGATGACGGGATGACATCCCAAGCTTTTATTATATTCAAAAATATGAGAGATTAGCCCACAACATACTTGCAATTAAAGAGGGCAGTGTAATATTTAGATTTTCCTTTTGCTTTATTTTTGTGTTAACATCAATTTACAAACATGTCAATTTTCTTCTTTGTGAGTCTAAATTCAATTTAACTTATGGGTTACAGGAAGTTTGCTAATGACTGAGAAATATGACTGTAATATATAGTATATGTGTGCTTATATCTATACATGCACATGTATTCTACCAAAAGATTTACATGACAGAAAATGTTTTATTATTTTCTTTTTATTATAAAAGCAGAAAAGAAATTCAAGGCAAAATGCAGCCATTTTTTTCTATGAGGCTTTTGATTTCTTAGGAAAAATGACAGAGAATGTTCATTCATTCTTAGTATAAATAGTAACTCTAACCCATTTCACCTTCATTCTCATACCTGCGAAGCTGAAAAATGTCCCGGATATTAACTTATAATATGTCAGTCCTGAAAGGAGAAAAGAAAAATTACTGTGATAAATATAGCTACAACAGCTATATCACGTTTTTAAATTTATGACATATTGTAAAAAAAGGCTTTGGGCTTTAATGTCAGAGAGGGATAGGTATTAGAGTATATCAGGGGAGTATAGTCCAATATAGAGATTTAGTATATTGCTCTGTGAGTATTCTCTCTCTCTGTCTCTCTCTCTCGGTCTCTCTGTCTCTTTCTCTGTCTCTCTATCTCTCTCTCACTTTCTCTCTCTCTATCTGTGTGTGTGTGTGTGTGTGTTTGAGAGAGGTGAGAAAGGATGAGAGAGAGAGAGAGAGAGAGAGAGAGAGAGAGAGAGAGAGCTTATTTTAGTTTTGCTTCACTTTACCAGAGAAACTTTAATAGAGCTTAAGGGGTTTGCAATACCACAGAAAGAACGACAATATCAACGAACCATATCCTACCAGAGCTCCCAGGGACTAAACCACCAATCAAAGAGTACACATGGAGGGACCCATGGCTACAGCCACATATGTAGCAGAGGATGGCATTGTATGGCATCAGTAGGAGAAGAAGCCCTTGGTGAAGGCTTATTTCCCCGTGTGGGGGAATGCCAACGTGTTGAGGTGGGCATAGGTGGGTGGGGGTGGGAGCATCTTCATAGAAGCAGGAGGAGGGGGGAGGGGGCATGGGATAGGTGGGAAAGGGAATAACATTTAAAATATAAAAACATAAAGTGTCCAATAAAAATGTGGATCAAAAATAAAAAAAAGATTATCTAGAGAACGCAAAAAATAAGAAATTACTATTTAAAAATGCTTTGATTTTATGTTTTATCTATTTGAATGTCATGTTGACTTGTGCACAGAGTTTAAAATTATGCTGTTGGTGTTTACCGGAAGTCCCACAGCCCGCGGATCCCGGCCCGCAGCAGCTCTCTGCTCCCAGACCCGGTGAGAGAGAGACCCAACCGCCTGGTCAGGTGGGCACTCCTGAGGCTGCAGAGCGGAAGAGACCAACAACACTGCTCACCCCTGCCCACATCCCTGGCCCAAGAGGAAACTGTATAAGGCCTCTGGGCTCCCGTGGGGGAGGGCCCAGGAGCAGCAGGACACCTGCCTGAGACACCACCAGAACCGGAAAGAAACAGACCAGATAAACAGTTCTCTGCACCCAAATCCTGTGGGAGGGAGAGCTAAACCTTCAGAGAGGCAGACAAGCCTGGGAAACCAGAAGAGACTGCTCCCTGCACACACATCTCGGACGCCAGAGGAAAAAGCCAAAGACCATCTGGAACCCTGGTGCACTGAAGCTCCCGGAAGGGGCGGCACAGGTCTTCCTGGTTGCTGCCGCTGCAGAGAGCCCCTGGGCAGCACGCCACAAGCGAACCTGAGCCTCGGGACCACAGGTAAGACCAAATTTTCTGCTGCAAGAAAGCTGCCTGGTGAACTCAAGACACAGGCCCACAGGAACAGCTGAAGACCTGTAGAGAGGAAAAACTACACGCCCGAAAGCAGAACACTCTGTCCCCATAACTGACTGAAAGAGAGGAAAACAGGTCTACAGCACTCCTGACACACAGGCTTATAGGACAGTCTAGCCACTGTCAGAAATAGCAGAACAAAGTAACACTAGAGATAATCTGATGGCGAGAGGCAAGCGCAGGAACCCAAGCAACAGAAACCAAGACTACATGCCATCATCGGAGCCCAATTCTCCCACCAAAACAAACATGGAATATTCAAACACACCAGAAAAGCAAGATCTAGTTTCAAAATCATATTTGATCATGATGCTGAAGGACTTCAAGAAAGACATGAACACACTTAGGGAAACACAGGAAAACATTAATAAACAAGTAGAAGACTACAGAGAGGAATCGCAAAAATCCCTGAAAGAATTCCAGGAAAACACAATCAAACAGTTGAAGGAATTAAAAATGGAAATAGAAGCAATCAAGAAAGAACACATGGAAACAACCCTGGATATAGAAAACCAAAAGAAGAGACAAGGAGCTGTAGATACAAGCTTCACCAACAGAATACAAGAGATGGAATTGAGAATCTCAGGAGTGGAAGATTCCATAGAAATCATTGACTCAACTGTCAAAGATAATGTAAAGCGGAAAAAGCTACTGGTCCAAAACATACAGGAAATCCAGGACTCAATGAGAAGATCAAACCTAAGGATAATAGGTATAGAAGAGAGTGAAAACTCCCAGCTCAAAGGACCAGTAAATATCTTCAACAAAATCATAGAAGAAAACTTCCCTAACCTAAAAAAAGAGATACCCATAGACATGCAAGAAGCCTACAGAAATCCAAATAGATTGGAACAGAAAAGAAACACCTCCTGTCACATAATTGTCAAAACACCAAACACACAAAATAAAGAAAGAATATTAAAGCAGTAAGGGAAAAAGGTTAAGTAACATAAAAAGGCAGACCTATCAGAATCACACCAGACTTCTTGCCAGAAACTATGAAGGCCAGAAGATCATGGACTGATGTCATACAGACCCTAAGAGAACAAAAATGCCAGCCCAGGTTACTGTATCCTGCAAAACTCTCAATTAACATTGATGGAGAAACCAAGATATTCCGTGACAAAACCAAATTTACACAATATCTTTCTACAAATCCAGCACTACAAAGGATAATAAATGGTAAAGCCCAACATAAGGAGGCAAGCTATACCCTAGAAGAAGCAAGAAACTAATCGTCTTGGCAACAAAACAAAGAGAATGAAAGCACACAAACATAACCTCACATCCAAATATGAATATAAAGGGAAACAATAATCACTATTCCTTAATATCTCTCAATATCAATGGCCTCAACTCCCCAATAAAAAGACATAGATTAACAAACTGGATACGCAACGAGGACCCTGCATTCTGCTGCCTACAGGAAACACACCTCAGAGACAAAGACAGACACTACCTCAGAGTGAAAGGCTGGAAAACAACTTTCCAAGCAAATGGTCAGAAGAAGCAAGCTGGAGTAGCCATTCTAATATCAAATAAAATCAATTTCCAACTAAAAGTCATCAAAAAAGATAAGGAAGGACACTTCATATTCATCAAAGGAAAAATCCACCAAGATGAACTCTCAATCCTAAATATCTATGCCCCAAATACAAGGGCACCTACATACATAAAAGAAACCTTATTAAAGCTCAAAACACACATTGCACCTCACCCAATAATAGTGGGAGATTTCAACACCCCACTCTCATCAATGGACAGATCATGGAAACAGAAATTAAACAGTGATGTCGACAGACTAAGAGAAGTCATGAGCCAAATGGACTTAACAGATATTTATAGAACATTCTATCCTAAAGCAAAAGGATATACCTTCTTCTCAGCTCCTCATGGCACTTTCTCCAAAATTGACCATATAATTGGTCAAAAAACGGGCCTCAACAGGTACAGAAAGATAGAAATAATCCCATGCGTGCTATCGGACCACCACGGCCTAAAACTGGTCTTCAATAACAATAAGGGAAGAATGCCCACATATACGTGGAAATTGAACAATGCTCTACTCAATGATAACCTGGTCAAGGAAGAAATAAAGAAAGAAATTAAAAACTTTTTAGAATTTAATGAAAATGAAGATACAACATACCCAAACTTATGGGACACAATGAAAGCTGTGCTAAGAGGAAAACTCATAGCGCTGAGTGCCTGCAGAAAGAAACAGGAAAGAGCATATGTCAGCAGCTTGACAGCACACCTAAAAGCTCTAGAACAAAAAGAAGCAAATACACCCAGGAGGAGTAGAAGGCAGGAAATAATCAAACTCAGAGCTGAAATCAACCAAGTAGAAACAAAAAGGACCATAGAAAGAATCAACAGAAGCAAAAGTTGGTTCTTTGAGAAAATCAACAAGATAGATAAACCCTTAGCCAGACTAACGAGAGGACACAGAGAGTGCGTCCAAATTAACAAAGTCAGAAATGAAAGGGAGACATAACTACAGATTCAGAGGAAATTCAAAAAATCATCAGATCTTACTATAAAAACCTATATTCAACAAAATTTGAAAATCTTCAGGAAATGGACAATTTCCTAGACAGATACCAGGTATCGAAGTTAAATCAGGAACAGATAAACCAGTTAAACAACCCCATAACTCCAAAGGAAATAGAAGCAGTCATTAAAGGTCTCCCAACCAAAAAGAGCCCAGGTCCAGACGGGTTTAGTGCAGAATTCTATCAAACCTTCATAGAAGACCTCATACCAATATTATCCAAACTATTCCACAAAATTGAAACAGATGGAGTCCTACCGAATTCCTTCTACGAAGCCACAATTACTCTTATACCTAAACCACACAAAGACACAACAAAGAAAGAGAACTTCAGACCAATTTCCCTTATGAATATCGACGCAAAAATACTCAATAAAATTCTGGCAAACCGAATTCAAGAGCACATCAAAACAATCATCCACCATGATCAAGTAGGCTTCATCCCAGGCATGCAAGGATGGTTTAATATACGGAAAACCATCAACGTGATCCATTATATAAACAAACTGAAAGAACAGAACCACATGATCATTTCATTAGATGCTGAGAAAGCATTTGACAAAATTCAACACCCCTTCATGATAAAAGTCCTGGAAAGAATAGGAATTCAAGGCCCATACCTAAACATAGTAAAAGCCATATACAGCAAACCAGTTGCTAACATTAAACTAAATGGAGAGAAACTTGAAGCAATCCCACTAAAATCAGGGACTAGACAAGGCTGCCCACTCTCTCCCTACTTATTCAATATAGTTCTTGAAGTTCTAGCCAGAGCAATCAGACAACAAAAGGAGATCAAGTGGATACAGATCGGAAAAGAAGAGGTCAAAATATCACTATTTGCAGATGACATGATAGTATATTTAAGTGATCCCAAAAGTTCCACCAGAGAACTACTAAAGCTGATAAACAACTTCAGCAAAGTGGCTGGGTATAAAATTAACTCAAATAAATCAGTTGCCTTCCTCTATACAAAAGAGAAACAAGCTGAGAAAGAAATTAGGGAAACGACACCCTTCATAATAGACCCAAATAATATAAAGTACCTCGGTGTGACTTTAACCAAGCAAGTAAAAGATCTGTACAATAAGAACTTCAAGACACTGAGGAAAGAAATTGAAGAAGACCTCAGAAGATGGAAAGATCTCCCATGTTCATGGATTGGCAGGATTAATATAGTAAAAATGGCCATTTCACCAAAAGGAATCTACAGATTCAATGCAATCCCCATCAAAATACCAATCCAATTCTTCAAAGAGTTAGACAGAACAATTTGCAAATTCATCTGGAATAACAAAAAACCCAGGATAGCTAAAGCTATCCTCAACAATAAAAGGACTTCAGGGGGAATCACTATCCCTGAACTCAAGCAGTATTACAGAGCAATAGTGATAAAAACTGCATGGTATTGGTACAGGGACAGACAGATAGACCAATGGAATAGAATTGAAGACGCAGAAATGAACCCACACACCTATGGTCACTTGATTTTTGACAAAGGTGCCAAAACCATCCAATGGAAAAAAGATAGCATTTTCAGCAAACGGTGCTGGTTCAACTGGAGGGCAACGTGTAGAAGAATGCAGATCGATCCGTGCTTATCACCCTGTACAAAGCTTAAGTCCAAGTGGATCAAGGACCTCCATATCAAACCAGACACACTCAAACTAATAGAAGAAAAACTAGGGAAACATCTGGAACACATGGGCACTGGAAAAAATTTCCTGAACAAAACACCAATGGCTTATGCTCTAAGATCAAGAATCGACAAATGGGATCTCATAAAACTGCAAAGCTTCTGTAAGGCAAAGGACACTGTGGTTAGGACAAAACGGCAACCAACAGATTGGGAAAAGATCTTTACCAATCCTACAACAGATAGAGGCCTTATATCCAAAATATACAAAGAACTCAAGAAGTTAGACCGCAGGGAGACAAATAACCCTATTAAAAAATGGGGTTCAGAGCTAAACAAAGAATTCACAGCTGAGGTATGCCAAATGGCTGAGAAACACCTAAAGAAATGTTCAACATCTTTAGTCATAAGGGAAATGCAAATCAAAACAACCCTGAGATTTCACCTCACACCAGTGCGATTGGCTAAGATCAAAAACTCAGGTGACAGCAGATGCTGGCGAGGATGTGGAGAAAGAGGAACACTCCTCCATTGTTGGTGGGATTGCAGACTGGTAAAACCATTCTGGAAATCAGTCTGGAGGTTCCTCAGAAAATTGGACATTGAACTGCCTGAGGATCCAGCTATACCTCTCTTGGGCATATACCCAAAAGATGCCTCAACATATAAAAGAGACACGTGCTCCACTATGTTCATCACAGCCTTATTTATAATACCCAGAACCTGGAAAGAACCCAGATGCCCTTCAACAGAGGAATGGATACAGAAAATGTGGTACATCTACACAATGGAATATTACTCAGCTATCAAAAACAACGAGTTTATGAAATTCGTAGGCAAATGATTGGAACTGGAAAATATCATCCTGAGTAAGCTAACCCAATCACAGAAAGACATACATGGTATGCACTCATTGATAAGTGGCTATTAGCCCAAATGCTTGAATTACCCTAGATCCCTAGAACAAACGAAAGTCAAGACGGATGATCAAAATGTGAATGCTTCACTCCTTCTTTAAATGAGGAAAAAGAATACCCTTGGCAGGGAAGGGAGAGGCAAAGATTAAAACAGAGACTTAAGGAACACCCATTTAGAGCCTGCCCCACATGTGGCCCATACATATACAGCCACCCAATTAGACAAGATGGATGAAGCAAAGAAGTGCAGACCGACAGGAGCCGGATGTAGATCGCTCCTGAGAGACACAGCCAGAATACAGCAAATACAGAGGCGAATGCCAGCAGCAAACCACTGAACTGAGAATAGGTCCCCTATTGAAGGAATCAGAGAAAGAACTGGAAGAGCTTGAAGGGGCTCGAGACCCCAAAAGTACAACAATGACAAGCAACCAGAGCTTCCAGGGACTAAGCCACTACCTAAAGACTATACATGGACTGACCCTGGACTCTGACCCCATAGGTAGCAATGAATATCCTAGTAAGAGCACCAGTGGAAGGGGAAGCCCTGGGTCCTGCTAAGACTGAACCCCCAGTGAACTAGTCTATGGGGGGAGGGCGGCAATGGGGGGATGGTTGGGAGGGGAACACCCATAAGGAAGGGGAGGGGCGAGGGGGATGTTTGCCCGGAAACCGGGAAAGGGAATAACACTCGAAATGTATATAAGAAATACTCAAGTTAATAAAAAAAAAATTATGCTGTTAAGGTTCACAGAGTTGATTCTGTAGACTTCTTCTTTGAACAAACAATAACAGCATTTCCTTATTAAGAAAGCTGTTCGTCTATTTTTGTAAATAACATATATTAGATTTCAAGTATTTATTTTAATTTTATTATTCATAAATAAAATTAAAAAATTAACTTTAAAAAAAGTTTTTCTTTGTGTGTGCATTGGGGGCAGCATGCCATGTCAGACATGTGGAGGTCAAACAACCATTTTCTGGAGGTTATTCTGTCCATCTGCCTGCACACAGGTTTCTGGGATTAAACTCTTGCTGCTAGGCTTTCATGCTACCAACTTTTGAAAAAATTTCTTTTTTATTTTGATGTTATAATTACATTATTTTCTCTTCTTACTCTCCAAAATCTCCTCTTTGCCCTTGTCGATATCTTTTAGATTCATGATCTCTCTTGATATTAAGTTGAATATATATGTATATATTAATAAGTACAAATCATTCTAAATACGTAAGTACAGCCTTTTCATCATGTTAATTTCTACTTATATGTATTTGTTTTCGGGAGGTCTGTCTGAATCATTTCAGTTACTTGAAGATAAGTACATTTCCTTTTCCTTTAGTATTACATGAGTGTGTCTGTGCTTGTGTGTGTGTGTGTGTGTGTGTGTGTGTGTGTGTGTGCGTGTGCACAGGCATGATTAGGTTACTGCGAATATAACTCACAGACTCCTGTGTGCTGTTTAAGAGTTCAGCTTTGTTTTCTTTAATTGTTAGACCTATTTTCTTTAACGGTTTTAACACTCTACTAATATTTGAACAATAATTTTCATTCAAATTTTGGTTCATACAACATGAGGTGCCACCTATGTGTCTGACTGTCTAACAGCCTCTAGTTGATATTTACAATCTATGACACCTTTTAATATAATGACCTATCTCTAACAACAATTATTTTATACAAACAATAGTAATCTTAAATAACTTATTTCCGCAAAAGGCTCTAGCTACTGTAAAATTTAAAAATCAGATGCATGAAACAAGCAGATACAACTATTCTTGTGCAGTATCCTTTATACAGGCATGAAAATTCTTCAACCATTCTCCTGGGCAAATCTCCAGCAATGCCTGCCTTGTTGGGTTCAATGTCTGCTGACACAGGGCAATTTGTAAAGCTGCAGATAGTAGAATATTTTTGAAAGCTTATTAAAATGATAAATATTAAGAAGTAAAAGAGGTTTTAACCCATTATAAGCTTTTCTGGAATGCCAATGAGCTGAACTACAAGCACATTTGCATCTTAAAGCCATAATTTCCCAGCTATGAGTAAAAATTTCATTCATGAGCTAGAAGGATTGGTTGGTATGGGAGTCTGAATTTAGTCTGAATATAAACAATACCATCAATTCTACATGTTAGACCCGATCTGGTTTGGAAATAAAACAGATTGGAGTCTAATGAAGGGTTCTGGGGAAATGGTTAGCTGTAAAGATATACATACATAATAGTCCTCATAAATCTATGCAGAGAAAATAAAAATTGAATTTATGTGGCACCAGAACATCTCTGACTATAACTCCTAAAATATTAGGTGTTCAAGTCAGAACTGAGGATGTCAAATACTCCAAATGTCTTAGTCCTAAAACAAGTTTAAAATAAATCAAAACGTTATACACATACATTGTCAGATCTAGTTGTCCTTTTTTTTCCTTTAGATAATTCTAATTATAAATTCTAATGATTTTATTACATTTTTATATCAATAGGCTTCTTTTGGCATAGTAGAGAATGGAAAGATAAGTTGGAATGCTCTTTTGCTTTACTGGGTTCATTACATAGGTAAGAAATACAAGGCAATAAGACAAGGCATGAATAAGGTAAAAAAATTTGAAATTGTAAATCTATGTAAATCAGTGTAACAGGCATCAGAGAAATGAGATAACAACACGATGGACTGCCTGGGCAACACATTATTTCTAAGTAGTAGGTAAACTGTGGAAGAAGTGTGCTTCCTGTAAGTACTTTCACCAGAATAGTTTTTAGCCTATTTTTGGTGTAAGCAACTTATTTTCAACTTCTCTTCTCTACTGGTTTATATAACAAACTGCCATAGAGTAGAAATTCAAGAAGAAACAATTTCCTTTTTCTAAAACCCAATGGTTATCTTATTTAAATTCTTTTGAGGTTTACTGTTGGTCAGGAGACAGACACAATCCTGCTGCCCCTCTCTCCCATGAAGTGGAAATTTCTGGTTTCTTTAACAACTCAGTTATGCCAAGAGATACCTTTTTCTGGAAGCTGACTTGTGAGAAGTCATGCAATGTTTTGCTGAAGATACATACTTTTGAGGGCATGTGATGTTTAGAAAGAACACAAATGGAACCCCACAGACAATGAGAGGACACGCTTGTCTTGCTAGTCCATACAACGCTTCACTTCTTTCCTGATCTTTGCTGGTCTTCATTGGCCTTCACTTCATAGACAGAAAGGCACCACAAAACTTCTCGTGGCCTTCCATCTGATTCTGGACACTTCTGCAGACTCTTGCCAATTTTGTGGAAGCTTCATGTTTCTGTTGGATTGAACCACTGCTTGGAATTCTTGTTTGGTGTTTACTATTGGGCTGGACTGCTTTTATTCTGATAATGAATTTTATTTTGAGTAGGAGAGACAACTGACTGCCACTATACACCATTAAAGGAGAGTTTGATAATATCTTATGAGCACCAATCAATGTTTAACTGCATACATGAGTTTTCTACCTCTTTAAGCAACTGTTCAGTTGGGCCTTTAAACATTAGAAGCAATCTATACAAAGTGTGCATAGTCTAAACCAAAGAACTATTTCTAAACAGGTCTACAATCTCCCTTTCCTATTAACCCTCTTTCTCCCCTACCACTGGTCAGTGGACCTGAAGGGAGGTTGAAGTTTTTAAGAACACTAAATAGAGTAGGTTTTGAACAATCTATGTCCACACCCCCTCCACTTGTATTTTTTCTCTTATGTGTAGATCACAGCTATTTCTTTTGATTGTACAAATGCATTTTTATTAAGACATATTGCGACTGGGTTAACATCCCATTTTAGCAATCTTAATTTATTTCATTACCTATTTGTAGGTCTTTTAGATAAATATGTTACTATAACTTAATATACAAGGCAATCAAGTTAAGCAAAATAATCACCATAGGTTAGTCTTACATGTTTGCTTTGGTTGGCCTTTTACAAAGTGGCTCTGATAAATTTGTTTTGAATTCTTGATGGACCGAGCTATATGAATATGTTTTTGTGAGATAGGGACTAGGGCTTCCAATATTTTCTACAACACCATGTTTTCAATGGCATTACTTCTATTAGGCATAATTTTTTAAAAGTTCTGTTACCTGCTAATCATGCTAGAGATTGTACACCAAGTGTTCTGACACATGGTCTTCTGGGTGACACATTAAAATAATAGCTGTCACATTATGAACAATTGGGGGTTTGGACAGCAAAATATGGATTTTAGGTGGACACAAATCATGTCATAACAAATCCAGACTCTTGTGTAGATGCTCTTTATCTCGTGATAAGGTTTTGTTCTGTTAAATCTATCATAACTGAAAAAAGAAACAAAAATATGCTCCCAGTGTCCTTACCTACTGAACTGCATAATTTATTTTAAAACATAATCAACATAACTTTTATAGTTGCTTACATTTGAGTGAAATAATCTAACACAAGATGGATTTTACAATAAAATGCTAAGCTCAGTGTATCACATGGCTGAATAAGAGAGAGAGAGCTGATTGTCACTGAACAGCATTAAACGAGAGTTTAATAAAATGTTATGAGCACAGAAAAGGAAAACTAGTTAATGTTCAGCTGAATGCAGTACTGTTCTAGCTCTGTACATTTGAGCTAAAGTTGGACCTTTGTACACTAGAAGTGCTTTATACAGAAACATGAACATCCTACTCCAAAATCTTATTCCACAGCAGAGAGTAAAGGGATTCATCAGAGAGTTGAGTGGTTTGCTCAAAAGGAGAAGAAAAAGGAAGGAAGGAAGGAAGGAAAGGAAGGCATAATACAGAATTAATCAGAGATTCTCAATTCTTTCAGTTTTGATATTATAAGTTCATTATTTCTCACATTTTTTCTTCCCCCAAACCCTTGTAAACCTTTCCTCAACTACTTTCAAATTCATAACATCTTCCTCAATATATATTATAATACGCTCTCTCTGTCTCTCTCTCTATCTCTCTCTGTCTCTGTCTCTCTGTCTCTCTGTCTCTCTGTCTCTCTGTCTCTCTCTCTCTGTCTCTCTCTCTCTGTCTCTCTGTCTCTCTCTCTCTCTCTCTCTCTCTCTCTCTCTCTCTCTCTCAAATATAACCCATTAAGTCCATATAATGTTACTTGTATGCATGATTTTGGGGATGACCATTTGAGTTCCTGAACTCTCGACTGTTTTTAGATTGTCTGTTTTAACTTTACAACTAAACTTATGTAAGGCTGATGCACTCCCTATTCTTCTGCACCTACAGATGTTCACGAGAAATAAGGAAGCACAAAATTTCAACCACAGAATGTACCTGCTAGTGCTTTAATTTGGTTTCCCAAGTTAGCTCTGTATCATAATCCAAAATTAGTCTCAAGAGGAGAAGAAGAATTGATTGTGTTAAAGGACTGAGTCAATATTTATTATCAAGGGCATTGATTCTACAACTCATACTAAATAACTCATTTCACTAGAATTCATGCTGTTTTATTTTTCCTTTGGTTCCTTTCTCAATCTCTCCTCTCCCTTCTTCTTTTCCTCGTTCTTTCCTTCTCTCTCACATTTTTAAATGAAACTGGCACATAGGAACCCTAAATGGCCTTCACTAACTAGAAACACATCCTGCCATTAAGGTGCAACTGTGTATTCTTTTTAATATTTATTTTGAAACCTGTAACCACTTAGTTGCACAGGCTGTCCTTGAACTCATTCATTACCTGAGAAGTCCTTGTATTTTTGATCGTCCTCTCTCAGCCTTGCAAGCAGACAGGATGACAGGTATGGATAACCAGACCTCACTAGGTGGATCACTATTAACAGCAGAAATATTCAGAAATATTTTAGACATGTGCCTGTGAAACTTGTTACTTTATTCTTATTAAAGAGAAACACCCAGAAAGGGGAAGGTGGTACTAAATTTAGAGAAGAGAAAAAAAAAACCCTGATTGTCATTCAAAGTTATTTTGTTTTTTCCATTATTTACAGGTGTCTTTTGAATCATCAATATATATAATTAGCATTTAGAGTTTTAGCTTCCAAACAGAGAGATCTTTCTTAATTCCAAAAGTTGTTGCAATATTTGTAAGGATATATATATATATATATATATATATATATATATATATATATATATACTTTTATATGTATATCTCCATCCAGATATGTAAAAGTCAGATTTATACAGGCTAAATGTAGCAAAAATGATACACAAATTAACCTCCTGAATAAGATAGTTCCATTTGATAATAAAATAGATCTAAAGAAAAATGTTGAATGATTCTTTTTCAGTAATCGATAAATTAATGCAAATGGGCTGCCAGAGATCTTCTAACATTGCTCTGTAAATGTGAGCCATCAAGTTTAGGTGAATGTTAAGTCTTAACTGCTAGAGAAGAGTAGAAAACAACCCATTTCTGTTCCAGATCCATAAAGCTGTGGGTTCATTGTCCTATATGTGGCTTAAAGTCTGGCACAAGAAACCTTACTAAAGCTCAAAGCACACGTTGCACCTCACACAATAATAGTAGGAGATTTCAACAACCCACTCTCATCAATGGACAGATCATGGAAACAGAAATTAAATAGAGACATAGACAGACTAAGAGAAGCCATGAATCAAATGGATTTAACAGATATTTATAGAACATTCTATCCTAAAACAAAAGGATATACCTTCTTCTCACCAACTCATGGTACTTTCTCCAACACTGACCATATAATTGGTAATAAAACAGGACTCAACAGATACAGAAAGATAGAAATGATCCCATGTGTCCTATCTGACCACCACAGGCTAAAGCTGGTCTTCAATAACAATAAGGAAAGAATGCCCACATATACATTGAAGTTGAACAATGCTCTACTCAATGAAAGAAATAAAGAAATTAAAGACTTCTTAGAATTTAATGAAAATGAAGGTACAACATACCCAAACTTATGGGACACAATGAAAGCTGTGCTAAGAGGAAAACACATAGCTCTGAGTGCCTGCAGAAAGAAACAGGAAAGAGCATATATTAGCAGCTTGACAGCACACCTAAAAGCTCTAGAACAGAAAAGAGGAAATACACACAGGAAAAGTAGAAGGCAGGAAATAATCAAACTCAGAGGTGAAATCAACCAAGTAGAAACAAAAAGGACCATAGAAAGAATCAACAGAACAAAAAGCTGGTTCTTTGAGAAAATCAACAAGATAGATAAATTTAGCCAGACTAACCAGAGGACACAGAGAGGGTGTCCAAATTAACAAAATCAGAAATGAAAAGGGAGACATAACAACAGAATTAGAGGAAATTAAAAAAATCATCAGATCCCATTACAAAAGCTTATATTCAACAAAAGGTGAAAATCTGTAGGAAATGGACAATTTCCTAGATAGATACCAGGTACCAAAGTTAAATCAGGAATAGATAAACCATTTAAACAAGCCCACAACTCCTAAAAAAAAATAGAAGCAGTCATTAAAAGTTTCCCAACCAAAAAGAGCCCAGATCCAGACGGGTTCAGTGCAGAATACTATCAACCCTTCATAGAAGACCTCATACCAATACTATCCAAACTATTCCACAAAATTGAAACAGATGGAGCACTACGGAATTCCTTCTATGAAGCCACAATTACTCTTATACCTAAACTACACAAAGACCCAACAAAGAAAGAGAACTTCAGACCAATTTCCCTTATGAATATCGATGCAAAAATACTCAATAAAATTCTGGCAAACCGAATTCAAGAGCACATCAAAACAATCATCCACCATGATCAAGTAGGCTTCATCCCAGGTATGCAGGGATGGTTTATTATATGGAAAACCCCTAATGTCATCCATTATATAAACAAAATGAAAGAACAAAACCATGTGATCATTTCACTAGGTGCTGAGAATGCATTTGACAAAATTCAACACCCCTTCATGATATAAGTCCTGGAAAGAACAGGAATCCAAACATAGTGTACCTAAATATAGTGAAACCCATATACAGAAAATCAGTAGCTAATATTTAACCAAATGGAGAGCAACTGGAAGCAATCCCACTAAAATTATGGACTAGACAAGGTTGCCCACTCTCTCCGTACTTATTCAATAGGGTTCTCAAAGTCCTAGCAAGAGTAATCAGACAACAAAAGGAGATCAAAGGGATACAGATTGGAAAGGAAGAAGTCAAAATATCACTATTTGCGGATGATATGATAGTATTTAAGTAACCTCCAAAATTCCACCAGAGAACTACTAAAGCTGATAAACAACTTCAGCAAAGTGGCTGGGTATAAAATTAACTCAAATAAATCAGTAGCCTTCCTCTACACAAAAGAGAAACAAGGCAAGAAAGAAATTAGGGAAACTACACCCTTCATTATAGTCCCAAATAATATAAAATACTTCAGTGTGACTTAAAGCAAGCAAGTGAACGATCTGTATGATAAGAACTTCAAGCCTCTGAAAAAAGAAATTGAAGAAGATCTCAGAAGATGGAAAGATCTCCCATGCTCATGGATTGGCAGGATTAATATATTAAACATGACCATTTTACCAAAAGTTATCTACAGATTCAATGCAATCTCCATCAAAATTCCAATCCAATTCTTCAGAGAGTTAGAACAATTTAAAAATTCATCTGGAATAACAAAAAACCCAGGATTTCTAAAACTGTCCTCAACAATAAAAAGATTTCTGGGGGAATCATTATCCCTGAACTTAAGCAGTATTACAGAGCAATAGGGATAAAAAACCTGCATGGTATTGGTACAGAGATAGGCAGATAGACTAGTGGAATAGAATTGAAGACCCAGAAATGAACCCACAGACCTATGGTCACTTGTTTTTTGAGAAAGGAGCCAAAACCATCCAATGGAAAAAAGATAGCATTTTCAGCAAATGGTGCTGGTTCAACTGGAGGTCAGCATGTAGAAGAATGCAGATCAACCCATGCTTATCACCCTGTACAAAGCTTAAGTCCAAGTGGGTCAAGGACCTCCACATCAATCCAGATACACTCAAACTAATAGAAGAAAAACTAGTGAAGCATCTGGAACACATGGGCACTGGAGAAAATTTCCTGAACAAAACGCCAATGGCTTATGCTCTAAGATCAAGAATCAACAAATGGGATCTCATAAAACTACACAGCTTCTGTAAGGCAAAGTTCACTGATGTTAGGACAAAACGGCAACCAACAAATTGGGAAAAGTTCTTTACCAACTGATAGAGGGCACATATCCAAAATATACAACGAACACACAAAGTTAGACTGCAGAAAGACAAATAACCCTATTATAAATGAGGTTTAGAGCTATACAAAAATTCACAGCTGAGGAATGGCACGTCTCATTCAAAGCTTCTAAAATATAAGTGAAGTTTTCTCTTTCTTACACTTATTTTGAAAAATAAATTTTCTGTTCTTAGAAAATAATCATATAGCATCAAAGTAAGCATACTTTATAGTCAAGTAAAGACACTATTAGTATATGTAGTGGAACCAAGCAGATTTTTAGGTTAAATTTTCAGTTATTACAGCTATAGTCTTTCCCATATTCCTGTTCTTTTACATTTATTCTACTGGGTAATTTTGTGTTAGTTATAAAGTCTCCTTGACCATCATGCAACATGGTTGAAGCCAGTGGAATCAAGTAATCACTATTCAAGTTCAAACTTTCATCAAAACTTGCAAATATTTTCTTTACTATTCTATCAATGTTCATCTAACGTTCTGTGTAATTTTCCACCAATGAAAATTTTTCTTTTACAAAATTTGTCCTTAATTAAAATCACGTTATTTACTTATTTTTTTATATATGTTCACTAATTTACATAAAGTCTAGGTGGAGACAACTCATCATGTACCATTCACATCTAAATGGTTATGGTAATTAAAAAAGAAATTTAATATATCACTAATGAATGAATGAATTCATTCATTTAGATAAATATACATTGTATTTTAAATTCTTCTGTATTAAGCATATGATTATTTTATTTCTGAAAAAAATCCTGTAATCAATGAAGCCTATCTGTGATTTCTGCAATTTCAGTTGAGTCATTTTTATAGTTGTCGTATTGCCTTCTCTGTGTCTGTGATCTTTTACAAAGTCTTGGACCAACTAACTGTAAAACACAGCCAGGAACCTTGTTAAAGAAGATTTTCTCAGCCAAAATTTCTATCAAGTAGACAAGGTAACGCCTAACTGCTTCTTCCTTCTTCAGGAAAACACTCTTGCATCTCCCAACTGTGTTACTTGGTATAAAGTGAGAAATTAGAAATGCTGTGAAGTCAAATAGTTGCTTCTCCCCCCTTTATTTTACCCCTAAGGATAAGATTTATGAGCACAGATTGAAAACTGTAATCTTAGATTTTATTTATTGAAAATAAAAGGAGTTATTTTTTTTTTCAGTTTTTGAAGGCATCCTTTTAACATGACTTCAATAACTTAGTTTAGAGGAAATAAAATGTCTTTGTTCAAAAGGTATGGACAATAGAAGGTACTCTGAACTTAAAGAGGGATTAAGTGGAAGTTAGCAAAATTAATATTTCTGCATGAGTTAATTTCCAATTCTGTTTTAAAATTAGATGCCTTTCTTATTTTCTGCTGAAGATAATATTCTCAAGAGAGACTCTTCCATTTAACTGGTAATATTTACACAGAAATGAAATCTGTCTTCCTTTAATAAAGAAATATTATTTTAAGTGTCCAGTTATGAATAGGAAAAGGTGAGTCTTTAGTTTTTTCCCCTTAATTATTTGTTCATTCATCCATCAAACAATTTTGACTCCAATACCATTGCTAAATATTTTACTAGGGCATAGGGATTTACTTATGATCAAAGGAAAGCCCCTCTCCTTGAGAACCATAGTACTCCATTTAGTCAAATGGTACTTGCATAGTAGTGTGGACTACAAGATTCCAAATGCCTCTCTTCCTAATTACCCCACTGTTTATTCATGTGTTCAAGTTCAAAACAGAAAATCAGATTAAAATTTATCTTTCTTTTCATTCTCATCCTTGCTCTATCACTTAACTCTGTTGTAGATATCTTTAAATATCTTGAAACATCTGTTTTTCTCAACCCCACTAAAAACTCCATACTCTGGGCCATCCCCATATCCACACAGAGGATGAAGGGATAACCCGATTGGTAAATCACATGCCTTGCCAGTGGGAGGGCATGGAGTACATTTCAGGTGCTAACAGAAGAAAATCTCGCTAGGATGATATTCATTTTTCTTTTTGAAGCAGAGGCAGGAAAGTAAGTCTAAGGGGATCATTGGCTATTGATCATTGGTGACTTTCAAGCAAATAGATGCCCTGTCGCAGAAAAGAATGGGCACTGATAGAAGGAGAAGCCCTATGTCCTGCCATGGTTGGGCACCCAGTGTAGGGGATTGTCGGGGGCGGGGGAAGGTTGGTAAGAGGGGTTGGATAGGGAGAGGACCGTCCATAGAGAAGGGAAGGGGAGGAGTTAGGGGACCCATGGACAAGAAACTGGGAAAGCGGATAACATGTGAAATGTAAATATATACCCAATAAAAAAGAAAACGAGAGAAAAAGAAAGAATGGGGAATGCACAAGAAAAACCGCAACGTGTTTTGTCCTCTGGCCTAAGGCTGCATGGACAAATGAGAAAATGTTTTCGTATACATGGTCGCCTGTGTATACATGAAGATAAGCACACATATATTTACTTCTCTGCTTGCAATTGTTGTAGTCTCTGTCATAATTCCTACTACTTTATCTATGTACATCCCTAGATGCTGTAATTCCTAAAAATCAAGGATCCTCCACGATGCTTATTTAACTCTTAAATGGACCCACTCCATTTTCATGGAATTTATTGAAACACTTTTTTTTTTTCAATAGCTCATGACGCTTTTGCTCTTGGATTTTTATTTATAATATGTGTTGAAATACTATATAACTATGTTCAAAGACATTATAATTGTTGAAGCGAACAGCAGTTCTTTTGAGTGCTTTATAACTCTGCCTTCAGAGAAGAACTTCAGTTGGTGTAAAAAGGAAAGTAGCAGAATACTAGTGCCTAGGCCAAAGAATGGAGTAGTGAAACTTTTCCAGCCTAAATGCAAGCTTCTAATGAAGCACACGTGATTTCTTGGACCTTGGGTGTGTCAGGAAAGATAATGCCCAACTTTTATGGAAATAGCAGAAACTTCTTGCCATTTCTGCACTTTCATGTTATTTTACAAATTTGGCATAAAGTAGTGCCATTGACGCTTTTGCAGAAAGTGAATATGAAACAGTTGTTCTCCTTTACTTCCTTCTATTTTTCAATCCTTACCTAGGAAAAATTCTCCAATGATTCCTATTTTTCTTAACGGTCTATTATGTTTACATATATAGGACTTACAT
Source organism: Rattus norvegicus (assembly GCF_021556685.1). Lineage (NCBI taxonomy): Eukaryota > Metazoa > Chordata > Mammalia > Rodentia > Muridae > Rattus > Rattus norvegicus. Next base: position 21,672,507 of record NC_141544.1, on the reverse strand, counting down.
GCTTGAGTGCACGCAGGCCACACCCCCAACACACACACATATTGAAATTACCATGTTTGGGCTTTTACTATACTCACACCAAAACCATACACTATCTAGGAAAAACCCTAGCGCCGCTTGTGAAATCTCCTTTAACTTGTTGGTCAGGAGAATCTAAAACATAACCACCTTCACCAATCTTATGGACTATTGATGGTCCTTATTGTCTTTAAGAATATGAACTCTTATTTCTGAAGACACCCTGTATTTTGAACAACACAATATGAGGATTTCTGGTAGAACTGGCCATACATTTCTCCTCCCTGAGGACAAGCTTTTAGCACCTAGAGGAGCTATGCAAGCTTCAGAAGAACAAAAGCAATCAGTAGTTTTATCCAGCAGAATGCCTACTAATCACAGTAATGAAGGGACTGGCAAAATATTTGTAACGGTGAAATAGTGGCATTTATACAATGGGGGCAGACAAGAGCTATTTAACTGAACTCAAGGTCAGTAGGAGGGAGTTCATATCTGCTACCATAAAGTCAGTCAACCCCCTGTGGCTGCTGAGGCCATGAGAGAAGGGGAGAATCTACTACTGTCGTTTCCCTAAACCATTAAAATAAAATGAGATTAAATAAAAAGAATATAAAATCTTTATCTATTGACTGTGGCTGTTAACCTCATTGCAGTATTTACTTATTTATTATCTTCAACGTTCTTTATCTATCTTTTGCATGAGGATGTAAGATCTATATAGACAGAGGTTCTTTTAAATGTTTTACATGAAATCCGTGTCCAGAAATTTAAAATTTAACATTTACATATGAGAAAAAATGCAGATTATAAAAAGTTTAAAGTAAAACACATTACATGCATTTCTTTAATGTTTGCACAGGCCGTGTGTCTCAGACCTGGTCTGAAGGTGGAGGTCAGCTAATGCCTCCCAGAGTTGTTTCTCACTTTCCACCATGTGGAGATCTAATTTAGGTCATCAGGCTTGGCAGAAAATGCCATTCCCTATTGATCCATCCCGAAAATATAATATTTTATTCCACAAAACCTGGTCAGCTGCTCACTTTTAATCCTTTGGCTTTTCCACTGTCTTCCAGAGTTATCTACAATGTCTTCCAGGGATTCTTTGAGGGAATACGCTGCACCGCCTCAAAAATTGCCGCTGTCAATGATATATGAATTATTAGTTTGTTTCTCATTCTCTTTGATAACTTGGTGGGTCTGTAATGTATCTCAAACTGTAAATTAGATGAACAAGTCAATTTTCATTGAAATTCAATAAACTTACTTGAGATAATTAGACTTAGGTTTGTTTTAACTCTCACTCTTGTCTAACTGACACATAACTTCATGGTAGAGCTGTACCAACATCCCACATGGTTACTGAGTATGTGTACGCTGACTTGGTACAAAAAGGGGACTTTGAGTTAGTGTCATGCTTATCAATACAAGGTTAGAATTTTCTATGTTCCGCTTGATTTTATGTCAGCTCTTCTGAACTATGAACTTTTCTATCGAGTCAGACACCTCAGTAAATAAATTTTCTAGGTCCATTTTGTTTTGTTTTGTTTGGTTTTTTGATATAGGACATTATACAAAACTAGGGTATACAATTTTTAGTTTCTATGTTATTTGAAGAAAAAACCTCATCTGTAAAATTTTACGAAGGAAAACAGAAGATGAGACAAGTTTTATTTATTTTTAACTCACACATGATTTTGAAATCTATTGCATATAGAGTGTGTAATTTCTTGAGTTTTAACATATGTCTTCTCCAGCAGAACCATTTGGGCTCCTACTGAGTGACGGCAGCAGGCACATCAGCTTGTGGTTCATTCACTCATTTCTTCACAGCTCCATACTCACATGCTTCCAGGTAACTACTGAGCTGCACCCTGTTACTGTAGGTTGGTTTTCCTGCACTACTAGTCCTACTTATAGAGTTGAACGCCATCAGGTAGAGTGAAAACAGCGTATCACTATGAAAAAATTATCCCAATGCTGAAAAATAGGAATGTGTCTATAATGTACCTCAAACACTAAGTTAGCAGAACAAGTCAATTTTCACTGAAATTTAATAAGCTTATTTGAAATAATTACAGTTAGGGTTGCTTTGTTTTCCTGTCTAAAGCTCTTTATTTTATTTATTCATATTTACTTTTTTGTTTTATGTCAAATGATGACACAATTTCATTTTATGTAGACTCATCTTTTCAGAATGCAGAAGAGTCTATAAAAGTGATTAGACCAGCAATAGTTTTGATAGATCTGAGCATAAAATATGAAAGGCTACTTCTAAAATATCAAAAGTTTCAAAATTGCTAGCAAAATTTCATCAACCACTTGCACTAGAATGTGGAATGATTTTTTTTGCAAAAGTCTATATATATATATATATATATATATATATATATATATATATATGTCTCCTAACTTAGAGTCCAAGGAAAATTCCCACTGGTTTATGAGAGTTGCCTTCCTATAGAAAGGTTTAGAAAAGAAATTAAAAGGTCCAGGAAGAAGCAAGACCAATGATCTTAACTGCATGAACACAGCTTCAAGTACAGAAAACATGGCTCCTTTTCTCCTGTCACTATTTAAATACAGTGCCATCTGTGGAAGTTCTGAGCTAGAATAGCAGCATGATGTCCCTTGACAAATGAAGCAATGAAATTCGTCTATGAACACAAGCAGGTTAATGCTGAATTTATATTTGAAAATTTTCAAATTCATATGTATATATTAAACTTAGCATAATGTTTAGCCTGGAGTAGATATTTAGTAAATAAAAGATAATAAATAGAGATATTTGGTTAATATAGAATCCAATAGCTAGATTCTGTTAAAATCTAGTTCCATACTTTGTTGCATAATCAGGAACTCTATAACCAGCAAAACTAGCATCACATATTTTTATTTTTCTATAAATCTTTTTTTTTTACTTTTAACTAAAATGACTGCTTCTCTCTTAAACAGAGTAGGTAGAATATGCTAAAAGAAAGTACTTATTTTCTCTACAGAGATGGGTTTAAAATATAACTCTAACATTAATGCTTTCGTATTTATTACAGTTGTGTGAAATAAAGAATCTTGTTGCTTTGGAATATCTTATTTCAAAGGTTTTAACCTTGATGACCATCATAAGTAATGTCCAGGCTGTTTCATCTACTGAACATAATGTTGAATGAGAGCTTGTAGTAGTTAACTTTGTTCACATAATTAAAGTAAAGGTTTTAATGATCTCTGGTAAGAATTATATACCTTTAGGTTGTTTTTTGGAAAATGTTATAATCTTGCACAATTTTAATAGTCTTTATTATGCATACTTTACATTATATCATTATTATAGTTTACATTATAGCAATTCCAGCTAATCATGGGGAATTGTGTTATATGTTTTTTACTTTTAAACCTCAAAAATCAGAATCTAAAACAGAATCTATCAAACTAGTGACTTGGAAGTAAAATATTCCCACAGCCCAGGCAAACGGTTGTTGGAGAAAATGTACATGTACCAGTGTACCAGGCTGTGCTTATTAGCCATTATTATTATATTGGATTACATCAAGTGGCCAAGATAAACTACATTCACTGAAAGTGCCCAATTTAACTAGATTATCTTTATTAACAAGGTCCTATTAAGTAGCTTCATTTCTAATAGCATTTGAGTTCCATTAGGTTCTGAAGTGATTTAGAAATTCAAATTATTTTTAAAAATGAGATGTCAGGCTGGTAGATAATTAGTAAGTAGTAGCTTAAAGTTGCAAATCTGTGCTCAATAGTGGAAATAAACAGGAACATGTGTTGCTGAACAAAAAAAAAAATTCAGAAAGTACTTTTAAACCCACGTTGTTGAGACATGTGAGATTTAAAAAAAGTTAAGTATTTAAAAAAAGATTACATTTGTTTTGGTAAGCTGAAAATGAAAAACTAAACTAATTATATAATTTTAGAAGACCGTAGCAATGAGCATATTTTATTTGTTGGCTCACAAGTACAAATTGATAATTACATTTAGTAATATCAATGTAAAATTCTTAGCGTTATTTCTGAAATAGTAAAATGAATACATAAATAAAGCATGAACTATGGTCTACTCCTTGAAATTAGTTAGGCAATAAGATTTTGAATTAATGTTAAGTAGAAGATATCTCCAGGCTTCCTAAATCAATCGTAAAAATAAAAGAAAATGTATTTACTTTATTCTTATTTACTTATTTAAATTTTCCCTAATTGTCAAGATACTTCCCAAGCTGTTAAAAGACAGTCAGCATGCTTTTAAACGCTAAATAAATATAATTTATTAACACAGGTATGATGTTTACTTGAGGTTGTAAACTGATGCTAAGTAGTGACTTTTGGTAAGTTCCAGAAAAGAAATATTAATTTAAATCTATTCTAGGATAACATTGTATAGGTTAGAATACTTTCCGACTCAACTTCTGAATCTAAAACTAACCAGATTTAGAAATAAGACAATAATACTATAAGGCAATTAGAAACAAAGCCCTATCATAGGCATAGTTATAAAGACCTATCATAGTGATTGTTAGATAAACATTTAACAAGTGGCTATCCACTGTCATCATCCAACTGTGGCATACATTATCACAGCCTTCACTTCTCACTCCACTGTAGCTCTGTAACTGTTGAACAGCCTTATTCGCATACACCACATTTCCACTGGCGTCTGCATCTCCTCAAGGTTAATGATTTTATACATACATGGAGTTCTATCCTTAGCTGATGAGAGAGAATATGAGAGAGAGAGAGAGAGAGAGAGAGAGAGAGAGAGAGAGAGAGAGTGTCTTAAGGGTAAAAAGTGGGTGGACCATGATTTAGTGGGTCATCCTCAACCAAGAGTATATTGTCATCACTAACAAGACTTTGTGGGTGTGAAAAACAATGATGACAAAAAAGTAGAAGGATATAGAAGAGAGAGAGTTGGGGCTGACTAAAGTTGGGAAAAGGATGTGACTATGATCAAAATATATGAAATTCTAAAAAATTAATCAAACTAGAATATAAAAATACCTTATAAAAACAGTATGTAATTGAAATGTTTGTTTTTAATTTGTTTTAGGGATTAGCAATAACAATATCTAATAATTTTACATCCTATACCAATTTAGGGTTTTTTTAAACAGAATTACCAGTATGTTAAAAATAAATATGTCACAAACTTTGGACAGAGAAGTTTTTATTTAGTTTTGGCAGCATGGATCAAACTGTGTATAACTAAACTTTATCAGCCTTAAAATATTCACTGATTCCACAGGCTATACAAAACAACTAAACATTAATTTAACATAATCAATTTTCAAATGATACAAGATCATGAATTACAATTTTCATACATAAAATAATGCACATACTTAGTACTCTTTATTGACTAATACTGCACTAATCTTTAGACCGTGTTTTCAGTTGGCTCTGTATTTTGAAACTTAACCTTGCTTAGACAACAGAATGAAAAGCAACCAGTACAGCAAGACATCTAATTATTGTCACTATTGTTTTTGAAACATAATCTGGAAGAGAGGCTAAAAATATACAGGAAAATTTTCAAATTAAAGTTGAAAGCAGACTCTGCTTTCTTTGAGTGGAATTTTAATTATGTAACTGATTGATTTGCTGTTAGCTGGAAAAAAAATCTGAGTGATCATTTAGGTATAACAGATCCAAACTTTAAAACTAATGAAGGCTTTTCTCAGGAAGTAAAGCTCTTCTCAGTAACAGAAATTAGTTTTTTTTAAACAAGTATCCCTCTGTAGATTATGTTCTTGGGTAATATAAAGGTTGTTCAGACACAGTGCTCCTTTCCACAGTTGCTCTGAGTGCAAGTATCTGGCTCTGTGCTGTTTTGTAAGCAGTTATTTGAGTAATTGTAGAAAACACTGACAGAAGGAACAGAATTGCTTTCCTTTTCATACTTGTGGAAACAACTAACTAACAGAACAAAGCTTGGAGGTTAGGATTACATTGTCAGAAAAGATAAGTGTTTAGTTGTCTTTAGGAGATAGGCTCATGTTCTACAAGAGGAAAAACTGCTGCATAAATTCTTTCTTGTTTGCAAACATGATTGCTAAGGTATTCTAAAGCATATGTATGTATGTATGTATGTATGTATGTATGTATGCATGTATGTATGTATGTATGTATGACTACTTATTTATTTATTTATTTATTTATTGACTGATTTATTTCTGAAATAAAGTAAATCTGGAACTTTTGAGTATTTATCTTCTTTAAAAAGCCACATTTATCTATTATCTAGCTCTGGGCTCACCCTTTGGTCCCAAGGAGCCTTTCAGGACACCAAGAGTGTCCTGGTTCCCCAGTGAGGCCACTGAGGCCTCAAGACCAACCAGTTTGGAACCCTGTCCCATGAATTTCTTCCCAGTCAGGTCTGCATAGGGCATATCTGGAAGCCAGCTTAGAACCCTGCCATACCAATCCATTTTCATTCCTATTCACATTCCCATTTCCATTGCCAGTTAGGTCCAGCTATGTGACAGCTAGCCTAGGTGAGTTATAACTGGTATTCTGCCCTCCATTTTCAGTCACTTGGCTTACCATTGGCATGGAGGAGGCTTCTGTGACCGCAAAAGCTTTCTATGGAGGCCTGCAGAAGCCCCCAAGAACTACCTGCTTTGAATATTGCCCCACCAATTACTTGCCAGTGTCGTCTCCCTTAGGTCCAGACAATAGTCAAGTACCCTGACCTCTGTTGTCTGGACCAGAGTTCCCCCTGACATCCTGAAAAACACTTCTACCATTGGGATCATCCAGTCAACACCAAGACAAAAATAGATGCTTAAAGAAAGCATAAAAACACAATCCACAAGAGGCTGAGTAACATGGGACCATCAGAGTCCAGCTCTTTTGCAACAGCGAGCCCTGGACATCCTAACAAAATTGAAAAAAATAAGATTATCTTTAATCTAATTTTAAAAGAGTAAAGAGGCCTTTGAAGAGGAAATAAATAAACCCCTTGAGGAAATATGTGAAAATACATTCAGAAAGGTAGAGACTTTAAAAGAGAAAGCAAATAAATATAAATAAATACAGGAAAATATAATAAAACAGGGAAGGACCTGAAAATTTAACTAGAAGCAATAAAGAAGACACAAATTAAGGCAAACCTGCAGACAGAAAAACCTAGAAAATAAGAACAGGAACTACAAGCATCAGCATCATCAACAGAATGCAAGAGATGGAAAAGAGAATATCACACATAGAAGATAAAAAGAAGAAATTAATGCATTGACCAAAGTAAATACAAAATCTAAAAAGTTCATGACAAAACATATAGGAAATTTGGGACACCATGAAAAGATGAAATTTAAGAATAATAGGAAGAGAAGAAGGAAAAGATTCGTAGCTCTAAGGCCCCCCCCAAAAAACTTCAATAAAATTATAAAAATAATTTCTCTAACCTAAAATAAAAAAGAAACAAACCTTAGCCCCCCCCCCAAATAAAACACCAAGGACTACAAAACAAAAAACCAACCAACCAACAACAACAACAATAACAACAAAAGCCCAGGCCCATAAATGCAAAAAAGACTGATCTCAGCAACAAAGATTCACATTTTCTAAAGTGCTGGAAAAAGGTTTTTTAAGCTAATGAACCTAAGAAACAAGCTGGAGTAGTCATTCTAATATCTAATAAAATAGAATTTCAACCAAAAATAATCAAAAGAGACATGGAAGGATATATCATCCTCATCAAAGGAAAACCCAACCAAAATGACATCTCAATTATGAACATCTGTCCCCCAAAAGGAATGGCATCTGCATTTGTAAAAGAAACAATACTAAAACTTAAATAACACATTACACCACACACATTTTACATCAATACCCACTTTTTCCAGCAGAAATATCATTGAGACAGAAACAGAAATAATGAAGCTAACAGAGATTATGATTCAAAATATATCTACAGAACATGTCACTCATAAGCAAAATAATATATCCTTTTCTCAGCAGCACATGGAACCTTCTCCAGAACTGATCATATAATAGGTCACTAAGAAAGCCTCAACAGGTAGATGATTGAAATAACTTGCTTCTTATGAGAACACTATGCATTAAAGCTGGTTTTCAACAGCAACAGAAAGCATACATAATCATGGAAACTCAACAACTCTCTCCTCAATGATCATTGAGTCATGGAAGAAAGAAAGAAAGAAATTAAAAATCTAGAATTCAATGACAATAAGGGCATAATGTACCAAAGCTAATGGGAAATTATGAAATAAGTGCTAAGAGAGAAATCCATAGCACTAAGTGACTTCACAGAGAAATTGGAGAGTTAATAACAAATTAAAAATGCACCTGAAAGCTCTAGAAAAAAACAAAAAGAAGCAAACACTCCAAAGAGGAGTAGGTGACAGTAAATAATCAACTCAAGAATGAAATCAATCAAATAGAAACAAAGAGAACAATACAAAGAATCAAGGAAACCAAGAGCTGCTTCTTAGAGAGAATCAAAGGTAGAGAAGACAAACCCTTAGTCAAACTGGCTAAAGAGCAGAGAGATAGTACTCATATTAACAAAATGAGAAATGGAAATGGAAACATGACAATAGACCCTGGAGACATTCAAATGATCATAAAGTCTTACTTCAAAATCTTGTACTCCCCAAAACTGGAAAAATATAAATGAAATGGATGATTTTCTAGACAGATATTAATTACAAAATTTAAGTCAAGATCAGGTAGTCTATTTGAGTAGTCTCATAACCTTTAAGGAAATAGTACAGTTATTAATATCTTCCAACCAAAAAATGCCCAGGATCAGATGGTTTCAGCACAGATTATACCAGACTTTCAAAGAAGAGTTAATGCCAAAATCCCTCAAAATATTCAATAAATAGAAATAAAGCAAAAAACATAAGCTAACCAATTGGATACACAAACAAAAATCCAGCATTTTGATGTATACAAGAAAAAAACTCAATAACAAATATAGACACTATCTCAGAGTAAAAGGATGGAAAAATGTCTTCCAAGCAAATGGTCCCAAGAAACAAGCTGGAGTTACCATCCTAATATCCAATAAAATATACTTTAAACCAAAAGTTATCAAGCGTGATGAGAAAAGACACTTCATATTCACCACTTCATATCCGTCAAAGGAAAATTCACCAAGAGAAAGTCTCAACTTTGAACATCTATGCCCCAAATGCAAGTGCACCTTAATTCATAAAAGAAATTTTACTAAAGTTCAAAACACACATTGAACTCCACACAACAATAGTGGGAGACTTCAATACTCCACTCTCACCAATGGAAAGGTCACTGAAGCAGAAACTAAACAGAGACACAGTGAAACTAATAGAGGATATGAACCAAATGTATTCAACAGTTATCTACAGAACATTTCACCCTAAAACAAAAGAATACACTTTCTTTTGGGTACAGAACACGCAAGATGCAGTCCACATTCCTCAAAAAGCTCAACAAGTTGAAGGGTCCAAGTGAGGATGCCTCAGTCCCACTTAGGAGGGAGAAGACAGCAAACACAGGGGGAGTGTGGGAGGGAAAGGGGAAGAAAAGGAGATGGGGTGGGGAGAGAGGGGAACATGATCTGATATTGGGTGGGGGAACAGGACTGAAGCCCTGAGGGCAACCAGAACGAATGGAAATCTGTGACCTCGGGAGGAAAGAGCTTGGAAGGCCCCTCTAGAATGTATTGGGGACCTGGAAAGAGACTCTCAGTACTCAAAGTGGGAGAACCTAGTTGAATATTCCTACAGTGAGAACCTCTTGAAACTGAAAAGCTTCTGTACGGCAAAGTATGCCATTATTAAGAGAAAACAACAGTCTACAGATTGGGAAAAGATCTTCACCAACCTGACAGAAGGCTAATACCCAAAATATAGAAAGAACTCAAGATGCTAGACACCAGCGAATTAAATAACTCAATTAAAAGATACAGTACAGAGCTAAACAGAATTCTCAAAAGAGGAATCTCGAATTGCTGAGAAGCATCTGAAGACATATTCATTGTCCTTAGTTATCAGGAAAATCCAAAATCAGTATGGTTAAGATAAAAACTCAAGTAACAGTACTTGGGGATGTGGATGTGGAACAAGGGGAAAACTCCTCCATTGCTGGTGGGAGTGCAAAGTGCTGCAAACCACTTTGGATACCAATTTGGTGGTTTCTCAGAAAATTGGGAATAGTTCTATGTCAATACCCTAGTATATCCCCCCTGGGCATACATCCCAAAAGGCTCCCCCATCCGACAAGGACACTTGCCCAACTATGTTCATAGCAGTCTTATCTATAATAACCCTAAACTGGAAAAAACCGGGATGTCACTCAACTGAAGACTTGGAAAGGAAAATTTGGTTCACTTACACAACGGAATACTATTCAGCTATTAAAAACAAAGACACCATGGATGTTGCAGGCAAATGTAGGAACTAGAAAATATTATTCTGAGTGAGCTAACCCAGACCCAAAAGGATACACATAATATGAACTCACTTAGAAGTGGATATTAGCCATAATGTACAAGATGACCACACTATTATCCACAGACTCAAAGAAGCTTGATAACCAGGATGCCCAAGGAAGGATGTTTTAGTCTTTCCCAGAAGGGAAAATAAAATACATATTGGAGATGGATGATGTGGAAGAACTGAATGAAAAAGGGAACTGAACATAGGGAGGATCAGATATTGGAAAGTAGGAGAGAGAGAAGGGAAATTGGCAGTGGGGAAAGGCAATCTCTAGGATATTCCAGAGACCTGAGATTGAGGAGTCCCAAAGGATCTATTTGTGAGATTCTAGTTACAACTCCTAGCAATGGGAATTATAGATCTTAAAATGGCCACTTCCTGTAGCCAGGCAGATCTCCTGGTGGAGGGATAAAGTCAGCAACCCACACACAAAATGTTAACCCAAAATGGTTGCTAACCTAAAAGCTGTGCAGGAACAAAGGTAGAGCAGAGATGGAGTGAATGTCCAACAAATGACTGGGCTAAACTGTGACCTATCCCATGGTCACTATCCCTGACACTATTAATGATACTCTGTTATACTTGCAGACAGGTGCCTAGCATAACTGTTCTCTGAGAAGCTCCACCCAGCAACCGATGGAAACAGATGCAGAGACCTACAGTCACACATTAAATAGAGCTCCAGTTTTACCAGAAAGTTGGAGGAAGGGACTCCACAGGACGATAAGCAGAGTCAACTCACCTGGATTGTGGGCAGTTCCCAGAGACTGATTCACAAACCAAAACTGGAACACAAGCTCGACCTCGGCCTGATACACATATGTAGCAGGTATGCAGCTTGGTCTTCATCCCAACCACAGAATTGGGGGCTATCCCTAAATCTGTTGATTACCTGCCTGTGCCTAGAGGGGAGCTCCCCCTTCTTAAAGGAAAGTGGGAGAGAGGAATGGAAAAGTATCTATACCAGCTAGTACTGGGAGGAGGGTGGCTGTTAATGGGATATAAAGTGAACCAACAGATAATCTTAATAGAAATAAAAATAAATAAAAAGAAAAAATGTATGTGAATGTTTAATATTTATTAAATTATATCATTGATGCATGAGAAAATAATAAAGTCACACTTAATATGTTTTTAAAAATTGATAGTGTGGAATGTATACATGTGCATGTGCACACATGTATGCCTGGGCATATGACTGCATGAATGACATTTTATTAATCTCTCCATGAAGCACTTACTACTGTAGGAAGTTGGTTTTATTACTGGTTCCACCACTGGAAAGTCGGTGCCACAGTTCAGAGCAGTATTAGTACAAGGAAACTTTCCAAAACCTACAATAGACAGACTGCACAGGATAGGAGTGGGATTTGCTGTCAGAATGACAGCAACCAGGATCTGAGCCTTTGCAACACTTCTTAGTGTTAGGAACCTTTAGTGATAAAACCTTTATTCATATTCTCATCTTGTTCACGGTCACTTTTTAAAAAAATATTTCTTGTATCTAGCAGTATCTCTTAGAAAATTTCTCCCCAAAATAACAAAAATCATGGAAAAATCTGTACCCGGATATATTTAGATGCATTCCATAGGGGTCAAAAGGGAAAAATAAATCATAATTAAAATGCTAGGCAAGGGGTTGGGGATTTAGCTCAGTGGTAGAGCACTTGCCTAGCGAGCGCAAGGCCCTGGGTTCGGTCCCCAGCTCCGAAAAAAAAAAGAACAAAAAAAAAATGCTAGGCAAGTTCTTGGATTTTGTTTTTAGAAGAAAAGATTTTCAAGGCAAGCTCAACTTACTATGCCCAGAGATTGTTTTTACTCTGCTCAAATCTGCCTGTAAGAAATGCTCACCCATCAGAAGGACAGAAATTTTTTGCTTCCTTAATTTGGAATAGACAGTTCAAGGTACAAATGTTCTCACACATCGAATAGGGGGGAAATGAAGAGTTGTGGTAATTTTAAGCTTATTTTTATGTATTATTTTACTAGGTATTTTCTAAATATCCAATATAGGAATGTAACTGTATTACAAATACATCAGTAGTTGTTGTTCTATGTGCTGTTAGTATCAGGTAGTTGTCAACATTGAGGGTGGACAGAGTTAATTCCAAATATTCTGACTGGTGTTTCTGGTATGAAAATGTCTTCAGGGATTTTAGGCTTCTTAACTCATTGTTAGTTTTCATTTCTTTATTCCAATTCTCTAAGTTGATATTGTTATCCTACTTCTTTGTTAATGTCTCCACCAAGTAAATGATGCTTCAATTTTTAAAAATTAAGTCTAATTTTAAACAGTACATAGAATTAATTCTTTCTAAAGATGAACACGTCAAAAGGAACAGAATATTTAACTTTCATTTGTAACAGTCCAACTAGTCTAGGGATATTTGGCTTTCAAATTGGTTAAAAGTGTAGAAATTGTAAGTAACATTACATATCCCAGGTCAACCTTAAGGTCAAAGAATATCACTTGATTACTACCTCACAAACAGAAAGTATTTATTATAGCATCAAGTTCATCTCTGGCTCAATACTTTTACTGCTTTGGATATAGTGCTTGGTACTAAGACCAAATAAGACAAATACAAAACTAAGTAAAAAATGTTCATAAAAATAAATGAAGAATGCAAAAAAAGCATAAGATTTTATCATTCAAGATCCCAGACTTACAGCATGACTGTCTATCCTAATTTTCTTTCATAAACATCATAATCATCACTATAGATAAAAGAGGCGAGTGTTTGTAATTTATCAAATTGAGTACTTTGTTTATATAGTCTTAATAAACATCAAAACATTCTATTACTTTTATTATGCATGAGAATATCACAGATCAAAGGTCCCATTTCAGATTGGGTTACCCAGAAACTGGAATCTTATGAGGAGGTTATCATATATTAAAGGATTTCATTCTATTTCAAAGTAGCTATCTATGTTTTATAGATTGTGCTACACAAAAGTACATATAGGCAACATGAAAAGAACTCAGGAGGGAGGGAAGGTGAGGGAAGGAGGAAGAGAGAAAGAAAGATTATGAAACTGGACGGGATAAATGATTGGAGATTGAGGTCTGAACATAAATGGAAAAGAAGGAATGAGAAGTCATAAACTCTGGTACCCCTGTACTATAAGCTGTATCTAAAAGACATCTGCCAGCAGGATATCATGCTTGTGAAGCCTGCTGAATCAGTTGTTAGGTACAAATTACACAAGGGAAGTGACCATGTGTACATGGTGTGATTTCTATACTGGATCCAATCATGCGAGGTATTGGTAATGAAAGCTGAGATCTGTAGTACTTCCAAGGTCTTTCAGTGAAGAGGGATCTTGATGCTTTGTGTCTGCAATTCAAGACATCACATTAGTAACCACATCAAATGGCAAGGCTGTCTGACCTAATAGCCTGGCCTTAACTTACGCTGTACTACTTGCTTCCAGTCTACTGTACACTGTGTTCCTCTTCTTACAACTGAAAGCATCCTAGAGTATATGAGATGATGAACCTTCCCTAGTGACATTTCTACTGGCAGTAGGGCAAATCTACATCCTGACCCTTCCCTGGGAGTATGTGACCTCAATTTTTGTACAACAGAGAGAGATCTTCCTGAAGTTTTTTCTTGATATGGACCTCTGAGTGGTGTTAATGTGGTTTATGATCAGTGAACTGGGAAGATACATGGATTTGCCTTTATGTATTTTGAGAGGATAGCTGACTCTAAGGAGGCTATGGAAAGAGCAAATGGGATGGAGTGGGATGGTAAAAGAATTCGGGTGGATTATTCTATAACCAAGAGAGCACACACACCTACACCAGGTATTTACATGGGCAAACCCCATAGAGGTGGTGGAGATGGCAATGGTGGCAGCGATGGCAGTGGTGGCTGTGGTGGCCATGGTGGCAGTGGTGGCCATGGTGGCAGTGGTGGCAGTGGTGGCAGTGGTGGTGGTGGTGGTGGCCATGGTAGATAACAAGATTCTTACTAGGATAGAGGATATGATCAAGGCTATGACAGATACAAAGATTATGATTACCACTACAGAAGGCCGCCCTCTCCTTATTACAGTCACCACAGGTTCCTATAGCCCAAGACACTATTGATACTGGAGTGATTGTGTCTAAGGACTTTGCTTTGTTCTTTTTGATTTTTGATTTCCAAGCTTCAGATGCATCCTGGTCCTTTAAAACAAAACAAAACAAAACAAAACAAAACAAAACAAAAACCTGGTTTATTTAATCTGTGTGACTAGTTGTGTTGCTGCTCTTCACCCTTTGTTATACTCTTGAAGGTGAAATTGTCTTTTCAGTAGTTGAACATCTTGAGTAAAAAGGAGTGCCGAGTTATGCTTTGTGCTTCTTCTTTGCCTTTACAGAGGATTAACTTCTTACAATGAGGAAAGAAACCATCTTTTCAAAGCTTTTTCTGATGGATATTGTAGTAGACATTAGAAATCTGTGGTATGACAAACTGCTTTTTAATCTTCTTTGGGGGAAGATTAACACTTTGGGTAAATCAGTCATGTCGAGTTTGTCTGGACTGGCAAGGAGCAGTTAAATAGTTGAGTGTAGAAAGTTTGAAGCTCTAGGAGAAAGTGAGGGACATTTCTTTTTGAAGACTATTAACTTTGAGCCTAAAAATTAAGTCACCTTTTAGAGATTAAAAGCTTGCAATTCCTATAAGACATGTTGTATTTGAATTTATATGTTAAACCTTATGAACTTAAAGTGTGATTTTTATGTTAAGTTTACAGAAATCACCGAAGGACATCTTTATTTCTTACCTAGAGCAATTGTATAACTTGCTGTTAGAAATTTTGGTATTGGGACATTGGTTACATGGGTTATTGTATAGGATCATAAATTATATGCGGGGAAGAATAATTTCAAATAAAAGTTAATTTGAAAAAATAAATAAATAAAAGTTAATTTGAAAGTGAAAAAATTCAAAAAGTCATAAATATAGTGCTTATGGAAAATATAATATTTTTGTTAAGAAAGTAAACATACTCCCATCTTGAAAAAAATGCACTGTCTAACTGGATTTTATGAGAATGTCTTGTCTTCTCTTCTAAAATGCCTTGTTTTATCAGTGAGTGCATGCCATGTGTGTTTTTCTGTGATTGGATTACCTCACTCAGGATGATATTTTCTAGTTCCACCTATTTCCCACGGTCCCATAGATCAACTAACTTCATTAGTTTTAGACCACTGTTTTCAACATGTGATTGGACATTGGATATGACAGATTACTAATAAAGTTTAATATTAATTAATGAATAGGTAATAGAGAAAATAAATTTATATAAATCAGTAGTATTTCAGACATAATTTCTCTTCATATTTTACGTAGAAAAGTAGCATATTTTTGAGTCTTTCAGTATATTGTCAAATGTAGTGATGTACTTTATAATTATTATTTCTAAAGTCATATTTAATTTTAAATTCACAATTTTAATTTTATTCCTAGAAATATGACATATCTAGAGAAATTGAGTGCTCGTTGTTTGAGCCAATAATTTTTATTTAGCTGAATACATGATATTGTATGGTAAACAATATTTGAAATCATTAAATGACTTCATTTTTAATAAAGGAAAGATAAGTATGTATTATGGTTTGTGGTTGTGAAGACATTGTAGTCTTAGAAAATTTTGTAAAGTTGCTTGTACATTGTGCCATATAATATTCAAATCTAAAATCATTCAGGTGTTAGAAGCATACAAGAAAGTTTTACATTACTTTTAATAATAGTAACAACATTTTGCACATTGCATACTTAAATGAAGGATAGAAATGGCTTTAAACTCATAATTATTAAAAATAGTTGTTTTGACGACTTAAACCTTAGTAAAGTATCAAGAAAATGGTTAGAAAAGTGTGAATTAGGAGGGTAACACTGAAGAAGAATTAATGTAGTCAAACTTACTTTGGTAGTTACATTTCAAATCCTCACTGACTGAGCTGAAAATCTGGTTTCCAAAGAGCTGATAAATGCAAAAAGCTTGTGAGGTTAGTACAGTGAATTGATGTAAGTTGGGGAAGTGTGTATCTCATAGTACAACCAAAAGTAGTCAAAGAGCAACTTTATCTAACAGTGGAATAAAGAGAAAGAGAGAGAGGATCGGGAGAGGAGGGGGAGGGGTAGACAGATATCAAACAATGGAATAAGAATTTTAAGTGGAACTAGAGTAACTGGTGATTGTGTAATGTGACATTGGAGCTGGGAACCCAACTCAGGTATCTTTAAGATAAGCATGTGCTCTTAATCACTGAGCACTCTCTGCAGCTCCATTCCCACAGTTCATCACTCCCATTCTTGCTGGTTGGAATGAAATGAATTTTAAATCATGTCAGTTTTTATCCTTTAAATAAAATTTGATGATTTTTCTTAGTAAAACCTTGAAAACTCTCAAGTGTGGAAAAGTCATAGAAATGAGATTTTTTTTACAGAGAAAATATACTCTGCACATGTAATTAGGCATCCCTACTTTACAATAAACAAAATTCCATATTGGGAAACACACTTTGCTTTAGGGATTTCTGTGCTTGTTATTTTATGTTAGTTGATGACAGTGAAAAGACTAGAGAGCCAGACAGTTACTGATTGTCTCTCAATTAGTGTTTCTTCTTCATATAACATATTACCAATGTGTTTTGCTTGTGTTTGTTTAAAACCATATGGGAGGAAAAAGAGAAACTTTTATGCCCAGTGAAAATTTTCCTGATAATCATTGTCTGAGATTGTGTGGAATTAAAATATAGTCTAATGGTTTAGTTCCTGGGCAGATAATGTTCTTCACCTTCCACATTTTGCCACCTACTCCTACTTTTTAAATAACCAAATCAAAAAGCAACTACCCAGTACATTAATAAGGATTGCAATTTTAATATTATTTTGACAGGCATTGTAAGATCATTTGTATTAAAAATTCGAATAAATATATATATGTTTGGAAAAAAGGATGGTTTCCTAATCTACTTTTAGGTAAGTCAAAGCCTACTTTGTGCATGAGCAAACTTGCTGGTTGGTATATAAATCAGATATGTCTTGCCATCATTGGGACCTGTTTCTTTAATGGTGGCAATATGTTCTTTTCATCTTTAATCCTCAATGGTTAATTATTTGGAAGCATCCTTTTCTTTCAGATTTGAAATGTATAATTATTTGAAAGCATCCTTTTTCAGATTTGAAATATTTTACCAATTTAAGAAATTGCTGTTTCACCATTTCTTAATGGTGTGACTCAGCTCACTCTCTTTGTCTTATTAATGAGTTATTTTGCAGGAACTTATCTTAAGACTTGACTTTTGGAAGAGAGAAAAATACAAGAAAAACTAACTTTGATTTTAGAAAATTTACAAAAACCCTGAGTCTTTGATATCTCACAATTTTTCATTTTTTTAAAATTTCCTATTGATTATTTTATTATCCCCCTTCCTGGATTTCCTCTGAAAATCCCCTATATCCCAACCCCTCCCCTCCTGCTTCCATGATGATGCTCCTCCATTCACCCAACTCCTGCCTCAGGCCCTAGCATTCCCTGAGCTGAGGCACAGGACCAAGGACTTTCCCTCCCATTGATGCCAGACAAGGTCATCCTCTGCTACATACGCATCTGAAGCCATGGGTCCCTCCATGTGTATTCTTGGTTTAGTCCCTGGGAGCTCTGCGGAATCTGTTGTTCTTCCTATAAGGTTGCAAACCCCTTCAGATCCTTCAGTCCTTCCCCTAAAAAGATAAAAAACACAATGAAAAAATCCTTTAAAGAAATCAAAGACAAACAAAAAGAAATTGAAGGGTATCATTCAATACCTTAAATAATGCCAAGAATAAACAAACAGGTAAAGAAAACTGCTCATGAGATGAAAATGGAAATAAATACAAAAAAAGAAAGCACAAACTGAGGGAGTTCTGGAAATGAAAAATCTATGTAAGTGAACAGCAAAGGCTCTATGAGCATCACCGGCATAATATAAGACATGGAAGAAAAAAATCTCAGGGCTGACAATACAATAGAAGAAATTAATTCACCTGCCAAGGAAAATGATGAACCTAAAAAGTTCCTATTAGAATACATCTAGAAAATATGAGACATTATGAAAATAACAAACCTAAGAATAATAGGGATATAAGAAGTCCAGTTCAAAATCCCCAAAACCAAATTTAACAAAATTATAGAAAAAAGAATCTCTAACCTAAATTAAAACATGCCTGTATGGTTGGATAAGAAAATAAAATCTCCCTGCCACATAATCAAAACAGTAAACACAGAGAACAAAGAATATTAAAAATAAGAAAAGGCCAAGAAACAAATAAAGGCAGCCCTCATAGAATTATACTTGACTTCCTAATGGAGAATATAAAAGCCAGAAGGAGACTCTAAGAGACCATGGATGCCAGACCAGACTACTATAACTGGCAAAACTTTCACTTATCATAGATGGAGAGATCAAAGTTTTTCATCAGAAAGTCAAATTTAAACAATGTCTACCAATAAATGAACCCCTACAGAAGATACTAGAAGAAAAATCCAACCTAAGGAAGTTAACTGTTTTACAAATACACAGACTATAATCTGTAAGACATTTACAAGAGCAAAAGCTCAAGGAAGGAAATCATGCACACACACACACACACACACACACACAAACACACACACACACACAACCACCACCATCACCACCACCACCACCTACAACACAACAATATTAGGAAGATAATATCATTAAACATTAGTAACTATCTATCAGTGGACTCAATTCTCAAACAAAAGGATACTGGATTACAAAATGAATATGAAAACAGGATTCATCCTTTGGCTTTATACAAGAAATATACCTCAACACCAAAGAGAGACATTATTTCAGAGTAAAGTATTGAAAAGATCTTTTCCAAGCAAATAGACCCAGGAAGCAAGCTAGTATAGATATTCTAATATCTAACAAAATAGATTTCAAATAAAAATTAATCAAAGAGATGAAGGACATTTCATATTCAGCAAAGGAAACAGATATTTCTTTTTACAGTTTTGCATTTATTTTATTTTTATTGGATATTGTATGTATTTACATTTCAAAGTTATCCCCTTTTCTCTCTCTCCCATACCCCTCCACCTCTTTCTATTAGGATGTTCCCCCTCCCATCCAACCACTTCCACCTCAACATGCTGGCATCCTCCCACACTGGGGAAACAAGCCTTCACAGGACCAAAGGCTTCTCCTCCTACTGTTGAGAGACAATGGGATCCTCTGCTACATATGTGGCTGGAGCCATGGGTCCGTCCATGTGTACTCTTTGGTTGGTGGTTTAGTCCCTGATAGCTCTGGGGGGTCTGGTTGGTTGATATTATTGTACTTCCTATGTGGTTGCAAACCACTTCATCTCCTTCAGTCCTTTCTCTAACTGCTCCATTGGGGTTCCCAAGCATCCTCATCTGTATCAGTAAGGCTCTGACAAAGCCTCTCAGGAGACATCCATATCAGGTTCCTCTCATCAAGCACTTCTTAGCATTAGCAATAGTGACTGGGGTGTTGACTGCATATGGGATGGATCTCCCCATGGAGCAGTTTATGGAGAGCCTTTCCTCCAGTCTCTGCTCCAGTCTTTGTCCCTGTATTTCCTCCCATGAGTATTTTATTTTTCCTTCTAAGAAGGACTGAATAATCTATATTTGGGTCTTCCTTGCTCTTGAGCTTCATGTGGTCTTTGAATTATATCTTGGGTATTCTGAGCTTTTGGGCTAATATCTACTTTCAGGGAATGCATACCATGCGTGTTCTTTTGTGACTGGGTTACCACCGGAATTATGATATTTTCTAGTTCCATCCATTTGTGTAAGAATTTCATGAAGTCATTGATTTTATTAGCTGAGCAATACTCCATTGTGTAAATGTACCATTATTTTCTGTATCCATTCCTGTAGTGAAGGACATCTGAGTTCTTTCCAGCTGCCAGTTTTTACAAATAAGCTGCTATGAACATAGTGGAGCATGTATCAAGGTTGTACATTTGAGCATCTTTTGGGTATTTGCCCAGGAGTGGTATAGCTGGGTCCTCAGTTAGTACTATGTCCAATTTTCTGAGGAATCTTCAGACTGATATCCAGAGAGGTTGTACCAGCTTGCAAACCCACAAACAATACAGGAGTGTTTCTTTTTTTTTTTTGGTTCTTTTTTTCGGAGCTGGGGACCGAACCCAGGGCCTTGTGCTTCCTAGGTAAGCGCTCTACCACTGAGCTATATCCCCAGCCCCGAGTGTTTCTTTCTCCATATCCTTACCAGTATCTGTTGTCATCTGAGTTTTTGATTATAGCCATTCTGACTGGTGTGAGTTGGAATCTCAGGATTCTTTTGATTTGCATTTCCCTGATGACTAAGGGTATTGAACAATTTTTAGGTGCTTCTCAGCCATTCAGTATTCCACAGTTGAAAATTCTTTGTTTACCTCTGTGCCCCATTTTTGATAGGATTATTTGGTTCTCTGGAAGCTAACTACTTGAGTTCTTTGTATATAATAGATATTAGCCCTCTATCAGATGTAGGATTGGTAAAGATTTTTTCCCCAATCTGTTGGTTACCATTTTGTCCTAATGACAGTGTCCTTTGCCTTACAGAAGCTTTGCAGTTTTATGAGATCCCATTTGTCAATTCTTGATCTTAGAGCATAAGCCATTGGTGTTCTGTTGAGGAAAATTTCCCCTTATTCCCTGTATTCAAAGCTCTTTCCCCATTTTTTCTTCTATTAGTTTGATTGTTATCTGATTTTATGTGGAGGTCCTTGATTCACTTGGACTTGAGCTTTTTACAGGTGATAAGAATGGATTGATTTACATTCTTCTACATGCTGACCTCCATTTGAACCAGCACCATTTGTTAAAAATGTTACCTTTTCTTTCTACTGGATGGTTTTATCTCCTTTGTCAAAGATCATGTGACAATAGGTGTGTGGGTTCATTTCTGGGTCTTCAATTCTATGACATTATCTATGTGCCTGTCTCTGTTCCAATATCATACAGTTTTTTTTTTATCACTATTGCTCTGCTTGAGATCAGGGATAGTGATTCCCCCAGAAGTTCTTTTATTGCTGAGTATAGTTTTCGCTATTCTGTTTGGTTTTTTTTTTTTTTTGTTATTCCAAATGAATTTGAAAATTGCTCCTTCTAACTCTATGAAGAATTGAGTTGGAATTTCGATGGCGATTGCATTGAATCTGTAGATTGCTTTTGGCAAAATGGCCATTTTTACTATATAAATCCTTCCAATCCATGAGGATGGAAAGTCTTTCCATCTTCTGAGTAGGTTTGTGTTTTTACTTGTATTTGATTAAGTGCATTTGAGTTGGTATTATCTTATAGTGGCATGAACATAAAATAATAGATGATATTTTAAATAATTTTCATAGAAAACAATGGACTGAATTTTCAAATTTGAAAAAAAAATACAAAAAAATTACAATTCATCCAGCACTTCTTTTTCACTGATTATTTATGTAGGCTTAAGACACGGTATATGTCAAAGGGACAATGAAGATTCAGTGTGGGTTAGGTAGCATCCTGTATCTGACCAAATGTCAGCAACGTCCTAGCCTCTGCTATAGTAAGCTAACCTTTGCTACAGAAGAAGCAAGTGTAATAATACGATGATCTGAAATATATATATTGTAGGATTCTACAAGATGCTCTGGAGTACGGCATTTAATACTATAGAGACATAACAAGAAAGGATGTTGCAGCATATTCCAATAAGCAATTTGATAAGGAAAACAACCCCAATGGAAACTGGAGTAATGGGAAGATTTTTGATGCTATGTGATTTATGAAAAAAAACTCATTTCATATACCTTTCTCTTGGATATGTGGTCATTTGTGACTGAGTCTCATTATGAGCGTACACAATTGACACATACCTCAAAAGCAAGGGCATCAACATATAACCATCTAAGGTAATACTTCCATCATTAAACCTTTATCGTGTCACAGAAGGAGTTTCTACGCAGCTTTGTTGTAGCTATGAAAAGTAGAAAATCAATTGTATTTGTATTCACTTTTTTCAACATTTCTTTGTTTCAGGTTTTTTCTTTAAAAGATAATTCTCTACCCCTAAAATTAGTAAATTAACCAAAAATATAATAGCATCTGAATATAAACCAAAATTACAACATCAAAATGCATTGAATCCATGTAATAATTACATGCATTGTCCAAAATGAATTAATTTTAATAGAACAATAGCTGATCACAGAATCATGTATTGCTTTATATTTTAACATATTAATTTGTAACATGTAGTATATATTATATATTTACATATATATAATAGTTGTATTGCTTTAAATTTTACTATAGACCTATTACATTTACACATATATATGTATTTATATGAATACCTTCATTTATAGTAATAAATGTATATTTAAGACAGTCATTTATTTTAATTTGTATTTTTACATAAATATGTTTATGTATAATGTTTATATTATTGTTACTAAAATTATAAAAAAATTAGTAACTATCCAATAATGATTTAAAGAATTCTTTATGAGATTTTCTCATGTGGCTCTATCATACGAACACAACATATCCAAATTGTTGCTTTTAGATATTTAAGAAATAATTTTCCTGGGTTTTTTTGGCATTTCCTTCGGTTGATTTTTTCAGCCTGGTGTATATCTGTTTGCTTCAAAAATTTTTAAATTCCTCCTTCTAATTATTCTTAATTACTTCATTGCCCTTTGAACCTTCCTTAATTTTTATATCACATAGTATACATCCATAGACTTTCTTTTATATTGTTCAGGATTTTCATCTCCTCAATCATCCTGTAAAGTCTGTAAAGTTAGGAAAATGTTTATGAAACACAAAACTTCTCTGTAAACAAAACAACAAACAAACAAAACCAGGAAGAATCTGAATACAAACATCATTCCAACTGTAAAGGAATGTAAAACTGCTATTAGAATTCGTGACACATTTTTAAATATGACACCAATTGGCGTAATTGTCACATTCACTTAAATTCTACTTAATAATGATGGAATGAATGCATTTACCACACTCAGGTTGCATATCGAATATTATTCTCTTGCTACACAAATTCAGGGCTATCGAGTAACACAGATAATCCTAGCCTTTCAGAGCTTGAGGCAGGAGGATTGTAATGAGTTGGATGCCAACCTGAGCTACATAATCAGTTTCATACCAACAAATGCATTAAAGTAATATTCAATCTCAAAATAATGACAGCATACAGTATGTCATTATGTCTATTACATTATTTCATGTAAATTCATTATTTAAAATATTCACATAAATTGAAAAAGTTCATAGAATGTGACCATATATTTTCTTATTTTTTCTTTCTTTCTCAAATCAGCTATCTCACATATGAAAAGTACACTTATAGTATCTTCAGATAGTCATAATTTCCTTGTGATGTCTTGTATGTAAAGTTACCTGGCTTATGATCACAGAGTTAAGTTTCTGTCTATATCAACACTTTATGCACTGTGTAGTGATCACTCTCATCCTCAGCTTCTCTTTGTTAAAGAAATTTTATTGAAAACTAACACAGGTATTTTCAAACATGGAAGCTATCAGAGTAACTCTGATATTATTTGATCATTATTGTAATATCTTATATGATAGTTTTCTAACTGAATAATTCAAGGAGTAGTTCTTTAAATTCTGATTCTTTTACTCCAAAAACTGATGTGGTGCTCATACACACAGTCTCATGTATGAGGTGTTATTTTTAGTTACCTAAAAGGAAGGGAGAGGAAAGGAAAATGAGTCTGGGAGAAAGAAGAAATGTCAATAAGGGCCAGTATTGAGCTGTTTACTATAGTGGGTAATTGAGGCTTAATACCATTAGAGAAAGTCTGAGGAATTCTGTATAAGGTTCTTCAGAATATTCTGTCTTGAAGAAAGCAGGGGAGGCGTGTTTCACATATGACCTAATATTGAGAACACTTGCTGCTCTCCAAATGGGAATGTCAGTTTTCATCACTCGTAACTGATGGCTCACAGTAATGTACTAGCCTTGTACTCACTTTGATGACATTGGCAGACATGTGGCTCCAGCACACCAACATTATTTTAAAAAAAGTAAAAAGATGAAAGAGGAATTGGTATCAGTAGACAATTCTCCACCTTCAAATAGTGCTGATGTGTTTGTTCTAAGAGACTTCTATTTGGCTTAGAGAAAGGTTTAAAGACAGAAAAGCAGACAATCTGAATGCCAAAGAAGGCAGGCGTATGCAAGGATCTGTCCACTATTGCTGTGCTGAAATTAACTTAGCTTAAAAGGTATTTTTGTAAACTTTATGCTAAGTAAATTCCTTTCATGGATGAAGGACAAGGTGTGAACTCTGCAGTGCACTGCAGATATGTAAGTTAAAAAAACCTAAAATTCAAAATCTACTTCATTTGATTTGGAGAACCAGAGCTGTATATCAACAAAGACAATAAAATATGGAAATGCTATTGGCCAGGAAGGTAATTATGTAAGTGGTGTAATATTAATGGCACACATAGTAGACACACATTGAACCGACAAGCTGGGCTTACATCAGCAGTGAAGTTGCACTTGAATTTTCCTCCTGAAATTATTACAAGTTCAACATTAAACCAGTTCCATATGCATAGACAATTTAATGCTACCAGATAGAAAGATAAAAGAAGGATTAACAACGACAACAATGGCAACAACAACAACAACAACAACAACAACAACAACAACAACTACTACATCAAATTAAAACTTTCATCTAGCTTAGCCACTGGTGGGTGGGTCTTAGTCTAAGAGTAGCTTCAAATTTCTCAATTACTCTTTTCTAAATTAAACATGAAATTTAATTTTTGAATTATAATGTAATATTTTCAAAACATCTTATGTGTTAAAATGTTTTCTATAACCCAGGTATAGGTCGACATACTTTTCTTCTGCCTCTTCATTCAATTGTCAAATAAATCTATAAGCCTGGAGCTAATTCACTATATGAAACCATAATTATAATAATTTTCAGAAGGAAATACCATTTTTGTAGTCAACTGTGTATATGAAATATATTTCATTAATTTATGTATCAATGTTACATGATTCAAATGGAAATATATTTAGGTAAATCGGTAATTCCTTCTGTTTTTGACAGTGTGACTCTTCAAACTTCCTTTTAACTTCTAATAGACACACCATAGCTTTTTAACTTGGCAGTAACAAAATTCTCAGTGAAAATAAACACAAATTTGTGAGAACTTGTTCAGAATTCCAGATCCTTTATTGGTCCAAAATGCAAGAACCTTAGTCATATTTAGCATAAAGAAAAAATACCAAGTCTAGATAAAAGGTTTAAAATTACATAAGTAATTTCTTTTTATGTTTGGGGAACAGGCACGCACTTCCACACTTGACCTTTATGTAGGTACTAGAAATCTGAACTCACATTCACATGCTTGCACACAAAGCAAACAACTTACTGTTACATAGAGGGTTAAAATCTTATATAATCAATGTATCACTCTCTAAGTAAGAAAATCTCACAATTTGGCTTATGTCTTCTGTGGAGAAAACTAGCAATAATTTATTCTAATTCTGAAGCTTATTCTGACCATCCTAAATTTATTACCATAATCTTTTGTAACTGTTATTCTAACATTAAACAAATCTTATCATTGATGTAGAGAACACGAATGTCATATTTTTAGGACTATTACCCTCGAATGGATTGAGAATATATTACTGGTACCTGAAGGCATTTTCAGGGATTAGGATTAGGGAGGAAGTGTAGAGTCCAGCACCTGTATACTTAGCCATGATAGTAAATTATGCTCAAAGAAATACTTTATACAGAAAAATGTAGGATATCTACATGAAGAGCTGCCATTTGAAAAAGCAAAGAACGTTTTATCTGATAACTAATATTGCTGTTGTTTTATCATCAGCTTAATTTAGGGATGACTGTGTGAAAGATTGTAGAAATGTGTACACACCATGGAAGGTTTGCATGTCTTAGTGAGTTTGTATTTTCTTGCATGGAGTTAAGACAGTGTTAATGGTAAGGATTCAAGCAATTCTTGCTATGTCCTACCCCTATGCTAATTAACAAATTTCTAATTATTTTTACTATTTTCATATAGACACTCTAAAATGGAATTATTTTCAATGTATGAATGATAACTGTTTTAGAAAATTTAACTGATTTAAAATTTAACTGACTTATCAAGTAACAACCTCTTGCAAAGCCATGTGTTAATTTTTTTGTGTACTGCTTTACTTTCCATTGGATTTGAAACATATGAAAGTCATATTGATCAACATTTGATTTGAGCCAAACTGGGTAGTTTTAAAACAAGTTAGGAGACTAAGAAAACACACAGAATGTTAAGAAAAACATGGGCTCAAAAAGTTTCCATAAATGTCAAAAAAAAGTATATTCTTTGTTATAAACATTGGGTGGATGATTTTTTTTTCTATTGGATATTTTCTGTATTTATATTTCAAATTGCCCCCTGTTTCCCCTCTGGAACCCCACCTCTCCCATTCTCCCTTTCCTGGTTCTATGAGGGTGTTCCCCCTCCCACCACACACCCACTCTCACCTCAACATCCTAGCATTCCCCTATACTGGGGAATTGAGCCTTCACAGGACCAAAGGCCTCTCCTTTCATTAATTCCAGACAATGCCATCCTCTGCTATATATGCGGTTGGAGCCAAGGGACCCTTCATGTGTACTCTTTAGTTGGTGGTTTAGTCCTTGGGAGCTCTGGGGTATCTGGTTGCTTGATATTCTTGTTCTTCCTATGGAGTTGCAAACCCCTTCATCTCCTTTAGTCCTTCCTCTAACTCCTCCATTGAGATCCTTGTGCTCAGTCCAATAGTTGGCTCTGATCCTCTAACAATGTATTTGTCAGGCTCTGTGATGACTTCTAATCTCAAGTGAATAGCTTGGAAGTTTGATTTTTCAACAGTTAATTGAAGAAATACTTAAACTATTGTTATCTATAGTGAAAAACATCCCAAAATAAGATAATTAAAAGTACTTTATATGCTTTCAACATTTACCAGTGAATTGTATTTTATTTTATTTTATTTTATTTTTCCCCAGAGGGGAAACTGGAAAGGGGGATAACATTTGAAATGTAAATAAATAAAATATCCAATAAAAATTTTTATTTTGTTTTATAACAATAAAAATACCGCATTGTTTTCTTATTCTATAAAAAAGAGATATATTTCATTATAATTTTGGAATATTTTCAGAACAATGTATATAAATGCAAAGGAATTACTTGACTTGCTAGTAAACTATAAAATTTCCATGTACCATATATTTAATTTGTTTTAATGATATGAAAATGTTTTTCATATGTGCTATAAATGATTATTATGAAAATACTTTCTTCTTCTACAGTATAATATACCAAAAAATATGTTAAGTGCACAAAATATTACTCACAGAAAGTGATTCAAATCAGACACATGCTGTGCTAGAAGCCAAACACTTTCATTATTTCTCTTTTTTTTATTAATTTAAAGTTGTTTGCTCATAGTATAAGTAATATTTTACTCTTGAAGGATTTTTCTTTCTTTCATTTGTGGGAAGACCAGATGGGTCTCACAGGTCATTCACAGTTACGAAAGAAACAAAAAAAAATCCCTTCAGAGGTGATCTATCCTTTATTTTTCACTAAAAAACAAATTATTTGCTTGGATGGAAACCTTTTGTATAGCAGCATAATTGCTGTTATCTGTGGGGTGTCGTGGAAAATGAGATACTCTGTCTCAAGAAGTTATAACTTATCCCTATGCATAAAATCTGAATAAATAAATAGGAACTGACCTTGGAGTTTCTTGCAGAGAGGAAATACATGAAACGAAGCTGAGAAATTAGAAATAAAATCTCACAGGAGGATGAGTGAACACAAAATGATTTAGCAGTGGGGTTAGGCTGATATTTTCAGGCAATATGTATTTAGAAAATGACTTCTCAACAAATCCTTAATTCTGCTATTTCCAGAATAGCAAATTATGTGTATTATTTAGTCAAATATTGATGGTGCTAATATGTATCCAGCTTTCACTGCCTTATTTTTATTTAATCAACAACACTTTATAAATCCAATGAAGTATCTTAGGTATTTTATTCATTTATTTCTTGAAAATATTTATGGAGTGCTTCTATGAGTCAAATACTCTTATTAACTGTATAGGTGGAGCAACGAACAAGGGAATATGTGGGTATGTTCTCATGAGAATTGGAAATCACATTAAAAACAAGAGTATTAACAAATAGAAAAGAGTTAAATTTGTGATAGTCAAATACTACAAAGTAAATACAAAATAGTTAAATAGTATGAAGAAAGAAGGGTAGCATTAGGAAATCTTTCGTAGATATAGAACATGCAAACTGATCTTTTGAAAAGGGACTTGAGGAGACTGAAGATCAGCTAGGAGATCTGGCTGCTCTTTTAGAGGGCTAGAATTCACATCCCATGTTCCTAAAATCACAGAGAAATCACATGTATGTTATGACCTTCCCAGGTACTCACACAGATGAGTATATGCACACACATCACACACACACACGCGCACACACACACACACACACACACACACACACACACACACACGTGCGCGCGCGCGTACAGATTCTTTAATGCATAAATTAAAAAATAAAGATTAAAACAATTAATAAGAGAAAAGGATAGATCCATTTATAAAGGTATCAGGAAGAAAAGCTTTATAAAAATCCCTGAAGAGAAAGGTATTGTTTTTATCTAAAATTAATCAAGTAACTGTGGTTTTAAGTTACAGTTGACACCATTTAGGTTGAATATTCCACAAGTCTTATTTTTCGTTTAGAAGAGTATTTGATGTAGGCATTCCCCCAGAGAAAATGACCCATTTATATACGGGGTTTTGGTCCTTAAAATGTTGACAGATGTGATTTTCAACTTAAGAATCAGGCCTTAAATATAATCAGAAAACAGTTTATTACTTACAAAATATTCTTGTCACTATTTTACCTATGGGCATATTTTGCCAGGTGTATCATTCTTGAAGCTGACAGGGATCATTTGGGCTCAAACAGTATTGTAAAAGAGGGGAAGAAGATGTTAGGAACCATAGGTGGTGGGGACTACAGTGAAACAGCATTTTCTGAACACAGCAGGGTAGTTTCACATGTGAGTCCACTACAATTAAGACCTAATGCATAAGGCAGTGATAGCTCAAGGTAGCCAGAATTTTTGTATGGGGAGAGGAGGTAGGCATGAATTGCCCTACTAGCTAAGCTGATATTGACAGCTGACTGAAATTGGGAGAGGAAACATTTTTAAGTATGCAGCCCCTGATGAGTAAATATCCATCCAGTGAAGACTATATGAAACATGTGGGAAAATCCATATATTCGAGATCATATGAATACTGCAAGTTATATTTGAGGATATTTTTTCAACAGAAAGCTGGGTAGGTAGAGAAGGGGCGTCAGTCTGCAAGGAGTTAGGGAGGAGGTAAGTAAGATTGAAATGGATATAAGAAATCCTCAAAGAACTAATGAAAGCGAGAGACAAATGTTGTAGTTAAAGTTGAAGCAGAACACAAATTCGACATCTTAAACTTAGGGAATATGTGAAGTCTTTTTGCATTCTTGGCCCTTATTTATTCTCCTTGAGTGATTCTACCAAGAAGGCATTCATTAAAGTGAGGCATGACGTTTGGTTGATAAAAGCAAGTCCTCAGCACCACATAAACTGCTGTGGTGGCCACTGCTTTTACTATGGTTATTTGTCTGGTGGAGGCAGGATGATCTAAAGTTCAAAGTTCTCCTTGGCTCCAGTGAGTTTTAAATACCCCTTTTAAACATGAGATGTAATATGAGAAACAAAAGCAATAATAAAACTGATAACCAGGGGCTGGGGATTTAGCTCACTGGTAGAGCGCTTGCCTAGCAAGCGCAACGCCCTGGGTTCGGTCCCCAGTTCCGGAAAAAAAAAAGAAAGAAAAAAAAAAGAAAGAAAACTGATAACCATTTACCTATCTATGCCTGGATTTTTGAATATTAGTCCTCTTCTCTGATTTTTACCTGAACGTGGACCGAGTTGTACTCCTTCTTCCACAGTGGCTGGTATTATAGTCACAAATGATTAAGGCTGTAACTAGAGGTAAAGAAATGATAAGACCCTCATAATTAAATAAGATAATTGTGAATTCCTCTGGCGAATGTGATTTGTGAGTGTTCAGCAAGATTGTAATATCAACAAAAAATAAGCACACTACCAAAAAAGACACAAGGAAATAGTTATTTTTTAAGTCAACAGAGATGCATCCAGAAAAAAGAAACACTACCAACATCAAAATATTAGATATCTAGCCTCCAGATTGTGGTAAAATTAATCTATTTAAATCATCTGGTAA
This sequence comes from Rattus norvegicus, assembly GCF_021556685.1. Taxonomy (NCBI): domain Eukaryota; kingdom Metazoa; phylum Chordata; class Mammalia; order Rodentia; family Muridae; genus Rattus; species Rattus norvegicus. The sequence goes on along the minus strand of NC_141544.1, from coordinate 21,641,625 downwards.
GTGAATGTGTTATGACAGGTCCCAAAACCATTAAAAGTATTACATCAACCCATCAACTGAAAGGAAAACAACTGGGTACCATTTATCGTCTTCCTTACCAAGCCTAGTTTTCCTTTTGGATCACCTTATAAATGTAAATTTTATTCTCCTGTAGTAATTGTCATCTCCAAGGCTTTTTCCATGTCTCTGTTAACCTAGGTTGAGTTTTGGAAACTTTTAGCTTCTGTAAAATCTTATTCTAGGCCTAGAATATTTCCAGCTTCTCAGACTTACTGATGAATAAGCTCGCCCTTTCTTGCCCTTTTTGATCTCTGACTGGCCTATTCAACCCAACTCTTCTGGATTAACTTTCTCTCCAACCTGACTGATTGAATCTTCTCTCTCTCTCTCTCTCTCTCTCTCTCTCTCTCTCTCTCTCTCTCTCTCTCTCTCTCTCTCTCCTCTGCTGTATGTCCGACAAACTCTAGCATTCTGCTTAAATCCTTCTAATTCTCTGGTTCCTTTTATCTTTACCCATGTCAAGCTTGTTCTCTTTCCAATACCTCTGTCTGTGCAACTGACCTGGTACACTGCCTCCTCTTTTTCTCTTTCTGTGCCTTGCTCCTTTGCTCCTTAAGTAGCTTCCCTTTCCTTTCTCTTCTCCTGAGCGTTGGGCATATCCTATTTTGTCAAATCTGTCTCTGACTCATCATTTTGTCTCTCACTCAATTAGACATCACTTTCGAACATTGGTGCTTCATTCTACAAACTAAATTTACCTTCGTTTCGGGGATTAAAGATGTGTGCTAAGGGTACGTCATGTCTGTACTCAAACCAGAGTGATTAATGTTGTGTGCTGATGCTGACTGCATCATGACTGGAAACAGTTTTTTTTTTTCAGTAAATAACACAATCTTGGGGGTCTCAGTGTGATCAAGCATTATACAACATAACCTACCCCCTGAGATGAAGAGTTGATTTATCTATTCCCGCAAAGCAGTGCTACAATTCTATTTTTCTCCTTTTCCCTTTATGTATTTTAGCAACACGTTCTTTTTCCACCGTGAATAGAAGTAACAAATATGTCCACTGCTCTTCATCCCTACTGACATCTACACAGTTCCAAACCATACAGTCTCTTCTTTGAGTTACTATTTCAGTTTCCTTGATGGCTGGTTCTTTGTATCCTTCAAAACCCCTCCATGAATCGAAAACCTGACCAGTCACTTGCCTATTCTTTGGATTCCCACTGATTCTATGGTAAAACTTGAAGTCTCTATGGCTGGAAAAGCCCTTTGTGTGCTGTTTCACATTCATTTCTCTGTTTTATCTTCCACCTGGACTTGGAAACTTTATAAAATTTCTGTTATAGAAACTGAACATTCTCTTAAACTTTCTGGAGCATATTTTCTACACCTTCACGCATATCTAGATTTCTGCACATGTTATTCCTTTTGCCCAAGAAACATCTCTACCATTTCTGCCTTCAGTCTCAATATTCCATGAGTTAATGTCCCCAGGTGTTGAGTTTTGGCATCTTTTGATCTGAGAATCTTTTTATAATCAGAAAATGTTGGTTAGGGTCTCATTTCATATACATCCCAGCCTTGATGCAGGCGCAGTAAAACCACTGAGCCTGGATTGCTCAGAAGACTGTTACTGTTCATGATGCCAAAATATTTTTTGATCATTACAGATATGCTATAAATAGTTGGAATGAATGGGTTGTTGGTTGGTTATATACAGCAAAGTAACTGGGATTATTGTATAATGTGACTAATAAATATATAACATACAACCTATATTTTAATAATTAAGTATTTTAATATTATATCTCTTTAAAATAGCTAATTCTGTATAGTATATTTAAAAATAGATTATCCTATATACGATTTTAGAAAGTATACTTTTAAAATACTACTTGCTATTTTTACTTCCAGCAAAAGTAAATAGTATTTAAGACTATGCCTACTTCCACTTAAAATAGAAAAGTTTATATATATATATATATATTTATATATATATATGGAAAGCAGCATATTCTTTTAATAATTTAATACTTGATTGCTTCAAATAGAAGAAAATTTATATTAGTTAAACTTATTTTTAAAAGATTAACATAAAATATGAACCATATATTTATTAAAATAAAATATTTAAGTTTCTTTCTTAGCTTCTATCTACAAAATGGTCATTCACTAAAAACATCTCAGTGTTATTTTCTCTTTAGACTACTTACTTTTGGAATCAGATAATTTAACATTATTCAATTTCGAATTAAATTGTGGTCTGTGATTGATATAGTAACCAGCCATTAAGAAAAATACTATGAGATAAATATATTTAGTCACATAATAAGTGAATTTATACAGAAATAGCAGTCATATGTTCAGTATAGGTTTGCCTTTATAATAGTGTAATATACAGTCTTAACAATATCAGTGACCTTGTTTAAATTAATATCTCTAGAGATTGACTTATTTAACAATGAAATAAAAGGAATAATTTCCTCCCTTCTACTATTTTGTGGAAACTAAATTAAGTTATAAATTTGAAATAAATGTGATTATATATTGTACACAATAATTTAGTTTTTTCATTGCCTTATAGTCCTCTTCAGCCAATTACTTAAAATTATACGAAGTTTTGTGTGTTTTTGCTTATGTATTTTGAGGTTTCAGGAGTCATTCTCAACAGTAATTTACGAAATAATATTAGGTAAGAGGCCAAGCCTTAAGCTTCTACTTCATTGAGCCATTTTATGGATCATAACAACAAAACAAATTTTGCATCTATGAGTTTCCTTAAATATGTAATTAGCATTTCTTCTTTTGGTTCACTAAGGTATTGCTTGGGAAAGTACTTATGCACTGAACTCTCCTGCATGGAGACCTGATCACCAATGATCTAATAATTGTCTTAGTTTACGACCTGGGAGCAATTTATGGCAATACAGTTGTAGCTGATGATGATATGAGTTAATATTCTTACACTCAAAGTAACTCACTTTTTCAAAGGAAGTAGAGCTATGAGATCCAGTCAGAGTTGAATGCAAAGTTTTACAATGGATTTCAAGTTGCTGTCTGCTAGCAGTGTACAAGACAAGCTGATATCTCACAGTTCTTCAGCAAAACCAGCAATTAGGCAGACAAAACTAGTTTTGTTACATATATGCCAAAACCCAATTTTTAAGCATGGATAACTTCATTTTACTTATTTCAAATTCAAAGTCATAGAGGACACCATGCACATGTAAAAAATAGCTCAAGAAAGTTTTCTTCTTTCCAAGCTATCTATGACAAGCTTCAAAAACTTGAAAGGAAAGAATGCTGACAAAGCAGAGAATGAGTACACTTCTTTTCAAACAATAACCCCCAAATGAAAGAAGAAACTAAAATTCAACCAGAAATAAACCCCTGATTGTTCTCCTGTCAGCCTGTCACCTACATGAAACAGCTGCTAAAGCAAAGACAGCTGTTCCTGCTAAAAGCACTATGGCTGCTGATTTCCACGGACTTTATTTCTATTAATATGAAAGGGTTCTGACATGTTATTTCAACTCAGTGACACTGCCCATCTCAATTAGAATTTCACAAAGTCCTCACTGATGTTAGGAGAGTCTGGTCCAATTCAGTATTCATTTGATTTTGCTAATATAAAAGGTCACAATGCACCTGCAGCGCTCCACCTTTCCTAAAGCATCTTTGTGAAGGACATTTTTCTTTTAATTGTAAAACCATGACCAAAAAAACCTGGTAGTCGACCCAGAGACCTTCTCCTCACTCCCTGTTTTCCCAGACCCAATTCATCAAGCTTGTCCCTAATGATGCAAGAGGACAACACCTGAAGCCTCTCTCTGCTTTTCCTGGGGATTGTACAGACCATCCCCTCCTATCCTCCCTACTCGCCTCATTACTGAGCCTGAGTTACCAACCCCAGCAGACACCTCCTGCTCACCCATAGGACAGGTCAGTCAGACTAGGTAGACTAGTCAGACTGCCTGTGGATTCTCTCTCTCCTCTCTCTCTCTCTCTGTCTCTCTTTCTCTCTCTCTCTCTCTCTCTCTCTCTCTCTCTCTCTCTCTCTCTCTCTCTCTCCCCATCCCTTAGTATCATAACTAGTGCTACAACAGACAACCAAATACAGCCTCTCTTCCAACTTTGGGCATACCTCTTGTGGATCTCCCAGAATATCCCTGTCTATATTCTCTCACTGTATCCCAGGCTCTGTCACATAGTACGCATTCCTTGTGAATATTCCAGTAGAGCAGGACAATAAAACAGGGAACACACAACCAACACATTCTGAGAAAATCGAGTGAGGATAAGGAAATCAAGGAACAAAACCCATCCTCCCAATTAAGACCTATAACAATCTCAAACCCAGATGCCTTGTAAACAACATAAGAATGAACTCACTAATAGCCAAGGCAATAAATCTCCACTAGAGTCCAGCTGTCCAAACTCAGCAGGTCATGAATGTTACTTAACAATTGAAGAACAAGAAAAACATCTTGAAAAAAAGGTATATGGAGAGGATTGAGTTCCTTATAGAACAAACAAGTAAATTCCTTAAAGAAATCCAGGAGAACACAACAGGAGGAGATTAATAAACCTCATAAAGAAATCCAAGAATATAAAAAAACTTGAAAGAAATGAATAAAAATGAGTGAAATGAAAAAAAGACTGTTCAATATCTGAAAACTTCTGTAACGCAGAGGATACTGTCTTTAGGACAAAAAGGCAACCAATAGATTGGGAAAAGATCTTTACCTATCCTGCATCCAATAGAAGGCTAATAATCTAATATACACAAAGAACTCAGGAATTTAGATTCCAGATCATCAAATAATTCTATTACAAATTGGGTACAGAGCTAAACAAAGAATCCTCAACTGAGGAATACTGAATGGCCGAGAAGAAACTAAAGAAATGTTCAAAATCCTTAGTCATCAGGGAAATACCAATCAAGACAACCCTGAGATTCCACCTCACACTAATCAGAATGTTTAAGATCAAATCTCTGGTAACAGTAGATGCTAGTGAGGATGTGGAGAAATAGGAACTCTCCTCCATTGTCAGTGGAATTTCAAGCTGATACAACCTACTTTGGAAATTAGTCTGGTTATTCCTCAGAAAAAATTGGATAATACTACCTAAGGACCAAGCTATTCCACTCCGGGGAATACAACCAAAAGAGGCTCCAACATATAACAAGGACACATACTCCTCTAGGTTTATAGCAGCCTTATTTATAATAGCCAGAAGCTAGAAAGAACCCAGATGTCCTTCAACAGAGGAATGGATACAGAAAATGTGGTACATTTACACAATGTAGCACTAGTCAGCTATTAAAAACAGTGACTACATGAAATTCTTAGGCAAATGGATGGAACTAGAAAATACCATCCTGAGTAAGGTAACCCCATCCCAAAAAAAGACACATGATTTGCACACACTGATAAGTGGATATTAGTCCAAAAGCTAGGATTACACAAGATACAATCCACAGACCACTTGAAGCCCAAGAAGGATAACCAAAGTTCAGATGCTTCAGTCCTTCTTAGAAGGGGGAACAAAAATAGTTATAGAGGGAGGTATGGAGACAAAGTTTGGAACAGGTACTGAAGAAAAGGTCATCCAGAGCTACCCAACCTGGTATCCATCTCATATGTAGCCACCAAACTCAGTCACTGTTCCTGATGCCAGGAAGTACTTGCTGACAGGATCCAGACATGGGTGTTTCCTGAGAGGCTCTGCCAGATCAATACTGATGCAGAGGAGAATGCTTACAGTTAACCATTGGACTGAACAAGGGGTCCCCATAAAGGAGTTAGATAAAAGACTGTTGGTGCTGAAGAGGTTTGCAATGTCATAGGAAGAACAGGAATATCAACCAACCAGACCCCACGAAAGCTCCCAGGGTCTAAACCACCAACCAATGAATACACATGGAGGGACCCATGACTCCAGCCACATATGCAGTAGAGGATGGCATTGTCCAGCATCAACAGGAGGAAAACCCCTTGGTCCTGTTGAAGACTTGCTTTCCGAATGTACAGAATTGCCAGGGCATTGATGTGGGAGTGGGTGGGTGGAAGTGGGAGCATCCCCATAGAAACAGGGGGACAGGGAGAGGTCTGGGAGTGGGGGAAAAGAGGATAACGTTTGAAATGTAAATCCATAAAATATCTAAGACAACTAAAATTAAAAAACCTGTTCAATATTTGAGAATTAAAAAGGAACCATAAAGAAAACACAAATTCTGGAAATTCTGGGAAAGGAATATTTAGGAATTTGAACAGAAACTGCAGTATAATACAATAGATTAAAGACAGAACCTCAGGTTTTGGAGATATGATGAATGAAATGGATACATAGATCAAGTAAAGTATTAAACCTAAAAAAAGCATGGCACAAAATACCTAGGAAATCTGGGGTACTATGAAAAGACCAAACCTAAAAATAATAGAAATAGATGAAGGAGAAGAATTACACATCAAAAGTTCAGAGAGGTTAGGTAAATTATAGGGGTCTGGAGGGATGCATAGATTTTTTAGGGAAGGGGAAGTAGAATAGCTTTTACAGTTGAACTGAGGCCAGGTGAAGGAAATAGCAGAAGAGATCAGGGGGTAAGAGGCAAAGTAAGATGGGAAAAAAGTATGGGGAGGGACAGTTGTAAATGGAGGGAATCTGGGGATGATGTGAAAACCTATTGTACTGGAAACTTAATCTATGAAAGTGACCCTAATGAGGATTACTAGTGATGGATGATATGGTACAGTAAATGACCATCTCTTTTAACCAGAAAATTGAGGTTTGTCAAGGGGCAGCACCAATGTAAATACTCACACAATCCAGACTGATCCTAAGACATAGGCTGGTTCCAAACAGACAATGGGAATCATTGTGGAAGGCAAAATCCACATAACTCATTGAACGTGGAGCAGTCAAGATGGTGCCTCCATAGAGCCTTGTCTCCTGTCTCTTTGATGCAGGAATGTATTCTGCAGACTATCAAAAGATAAGTGTGGATGCCAAGGCAGCCACAAAACTTTTTCAATTTGTTCTGTCCAAAATATTCTAGAGGAATAGTAGCAGAAAGTTTTTGGAATTTGCCAACCAGTGCTTTATTTGGTTAAGGTCCACTATAAAAAAGAGAACCCATATCTAACACTGCTTGGGTAACCAAGAACCATGTACCAGATAGCCTAGGATAAAATCAAACACAACTCTCTCTCTCTCTCTCTCTCTCTCTATATATATATATATATATATATATATATCAATTAAATAATTATATCAATTATATCAAAATAATATATCAATTAAATAATTCCTAATGATATTCTGCTCTCCTTATAGATCAGGCCTTATCCAGTCATCATCACAGAAGCTTCCCCCCGCAGCAGACTGAAACTGATGCCAAGACAAACTGGCATACATTGTGTGGAAAGGGGGTCTAATTTGAAGGTCTCCATGAAATATCTCCCTCAGAGCTCTGGGTATCCATTTGAAGAAGAGGTGGAAAGATTATAAGAGGGCACCAGGAGAATATAGCCCTTTGAATAAACCAAGATAGATGCATATTAGCTTATAGCATCTGAAGAAGCAAATGTAAGGAATTTATGGTTGAATGCCATGTCATATTATTATTAGTTATGTTAATATTTTTAAAAACTACAACTTGTTTTATCTTGTTCATTAATTTATTAATTTATATCCTGCTTGTTATTCCCCCTCCATCTTCTTCTCCCATGCTTTTCCTCTAATCTCCCATCATCTAACCATTCATTCCTTTCTCCTCATAGAAAGTGAGGTCTTCCATGATATCACATCTTGAAATATCACTTTACAGTAGGACTAAGTACATTTTCTTCTATTCAGTCTAGACAAGGCAATCCAGTTATGAGAGCAAAGGGATCCAAAAGCAGGAAAAAGAGTCAGAGACAGTCTCTTCTCTTGCTGTTACTGGTCCCAAATGGAGATTCTAATATCTGTTCCATATGAGTAGGTATCTAGGTCTGTCCCATGCATGGGCTCTGGTTGGGTACTCAATTTCAGTGAGTACCTATGGGCCCAGAATAATTAATTTTGTAGGTTTTGTTGTGGTGTCCTTGACACATTTGTTTCCTTCTATTCTTCTTCCCCCTCTTCCCTAAGATTCCTCTAGCCCCATCTAATGCTTGCCTGTGGGTCATGCAGCTGTTTTCCATCAGCCACTGGGTGAAGCTTCTCATATGATAGTTATGTTGTCTAAAAATATAAGAGAATATTATTAATAGTGTAAGGGGTAGTCTTAAGTTTTTCCAGTCATTGGTTGGCCATTTTCTGAATTTCTGCTCTGTCTTTATCACTGCACATCTTGTAGGCAGAGAAATTTGTCCATTAAAGGTTTTGTGATTGAGTTAGTGTCACAGTCCCTCCATTGAAAGACCTGTCAGGTACAGGAGTTGGCTGATTTAGGTCCTACTCTATAGGAATATTAGCTCGGGTCCACTCATGAATTCCTGGGAGTTTCCATTGTCCTCTTTCTAGCTTATCCCACAGATGACTTCCATCAACCACCAATTCCAGATTCTATCTCCCAGACAAGCAACTAAAAGGCCTGTATGGCAACTTCAAATCTTTGAAGAAAGTAATTGAAGAAGATATCAGAAGATGTTCAAAATCAGTAGGATTAACATAGTAAAAATGACCATCTTACCAAATACAATCTACATATCCAACGCAATTCCTCTCAAAATTGCAACAAAATTCTTTACAGAAATTCAAAGTACAATACTCAATTTCATATGGAAAAACAAAAAGCCAGATAGCTAAATCAGTCTTGTACAATAAAAGAACAACTGAGGTATCACCATCCACGATTTCCAGTGGTACTACAGAGCAATAGTAATAAAAGACTGCATGGCATTGGCATAAAAACAGAAAGGATGATTAGTAGAATTGAATCGAAGACCCAGAATTAAGCCCACATACCTATGGTGTCTTGAATTTTGACAAAATATCCAAGTATACAATGGAGAAAAGGAAGTATCTTCAATAAATGGTGCTCATCTAAATGGAGGTCTGCATGTAGAAGAATGCGAATAGATCAATATCCATCACCCTTCACAAAATTGAAGTCAAACTGGACCAAAACTACAAGATAAAAACAGAACCACTAAATCTGGTAGAACAGTAAGTGGGAAATAGCCTTGAAAATATTGTCACAACTGACAACTTTTGGTACAAAACACCAACAGTTCAGCCACTAAGATTAACAATTAATAACTGGGATCTCATGAAACTGGGAAGATTCTGTAAGGCCAAGAACACTGTCAATAGGACAAAATGACAATCTATACAATATGAAAATATTGTCAACAACCTATCATCCAACAGAGGGCTGATATCCAAAATATGTACAGAATTGAAGAAATTACACAATAACCAACCAAATAACCCAATTAAAACATGGGGTATAGGGATAAACAGAATTCTTAGCACAGGACTCTCTAATTACTACTAAGAACATCTCCATCTGCGTCCCTTTGGTTCCAAGAAAGCATCTCTTCTAAACAGCAGTTCATGATTTCCTGCCATTTTCTGCACTAGCAATCCTTGGTCTCTCAGCCAGTCCTCAGTTAGGTTCTCCTGCAGGAGATGCTTTAGGGAATGCACCTCCACCAACATTTACATAGAGGTGACCACTGCATTCCTGCTATAATTCTAAGATTCTATTTTATACCCATCAGAATGGCTAAGGTCAAAAACACAAGCAACCATACATGCTGACAAGGATATGGAACAAGGGAAAACCTCCATTGCTGTTGGGAATGTAAGTTGATCAACCACTTTGTAATTCTATTTGGTGGTTTCTTAGAAAATTGGAAGCAGTTCTACCTCAAGCCCCAGCTATACCACTCCTAGGAATATACACAAAATGTGCTTGCTCATCTTTCCATGAGAACGCTTGCTCAACTATATTCATGGTAGTTTTGTTCATAACAGCCTGAAATGGGAAACAGTCTAAATGTCTCTAAACATCACAATGGATAAAGAAAATGTACATTTATATAATGAGCAATTATTTGGCTATTACAAACAATGAAATAATGAAATTTGCAGGCAATTAGATGGAACTAACACATATCATTCGGAGCAAGGTAACCTAGACTCAAAAAGTCAAACATGGTGTGTACTCACTCATAGGTGGATATTAGCCATAGAAAGGGGATAACCATGCTACAATCCACAGATTCAAAGAAGCTAAATAATAAGGAGGGTCCAAGGAAGGATGCTTGGATCTCACTGAGAATGGGAACTAAAATAGACATGGGTGTGGATCAAGGGAGGGAACAGGTTGGGAGAGGGGGTCAGGAATTTAACAGGAGTGATCAAGTTGGGGGAGATTGGAAGAAGCATTTAGTAATTTTATGGGACATCTGACTATGCGATTGAATGGGTTTCCTACCCTTTCACCTGCTCTTGGGAATCTTTTCCTCCTATTGAGTTGCCATGTGTAAGTTACACATGAATGTTCTTACTTCATCTTATATTTATTTTGTTAGTTTGGTTGTTATCTCTTGAAAACATCTTCTTTTCTAATAGGAGAAAGAAGAGAGTGGATCTCTGAGGGAGGGGATGTGAGCAAAAGTTGAGAGGTGTAGAGGAAGGCAAACTATAATTTCAATATATTATATGATAAAATAATTTATTCTAAAATGGCAAAAAAATCTTAGAAATAGGCTTCTCTTACTGAGACAACACTACAATTATTCCATTGCTTCCATATGTCCATCCACAAATAAAAGTAAAGAAACAATCCCACAATCACTTTCTGAAGGAAGAGTAATATGTAAAAGCAATGAAAGAAACTAGAAACTCTCTATTACAGATGGGAGCTTCGTGAAAGGGAGGAGGACTTAGAATTTGGGATCTTCGGCTGGTTTTTACCCTGGTCTGCCACACTCTTTCAACTATTATCATCTTAGCTATCTATGATCATTTTTCCCATCTTAGATGAAGTATACAGTCATTTTTCAGTTTCTGGAGTTGAAATTATAGTCTCCTCTTGAGGCTTTACTGATTAACTTGATCTATCTACCTATCTACCTGTCTGATATATATATATATATAATTTATATTTTTAATTTATAATTATATATTTTTTATAATTTTATATAATTTATCTATACATTATCTACCATCCAGCTATCTCCACATATCATCTATGTACGTATGTATTATGTATGTATCTATTATTTATATCATCTTGCTATCTATATATCATTTATATATCTGTCCATTTATATCTATTTCTATCTAGATCTAGATCTATAATCTAGATCTATATTCATATCTATATTTATATGCATATCAATATCCTCATCCATATCCATATCTATATCTATATCATCTATATATCTATATCATATGCCTCTATCTCTGCATCTATACCAAATCTCTATCTCTATATATATCATTGATACCTATATGCATATTTATACATATTTCCATATGCATATGTATATCTGTATCTATAATCTCTATCATTTATAAACCTCTTTTAGTCACTTATCATCTTACAACAAAAAAAGCTATTTTATTAACTTTTGAGGGCTTAAACCTTGTGTTTTTTGACATTACTAATTCCTAAGCTAACAGTCTGTTCAACAAAAGAGCTGTGTACATTTGATAGAATGAATGAAATAATTAGATATGAACATGATAACATCTCATAGAAATTAATTCATGTATATTATTTTATATCCTAAGTGTATATATATATATATATATATATATATATATATATATATTGGCAAAGGAAACACTTTTTTGTTTTACAAAGAGAGAAGATGAGAAATGATGCAGTTTTCCAATGTTAGTCAATTAAAGAACTCATGCCTCTTTATTTCCTGAGGTAAAATGCTAGAAGCTGTTTTGACATAAAAGAATGGTGTTAGATATTAAAATAAGGTGATGCCATTTTATTTCAGTTATGAAAATACAAAAAGTATAAAGATGTTATGAAAGTATAGAGAAAGTATCAGCTTAGAAAATAGGATGCTTGTCAAAGTGTGGAGCAGAGACTAAAGGAAAGCCTATCCAGAGACTGCCAAACCTGGGGATCCATCCCATATGCAGACACAAAACACAGACACTATTGCTGATGCTAAGAAGTACTTGCTGACAGGAGCCTGATATACCTGTCTCCTGAGAGGCTATGCCAGAGTCTGACAAATACAGAGGTGGATGCTTGGATGCCCACAATCAACCATTGGACTGAGCACTCGGACCCAATAGAGGGATTAGAGGAAGGACTAAAAGAATTGAAGGGGTTTGCAACCCCATAGGAAGAACAACAATGTCAACCAACCAGACTTCTCATAGCTCCCAGGTACTAAACCACCAATCAAAGTGTACACATGGAGGGACCCATGGCTCTAGTTGTATATGTAGAAGAGGATGGTCTTATCTGACATCAATGGGAGAAAAGACCCTTGGTCCTGTGAAGGCTCAATGCCCCAGTGTAGGGGGAATGCCAGGGCAGTGAGGTGGGATTGGGTGGATGGGGGAGCACCTTTGTAAAAGCAGAGGTGAGAGAGGGGGAGTCCAGAGGGGAATCCAGGAATCCAGGAAAGGGAATAACATTTTAACTGTAAATAAATAAAATATCCAAGAAAAAAACAACAAAAAGAAAATATAATGCTTAGAACTAAGAAGGAGGGTGCTTGAGAAGTAATGTTTTCACACAACCCATTTCTAAGAATTTATAAAAATAAATCATATTAAAATATGAGAGACAGATAGGAAAAACATTGAATTTTAACATTATAGAAAAATTTAATGAGATGATGTTAAACTTTAGAAAAGATCTCTTGATGAAAGAAATGATTAAGATATGGGCCAGCTAGGAGAAACTAATATAGTTAATAATGCTTATGTGAATACTTCATCAAGTATTCAGATAACATAGTTGAAAATAACTCATTATTCTCCAGAATAGCTTCTTTTCTGGATTTTATCCACTGCTTACACAGCCATTATGAACACAATTGGGTAATAAGGCTATCTTAATTGTAGAAACCCTTCATCCATTCAAGTTCTATAATATTGCTACTTTAGTTGCATAGTAAAAATATTACTCTGTTTTCAGCATATTTTAGTTATTTAGAAGTTTTATATTTGATGGCTTAAGCTTATAAAATCACTAACATTTCTTTTAAAAACTATTGGATAACTGATATTAAGTACAATAGATTAGCGTAGGAATTTAATATACAATTCATTTAGATTGCCTCCTAAATAGTTTGTGGTTTTTAGTTCTATTTGTGTGTGTGTGTGCGTGTGTGTGTGTGTGTGTGTGTGCGTGTGTGTGTGTGTGTGTGCGTGTGTGTGTGTGTGTGTGTGTTTGGGGGGTATTATTTATTTTGTTTTGGACTTAAAGGGCTTTGTTGTTGTATTGGGTTTTTGTTTCTTTTTTGAGAAAGAACTTAAGGTTAGGTGTGTCAGGATGGGGAGATCAGGAAGGACTTGGAGAGGAAGATTATGATCAAAATATATTTAAAGTAAAATTGTATAATAAAAAGAAAAAGAGAATAACAAAAGGAATCATACAGTATCTAAATGTATTTCTAAGAGAAGTTTTCAGTAATTAATTATACTGAGGAAAAATACAAATGAATCTGTGGTAATCAAACTCAATATATTAAAAAAGAAATAACAGGTCAACATGTAGTTACTCACTTCATGTGGCTAATTGAAGGTCAACCCCGACTCACCAGAAAATAAACCTCTTGCTTTTGCATTGATCTGGATGTCAGTGTCTCACTCAGGGGCATCGTGGATTCACCGTTTGTGTTATAAGTCCAGTCCTGAATATCAACAACTACATTCTGGTCAATCTAGTGCACTAGCAGATTTTGGGCTCTGGCTCTGCACCCACTCCTACAACATCAAGAGGGAACCCAACTCTCAGGTGCTCTGAAACACCCAAAATTTTAGGGGAGGTCACAACATCTGTGACAATACCCACCCCAACACCTGGAGTAACTGGTATTGACCCAGAGATTCAGAAGCATAGGTTCTTTCCAAACTGAACCAGGTCCCTGAGTAGACCTTGGGCACACCAAGTACCCACCACATCCAGAGAAAGCCCTACCATCAGGTGCTCTAGCACATCCAGAATCTGAGGTGTACTGAAATGCCCAGGATCACAAGATTACAGAGGAAGCTTGACTCCAGGATATTGGACAGAAACAGGACCTCAGGATCCCAGAAACCCAGAACCATAGGCTCACAGAGACAACTGTACTCTGAGGAATTCTGATACAACCAGGATCACAGGACAGACAGCCTGCAGTCAGAGACAGCAATAGTAGGTAACAAACAATAGAGATAGTCAGATGGCAAGAGGCAAGCTCAAGAACATAAGCAGCAGAAACCAAGGCTACTTGGCATCATCAGAACCCAGTTCTTCCAATACAGCAAGTCCTGGATACCCCACCACACCAGAAAAGCAAGATTTAAATTGAAAATCACATCTCACAGTGATGGTAGAGAACTTTAGGAAGGACATAAATAACTCTAAAGAAATACAGGAGAACACAGTTAAAGAGGTAGAAAGAAGCCCTTATGAGAAAACACAAAACTCCTTTAAAGAGTTACAGGAAACCATAACCAAACAGGTGAAGGAATTGAACAAAACTATCCAGGATCTAAAAATGGAAATAGAATGAAGAAAGAAATCACAAAGAGAGACAACCCTGGAAATAGAAAACCTAGGAGTGAGATCAGGAGTCGCAGACACAAGCATTATTAGCAGAATACAAGAGATATAAGGGAGAATCTTAGGAGCAGAAGATATCATTAAATGTATTAACACAACCATCAAAAAAATGTAAAATGCAAAAAGGTCCTAATGCAAAACATCCAGGAAAACCAGGACAAAATGAGGAGATCAAACCTAATGAGAAAAGGTTTAGAAGAGAGCGAAGATTCCCAAATTAAAGGGTCAATAAATATCTTCAACAAAATTATAGAAGAAAACTTCCCTAACCTAAAGAAAGAGATGCCCATACTCATATAAGAAGCCTAAAGAACTTCAAATAGGTTAGTATCCAAAAGAAATTTCTCCAGTCACATAATAGTCAAAACACCAAATGCACAAAATAAAGAAAGAATATTAAAAGCAATAATGGGAAAAAGGTAAAGTAGCATATAATGGCAGTCCTATCAGAATTACACCAACTTCTCATCAGAGAAACCAGATGCCATACAGACCCTAAGAGAACACAAATGCCAGCCCAGGATACTATATCAAGCAAAACTCCCAATTAACATACATGGAGAAACCAAGATATTCCATAAAAATAAACAAATAAATTTGCATGATATCTTTCTCCAAATCCAACCCTACAAAGGATAATAAATGGAAAACTCCAACACAATAGGAAACTACACCCTGGAAAAAGCAAGAAAATAATATTTTTGCAAGAAACCCAAAAGAAGAGAGCCACACCACCATAACTCCACTTCTAACAACAAAAATAACAGGAAACAACAATCACAATTCCTCAGTATCTCTTAGCATCAATGGACTCAATTCCCCAATAAAAGACATAGTCTAACAAACTGGATATATAAAGAGGACCCAGCATTTTGTTGCATACAAGAAACACACCTCGGAGACAAAGACAGATACTACTCCAGACAGAGTAAAAGGCTGGATAACAATTTTCTAAGCAAATGGTCCCAAGAAGCTGGCTGGAGTAACCATTCTAATATCAAATAAAGTCAACTTTCAACCAAAATTCATCAAAAAAGATAAGGAAGGATACTTCATATTCATCAAAGGAAAAATCCACCAAGATGAACCTTCAATCCTGAATATCTATGCTCCAAATGCAAGGGCAACTTTATTCATAAAAGAAATATTACTAAAGCTCAAGGCACACATTGCACTTCACACAATAATAGTGGGTGCAATAGATTTCAACACCCCACTCTTAGCAATGGACAGATCATGAAAAGAGAAACTAAACAGAGACACAGAGAAACTAACAGAAGTTATGAACCAAATGGATTTAAGAGATATAGATAGAACATTTCATCCTAAAACAAAAGAATATACCTTCTCCTCAGCACCTCATGGTACCTTCTCCAAAACTGACCATATAATCAGTCACAAAATAGGCCTCAACATATATAAGATGATTAAATAATCCCATACATCATATCAGATCACCACAGACTAAGGCTGGTCTTCAATAACAACAAAAACGATATGAAGTCCACATACACATGGAAGCTGAACAATGCTCTACTCAATGATAATGTGGTCAAGGAAGAAATAAAGAAAGAAATAAAAGACTTTTTAGAATTTAATGAAAAATGAAGTCACACCATACCCAAATTTATGGGACAAAATAAATGCAGTGCTGAGATGAAAATTCACAGCTCTGAGTCCTCCAAGAAGAAACTGGAGAGAGCATGCAATAACAGATTGACAGCATACCTAAAAGCTCTAGAAGGAAAGAAACAAATACTCCCAAGAAGAGTAGATGGCAGGGAATAATCAAATTCAAAACTGAAATCAACCAAATAGAAATAGGAAGGACATATTCAAAGAATCAACTAAACTAGGAATTGGTTCTTTGAGAAAATCAACAATAAAAATAAACCCTTAGCCAGATGAACCAGAGGGCACAGGGAAAGTATCAAAATTAATAAGATAAGAAATGAAAAGGAGACATAACAGCAGAATCTGAGGAAATTAAAGAAATCATCATATCCTACTAAAAAGGCCTATACTCAACAAAACTGGAAAATCTAGATGAAATGGACAATTTTCTAGACAAATACCAGGCACCAAAGTAAAATAAGGATTACATGAACCATCGAAACAGTCCCATAACTCCTAAAGAAATAGAAGCAATTATTAAAATCTCCCAACCAAAAAGAGCCTGGAACCACATGGTTTAGTGCAGAATTCTATCAGACCTTCATAGAAGACTTCATAGCAATACTTTTGAAACTATTCCATGAAATAGAAACAGAGGAAGTACAACCCAATTCTTTCTACGAAGACACAATTATGTTTATACCTAAAACACAGGAAGACCCAACAAAGAAAAAGAACTTCAGACCAATTTCCCTTATGAATGTTGACACAAAAATACTCAATAAAATTCTCACAAACCTAATCTAGAAACACATCAAAATGATCATCCATCATGATCAAGAAGGCTTCATCTCCTGGATACATGGATTGTTCAGCATATGGAAATCCATCGATGTAATCCACTATGTAAACAAACTCAAAGGGAAAAAAACACATAATCATCTCATTAGATGCTGAAGAGCATTTGACAACGCATGTTAAGACTTTGGAAAGATCAGGAATTCAAGGCCCATACCTAAACATAGTAAAAACAATATACAGCAAACCAGTAGCTAACATTAAAGTAAATGGAGAGAAACTTGGAGCAATCCCACTAAAATCAGGGACTAGACAAGGCTGCCCACTCTCTCCCTACTTATTCAATATAGTTCTTGAAGTTCTAGCCAGAGCAATCGGACAATGAAATGAGCTCGAAGGGATACAATTTAGAAAGGAAGAAGTCAAAATGTCACTATTTGGAGTTGACATGATAATATACTTAAAAGACTCCAAAGATTCCATCAGAGAACTCCTGGTTAAAACTGATAAACAACTTCAGGAAAGTGCAAGGATACATAATTAACTAAAAAAAATCAGTAACCTGCCTCTACTCAAAGGATAAACAGGTTGTAAGAGGTGTCCAGCATTATGTAGGTAAAATACACAACTGCTTGTCTAAATTTCCATTTTTCATCCAGATGTTCCCATTCCTTATTGTAAGTGGCTATATTTAGCAATATTTATAATTTAATTCGGTGCTTATGAAAGCAATTATGAAGTTCTATTGGATATTCATAGTTCTGAAACTATAAAGAATGGCATAAAATGTTTGTGGTGCTATTATAAAATTCTCCCAAAATTAAATTTTCATATTAAAAAATTAAGTTCAGTAAAATTTAGTGAAACCCCATGAATTTAAAAGTGTAGGAGTCACAGATAAACTTAATGAGATAAACATTTTATTAACCAAGTCTGTATGTAACTTATGGAAGAAACTGTATCATCAGAATTGACTTTCTGGTACATTAACATGTGAAAAAGCTCATGCACTAGTCAGTGCAGAAGACAGCATGAGCTCATGAAACATAAAGAGCAGCTAAACATGAAGATGTGGACGAATCAAGCAAATTTAGATGAAGAAAGGTTTCAAAAGTGAAAAAAATCATTGTGACTATATCTACAGTCCTTGAGTAAATGTAAGCAATTTCTAAAGATCAGTAAATGCTTTTTTTTGGTAAATGAATGGTCAAAATTATGAGTTAATTTGTAAATGTAAGAGGTAATAGATTCTACATCACTATCAATTCTATAATGTTCAAAGTGTAAATATTCATTTTTTAAACCAGGGCAACAGTGATGAGACAGTATGAATTTGAGGTTGTAAAAAGTAAATACTGATGTGTTTTAAAAGTATTACACAAATAAATATTGGAGAGTAAATTCTCATTTGTCATAAATATACAATGCCAAAATAATAAAAATAAATTCAAAAATAAAATTAAAATTTCTGAACACAGCATAATAATAAAACAAAACAACCTTTACATTGATGTAGAATAGGTTTTGGACTGTATAACAATAATTATTTTAGTCAATACATTCTTTCAAGTTTTCAGCAGATTGCAGGCAAGGTCTCAATCCAATCATTTCTATGACAATTGGGAGAAGTGAGGACGTTACAGAAGAAAAGCCTGAAGCTAGCAGTGATTGGTTCAGGAAGTCCAATGTTTAAAATATAGCCTGAACTGGCAATTGCTAATGAAGAAGTTATAGAGAGTTCTGAAGAATATCAACCCAAAGTAATTAATGAACCTGCCAATAAACAATAGTGATATTAGTGGAGAAGTAGAAGGTGACACTGACAACTTACATGCCTAGAGAACAATCAAAATCTGGCTTCGCACTTCTGTATGATAAAAGTGTGCATGTCCGTGTGTGTGTGTGTGTGTGTGTGTGTGTGTGTGTGTGTGTATGTGTGTGCCTGTGTGTCTGTGTGCAATTTTTTAATTGGCAGCTGGCAGTTTTAACTCTGAAACCTGTTCCCATTTAGCCTTCTTTAAATTGTGTTCTTGTGGTGTAAGAACTGTATAACTCTACTCTGCCTATGATCCAACTGTAATTTACAACATGGGAATATTACATAATTTATTATATAAGTACAACTATTTATTACATGAATGAAGCAAATACATTCATCCTGCTGTAGAAGTATGCTCTTCAGAAGACTCCTTTTAAACTATACCTGCCTATTGACAATTTACTTGATGATAAAAAAAACCTCAGATATTGCAAAAGATGTTAATTCTTCAGGAATATTTAAACTTTCAAGTTCTATCATTGAAGAGGAGATGAAAAGTGGTATAATTATATTATCATCTCAAAACATGCATGCACGCAAGCGCACACACGTGCACACACACACACACAGACACACACACACAGACACACACACACACACACACACACACACACACACAGATTGATATAAACGTATTTCTTGTTAGCTCCATAGCCACTGCTAATATTGCCTGAGATGATATCGTGTCACACTGTGGAAGCCATGTTTTAAAATGGCATCAATACTAGTAAGATAGATACAAGGACTGTTTCCTCCATTTCCTTCAGGTTTCTATTCTATTCCCCCTTTTCAGGGAGACTCAAGTGTCCACCCTTGTGCCATCCTTATTAGCTTTTTTTGGTTTGGTGGTTAATTTTCCCTTTGAGTTTATTTGCACTTATAAGTGAGTACATTAGATAGTCTTTTGGGGTCTGGGTTACCTAACTATGTGTGTCCTTTTCTACTTCATGATGTCATTGTTTGTAATAGCCCAGTAATACTCCACTATGTAAATATACATTTCTTCATTCATTCTTTATTTGATCAACATCTGGGTTGTTTCCGATTTCTGAATATTAAGAGTGAAGCTGCTATGTATATAGTTGATCAAGGGTCCCTGTAGTATGGTGGAGCATCTTTTGGTTATTTGCCCCAGTAGTACTATAGCTGGGTCTTGATGTAGAATGATATCCATGTTCTCAAAAATTATTATACTGACTTCCAAAATGACTTTTCAATGTGTACTCCAACCAGCAGTGAGAAGTTGTGCCTAGTCTTACTACAACTTGATATGGCAGGGCAGGTCGTTTTCTCAGGAGAGAGGGAAGAGGGGTGGGTGAGAGGGAGGGCATATAAGAGGGAGAGGTTGGAAGGAGAGGAGGGAGAGAGGGCAAGCTGTGATCGGGTTCTAAAGTGAATAAAAATATTCACTAATTAAAAGAGATGGATAAAGAGGAGCAGAGCATTGTGTAAATGTAGTTGGTAAATGACTGCAAGAATTTAAAATCGACTGCAATTTTGAGAGAAGTTGTACTGTGGGTAAAATGTTGTCACTTGGCATCATCTATTCTGCAGAATATTTCATAAAAGGAAGAATCAATACAGTACGTTTTATTGTTGTTTTGTCTGAAAGATTTGTCTTAATCAACACTCTGTACCACAATATTGGGGCAAGATCCTATATTGGAAAAGGATTAGGACTCAATGAAGAATGAGATGAGTGTTAGAAGTTTTTATCAACGAAACCCTTTTGATGAAGTTTTGTGCATTATTTTGTTAGATGTCATGCTATTGAATGTTTACTGAAAAAAATGCTGTGTTTTTACTTATGGAGATCCTTAACTAGCTTTGTTATCAGAAGGAGACAATTCTTTTTAAAAATGATTGACAGTTTGATGTTCTAAAAATAATAAAATGCAAATACAATTTCAAGGGTGAGTTACAATCATGAATTGGATAAACTTTTATAAAGGGAGTTATTATTTAAATTTTAGAAACCTTAATTATATTACTAATTGCTTCATTTGCTTTTTATAGAATTATTCTGAAATTATGGGTTCAAAATTTTTATTAATTGGCTTACTTATTGATGACTTAATTTCATGTCAGTGCTTGTCATTGATCTGTTTGTATTGATCTGTCTTTTTTCTTTATGATCCAGTTTTAAATTACATGCTTCTATAAATATACCAATTTAAAGCATATTGTTTAATTTACTTCTTTGCAATTATGTATATTATTATTACCTCTATCTTATCCATATATATAAATAATAGCCTTTAAACATCTTTAAATATTTATGATTTTAATAGACAGTTTTGAAAATATATATAAAATCTCTGTAATCTTATCAAGACAAAGACAGGCCATAGGTATATGGCCTATATTTTTTATCACACTGAATACTTTTGAGAGAAAATTTATATGACATTAAATGTATATTTTTCTATTTTATAAGTATATAATTTCATAGAGAATTTATTGACAAAGAAACAAAAATTCATTCTTATTTCTAAATATGTCATTGTAACTTTTCTGTTATGAAATTATTATTTTCTTCCCACTAATTCTTAAGGAATATTGTATTTTGTCACAGGACACATGATTTTAAAAAGGGCTACACTCTACTATCCTGTAGACATAATATCAAGAGCTGTAAATGGTTGATCAAATTGCTTACACAATGGGGGAGTAGAGAGAATAAATGTTGACAGTCATTAATCTGTTTCGTTCTTGTATTCAGTCTGAGATATTCACTGTTGGGAAGACCCCACCTACATTCCTAATGAATATTCTCTCTTTAGATAAAATGTCTAGAAACACATAACTTAGACATCTCCAAAAATCAGTCTCATAGTTTCAAATCGAGGATATTCTCCAGTAAATATAACATCAAAAATCTCACGTGGAAAACCTGACATCCAAATATAGCACCTTAATCCCAAACATTCCACATCTAGACCACCAAAATATTCATGGCCAATTCAAATGCAGGATGATTTATTTTATCTCCAGAACTCCTCTAAAGTCAAATATTTCTAATATTAAAAATCCCCAAATTGAGTATTTTTTCTGACTCAAGATAATCCTGTCACTCTAAACTTTGCTTTTTAGCTACAGTTGTAGAGATGAAACACTTACCTGAAACAATGTAGGAAAAGTGGCTTTATTGGCAAACGGATTAGAGAAGGTCTTCTAAGGAATTCAGGCCAGAAACCTGAGTCAGGTATATGCAGGTAGCAACTGAAGCAGAGATCAGGGAGTATTTCCATTTCCTGGTTTGCTCTAAGGCTCCAGGTCAGTCACCAGCACCTGCAAAACAAGAGAAATAGGGAAAGGCAAGGGAAAGAGATTATATAAATGCAAAGATGTTGAATTTGTTAAAGTTGGATGGAACAAATTATTTCAGTGAAGAACTAAATTAGTACATTTCTTTTCAGATGTGTGTGTGTGTGTGTGTGTGTGTGTGTGTGTGTGTGTGTGTGTGACCAAATACACATAAAATCTCACTGCAGACTGGTACAACCATTCTGGAAATCAGTCTGGAGGTTCCTCAGAAAATTGGACATTGAACTGCCTGAGGATCCAGCTATACCTCTCTTGGGCATATACCCAAAAGATGCCCCAACATATAAAAAAGACACGTGCTCCACTATGTTCATCGCAGCCTTATTTATAATAGCCAGAAGCTGGAAAGAACCCAGATGCCCTTCAACAGAGGAATGGATACAGAAAATGTGGTACATCTACACAATGGAATATTACTCAGCTATCAAAAACAATGACTTTATGAAATTCATAGGCAAATGGTTGGAACTGGAAAATATCATCCTGAGTGAGCTAACCCAATCACAGAAAGACATACATGGTATGCACTCATTGATAAGTGGCTATTAGCCCAAATGCTTGAATTACCCTAGATGCCTAGAACAAATGAAACTCAAGACGGATGATCAAAATGTGAATACTTCACTCCTTCTTTAAAAGGGGAACAAGAATACCCTTGGCAGGGAATAGAGAGGCAAAGATTAAAACAGAGACTGAAGGAACACCCATTCAGAACCTGCCCCACATGTGGCCCATACATATACAGCCACCCATATAGACAAGATGGATGAAGCAAAGAAGTGCAGACCGACAGGAGCCGGATGTAGATCGCTCCTGAGAGACACAGCCAGAATACAGTAAATACAGAGGCGAATGCCAGCAGCAAACTACTGAACTGAGAATAGGACCCCCATTGAAAGAATCAGAGAAAGAACTGGAAGAGCTTGAAGGGGCTCGAGACCCCATATGCACAACAATGCCAAGCAACCAGGGCTTCCAGGGACTAAGCCACTACCTAAAGACTATACATGGACTGACCCTGGACTCTGACCTCATAGGTAGCAATGAATATCCTAGTAAGAGCACCAGTGGAAGGGGAAGCCCTGGGTCCTGCTAAGACTGA
Organism: Rattus norvegicus; assembly: GCF_021556685.1. NCBI lineage: Eukaryota > Metazoa > Chordata > Mammalia > Rodentia > Muridae > Rattus > Rattus norvegicus. The sequence goes on along the minus strand of NC_141544.1, from coordinate 21,618,211 downwards.
ACCCCCAGTGAACTAGACTGTTGGGGGGAGGGTGGCAATGGGGGGAGTGTGGGGAGGGGAACACCCATGAGGAAGGGGAGGGGGGAGAGGGATGTTTGCCCGGAAACCGGGAAAGGGAATAACACTCGAAATGCATATAAGAAATACTCAAGTAAATAATAAAAAAAAAACCCTCACATATACTATGTACTCATTTTTATATTTGGTTGGGAATGCCAAAAATAATATAAAAAGTCTTTTGTGGTTTAGAGAGAAAATGATAAATACTATGCTATAAATTATATTTATAAATTTGCTTGCTTAAAAAACAACAAAGTCCATTCCAGTAGAGAAATTTTGAAAAGATAAAAGTTTAAGATGATAGTAAGCAATATAATATACAGTGAAATATACAGAAAAATAAGAAATATAACCATTCTAAGTTACCAGAATTACAACTTGGTTGTCCCCAACAACATATTTATTAATACATTGAGAAAATGGGAACTGTTCAACTGAACAGTGGAAACTAATTGAAGAATGAGCATGTTAAGTGGCTTTTCTGAAATATCATTATCAGTAGTTCAGAGTGAGAAGAGAAGGCATAATAAGATGTGATCTATAGAGACTTGGCCTACTTTTAGTTAGCATTCTCATTCATGACCTAGATAAGAAAATGGAAAAAAATGCACTTTTAACTAAGGATAAGGCCAGCGTACTAAACATTGTGAACATTAGAAAATAATGAACGTGAAAGAAAGGGGAAAGCATTGGGTATAATGTAAGCCAATAGTGAGTTGATAGAAATTCTAATAGTTTAGATTAATATGGTAGTGAAGCAACTAACTCTTTCAGTACAATGTAAGCTGAAGAGATCCTAATCCTAATCATAATTTTAAATTTCTAAAGTATATTTATTTAAAATAAAAACTGGCATATAAAACTCAAATTTAGCAAAAATACAAATTAGTGTTAGAATATATATTGAAACTGATTGTTAACTAAAAAACACTATGAACAACACAAAAAGTGGAAATTGTATATATATATACACATATATATTACTATGTAGCTACATATAGATAACAGAATCTATATGTTTATATATCTCCATTATTTTTTGATAATAATAATATTATATATTAATACTGGACAGGCAGTATCCAAAAATTACTTAAGGAAAATATTGACATCTATATCCCCAAAATGACTAAATGTAATAAAGCAATAATCAAAATGATTACATAGGAAAGAATTTTAATATTAGAAATAAAAACTTTGGTTAACCCATCTAGAAATTTGTAACACCAATTTTAATTAAACTCTGTCTGGGCTGACTGTGCTTGGTCTTGCTTCCTGCTTTATGACCAAAGGAAACTCATTTCCAGTCTTCGCCTAACCCACTTTTTTGATCTGGTCAGACTAAAACAATCGAAATTTCACCTTATATAATATATTTGTGTAATACTTTCCTTCTGAACAGAAGCATGGGTAATCATTTCTTTTAACTAGTATCATATTATAAATGTGTACTGCATACATTTATTCCATAAATTAATTGTCTACAAATTAATTAAACAGATGCTAACTGGAAGGTTATTTATTTTACTCAAAGGAATGTACATTTGAGTTTATAATTCACTTTTAAAATAAGAAAGTCCGACGACAGCCTGAGTGCAATCTGAAGTTAGCATGTCCTGTGACCAGTGTCCAGCATAGTCAACCTAAGCCTCAGTCTTGGAAACTCCTAGGCAGACGCTCTATCAGACTATCTCAGGATTCTCAATACTAAGAAATGTGGAAAATAAAAGTAATCTTTGCCACCAAATTTGGTGAAATTCACTCAGGATAGATAATCAATATAGTAATGTATGAATATGAACAAACAATACAGCATGCTGAGAAAAGGTAGAAAGTATCTCATAATAAAAAGCCAGAAAGATATTGAAAGCAGCAGCCCCCAATTCTGCTTGACGGTGCTTCAGACAGGTGTGATCTTAGTAATATGTTTATGTGAGTATTCTGTACTTTTTTGGCTAATATTCACGTACCAGTGAGTATACATCAATGTATGTCTTTAGGGGCCTTGGTTAACTACCTCAGGATGATATTTTCTAGTTCCATGCATTTGCCTGCAAAATTTGTGCCCCTGTTTTTTTTTTCTTTTTTTTTAGGAGCTGGGGACCGAACCCAGGGTCTTGCGCTTGCTAGGCAAGTGCTCTACCACTGAGCTAAATCCCCAACCCGCCCCTGTTTTTAATAGCTAGATTCCATTGTGCAAATGACCATTTTCTGTATCCATTCCTTAGTTGAGGAACATCTGGGTTGCTTCCAGTTTCTGGCTACAGCGAATAAGGCTGCTATGACTTTGGTGGATCATGTGCTTTTCTGTTACAGTGGAGCATCTTTCGGGTATATACCGTATACCCAGGGGTGGCTTAGCTGGGTCTTCAGATAGAATGATTTTCTGGGGAGCCACCTGATTGATTTTCAGAGTAGTTGTACAAGTTTGTGATCCCATCAGCAATGGACTACTGCTTCCCTTTAACCATATCCTTAGCAGCATCTGTTTTGCTTGAGTTTTTGATCTTAGCCATACTGATTATTTTAAGTTGGAATCTCAGGGGCATTTTAATTTACATTTCTTGAAGAATAAGAATGTTGAACATTGTTTTAGGTCCTTCTTTTTTTTTTTTTTTTATTAACTTGAGTATTTCTTATATACAATTTCAAGTGTTATTCCCTTTCCCGGTTTCCGGGCAAACATCCCCCTCCCCCCTCCCCTTCCTTATGGGTGTTCCCTTCCCAACCCTCCCCCCATTGCCGCCCTCCCCCCATAGTCTAGTTCACTGGGGGTTCAGTCTTAGCAGGACCCAGGGCTTCCCCTTCCACTGGTGCTCTTACTAGGATATTCATTGCTACCTATGGGGTCAGAGTCCAGGGTCAGTCCATATATAGTCTTTAGGTAGTGGCTTAGTCCCTGGAAGCTCTGGTTGCTTGACATTGTTGTACTTTTGGGGTCTCGAGCCCCTTCAAGCTCTTCCAGTTCTTTCTCTGATTCCTTCAACGGGGGACCTATTCTCAGCTCAGTGGTTTGCTGCTGGCATTCGCCTCTGTATTTGCTGTATTCTGGCTGTGTCTCTCAGGAGCGATCTACATCCGGCTCCTGTAGGTCTGCACTTCTTTGCTTCATCCATCTTGTCCAATTGGGTGGCTGTATATGTATGGGCCACCTGTGGGGCAGGCTCTGAATGGGTGTTCCTTCAGTCTCTGTTTTAATCTTTGCCTCTCCCTTCCCAGCCAAGGGTATTCTTTTTCCTCATTTAAAGAAGGAGTGAAGCATTCACATTTTGATCATCCGTCTTGAGTTTCGTTTGTTCTAGGGATCTAGGGTAATTCAAGCATTTGGGCTAATAGCCACTTATCAATGAGTGCATACCATGTATGTCTTTCTGTGATTGGGGTAGCTCACTCAGGATGATATTTTCCAGTTCCAACCATTTGCCTACGAATTTCATAGACTCGTTGTTTTTGATAGCTGAGTAATATTCCATTGTGTAGATGTACCACATTTTCTGTATCCATTCCTCTGTTGAAGGGCATCTCGGTTCTTTCCATTTTCTGGCTATTATAAATAAGGCTGCGATGAACATAGTGGAGCACGTGTCTCTTTTATATGTTGAGGCATCTTTTGGGTATATGCCCAAGAGAGGTATAGCTGGATCCTCAGGCAGTTCAATGTCCAATTTTCTGAGGAACCTCCAGACTGATTTCCAGAATGGTTTTACCAGTCTGCAATCCCACCAACAATGGAGGAGTGTTCCTCTTTCTCCACATCCTCGCCAGCATCTGCTGTCACCTGAGTTTTTGATCTTAGCCATTCTCACTGGTGTGAGGTGAAATCTCAGGGTTGTTTTGATTTGCATTTCCCTTATGACTAAAGATGTTGAACATTTCTTTAGGTGTTTCTCAGCCATTCGGCATTCCTCAGCTGTGAATTCTTTGTTTAGCTCTGAACCCCATTTTTTAATAGGGTTATTTGTTTCCCTGCGGTCTAACTTCTTGAGTTCTTTGTATATTTTGGATATAAGGCCTCTATCTGTTGTAGGATTGGTAAAGATCTGTTGGTTGCCGTTTTGTCCTAACCACCGTGTCCTTTGCCTTACAGAAGCTTTGCAGTTTTATGAGATCCCATTTGGCAATTCTTGATCTTAGAGCATAAGCCATTGGTGTTTTGTTCAGGAAATTTTTTCCAGTGCCCATGTGTTCCAGATGCTTCCCTAGTTTTTCTTCTATTAGTTTGAGTGTGTCTGGTTTGATGTGGAGGTCCTTGATCCACTTGGACTTAAGCTTTGTACAGGGTGATAAGCATGGATCGATCTGCATTCTTCTACATGTTGCCCTCCAGTTGAACCAGCACCATTTGCTGAAAATGCTATCTTTTTTCCATTGGATGGTTTTGGCTCCTTTGTCAAAAATCAAGTGACCATATGTGTGTGGGTTCATTTCTGGGTCTTCAAGTCTATTCCATTGGTCTATCTGTCTGTCTCTGTACCAATACCATGCAGTTTTTATCACTATTGCTCTGTAATACTGCTTGAGTTCAGGGATAGTGATTCCCCCTGAAGTCCTTTTATTGTTGAGGATAGCTTTAGCTATCCTGGGTTTTTTGTTATTCCAGATGAATTTGCAAATTGTTCTGTCTAACTCTTTGAAGAATTGGATTGGTATTTTGATGGGGATTGCATTGAATCTGTAGATTGCTTTTGGTAAAATGGCCATTTTTACTATATTAATCCTGCCAATCCATGAGCATGGGAGATCTTTCCATCTTCTGAGGTCTTCTTCAATTTCTTTCCTCAGTGTCTTGAAGTTCTTATTGTACAGATCTTTTACTTGCTTGGTTAAAGTCACACCGAGGTACTTTATATTATTTGGGTCTATTATGAAGGGTGTCGTTTCCCTAATTTCTTTCTCGGCTTGTTTCTCTTTTGTATAGAGGAAGGCAACTGATTTATTTGAGTTAATTTTATACCCAGCCACTTTGCTGAAGTTGTTTATCAGCTTTAGTAGTTCTCTGGTGGAACTTTTGGGATCACTTAAATATACTATCATGTCATCTGCAAATAGTGATATTTTGACTTCTTCTTTTCCGATCTGTATCCCCTTGATCTCCTTTTGTTGTCTGATTGCTCTGGCTAGAACTTCAAGAACTATATTGAATAAGTAGGGAGAGAGTGGGCAGCCTTGTCTAGTGTTTTAGGTCCTTCTTAGACACTTGAGATTTCTAAGTTGAGAATTCATTGGTTAGCTCCCCGGTTTTGATAGGGTTATTTGTTTCTCTGGAATCTTGAGCTCTTTATATATTTTGGATATTAGCCCTCTTTCATATAGAGGGTTAATGAAGATCTTTTCCCAATCTGTAGGTTACCATTTTGTCCTATTGCTAGTGACCCTTGCATTACAGAAGCTTTTCAGTTTCATGAGGTTACATTAGTTAATTATTGATGTTATAGCCTGAGCCTTTTGTGTCCTGTTCAGGAATATTTTCCCTGTACCTATGTGTTCGAGGCTTTTTCCCACTTTCTCCCCTATGAGATTCAGTGTATCTTTTTTTTTTTGTTTGTTTGTTTCATCTTTATTAATTTGGGTATTTCTTATCTACATTTCAATTGTTATTCTCTTTCCCGGTTTCCGGTTTCCGGGCCAACATTCCCCTAACTCCTCCCCCTCCCCTTCTCCATGGGTTTCCCCTCCCCACCTCTCCTCATTACCGCCCTCCCCTCAACAATCACATTCACTGGGGGTTCAGTCTTGGCAGGACCAAGGGCTTCCCCTTCCCCTGGTGCTCTGACTAGGCTATTCATTGTTACCTATGAGGTTGGAGCCCAGGGTCAGTCCATGTATTGTGTTTGGGTAGTGGCTTAGTCCCTGGAAGCTCTGGTTGGTTGGCATTGTTGTTCATATGGGGTCTCGAGCCCCTTCAAGCTCTTCCAGTCCTTTCTCTTCAACGGGGGTCCCGTTCTCAGTTCAGTGGATTGCTACTGGCATTCGCCTATGTATTTGCTGTATTCTGGGTGTGTCTCTCAAGAGAGATCTACACCCGGTCCCTGTCGGCCTGCACTTCTTTGCTTCATCCATCTTATCTAGTTTGGTGGCTGTATATGTATGGGCCACATGTGGGGCAGGCTCTGCATGGGCGTTCCTTTGTGTTAAGATACTTGATCTACTTGTACTTGAGCTTTGTGCAAGGTATTGATAACTATCAAGTTATTCCTCTACATGCAGTCTTCCAGTTCAACCAACACCATTTGTGGAAGATGTTTTCTTTTTTCTACTGTATGGTTTTAGCTTCTATTTTAAAGAGTAAGTGTCCATAGGGGTGTGTGTGTGTGTGTGTGTGTGTGTGTGTGTGTGTATTTCTGAGTCTTCAGTTCTATTCTATTGATATTCCTGTCTGTCTCTGGATGGAAGAAAACAATGGTTCCTATTTTATCATTAGTTTTTTTCTCTTCTCTTTCATTAATAGTTAGCTCTGTGAAAGCTTTGCCTGGTTAATTATTTATCTCTTGATGTTCAGTTTTTGTTTCCCTATTATTATTAATTTTCTTAAACATTGTGTGTGTGTTCACATGTGCATGTATGTATGTTTGTGTGTACATGTATGTATGCATGTGAATATGCAAATGGATGCATATGACAGTATCCTTTGGAAAATCAGAGGGCAACTTATGAGAGATGGTTTTATCCTTCCAACATATAGCTCTAGGGAAAATGAGCACAGCTCTGTAGAATTTGAACAAATGGTTTTACTCCAATGGTTTTACTGAACTATCTCACTGAACAAAGTTTCATGCTCCATAGTAATATTGATTGGCAAATTCATCTAAGTATTTTTATCAAGAATAAAATATCATGCTAAGATAAAGCTATGTGTTTTGTAGCACTGACTGCTTGATCGTCAGGATGTGTGACCCTAGATCATTCCAAACTCATGTAGCAGATGTACCCTGAGTCTCTAGAGAGTCAGAGAAGGAGAGTTAATGTCTTTTTATTTTATTATGTGTGACATATTGGAAATCGGCCTGATCCTCTTGCTTCTAAATGGCAATAGCCACCTTCAATTTGTTAAATTCATTATGGAATGCTTGAGCATGCCTTTTTTGGTGGGGAGTGCCCAGATGTTTAAACACATTTCCTAAAAGAAAGTTTCATTAGTAAAACACAGCTCACAAAATAAAACAAATAGCCTCAGTTCTCAAGTAAACAGAAAACCTATGGTCATGCCATTGCCTCTTTGCCCTTTGTCCTTAGAGAGCAATGGGAACACGGAGGGACGCCGACATTTCTGACCTTTTCATGACATTATGTACTACTGTCCCTTTAGAGAAATTTTTTTTCTACGAAGTATTTGAAATGACTGCCCTTTCATATATGTATCTGATAATTCCATAATAGTTAATATAAAATTAAATAACAGAAATTTCCAGCTTTATTTTTTCAACCAATTTAGGATCAAGAGTGAGGAGGTTTAAGTCCAGGAAATATCTGCATTGGCTGTGCTCTGAGCAACTTGGCATGCTATTTTCTGCTTTTGGACTTGGTTTTTCTGATGCCCTTTTCTGGCTTACATCATTTTGGAACTCGAATTGCTAGAGTTTGAAATTTTCATTGCAAGGATACTGTTATCTAAAGAAATTTGTTTTGTAACTACTGTTTACTGTCCAGAAATTTATTTGAAATGTAGCTGTTTATCCATATAGTTATTCCCTCTACAATATGTATAAGAGTGAGCAGTAGTTTAGGAAAAAGGAGGTATGTTACTATTCAGGAAGAAGCAAAGGATATTTCTCACAAATTTCAACACAGAGCTTGGGAAGCTCATCAGCTTCTACATACTACTTATTTTAAGAACAAGCTGTTCTCCATAGGGATATTTAGCGAACAAAACAGAACAATAGTTTTCCATGTTTTAGAGCACACTTACACCATCCAATTCAAAGAGTGAACTATGGAAGGCATACTGCTGAGCAGTTGCACTATAAGAAACAAGTATCATAAAAATAAATATGCAAAATTAACCACTACTACCAAGCCATAAAAATTAAGCATTCTCACATCTCCTTTTTAACTTTTCTTTTTCTAGAGTCCAGCTGTTGCCCCCTCCTACTAACCTCCCATAGTTTCTCATCCCCTTCTTTCTCCCCCTGTCTCCAAAAGGATGTACCCCCTACCTGTCTCAGGCCTCCCTTCTCCCTGCTGTCTCCAGTTTCTGGATGGTTAGGCAGGTCTTCTCTATTTGAAACCAGACTAGGCATTCCTCTGCTGTATATGAGCAGCAGGCCTTATACCAGCTTCTGTATGCTGCCTGGTTAATGGTTCAGTGTCTGAAAGATACTGCTGGTCTTCCTATGTCTTCCTATGGAGTCACCCTCTTCCTGAACTTCTTCGAGCCTTTCCCTATTTCAAGCACAGGGATCCAATGATTGGGTGTAAATATCTGCATCTGTCTCACTCAGCTGCTTGTTGGACCACTCAGAGGACAGCCATGCTAGACTCTTATCTGTAAGCATACCATACCATCAGTAATAGTGTCAGGCCTTGGAGTCTGCCATTAATATGGGTCCTAAGTTGTACAAGTCACTGGACTCCCTTTCCCTTAGTCTCTTCTCAATTTTTTATTGGATACTTTTTATTTACATTTCAAATGTTATTCTTTTTCCCAACTTCCCCTCCATAAGCCCACATCCCATTCCCCTTCCCTTCTTCTATAAGGCTGTTGCCCTTCCCAACCACCTCCCCCCCTTCCTGCCTCACACCCTGACATTCCCATACACTAGGGCTTCCAGCCTTGGCAGGACCAAGGGCTTCTCCTCTCATTGGTGCCCAACAAGGCCATCCTCTGCTACATATGCAGCTGGTCCATGGGTCAGTCTATGTATTGTCTTTGGGTAGTGGTTTAGTCCCTGGGAGCTCTGGTTGTTTGGTATGTTTTTCTTATGGGGTTGCAAGCCCCTTCAGTTCTTTCAATCATTTCTCTCATTCCCGCAACAAAGACCCCGTTCTCAGTTCAATGGTTTGCTGCTAGCATTTGCCTCTGTATTTGACACATTTTCACTGAGGCGCTCAAAAGATGGCTTTATCATACTCCTGTAAGCATGCCCTACTTGGCTTCATCAATATTGTATAATTTTTGTGGCTGTACATATATGGGCTGGATCCCCAGGTGGAGCAGGCTCTGAATGGCTATTTCTTCAATCTCTGCTCTAAACCTTTTCTCCATATCCACACTTATGAGTATTTTATACTCCATTTAAGAAGGACTGAAGCATCCACATTTTGGTCTCCCTTCTTGAGCTTCATGTGGTTTGTATCTTGGGCAATTTGAGTTTTGGGCTTATCAGTGAATGCATACCATGTGTGTTTTTTTGTGATTGGGTTACATTACTCAGGATGGTATTTTCCAGTTCCATCCATTTGCCTATGAATTTCCTGAAGTCACTGTTTTTGATAGCTGAGTAGTACTCCATTGTATAGATATACCACATTTTCTGTATCCATTCCTCTGTTGAAGGAAACCTGGGTTCTTTCCAGCTTCTGGCTATTATAAATAAGGCTGCTATGAACATAGTGGAGCATGTGTCCTTGTTATACATTGGAGAGTCTTTTGGGTATATGCCCAGCAGTGGTGTAGCTGGGTCGTCAGGTAGTACTATGTCCAAATTTCTGAGGAACAACTGCATAGGTTTCCAGAGTGGTTGTACCAGTTTGCAATCCCACCAACACTGGCAGAGTATTCCTCTTTCTCCATGTCCCCATCAGCATCTGTTATCATCTGAATTTTTGTTTTTAGCCATTCTGGCTGGTGTGAGGTGGAATCTCAGGTTTGTTTTGATTTGCATTTCCATTACGACTAAGGATGTTTTACATTTCTTTAGGTACTTCTCAGCCATTTGATATTCCTCAGCTGTGAATTCTTTGTTTAGCTCTGTACCCCATTTTTAATAGGGCTATTTGTCTCTCCGGTGTCTAACTTCTTGAGTTCTTTGTATATATTGGATATTAGCCCCCTATCAGATGTAAGATTGGTAAAGATCTCTTCCCAATCTGTTGGTTGTTGTTTGGACCTATTGACAGTGTCCTCTGCCTTACAGAATCTTTGTAGTTTTATGAGATCCCATTTGTTGATTCTTAATCTTAGAGCATAAGTGATTGGTGTTTTGTTCAGGAAATTTTCCCCCTGTGTTCGAGGTTCTTCCCACCTTTTCTTCTTTTAGTTTGAGTGTATCTGGTTTTATGTGCAAGTCCTTGATCCATGTGGACTTAAACTTTGAACAGGGAGATAAGGATGGGTCAATTAGCATTCTGCTACATGCTGACCTCCAGTTGAACCAGCACCCTTTGTTGAAAATGCTATCTTTTTCCCCACTGGATGGTTTTAGCTATTTTTTCAAAAATCAAGTGACCACAGGTGTGTGGGTTTTTTTCTGGGTCTTCAATTCTTTTCCATTGATGTACCTGCCTGTCTCTGTACCAATACCATAGAGTTTTTATTACTATTGTTCTGTAATACTGCATGTGGTCAGGGATGGTGATTCCCTCTCTCTTCTCCATTTTTGTCCCTGCAGTTCTTTCAGACAGGGACAATTTTGTGTCAGAATTTTTGACTTTTGGATGGCAACCCCTTCTCTCCACTATATGCCCTCCCTGTCTTTGTACTGGAGATAAACTCTGTGAGTTCTCTCTCCCCTGTGTTGAACTTTTTATCTAAGGTCTCTGCTCTTTGAGTCTTGAAAATATCTTACTTCATAAGTCTCTGGTTCTTTCTAGAGGGCCCCCTGACCTTCAACTCCTTAGATTACATATTTCTATTCTTTCTGCTAGCCCTCAGGACTTCTCTCCTGCACCCTTGTACCTGATCATGTTCCTCTTTCCCTCCCTCCCCTCTTCCACCCAGATCACTTACTCACTCTGACTCCCATGATAATTTTCTTTTCTCTCCCAAGATGGATTGAAGCTTCCTCACTTGGGATATTCTGCTTGTTAATCTTGAGTTCTGTGAGTTGTATCCTGGGTATTCTGTATATTTTGGCTAAAAACCACTCATGCATCTCATATCTTATTCATAATTTTTTTGCTAAAATAATTTCTTATGAAAATACTCACAATTGAAAATATCTTTATATTAATTGAATTTTAATTGAAAAGGAATAATAGAACTTGTTTTACTCTGTCAACTTATTAAGTCAAAAGCTTTAGAAAAATTATAAAAAGCATTAGCTGGTCATATAATTTCTCATTTTCTTAAAAAAGGTACCATTTTAATGTCATCTAGTCAGCTAAAAATTTAATTATAGAGTAGTTAAGATGATAACCAATGAAAAAAATAAATCAAATTATATGAAATTATAACAAAACTGCAAAAAATTTTCATTAAACACATTTAGAGTTTAATATAACCAACAAAAGGGTTTATGTGAAAGAAGACAGTATTAATTTTATATTATCTTTTAGGCTATTTAATACAAATGTGCAGCAATCCTAGAATAAACAAAAGGCATAAACTAAAGTAACAGAATTCTTGATGTTGATTTTAGAATATAATTGCAAGGAATATTCAAATTCAATTTATTTTCAAACAACAGATTGAAGCATGGTAGGGAAATAACGTTCTTCAATATTCCATGGGGCTCATATTTCATTTAGGAAAATAGCAATCTCTAATCATTAAATTAAACCACCAGGTTACAATGCATGTTTCAATATGAATAATTATTTTTTTAATTAAAATAAATATATTAAAATATAGGCAATACTAAAATCAAAAGTCATTCAAGTATAGATTAGCCAGTATAATATTTTGAATGCATTACGTTAGAAAGAAGAATTTTCCATAGTGACTGATGTAGGGGAATTAGGATTCATGATTGTGTTCACTTTTATGAGAGGTGTATGATAGGCTTTGATCACCTGACTTGAAAACAGTGTTCTTCCATATGCCTTGCAAATATGATTAATGTGTAATTTGCAAACTCCCACAGTAGTGTGAATATATATGGGTTTACAATGTTTGCTTTCATAAAACATCAATACAAAAAATTTCTACTCATAACTTGTAAATGGTTTCCTAGCATATATGTTTCTAATAATTTAGATGTAAGAAAAACTAAAATTTAAGATCTGAAGGTATAAGTTTATATTACAAAGTTATTAGTTGCTTTATGATAGAGAGTGTAAATCTTTCTATTAAAGTTTATAATTACTATTTCTAGTAACTATTCTTCATCAGTTGTCTTTCCTTTTTAATCTAATATTAATCCTTATTTTACATCCTTAATTCTTATTTGTATTTCACCCTGATGCCATTAGGAGTTGTGAAAGTATCCTAAGAACTCTGTAATTATGTGAATTTTAAATATAGTTTAGGTAAGGTGATCAACGAATTGTTTATGGTATGTTCTATTAAATTAAATGACAGTAAGTTGTTTCATAGGTTAAAGTTCTACATTTAAATTACTTAAATGATATCAGTGTTGAAAATATTAATTTATTCATCATCACAGTACATTAAATTGAAGTTTCACTTTGCTTTTAAGATTTGATTCAGGTGATAAAAGTCCTGGTTAAATATTTTAATAAGATGTCTTAAGTTACTTTCAGTCTTGCTGTGTATTACAGGTACAGAAATAAAACTACACTATTAATTATGTACATTTGCTAAAATGTTTGTTATCTTCCTGTGATCTGATGTGATACTCAGGAATCTTGTTTGTGGTCTTCATTTGGAGACAAGATGAAGTGCACCTTAATTTTAAACATACATCTTCCAAAATAAAGTGCTATCTAAGAGTCTATTTGATGCAGGACTTTGAAATAAACAATATAAAATTGTATGTATTTACTGTGCAAATGGTATTTTTAATACACTGTTATCAGTCTTACCAGGTTGCATTGAATTTTTTTGATCCTAAATTTTCTTTAAGAAAGAGAGGTTTAGGAACCAAGGGGGAAAACTACATGGTGTTTTAATTTCTGTCCACTCTGCTTTGTTACTTTATTTTTAAACTTGAACATTTTTTTTTCTAGTCTGTAATTTTAATGTCTAATGAATCTGTTATAAATAACTTCATTCTTTCTATCTCCAGGTGTTTAATTATCAAACAGCATAGAGGTCTTTTGTACTACTATTTCCCTTTTATATATTATAATGATATTAACCTTCTAGGACAATCATTTTAGCTATTGTCACTAAATATATGCAACTCATTTGAACATAATTCTTCCACACAATAGTTTTTCTACCCGACACAATCCATTTTTAATCATTCAGGAGAGTGAAATCTACTGACATTTAACTTGTGATTCTTTTACTTAAATTTGAAGCTATTGTTTTGTCGGTCTGCCTATCAACTACTAGACTCATCTGGAAATCCTATCATAAGTTATTTCACTATATATAATTCTACTACAAGACACAGACTCCTTAATATCTCTAAAAGATATTACTTTTTAAAGGATGCTAGACTGTTTTAGCATTTTTTAATCCTTTAAAGAGCTCCCTTTTCATATGTAGTCCTAATGTTCTAAGAAGGGTAAGCAAGCCATGAAAACTGAGGCAGCAAGCACCCGCTCTATGGCTTCTGTTCTAGTCACTGCTTTTAGGTTCCTGTCTTGAGTTATGACCCTGACGTCCCTCAGTGATATAATATCATCTGAGGATTGTAAGATGAAACAAAAACTTTCTTCCCTAATTTGATTTGGATCCTAGTTGTTTTTTTTTCTTTACCACAAAAATAGAAGCCCTAAGTAGCCAGATGTTGGTACCAGATTTTGGAATATTGCTGTGACCTTACCTCGTGTTTAAGGGCGATTGTAGTGTCATGTGAAACTTTCACTTGAAAGGTTGTCGAACACTCAGAGCTCAGTCTGATGATTTATTGGACCTTGGACAATAATGCTTAGAGCAAAACAGATGAAGGAGGCCTTTCATGAAATTTCACATGGGAGTTTGAGAATCTGTTAAATATTCTACAATGGCATCTGTGTGGTATTTCGAATTTAGAACCAGTAATGTAACACCTCTGCCTTTATGTGACAATTCATACTGGTCAGGTAGGGATAACAAATTCATTGTCATTAAGAAGAAATCACCATCATTATGTTGAAATCTCTTCAAAACTGTTAACTCAGAGTCAGCATAGAGTTCATGCTGACAACTGAGCTTGGTAATATGTAGCAGTTTTCCAGGTGTTACTGGTTTGAAGTCATGATTGAGTTGTGGAGAATAACTGAGACCTGAAACCATGAATGGCCATAGGAAGCCATTTTTGGATTTGCAGTCTTCGTTGAAGTAGAAGCACCAGGATTAAAGGGACAATCCTTAGCAAAGTCAAGATGGACTATTGGTAAATTTTGCTAATATTTTTAGTGGAAACTTTAACATTTCAGGGCATTCAGGAACATGGGCTCGAAATCAAGAACGAAAATGTTTGTGGAATGGAGGCAGTCTGAGCCTAAGAGGTAGTTTGCATGTAATATCAGAAGAAGGGCCAGGAAAGATCTTCTACCAAGACTCTTTGCAACCATGTTTAAGTTCCAGATATCAAGCTCAGAACTTCTTTTACCATTGAACTTTGTTTTTGTTTTGTTTATAACAGAACTGTACCATAGTTCTTCCTTCTTGGAATAAGAACCTATTCAGCCCACAGCTCCCTGCTCCCAAACACCATGGGAGAGAGAGCACATCACCCAGACAGGTGGGCCCTCCTGAGACTCCAGGGCAGGAGAGACAACCAGTACTGCCCACCCTTGCCCACATTCTTGGCCCAAGAGGAAACTGTATAGGGGCTCTGGGAACCAGAAGATAGGGGCACTCGAGCTGCAGGTCCACTGGGGTCTAGACACCACCCTGATCCGAAGGGACCTGGTCAAACCGCTCCCTGCACACAAATCCCATGGGACAGAGAGATAAACCTTCAGAGGGGCAGACATGCCTGGGAAGCCAGAAGAGACTACACTCTGCCCACATTTCTGACTCCAGAGGAAAACACCTAATGCCATCTGGTACCCTGATGCACAGGGACCTGAGAAAAGGCAGGGCAGACCCTTCTGGTTGCTGCCCTCACAGAGAGCTGAAACGCAGCACCCAAGGATTTCAGGCCTAAGACCAAAGGTAAGACCAACTTTTCTGCTCCAGGTGACCTGCCTGGTGGGCTCAGAACACACGCCCACAGGAACAGCTGAAGACAAGTAGACAGGAAAGACTACACACCTGAAAGTAGAATACTCTGTTCACATAACTAGCTGAAATAAAACAGGAAAACAGGTCTATATCACTCCTGACACACAGGCCTATAGGATGGTCTAGTAACTGTCAGAAATAGCATGACAAGGTAACACCAGAGACAACCTGATGGCAAGAGGCAAGCTCAGGAACCCAAGCAACAGAAACCAAGACTACATGGCATCATCGGAGCCCAATTCCCCCACTAAAGCAAACACTGAATATCCAAACACATCAGAAAAGCAAGATCTAGATTTTAAATCACATTTGATCATGATGCTGGAGGACTTCAAGAAAGATATAAAGAACTCCCTTAGAGAAATGCAGGAAAACATAAAAAAACAAGTAGAAGCCTATAGAGAGGAATCACAAAAGTCCCTGAAAGAATTCCAGAGAAATACAATAAAAAAGTGAAGGAATTAAAAATGGAAATAGAAGCAATAAAGAAAGCACAAAGTGAGACAAAGCTGGATATAGAAAATCAAAGGAAGAGACAGGGAGCCGTAGATACAAGCATCACCAACAGAATACAAGAGATAGAAGAGAGAATTTCAAGAGCAGAATGTTCCATAGAAATCATTGACACAACTGTCAAAGATAATGTAAAACAGAAAAAGCTACTGGTCCAAAACTTACAGGAAATCCAGGACACAATGAGAAGATCAAACCTCAGGCTAATAGGTATAGAAGAGAGTGAAGACTCTCAGCTCAAAGGACCAGTAAATATCTTCAACAAAATCATAGAAGAAAACTTCCCTAACCTAAGGAAAGAGATGCCTATAAACATACAAGAAGCCTACAGAACTCCAAATAGTTGGACCAGAAAAGAAACTCTTATCATCACATAATAGTCAAAACACCAGACATAAAAAAAAAAGAAAGAAAGAAAGAATGCATAAAGCAGTAAGGGAAAAATTTCAAGTAACATATAAAGGCAGACCTATCAGAATTACACCAGAGTTCTCATCAGAGACTATGAAAGTCAGAAGATCATGGACAGATGTCATATAGACCCTAAAAACACAAATGCCAGCCCAGGTTACTGTATCCAGCAAAACTCTCAATTAACATAGATGGAGAAACTAAGATGTTCCATGACGAAACCAAATTCACACAATATCTTTCTACAAACACAGCTCTACAAAGGATAATAAATGGTAAAGCCAAACACAAGGAGGGAAACTACACACTAGAAAAGGCAAAAAACTAATCGTCTTGGCAACAAAACAAAGAGATAAAAAGCACACAAACATAATCTCACATCCAAATACGAAAGGAAGCAACAATCACTATTCCTTAATATCTCTCAACATCAATGGACTCAATTCCCCAATACAAAGACACAGATTACCAAACTGGGTATGCAATGAGGAACCTGCATTCTGCTGCCTACAGGAAATACACCTTAGGGGCAAAGACAGACACTACCTCAGATTACAAGGCTGGAAAACAACTTTCCAAGCAAATGGTCTGAAGAAGCAAGCTGGAGTAGCCATTCTAATATCAAATAAAATCGATTTATAACCAAAACTCATCAAAAAAGATAAGGAAGGATACTTCATATTCATCAAAGGAAAAATCGACCAAGATGAACTCTTAATCCTAAATATGTATGCTCCAAATACAAGGGCACATACATACATAAAAGAAACCTCACTAAAGCTCGAAACACACATTGTACCTCATACAATAATAGTAGGAGATTTCAACACCCCACTCTCATCAATGGACAGATCATGGAAACAGAAATTAAACAGAGACATAGACAGATTAAGAGAAGTCATGAGCCAAATTGATTTAATAGACATTTATAGAACATTCTATCCCAAAAACAAAAGGTAATACCTTCTTCTCATCACCTCATGGTACTTTCTCCAGAATTGACCATATAAGCAGTCATAAAACAGACCTTGACAAATACAGAAAGACAGAAATAATCCCATGCGTTGTATCAGACCACCACCGGCTAAAGCTGGTCTTCAATAACAGTAAGCGAAGAACGCCTACATATACATGGAAGTTGAACAATGCTATACTCAATGATAACCTGGTCTAGGAAGAAATAAAGAAGGATCAAAGACTTCTTAGAATTTCATGAAAATGAAGGTACAACGTACCCAAACTTATGGGATACAATGAAAGCTGTGCTAAGAAGAAAACTCATACCTCTGAGTGCCTGCAGAAAGAAAGAGGAGAGAGCATATATCAGCAGCTTGACAGCACACCTATAAGCTCTAGAACAAAAAGAAGCAAATACACCCAGGAGGAGTAGAAGGCAGGAAATAATCAAAC
Organism: Rattus norvegicus; assembly: GCF_021556685.1. Classification (NCBI taxonomy): domain Eukaryota; kingdom Metazoa; phylum Chordata; class Mammalia; order Rodentia; family Muridae; genus Rattus; species Rattus norvegicus. Next base: position 21,600,657 of record NC_141544.1, on the reverse strand, counting down.
TCAGAGCTGAAATCAACCAAGTAGAAACAAAAAGGACCATAGAAAGAGTCAACAGAACCAAAAGTTGGTTCTTTGAGAAAATCAACAAGATAGATAAATTTAGCCAGACTAACCAGAGGACACAGAGAGTGTGTCCAAATTAACAAAATCAGAAATGAAAAGGGAGACATAACTACAGAATCAGAGGAAATTCAAAATAACATCAGATCCTACTACAAAAGCCTATATTCAACAAAAATAGAAAATCTGCAGAAAATGGCCAATTTCCTAGACAGATACGAGGTACCGAAGTTAAATCAGGAACAGATAAACCAGTTAAACAACCCCATAACTCCTAACGAAATAGAAGCAGTCATTAAAGGTCTCCCAACCAAAAAGAGCCCAGGTCCAGACAGGTTTAGTGCAGAATTCTATCAGACCTTCATAGAAGACCTCATACCAATACTATCCAAACTATTCCACAAAATTGAAACAGATGGAGCACTACCGAATTCCTTCTATGAAGCCACAATTACTCTTATACCTAAATCACACAAAGACCCAACAAAGAAAGAGAACTTCAGACCAATTTCCCTTATGAATATCGACGCAAAAATACTCAATAAAATTCTTGCAAACGGAAACCAAGAGCACATCAAAACAGTCATCCATCATGATCAAGTAGGTTTCATCCCCAGCATGCAGGGATGGTTTAATATACGGAAAACCATCAATGTGATCTATTACATAAACAAACTGAAAGAACAGAACCACATGATCATTTCATTAGATGCTGAGAAAGCATTTGACAAAATCAAGCACCCCTTCATGATAAAAGTCCTGGAAATAATAGGAATTCAAGGCCCATATCTAAACAGTAAATATGGGGAAAAAATAACCTATTCAACTTATTTTTGATTTTTCAGAAGTGTTCTATAAAGCTTTTACTATTTCTATAAAAATGTGGGGTAGTTATGACACATGTTGGGCATTTCAAGAGGCTTTATATGTTAAAAAGAGAAGTTGGTTATTTTAAAGGTAATTAACTTTTAAAAACTGTGAGCCTTTTAAAATTTAGAATATTTATATTGTGTTAGTTACATTAACGTGATATCTTGGGGATAAATAAGAAATGTGTTTTTTATGTGTTTTGTATTTGCATTTGTATGTGATGTCAACAAGAGTTCAATTTTTCTGATTAATATTTTTTTCATAGTTGACAAAAGCCACAGTCATTTTCAAATAGAAACTTTAGTTTAGAAAATATGTCCACAAGATTGACCTGTGGACAAACCTGTGGGGCATTTTCTTGATTAAGAATTCCTCTGTAATGACCCAAGGAACTAGTGTCAGTGCCATCTTAAGCAAATGTTGCTGTATGTTTAAGAAACTAGACAAGCAGTCCATGAGGAAAAACTCAGTAATTATAGCTCCGTCATGGCTTCTGTTTGATTTCCTGCTTCCAGGTTCCTGGCATGAGTTCTTTCCATGACTTCATCAATTATAGAATATAAAACAGCATTTTCTTCCCTAAATTTCTCGTGGCCAAGGTGTTTTATCACAATAATAGAAATAATAATAAGTTCCCTGAATTTTAATATTTCTAACAAAATGATCATTGAATTCTTGACTGAATGTTTTCTTTAGTGACCACAGTGTACAGGGAAAGTAAGTTGCAAAAGACATGAAGTCCAGCAATACAGGTGTTTTCTTGAAATGTTAAGGCCTCAATCTCTTAACTACGGAATTTCAAAAATATTCATCCCCTTCATTACTTTATAATTACTATTCAACTAAATGCAAATTCTGTCTTTTAATAACTTTCCTTTATACAGATTGTCATATCATGAAACTAAAATATTTTACTAAGTAATAATGCTCTTACTAGATCAGTTCTTCATATGAAAATATTTTAGCACTTTTTAAGTAGCAAACTGGGCATGTGGTGGTACAAAGGCTAGGAATCAATCACAGACCATCACAATATCTAGGCACATGCTCTATGTTTGATCTCTCTTCTGGTTGATTTTTCTTGAAGAATCACTTTTGGTTCTTTGCCATTATGTCTGAAGTAATTAAAGCTGACTGATATTTACTGACTGGTGATATTTACTGAAAGTAAAGGTTGATAATAAAATAATGATGATTTCTTATTTATCATTAAAACACAATATTGCACAATGTAATAATATGATATAGTACATTTAATAATATATTCTATGGATTCTATGACAGCCATAGCAGGAGAAATTAAGAGCAAAATTATAGATAGACATTCAGAATACTTTGGTTCAATGAACTATTTTCTGTTTGACTTGGTAATAGAGGAAACTATGTTAATATACCACAGATGAGACAGTTATCCAATAGAAATATATGTTTTTGGGTCTGAATTTCCTCAGTTTCTGGTGTTATATCTCCCTTTTCATTACTGATTTTGTTGATTTGTATACTGTCTGTGAACCCTATAGTTTGGTTAAGGGTTTATTTATCTTGTTGATTTTCTCACAGAACCAGCTCCTAGTTTTGTTCATTCATTGTGTAGTCCTCTTTGTTTCTACTTCATTGATTTCAGCCCTGAGTTTTGTTATTTCCTGCTATCTACTCCACTTGTGTGTATTTGTCTTCTTTTGTTCTAGAGAATGTTCAGATGTACTGTTAAACCGCTAGGGTAAGCTCTCACCAGTTTCTTTATGGAGGCACTCAGAATTATAAGTTTTTCTCTTAGCACTGCATTCATTGTGTCCCACAAATTTGAGTATGGTGTGCCTTCATTTTCATTAAATTCTTTATTTCTTCCTTGACCAAACTATCATTGAGTAGAGCATTGTTCACCTTCCATGTGTATGTGGGCTTTCTGTCATTTTTGTTGTTATTAAAGGCCAGCCTTAGTCTGTGGTGGTCTGATAGAATACATGAGATTAATTCAATGTTATTGTATCTGTTGAAGTTTATTTTATTTCCAATTTTATGGTCTATTGTTAAGAAGGTAACATGAGGTTCTGAGAAGAAGGTATAATTTTTTGTTTTATGGTGAAATGTTCTGTAGATATCTGTTAAATCCAGTTAGTTCATAACTCATGTTAGTTTCACTGTGTCTCTGTTTAGTTTCTGTTTCCTTGATCTGTTCATTGATGAGAGTAGAGTGTTGAAATCTCCCACTATTATTATGTGAGGTTCAATGTATGCTTTGAGCTTCAGTAATGTTTCTTTTATGAATGTGGGTGCCCTTGCATTTGGGGCATAGATGTTCAGTATTGACAGTTTATCTCGGTGGATTTTTTTTGTGAGTATGCAGTGTCCTTCCCAACCTTTTTTTTTTGATAACTTTGGCTGAAAGTCTATTTTAGTGGACATTAGCATGGCTACTCCAGCTCATTTCTTAGGACCATTTGCTTGAAATATTTTTTTTCCAGTCTGTGAAGCCTCAGATCGAATCGCGAGTAGAATTCATGGCTATTGAGTATTTGTTCTTTCTAGATGCTCACCCATGATTGTCATTGTACCTCATATGTTAGAAAAATGAAATTTCTTGCTCCCATCTTAAAAAGCATTGCATTAAATTGTAATTTATGAGTTTATGACTAGAAACAGATATTAAGACTACCATTTTACCTTTTTGGATATTAACAATTTTCTGATATTCATTAAGTCAAATAGATATACATATATATATATAGTTTATCTATAAGCATCAAGTACATAATCTATATTATATATTAAAGTATGCATATATTAAATATTAAATATTATATCTTATATGTAAGATATATGTGTATATTATACATATATTCATTTAACGATTATATATGAACATATACATATATATGTATAAAATATATGCAATGTTTAATGAACAAAAATACAAAAATCTCTCATCAGCAACCTAGAAGCCTAGGGGCTTAGCAAATGACTACAATGCTTTGCAATATGTTTTAATGTGTTTTCTTATGAAGTATACATTTAGTTATTTCCCAGTGAGAACCAATACAATCAAGTAAGAGCAATGGGAAATTCAAAATATTTAAGTAGTGTAGGCAGGAGGAGAATCTTTTGAATTATGGTTAGTTATTTCTCAATAAATCCATAAAGAAAAGAAAACAGATTATTGCATGCTGATGAATCATAGAACATAAAGAAGGAGAAAGTAGCTTGGGATTATATAGTAAGAGCCATCAAATAGTGCAGAATGATGAGCAGGTAAAGTATGAGGGACTCAGAATTATTACAGAAAGGGGAGTATAAAGAACACTTCTTTTTCCCTTCAGGGACAGATGATTTCTTTCTCTTATAGTCTCAGAAAAAAAATCACATAGCATTTAATGTCTCATTACATAGCCAAACACCATTTACTGATGTAGATACTAGGCCCTTAGGATCAAAAATGAAAATAAAACTGTTTCCCTGTTCATAAATCCAGTTGAAGAAGATACATAACTAATTTTGGCAGGGTGCACTAGTGCCTTAATGGAACCACACTGAAGATACTACAGAGGCATTCACTTCTGCCTGTTTTGCAGTTGTGGTTACCAGACTAATTCAACCACAACTGCAAAAATATAATACTTTTCTAAGTGAATAGTGCAAGTATCTGAAATCCATGGAAGTGAAGAATGAGGTCAGTACCCCACTGATGACTCCCTGATGACATAGTGCCTTCAGAAGACTCTTCCTGTCAATGGATTTGTAGGATTATAGAGGAAGCAGAATGTCATATATCTGAAATTTCAGAGAAGTGAATAAAAAGAATACCAAGGTAGTTTGTACTTTAAGGATAGTGCATGTTGGGGTACAGAACTAAGAAGATCCAAGCACCAAGTAGCTATTAAAATGAGAAATTGAGGGACAGTTCTACAGTTTCCTCTGCTGCGGCTGTGGGAACATCTGTTGTGTGAAGGGTTGAAATAAGGTTTTTGGCCACTTTCTAAACTTTCAGCCTAGATTTTAATTTTAACCCATTTCAATTTTAATTGTCATTTTAATTGTTCATTTCTTAACATCACTAAATCACTTTTGAAATAATTTTGTTAATTCCAGATCCTTATTTTTGACTTAACCTAGGTGTCTCCACCTTCACATTCAGCCTGGATGAGCTCACTGCTGTTTTATTTTCATTTCCATTGTCACTAATTCTGTTCTGGATCTGGTAATCTGGCTATGGTAACTCATGCAATTAGAAATATAAACCTTATGCAGCCATGGCTTTTCATTAAATTTCTTTGTCTCTAGAAACACTATGGCCCATGCCATAATAAGTTAATGTATTTATTATCTCCAAAATCATTTTTCACATAAAGTAATTGTCTTTATGCAATTATTGTCAGTTCTTGGTGATATCATTTTACTATAGTCTTAATGACATCCATTTTCTGACTCAACTACTGCTGATTTTTGGCAACATAGATACGTGGATGCTTACAAACTGACTTTATTTCTTACCACATCTTCCCTATGACATGTGATGTGCCTAGTTTTCCTTAGTTTTGCATTGTATTCTGCCTAGAATATTCTCTAGGCCCTTCCACATATGGAAAAAAACTCTTTAACCTCAAGGCATAATGGAGATAGAATCCTTTTTTGCTTTTACAGCAATTACTTTGCTTATTCTATGAGATCTATTTTCTTTTTTCTCTTTTGATCTTTTCCACTTATAGTGATAGAATAATATAGCAAAGTTCTAGGATGTTTCAGAATAGATTGCCATGCCCTTATTTCTTAAATCTGAAATAGTACTCCTATCATATAGTAAGTACATGATTAAATTATACATGTATTTTATTTTATTTTTTTGCCCAATCATCTTTTTTAATCTGGGGAATGCAGAGAAAAGGTTTGGAGGACATTTTTTTGAGAAATTTTTAAATAGCATTCCAAAAATTATAGCTCTAAAAGGAAACCTCTTTAGGCAGTCCATAAATAACCCTTGAGGAGCTAAAGGATGGAGCAATTGACTAAATTAAAATCTCAAGAGATGTCATTTAAAATTGGATTTGTTAATCTCCTGTACCTCTAGATTTATTCTGTCTTAATTGTATTATCACCTTTCTGCATTCAAACGGAAGACATAATTTGTACCAAACACTGTAATTTCAAATTATATATGCATGTGAATATTCAGTGGAGCAGTGGGGGGGTAGGAGGGGAGAGAGAGAGAGAGAGAGAGAGAGAGAGAGAGAGAGAGAGAGAGGAGAGATACTCGAACAGTTTTACAGCGAGAACTAGCTAGACACAGGTGAAGACAGAAGGCACTAGAAAAGAGAAGGAGCTAGAAGATTAGAAGGATTCCCAGAGTTAAGTTTGTAGCCAAGAATAGCAATTCAGTCAGCAGCTAAGAGGACTAGGTTGAATCAGTCTTCTTGAACAGAAGTTTGAGCCAAAATAGCTGAATTGAATCAGCTAGCGAGAGATTAAGAAAGAACTAGAAATGGTGAGTTTATTCAGTAGTAAGCCTCTGAGACAAAAGTTACATTTAGAGGCAATGACTGGTCTTCCCTTACAATGTACTGGAAACATAAAGTTTAGTTGAGGCATACATGGCTCTGTGAGTCCTTCCCCTGCCTGTGAATGATTAATGACAGAGCCATACTTGTGGAAGTTAGACAGGCCCAGTGGTAACAACCTATACTACAGTTGGATTCTAAATGCAATGGCTCTGTAAATAACATTTCACATTCCTTCTCCTAGTCATCTGGATATTACAGGCTTTATTTTTATTTAACGTATGAGAACACTGTAGCTGTCTTCAGACACACCAGAAGAGGACATCAGATGCCACTATAGATGTTTGTGAGCTACCATATGGTTGCTGGGAATTGAACTCAGGATCTCTGGAAGAGCAGTCAGTGCTCTTAACTGCTGAGCTGTCTTGCAAGCTCAATATTACCATCTTTATATCTCATCTTTCAATGTTAACTGAGCCTTGGAAAGTACAAATGTCCTTTTTAGTAGCTAGAGGTTTTGATGGAATAATATATCACCTATTAGGTTTTGTTGCCAAATAATCCATGCCACCCAAATTATGGCTTCTTCTCTCTGGACCATGAAACATATTAAAGAAAAGAAAGTTTTATAAGACACCATCATGACTGATAGGTTAGTGTAAAGTTGTATTTAGGTCATCTAAAGATGTGCACTAAGTACGATGAATGGAAAAATATATCATTGAAGTTTTCTAATTTCCCTACAAAAGTCTAATATTAATCAAGGCTTCCTGTAGTTGATGTCTTATTATGTCATTTACATTTAATCAAGATGTCAAGAGTATTTCATGAATTCATAGAACTGAAAGTTAAACAAAAATTCAACTAGAAAAAGGCATAACTTAAATTACTTTCACCAATTATCAGGCATTTCTTCTATAAACAAGTGATATTTGTTTGCTATATTCACTTATAAATTGGTGTTTTTTTTGATTCAGTTATAAACAATGAGCTTCACTGGATATCTCTTTCAATTTCCTTATCATCGTAAGATGCTTATGTGATTTATGAGTATATGAAATGTGCATGAACTTCATTAGTACCATTTGTTCTAAGAATCTTCAAAGTAGAATTATTAATGTAATAATACAGTGATGACAAAGGTGAAACTAAATCTAAACTTCTCAGTCACGCAAGGAAATCACCTACTCTTATATATTTAAATTATAAATGTAAATGAAACAGAAAAGCAAGACTTTGGGAAACTGAAAAAGCTGTAGATTCAATATGCCAATTTTTGTGTTAGCTACATTTAATCCAGTTTGACCTGCATCATAATTGATGATGATGTCTTTAGTATATATTTTTAGCGTTTTTCTCAAAAGTCAAATGACTTTAAGGCTATCACTGATATGGGGGTCTTGAAGTATCCTGACTCTACAATGTGTCTATTTTTATGACTATACTATATTTACTACATAAATATTATGCTATATTTATCACCTTATATTAGTATTATAATTTAAAATAAACTTTGGATTTTGAAACCATGAGCACAGCATTTTTATTAAAATTATTTTTATCATTTTGAGATTATAATATATAGTTAAATCATTTTTCACCTTATTTCTCTCCCTCTAAACCCTTTAGTACACCTCTCTGAGCTGTTTTCAAAATGCATGGCTTCTTCTCTGATTGAGTGCTGTTGCATAGATATCCAGTAGTGATATTACTATTTGTTTTGACTGAATATTGCCCTCACTCTATGTGTAGATCTTGACACCCTTTATAAAATGATTTAAAAAAGCAACAACACAAGTAAATATTCTTTTTATTTTTCATATGAAATTAATGAGAACCAGAGACATTAGGCTATTTAAAAGGAAAGGCAGAGAATCAAACACACAACAACAAATAATTAAGACTCCAAATACTGAACTATTTTATCTCTAATCCTCTGAGTAGTACCATGATTTATTATTAGAAATTCAAGGACAAAACTCTGTTACTTTGTAGAACTACAAATATGATCAAAGAAGCTATGAAACAAAAGAATACTAGGGATTTCTTGTGGTTCCTACATTATAAGGTATGTAGGTATAAAGTATACATTAATAATCACAATAGCTGTGCTTTAATATTTATCTTAAATCCAGTATAACGATTCCTGGCCCATGCAGCGGCCGGCTGGCCAAGTAACATTATCAAAACTTCTGAGAACTCTGCTCCCAAACCCCGTGGGAGAGAGACCTCACCACATGGTCAGGTGGGCACTCCTGAGGCTGCAGAGTGAAAGAGACCACCAACACTGCCCACCCTGCCCACATCCCTGGACCAAGAAAAAACTGTATAAGGCCTCTTGGCTCCCGTGGGGGAGGGCCAGGAGCAGCAGGACCCCTGCGCCTGAGACACTGCCGGAACCTGAAGGGACAGACCAGATAAACAGTTCTCTGCACCCAAATCCTGTGGGAGGGAGAGCTAAACCTACAGAGAGGTAGACACGCCTGGGAAACCCGAAGAGACTGCACTCTGCACACACCTCTGGCGCCAGAGGAAAACACCAAATACCATCTGGAACCCTGGTGCACGGAGGCTCGCTGAAAGGGCGGCTCAGATCTACTTGGCTGCTGCCGCTGTGGAGAGCTCGTAGGCAGCACCCCACGAGCAAACTTGAGCCTCAGGATCACAGGTAAGACCAACTTTTCTGCTGCAAGAGACCTGCCTGGTGAACTCAAGACACAGGCCCACAGGAACAGCTGAGGACCTGTATATAGGAAAAACTACACGCCTGAAAGCAGAACACTCTGTCCCCATAACTGGCTGAAAGAAAACAGGAAAACAGGTCTACAGCACTCCTGACACACAGGCTTATAGGACAGTCTAGCCACTGTCAGAAATAGCAGAACAAAGTAACACTAGAGATAATCTGATGGCGAGAGGCAAGCGCAGGAACCCAAGCAACAGAAACCAAGACTACATGGCATCATCAGAGCCCAATTCTCCCACCAAAGCAAACACGGAATATCCAAACACACCAGAAAAGCAAGATCTAGTTTCAAAATCATATTTGATCAGGATGCTGGAGGACTTCAAGAAAGATGAGAAGAACTCCCTTAGAGAACAAGTAGAAGCGTACAGAGAGGAATCGCGAAAAATCCCTGAAAGAATTCGAGGAAATCATAAATAAACAAGTAGAAGCCCATAGAGAGGAATCACAAAAATCCCTGAAAGAATTCCAGGAAATCATAAATAAACAAGTAGAAGCCCATAGAGAGGAGTCACAAAAATCCCTGAAAGAATTCCAGGAAAAACACAATCAAACAGTTGAAGTAATTAAAAATGGAAATAGAAGCAATCAAGAAAGAACACACGGAAACAACCCTGGATATAGAAAACCAAAAGAAGAGACAAGGAGCTGTAGATACGAGCTTCACCAACAGAATATAAGAGATGGAAGAGAGAATCTCAGGAGCAGAAGATTCCATAGAAATCATTGACTCAACTGTCAAAGATAATGTAAAGCGGAAAAAGCTACTGGTCCAAAACATACAGGAAATCCAGGACTCAATGAGAAGATCAAACCTAAGGATAATAGGTATAGAAGAGAGTGAAGACTCCCAGCTCAAAGGACCAGTAAATATCTTCAACAAAATCATAGAAGAAAACTTCCCTAACCTAAAAAAAGAGATACCCATAGGCATAAAAGAAGCCTATAGAACTCCAAATAGATTGGACGAGAAAAGAAACACCTCCCGTCACATAATAGTCAAAACACACACGCACAAAATAAAGAAAGAATATTTAAAGCAGTAAGGGAAAAAGATCAAGTAACATATAAAGGCAGACCTATCAGAGTTACACCAGACTTTTCGCCAGAAAATATGAAAGCCAGAAGATCCTAGACAGATGTCATACAGACCCTAAGAGAACACAAATGCCAGCCCAGGTTACTGTATCCTGCAAAACTCTCAATTAACATAGATGGAGAAACCAAGATATTCCATGAAAAACCAAATTACACAACATCTTTCTACAAATCCAGCACTACAAAGGATAATAAAGGGTAAAGCCCAACATAAGGAGGCAAGCTAGACCCTAGAAGAAGCAAGAAACTAATCGTCTTGGCAACAAAACAAAGAAAAGAAAAGCACACAAACATAACCTCATATCCAAATATGAATATCACAGGAAGCAATAGTCACTATTCCTTAATATCTCTCAACATCAATGGTCTCAACTCCCCAATAAAAAGATATAGATTAACAAACTGGATGCTCAACGAGGACCCTGCATTCTGCTGCCTACAGGAAACACACCTCAGAGACAAAGACAGACACCACCTCAGAGTGAAAGGCTGGAAAACAACTTTCCAAGCAAATGGTCAGAAGAAGCAAGCTGGAATAGCCATTCTAATATCAAATAAAATCAATTTTCAACTAAAATTCATCAAAAAAGATAAGGAAGGACACTACATATTCATCAAAGGAAAAATCCACCAAGATGAACTCTCAATCCTAAATATCTATGCCCCAAATACAAGGGCACCTACATACGTAAAAGAAACCTTATTAAAGCTCAAAACACACATTGCACCTCACACAATAATAGTAGGAGACTTCAACACCCCAGTGTCATCAATGGACAGATCATGGAAACAGAAATTAAACAGAGACGTAGACAGACTAAGAGTAGTCATGAGCCAAATGGACTTAACAGATATTTATAGAACATTCTACCCTAGAGCAAAAGGATATCCCTTCTTCTCAGCTCCTCATGGTACTTTCTCCAAAATTGACCATATAATTGATCAAAAAACAGGCCTCAACAGGTAAGTGAAAGATAGAAATAATCCCATGCGTGCTCTGGGACCACCATGGCCTAAAACTGGTCTTCAATAACAATAAGGGAAGAATGACCACATATACGTGGAAATTGAACAATGCTCTACTCAATGTTAACCTGGTCAAGGAAGAAATAAAGAAAGAAATTAAAGCCTTTTTAGAATTTAATGGAAATAAAGATAAAACATACCCAAACCTATGGGACACAATGAAAGCTGTGCTAAGAGGAAAACTCATAGCTCTGAGTGCCTGCAGAAAGAAACAGGAAAGAGCATATGTCAGCAGCTTTACAGCACACCTAAAAGCTCTAGAACAAAAAGAAGCAAATACACCCAGGAGGAGTAGAAGGCAGGAAATAATCAAACTCAGAGCTGAAATCAGCCAAGTAGAAACAAAAAGGACCATAGAAAGAGTCAACAGAACCAAAAGTTGGTTCTTTGAGAAAATCAACAAGATAGATAAACCCGTAGCCAGACTAACAAGAGGACACAAAGTGTATCCAAATTAACAAAATCAGAAACGAAAAGGGAGACATAACTACAGAATCAGAGGCAATTCAAAAAATCATCAGATCATACAATAAAAGCCTATATACAACAAAACTTGAAAATCAGCAGGAAATGGACAATTTCCTAGACAGATACCAGGTACCGAAGTTAAATCAGGAACAGATAAACCAGTTAAACAACCCCATAACTCCTAAGGAAATACAAGCAGTCATTAAAGGTTCCCCAACCAAAAAGAGCCAGGTCCAGACAGGTTTAGTGCAGAATTCTATCAGACCTTCATAGAAGACCTCGTACCAATATTATCCAAATTATTCCACAAAATTGAAACAGATGGAGCACTACCGAATTCCTTCCATGGGGCCACAATTACTCTTATACCTAAACCACACAAAGACCCAACAAAGAAAGAGAACTTCAAACCAATTTCCCTTATGAATATCGAAGCAAAAATACTCAATAAAATTCTGGCAAACTGAATCCAAGAGCACATCAAAACAATCATCCACCATGATCAAGTAGGCTTCTTATCAGGCATGCAGGGATGGTTTAATATACGGAAAACCATCAACGTGATCCATTATATAAACAAACTGAAGGAACAAAACCACATGATGATTTCACTAGATGCTGAAAAGCATTTGACAAAATTCAACACCCCTTCATGATAAAAGTCCTGGAAAGAATAGGAATTCAAGGCCCATACCTAAACATAGTAAAAGCCATATACAGCAAACCAGTTGCTAACATTAAACTAAATGGAGAGAAACTTGAGGCAATCACACTAAAATCAGGGACTAGACAAGGCTGCCCACTCTCTCCCTACTTATTCAATATAGTGCTTGAAGTTCTAGCCAGAGCAATCAGACAACAAAAGGAGGTCAAGGGGATACAGATCGGAAAAGAAGAAGTCAAAATATCACTATTTGCAGATGATATGATAGTATATTTAAGTGATCCCAAAAGTTCCACCAGAGAACTACTAAAGCTGATAAACAACTTCAGCAAAGTGGCTGGGTATAAAATTAACTCAAATAAATCAGTACCCTTCCTCTACACAAAAGAGAAACCAGCCGAGAAAGCGATTAGGGAAAGGACACCCTTCATAATAGACCCAAATAATATAAAGTACCTCGGTGTGACTTTAACCAAGCAAGTAAAAGGTTTGTACAATAAGAAATTCAAGACTCTGAAGAAAGAAATTGAAGAAGTCCTCAGAAGATGGAAAGATCTCCCATGCTCATGGATTGGCAGGATTAATATAGTAAAAATGGCCATTTTACCAAAAGCGATTTACAGATTCAATGCAATTCCCATCAAAATACCAATCCAATTCTTCAAAGAGTTAGACAGAACAATTTGCAAATTCATCTGGAATAACAAAAAACCCAGGATAGCTAAAGCTATCCTCAACAATAAAAGGACTTCAGGGGAATCACTATCCCTGAACTCAAGCAGTATTACAGAGCAATAGTGATAAAAACTGCATGGTATTGGTACAGAGACAGACAGATAGACCAATTAAACAGAATTGAAGACCCAGAAATGAACCCACACACCTATGGGCACTTGATTTTTGACAAAGGAGTCAAAATCATCAAATGGAAAAAAGATAGCATTTTCAGCAAATGGTGCTGGTTCAACTGGAGGTCAACATGTAGAAGAATGCAGATTGATCCATGCTTATCACCCTGTACAAAGCTTAAGTCCAAGTGGATCAAGGACCTCCACATCAAACCAGATACACTAAACTAATAGAAGAAAAACTAGGGAAGCATCTGGAACACATGGGCACCGGAAAAAATTTCCTGAACAAAACACCAATGGCTTATGGTCTAAGATCAAGAATCGACAAATGGGATCTCATAAAACTGCAAAGCTTCTGTAAGGCAAAGGACACTGTGGTTAGGAGAAACGGCAACCAACAGATTGGGAAAAGATCTTTACCAATCCTACAACAGATAGAGGCCTTATATCCAAAATATACAAAGAACTCAAGAAGTTAGACCGCAGGGAAACAAATAACCCTATTAAAAAATGGGGTTCAGAGCTAAACAAAGAATTCACAGCTGAGGAATGCCGAATGGCTGAGAAACACCTAAAGAAATGTTCAACATCTTTAGTCATAAGGGAAATGCAAATCAAAACAACCCTGAGATTTCACCTCACACCAGTGAGAATGGCTAAGATCAAATACTCAGGTGACAGCAAATGCTGGCGAGGATGCAGAGAAAGAGGAACACTCTTCCATTGTTGGTGGGATTGCAGACTGGTACAACTATTCTGGAAATCTGTCTGGAGGTTCCTCAGAAAATTAGACATTGAACTGCCTGAGGATCCAGCCATACCTCTCTTGGGCATATACCCAAAAGATGCCCCAACATATCAAAAAGACACGTGCTCCACTATGTTCATCGCAGCCTTATTTATAATAGCCAGAAGCTGGAAAGAACCCAGATGCCCTTCAACAGAGGAATGGATACAGAAAATGTGGTACATCTACACAATGGAATATTACTCAGCTATCAAAAACAATGACTTTATGAAATTCGTAGGCAAATGGTCAGAACTGAAAAGTATCATCCTGAGTGAGCTAACCCAATCACAGAAAGACATACATGGTATGCACTCATTGAAAAGTGGCTATTAGCCCAAATGCTTGAATTACCCTAGATGCCTAGAACAAATGAAACTCAAGACAGATGATCAAAATGTGAATGCTTCACTCCTTCTTTAAAAGGGGAACAAGAATACCCTTGGCAAGGCATAGAGAGGCAAAGATTAAAACAGAGACTGAAGGAACACCCATTCAGAGTCTGCCCCACATGTGGCCCATGCATATACAGCCATCCAACTAGACAAGATGGATGAAGCAAAGAAATGCAGACCGACAGGAGCCGGATGTAGATCTCTCCTGAGAGACACAGCCAGAATACAGCAAACACAGAGGCATATGCCAGTAGCAAACCACTGAACTGAGAATAGGACCCCCGCTGAAGGAATCAGAGAAAGAACTGGAAGATCTTGAAGGGGCTCGAGACCCCATATGTACAACAATGCCAAGCAACCAGAGCTTCCAGGGATTAGGCCACTACCTAAAGACTATACATGGACTGACCCTGGACTCTGACCTCATAGGTAGCAATGAATATCCTAGTAAGAGCACCAGTGGAAGGGGAAGCCCTGGGTCCTGCTAAGACTGAACCCCCAGTGAACTAGAATGTTGGGGGGAGTGCGGCAAGGGGGGGAGGATGGGAAGAGGAACACCCATAAAGAAGGGGAGGGGGAGGGGCATGTTTGCCCGGAAACCGGGAAAGGAAATAACACTCGAAATGTATATAAGATATACTCAAGTTAATAAAAAAAAATAGTTATCTACAAACGTATAATGAGAAGGGTTATTTCACAGCTTTCCAACTGCTTAAAGATATCTGGGATACTTATTTTAACCATTTATAATAAAGCATTTATAGCTGTAAAAAAAAAAATCCAGTATAAGTTTCAGAAGCAGACTCTTTTGTTATGAGACACAGTCAAAGCATTAAATATGTCAAAACACAAAAGAAATTGGAAATCATTACTAATTATAAATGCATGTAGCTGTGATTATAAATACCTATGAACACATTGCAGATTTAAAAGTATGCACAGGAAGTTCACAGAAGAGGAAATTCTAATCACTAGCATATTTATGAATCCCTTTTAACCAGAGGATTTTCAATTAATACATTAATAGGATACTGATTGCATCATGAGATTACAAACAATCAAACATGATACTATATAGTACTGACAGCAGAGAAGTCAGTACATCAAATAAGCTCTCTAATCTAAAAGAAGGAAGACAAACTTCTAGGAAAATGTGACAAAGCGGATTGTAAGTTTCAAGTACAATTTCCATGACCTAAACATTAAACTTCCAGTAGAAATAGTCCTAACTTAAAACAATAATAAGTTTCATCAAGGATTCAATCATCACTACTGCTGAAAAGCAATAAGGCAGAAAAACATCATTCAAAATATGAAAATTAAAACCAGCAAACTGGAATAATGTACCTCATTTTGTTAAGAAAGTATTACTAAAATAAACATAGCCTGCTTTTATTATATTTCTTCTTTTCTGCTAGTGTTATTGGTTTCCCAACACACACACACACACACACACACACACACACACACACACACACACAAAGACACAGACACACACATACAGACACACACAAACACACAGATACATACAGACATAGATACACACACACATAGACACATAGAGACACACAGATACACACAGACACACACACCCAACCACACACACATACACACACAATAACACACAGACACACACACAAACATAGAAATACACAGACACACAGACACACACAAACACACAAACACACAAACACACTCCCACCCCACTTCCACACACATAGACAGACAGATATACACATAGACACACACATAACACACACACACATAAACACACACATAAACACACACATAAACACACACACACACACACACACACACACACACAAAAACAGAGTTTGTAAAGTTGCAGGCCACTTAAAATATATACAATACTGAGAAGAGAGTAAAAAGACCAAGATGTGGTAATGATTGAAATCAATAACTGTAATGACATTTTTTTAAGGTGAAACTGTTAATTTTTCTAGAAAAACTGTTTAAATATTAAGTCCCTGGTTCATTTTTTAACTTCCAAGTTAGGATACTCATAGAGAACGTCTCAAAGAATGTGTCATCCTGAACAGAATCTGTAAAAGTCCAAGGAATATAAGAACCCAGCATTAAGAGGGGGAAGTAGGCACAGTGTTCCAAGTTTTTTCCAACACAACACACTAACACTGTATATATCATTCACACTTCAGGGCAGGCATTATGCCAGCCAATGAGTAGTAAGCCAACAGCAAAATGAACTCAATGGTGTTTCTGTTAATATTGAGGTGTTTTGTTCTGTTTTGTCTTATTGGTCTTTTTTTGTAATATTTTGTTTGTTTTTGCTGATTTTTCTTCTTCTTTCTACTTTGTAATTTTGAAACAGAAAAAAAAAGAGATGATGACCGGGTGGCTGGAATGGTAAAGAAGATCTGGAACCAGTTGATAATGGGGTAAAAATTTAGAATACCAAAGATACAACACACTTTGGTCAGTGGACAAGGAGAAATCCAGTTGGAGTTGATCTGGTTGTTTCAACAGTGCTTGAAGGTACTTTTTAGAATTTAGGATGTAGAGAAGGCCAGCAGTAGTCTTAGTCTTACCCAAATGTAAATTGTGTTAGTGAAGAGTTTACCTTAGTATATGCTCAAATGCTATCCCCATAGCACTCATTCTACCACTACAGTGATTGGATTTGTAACGTATTTCACAGAAAGAGAGTCAGACTTGGTTCTGTAAACCTTGCCAAAAGCCTTTGGATACGGAAGTCATGGGCCCTAGAGGGACCCTACTAGAGTAGTTGATAAATATTCTTTCTGCAAAGCCATCATCTAAAAATCCATGTTGATATCGATAGAATATTAATGTTCTTAGGCTCAATCTATTAAGTGTCTTACTGCAGCAAAAGGTCATTTATTGCAGAAATCCAGAAATGGCAAAAGGTGTTGTGAATAAGGGATGGTAAAGTGCTCATCTCTGAATGGGACAGCTATGTGAACCCCACCCCTGAACCCCAGGGAGCATGATGGAAGACAAAAAAGTATAACAGCTAGGGGTAGGGGAGTGCTCACCAAAAGACATGATTCTTTGCATTCATGACCTCAGTGCAACTGAATTACTTGTATAAAACTTGCACAAGACTGGATGGACCAAGAGAGACCCATAATGCACCATCCCTTCTTTACAGAATATTGGTTATGGGGAGTCCTTGTAGATAGAAGATATTTCTGGTTTAGTTAATGGTAAGGTATATTTTTTCAATAAACTTCCAAACTTATTTTGGAAAGAAAATCTAACAAAACTCAGTGTAATATGCCCCCCGAACACACACACAAACACACGAACACACACACACACACACACACACACACACACACACACACACACACTTACAATTGCAAAACTAGAAGAGAGAGACTTGTTAAAAAGAAAGGTTTTGCTTCCTGGTTGCTGCCACCGCAGAGAGCCCTTGGGCAGCACCCCGCGAGCAAACTTGAGCCTCGGGACCACAGGTAAGACCAACTTGTCTGCTGCAAGAGAGCTGCCTGGTGAGATCGGGACACACGGAGGCAGAGTTCATCTAGGACTGGGCACATCCTGTGTTTGCCTGAGGTCCCACGCCCGCGGATCCCGGGCCCGCAGCAGCTCTCTGCTCCCAGACCCTGTGGGAAAGACACCTCACCGCCTGATCAGGTGGGCACTCCTGAGGCTGCAGAGCGGAAGAGACCACCAACACTGCCCACCCCTGCCCACATCCCTGGCCCAAGAGGAAACTGTATAAGGCCTCTGGGCTCCCGTGGGGGAGGGCCCAGGAGAGGCAGGACACCTGCCAGAGACACCGCCGGAACCTGAGGGAAACAGACCGGATAAACAGTTCTTTGCACCCAAATCCCGTGGGAGGGAGAGCTAAACCTTCAGAGAGGCAGACAAGCCTGGGAAACCAGAAGAGACTGCTCCCTGCACACACATCTCGGACGCCAGAGGAAAAAGCCAAAGACCATCTGGAACCCTGGTGCACTGAAACTCCCGGAAGGGGCAGCACAGGTCTTCCTGGTTGCTGCCGCTGCAGAGAGCCCTTGGGCAGCACCCCGCGAGCAAACTTGAGCCTCGGGACCACAGGTAAGACCAACTTAAGAAAGCTGCAAGAAAGCTGCCTGGTGAACTCAAGACACAGGCCCACAGGAACAGCTGAAGACCTGTAGAGAGGAAAAACTACATGCCCGAAAGCAGAACACTCTGTCACCATAACTGACTGAAAGAGAGGAAAACAGGTCTACAGCACTCCAGACACACAGGCTTATAGGACAGTCTAGCCACTGTCAGAAATAGCAGAACAAAGTGACACTAGAGATAATCTGATGGCAAGAGGCAAGCGCAGGAACCCAAGCAACAGAAACCAAGACTACATGCCATCATTGGAGCCCAATTCTCCCACCAAAACAAACATGGAATATCCAAACACACCAGAAAAGCAAGATCTAGTTTCAAAATCATATTTGATCAGGATGCTGGAGGACTTCAAGAAAGACATGAACACACTTAGGGAAACACAGGAAAACATTAATAAACAAGTAGAAGCCTACAGAGAGGAATCGCAAAAATCCCTGAAAGAATTCCAGGAAAACACAATCAAACAGTTGAAGGAATTAAAAATGGAAATAGAAGCAATCAAGAAAGAACACATGGAAACAACCCTGGATATAGAAAACCAAAAGAAGAGACAAGGAGCTGTAGATACAAGCCTCACCAACAGAATTCAAGAGATGGAAGAGAGAATCTCAGGAGCAGAAGATTCCATAGAAATCATTGACTCAACTGTCAAAGATAATGTAAAGCGGAAAAAGCTACTGGTCCAAAACATACAGGAAATCCAGGACTCAATGAGAAGATCAAACCTAAGGATAATAGGTATAGAAGAGAGTGAAGACTCCCAGCTCAAAGGACCAGTAAATATCTTCAACAAAATCATAGAAGAAAACTTCCCTAACCTAAAAAAAGAGATACCCATAGGCATACAAGATGCCTACAGAACTCCAAATAGATTGGACCAGAAAAGAAACACCTCCCGTCACATAATTGTCAAAACACCTAATGCACAAAATAAAGAAAGAATATTAAAAGCAGTAAGGGAAAAAGATCAAGTAACATATAAAGGCAGACCTATCAGAATCAAACCAGACTTCTCGCCAGAAACTATGAAGGCCAGAAGATCCTGGACTGATGTCATACAGACCCTAAGAGAACACAAATGCCAGCCCAGGTTACTGTATCCTGCAAAACTCTCAATTAACATAGATGGAGAAACCAAGATATTCCATGACAAAACCAAATTTACTTAATATCTTTCTACAAATCAAGCACTACAAAGGATAATAAATGGTAAACCCCAACATAAGGAGGCAAGCTATACACTAGAAGAAGCAAGAAATTAATCGTTTTGGCAACAAAACAAAGAGAATGAAAGCACACAAACATAACCTCACATCCAAATATGAATAAAACGGGAAGCAATAACCACTATTCCTTAATATCTCTCAACATCAATGGCCTCAACTCCCCAATAAAAAGAAATAGATTAACAAACTGGATATGCAATGAGGACCCTGCATTCTGCTGCCTACAGGAAACACACCTCAGAGACAAAGACAGACACTACCTCAGAGTGAAAGGCTGGAAAACAACTTTCCAAGCAAATGGTCAGAAGAAGCAAGCTGGAGTAGCCATTCTAATATCAAATAAAATCAATTTTCAACTAAAAGTCATCAAAAAAGATAAGGAAGGACACTACATATTCATCAAAGGAAAAATCCACCAAGATGAACTCTCAATCCTAAATATCTATGCCCCAAATACAAGGGCACCTACATATGTAAAAGAAACCTTACTAAAGCTCAAAACACACATTGAACCTCACACAATAATAGTGGGAGATTTCCACACCCCACTCTCATCAATGGACAGATCA